>NC_135756.1:5357500-6631875 GCF_041903045.1 Epinephelus lanceolatus
TTGTAGCTAACAGAGCAGTATCAACAGAGACAGGAAGAAATGTGTGTTCGGATATCAGTGGGCAAGACCTTTGTTTTTCATTTCCAATACAATGTGGCTCTCCCTGGTCCTTCTCCTGATTCAACAAGGGAGGTGTGTGGAGCAAGCGGCAACCACCGAGGCTGAAAAAATGAAGCCAATGTGGAAGTGCCAAAAACTGCAGTTCCTCTAAAAGCCACTTGAGGCTGGCTCCAAAACAGAGTCAATCCCCACGGACCCTCATGTTAAAATACCCAGCTTTACAGCAGAAATAGACATGTTTACAGCCTGGTACAAAAAATGGTCGCTCCACAGCTCCAACCTCTCGTCCAAATATGTTCACTTCTGGCCCAAAAACAAGGCTTCAAAAGTCCACAAACAAATGGGTGATGTCACGGTAGCTACATCCATTATCATGCAGTCTATAGTGTGGAGGCAACTGTTTTACTGGGACTCTAAGTATCAAAAGCAACAGTACTCAACATGCAGCATGACTCCTGTCAGATTGCAGGGTTTAGTGCAGTGTTTCACATCAGAGGCAGATCACCTCGCCTAAAATAAAGACTGCCTATACCAAAAGTTGAATACAGTTTCATGACATAAAACATTAGCCTTCAGGGGGCAAGAGCTGACACGGCAAACAACATATATGTAACACCTGTGGTTGCATGGTTACATATGGTTAAAGTACTGTTAATTACACAAATAAAAGGGGTATCACTGGTGCTTTTATTTTGAAGCACCACACTCGTCTCAGGCTGGAAGTGTTAATGTTTTTGCTGTGAACTTCAAACTTCTAGTCAACAGTCAGATGTTAGCAGTTAGCAAAACAGTGTTTGCAAGTGGTGCTCCATGGTCGCAAAATGTGACTAAATAGCCCTACCGGTACAAAGACACACTTCCTCTGCTCACGCTATCATTAATCCCATTAAGTTGAACCATTACGTCAAATGTGATGATTTATTCACTGTAAGATGGAAACAAACTAGCAGCTCTCCAGTGCTTGTATTAATAATATGGTGCTCCATGGTTGCAAAATGCTTCTAAATAGTAACGTTAGTGATCCAGAGCCCTGCAGATGAGAAACACGCTGCGCCTAGCTCACACGCCCCCGCTCAGGAGGAAGTGGTCTGGATGGGTGGAGGAGTGCGTGTGTGACCTATCATGTTTGTGAGTCTTCTTGTGAGTGAGAGACACGGAACGCTGAAGTGAGTCTCGTGACGATGGCTTGAGCATTTAATACGTCACATGTGGAAGAAGCCACGATACACTGAGTATATTCAATATATTGCCCACCCCTAACAGACAGTAGTAGCTTTAATTTATTGCATATTTGTATAGTATACTGTATGAATGTACCTGTTCATGATAAATAGTATAAATATAATACCCCCCCCCCCCCCCCCAGTGTTGACTACAACCTCACCCTAACAGTGATACATTCAATACAATGTATTTGGCAGGTGAGATGATAACGGCAGTAACTGTAAGTTGCAGCTTTTCACTGTTGGTAGTTCAGTCCATAAAAACTGATTACAAATCATAAGGTCATCATGTATTTTGTAACTACAGCTGTGAAATAAATGTGGTGGTGTACAATACTGAGTAGCAGAAGAAGTACAGGTACCTCAAGAAAGCACTGTCGGACAGTACTTAAGTACGTGGAACTTTGCACCCCTGTAAATCCCACATTAATAACCCTTTAATAAAACTACAACTATCATATTAGAGGTGGCATTGACTGAACAATATCCAACTTTAATAAAGCACTGTCTGCTTAACACACACACACACCTGGATGGATCTCGCCTACATGCTGCTCTTCCCTTCTCCTGCTCCCCGTCTCTCCTGTAATTTCTAGTCTTTCCCGCTCCCCTTCCCTCTCTGTCATCGTTCCCCCGTCTCTTTTGTGTTTTGTGACGCACTCTCGCCTCAACTCTGTAATTATCTCTTGCTGATTCCAGGGGGTTCGGAGGAATTCAGCCCTCCCTCTCTTTCTCCTTCTGCCCGCCCCGTCCGCCTCCGTCACTCGGATGCTGAATGCCGTATTGTTCTCCTCCGCTCACAAAGCTTTGATTGACAGCTGTGGGAAGCGGAGAGTGAATTTGGAGTCCGCCCTGTGGCACCCCGACCCTCCCTCCCGCTTCAATCACCTTCCGTTAAACTTTTTTTTTTTTTTTTCCTGCATGGCATCCGTTTAAGTGATGTGGCGGCTCCGGTCGTGCGCGTCATTCGTTAAATACACCACAGAAATGTCCAAACTGCTTACAGTTCTCTTACACATGCATCAATTTGACCCCACGGTGAGGATTTATCCTCCACAAGATGACCGAACATTACACTGCAAATCAAAATATGACAGGTTCGTGTTCTTTTATTAAAAGCAGCCCACTCCTGAGTCATACTTCTTGATCGTTTCCCTCGTTTAAACCAACATCAACCTCTGACGCGCTCGAAGCAACGAATCCCTGCTCCTGAGGGGCCCGAAGATCCACATCACGCGTCTGAACTTTACGAAGCGTTTCCTGGGAACCCAGAATAAATGCCTGGATATAGCCTGTCAGGACATCACATGGCCGAAACAGCGTCATCATTCACATGCGTCAAATTCAGAAGCGGTCAGGGAGCCAATCAGGGCAGGGAGGGCGGCGGAGACTCTTCATCTCGATGGAGAATGATCATGAAAAACACTTTGAGAACACAGTCATGGAAAGATGGAAAGACAGGAGAGAAGTTTGTCCAAAATGAAAGGGATTTATCGTGTTAAAAGCGGATTTGGATTCAGATGTGAACATTACCAAACTGCCTGTTTTTGACTCTCTCATGATGAAACAACACCTGCCTCAGTCTACGCTGCTGCTTCGGTGCACTGTGACACTGTTTTTCAGAGCTTCTTCCAACACGACCAGAAAGTAAATCTGGCGAAAACACTTAAAACTTCGCCACAATTTGAAGATAAAACACTGAATATCTGCGGCTTGGTGCTGGTAATATCAGTGACTGCCTTTACCCAATGTTTTCGCTCTAACCCTTTAGTTAAACCAGTATAATCTTGAGCGGAGAAAAAGGTCCGGCTTATAGATAAAGCACCACACACGCTCTCACGCCACACTCACACACACACACTATCAGAGGGGATTTAAAGATTCAAACAGTGGTCTTGGTAATTAGGCAGATGGATTTGTGCCTCTCCTCCCGGTCCGGCGGGATATAAAGCGACACATAATGCAAGCGGAGGAACTCTTTAAGTGGATTAATTAAAACCAACACTGCGAGGTCAAAGGTCAAGCCCCCCCCCTTTTTTTTTTTTCACTGTCAACCTCCTTCACTCCTTCTCTTTTCCTCCGGCCTCGCTCGAGCTGCAGGACGGTGCACCTGCAGGAGCAAATGGATTTTAGATGATTGGAAGCCGGCGGAAACGGACCCTGAAGAGATGGAGGAGAAGGAGTTTTTCAAGCTCCAGCATAAGGAATCGTTTTTACTGAACACACTTTACACTTTGCGCTGAACACACACACTTCATCCTCAACTAGTCCGCTCGTATTTCTCTTTAACGACACACTTTTATCTTTAACTTCCTGTCTCTGAACATCCAGCAATGATTTAACCAGACAGTAATAGAATAAAAACCTGAGCTCTCCTCTCTCCCCTCCCTAATTGAATACAGAACACACCTCGTCTTCACTGTGCCCGTGTGTGTGTGTGTGTGTGTGTGTGTGTGGGGCGGCTGGATGTAATCAGATGGAATTAATATGCATGCTGTTTCTCATTATGGCATAACTGAACTGCACTTCAGATATGTGACGTGCACCGCGAGAGGCACGGACAGATTTCTAACATCCATCCTCTGCGCTCTCTCTGGAACAGGAGTGTGTGTTCTTGCATGTGTGTGTGTGTGTGTGTGTGTGTGTGTGTGTGATAGTATATAAGATAGAAAAGATAGTGAATACAGAAGGCACTCCCCACCGCTGATCAGATAACACTTGCTTCAACACATGCACACGCACACATTTGTCACTCGCACGAACTCCTTATTGCATTTAAAGTAAATCAAATTCCACAGAGCTGCATTAATCAGCTAATTGTGCTAATATGCATATCATGCTGCCTAATTGTGTTACAGCGGCGAGGTCTCATCTTTCATCTGCACTGATAGTTTCCCTCAACAATGTCCTCGTTTTAAAGTCTTAATGATGCAACACCTTGTTTTGGCTGCTGTGGTTTTTTTAACCAGGCAGAAAGCGGCTCAGCCGTCGTCGCCGCCGCCGCTCCACACAATGCACAAAATTTAAGCTCCAGCTGCGTTAAAAATTTGGAAAATGATATCGAGCTAAATCAAGTGTTTGTGCTCCTTATCGCTTCCCTTTGTTCAACCGCTTCTGCTGCTCGACAACAACACACACTTTTCGCGCGTTGAGTGTGTGTCTGAGCGTGACGGAGGTGAGTCTCATTAGGGAGAGGAGCGACACTGCCGAGGTGCTTCATTATCATAAATGATTGAGAAGTGGGCGTGAGTGCTCTTTTGTGTGTGTGTGTGTGTGTGTGTGTGTGTGAGGGAGCGAGTTGGGGAAAGTGTGTGTGTGTGACCCCGAGAGAGTGTGAGTGACGGGCCGGCGGTAAGCTGGTCTTTATTAAGATGCGTCATCTTTGGAGAGGGACAGCTGCTCCTGCCTCTTATCTGGAATAACAAAGGTTTAATAAAGAGAGGAGACAGAGGGAAGGTAAATAATCCTCTTTTGCTTCCTTCCATCCTTCCTTTTCTCCTCTAATGCCTCCTTACATCCTTCCTTTCCTTCCCTAATGCTTCCTTACATCCTTTCGAACGACTAATCTGCCTCTAAAATGCGACAACAACACTCTCTTTGGATTTCCTGTGCAAAACTTTGCATATTTGCCCAAATCCTCACTCCTGACCTTTGACCTTTCAACTTTAAAGCCAACATGGCCGCCGTGAGGCCAGTGTGTCGACTATTGACTCGCTAAAATAAGCTTAAAGTGACATTTTTAACGCCACCAGGAGATGTGTCCCTGTTAAGCAAATAGACCGAGAGGAGAGGAGAGTGTGTGTCCACAGAGAAAGCCTCGACTGCGGCTATTTATGAGCGAGTGTGTGTGTGTGTGTGTGTGTGTGTGTGTGTGTGTGTCAGGTCAGCTGCATGCCCTATTTCTCAGTCTGGATGGTCATCGCTGCCTGTTTGGAAATGACATCATTTAGCCCCCCCCCAGCCACTCCTCCTCCTCAATTCGTCCATCAGCAGTTTACTGAAATATGCCTGCTCTACATTACTCCACTCATTTTCTATTTTGGATTTGTGGATAATGATGGTGGGATGGAGGGCAGCGGGGGGATAGAAATGATAAAAGAGGGGAGAGGCAGCATTAAAAGAATAATTTGAGGGTCTTGAGGGTTCTGTCTCCTCTCTGCCGTTTCTAAAATAGAATTTGCGATAGCCCCCGCCGCTGCCGCCGAGTCTGTCGAGGGAATAATGACTTATTTATCAAATGGCTGAAATATTCAGGGACAAGGCCTTTTAAATTCCGGCTTTTAAATTCATAGGCTTTTCTGCTGAGATGCTTAATGACAGTGAATGTATTCATAGTGATTTGCAGGTCCGAGATAGCGCCTTGTATCCTGCCTGTGAGTCTAATAGCTGTTTGACAAAAAAGGGAGAGTGCTCGCTCAAGACAAGGTGAGCAGGGGAAGTGTCACCTTTGACCTGATGGGAAGCTCAGTGAATCATATTGGTATCAGGACTGCCTCCTGGTGCCAAGTAGTAAATGGCTGTGTTGCTGTAGCAGCGCTGAAAACATGTTTTGCAGCTCGGGAGATAACATTTCTCTAAAAGCGCTCTGTTGCAGGCAATCAGCCATGAGTAAATGTTTCAAGATAAATTCCTGGAGGGGTATACTTTTTATTTTTTTTCTGTCAACATTTTGAGGGACCACATCAGCATAGGTGGGAGGTGGAAGGGAGGGAAGAGGGAAGGGGGAGGGAGAAGGAGGAGGAGGATGAGGAGAGGGGGGTGATGGTGATAAATGAGTGTTATTCTTACTTCTGCACTGGTATGGGCGAAGTTTGGGGATGATGGTGGCGGTGGTGATGAAGCGCCGCGCGGGGCAGCATCAGCGGGGTTAATGAGATGTACGCAGACACTGAGCAGCTTGCATGCGTCAGACTCAGGACAGAGCAGAGGAGAAGAGGAGAGGAAGAGGAGCAGAGGGGGGGAAGAGGAGCTCAGAAAGTAGACTGAGCGCTCCACTCGCCGCAGATTGCAGCCAAACGGCGCAATCCGTGCGTAATTACGCACCGGCGGCTCTCAGAAGGCGGCGGCGGCGGCGACCTCCTGCTTTCCCCGCGCCCGCGTCCCACCCTTATTTTCTCCACAAAAAAAAAAAAAAAGAAGAAAAAAAAAGACACCACCTCCACCTCCACCTCCACCACCGCACTTCTGTCTCTATCCCCACCTCTCTCTGCTGTTATCACCCCCCGTTTTGCAATGGCGAGGCTGTGGAGAAACTGACCGGGCGCTTACCTTAACACGTTCCAGCTTTTCAGAGGGTCCAGGTCTGAAATTATAGAAACCATGGTCGACTGGCTGGGCAGCACCGGGAGAGGGAGGGGGTGCGGCGGAAAAAGATATCGAAAGAAAAAGCGGCGCAAAAGGCTGTAAACTCCGTCTGCGAATGGCAGCGATTGCTCGGATGCAACCCGTCCTGGTTGTTCAGTGGGTGATGAGCGCTGTCACAGCTCGCTCTTTCTCTCTTCCTCTCCTCTCTGTCTCTCTTTCTCTCCTGCTCTCTTTCTCTCTCCCTCCCTCCGCCCCCTCCCGTTCAAAGCCTGCGCTCTGCAGACGCGTCTCCGAGCTTCCTCCGGTCCTTCTTCCACAGGCAGGCAGGCTGCTGCTGCTGCTGCTGGGATGTACAGTAGAGGAGGGTAAACCCCACCTAGGAAACTCATTTAACCATTTTTTTAAATGCACCGGGGGGAAATAGAGTTTATGCACCTTTTTTTAAAGGCTGACACAGTGTAGAATTTGCACACTGCAAAAAGTGTCAGTCTTCGAGCGTTTTTTGGTTTCATTTTAAAGCTTAAACCTCCTTTGGGGGTGATTTTTTAACCAGTGGGGAGGATGTTTCACAATTTGAGTATTTCAGGAGGATGCAGAGATCATTGTAAGAGTTAAAGACATGTCTCAGCTGACTTTTTTTTTTTAGATTTACTCTGTGAATTAAGTATAAAATCATCATTAAAGTTTATTTTCTCATCTGATGTTTCATCATCCAACTGAAGCTGATCTGAAACCTCTCAAAGAAGCATTTCAAATATTTCACGACTGTTCTGCGATGAGTGACTCAGTTGTCTGAGTTGGAGGCATCATCCCCACTGGAGCATCTCGCTCTCTGTCGCTCTCTGCAACCTTCTGTCAGCGCTCACTTCCTGTCTGACACCACCACATCCTGTTGATAACTGTTTTGTTTTTTTTTTTTTCAACTTTTTCTACTCCCCTCCCCTACACATGGCAGCAGATGCGTCATCCCTGGCGAAGAATGACAAGGCAACAGCAGCCAAGTCCCACCTATTTCGGACTATTCTGAGCTCATATCTATTTGCTCATTGGGAAAAAAACAGATGAGCCCCACTGGAAAAAAAAAAGGAGAGAAAGAATAGAGTGTCAGGACTGTGTCGGTTTCAGATAATTGTCTGGGACAACAGACCAGAGCGGGGCTGAAAGTCTGTGCCAAAGCTATTGGAGTTACAGCACAAGTGCTTTGTTATTTCCAGGGTTATGATGTTAGTCACTGCACATGCGCTCGCTGATAACGGTCAGTTTGACAGGAAACTGCTGTGGGTTTTGGCTCGGAAGAAAAGCCCTTTTAATATACGACATAAGTCTGTCTTTTCTTAAGCTGGAGCATTTTTAGTTTGACCAGCTGGTTTTAAATGTTTATGTGCGATGAGAGGAGCATGAGATCTATCTGATAAAGTTAAAACATTTCTGAAAAAATTTCCCCCCTAAATTTGAGGCAATTTCCCGCTGACGTTCTGCAGAGCGGAAACGCTGCCTCACATTGGAAGCGAGCAGAGAATCGGAGCTCTGAGTCGAGCACATTGTAGGTAAGACAACAGTAATGCAAAGCTACAGCCCGACGCTCTCAGCATCAGCAGCCATACTGCACCGGCTTTAAATAGACTCAATTGGACATCTGCTTTACTGAGGAGGAGGAGGAGGAGGAGGATGAGGAGGATGGAGAGAGTTGACAGCATCTCTCTCCTCTTCCTCTGTCTCTATTTCTGTCTCCCGCACCCGTATAGACACGAACGCTCGCACGCTCACACATCAGAGAGATCAAACAGAGTTTAGCTCTCCCCTGCACGGCTCTAATTTCTGCATGATAATCACGTTGGCAGGCCTGACGTCTCGGAGTAGGTGTTGGTGCGTCTGTACAAGTTAGCAGCGCATATATACACCTGTCTGCATGACAGCGTGAGGGTGACTTCATTGTGAGGTTTTAATTATCATCTATTTTATAGAACTTGTTTTTATCTTTGGAGCCACAGAACATGTTGTCGAGCAGCGATTCTTCATTTGTTCGTTTCTAGATTTTCTTTGTAGAAAGAAAGTTTTTATTAGAAGGATATGCAGGACAATGGAGCAGCATTACGTTTCCCTCAAAGTGCACATTAGTTGTATATGAACATAATTTACCCAAGGCAGGTGTAACCTCAGATGCAACTTGCCACCGTGCTCTTGAAAGCTGGCAAGAAAAGGCACAATAGTAGCGCCCAGTGCCTGACCTCGCTGGACATTATTTACACCAACAAACTCAAAAGAAAGCCCACAGTATCCTCAAAGACATTACACACCTCGGCCACTCCATGTTTGAACTGTTACCATCTGGCAGAAGGTTCAGGACAATCAAATCAAAAACCAATAGAAGAAAGACAGCTTTTATCCCAGAGCTGCGGCCTCCATTGCTCCACCATAATACGCAGGGTTAAACATGCACGGTCACTGCTGCTGCTCTTATTTCACTATTTTACTATTTTATTTTAAAGTTGCACTGACACTTTTTATTGCTGCTGCTCTTAGATTTTTATGTGTGTGAGCATTTCTAATTGTTCTTACATTGAGGAAGTCAAATGGAATTTTATTGTACATTTTGTGTAATGACAATAGAGATTCACTCAGCATGACGCAGCATGTGTACGGCCCCTAATTTCCAGGGCTGGTACCTGCAGTTATTCCACAGGCTAGTTAATAACATGTCGGGCAGGAAATCCAAAGTGTGGGATCATTTTGAGAAGGTGAAGGACGAACCCAAGGTGATATGTAAACTCATCTTCATTGGTCGACTACAAACATGACGTATCATCTGAAACATGGAAGTAGCTACATGCCCATTAGCCCACAGCGTCATTAACAGGCGGCTCGCTCGGTGTGTGACGTGCACTTGGAGATAAAATATAGGCCTATATTAATGAAGGTTCATTAGTACGGTTTTGTATTTCTCTGTAATGTAGCGCAGTTAAGTTAAGTGGGTTAAGTGTCCGAAAAGAAACATGGTCTGGCGTCCTCATGTTACATACTTAACGTAGCTATGTAGGCTAGGTTTAAGAAAGTAAAGTAACGTAGTTGAAGTTTAAGAAAAAGAATCATGGTTGGGCATCGTTGTATCGCGTACTTAACTTAAAGTTACGAACGTTAGGTTAAAAGAAACATGGTTGTGCGTTGTCGCATTATGTGCTTAATGTAGACATACATAGGTTAGGTTTAGAAAAAGAATTGTGGTTGGGCATCATCATGTTATGCATTTAACATAAAGTTACGTGGGTTAGTTTTAGGGAAGTAAAGTTATGTTAGTGAAGTTTAGGAAAAGAAACACAGTTGGGCGTCGTCATGTTACATACTTAACATGAAATTATGTAGATTAGATTTAGGAAAGTAAAGTTACGTAGGTTAAGTTTAGGAAAAGAAACACGGTTGGGCGTCCTCATGTCACATACTTAACGTAGCTATGTAGGCTAGGTTTAACAAAGTAAAGTAACGTAGTTGAAGTTTAAGAAAAAGAATCATGGTTGGGCATCGTCGTATCGCGTACTTAACTTAAAGTTACGAACATTAGGTTAAAAGAAACATGGTTGTGCGTTGTCGCATTATGTGCTTAACATAGACATACATAGGTTAGGTTTAGGAAAAGAATCATGGTTGGGCATCATCATGTTATGC
This sequence comes from Epinephelus lanceolatus, assembly GCF_041903045.1. Lineage (NCBI taxonomy): Eukaryota > Metazoa > Chordata > Actinopteri > Perciformes > Serranidae > Epinephelus > Epinephelus lanceolatus. Next base: position 5,367,748 of record NC_135756.1, read on the forward strand.
ATTTAACATAAAGTTACGTGGGTTAGTTTTAGGGAAGTAAAGTTATGTTAGTGAAGTTTAGGAAAAGAAACACAGTTGGGCGTCGTCATGTTACGTACTTAACATGAAATTATGTAGATTAGATTTAGGAAAGCAAAGTTACGTAGGTTAAGTTTAGGAAAAAAAACATGGTTGGGTGTCATCCTTAATGTAAGTTATATAGGTTCAGTTTAGGAACAGAAACATGGTGACGAGGTACCTTAAAATAACTCAAAGGACACTGGGTGTACACAGGACATGAACACCGGTCTCCTGGGGGAAAGTCGTGTGTTTGTTTGACCCATTACCACCCCAACCTGCCTCCAAACGCTAACTTTTGCTCTTCATACCACCTCCTTCTTTTCTCCTGTCAGCACATTGATCACATGATTGTAGCCTTCCTGATTACGTAGGTAATATACAAATTACTGACTCCTGATTACATTGGTTATATATGAATTCTGGTGCATTACCTCTCGTAGACATATATAGGAACAGAGCATGAGAAAGTCATGATGTATTGGTCATAAAAAGAAAGCTGTTGATTACTGGGGGAATTTGTTGAAGGGGAAGGAAATGAAGCTCAGCCGGACGATGTATAATTGTTTATTTAATGTGTATATCACTGGAACATGATACGCTATGGATTACATTCGATAAGCAAATGTATGATAAATGTGGCTTTTCATTCCTTTGGTTGGACCTGAGTTGAGATAACATCATATGACCAAGGCAAATGGTCAAGCAGAGGTTAAAAGATCAGAGACCTGTTGCACAAAACACCTCAAGTTTTCTCCGTAAGTACACTTAAGGCTTAAATTCTCCTTGCACAGAATCTCTTTAAAGTTTTTTTTTTAGTTAGCATTTAGCATTGAAAGGGATTTTACAGTGGCACCAGTGGTACAAGTCTCCATGATGATTGTTTGTTTGGACTGACACTTGTGACGGTCGTTATCGTCTCACAAAGTTGGCTTATAGATGGTAGTGAAAAAATGGCAGAAGAAAAGAAGACTGGGAAACCATATTGGTCAGAGGAGGAAAGATTACACTTCTGGAGGAATCCAATCATAGAAAGCACAAACTACAAAGTAAATTTGATTCCCAAATACTAGAAAAAAGACAACAATTATAGGAAGAAGCAACGAAAATGAATTCAGTCAAAGCTAAAGTGTAAAACAAAAAGTGAAGCTGAATTCTCCTGGTCGCAGAACATTTTTCTTAGGGTGTGTTAGTTTTTCTTTCATTTATCACCATAAACTCAGCATGTTGCAGTTAAGATAGAGTCAAAGTATTTATTTATTTATTTATTTTACCTTGCTTTGGTCTAGGGATTCCTAAAGTATAGGGCCAAGACAAGGAGAAACCCATAAATACCTAAGTAAACATTTTAAGGAAACCTTACTGTAAATAGAAGACTTAAGGGTGTTTTGTGCAACCGATTTCATTTTGAGGAAACCTTAACTAGGACTTTAAGGAAAATCTTTACCTAAGGTGTTTTATGCAATCAGCCCAGTTCTTGCAGAAGCAGCACGAAGAGCTCCAGAATATGTGATTTGTATTGTGAATTTAAGAAGGTCTTTAAATTTGGGAAGAATCTACTCTGAGAACAGGACGATGATCAGGCTTTTTTGTGATCTTTGAGTTTATAATTACAGAATTCCTAAAATAACAGGACGATATAAAGGTTTGGAGAGCAATAAAAGGTCTTGTAATTTATGTAATGACAACAGCCTGGGGGATGAATATCATATTTTGCTTGAATGTAAAAATGTAAATATTGTGGAGGAGAGGAAAAAAGAATCTGAAAACAAAAATCTCAAGCGCTCTGACATGAGGTTTTCGGCCCACTTTCAGAAATATGTCTTAGATCCAACAAATGTTATACTGACCTCTTGATGTTTGATGTACTTCAGTCACTCTGAGCTGTGGGTAATGATCAGTCGATAAGTTCTATTGGAATCTTATTTTTTTAATGCCTTAACGCCAACACGAGACAGTAGCACTCATCTAACATTTCTCTCTTTGAGTCCATATAATGTATACTTCCAGTTACAGTCAAAATTGTCACCTATACAATAACAGTAATAGGAACTAAGATGACCCTGAGATCAAGAGGTATGAAATGGCAACCTAACCTGTTCAACAATAATAATAATTACATTGTAAGTATAATAAACTAAATATTGGAGTAAGAAGTGCCAGAATTGTAAGGGACATCGAAATCTATAAGCCTTTTTACACCAGGTATCAACATGATTTTCGGTGCAGTAGTACTCGAGGTTGGCCTTAAGACAACTTCTTGAAGGTCTCAGTCTTAACCTTGGTATCAATTACCTTTTAAGTCTGTCTATCTGGTCTTGGTCTCAGACAAAAAGGACTCTGGAATTTTTGCAAAGACCAGTCAAGACCACAACTGCAGGGACATCACTAATATGCCTGTACAAAAAAAGGAGTGCTGAATATAGGTGGTAACGCTGATTTCAGCTCCTTAGTGTTAGTATTCATTTGCTCACAGAAAACAAAGGAAAGGTTCTATACCTATAATTAATCTTCACAATGCCTTTTGATTATTTTATCAAGACATCTGTCATTGTACACACACACACATACAACTATGTCGTATGGCAATAAAAGAGGTGAATGATGATGGATCTTCATTTGTTTTCTAGGTGTGTCTATGGGAATGCGGATCTCTCAAGATGGCCTGAAGTGTGGGACTCGCACTGGTCTAGTCTTGGTCTTGACTTGGTTGCAACCCCTCAAAGTCTTGCTCTTGTCTCTGTCCTGATAAACTCTGGTCTTGGTTATGGCTTGGTCTTAGTTTAGACAGTCTTGACTACAACACTGTTTCTGCTGACCACTTGTGTTCAGTTTTCCTAAGTACTTGCGTCACTTCATGTCATGTTTGCGGTTGTGTTGGCACAGCTGGAGATATTGCTGTCAGTAAATTCAACACATGTCCTTCCCTTGGGCAAAACAATCTATGGTCATGCAATACTTGGTCACTCCAACTCGTCAAAGAATGAGAAAGTAATAGAACATGTTGTCACCATGGAAGGATTACAGAACAGGCCTACTGGGCTCAGGACCAGGAACCCAAAGTATCAGGGCCCCCCCTGGTCTTTACCTGCAGGGTGTTACTCAGATTAACATGTAATGACCAGGAAGAGATACAAAGAAACTCGAAAGAGACACAAAATCCCCAAAGAGATGCAAATGATCTGTAAAAAGACATAAAATTACTTCATAGAGATGGAAATTAACTACAAAAAGAGGCAAAAACAAGGTGAAACCTCCTGGATGAGAGGCTTAATATCTCAAAACTCAAGCAAGTCCAGTTGCCTACGATATAGCACTTGTGACTCTCTGGTGGGGAAACACAGTGTAGAGAGTCTGTGATCCACCGAGCTGGTCCATTTTCTGCTGTGCACCGCAACACAGCCGGTGTGTCCTGGGCATTAAAAGCCGACTGGTGCTTTTTAAGGCAGTCGGGCTTGGTTGGGCTAAGGCTCAATGTTTGTAATGATTTGGGACAGGCCGGTTTCAAGCCTCAACTCATGGTTTGGGATGTAATTTTTCGGCCTGTTGAGAACTCTAGTGGTGGGACCTTTAATTTGCCTGTGCCCAAGGGCCCATTGTCTCCTAATCCACCCATGGCTGTCACCAAAACAACCACGACATCCTGCACTGATGACATAAAAAGGGGCAAACAGTCCTAGCACGGTGAGCCAGGACAGTCGGGAGAGGAAGGTGCAACGGGACGGCACAAACCAGGACTCGCACTCATGTAGCTCCGTGAACTGCAAATGATTAGCATCAGCTGCCTCTGTGCGAACACACACCCTGCACTGTCACCGCCTGTTTGAACTCACTGATCCCATTATTCTGCAAAGGATTAAAAACTCCTCGGACTCTCTCTAGAACACACAGAGCCACACGCACACACACTCAGGTACACACATTGACACGCGTGTATTCATCATGCACAGTCAGAGCCAAAACAGTATCAGCATGATAAACACCTTGTATTCCCCCCCCAGCTTCTTTATTCGACAAAATCAGGCAGATCTGAGGACAAGCCTTGAGGTTTATGTCATCATGCATATGTGATGTGCATTTCAAATCTAAACAAAGTCAGTGTATCTTAAAACCACCCACTGAATACAGATTCCCATTTTACCTCAATCCATTTAAAAGAGGGGGGGTTGGAGATGAGAGGAGAAGAAAAAATAAGCAGAGGAGAGGATGTGGATGAAATAAGTATGGGGGGATTATTTCATAAACGACAGAATTTTCTTTTCTGTGTAAGTCATTTGATCCTGTCAAATATGCCTAAAGCCATACGCCCACGTGCTCATTGTCTGAAAAATGCTCAGTTTATGAGAATCTCCCCCCTCTCAAACAATGAGCGGAGCGGCTGGCTGCTCCACACATCAGCCTCGGCGTTCAGTAAAACCGGGAGAAGGCAAATGAGATTTAAATCGGGGGACGCAAAGTGACACACACACACACACACGCCCAGGAGAAGGGCCCAGTGAGCTCGCTTGTTTGTTGGTCCCACGCCGCAATCAGTGCGCTAAATTGCAGGAGGCCTTCGTGTGTTGTGTTTACCTCCAGGACAGCCGACATAGATGCAGAATAAACAGAGCGGCTATCTCTCCCATCTGGACCCTGAGGATCTCTAACGCCATCTCAACTCATCTCCATCTACAGCAGAAAGACAGCAGCGCTCTGACACACACATACAGGGAGTGTTTGCATGTTTTAATTCCATCTCCATGTTCTGTATGTGTTGTAGCCTAGAGGGGGTCATGTGTTTGGTTGTGCGTATCTGTCTGTCCGCTGCCTATTTAACAAACTACTGGACCAATCAGCCTAATATTTTGTGTGCACATTACTGAGTATATGTTCAAGGACCTCTGGATGTTACAGTAATTCATGATTGTTGGAAAACTCATTTTACTGACTGTTGTATTCCGTCATTGACTGCTGATTCCTCACTCCTTTTCCAACAATCAGAGCAGCTAAAACCAACAAGCCTTAACATATGTTACAATACACGTTAGGGTGACCGTATTTTGATTTCAAAGAAGAGGACACTCGGCCGGCCACGACATAGCCTACTTAAATGATACTCGCAGTTTACTCAAAGATGCCTTATCATTTTAATATATTTAAAATTTATATGTATGGATAGAAAATTCAGTTATATTACAAAATAATATCTCTCAAAGACAGAAATTCAGATAGGCCCCAATAGGGGACACATACACACACTAGAGTGTGGCGATCCGAGCCCGACAGTACCCGACGGGTCGGGCCGGGTTTGGTCAGAAATGTAGCTATAAATTGTATTCGGGCTCGGGTCGGATTCAGTCAGCTTTCAGTGAAAATGTAGTTTAAAAATAAATAAAATCCTATTGTCTGTCCTGTTTATTGCTTGGGCACTGTTATTTACGTGACAACACCTGAACATAACACACAGACACACACTGGCTGTTTGTTTCTACCTCTCTCCTCGCTGGAAGTCTCGGACCTCCTCCGCCTTGATTAAACGCTGAAAATAAAATAAAAGAGGGAGACAGGTTTTTCCTATTTTATCTTATTTTGTTATATTTCTCCCTCTCCTCTCGCTGGAACCGTCGGACCTCCCGCCGCCCGCTCCCGTCTCAAACACGGAGGTCTCCCTCTCCGCTGAGCACGCCCGGCCTGTTAAATAGCCTGTAACCGTAACAACTGTGTGACAGAAACTCAGTGCTTTGGTCATTAAATAATGTCGGGCTCGGTTCGGGTTCGGACAGAAATATGCGGTCGTGCCGCAGTCTAACACACACACACAAACACACGGAAAACCGGACATTATCATCAGTTTATAAAAAAACCCCAGACGCCCCGGACGGGATGTGAAAAGTGGACATGTCAGGGCAAAAGAGGACGTTTGGTCAGCCTACTTGTGGCTCATAAACTGACATTCATAGAAAAGTTTGGTCTCATTTTGAACCACAGCATCTACCTGGTATGTTATGATCCACTAAAGCAACACATTCTCACTCCAACCTCGTCACATATTGCCCTTTGGTCATCGACTTTCTATGTCCAGATACGATGTGCATTGGTTGTTGACGTTCTGGGACGCCATATCTTCTAAGTTCTGCCTGTTACGTGCATTGTCTTCTTTCAAAATACACTTCTGTTTTCACAGGAAATTCTCCGTTTACACACAACCCCTTTCAAAACAAAAGCAATACATCAGTACAACACCGAAAATGGACATTTGTCGTCATCACGTCAACGTCAATGACATTAAAAGACGGCTTTTTTCCTCTGTGTCTGACACAGCAATTCACTGCCCAAGCGCCAGATTTTAACGACTTCGGAGTGAGACCATGCTGACTAAAGTTAGACAAATACAAGATTAACAGGTCTACCATTGTTGTTGTATCCAAATCCATCTTGAATGTAACAGACTAAATAAATCGGGCATGAATGCAACGCAAAGTAGTGGAGCAGGGTTTTTACCTGTTACACAGACACCATCTTTATAGCCTGTGGTTGCTGCCAGCTTCACTGTGTGTGTGTTGAGTTTTGCCAAGTCATAATGCAGTTGGCTCTGGGGAGTTTGGAAGCGTATAGGCTATATGCACCACATTGCCTCTGGTGCACTGAGGTATTTATTTTAATACTTTTTAACAGATTGTGCTCATGTTTTAGGGGGTGATCACACAGAAATGAGACACTAGAGCACTTTTATAGCACTTTTCTAGTCGTCATACCACTCAAAGTGCTTTTACACTACATCACATTCACCCATTCACACAGTGGTGGCCGAGGCGACCGTACCATTCACACGAACTCACACACCAATGGAACAGCCATCAGGAGCAATTTGGGGTTCAATGATATTTTAATATTTGGACTGAAGGAGGCAGGGATCGAATTGCCGATCCTCCGATTAGTGGACGACCCGCTCTACCTCTGAGCCATAGTCGCCCCAACAAGCAGAGCATTTTGCCTACCTGATTTTGTGACCGGCAGATTTTGTCAATTTGGTCATTTTTCTTTAATATTTGTGCTTCTACTATAAGTAAGTAAGCAGACTATGTAATTACACAATTTATTCTTTTTGTCTGCATTTAATTGTTTATTGCTGATCTTTCCTGCACTGTTGTGCTGTAGCCTACTGACATAATTGATACCACTAAAAACCAAGTTAGGAACGACATCGATCAAAAATTTGTGGTTGTGTTTTGATTAATAAATTACATTGATTTTCATAATTGGTATCTATTTTTCACGTACAGCACCTGTTAGCAGGGGAACTCAATCTGCTCTTGCGACGAGCCACAGCACAAGGCACATCATTAGCTCCTGGGATACTTTAAAGCCATGAAGGGTCACGTCTGCTGGAATTATAAGAATTATTCAAAGTGCCGACGATCAGCTCAAGTGGCTACACACTTTAGTTATTTCTGTTTTTTTTTATTTTTCAGAGTAAAATAATGTTCATGTTTAATTTTACAGCCCCAATTTGTAGGATTTAAAGCTGCTAGAATCAATATTCCTGACCCAACAATCAATGACTATGTGTAATGTGAGCAGTGTTGCTCATAGTGACAAACCTACAGAGAATTATCACCCGGCCCCACAGTTCCCCAAAACTCTACGGAGCATTTAAGCAACTTTCAGCTCATTGTTTTACAACCCATACCATTTGGTTTATCCTCACCAGCGTAGATTCCAGCAGCAGCAAGAAGCTATTTTCAGTAAAAAAAAAAACTTAAAAAAACTTCCTACATCGGCACCAGCAGCAGACAGCCAAAGTTAGCGACAGCCCGGTGAAGAAAATATAACATTTATTAGCAAAGGAGACAGATATTTCCCTCAAGAGCTGGTCGACAGTATATGCATGTGTTATTGCTTATGTGTGCGTATATATTTTGCATGTGTTTCTGTGGGGTTCATTCAGGTGAGGTGGTGAATCATGCAGGAAAAGCATGTTGAAAGGGTTTATGTATATATCTACAGTATGAGTATGTTGGCATGCACACAAGATGTTTCCCATTGACTTGTAAAAATATTTCCACCTCACATAAAGTTTCTTCCCCAAAGATTCAGAAAATGGACACCTAAAAATTTTGCCCATCACTCCTGAATTTGCCACATTATCATGTGATTTTCAGCCAAAGCTGCCGACAACGCCGGTGTGTCTCTATCTCTGTCTCATTTCTCTTTCCCTTTTTTGGCGGGGTTGACAAATGATATGCTCAGAGCGAGTGGAAAGGAAATGGAGAGAGGAAGAGAAAGCGCTTGGCAGAGCAGCGTCCAGGCGAATCGGGCGAGAAGAAAATGTGGAGAATGAGCGATTGAACCGGTGTGGGAGAGCGAGTGGGTGATGGAGCAGCGAGCTGGTGAGACAGAGAGGGAGAGGGAAAAGAGGAAGAGGAAGAAGAAGAGGTGGAGGAGGTGGAGGATATATTTAGAGCTGCTCCTAATCAACTTCTCCGTCAGTTTGTGTCTGTGGGGGCGAAAGGGAGAGCGGGAGAGGGAGAGAGAAGGAGAGCCACGCAAGTTCAACACTAAAAATCAATATGCAGCCCACTCGCTCAGTGAAGGCAGCGGACACAGAGGAAGAGATGGAGAGAATGTGAAAGGGAGAACAGGAAAACGACAGGATGAGGCAAAGACGGATGAGACTACGAGAGTGGAGGGAAAGTGTTTTTGGTGTCGTCACTGCGGCTGCAAGTGTCATGTCAAATAGAAATACACAGACGTATAAATGTAACCGGTGGATATCTGCATTGACTTGATATCCTCCTGAGACCCGAACTTTTGTTTGGCATGCATTTTCAGTTTTTCCTTGCTATTTGAGATCAGTAGGACCTGATGAAAACATTGCCGATGCTAATAAATATATCAGTAAAATCTCAAACTAGAAATGTTATTAATCATAAACAAACAAGTTTCAACCATAAAATGTGATCAGGTTTTGGACCTTGTCCACTTTTGTGTCGGGATCGTGTCAGTCTCAGTTAGCCACATCCAAAGTTGCAGTGTCTTTAGCACAAAATTCCCTCTTTGTGCTTCCATAACAGGTCTTTCTGCTAAACTGTAGCAGAGGGATACGTTCTAGTACTCACATGTCAGCTTGTTGCCGAGATACAACACTGGCAATAAACCTACACACAGCTGCCAGGACAAAGATACCCACACTTGTTTGACAAGACTGCTAAAGAGTCATACGAGCTTTGGCTGAACCTTAGATGCCTAGCAGACTAGCAAAAAGAACCAATTTTACACTAATACACTATTCAAGCCAAACGTAACACTTCGGGCCTGACCCAGTACCCACACTTCCCCTAGAATACCCACTTGCACTTGGTTGTGCGTGTTCACGTTTAGGCTAGTGGTGTCCCAAAACAGAATTGAGGTAGTGGAAGTGGTTTCCGACACTTAAAACCGGCGCTAGAATCCAAGGGAGCCCTGATCCACACCTTTTTTTCAATTTCCCAGAACACCTTGCGAAGTCAGCAACTGCGGCAAGTTTTAATTTGTTACCGTACGATTAGAATGTAGGCTATACAAACAACAGATGGTTGGACAAGCGTGAACTCATCCGCAACTCGGTTGAACACAGTGTCAAAATATTTAAACAAATCGACTTCCCCGATCTTGTTCACAAGTGAGAGTAGGATGGAGTGGGAGACTGACAGGCGGATTGGGGCGGCGTCAGCAGTGATGCAGGCGCTTAACTGGTCGATCTACGTTCCAACCCTCACCTATGGTCATGAGCTCTGGGTAGTGACCGAAAGAACGAGATCGCGAGTACAAGCAGCCAAAAAGTTTCCTCCGCAGGGTGGCTGGGCTCAGCCTTAGAGATAGGGTGAGGAGCTCGGACATCCGGGAGGGACTCGGAGTAGAGCAGCTGCTCCTCCACATTGAGAGGGGCCAGTTGAGGTGGTTCAGGCATCCAGTAAGGATGCCTTCCGGACGCCTCCCTTAGGAGGTGTTTCGGGCATGTCCAACCAGAAGGAGACCTCAGGGCCGCCCCAGGACATGCTGGAGGGATTACATCGCCCGGCTGGCCTGGGAACGCCTCCGGGTTCCCTCAGAAGAGCTGACGGAAGTGGCTGGGGAGAGGACTGTCTGGGCTTCTTTGCTGAGGCTGCTGCCCCTGCGACCCGGACCCGGATAAGCGGAGGAGGAGGAGTACGAGTATGAGACTTACCTGAACAAAATCGATCAGAACTAGAAGACGTCGTAGTTGCCTCCTGTTTTCAGCATTTCTTCTCTGTTGAATCATCAGATGGAGAAGAATGAACATAGCACACGCCACAACACAAGCGCTGGAGCCGGCATTTTCATCTCGTCGCTAATACGCGTGACGTATGCCTGCACTTCGGCCACGCTGATTTGCGTTAAGTTGTGTCTCATTTCTTAGGGAAAGATCTCTACCCTAATATTTCTCACTTCCCTCATCGAGGGTTATCTTGCAAACGAGGGCACTCAACACCAAGTGGAAGATTTAAGGGGTAGAAATGGACAGGCCCTAATCTCTCAACCCAACACTAAATAATTATGCGCTTTTTTTAACCTTAATAAATGTGTTGTTGTTGTTGTTTTTTCCTTCAGAAAACTCATTTTTTGTTTAACCAATTAAATGTTTTCAATGAAATTCAGACTTCAGTAATTTTTTTTAAACCTTAATTAAATGTCTTCAATGAAATTTAGTGGAAGAGAATTAAGGGAGGGGGTTGTTGTGTCAGTGAGGAAAGACAGCTTTATACTGTATGAGTTGTGGATGGATGTCAGAAATAAAGTTTCACAGACATGTACATAGAGTAATGATGAACAGAAAAAGAAAAATGTGAATGTTAAATATTTTATCAAAGTATGAAAGAAATTGTGCAATAAATATGCCTACACTTAAAAGCGTATGTCTCCTGTCCTCCTTTTTCCTTTTTTTATTTATGGCAAGAGAGCTTACAGAAGGAGGGAATTCAAAGAATGTCCCAATCACCCTGAATTTACCCTGTTTGAAAAACTCAACAGCAATGTCTCTTTCCAGAAATCAGTTGCTCGAGATATACACAGACCTTGTTGTGAGCAGTTTCATGTAGGAACTATTTTCTTTCTACCAAACGACACCCGCCAACTGTATCACTGTGCAGGAGGAAGTGTGCATCTACTCATGGATGAGAGATCCACGCTTGGCATCCTCCGCGGCTGAGCTGCAACATTACTGTAGCTAGCTCAGTGGTGCAACATACTAAGTGAGCTAGCGGTAGATGCACACTTCCTTCTGCAAGGTGATACGTTTGGCAGGTGTAGTGTGACACCACCACAAAAGTCTACAGGACATTTATCTTGTCCTGCACCTTGGCTTGATGAACAAGATCCCAAACATTCTCTGGAGGAAAAGTGTACTGCTAACCTCAGATTGCAGGCTAGATAGCTAATTAGCTAGCTAGGTGTTGAAACTTAAATGTCAGTTAGTTTAGATGCTAAAAAGGCTAATTATTATTCTTCCGTACAACTGCTAACAAACTTGTTAACTATTGTAACTAGCATAATTTAGTTTACAATGTGCATTGATCTTGTCCTGCACCTTGGCTTGATGAATGAGATCCCAAACATCCTCTGGAAGAAAGTCTGTTGCTAATGCCAGATTCAAGGCTAGATAGCTAATTAGCTAGCTAAGTAACTTTAATTTTAGCCAGTTTAGATGCTAATAACATGGATTTTATTCTTCAGTACCACTGGTAAAAACCTTGTAAACTACCGCAGCTTCGATAATTGTGTTTATAATGTGTATCCATGACTCTGGCAACTCCGATGTCAATCAAACACATGCACCTGGACACCAACTCAGAGGCTTCACGGCCAAAGCAGCATTTCTGATAGATTCTCATCAACAAGAATGTTTTATTCTTTTCAATAATAGAAAATATTAATGAATTTAAAAATCACTCGATAAGATTTTCAAATAAAAAAGGGATGAACTTCCGTTGACTTAAATTTACAGCTTACTTAAAGGATTCATCAACTTCGTCCACAATAAAAAGCAGCATCTCATTGGACCATCCCCATAAACCCTTGCGTGTGTGTGTGTGTGTGTGGATATTGATAGGCCTGACTTAAGGTCAATACTGTGTGGGCTATAATGAAGCTGAGATGCAGGAATGATATCAACGAGGCCATTTAATAGAGGAGGAGGAGGGGGTGGAGGGTTACAGCTCATATACAGTAGCCTCTTTTTAGCACAACAGGCCTTTCACTTCTATCCCCACCCCACACCCAACATCTCTCATTAGCTGATGATCGATCCTCTCCCTGTGTAGCCCACACAGAGAGAAAACGCAATTAGAGCATTGACCAAACGATTGTGTGAACTGGTGCTCGAAAGGTAATCATCACCTGAGAGAGGCGGGAGGCAGGTTATGGAGGATCGAGCAGGGGCCAAAGGGTGAGTGGGTGAGTTTGGGGTGAGGGAACGTCGAGGACAAACTGTGAGTAAACTGAGATGAGAATGTGGGAGGGGAAGGAGAGGAGGCAAAACAACAACGGTAAATAAGAAGATGTGAAGGCTAGTTTCATGAAGAGGGTGACTTCTGATTTAAATAGATTCCATCACAAAAATTAGAGCAGTCGCAAAGGTCACTGCGAGGGTTTTGGCAAGACTAGTTGGTGAAGATTCTCGGTCATCCAGGTCATTTAGAACTGAAGAAGCTTCTTGGATGAGAGGCGAAACATCTTCAAGAAACGCAAGCAAGTCCAGTTGCCTACGATATAGCACTTATGATATATAAAGACTACATACATAAATCCAACTATATAAAGATAACGATAATAAAAATAAACACCACCAGTCTGTTTGGCGTTCAGTCCACCACTTGGTGACCAACAACTGTTGGATGGATTGCCAAGAATTTTTCGAAGGATATTTATGTTGGCCTATAGGCTCATTAAGGTCACCATTAGATTCGTAAACGTCCATGCTCTGCGTTCGTTTTGTCTGTATTTGTGCACGTTTTTTGAAAGTGTACGAATACAGATGAAACGGAGCATTACACCAGAGGTCATGGAGGCAGTGTCATGTAGTTTAAGCCACATACGTCGATGAGTAGCAGATGACAAAGACATTTCAAAAAATGGCAGAACAAAATTAATTGTAAAAATAGTGACAAGAATTCACTGTCCACGTGTTCCGATTTTTGTTAATGGTCTCACAGACCTTCAACAATGCTGCCTCCATTAAAAGGTACGTGTTTACGACCCCCTCCACCATCACCTCATTTGTTGTTCTCTGAAACATTTGACTCCGCCCCTTGGTGCCATTTATTGGCTGTATTAAAGCCATAATAAAGGACGCATGAAAGTATGAAGGCAGTGACATTTAGGGAAATATAAATGAGCCTTAATGATTGATTATAAAAACCTTGCAGGTCAACATTTCAATTTTCCCATAGTTTGCTTTATAAGCAAATAAATGCAAAGTTAATTCCCATCAGCCTCAGCTGTGCTTTGCATCTAAAGCTAGTGTGTAGGATTAAGTGCTAGCATGTGCCAAGCGTGTAGGAAGAACTTCAGTGGCCAACACAAAAACGTGGATAGCCCTATCTAGAGCCAGTGTTTGGTCATTCTGTTCTGGGCTACTGTAGAAACAACATGGTGGAAATCAATGGAAGAGGACCTGCACTGTTTGTAGATTTAAACATCTCATTGTAAGCTAACAAAAAGGCAACAACTCTTAGTTTCGGGTGATTAAACACAATGTTTTGCAGTCATTTTTGTTTACAGTGTACATGTCTTTGTCACACATGAGACACAGCAACAGCTACAGAGTTTTCTATATACATCGATGGTGAGGAGAGGAGTCGAGCTGCCATAAGAGCAGAGAAAAAGAGCTGCGACAGGAGCTGGTATGTACAAGCGAAGACCGAGTGGGGGGGATATGCTTTTAATTGCTGGGGTGGCGAGGCTGGAAATAGGACAGTGGCGCATCCAGGAGCTCTAGTCACTGCTGGTGTGGGGTTGTACATTGAAAATAACGGGCGTATTTTTTAACGTGCAGCCTTTTGGCCATAAGATGGTTAAAATGGTAAACATTACACCTGCTGAAGATCTGATTTGATTTCATCATGTTAGCATGCTGATGTTAGAATTCAGGTTAAAGGAGCAATAAGCAAAATTCATCATTTCTAGATTGAAGGAATTAAAAAATCGCTATGTGAAGAACTAGAGGTGTAATTTCATCTGGAGTATAGCATGACCTCACACACCCTCTCTCTGTGTTGATCTCCAGTGAAGCTGGGTAAAGTGGAGGCTGCAGAGGAAACACTGGGATGGATTAATGTCCAGAGCTTGAGCAGCCTGGCTGGGCTGCCCGCTAGGCTAAAACATCGCTCTCAATCACGGAAAAGAGGAGCAAATATATTACAAAAATGTAGCCTCGCGGGCTGCACGCCTGGCTCGCCAGGCTGCCTGCGAGCCCACCAGGCTGCCCGCGGAGAAGAGCAGGAACGTTAGCATTAGCTCCCGGTGTTAGCACTAACCGAGTCGGCTGCCACCGGCTACTGGAGTAACTTACATCTATGGAGCGCTTCTACCAGCTCCTCTAGTCACTGAGCCTCGCCTCCATCTCAGCAAATATATTACATTTATTACAGGTACCATCATCATTGAAGCAGGCAGGGAAATAGCTAAACACAGCAGAGACCAAGACATCGCTAACTGCTAGACGAGGCGAGTGGGTGGTGGGGGAGTGGGGGGGTGGAGAGCACAGGTAGAGGGAGGTGTGGCTCATGACACACTTTGTTTTGGTCTACAGGCAGTGCACAACAGCGAACCTAGCGGTGAAATGATTTCGCTTTTTGCCCCTTTAAGGCACCACTGTGCCTAAGTGCAGCCTGAAAGAGCTGCTACAGTAGTCAAGCCACTTTTATTTATACAGCACATTTAAAAACAACAGGAGCTGAACCAAAGTGCCTTCCAGTCAAGGCAGATGGGTTCGGATCAGCCCCAACACAGGTTCACGGCACGGCTATAAACTCCTGATCTTGTTAAATACCAATTCATCAATCTGCAGTTAAGGTTGATCTGAGTGGGTGAAATTATAGAGAACAATTAGCACTGTGCCTGACATTGGCAACCTCTGCCTCCCTAATGACGTTATTATTGCTCCAGTTTCCCAAAATCAAGACCACATTTCCCATAAAGCCTGTTCCTTCTGCCCCTCCCTGTAAAGTGCCTTAAATCTCCACATTTAATACCCCAATTTCCTTTTAATTTGCCAGAACAAAGGAAATGCCACTGAAATAAACCTTACTAATAAACTGTTTAAATCTGAAGAGCATTACAGCAACATTTAGCAACTTATTTCATGCTTATTTAACCTTATTTTAAGTGGTTTATGTAACACTTATTGGATGTTCAAGGGGTTTTTATCTGCTTGGGACTGGGTTTGACATTTGTTAACTATCTAAAACAACTGTCTTTATCACTAATGCATGGTCTATTTTTACCCAGCACAATTTTACCTCAGGATCTGTCCACGACTGTGCGTTCTATAGACTTAATTGTCCCATAAAAGGTCAGAAACTGCACTAGTGGCAATTTTTGCCCACTTATTTTTACATGAGTGAGCAATTTATAAAAATTCCAAGAACGAGAATGTTATTGAAAGCTGTAAATTCAGCAGATTCACTCAAGAGAACAGACATGCAGGAGGTAATTTTTCCATTAGTCTGTCACTTCTCCTGTCAGCTGTCACAGCAAGAGATTCTGAGACTTTCTAGCCTGAGTGTCAGACTGAAGCTCCCAGAACCTTCAGTCTGACATTGCCTCCTTTGAAGGCGATTTACAAGGGGGAGGGAATTTGATTTTTCCCTAACCAATCAGTAAAGATCAACGACTCACCCAGAATCTGGGTGGTCTGTAGGATCTGTAGCGGTCGCCATTGTTGCTATCCTCACCAGTTACCCACCGGCGTACAGCTTGACATCAGCGTGGCGCTGATTGGCTAATCGCTAGACCCCCGGCGTTCATTGGTCCGTCCATCGTTTGGACGAGATAAATCGCAAATTCATTGAAGTATGCCAGACCAGAGATGCAAGCCTACTCAGTTGAGTGGGCGGGGTCTATGGTCTGGACCCAGGCTAGAGACTTTCTGCTTTGGCACCAACTGTAAATGACGTGACCAAGAACCGGTTCCAGTTGAGAACTGGTTTCAAATGTTTTGATCCATGCTGAGCTTATCAATTTCTTTGACAGATGCACATTGCAACAGTGCAACAGTGTTTTGTTTTGTTTTTTTTGAGGACCCCTAATGGTCGACCAAACGTTAGTTGACCAAGAAGGTTATTAGTCAGCAAGATTTTGTTGGTCGCTTGGTCGTAGAAAAAAAACAACAAAAAACAAACTGAAACTCTATCAGGAGCAGTGGCTTGTCAAAATACATCAAAATCTATATGACTGGACCATGTGGGAATTTAATTTGAAAGGACAGACACAGGAAGTGTCCACAGCCGACAGATATCTTTCCCTTCTTCAGTAAAGATTCAGTCTGTGATATCGCCCACGGACGATAGGCCTACACACTTCTGTACTGTGCTTGGAAGAAGATCAGCTCTGCACAATAGGCTATATGATTCTTGGTAAGGTTGCTGAGTAACGTCACACGCAACCTGCCGCTGTGCCCTTGAAAGCTGGTACACAAAAAGGCACAAGCGTAGCACCCAGCGCCCGGTCCTCTTCGGAGGACGAACCCAAGGTGATATGTAAACTCATCTTCATTGGTCGACTACAAACATGACGTATCATCTGAAACATGGAAGTAGCTACATGCCCATTAGCCCACAGCGTCATTAACAGGCGGCTCGCTCAGTGTGTGACGTGCACTTGTAGATAAAATATAGGCCTATATTAATGAAGGTTCATTAGTACGGTTTTGTATTTCTCTGTAATGTAGCACAGTGTTAACAATGTTACTGATACTATTCTTTCTCACACCTTCAACTCAAACCTCCAAAATATATCATTTAATCATTACATTAACATCGTAAACATGCGGGCGACTAGTCGTCTGATGGCCCTAAATGAGGACTGTTGGTCGACTAGGAAAATTCTTAGTTGGGGGCAGCCCTAGTATAGGGACAGAAAAATACTAATAAATACAAAAGGCAACAACAGATGTACAGTGGACAGTGTATGAAGAAAAAATAAATACAAATATAAGGAAAAAAAATGAACATAAAGAAGACGAGGAGAGGGTCAAACAAATACTGAGAGGACGAGAAGAAATAAAAATAAACAGAGATAATGACCTGTTTGGGTTTGGATGTATTTCAGAGAGGCTTTGCAGCTGTCATTGCCTGATCCGTACCTGAAACTCCATTTGTTATGTCCTATTCCCTGACCAATGGGCTGTCCTCACCCTAACTCCATGAGGTCAATGCCTGACCCCAACGATCTTCGCACCTGCTTAGAACAAACTGGATTTCTGATATGGATTGGTCAGGAGAGGAGATACGAGTCATGGAGGAGAAGAAGACGAAACCGTCTGAAGCCTGGCTTCATTTCACGGAGATTAATGCAACAATGCTGCTTCAGGGCTGTGAACAGCGATGTATATGTTGCACATTCAGGTGATGTCCCCTTACCAATGAGCTATCCTCACCCAAACCATTTGAAGTCAATGCCTAACCCCAATCATCTTCACACATGTGTAGAACGAGCTGGGTTTCTGGTACAGATTGGGCAGTAGCCATGGTGGAGAGGAAGAAACGGTCCAAAATGTGGTTTCACTTCATGAAGGAAGGTGACGGCAGTGTTGGTTCTGGGCTGTACAGTGCAACATACATGTTACACATGCTGCACAAAAATCAGTTTGCGCAACAAATGAAATTACCACAGTAGCACCTGTGCGATACAGCTTTGCACTGCATCTATGTGAGACAGAGCTGCTTGTTTGTGGGTGGGAAAAACTGACACTCCATCGCTATTCCACTTGGTAGTTGTAGTCTATTGTGCAAAGGTGAGACGGCGACTGGATGCATGTGACAGAAGTGTTGATGAAAATGCAGTGTGGTGACAATACAGATGTATATAACACAGGCCTGCTGATGTGCATTCAACCCCTGCTGGAGCTGTTCATGTGAGTCAGCCATCACTCTGTTAGTAGAGACTCCAGTCTGCAGTGTAGTTCAGACACTTCACTGATAAACCAGAGAATTATACAGAAGCAACGGCTTCATGATCAAACAAAGTCCCTCTCTCCTTCTGTGCGCGTGTGTTCAGACTCAAACCCAATCGTCAGATAGTATGTTGGCGATGTACATTCATGCACACCACAGATAAGCTGCATTTGCATGTTATTATGTAGCAGATACGTTGAAATTTCACATTTATATAACACCTTGGTTAGCCTGTGGTTAGGTTTAGGCACCAAAACCACTTGGTTATGATCAAAAAAGATCATGTTTGGCCTAAAATATTGGCTCTGTAAAAAAAAAACAACAACAACAACAACAACCAAAAAAACACTTTGCTGGCACTATCCCAGTAGGAATCACAGTGATGTGTTGATACAAAACAACCTCCTTTTATGACACTAACCTGGCAGGCAAGGTAGCAAGGTCTCAACTAGAAAACAACTGCTTTTGGTTGGACAATCCCAGCGGGAAAACACAGTGATGTCTCTGTAAAAAAACAATTGCATTTGCTGGCACTATCACCGCAAGAAATGCAGCCATATCTAGATAAAAAAACAACCACTTTTTTGGCACTGTCCTGGCAGAAAATGCAGTGACATCTAGGTAAATAACGACTGCTTTTTTTGGCCCTATCCCAGCTGGAAAAACAGTGACAGGATGCCACAAAAAACCCATGTTTAGTATCTGAAAATCTGCTGGAAATGCAGCAATTTCTTTGTTAAAAACAATCACTTTCTGATTCATTGTCCTGGCAGAAAATGCAGTGACATCTAGGTAAATAACAATCTTTTTTTGTGGCACTATTCTGGCAGGAAATGCAGTGCTATCTAGGTAAAAATTAACTGCTTTTTTATGGCACTATCCCAGCTGGAAAAATAGTGACAGGATGCCCAAAAAAAAAAACACGTTTAATGCTTACAAAGCCGCTGGAAATGCAGCAATTTCTTTGTTAAAAACAACCACTTTTTGTGTCATTGTCCTGGCAGAAAATGCAGTAATATCTAGGTAAATAACGACTGCTTTTTGTGGCACTATTCTGGCAAGGCTTGCAGTGCAATCTAGTAAAAATCAACTGCTTTTTTATGGCACTATACTGGCTGGAAAAACAGTGACAAGTCCCTACAAAAAAAACCCAACAACAATAAAGTTTAGTGCCTAAAAAGCCGCTGAAAATGAAGCAATGACTTGCCAAATCACAAGTGGTTTTGTTGTTTGTTGGTCTCGAACAGCGGTCTGCAGCTTGGCAGATGGCTCTCCATCCAACACCCCTTCCTCCTCCCGATGACAAAGTCAGCTCATACTATGATACTATGATGATATGTATTAAACATGTAAATGTAACATCTGTAGTTTGAAGGAACAGACAGTGCCAACATTTTCTTTCAGCAACTGGGCTGCAGCCTGGGAGTTAATAAAACTGTTGCGTTGATGCTCGAACAATGGGCAGAACTGATAATAGCATTGGTATCAATAAAATCTCCCCACTAACTACATGTAGTTACTCTGCACCTCTGAATTTCACCAAAACATGATCAAAAGTGCACTGAAAGCTTCGTCTGTGGGATCATGTTGTTTTCCTCTATTAAATGTTGTGCTCCGTTACATTTGCAGGGGGTTATGAAAGTGGTGGGCACACTTTAACAGGAAGTGCCCTCACTTTCACTTCCTCTTTGGTGCACGACCGGAGAGAGGTGGCCTCATTGCTTCCTGCATAAATCCAGTATATTTATTCTCTCTCTCTCATTTCCTCCTCTGTATTTTATTGTCTCTCACTCCCACTCTTCCTAACCCCTCTATATCCGAGCTTTTTTGTTTCATGCAGTTCACCCAATTTCCTCTCCATCTCTTTTCTCTGTGTGAATAGCTTAAAAAAGCATTATGCACCACACTGATTCACTCATATCATGAATAAAATAACGCTACCAGTCACACAGGGTCTAAACCAGGCTTTGACATGGGTTTTTCAAGGCAGATACCAATATCAGTGTTTTCAGAATAGAGCTGCCAGAAGCAGGACACATTGAGCCAATATTCTGTATTTTTAAATGACACTGTTCTCATGCCAACATTTTTGGAGAATCATAAAGGGCTACCTTAACAAATGTATCTCTGACAGGATGGAAAACAAACAGGATGAACATATTTCTAATAAATATGATGGTTTGCTCCTACATATTTTTATCAGTCCTCTTGTTGCATTGGAGAGTGCACATACAGCACTTATGAAAGGGAATAAAAATAAAGACATTGCAGCAAAATACCACACAGATCCCAAAATGTCAGCTGCTGTGAAAGAATTTTTCCCCCCATGGCCTCCCCATTGATCCAACAACATAAATCAGTCCAAGGAATCCTTTCACTAACCAATACCTGATGGGAAATCTCTCTTCGTCTCAGGTGCTGTGGTCATTTGTGCTGAAAGGTCAGAGGTCAGATAGAACAGCAGCCAATTAAAGCCCTGCAGATTCGACACAAGGAGGAAACAATCTCCAACCCCATCTGTGGACCTTTGCCTCGGGGCGCCGGTCACCAATAACTGCCCTACCTCTCATACGGTGTGTGTGTGTGTGTGTGTGTGTGTGTGTGTGTGTGTGTGTGTGTGTGTGCCTGCACCTGTCTCCCTTCCTGTATGTTTTTATATGTGTCTTTCTATGTTTTTTGATGTCTCTTTTTCTACATTCCCCTTCGGAAATTTCCACCTTATCACGGTGGAAGAGTTTGGGCTTCCCTCTGACCCTGGGAGCTGGAAGAATCTCCCAAGGCAAATTGGTCCCAAGGGAACATTCAGACTAAAAGCAATTCAGACCAAGCAACAGGGAAAATGGGGCCCCTACCAAAGCCAAAACCAAAGTGTCTCGTGGCTGGGCCTCGACCCATGGGACACAGCCTAGAAGAAATGGATGGAGCAGCCGCACCACCCCCAGGGACAGGCACTGTGGTCGGGTGTCAGCCAGGCAGCAAGCAAAGGAGGGGACCTAGATATGCTGACCTGTGGCATCGCAGACTAGTTCAAGGGACGTGGAACATCAGGCGTCATATTCACAAAACTTCCTAGTACAAAGAGCTGCTCCTGGTGACAAAATTCTAAGAAAATGTTTAGAAAATTGTCACAGTAGGCACTTTTTACCTGCCATACATGCTGTCTTCTCAGCTCACTCAGTAATTTGCCACACACCTGGCCTCGCCAACACACCTAACTGCCAGTCTATCATCTGTCCACACATTTCCTGCTCCTGCCGGTCCACCACACCCACCTCATCAAGCCAACGCATTTCACCTGTGGATCATTACCTCCTGCCACTATAAAGACTCCCGCTTCACAGACTCTCCTCGCCAGATTGTTCCTCGCCTTTTCAAAGCAAGACTTTCCAGTGTTTGTTCCCAGACTGTTTTCTTGTTACTGACCCCGCCTGCCCCTGATTTTCCTGTTTCGTGTGCTCCCCGGTTACCACTCTGCCTTCTGTCTCCAACTAAGAGCTCTGCTTCTGCCTTCCTGGTTTTCATATGTTTTCAAAATACACTCCTGTTTTCACAGGAAAGGTACCGTTTGCATACAGTCACTTTCAAAATAAACACACTATTATTTACTTTTATTCCCCCTTCAACAACACACTTATGTGGTTATGTTTAGCCAACACACTCACGTGGTTGCGTTTAAGCAAAGAAAGCACATAGTTGGGTTCAAGAAAAAAGAAAAGGGTTTGGTTTTACAATCATATGGGAAGCAAACACCGGCGTCACACTTCTGCTGCCTTAACTTTCATTGTTTTCCTGCTGTGTTTCACCTTGATGCTGCTGGGCACCATTAAACAAAACAGCGACCAGTCGCTTATCATGTGGACGTGAAAGCTTTGCTTTTTCATTGGTGTCTGATGCCGGAACGACTTTCGAGTGAGACCAGGTTGCTTATTCCGCTGACTCTTTCTGCGTCAACCACAAAGAGCTGCCCCTGGTGTCACATTAATTACGCTGGGCCTTCTGTCCAATTGTCAAAATATCTCAAGTATGGATGAGATCATGTTGGTGATGTCTAGCACTTCGGCTCGAACCAAACTCCTGGAGAGGCGCTTGACTTTCTCCTTCTCCTGAGTTGCCCAAGTTGAGAGGCACTGTGTCCATACGCTCAGCAGGAAGTCAAGCTCATTATCAGTGGATGCTGGGCCTTTGATCTACCACACAATCTATGTTCTAGCCCTCACCCATGGTCATAAGCTTTGAGTTGTGATGGAAAGAAAGAGATTAATTGTGGCCGAAATGAGTTTCCTCAGTGGGGTGGCTTGGCTCAACCTATGAGATAGAGTAAAGATCTCAAACATCTGGAAGAAGCTTGAAGTAGAGCTGCTGCTCCTTCACGTCGAAAGCAGCCAGTTTAAGTTGTTCAGGCATCTAATCTGTATGCCTCCAGGGTGCCTTCCTCAGGAGGTGTTCCTGGCACGTCCAGCTGGTTGAAGACCCCAGGGTAGACCCAGAACATGCTGGAGAGATTATATGTCTCATATGGCTTGGGAACGCCTTAGGATCCCCCAGGAGGAGCTGGAAAATGTAAGTAGGGAGAGGAACGTCTGGAATACCTTGCTCAGCCATGCATTATCCATGACTCAGCCCCAGATAAGAGGCAGAAAATGGATGGATGGGTCTTTGTACATTGGCTACCACTAGACATACCCTACAAAAATATCTGTTCATGGGCATGTGTGTATCATTTATTACTTCTATATAAACACACACACCCCAGTCAGAGGTTTCAGTCCACAGACGTAGTTCTCAGCTTGCTGCCGGTGCAAAGGTCACTGCAAGCCAGCACACTCCATTTCCCAGGTTGCCGCGGGGCTGGCCAAGGGCAGGATGGCACAGTGTTCGCTGGCTTGATGAAACATGTCTACCTCGCTGTGTGTGTGCCTTGTGGGAGGCGTAGCGGGTCAGAGATGAATGTGGATGTGTGTGTGAGTGTGTATTATGCTCTTTCTGGTTCAAGATGGCACGCTGACAAGTCAAAGGCTCATACATCATTCTGTGGCGGCGTGATATTTATGGGCGCCTGATGCAACTGTGCAGTGTGTGTATTAGAGAGGAAAGAGAGAGTGCAAAAAATACAAAGAGGGAGAGAAAGCAGGAATTCCTTCTCAAGTGAAGGCAGGTCTTACTGAGGTTTACTTAGAGTCCAAAGTGGAAATAGCTGTCATGTCAGTGTGCTTACATTCCCTCTATTAACTGAAGTACAGCTTTATCAAAGAAGTGTCTTCCACATAAGGTTCTTTCTACCTCTAGAATAACCTCTTTTACATTGATATTGACTATACTGGCACATGTCATCATGATAATTGATACAAATATATTTATTGGATTATTCTTTTAATTCTTTAGTTTGAAGTCTTTTTAGGGAGTGACAACCAAAAATTCATGTTGTCTTATAGGCATACTTCAATACATGTCCAGTGTAAAAGCTGATGAACATTCAAGACATAACGACTATGTCCACCATAGACTGTATAAAAAGAGAATAGGGAAATAGAAAATATAAAAAAGTGCCTGTGAGGGTGTGATAGAAACCTGTCCAGGCTTATATGAAAACCATACCCAGGAGACATAGAAATGGTAAAATACAGTCAAAACTATCGATACATTTTACATCCTACAATTCAGAAAACATCACCGTATAAGTATACAGTTAAAATTCAAATAGAGTAAATACTAAACTAACAGCATGAACAGTCCCTGGAGCCGCCGTGGGTGCTGATCTTAGTGGTAGTGGTAAAGATTCAAACAAGAAC
Source organism: Epinephelus lanceolatus (assembly GCF_041903045.1). NCBI lineage: Eukaryota > Metazoa > Chordata > Actinopteri > Perciformes > Serranidae > Epinephelus > Epinephelus lanceolatus. The sequence continues at coordinate 5,391,746 of NC_135756.1, forward strand.
TTTGAAAGCCGAAGTGGAGAAGAACTGTGAATCACAGTTGTGGGTGGGTCAGTTGGTCCTTAGAGATTGTTACACACTGGTTTGTGTACTTCTGTTTTGAAGCCTCAAGTCTGGCATTTTGGTTGCCAGCTTGGATTTTTGGAGCCAAAAGTGGCCCGAGGTGACCAGATGTGGACGCATTTAAAGAGTTGTCACTAATCAGCAATGGAGTCCAAAATCGTGGTTGTGATTATGTGTGCTCTCTAGGATTTTGGGGGTTCTATACTTAAGTGTTTTTTCTTCTATATATACTCTGTTGTTTATGTGCTCTTTACTGACGTTGAAGACCAACGCCGGATTTCCACTGGATGCGTGTCCATTGCGGAACGGCAGCGCCCTGTTAGCCGCTGCGTGCTCCGCCGTCTGTCAATACCCGCCGGCTGCGTTTGCTGTGCGGAGCAGTGCAGTTCCGCCGGAAGACATCTGGGTGCACCTCCATGATTAACATCTCCTTGTCCATGGTGTCAGTGGGGTGAAATGACGTATGAAAATCTCTGACCTGTTGACTTCAGGCCTGCCTCCGCCCATTATGTAGTTTTCAAGGTGTAGTGCAGGGAAATATGATCCGCCATGAACACTGTGTATTTTATTTTTAAAATTAACCGGATGTTTTATTTTGTTTCTGTGCACGACTTCCTGCCCCACACGATCTGCTCTGTGCTGAATTGCTGCGTTGTGCTCCGGCGTCTGGCAAAAATAGAAGTCCTGTGTATCTGTTGCGGAGGGCTCCGGAGCGCCGCAGCTGAGACGGAGCCGGAACGCAGCACAGCTGCAGCCGGTGGAAGCACACACATTGACTAGAATTGAATCCTATCTGCTCCGCTGCCATGCCGGAGCGCAGACGCAACCAACACGCATCTGGTGGAAATAGGCCGTAAACCATCTCCATCTGTTAGTGGAAACTGAAGCGGCAACTTCCAGGGCTGAGAAAAGAAGCCAACGCAAAGTGCCAAAAACTGCAATTCCTCGAATGGCCACTTGAGGCTGGCTCCAAAAGTGAGTCGATCCCTATAGACCCCCATGTTAAAGGGGAACTAATGTTTTTTTTCAACCTGGGCCCTATTTTCCGATCTACTTTTGTCTAAATGAGTGATAGGATGTTCAATATGTGACATTTCTCCAGTATGAAGCTAGGGCTGACCTGCCTGCAGCCCGTGAGCGTGCGCTATATTAAATAATAGGGCACTCAGACAGCGTCAAACAACGTCAAAATACGTCCACTAAAAGTGCATTTAATTCACACAGATAGGCTCGGATTGTTAGTGTAATTATCCGACAACATAACGGAAAGGAGAAATGAACGTCTGTGTTTACCTTTAGCTGGATTCAGACAGGTTCCTCTGCCTGTTGCTGCTCCCTCTCTTTCCTTGTCCGCTCTTCAATTTCAGTGAGCTCTGCATCCGTGTACTCCGTGTACGTCCGTGTACGTCCGTGTACTCTGTGTACTCTGTGTACTCTGTGTTCGAATAAAAACGGGCGGTCATCAAATTCAAATGGCTCATCCAGATCCAGTTGGTCAAAATCGGGTAAAAATTCAGCCATGACTACTCCAAACAGAGTAACTCCTCGCGTTTGTAATGTCACTCCAGCGGTAACTTCCTGCAACAACTCAAATCTCGTGAGCCAGACTTTCACTCTCTGAGTGAGTGTTTTGACTTGCCACAACAAACATGCAAATTTTTACCCGATTTTGACCAACTGGATCTGAAACTGAAGAGCGGACGAGGAGAGAGAGGGAGCAGCAACAGGCAGAGGAACATGTCTGAATCCAGCTAAAGGTAAACACAGACGTTCATTTCTCCTTTCCGTTATGTTGTCAGATAATTATACTAACAATCCGAGCCTATCTGTGTGAAAAAAATGCACTTTTAGTGGACGTATTTTTACGTATTTTCACGCTGTCTGAGTGCCCTATTATTTAATATAGCGCACGCTCACGGGCTGCAGGCAGGTCAGCCCTAGCTTCATACTGGAAAAATGTCACATATTGAACATCCTATCACTCATTTAGACAAAAGTAGATCGGAAAAAAGGGCCCAGGTTGAAAAAAAAAACAAAAAAAACATGAGTTCCACTTTAAAATGCACAACTTGCTTACAGCCTAGTACAAAAAAACAACACAAAATGTTTTGGTCTCTATTGCTAATGTCCCCGTTTGTAACAACTGTTTAAATTCATCCACGTATGGTCACCTCAAGTCACGTCTGGCCCCAAAAATCCAAGATGGCGACCAAAATACCAAACTCAGAGCTTTAAACATCCACAAACCACTTGGTGACATCACGATGGCGAGTTGTATTGATTTTATACAGTCTGTGGTGGAAATAGTCATGACACGTCGACTGTCCATCCACCTGTTTTATACTGGAAATGTACCGTAAAGCTTCAGTTAAACACCCAGTTTGGTTGGTTCTGGTTTGAATAAGCAATGTGATCGTATTTCCCATCTTTGCTGAGCAACATGTTCGTGTGAAAGCAATTAAAGGACTGTCCCAAATAAAAAGCCTGTTGAGTTCAGTGATTTAAGCAACTAATGGCCTGGGCTACTAATGGAAGTTTTACCGTATTAAGTTTTAGGAGTTAGAGGCTCCTCAGCTCTGACTGGTTATTATCATTCATGTGCTGTTCTGCCATTAGAAGCTCTATAAGGCTATAAAGTAGGCAGAGCGATGTGACTTTTATTTCAGATTATCTGTCTCATTTAGTGCTGTGTGAATATAGTGAATATAGACACAGTTAAAGCAAATATGACCAAATATGATCTTATTTATTTATTTATTTATTTTATAAAAGTAGCCAACTACAGCTTTGAACAAAAATGAACATCTATCAAAAGCAGTTTGCAGATTTATGCAACAATGTGGGCAAGAACAGAAAGTAGTCTTTGGAAAAAAACACTACATCAAGATGAAATAATGGATGGAGGAATTCTGGCAAACCTGACTTTAAAATAAACTTTGCAATCAAGGAGAGAGCCTGAGAGTGAGCTGTAGTTTAAAGTGAGGTGTGGCAGGCTGAGAAAAAATAGGCAGTGACTTGGCGAGAGGGGAAATTATTCAAATTCTGAAACACCAAACATACAAGACAGTCAACACTAACTGACCCTGAGCTGAACACACTTGGTAGTACCTGGTTTGATTAGTCGTGACAGCCAAATCAAAGCTGTTACTGGGCCAACAACAGTGATGCCTCATTAGTTCTTTTTTCCTAATTGTGGAAATGATGGTGCTTGGACAAGGAAAATAAAACATTGTGACGCTTTGAACAATTGTTATGGTAACACACGCCAGCAGAAATTAGCTGTATATTATTTTGAGTCTTCTTTTCAACACATTGGTAAATCATGCGGTACTGCTTATTATTCTACACTCATTGGCCACTTTATTAGGTACACCTTGCTAGTACCAGGTTGAACCATATTTTGCCTTCAGAACTCATCATGCCATAGATTCAACAAGGTGCTGGAAACATTCCTCAGAGATTTTGGTCCATATTGACATGATGACATCACACAGTTGATCCATGATGAGAATCTCCCGTTCCAGCACATCCCAAAGGTGCTCTATTGGACTGAGATCTGGTGACTGTGGAGGCCATTGGAGTACAGTGAACTCATTGTCATGTTTGAGATGATGTGAGCTTTGTGACATGGTGCGTTATCCTGCTGGAAGTAGCCATCAGAAGATGGGTACACTGTGGTCATAAAGGGATGGACACGGTCAGCAACAATACTCAGGTAGGCTGTGGTGTTTAAACCATGCTCAGTTGGTACTAAGAAAATCTCCCCCACACCATTACACCACCAGCAGCAGCCTGAAGCGTTGATACAAGGCACGATGGATCCATGCTTCCATCTGAATGTGGTTTTTCCAATCTTCTATTGTCCAGTTTTGGTGAGAAACCCGTGTGAATTGTAGCCTCAGTTTCCTGTTGTTAGCTGACAGGAGTGGCACCTGGTGTGGTCTTCTGCTGCTGTAGCCCATCTGCTTCAAGGTTGGACAAGGTGTTGTTGCTTCAGAGATGCTCTTCTGCACACCTTGGTTGGAACCAGTGCTTATTTGACTTCCTGTTGCCTTTCTATCATCTTGAACCAGTCTGGCCATTCTCCTCTGACCTCTGGCATCAACAAGGCATTTTGGCTCACTGGATATTTTCTCTGTAAACCCTAGAGATGGTTGTGCTGAAAATCCCAGTAAAAACCAGCCCGTCTGGCACCAACAACCATGCCACGTTCAAAGTCACTTCAATCACCTTTTTCTTCATCATTCTGATGCTGGTTTGAACTTCAGCAGGTCGTCTTCACCATGTCTACATGACTAAATACTGCCACGTGATTGGCGTTAACGAGCAGTTGAACAGGCGTACTTAATAAAGTGGTCGTATAATTGCAATAGTGTCAACTGGAGCTAAATGTAATGCTTTACACCTTGTACGATATCATAGGACTGACTCCACTTTACCCGTATGCAAACAGATAAAGCAACTAGAAGCAACTTCTCTTTTCAGAGCAACAAAAAAAGTGATTAATAACTAATATAGTCAACATGCGGTGACTTTTGGCATTTTGTTGTAGTGATCTAACAGAAAAATTATCCAAAGCTGACAAAAATAAGCCTTCAGCAAGCTTGTAGTGGAGTAGGAGGTTGTAGACTGGAGCTAAAAACAAACTCCTAACTAAGCTAACGGCGTTAATAAGAGCCAGGGATGTCATCATCTCTGGATGTGCGGTTTATAGACTGTGACTTCTTGCTTCTATCCAGTGGGCGGGAGAGAAAAACAGCCTGCCAAGACATTGTTTCATAACATTCGGCACCACTCCTGACAACAGTGAGCTGGTTTTACTGGCCGGAGAAAATCGTTGTTTCCCTGTCAGTCCCACAGCAACGCCATCCCACACACGCTCACCTCTGTGCAACCCGCTGCAGGGCCGAGCAAGGGTAGAAGGAGGAAGGACGGACGGGTGAGCAGGAAGGAGGGAGGGAAGGCTCTGAAAAACAAGTCTGACTGCAAGGAGGAAAACCTTTTGAGTGTTGTGTCATCGCTGCCAAAGTACAGCGGACTGCAGCTTCGGTCATCCAAATGTGTTAGCAATAAAGTTTGGAGAAAACACACTCGCACATACACACAGATGGTGTAAGTGAAAGACCACGGTCATCTGTTTCTCATTGTTGAGGAATCTTCTGCGCTGCTTCCACCCCTCCTCCCCTACGTCCTCCCCTCTGCAGCTCACACTGTAAACACTCACTATGCTGGACAAACTCACAGCATCAGGAAGTAAACTGATATCAGTATTTGAAGGCTCATAGTGATACTGAGATACTTACTACCCTGTATCTCTTAAGGTCCAGTGTGTAGGATTTAAGGGGATATAGAGCAGAAATGGAATATGACATAATAAGTATGTTTTCTGTAGTGTATAATCACCTGATAATAAGAGTTGTTGTTTTCAGTACCTTGAAAGAGCTGTTTAAGGCCTGTTCCCACCGAGCAGTTCGGTACGTTTTTTTTCCTGTTCCCACTGTGAAAAGTTGTGGATGGTACCAATGAACTGTTCTGTACCGTCCCCATGTTTGGCCCCCCCTCTGTTGGGGTACCTAGCACACAGATCTGGTACTAAAAGGCGGAGCTGTGAACACTGCAGTCTGATTGGTCAGTAGAGGACGGTTACTCTGCTCAGGGCTGAGTTGTGGACGAGTTGCGCCCAAATTTAAGAGTACCATTTGTGGTGGAAACGGTAAACAGACCTTGGGTCTAGGTACCATGTCTGAAGGGTTAGTTTTGGTTCCCAAGGTACCATACCGAAAGTGTTTGGTGGAAATGGGGCTCCGTTTATATCTACACAGGGAGCAGGTCCTTGTCCACGGAGACCGCCATTTTGCACCTACATGTTTCTACAGTAGCCCAGAACAGACAAACACTGGCTCTAGATAAGGCCCTTTGTGTTATCGGGATCTTAAAGCCTAGTTCACATTACACGATTTTTACTGCGATTTTGACGTCGCAGAGGATCTTGAGAGTCACCTTGGGTCGGAGGTGAGTCGGCAGATAGTCTGCAACGACAAGTCCTCATGTGTGAACAAGCCTACGAGCAAGTCGCCCCCTCGTCTGTGACTGGGACTGGATATCTGGCATGCGAGAAAACTGGAGAAGTCTGACACGACTGACAAAGAGCATCAGTGAATGAGAGGCAGGATACGTCCCACGTCAGCACGCAGGAGGACGGAAGAAATGTGAGGAGGAAGGAGGAGAAAACGCAGGGTTGCCATGTTGCTATCTTTCTAAAGTGGAGTTGCTTTCTCTCTAAACGTCAACTTCCTCTATCCCTCTAATAAGTTATTTAAACGCATGATAGTCACTTCTTTTGGGCTTGTTTCCATAGACCTGGTTGCTTGTTTCTCTCCCAAGATCTGGCAACACTGACAAGCTGGCCGGCAAGCAACAACAACTATGGCGGCGTCCACAGGATCATGGGGAGCATGTTGTGTTTGGACCCAGGATAATAAAGAACATCCATGCCTTTACGATGTGTCGTCTCCAAGTTTGGTGACGTCACTGCATTATCTGGGGCTCTGTCGGCGAGGGCTCTTGTGGTGTGCACACACAGGTCGGAACACAGTTGGCGAGACTCCTGCTTAAGTTATCACAGAAAAAGGTGAGCACACATTAGCAAGTGCTGGGCTAGCGGTCACCTCCAACATCCCAAACAGCATCGGAGAAACACTAATTTGTTCCATGAGACTGCTTTATTCAGTGTTTTTACCGTTTTTAATCACCGGCCATCCTAACTGGGAGACGTGTCAGCTGGTTACAATCTGCAACTCCCACTGCTAGACGACACTAAACATTGCGAGATAGGACATTTGGCCTCGAGGAAGAACTGCGCCCTCTGATTACAACTACATTATAATATGCTATGAAGCGGTCATTAACCATTTATGCATCGAGGAAGCATAGTTGTGGATTCATGAATATTTTCTTATACGCATTGACTTTATTATTGAGACTTCCAAAGCATTCATTAAATATCTGTTTACTGCTTTTAGGGGATTACTGCTAAAGAGGGGATTAAAATTAAGTGTGAGTATCATGAACAATTTAAGTGTTATTGATCAACCACTCAATATACAGAATGAAGCACACTGTATATAGGTAACACTTTACTTCAATCCTTCCTATTCAGCTGCAGCTGTGGTGTATATCAGGGAAGACGAAGGATGAGAGGGAGGGAGTCCAGAGCCGAGCTGTCAGGACCCTCTGGGTCAGAGCTTCATGAGGAAAAAACACCAACTCAGCTTTCACATCCTGCAAGTGCTGCATAATTGCATCATCAAACCATCAATACTCGCTCCACTGACAGGCTGCATAAACAGCATATTTTTTTGGGGCCTTGTCACACATGTTGTGTGTGCTAACAAGTCAAACAAGGTGACATATGAGTGAATCAGCAAGACTCCAGCATGTTTCTGTCCGGCTGCATTTATGGAACATGGATTTCGGGAGGTCTGTCAAAATTTCTGGTATGTCTGGTATGCACGGCCACAACGTCAGGAGGAAGTTTTCCTTCCTTTTACATGTGTTTACTGAGCATTCAAAGAGGCAACGTTAAAGAGGCGGCATTTCCAGTAAGGTTCATACCCCCAGCGGCGTTTGTGCCCCCAAACATGGGTGTTTTTTTAGAGATGAGGCATTTTTAGTGACGTTTGCACCCCTGAAGTGTGGGTATTTTTTTAGCATGTCGTCGTTGCGTTTGCAGCTGCATTTGTGGCTCCAAATGTAGGTGTTTTGGAGCAACACATCACAGCATTTTAAACATGGTTCATTCCCTCAAAACAAGTGTTTTGACAAGTTGTCACTGCGTTTCCAGCGGCGTTTGTGCCTTCTTGTTTCTTAGTCACATCTTTTAGTGGAATTTGCACCCCCAAATGTGGGTAATGTTTTAGCATGTCATTGCTGCGTTTGCAGCTCCAAATGTGGGTATTTTGTAAAAACACATCACGGAAATTTAAATAAGGTTTGTGGCCCCCAATACGGGTGTTTTTTTAATGAGTTGCCACTGCATTTTCAGCAGCATTTGTGCCTCCAAATGTGTTTTTAGTAAGACATCGAGTCATTTTCAGTTGGGTTTGTGTCCCTAAACACGGGTCATTTTTAACAAGTGCATTGAGTTATCAGTGATGTTGTCAGCTGGCGTTTGTGCTCTCCAACATGGGTATTCTTTTAGTGCCACATTGCTGCTTTAAGGTGGCATTTATGTGTGCTAACAAGTCAAACAAGTTGACATATGAGTGAATCAGCAAGACTCCAGCATATTTCCGTCCGGCTGTGTTTATGGAACATGGATTTTGGGAGGTCTGTCAAAATTTTCCAGTACGTCTGCACGGCCACATCGTCTGGAGGAGGTTTTCCTCAAGAGCTTTTCGTACGAGGTTCGTGCTGACAAAACAAGTGTTTTGACAAGTTGCCGCTGTGTTTGCAGCTGCGTTTGTGGCTCCAAATGTGGGTGTTTTTGGCAACTCATCACATCATTTCAAACACGGTTTGCTCCCCCCAATATGGGTGTTTTTTTTTTTTTTTAACAAATTATTTCTGCATTTTCAGCAGCATTGTGCCTCCAAACGTGTTTTTAGCAAGACACTGATACATTTTCAGTGGGGTTTGTGCCCCTAAACGTGGTTAATATTTTAACCAATACCTTTTGTTACCAGTGGCGTTGCTAGCTGGCGTTTGTGCCCCAAACATTGGTGATTTTTACTGACACAGCACACATGTTGTGTGTTAACAAGTCAAACAAGGTGACATTTGAGTGATCAGCAAGACTCCAGCATGTTTCTGTCCGGCTGCGTTTATGGAACATGGATTTCGGGAGGTCTGTCAATTTTTCCGGTACGTCTGCACGGCCACATCATCTGGAGGAAGTTTTCCTTAAGCCTTTTACACGTGTTTACCGAGCATTCAGATCTATTCAACAAAGCTTTTCACCCCACCAGCGTGGACTAAATCTGACTTCACATGAAAGCGGAGAGGCAGAGAGACCTTCGGATGTTTCAGGCATGCGCTGAGCTGCAGTGATCCATCCAAACCTTTTGAAGTTTATATCCTCCAAACATTTAGAGGGATCTATCAACGGCGTCTTAACTCCCTCCAATAGTATTTCCAGCACAGTAAAGTAGGCTTGAGTTTGGAATAGACAGACAGTGATATAAGGAGATAAAGGGGGAAAAAGAGAAACGAGAAAGGAAAAATAAACGTGTTGCTTCGTGTTTGGGCCCGTCTCTATTTTGGTAAGGGAGGTCATGAGAAGAAGGTGAAGAGTACATCTGTCTCCTCCTTCAAAGACAGACTCTCCTCTGTCTTTCTATCCCTCACTCTGTTTTTTAAAGCCTGGCAGTATCACATGATAAAAGTGCTGCTTTTAAGAGCTTTTAGAAGTAAAAAAAAAAAAAAAAAGGACACGTCTCTTCCTCTCTATCTCTATCTATCTCAGCACTTTGCATCCTCCATCCTCGCTTGAGCAATCATATGGTTGGTATTCTTTATGCATGCACATGCTTTCATGGCCCATATTGGATTTGCTGATAAAAAAAAAAAAGAGAGGGAAAAATGAAAAGAATATTGCGAGCTAACAGTTTTGACGTGGGTATTCAAATGCGCTCCCTGTGAAGTGTTGTGGAGAGAAATGAGGGCTGCTCTGAGGTCAGCTCCAATACGGTGGGCCCAGATCAACATAAAAGGGGAACCGGCTCCCCATGCCTGATCCAGAGTCAGTTCATCAAATATTAATGCTGCGTGTGGTATTCCTGGGAGCGTAGCCCGACCCGAATACAATTACAAGCAATAAACAGCAGTTCTGCTTTAATCACAAGAGCAACGTTTACATGATTAATGCAATATACTCCAATCTCATATCGCTGTTATGAGCTCAAGCTGAGAGCATAGGGCCAACGTTGTGATTATGCACATGATTATGTTGATTTTTTTATATTACCTCTTTTCATTTGCCTTTATCACGGACTCCAGGATTTTGAGTGCAGGTGACATGGCGTGGGTCTGCAGACGGAGCTCGCTGAAAGCGCTGAAACGCTGCCAGCCTGGAGATGAATTCAGGGCGGGTTTGAAGCCATTCCCAATTCCGCCTGTCTCTCTCTGTCCTCCAACATTTCTGCACAAAAGATATAAAATATGCCTCTCATTTGTGATGTTCTCAATATTCTGCTTTCTATAAAAGGCCCCCATCCAAACCTCCACAGCCCATATTTCTTATCTTCGTATCTCCATTCAGCTGTGATGTACTTAAAGTGGATCAAGACAAGGGTCAAGAAGAGGTGAGGAGTGATCAGTTCAGATAAGTTTTTCCGAATACTTTATATTAGTGCTCGCGACTGTGAGGGGAAACTATGACATTTGCTGGCAAAGAAGAAGAGACACAGCTGGACTGAGATCCTTATAGAGTTTTCCAGAGCTGTATCAAAATGTAAATGAAGAAAGCCAAAGAGAGAGGCAGCAGCAGTACAATCTGGAGTTCGTAGAGCGAAAAAAAAAAAAAAAAAGGATCCCACTCCTGATTAGGCAAACACACTCCTGATTAGGCAGAATCAGTAAGCTAAGGGCAGCATCAGTGTGATTGGAGGTGGGGGTTTGAGAAGTGAGCAACACTAAAGAGGCTCTCAACACTGATGGCCGGCGTGACTGCTGCTTGACTCGCTGTGACAGACCTCCAACCCCCGACCACCACACACACAGATACCACCTACGCTCTAACCATCCCACACACTAACACACACATATGCAGCAAGTCCTTTCCGATGCCCTCTAGAACGACACACAGATTTCTGATCTGATGTCCTGTGGTTTGAGAGTTATTACTCTACTGCACAGGCATTAGTGATGGTTAGCAGTGTTATAGATGTCGGTTAGACAGGCTACAATGTTTAGGATGCCGTTATCAGCTATTAAACGGACATGTTTCTTGCTAATGTGGCGACATGTGTTTGAACTGACTGTCATCCAGAGGTGGAGAAAATGGTGGATGGCGTGACACCTAGGTGAGTCGGCTGCCATGCTGCAGACCACTGTTCAAGACCAACAAATAACAACACCGGGTGTTCAATAGCAACACATTGCAGCATTTCTAGCAGTGTTTGTAACCCCAGACAAGTGTTTTGTTAAATTGTCGCTGCGTTTCCACCCGTGTTTGTGCCCCCAAACGTGGGTAATTTTTTAGCATGTCGTCGTTGTGTTTCCAGCTGCATTTGTGGCCACGAACGTGGGTGTTTATTGGAAAGACATTTAGGTATTTTCAGCAGCATTTGTGCCGTCATATGTGGGTGTTTTTTAGTAAGAAATTGCGGCATTTCAAACGACATTTATGCCACCCAAAATGGGTGTAATTTAACAAGTTACTAATGCATTTCCAGCAGTACTTGGGCCCCCAAACATGGATGTTTGTTTTAACGAGACATCAAGGTGTTTCCAGGGGAACTGCCCATTGTTCGGAAGTCCCGTTGTTCCGAAATCATCATTAGGCACAAAAACCACTTGGTTAGGGTCAGAAAAAGATCATGGTGTGGGTTAAAATGAAAAAGAAAGTGGCAAACACATAAGCCGTGAGCCTGCTTCGCCTCAAGCCTTTCCCAGCTGACTCAGAGCAGGTCACGGCGCACCATCAAGGCAGAAATACGCCCGCCGGGAGCAGTTCAGCACCGCAGAGAGCTCCCCACACAACCCCGACCCCAGAGTTAATAACAGGAGGTTATGGTGTTTCATTCTCTCCTCTCTATGACACTTGTATCTCGACCAGTAGCCTACGTTTGTTGCGTTTGCTGATCCTCTATGGTACACAAATACAGTATAGCCTAGTATAATCACATATCGGAACAACGGGCTGTTGGACCAATGACATGGACCCATTTCCAGTGGGGTATGTGCCTTTAAATGTAGGTATTTTTTTGTGTAAGTTATCTTTGCATTGCCAGCGGCGTTTGTGTTCCCAAACGTGTTTTTTATTAGCACATCGCTGCTTTTCCAGCAGCGTTTGAGCCCCAAATGTGAGGTGTTTTTTAGCGTCACATTGAAACATTTTCAGAGGCTTTTGTGCTCCCACAAGTGGGCGATTTTTGGCAAGACAAACCCCTTAATTGTGGGTGTTCTCAGCAACACATCCTAGTGTCTCCAATGGCGTTTGTGCCCCATAATTTATTTATTTTTCAAATAACCCATTGTGATTTTTCCAGTGGCATTTGTGCCCAAAACATGGCTGGGTTTTTTTTGCGAGTCCTTGCTGCATTTCCAGTGACGTCTGTGTCCCTACATGTGGATATTGTTTAAGCAACCAATTGTGGCATGTCCAGTGGCATTTGTGTCCCCAAACATGTTTTTGTTTTAGTTTTTTTTTTGCGAGCCGTTACTGCTTTTCCAGCGGCATTTGTTCCCCCAAACGTGGGTGTCTTTGAGTGACATAATGTGCCATTTCCAGCAGCACATGCCCTTAATTGTGGGTGTTTTCAGCAAAACATCAGAGTGTGTCCAGGGGCATTTGTGCCCCGTAGATATGTTTTTTGTTTTTTTGTTTTTTTTGCAACCCATCATTGCATTTTCAGCAGCTTCTGTGTCACCAAACAGTATTTTACACCAAAAAAGGATCATTTCCTAACTAAGTGGTTTTTATGCCTAAACATAACCGCACATGAACCACAGCTTTATTGAAACGTAAAGAAAGTTTTACCAACGGCCAATTAATAAGGTGATAACAGCATTCTGAACACACTAGTCGATGTAGTTGGAGCCCTGCAACCTATAATGCTAATAATCCCTACTGACACCTACTTAATAGAGTGATAGCATTTGGAATGGGTGATTGGCAGCACATTGTGTTTCCTACAAAAGTTATAAAGTTGATTAATCTGATTTACGATGTGACAATGCTAGGTTAAGGTCTGTAGTGCAAATATTATTTTGTCATTTATGTACGCCCCCCTCACAATATATTCCAGCTCTGATGACATATGAAGGAGCTTATCAGGCGAATTTATGACTTTACTTTATTTCCATCGTGATTTTCAAAGGGAAAAGTGCTGATTGAAAGCTTGCTATCCTGTCCATTTTTATTTTTGTTGGAAAGTAAAACTGTGTTCCATGTGAACTGCCAAACATTCACTTTGAAATATATCCACCCCCTTTTACCCATCTTTTTTCTTCCCATCCTAGTGCGACTGTTGGTCTTCTTCTCTCTCAGAGAGGGAAAATACTTGGTTGACCAAAAGTTGTCCGGAAATATCCATCAGGTTTTGCTCACACCTGCGCTGCAGTTTGATTCCCTTAATCGAGACCAAAAGAAAACTGTCAATATGAAGTCACATGGGTTGACAGGTAACTCATTCATTGGACAATTTTAGTGAGTCACCATCTTTTATCACCGGGATTTCTTGGACCCATGAAGGGAAATCAAAACATACTTTATTCTGGCTGAATAACAGCAAGCCACACAAAACTCAGCTGCACTCGAAGCCTACATTTCTCTTCTCCAGTGGTCATACTGAACTCACACTTCACATCAAGTGAGAATGTTCTGGACTTAATCTGTTTTTGAGAGTAATGGGCAGACAGATGTGTACTGAACCAAAACATGACGCCTCAGTTACTTAGATTTCCTCGAGTACCTTTCCCTCAAATAGAAACGAAAGTGCCGTAATCTGACCAAATATCTGTGTTCCGCTTCAACACAGCTTCTTAAATGTACTGTTGCTTGATAGATGAATTGTTCTTGAGGCTGACTGAAGACTGGGAGTGAAAATGGTTTGTTGTTACTTTTAAACATAGGATTGTGGAGTGGAGAAGTGGAATTAGGGTTGATGAAGAAGGAAATGATCCAAATGGCTTGTTAGTTTGACACCAGGATGTCAATGTTGTGCTAATTGTTTAGCTATTGAGACGTGAATTGCTTGGTCGATAAATAGCAGGTGATTTTGGGTAAGGCTTGATTTCCAGGGGTGCCAGTCTTTAGGAATGTGCTTATTTGTCTGATATTGTATATTCAATAAGCTCCATGTTAAGGACACAGAATGTTTAAAGGTCTATTGCGCAGGATTTTCCTAAAAAATAATGCATAGACTCGAACATTACCTACAACCCACTGGAAGTGAGTGGTAGTATATTTCTCTACAGAGACTCTGCCATTTGCCTGTATTGCCTGTATGCCTTATTTTCTTCATATTTTTCAGTGTTCGAGATGTTTCTTGCCACAGCGGCAGGTGAGGCCGAGACTTTATAAAAAGGTAGTGACCAGGTGCCAGACTGTAAGAAGAGGAAGCTACAAAAGCACCAATGCAAATACCAGCCCAGTCTCACTCCCGAGTCGTCAAAAAACTGCAGCTTGGTCAGTGACTTCGGGCGCCAGACACTGACAAAAAAGCTGTCCGTTCATGTCAGCATGATATGTAGCCGGTCATCATTATTGTTTGACAGTGCCCGGCAGAATCAGGAGGAATCACGGCGGGACAACAACAAAAGTAAAGCAAGCGGAAGTCCGAGTAGGTTGGGCAGGAGCAGTGGTGGATGCGTCCAAAAACCACTGACTTGCACCTGGGAGGCTGGTGTTCGCTTCCAGTAAGAAGCACTTCCAGACACAACTCAGCCCTGAGCAGAGTGACCGTCCTCTACTGACCAATCAGACTGCAGTGTTCACAGCTCCACCTTTTAATACCAGATCTGTGTGCTGGGTACCCCAACAGAGGGGGGACCAAACATGGGGACAGTGAGGAACGGTTCCATTGGTACCATCAACAACTTGATCAACTGCTTGGTGGAAATCGGGCTTTAGACAAAATTTTAACTGTACCGTTTTGAATTTTGGTTGAATACTCCTTGTCTAATGTCTAATTAAGTTTTGACGTTGGGTTCTGCAGTGTAAATGAAGTTGTTTTTTGGCAAAATACAACCTTTACCAATGTGAGTTCGTGGTAGGGCTGTCAAAATTGCTCAAAAATGACGTTCGAATATTCCTTCTAAAAATAACTCATAGGTTCGAACCATTCAAATTTTTATTTATTTTTTCCGCATTATGTCCACAAGAGGGCAAACTAATACAAGGAAACATACTTACAAATGTATTAATACAAGGAAACATAACTACTTGTAGGTATCTTTATTTCAACATAAACGTCCTTGAAAACATTTACATACCTACACATTAAAACACATAAAACAAGTATCTATAACATTACGTTATAAATGACCGCGGACCTCTCGCTCGCCACCCCTCTCTGAGCCGTCACGCCAGGGCCACACCGCCCGCGGAAACACTGCGACTAGCCTCGAAGCGCAGCCAGTTTCCTTTCGGCACCCATGTTAACCGGGTCCATGTCATTGGTCCGACAGCCCATTGGTCCGACATCCCATTAGTCCGATGGTCTGCGGTGCTGAACAGCTCCCGGCAGGCGTATTTCTGCCTTGATGGTGCGCCGCGACCGGCTCTGGGTCAGCTAGGAAAGGCTTGAGGCGAAGCAGGCTCACAGCTTATGTGTTTGTCACTTTCTTTTTCATTTTAACCCACACCATGATCTTTTCCTGACCCTAACCAAGTGGTTTTTGTGCCTAAACCTAACCAGACCTTAACCACAGGGCATCATAATGATTTCGGAACAGATTTCAGAACAATGGGTTTAATATGGTCGGACCAATGGGTGGTCGGAACAATGGGATGTCGGACCAATGGGCAGTTCCCTGTTAACCGATTGTGTCATCCATACCGTGGCCGGCTCACGCCCTTCCAGCGATTGTTGCGGCGTCTGGTCTATTTTCTGCGCGAGCCGCGAGCTAATGTGTCAAGCAGTGCGTTCAGTGCAGCAGCCCAGGCCAACACCCACTTGCAAAGAGGACAGCTGCAGTGGTGTTTTTTTTTTTTTTTTTCTCTCCACAATCGAATATCAATTTTCACATTCGAAGGTCCATTTTTTTTTTTTTCAAATTTGAATTTAAATTCGAATTTAGAATATTCGTTGACAGCCCTAGTTCGTGGTAGTTCCTTATATCAGATTTTATGTCTTCCATTGTGTCTTAGATATTTCTAGGACGCCCTTAAATCAAGATTCAGCTCCAGTGTTTAAAATTAACTTGTGTACAGGCTTTAATGAAGATCTCTACAGGGGATGATTCTTGACCTCTGCATCCCAATTAGTTTGTTTTGAATTTAGTATCTGGAGACTTCGCCAATGATATATCATATTATGAACTGGAACTTGTTGGTTTGTTGTTGTAGTTGCCTTGGAAATTCAGCATGTCACTGTAACATTATAGCTTGGCCAACTATCCATGGAAACGAGGTAAGTCCACAATTGAGAAACAGTGAAGTATTTCAAGGTATGACATTGATAGCTGTTTGAAAATACCGTATTTTAGTTTGGATGTTTTTGAAAAGTGTGCATATGCATTGAGTGAGATTCTATGAGAACAGAGGTGTTGATGTCAGGGATGGTTTAAAAGTCACGAGGATGATAGCTGTGTTTTTTTAAGTCTCCAGTCTGAGTGCACGGCTGTGATGCATGCAGTGTGATGTGTGCTGCAATTCATTTTTAAAAATTTGTGAGGATTTTTAAAGTCTTCTCGTGTGTCCCCAGGCTAAGATACCTGAGCAGCTCTCTCTTCCTCCCTGCTGCCTATCGTTTTATCCTTTCATCCTCTCCTGTCCATTTTCATCTTCTGTTGGAAAGGGAGACTGTGTTCCATCTAAACTGCCAAACATTCACTCTGAAATATATCCACCCCCTCCATCGGATCCATCCAAAATCCGCATGTATCTTTATTTCTCTGTTTTTTTTCCCCCACCTTTTCCCTTACTGTCCTTGTGTGGCTGTTGATGGACTTCTTTTCTCTGGCTGATTTTTCTCTGAGCAGTGGATGTGGAGATTTGTAAACGGGGCTCGGCTTTTGAACGTTGGCTTGCTGCCCGGCAATAAATCTCTCTCTGAGTTCGGGTCCAGACCTGGATCTCTTCATGCAACCCCTCCTGCCTGTGGCGGAAGAAACCCATAAAACTCTCTGGCCTATAAACTGGCCCACTGCTGGAAGACACATCTCCCCCTATGTGCTTTTTACAGCCACTTCTTATCTTTGTACTGTATAAAGGCCCTTCTGAAGCTGAAGGATGACTCACTATCTTGATAAACAATGGGATCATTAAGTGCAATGAAAAAGCTGGGTAACAGGTGTGGTATCTCGCTGAAAGGATGTCAGACGTTGGGCGCATTCCCAGCCTAGCTTAAAGGGGAGACTGAAAAACATGTGACAACGACTTGACTGAGCATTAATAACTCTATATAATACACTGTTAACTTGCCATTTCAGGAGTGGCAGTTCAATAAAATGTAAGACTCTGGAAAATCACTTTGCCGAATATCTTTTCCAAGTGAAGTCTGATTTTTTGTGAATGAGAGGTGACGTAATTACTCTGCTTGTACCCCCCAGGTGGCCAGTTCCCCTGTACTACGGCACTGTATAATACTGTCCCCAATTATCTGTCTCTGCAGTTGCCCCAGCCAACCAATAATAGAGCCTCTACCACAGCAGAACAACCTGATCCCTCACTGGCTGCCCACTGGTGAACACATATAAGTGGGCCACAAGAACAGCTTCAGGGAAATAAACCCAAGTTTTGTCTTCACTACCCTTCATCAGACCCATTTTTATTGTTATTGCCCTGTTCTGTACTTTGGGGAGTAAAATGTTATCGTAACATGTTGGTGAAGATTCTCAGTCATCCAGGTCACGGTAATCTCGAGTGCTTTATCGTAGGCAACTGGACTTGCTTGAGTTTCTTGAAGATGTTTCATCTCTCATCCAAGAGGCTTCTTCAGTTCTAACGGACTGGTGCGGAATCTGCAAATGCTCCAGTTCAAATTGGCAGGCCAAAATGTGGCCTACAGCAGATGGGAAGGCTTCTTATTTTTAGCCAAGCTCATTACCAGAAATGCCTTTTCCTCTATTCTTTTGCAACGTGATTTTGTTGATGACTTGCAGGCCCTACCACCGGGTAAAGAGGAGTGAGGAGTCAGTGGTAAATGACGGTATTACACAGCCGATAAAACAGGTTTTGCAACAACTGTGAATTACTGCAATCACGGGAGATCCTTGAACATACAATCATAAATGTGCACACAAAATATTAGGCTGATTGGTATAGTAGTTTGCGAGATCAGCTGTAGACAGACAGACACACACTCTGACACACATGATCCCTCGAGGCTTAAACCAAGCGAAGAGAATAAACTGTAGTTTTCCTGTAAAGGGAAATTTCGGTTTATTTCAACCTGTCTCCTATCGTCCTAAATTTGTTTCAAGTGACTAGTGGCATACAAATAATAGTTAGCATGTTAGCCGTTAGCCTAGATACAGCCAGGGCGCATAGCAGCGTCAGACCTGTTAAAATGTAAGTGAACGGGCAACCTTCAAGTGCAAAGTTAGTCCACTAAACAAGCTTTTTTTCCACAAAGACCGCCTCATATCGTTAGGATAAATGTCAGAGAACATATAGAAAACCACATGTAAACGTGTTGTCTTACCTTACCAGTGTGCTGCCATGTTTGTTTACCATCTAGCTCTGCTTTCCAAAGCGCGGCCGAAATATATCTGGCGAGCTCTAGATAAAGCCCAGCTGGATACTACTCCAGGTGGAGGTGTCTCGTCCTCGGTCACATCCAGACCTTGAAAATAAGGCTGCAACCGGTCCCATTCCTTGCAACAGAGGCATTCCTCTTCTGTGGGCACTGGGGCACAGCATTCACAGGTACACCACCAATCTCCAGAGCTACGCAGCCTTGCAGCAGCCATTCCTCCTCTCTCGTCCTCTACCTGTTGCGCCTCTCTCTCTCTCCTCCTCCGTTCTTCAATTTCACGAAGCTCTTCGTCAGTGTATTCTGGCTCAAATAAATAAGGGCGGCCATCAAACTCTGCAAAATCAAATTCCTCCTCCACAAACTCGAAGTCTGGCAAAAAGTCAGCCATTATTCTATAAATCTTTCATAAAATAAATGAATGACCTTTTCAGGTTACTGTCCGGTTCTGCCTTCCAGCTGTTGCTGCTTGTTCTCGCGAGATTTCAGGCACGATATGAGATTGCTGCTTGTTCTCGCGATATTTCGGCCGCGCTTTAGAAAGCAGAGCTAAATGGTAAACAAACATGTTAGCACACCGGTAAGGTAAGACAACACGTTTACATGTGGTTTTCTATATGTTCTCTGACATTTATCCTAACGATATGAGGCGGTCTTTGTGGAGAAAAAGCTTGTTTACTGGACTAACTTTGCACTTGAAGGTTGCCTGTTCACTTACGTTTTAACAGGTCTGACGCTACTATGCGCCCCGGCTGTATCTAGGCTAACGGCTAACATGCTAACTATTATTTTTATGTCACTAGTCACTTGAAACAAATTTAGGACGATAGGAGACAGGTTGAAATAAACCCAAATTTCCCTTTAATCTAGCCTCATATTTCCTCTAAGTATTCTGATTCATCTTCAGAACAATCACAAAACAACAATATTATGAAATTTAATTAAAGTAATAAGCATAAGTAAGCAGCATTTTACAGTCATGCTAGCGGCTTCTTGATGCTGTACTCGGGCACAGCACTGCTTTGAACTAAATGCTAGCGTCAGCATGCTAACAAGTTCACAAAGACGAGGCTAATATCCTTATTTCAGCAGTTAGACTGTTTACCATGTTGACCATCTTCGTGTAGCAAGTTAATATGCTACATTTTCCGATAAAACTTTACACAAAGTTAACACAAGCAATAATTTTGCAGGAACTACTGGACAAATTAAAATTTTAAGGATCACCCAAGTGACTACAATTCATCCTTAAGGGACAATGTTCAGTGTGGATCAAAGTTGTGGACTGACCGACAAACCGGCATTGCGATCCCTACAGTCTTGCTACTAGTGCTGCTAACAACACAGTTCTTTGTGTGTTTTGTAGCCATAAAAGCTCTCAACCATCCATTAACTGTTCAATCAAAAAGTCTAAATGTGTAAAAGTGGGGACGGTTAAGAATAGCTGTAAAACGGCTACAACAAAACAGTGTTGTGTGACCGTACCCTCTCATTCAGTCCTTACTAGATTTGAAGTAGAGGCAAAAAACAGACATAGACGCATGTTACTATCTGCCTGCCTCTGCATCCCAAAGACCAGCAATCAAGTGGGTAAACACACACACCAATACACATACACATATACACACAACCGCTACAAGTGGCTGTGGATGTTTGTCCTTCTCCTCTCCTCCATCTCTCCCTCTATCGCTCCCTCCATCCAGGCTAATCTCCCATTAAAATGGCACTGACTCTGCGGGCTGTGTTTACCCCGGCGGATATGAAGTGTGTATTCCTATTTTTTCTGTTTTTTTTTTTTTTTTTTTCTTTTTTAAACCAATGCCTTGTTGTTTGAAGTGCTAATTCTGTTGTTCTGCCTTTATCTTGTGATCAGAGGGCCTTCTAGCCTCTCACTTCACACCACTGGAGGGAAAGGAACAGTCCCAGGTGAAAGCTTTTCACTGGATTGTCCTGGTTTTTCAGCGGCTTTAAAATAGAAATAAAACCAGTGCTGCATTATGTTCTGTAACAGCAAATCCAATGCTTTTTAAATGAACTTGAGGGAACTTTTTACAGACCATTGCTCCATTTATTGTTGCACGGTGGGTTTATATTTGTACTGAACAGGAGACACTGAAGCACCTCTACTTGCCAAGTTAATTTTGCAAATGCCAGAACTGTTGTCTGCATTTAAAAATTAGAAGCAGTGGGCAACTATTTTGAGGCACCTTGGGACCAAATCTGAGCCAGTAAAAAGGAGTAAGTTACTGAATGTCACTGATGGCAAATGGTATTCAGAGCGGGATACCGAAAAGTCGGAGGGTCCATCAACTAACAAAAGGGATTAAACAGGACATTCCTTTTTACTTTTGTCCTTGAGAAATAGTGTATGACTCCACTTTTTCAGGCATCAAAAAATCCTTCAAATGAAAAGCCAGTGTTTGGTTGAACTGCTCACAGCTCTTGTCATCATGGTTCAGAGGTAAATATTCCTTCAAGAGTCCACAAGCCAAAAAGGCTGGGAACTAGTGATCTACAATGATGCTAGCAAATGTGAGCAGAACCTGTGTTGCAAGAACATCGCCACGATTGGTTTCATATGAGAGGAAACGCAAAGGAAAAGGCTCTAGATCACATGTTTAAGGTTTGCCTTAACTACAGCACCTGTCCCTTACAGCCCCTGATCTGACCATTAGTCATTTACAACATACAAACATTTTTAAAAGCACAAATTCAGACCACTTCATATGGGACTGCAGCCCAGAGGAAAATGTTGACATTGTAGGTTTCTGAAAACCCCAGATACATTACACTTGTACATTTCATACATTGGCTGATTTTAAATTACACTTCCACTTTCACAGGAAATGTACCGTTTGCATATGGTCTCTTTAAAATAAATGCACTACGTAAGAACAACATAGCGTATGATATTTTTTTTGTTTAGCCAGCACACGCACATGGTTGAGTTTAAGCAACAAAGGCACATGGTTAGGTTTTGGAAAAAACAGAACAGGGTTTGGCTTTACAGTCACACAGGAAGAGAACACCGGCCTCCTGGATGAAAGTCAGTGTTTGTTGGACCCAACCACCAACCCCTCCTGCTCGCCCTACTCGGACTTTCGCGCCTTAACTTTCATTGTTGTCTTGTTGTGTTTCCCTGACACCTCTGGACAGCGGACAATAACGGCAACCAGCTGCATATGATGCCGACATGAAAGTATGCTTTTTGTCGTTGGCGTCTGATGCCGTAGGCCACTGACCAAGCAATGGTATTCGACAACTTAGGAGTGACACCAGGTTGACGTAGTATCTATAGAGGGGATGGTGGAAGGTGCGTCACCCAGGCGAGATGCCTGCCAAGCTGCAGCCAACTGCAGACAACAGTTCCAGACCAACAAACAACAAAACCGGTTGTTATTTTAGCCAGTCATTGCTAAGTTTCCAGCAGCTTTTTAGCCAACATATGTGGGTGTTTTTTTTTAGCCTCCCACCACTGTTTTTTCTGCAGCGATTGTGCCAAAAAAGCAGGTATTTTAAGCCAAAACATGATCTTTTTCTACCCATAACCAAGTGGTGTTTGAGCCTAAACCTAACCACGTCAACCACAGTGTTGTTAAAACGTAAAGAAACATGAAGTTTCAATGTATCTGCTACATTATTGCAAATGTTTTCTTGAACCTAGGCCATCGAACACAGACCCTTTCTCATGCCCCTCATGTGTGATACCTACGCCAAGGGGCGACCCTTTTGAGTCTCCATGAGATGCACCCTTTAATATCTGTGTTCGACGCACCGCTGTCTCCTAGGTGAAACTCGTAACACATGGATAAAGTCATCAATTGGTTGTGGTTAGGTTAAGGCAACAACACTATTTGGTTAGGGCGAAATAAGTAAGAGACATGTTATAAATGCATTAAGTGAGTGACATAAGTACATCATGGATAGACCTAAGTTATGCGGCTTTACGTTTAAACAGCACTGAGTTTGCATTGTAAGAGCACAAACTTTTGGTTTCACACGGGACATGAGCAGCGGTCTCCTGGGTGTGTTTGTTTGACCCATCCACCTCCATTTCCACCCACCCTACATGGACTTTCTCAGTCAGTGGCTGTGACCATCAAATATTGTTGCAGTTGGGTTTACATAGGAATTAGAAAGCTCAGTGCTTCTCATAGAGACGCCAAAGGGTGCCTTATGCATCTGTATCACACTCAGAGGAGCGTGACAAAGTGGCAGTATTTGACGACCTGGGGGCGAGAACAGGCTGATAGAAATGTAACATATTAGTGGGTTGCAGAATCGCCCAATACCAACATTTATTCTGGCGACTGGGTTGGGAAAAGAGACGTGAGTGGCTGCTACCTTTAATGAATACATCAGCATGTCCTATAGGCCGGGAGCCAGGTCCAGCCCTCATGATGTTTTCTGCTACCTTTTTTTCATCACTATTTCCTAGTTGACTATTCCTAGGCCATCACAAGTGGATAAGAAGCACCCCCACCTAGGGCCATGTGGTCTCGGGGGCAAAATGATGTAAATGCAAATATGAGGGCACTATGATGGCATAAATAATCACACAAGTATGACATTTCACAAGGGGTATCCTGACACAAAGGAAAAAGACGCAAAATAAGATTCTGGGGTCTGCTGCCATTTCATTTCTAAATATCACACACAACATCCCCAAATTTTGTGGGGGTTTGATATTACTACTTCATTGGTACATAGAAAACTTCCAAATTTGATAAGCTTCAGTTTGAGCCCAACTGTTTCATAGTAAAGACTACTGAGCACCACAGAAAGAGTTTTAATATGCATTAACAAAAGCCAACAATGGACTTTATGATAACACTAACAACAAGGCAAATGAAAGCAGATCAGTGAGATCTCTCTCTGTTGGATTAAATTAAATATAAGACTGGAACAAAACTCCAAGCAGCATGGAGCTGACACAGTTCATCTCGTGTCATCTGTGACGTCCAAACACTTCAGTCAAGGGTGGGAACCATCGCTGTTTGTTTAGGAGCCTGGCCATTTATACCCCACTGTGCTGTGAAGATCCAGTGGAAATATAAATTAGTAAAAGAATACCATGGCTAAAGCTCGCAACACCGAAGCCAATGGAAAAATGACATTACATGCATGTCGGTGCTTGTGAGGGGAAACAAGAGCACCCTTTATAAAAATCTCTCCACCAAAGCTGGTCTGTCTCCCATTTGCTGATGTAAAATTGGCAACAGTTGCTGACTTTTACGCTCTCTCAAACTCTTGTGAGGCGATACACATCCCTTTAGTGGCTAATAACTTCTTAAGAAAAGGTAGCACTCTGTGTATGTATCATCACAATGTTTATGTCAGCTTTTACTGAGTGTGATAATCCATTCAGCATGGAATCTGATCCATTGGAACAATGCCGGAAAAGTGTATGTGTGTGTGTTTGTGTGTGTGTGTGTGTGCATCCTCCCCCTTCTCTCCTCTAAACTGTGAATGTAACTCAGCTGGAATATCTCAGTCAGGGCTGAGTTGAGCAGGTGACCCAGAAAAAGAGCAAACAGAGTTGGAGGGAGCGAAGGGAGGGAGGAAGCCAGCAGAAAAAAAAGAGAAAGTCTGATATTTATAGATATGAAGACCCAACAGAGAGAGTGAACACAGAGACTTGTGGATAAAGTGTGTTTGTGTGTGTGTGTGTGTATATATGTACGGTGTCGGTGAGAATACATTCCAGCAGTAAAACCTGTCTGTTTGCAGATAAGACTCGTACATCATCAATATCCCTCCTGTACAATTCCAACGTATCAAACTCCGGCCAATCCATCGACTTATTCCTCCATTCTTTTATTTGGACTTCTTGCTTACAGCTCCAGAAAGGTAGATTTTGTGAGTTTGCATGTTTTTGAGATAACGGTGGGACTGATAAAAAAGTTGCAACCAGACGTTTTTTAATAAGTTTGCCCGAAACCTACGAGTTTCATCAGTTGTTTTCTTTTTACAATTGCTAGCAAGCATTTACCTGTAATTAAGATACTTTTTCTAAACTCTTGGCACAGCAACACACCTGTATCACACAGTTAGCCACACAGTTAAGTTCTTTCTGCACAAAACAACACCTTGTGGTTGTACATGCCCAGGTACTTGCAGTCTGTGAATACACTAGCACAGGTTTTCTATCCCAGAGGAACGTAAAATAAATTCCAGCCTGTTCTTATTCCAAAGTCATAATATACCGCCGCTCTGTCAGTGATCTTGGCATTAGAAGAAAACCAACACCAAAAGCCACCTTTCACGGCGGCATGCAATGCTGCTGGTCAGCCGGACGGCAGTTGTCGCACCACTTTGATACGCCAGGGCTGGATTGGCCACAGGGCATACTGGGCAATGCCTGCTGGGCACTTGGAATACTTTGGGCCAGCACAATCGTAATTTACTTAAAGCCGCTACAAGGAACTTTTAACTGGATATGCAGAAGTCTCTCGTTTCTGCTGATGTCTGTGCGTGACCTACAACAGCAAATGAGACCATCGGTGTGAAGATAAGCTATTTCTATATAGTGTATATCCATACCTTTAGGAAACTGTCTCCGGGTCCGCCCCAGGTCACTTCCAGGACGAAACGATTTACAGCACTCAGACGGCACACGTCATCTTACCTAGCTGCTTACATTTATAGTGACTCTTATAAATAGTCGCTATTCCTCCTCCTCGACCCGACGTCCGCGGGGAGTTAAAATAGCAGCAATCATCGGGTATAAGTTCTGTGAAAGCACTGGACTCACCAACAGTCAGCCACGTCTCAGTCACACAGAGAAAATCCAATCCTCGGGAAGTCAGGAAATCCTTCAGGATAAACACTTTGTTCGCTAGTGATCTAGCATTTACCAGCCCAATCCTGGCAGGAGCTGGTAGGTCCACGGCGTTAGCTGTCCGGGGAGCCACACACAGAGGCCACAGGCCGCTGGAACACCTCATCCGCCTCATAAAGAGGCGAGGCACCGTTCCATACTCAGTCCAAGAAGCCGTGGAAGTGCTCGCCAAACAGGCCTTCAGCCTTACCAGCCAACCACTGCGTTTACCCCGGCGGCAGTGGCGCTTACACCGGAGAGGTGGAGCTGAGGGGCGGCAGAGATGAGCTGGGATCCCCGATAGCTCATGGGAAAAGTTCCTTGTAGGGGCTTTAATGTAATTATGTAGATGTTTTTTAACGCCTGCACTGGCCTTTAATGCACGGAAAACGGCCCATTGGTTATTTTTCTACACTGACATTGGGCTGGACCAATGAAATCTCTCAGCCCTCCCTGCTCATTTTCTGAGTTCTCCTGAGTTCGAGTAGCTGGCTGTTGGCCTCGTGCACAGTGGTGGAGTGTGTACCCTACTAACGTACACTGATGGATAAACCACCAAAGCGCGAGGTAGGTACGCAGAAGCTAAGGTAAGGAAAGGTGCAAGAATCTCCAGGCAGATGCAGCCAAATGCGTGAAAATATCTGACATGTTTGCTGTAAGATCTAGCGCAGCAAGGCTGTCTGCAACGAGAGCAGTACATCCTGTTGCACCAAACATAAATGTGGCTGCTGGTGGAGATGATTCAGAGGAAGAGGAGGAGGGACAGAAAGATATGGCCCAGGGACAGATTGAGGAGAACAGAATAGCCACTGACAGCCCAGTATGGGGTAATATAAGCAGAATGAATGAGGGACTCTTTCATGTAGGGAGGGAGATTGTTTGTGTGCGTCCATGTAAGGGTCTATCTCACTCTTTTAAGGTGCCATTTTGAGGAAGTCTTTATTTTCCATGATGGTATGGTCTTGCTGAGAGGTGAAGTGAATGAGCACATTGACTCTCTGCCAGGGCACGTAGGGTACTACTGAGATTTATTTTAATTTTGGTAACAGCGTAGTGTGTGCGTATGGCATTTCACCAATCATAGTGGGCTGCCATGGCCAAAAATGCCAGGGCCATTTTTTGGTCCTGGTGCAGCCCTGTACCCCACAGAGCAGCATCAATTTGAAATGCTACCAGTGTGGAAATATAAGGGGCTGGAAAGTCTCTATAGGGTGAGCAGGAAGGGTGGTGGAGCGGTGCAGCCAACCCGGGACCTTGACCCGGGAGCCCAGTGTTCGCTTCCCAAATTAATGTAGAGCCAAACCATGGTGTTCTTTTCTTAACCTAACCATGTGCTTTTGTTAATTCAATTCAATTTTATTTATAAATCCCAATATCACAAATAACAATTTGCCTCAGAGGGCTTTACAGCATACGACATCCCTCTGTCCGGATGAGCGGATAAGGAAAAACTCCCCCAAAAAAACCCTTTAAAGGAGGGAAAAAATGGTGGAAACCTCAGGAAGAGCAACTGAGGAGGGATCCCTCTTCCAGGACGGACAGACATCCGGCATTGGTTGTGGCATCCTGGAACATCAACAGCAGATGCCGGAGGATACCTAGTGCGTAATATGTAGACGTGAAAGTCCACCGACAAAGGAGCGATGTGTGATGACCTGGTATAAGAACGTGTTGGTCAATTACAGCAGTGACTTTCAGATTACAACTAGTTATTGGCATTAAAGGAACTGCAATACCTTTCATGCTGTTTCATGAGATCCTATTTTCAAATATAATTCAGTTTGTGTTTACTACAAGTGTTGAGAGTGGATTGTGTGCTTTTTCTACAACACGCAATCAAAAAGTGAATGAGTCATCTTTACTCCATAGAATGTACAATAGAAATACTTGTAAATGGCATGATTGCTGCAGTAAGAGCTTTAATAGCAACATGAAATTGCTGCCAGTGATAAAAAAAACAAACAAACAAAAAAAAAACATACATGGCATTTGGTTCTGAATGTGCAAAAATAAAACACACAAAGATCATGAGACTACACGAGAATCCAGCCCTGATTTGCAATCATGGTAGAAATGGTATTGTTAAATTTCTACCAATGGGCACATTTCTACCATTGCACAGTATATTCCGTCATATCGCCCCAACCCTGCAGTGGAACCTTTGATTGATCGGAGAAAAAAAATAAAGGCCAACTTTTGCCTTGTCTCAAGATTTTATGCCGTCCTGAGAAAACCTTTTTTTTTTTGTTTAAATTCTCTCACAAAACTTTTGCATTTGCCTCAGAAAACACAGCCCGAATATTTGAAATCAATTAAAGTTCTTCACTCAAATCCCTTTTTGGTTGTATTAAACTTTTAAGAGACAGAGAGCACATATAAATGTGCAAAAGTTTTCTCAGAATAAGCAAAAGTTTTATGATGGAATGCAAAACAGCAAAAATAGCTGCTTTTTTTTGGTTCCCATTCATAATATTTTCCAACTCCATCCGGGGCTCTGCACCACCCGGCACCTTGTACTGAAGTTTTGGAAATTCTCTGGCATGACATAAGTCAGATGTAAATATGCCAGATGCCAGCAGGAGCATGTTCACTCCCAAACTATTGATACCGGCCTTCAGAAACTCGTACTGGTCAAACTGTCTTTCCGGGAGCCTTAAAAGGCAACACTAATCCCTTTCTTTCTCCATCCATTGTCCCCTCTTCCCTCCCTTCTTTGTTCCGTTCACCAGTGTCCTTCCCACCATGTTGTCATGCAGAGCCAGGCGGTAGTCGGTAGGCCTGCTGACACTCTGTTCCATCGCTCAGACCCACACTGTCACCTGCCTCATTAGTGCTGAACTGGTGGAGAGGAGACACACCAAATCCTAAAGCTGTGCCGACACACACACATCTCTCCCACGGTCAACAAATGTGAAGGTACGCGCATGCAGCCGGATACACAGCCAGACATTCACACGCACGGGCGAGCATCCGCACACTCAACTGAGACTGAGAAAAATAAGGAGGGAAGAACTTGTTCTAGGTCACTGATATGTGTGTGACAGCAAGCCAGACTGTGTGTGCAGCAGAAGCCTTTTTACTGAGCCGACTGTCTTGCTGTGACAGAAGGTTTTGATTTTCCTCTTGTCTGACAGAAGTGACTTATGGCCGTACCACTGTCTGTTACAGACCCCGGGCCCCTTGAACAGGAGGCTGTGTGTTCAAAGTCCAGTTATTATAGACTACAGGCTGGTAAGCAACCCTGGAACTAACATACAACTAATATGGGTTGTTAAAGCCTGAGAGCTATCTTTCTGGACGAAACCTGCCAACAGCAGATTTGCCGTGCCAATATTCATCTTTTTTACATTTTTACCATTTTGGTGCTAAAAAATTAGTCAGTGTTTTGTCCTGAATTGTGTTCTTGGCAGAGTGGAGCGGCCTTTGCAAAACAGCAATTATGAGACACGGAAACTCATCACTAAAACCGAACATTATGATAGTAATGATGATGATGAACACATTCATGCGTACTTGTGTGGAATCTGATTAAAATGCCACATTAGAATCAGTTCAGGTTAAGGGTTTGCACGTAGACAGCCAATGTAGTGTTTATCGTCTGTGCAGGAAAAGCCACATGAGGCTGAAATACTTATTAAATACCAGAAAACAAAATAGCTTGTAGGATGAAAAATGGAGAAAAAAATGGAAAACTTCTTGGCTTGAGGACCGGTGCCAGGAAAGGCCATGTTGATACCTAGAGGGTTTATCCTAGGTAGGGTGGCCATTTTAGGATATTTCAGACTCTGTTGGGAGATGTTTGCCTTCAGGGCTTTCTGCAATGAAGCCCTTTCTTGGTTAAGTTCAGGAAAAATATCAGAGTTTGGGTTAAAATGAAAAGATAAAACCCTGAGAGGGGCTCCATCTTGGAATACAGCATCTGTTTCACCTAACAGACCTTTATAGGGCCGACGTCACAGTGACGTCAGGTCATTAGCTGGAGGCAAAACCTGCCTCTCCCCCACAGGGCTGTAGGCTACACAGGAGTCTTAAAATGTGTTTGTCTT
This sequence comes from Epinephelus lanceolatus, assembly GCF_041903045.1. Taxonomy (NCBI): domain Eukaryota; kingdom Metazoa; phylum Chordata; class Actinopteri; order Perciformes; family Serranidae; genus Epinephelus; species Epinephelus lanceolatus. The sequence continues at coordinate 5,421,253 of NC_135756.1, forward strand.
GTTGTGTTATTGGGAGCCAGAATAGAAGGAGTCATGGCTAAAAACCAGCCGCCACTGCCCGTCAACAAAAACAAAGATGGTTAAATGTGATAAGACCAAAGGACTGGACGGAGGCCATCATCAAAAATGCTCACATGTGCAGCGCACACTTCATATCAGGTTAGGGAGAAAGTATTTCCTGTTGGAGGGATGAATAACGTTATGTGTAATAAAAGCTATGTTCTACGTTTAGAAAGATTGATCATTATTATTAACATCATTTAGATGGTGGTTATGGCCCAATAGTGCTAGCTACACAATGTGAAGAGCAAAAGGAACCAAAAAAATCCATTCTCTCTGGCGGCTGCAGGCCTGCAAAGAAATTGACCAATCACAGCCATCCGGTCCGCATGGGAGTTACTCCTTGCTCAAATGTGAACTCTTTCTCTTACCCTCCGTCCAATCCCCTCGCTCCATTATGACACTCCTCTGCTCCTCGTCCCGCCTCGTCCCAACCCCCCTCCGCATTTGAAAGTACGAGCAGTTTGTAAGGCCCTGAGCGATTCAGCTACACGAGTTTAGATGTGGAAAATGAAAAGAGCGACAGCAGCAAGCGGCCTCTGCTTGCCCCACCGGCAAAGGCCGAAAGGAAGCGTAAGTCTGCCTCTGAATAAGCAGAAACGAAGAGGAAATGCGACAAATTGAGGGCTCAAAGCAAAGTAAACATCGGGTCATCCTTTGGCCGATGGAGAAAGCTCCGGCAAGATCTGGGCCTGAAAAGCGATGCTGATACAGCGGAGTTTTTGTTTAACAGGTAATATTTCATTTTTATTGTGGATGTTGTGACATAGATAACTGTGTGCCAATGCTGGCTTATGATGTGGTTAGACGGCGTCAAAACATTTTTTGTCTGCAATATTGTCAACACTTGTTTACTTACTTCGTTTCGACGGAGACTTCTGGCTTAATTTTAGCATTGTAAGCTAAAATTGCGATCATGTTTACACATTGTCACATCAGTGTGTTTATGTGTCATAAGAAGGCTCCGAGGGGAGGGGGACACGAGCTCGGAGGAGAGGGATCATGGAGCACAGAGGGAGGGGTGTGTGTGTGGGGGGGTGCAATTTTCAAATCTTTCTCATCGTCTTTCTAAACGTAGACCATAGCTTTGTGGGTTATCATGTCCACCTCATCAGAAACTGGGGAGGGATTAAGAGGAATATTGGATTTCTCTGGAACGCCAACATTTTTTAGCACATTAGCTAACGTTAGCTTCCATAGCAAAACAAACAAGTGTGGTCCTCTTTTGTAAGATTGACTTCCTGTGACATCATTGATCAGCATACGGGTCGGCCAGTCTGGTCCCGTTGGTCAGTGTTTACTTATTCAAGTAACACTGGCGGTCCCGGAGAGTGAGTGACCTGACATGGTGCGTTGGTAAATTCAGTCTGACGCTCTACACTGAAATGAGAGCCCTGTTGGTGGAAGACATTATATTTCCATATGAATTAACAGACAATTAAGGTAATCACACATTCACTCTGCTGCTCCATCTCCCTACACAGAGTGTCCAGAGTGTGCTCTGCCACTCTGAGAGTGCGGTGCTCTGGATAAACGAGCGGCACAATCAGACAGCGTTCCGAATTTACGAATGGTCCAGTTTGTGCCAGAGTGCGCTCCGACACTCGGCATGAGTATTTCTGAACACACGCTCACATCATCTTCCTCTATTGTCGCAAACAAGCCAACAGAACTTGCTAGCTAGCGCTAGCTAATGTCTGTGGAGACTTGTTTTGCCTCCAGCTAAGCCCCGCCCACCAAAAACATACTGTTTACTAACGGTAAAAAGGGTCTACAGATCGTCTGTGCTGACGGGGAGAAGATGTGGTTGAAGCATCCATGTTTTATACTTTGTAGCTTCTTTAGCAACATCCATATTTGAAGCACTGTCAACTGTCATGGCCACATATGAGACACGAGTCTGAACTGACATGGACGTAAATTTCAACTTGACTGGTTCACAAGGAACACAGCCATGAAGTGGTAATTCTAGTTGTGTTTCATATACATATATATACAGTATATATAGATATAGATATTCTGTGAGAGTAACAGAAAACGTGGCATAAAATAATACGTGTGAATCTGTTGATTTTGGAGATGCTCCCACACATGGACACCAGTGTTATAAGAGGCTCCATCAGACTCCATCTATCAATGAACTAACATGTCAGTTTAACAGTCTAACTAGCTTCCTGTTTCAGTGTGTGAGCACAGTTGAGCAATAATCTCGTTACTGGCTGTGGTTTTGGTTTGATCCTTTGGTCTTGTGTAAACCCAGGCCCCTCTTTAAGCATCTGTTTCCTCTGGCCTGCAGGGTCAATGGCCAGGCACCCACATGTACACTCTCACATACACGCATACATACCAGCATTAAGGCTCACATTAAGGAGACACTCAGGTCTGACTAAGTGTGGTACGGGTTTGACAAGGGTTATCTTTAAGGTTTTTCAGTAGAATGGGTAAAGAGGTCATCAAGGGCATCAGAGCTGAGTGTCTGTCTCTAACCAGCTCTCCTCCCTACTCTAACCTCAGATGATTTATTTCCTCCACATGTTTATGGAGAGCTCTCTTCCTCTGCCTCACCATGTCTCCTTTAAACATGGCTTTAAAACCACCAGTATGGGACTGATTAGCCAACAGGAATAACACAAAACAGACACGTTCTCATCTACCAGAGAAATAACTGTGTTTACTAGATTGATTGGTTTTAAAAAATAGAGTCTCGGATTCCATTTTAGGGGGCTTCAGGGGGGTAGATGATGTTTTGGAGTCATCTACCATCTTCTGTCAGTGGAAGGTCAAAGGTGACCTCTGTTGTGACTAGCAAGGTAAAGCTAATGCTGCAATGAAAGTTAGAGCAGCAACAACAATGAAGAAAAGCAGAAGCAAAAATCAAAGTGAAGCTTAATACATGGCAGGTGTCCATTAAGAAGAGAAAACATCAGTAGTTTTTTCCATGCTGACATCAACAGGAAATAAATCAATGAAAAAGATTGCAAAGCTAACTTCTGTCTACAGAGCTACGTAGACAGTTTGCCTAAGTTTCAACACTGCTAACTAGCCAGTAGTTCTAATACAGAGGGGGTTGCCCTAAAAGGGTCGATACAATCTGCACAGTTCATGTGGACACCCGAGATTAGTGTCACCAATTCAGTATGTGACCAAATTTCTCTTGTTCTGATGTGGTAACATGTTCCCTTGGTCAGCCTTGGTCTGGACATCTACAAGGTCTTCATCTTACAGTGTCTTAACCTTCAGACACCCTGGAGCCTTTACACACGTCTAAATGAAGACAACACTAAGACCTTCAAAATACTGAACTATGGCCATGTTTAAGTCATATATTAATACAATTAACTGACATTCACATTCTGTCTGTCTGTCTAATATTTGTTTCTATGATATCTCGTGTACCTTAGTTATAGAGCTGCTGAATAATGATAATAATGATGGATATATAATGTCATCACTTCATTATTTTATGAATTCTTGAGTTATGGCGAAAAAATGTTTTGTAAGGTCAGGGTGATCTTTGACCACCAAAATCTTACCAGTTTATCCTTGAATCCAGACAGACATTTGTGCCAAATTTTAAGAAATTCCCTCAAGGCATTCCTAAGGTATGACATTCACAAGAATGGAACAGACGCAAGGTTACAACAACTGAGACGTTTGACCGCAAATATCCAACCAGTTTATCCTTGAATCCAGGTGGATGTTTGTGGCAAATTTGAGGAAATTCCCTCAAAGCGCTCTTCAGATATCACATTCACAAGAATGTGATGGATGCAAATTCACAGCAACCTTGTTCTTTGACCACCAAAATCTAATCACTTTATACTTGAGTCTAAATGGACATTTGTGCCAAATTTTAAGAAATTTCCTCGAGGCAAACCTAAGGGATAACATTCATGAGAATTGAGCAGACACAAGGTCACAGTGACCTTTACCTTTCACCACCAAAATCTCACCAGTTTATCCTTGAATCCAGACAGACGTTTGTGCCAAATTTTAAGAAATTCCCTCAAGGTATTCCTAAGGTATGACATTCACAAGAATGGAACAGACGCAAGGTTACAGTAATCTATACCTTTGACAACGAATATCTAACTAATTTATCCTCGGATTCAGGTGGACATTTGTGCCAAATTTTAAGAATTTTCCTTGAGGCAAGCCTAAGGCAAGAAAGGTAAGAAATTCCCTCAAGGCATTCCTAAGGTATGACATTCACAAGAATGGAACAGACACAAGGTTACAACAACCGAGACCTTTGACCACTAATATCTAACCAGTTTATCCTTGAATCCTGGTGGAAGTTTGTAGCAAATTGAGGAAATTCCCTCAAAGTGTTCTTCAGATATCACATTCACAAGAGTGCGATGGATGTGAATTCACAGTGACCTTTACCTTTCTCTACCAAAATCTCACCAGTTTATCCTTGAGTCCAGGTGGATGTTTGTGCCAAATTTGAGGAAATTCCCTCAAGGCATTCTTGAGATATCGCATTCACAAGAATGGGATGGATACAAATTCACAGCAACCTTGAACCCTGACCGCCAAAATCTAATCACTTTATTCTTGAGTCCAATTGGACATTTGTGCCAAATTTTAAAAAATTTCCCCGGGGCATTCCTAAGGTATAACATGCATGAGACTCAAGCAGGTTGCAGTGACCTTGACATTTGACCACCAAAATCTGATCAGTTTATCCTTGAAACCAGGTGGATGTTGGTGCCAAATTCGAGGAAATTACTTCAAGGCATTCTTGAGTTATCGCATTCACAAGAAAATTCACAGCGACCTTGATCTTTGACAACCAAAATCTAATCATGAGTCCAACTGAAAATTTGTGCCAAATTTGAAGTAATTCCCCCGAGGCATTGCTGAGATATCACAACCATTAGAATGGGAGGCGTCCAAGATCACAGTCTTTGATCACCAAAATCTAATCAGTTTATCCTTGGATTTAGGTGCACATTTGTGCCAAATCTGAGGAAATTCCCTCAAAGCGTCCTTTAGATATCACAATCACAATAATGGCAGACAGTCTTTGACCACGACTGTCAGGCGGAGGCAACAGATGTCAGTGGAATTCAATGCAAAGTTAAATGATGAGCAAATGAAGAACCTTTTTGATGAGAGTACTGCCACTGTGTCACCATTTATTGGCAATATATAGCCAATGACGCTTTTGGACATTTTGAATGACTAGTATTTTTCGCACTTGTGGTTTTCTGCCTGTTTCTCCATGAATTTTATTTAATTGTCAGCCATTTTGATTTTACAATAATCGGTTGCCAATTTCCTGCAGGCATGATGAATTCAACAGAATTGCAAGACAAATCTATGAAATGTTATCCTGTGAAATCTAATGTCATTCTGGCAGCGGCTGGCACAACAGAAACACGACACATTTCAATGCCCATAAATCAGACTGACTCCATTTTGCACAATCCATTCTTGAACAATACCCTAGCCTTCCAAGGATTTTGTTGTCCTCCAAAATTGAGCGTGACTGTCTGTGACTGTGTGTATGTCGACGCAGCTCCAGATGCAGATGCAGATAAAAACAGATTTAAATGTTTTGTGTTAGTAAAATGAAAGGATTGTGCAGTCTTGGACGAGGTCTGTGCCCTCTGAGGGTCTTACACTTAATTATACAGTAATATCACAGCACTATTCTTCCTTACAGTGAGATTTTTTTGGTATCTCGTGTTTTCTTTCCTTCGTACTGTAGTTTGCACAAAATGAATATTGGCGGTTAATATCTTCTCAAATCCAAAAACACCTGCACTGACCTTCAAGCACTCACTTCGGTGAAGTATAAGCACCAGACGTTAATGTCACACTCTTTGACAAACAACAACAGCTCCATAAAAAACGGAATCCTTTCTCCCTCTCTCTCTCTCTCACACACACATACACACACACACACATGTTGAAAGACCTTTTTGCTTTGGAAAGGAGCATTCATTTGCGCATGAACTCTTACACAACCGTCATTGCCATGGCTGTGTTGAGTCTGATAGTGAGAGGGAAGAGAGGAGGTGAGAACAATGAGCCGAATAACAGAGCTCTATCAGAGTAAACAAACTGCTGCCCGGGTCGGTGTGCTGTCAGTGCGTGTGGGAGGAGAGACAGGTGGAAACAATGTACTCTTCATCTGGGCTTAAGGGTCCTCCAGGCAGGGACGAGCAGAGCTGGATAGCGGACAGGAGAGGGAGACTGGAGAGCAGAGCGGAAGGGCGAAAACTCTGCTGAGGCCTCCAAACAGTAAGGGTTACTATAAGTGCCCTAGGTACTAATAAATACATAGACGTACAGTATATGTTAATATTTTGGGCAGATATTAAACTCAAGAACTTCTCTACACCTGATGTGAACATTATTTTCTTGGCACATCCCATTGTTCGCCACTAATTTGGGTTCATCAATTCACCATTTAAGGGTGTTAATGTTCCCCTGGGAATTACTGTCGCTGGATAAATGCATCACCCTGCCAAATATTTGCTCTTTGTTTCAGTGGACAGTTTAAGTGCTTCTCTATGGCTTAAATGTTCCCAAGGCTTTGTACCTTTCGGACACTAAAAATGATCATCTTCAAATATACTGACGCAAAATGTCAGTTAACCAAAGCATAATTTTAAATATTTCCATCCCATTACTTAACGCTTCTAAATCAATCTCAGAACTCTAATTTCCATACAGAGGTGTGACAACGCAGGGTTTATACTTGTGCATCAGCTCTTTGCAGAGCCTACGCACATGGCTTACACTGTTGTGAGCATCTATACTTGTGCGGTGGTGTGTCTTTGTCTCTCTGCAGTTACACCTCCAAAACACTAGTCAGTGTCAGGGTTTCTGTCATGTGCTATAAAGTTTAGTTGATTCAAAATGCACCTAAAACACACTTAATAGAGACAATTTCAAACTCAAGTACACAAATCAGCTTCACTATAACTCGCAGCATTCACAGACAAACACTTGTCTTTATCTGGACACATTTTCCCCACAAATACAACATGCTAATGTTTTTAGCACAAGCCTATGGCATTTTACATTGTCTAAATTAGCCTAGCAGCTAGCGGACTTTTCCTCTACTCATATGAAGCCAGGGACAACAGCAACATTTAACAAAGGTAACGTTAGAATATTCGGCTCCATTACAACTCACAAGGTTCACTGACAAAACAACTGTCTTACACTAAACATGTTTTCCAAACAAATACAACATGCTAACATTATTAGCACAAGCCTATGGCATTTTACATTGTGTAAATTAGCCTAATGGCTAGCAGAATTTCTCTCTACTCATATGAAACCAAGATAAATCACACACAAGACTTAAAATGCTATTTTTGTGGAGGCTTTATTGTCTTCACAATTTATTGTTTCTTAACTGTGAAATTAAAGTAAATAAAAGCTTTGTTTCCACTGAGGGAAATGGTTTCAGCTGACAGAAATACACAGATAGTGAAGCTACGCCGTAGTAGGGCGCCAATTTGATGCAGGAGTATAAATCCCGCTTAATAGTCAACATAAGGTGTCTTAGTAAGGTTTTCTTTAACCAGTAGCATCCAGAGCAGCCTCTGGGGTATACGGTGCAGATAAAAGGTCTCTGGAACTTTATTTGGGATAAACACAATTCTTTCAAAAAGATATTCCCTTATTTGGTGTTTTAATGGAGGTGCTGAAGAGTGCTCTACACACATCGCTCCAAATTCTCAAGGTTTTAACCATTTATTGCAGCAATATACATTTAACGTTTGGCGATGTGGTTCAGGAGCACATCTGAACAAGCTTGACAAACACTGTCCCTGAGCTCACAACCCCACCATTACAGAGCCTGAGATACACATCCTTCAATTAACATTAACCTAAGTGGGGCTGGTGTGAACATTTTCAAGCTGCTTTGATTGTAAACCAAACAGCAGAGTGGACTACTATACTAAATTTTACTACTAAGTGTTCAGCCCAGTCGCTAGAAGAAAATGTTGGCATTACACATTGCTGTAACAAATGTGTTACATTTGGATGTTTTATATGAATCATATCTACATTTCTAAAATGACATAATGTATACTTGTCATGTAGAGGTGGAGGGGATGGTAGGCGATGTATCACCTAGACGCGACCCCTGCCACAATGCAGACCACTGTTTGTAACCAACAGATCTGGGTGTTTTTAAGGCACATTGCAGCGTTTCCAAGCATCATTTGTGGCACCAAACCTGGAAGTTCTTACCTACACATCGTAACATTTCCCTGGGTATTTTCCACCAACCCATTCCTGCTTTTCCAGCGGCATTTGTGGCACCAAACACGGGTGTTTTAATCCATAACATCATCTTTTCCTAACGATAACCACATGGTTTTTGTGCCTCAACTAAACCTTCACCACAGCATTGTTGAAAATAAAGTTTGAATGTATCAACTACAAGAATATGCAAAAATATTATGTATCTGTAGTTTAGAAAATGTACGACGCAAACATATTTCCTGGTTACTGGTTGCCACTGATGGTTTGAGGTGTTGTACCTGACCCAACAACTGCTCCAAAGTGGAACACAATAAGACATGGCTCTGTTACTACCACTGCTGCCAGCATCAGAGCAGAACAACAACAACAACAACAACAACAACGCCGTCAGCACAGGTTGCTAATGAAGGCGTAGCAACACCAACTCACCTGCCTGATAGCACTACAGAGAACTGGTCTGGCTACTGCTACCCAGAGGCAAGATGGTCTTTGCATTAACAACAGAGTGCTTCACTCAAAGATGCTGCAGGGACTACACTGGAAAAAAAAGACTTTATTGTCTTTTCTTTCTTGCCTTTCATGAATGCTTTCTGTCAATTTGTCTTCCTCTTGTACCGTCATGCCATCAGCACAGATTGTTGGTGTAGGCTAGATATAATCTGCCAGAATGTGTCATAACGACAGATGCCGGTTCAGACGACGTGCATAAAATCAAACCAGTTTAAACTTGTACAACGAACCAGACCGGCAAATTGGAAATTGACCCAAGTCTAACATGAACGCACCCTCTCGACCTCTCAGTGTCACCAGGTAGAGGAGCTGCTAACTGTTCCCACAGTGCAAGAGAGCTGGAACACATTTCCAGAGGATATTAGACACCTTTAAATCCAGGTTGAAAACTTCTATGCTCTGCATTGCCTTTGACTGAACCTTTCTTGCCCTCGTATTCATCTGTTCGTCTGTTCTTCATGTTTTAATTTCCTTTGAAAAGGCTTCTATTATTTGAATTTGCATTTCAAAGTTTTATGCTGCTTTTTCTTGGGTTATGTAAAGCACTCTGTGTATGAAATATGCGAGACAAATAAACTTGCCTTGCCCTCAACTGGTGAAATCTGTAAACTAGGAAGGCCATAGCAGATGATTCACATCAATTTCACACTCATCAAACCATTCAGTGACCCCTCGTAGCCTGCAGGGAAGCATCTGGATTCGTTATGTCTCTCCACTCAAGTATTCAGGTTTTTTTATTTAATTTGTCACCTGTCTGTGTGAACACACGGATAAAACAACATAGATGATTTAGCACTATTAGCAGCCATTAAATGCAGTTTGGGAAATTTGTCACAATGGTGGAAGGAGCTCTTATAGTATTTGCTGCTTGGAAGGTGTTATTATAACATCAAAAGGAATATCAAAGATAAATACAAGGTCTGGCAGTCCTGTATGAATGTATATAAAAACACTGTCTTTCTAAATATATAGCATTCACAAGAATCTAACAAATCAGATCACAGTGACCTTGACATTTCAACATAAAAATCTAATCAGTTCATCCTTGAGTCCAAATGGACGTTTGTGCCAATTTTGAAGAAAGTCCCACAAGGTGTTCTTGATATATTGTGTTCATAAAATGAGACAGACACAGGGTGTCCACCAAAATCTAATCAGTTCATTCAAGAGTCCAAGTTATACTTCTGCCAAATTTGAGGAAAGCTCCTCCAGGTGTTCTAAAGATTCTGCATTCTCAAGAAAATGACAAATGAGGCCACACAGACCTTGAGGTTTGACCACCAAATCTATTCAGTTCATCAGTGAGTCCAAGTTAATGTTTGTGCCAAATTTGAATAAAATTTCTCCAGGTGTTCTTAACATACTGCATTCATAAGAATAAGACAAATAAGGTCACAGTGACCTTTGACCACTAAAATCTAATCAGTTCATCATGAGCCCAAGGTGATGTTTGTGCCAAATTTAAAGAAATTCTTGACATATTATGTTCATAAAAATGAGACAGACATAAGGTCACAGCAACTTTGACCTCTGACCAACAAAATCTAATCAGTTCATCAGAGTCCAAGTTATGTTTGTGGCAAATATGAAGATTTCTCCAGGTGTTCTAAAGATACTGCATTCATAAGAATATGACAAATAAGGTCACAGTGACCTTTGACCACTAAATTCTAATCAGTTCATCATGAGTCCAAGGTGACGTTTGTGCCAAATTTAAAGAAGTTCTTGAGATATTGCGTTCATAAAAATGAGACGGATGCAAGGTCACAGCACCCTTGACCATCAAAATCTAATCATGCCATTGATGAGTCCAATTTATATTTGTACCAAATTTGAGGAAAGCTCCTCCAGGTGTTCTAAAGATTCTGCATTCACAAGAATATGACAAATGAGGCCACAGTGACCTTGAGCTTTGACCACCAAAATCTAATCAGTTCATCAATGAGTCCAAGGTGACATTTGTGTAAACTCTGAGGAAGATTCCTCCAGGTGTTCCTCCAGGTGATCTTGTAAAATCACATTCATAAAAATGAGACAGACACAAGGTCACAGCAACCTTGACCTTTGATTACCAAAATCTAATCAGTTCATCAATGAGTCCAAGTTGTGCTTGTGCCAGATTTGAGGAAAATTCCTCCAGGTGTTCTGAAATACAGCATTCACAAGAATATGACAAATGAGGATACAGTGATCTTGACCTTCAACCATCAACATCTAATCAGTCCAAGTCAACGTTTGTGCCAAATTTTAAGGAATTCCTTTGAGGTGTTTTTAAGATATTGTGTTTACAAGAGTGGGATGGACGAAAGAACAGACAACACAAAACCATGGCATCAGCTGTCATTGGTGCGTAGGGATAAAAAGAGGCTGAAATGTGTAAATTTGCACAAACTGTTTCTTTCATCGCTGGTTATTTATTATTACTGTCTGTTTGCTAAGTTGTTTATTTGTGTTGATTTCTAATTAGTTCTTGGTTGTAATAAATACTATATATATATAAAAGATAATGTTTTTGGGGGGTGGAGATTGAGGGGATAGGCGCCAGGGAGAGCTTTCCGAGGGTGCCTAATGTGCTCCGTCTGGCACTGCACATATGTACCTTTAAGATTTCATTTAATTTTCCTTGTATAATTTTGTTCTCATTGTTTGTTTCTGTCGTGAGTAATACACTAAAACGTTTGTTATGATGATGAGTGGGCACTTTGTATGTATGTTGTATATAATTTACCATTTGGGCATGATAATAATTGTAAAAAATTGTATTTCCAAGCTGGTGGCTACCTGTTGGAGTGGCTCTGCAGCTCTCATGATCCTTCTGTTTGTTCCAGCATTCAGAGAACGTACACAATAGGCATCACTTTCTGAACAAAATACACACACTTGATGAGTTATTGTAGCGTATAGTCATTACCTTGAATGGAAACGGTTACAGGTCATTATTTTCATTCAATGTATTTCATAATTACAGCATTTTATGATGAAAATCACTTATCTTTAGTGGTGTATGCATATTCAAATGTAAAAAATATTCCCTCCATTCACACATACAGTTTGCACACACACACACGCACGACGGACCTGTGGCGCCATGCCAGAGTGGAAAAGCTAGTGGAGCAGAACCCAGGGCAGCCTGGGATCCTGCCAAGCCCAGCTGGTGGCATAAGCAACTGAAGGGAAAGAGAGCAAAGAGGAGGAAGAGGATGAGGAGAAGTGAGGGAAGAAGAGGAATGAGAGGAGCCAGGGGAGTGATGGGGGATTGGAGAGGGATGGTGCAACACCAACCAACCAACCAACCAACCAACCAACCAACCAACCAAGCCCTCCATCTCCAGGGAGCAAAGAATCCTGCATGTATGACAGAGAAAGAGGGGAAAAGGGATTTCGAAGGGGGATGGTATGCATGTTGATGCATGTAGGTATGTGTGTATGTATGTATGTATTCATGTATGTGGGCTCTATAAGAGGTTTGTACTTTGTGTGGGCGTGAGAGAGGATGATACATGAGAGATGGAGGAGTGCAGTAAAAGGGGCGATAGCGTAAAGCGGAGGGGAGTCGACTCTATAAAATTCTGAATGCCACTAAATCTTTCCATTATCTACCGATAAGGCGGTGACAGATGTTTTCAGAGCCCAGATCGAATTTAAATCGTTCAAGTTTGGCTGACACTGAGGGGCGAAGAATGAAAACAGATAGGTGGAGACGGAGCGAGACAGCAGCCGCGATACAGATACACACGAGCACTGTAAACATCCTTCATTCCTCCTCCTCCTCCTCCTCGCTGCTCTCAGCTGGAGGGTGTTGCCCCGTTCGAGGAGCGCTGACAGGGTCAGGGGTGAGATGGCGCCGCCCCCAGGCTGATTCTGATGAGGAATGTGTGTTTTTCTGGTGTGTGTTTTCTATAGATTTCAGGAGAAAGGCAAGACTGTAAAAACAAGTGTGTACAATAAGTGTTTGTGTTTGTGACAGACATATCAGCCTGTGCACAACTATGTGGGTGTATTTCACTGCTGGTGCCACTTTCAGGAAACTTGTTCCTACAAAATAGAAACTTTTGCTATTTAAAAAATATTTATGTGTATTTTAAATGTAGCCTCTAAGGAGCCTGACAAATAATACTCAATATAATTCAAATGTAGTAATTTTAACACTAAAAATCTTTCCCTGAATAAAACCGAAAACCATCCAAAACAGCATTTCATCTCGAGAAGCCCACACTAATGAAATTCTTTTAGCAGTTCCTGGATGCCGGGCGAGGTGGGGTGCGTGGCAGGATTTACAGACTGACACTCCTGCTGTTGAGTGAAAAATCCCTGGAAACATTTTTATTATTGAATAGACGCTGATGCAACGAACTGCACTGAGGTTGAAAACACACACGCAGCACATGTCGAGACAATGTTCATAGCTGCTCCGCACACCAGTTTTGAAATTAGGAGCCTAAATATCTTGCGAGTACAGTTTTGAAACTCCTTATCTAATCTGGGTTTAATGTGAACTTTTACTTTCATATATTTTTTGGTAAAAATGTTGAACTGATGTTGAACTTGGCTAAAGTCAGGATGATGAAATCCCTCCAGAGACACAAACTCCCACAACACACTGAGATAGTTCTCCGCTCTGTTAAGACATCTAACGTTAAATCGAAGCATCAATTAAATATGCAATCAAAACTGTATAATGTACACTAATTTGTGCACCAACTACACAAGCAGCTCAGTCGCCAGAAGAAAAATGTTGACATTGAACATTTCGGCAAACTCTGAATATGTCATATTTGCACATATATGCATCAAATCAGTGCCTCTAAAGCGATGCAGTATACGAGCTGACTTTGTCATTGGGAGCTGGAGGGGGTGGCGGACCACTGTTCGAGACCAAAAAAAACAAAACTGGTTGTAATTTAGCAACCCCCTGCTTGTGTTTCCAGCAGCTTTTTTAGGTAACAGATGTGTGTTGCAGTAACTCATTGCTGTGTTTGCAGTGGCTTTTTAAGGCAACAGAAGGCATGCTATGCAGCGACTTATCTATGTGTTTCCAGCTGCTTTTTAGACACCAAACACAGGTGTTGTGTTGCACACCATCACTTTTATTTTTTTTTTGGCTGCTTTTTAGAAACTTAATGTGGGTGTTTTGTAGCTACCACTCACTGTGTTTCAGCAACTTTTTAGGCACCAAGCCTGGGTGTTTTGTAGCTACCAGTTGCTGTTTCCAGCTGCTTTTTAGGCACCTAACCTGGGTGTTTAGTAGCAACCATGTTAATTCAGGCAGCTTTTTAGAAATCAGATGTGGGTGTTTTGCAGCAACCAGTCACTGTTTCCAGTGGCTTTTGTTAGGCATCAAACATGGGTGTTTTGTAACAACCTGCCGCTGTGTTTCCAGGGGCTTTTTAGAAACCAAACGTGGGTGTTTTATAGCAACCACTCACTATGTTTCCAGTAGCTTTTTAGGCACTAAGCCTGGGTGTTTTGTAGCAACTACTTTCTGTCTCCAGTGGCTTTTTAGGCACCAAAACAGGGTGTTCTGTGGCAACCCATCACTTTCATTTCAGCTGCTTCAGAAACCAAATGTGAGTGTTTTGTAGCAACCAGTCACTGTGTATCCAGACGATGTTTAGGCACCAAGCCTTGGTGTTTTGTAGCCACCAGTTACTGTCTACAGCAGCTTTCTAGACACTAAACATGGGTGTTTTGTAGTGACCCGCTACTTTTATTCTGCCTGCTTTTTTAGAAATCACATATTGGTGTTTTGTAGCTACCGCTCACTGTGTTTTCAGCTACTTTTCAGGCACCAAGCCTGGGTGTTTTGTAGCTACCAGTTGCTGTTTCCAGCTGCTTTTTAGGCACTAAACCTGACTGTTTAGTAGCAACCCACCACTTTAATTCAGGCAGCTTTTTAGAAACCAGATGTGGGTGTTTTGCAGCAACCAGTCACTGTGTTTCCAGTGGCTTTTGTTGGGCATCAAACATGGGTGTTCTGTAGCAACCTGTCACTTTCATTTCAGCTGCTTTAGAAACCAAATGTGGGTGTTCTGTAGCCACCTGCCACTGTGTTTCCAGGGTTTTTTTAGAAACCAAACGTGGGTGTTTTGTAGCAACCACTCACTATGTCTCCAGTGGCTTTTTAGAGACCAAACCTAGGTGTTGTGTAGCAACCCACCGCTTTCATTCCAGCTGCTTCAGAAACCAAGTGTGGGTGTTTTATAGCAACCAGTCACCAGTTTCCAGTGGCTTTTTAGGAACCACACATGGGTATTTTATAGTAACATGTTGCTGTGTCTCAAGTGGCTGTTCAGGGACCAAATACAGTGCTTTAAAGTGACCCATCACTGTGTTTCCAGCAGCTTTTTGGACACTAAATATGAGAATATTGTTGCAACCAGTTGCTATCTTTCCAGTGGCTTTTTAGGCACCAAACATGGTGTTTTGTAGTGACCTATCAATGTGTTTTCAGTGGCTTTTTAAGAACCAAACATGGAAGTTTTGTAGCAACCTGTTGCCCTTTTTCAAGCTGGGATTGTGCCCCCCAAAACTGGGTATTTTAAGCCAATTTTTTCCAAAAGTGAACTGCTTGTTTTTTTGTGTCTAATCCTAACCATACATTAGCCACAGCATTGTCATAAAGTTTCCACGTAGCTGCAACATAATAACTTGCAAATGTAATGTATCTGTGGTCAGCAGAAACATACAATGCCAACATTATTTCTCAAGATAGCTTTTAAGGGGTGATGAGTTGAGAAGCTCAAAAAATTGACAACAGACATTTGTATACACGGTCATCTCTAAATCACACAGGGTGGTCTGGTAATACTAGTCCTGTACAAACAGGGCTTCAGATACACTCCACTTGATCATGACAAACAAAGGGATCTTCATGTAAACCAACCAACTGACCAAAGTGTTTCACAGCTTTCCTCATCCTCTGATATTGAAGAGTTACAGCACTCTGCGTGGACTCAAATATTACATAACAACAGTATGGAAGTAACTTTGCCAACCACAAGAATCTGGCAACAGATTTTCACAGAGGTGATGTGTAGTTAGTGGACATGCTCAAAGTCTCTGCCATGGGCCTTTAAAAGTGGAAACCTCCTGCCTCATCGTATCAGAGGTGGAAAACACTGACCGTCTGACATGTGATTTGTATTAAAAGGCGAACTGAGATATCGGTCTGTAACCCCAGTTTGACACTCTGTGTGTGTGTGTTTGAGAGGCATGTGATCTCACTGTTTCCCTGCGTGAGAAGAGAGACAGCAGAGGCATACTGAGTCAGTGCTCAGCCATGCAGCCTTCTCTGAGACACACTCACATACCAGCCTATTCCAATATACACACACACACACACACACACACCAGGCTCCGGCAACACACACACCAAACTAAAGGAGACCATTGTCCTGTAGTGGAATACAGACGGAGAGGCCAGAGGCAATCTTCATAGGAATCTGCTGCAGAGGTTAGGCTTTAACACACACTGGCTCACACACACACACACACACACACACTGCTCCACCCTCTACACAACAATCCCTCCATTGCCACATGCTGCAACTCCAGATAGCGACCCGTCTCTGCCTACAAATCTTTTATTCGGAAGGCCACTTGTGGCCACGTGATTAATGAGCTGCACTGAGGATACAGACCAGCGTCGCTGGAGGTCAGAGGTCAACTCTTCTAAGGTTCTAAGGTCGCTGCCGCAATGTGGGGCGCCTCTGTGCTGTCCACTGTACATCTACAGCAGAAAAAAACCCACTGAACCTCATGAATATTACATGAAGGCCCTGCCATGACAGGATGGAGGGGAAAACAAAAGGGCAAGATTTCATCTAAGAGAGAGGGAGAGGAAGGAGAAGTAGGATGGAGGAGGGATAAAGAGGGTCCTGTGAGGCCCAACAAAGACAGGCTTTATAGCGGTGAGGGTCAAATGGGCGTTTTATTCATGGTTTCCCCCTACACACTGAGAGGAGCTCCCTTAGGACCCTTTAAAGCCAGGGAGGTGTGCATCTGTGTGTGTGCTCATACGGTTTTTCCTCCTGGCTCTCTCTCTCTCTCTCACACACACACACACACACTTGGGACAACCTTTAGTTCCCAAGTGTCCACACTGTCCTGCTCGCCGTGACAAACACACTGCACAAAGGTCTTGGATGTGTGTGTGTGTCTGTCCGCTCGCTCTGTGTTCTGTCATTTTTATAGCCTTAAGCTACTTATTATCCCCGAAGTCCAGTAGAGCAGCTCGACTTTGTCATGTGTCACACTTTGTGCATTGTTCTGATTGGGACGAGGCGAGCAGCAGATGTTCGGACTGCAGTGTTGGGGACATTCCTCCGTGGCTGTCGTTGGCAAAGAGCAGACTGCATGTTCTTGAGCAGAGCCAACAGTGAGTCCATATTTAACAGGACACGTAGCAATGCAGGAAATTGCGGAAATCCCATTTCTTTTTTGTGCACGTGTGCAGCACACTTGTGAAATCCAGAGTACCAGAGTGTGTGGAGGTGGACAGCAGAAATGTGGAGAGCTCTTCTGACTAAGGGCCAGGGATGCATGGAGGACACATGAGTAGTGATGCAGTGGTGAATATGAAGCTACAGAATCACCATAAAGCTAATGATGAAGAAAAATCTGTCAGTAATAGCTGTAGTAATCATATTTTATGTTAATGGTTTAATTTCAAACCCAGCCAATAAATGCAGGTTTGAGAAGCCAAATGTTCCATGTTCATTTCAAAGGGTGAGTTCAGCCAATACACAAAAAAAAATATCCCAGGTGTAATCTAGACATGCAGGTACAGTGGTTTTGCTTTTATCTCCCCAGGTTTTCAGATATCTGAGATTTTGGCCTCAACCCCAATGAAATCAAAGTGAATGGACTTTTTTCACAGTACTAAAAAACTACATTTCAAAGTATTGACAATTCAACATGTGTTCATGAACAATGTCTCCACTTCTCTGCCAATCCAATCTCATTTACTGGACTTCAAATATGGCAGCCTGGTCATTGGCCCTTGGCTTCTGTTTCTGAAGCACAAGGCATGTTACAGCATCTGTATGAGATGTACTGGGCTTTCAACTGACTCCAATGTAAGTAGTTTTGGTGGTGACATTGTCTTGCTGTCCAAACCTAAAGTAGTTGCGGCTACAAAACCATCTAAATCAGCCTAAACCTCAAGTAGTTTTGGTGGTGAAACTGTCTTGTTGCTTGAACCTCCCCTGGCTTTGCTGCCAAAACTGTTTTGTTGTCTTAATCCTTAAGTAGTTTTGTGGTGAAATCATCTTGTTGCCTAAACCTAAAGTAGTTTCAGTGGCAGAATCGTGCTGTCGACTAAACTTGAAGCAATTCTGTTAAATTGCATACACCTAAAGAACCTTTTTAGCCAAACATTTTTGTTGCCTAATCCTAAAGTAGTTTGGTGGCAAAACCATTTTGTTACCTAAACCTAGAGTGGTTGTGGTGGCAAAACTGTACTTGCTGCGTAAACCTGAAGTAGCTTTGTAGCAGAACTGTTTTGTTGCTTAAAGCTGATGTAGTTTTGATATCAAAACTGTTTTATTACCTTAACCCCAATGTAGTTTTATGGTGAAACCATCTTGTTGCCTAAACCTGAAGTAGCTTTGGTAGTGCAACTGTCCTGTTGCCCAAACCTCAAGTAGTTTTGATGGCAAAACCTTCTTGTTGCCTAAAACTATAGTAATTTTGAGGCAAAAAATGTTTTATCTCCTAAACCTGAAGTAGTTTTGGTGGCAAAATTGTGATGCTGCCTAAACCTAAAGAAGTATTGGTGGTGAAACCATCTTGTTGCCCAAACCTCAAGTAGCTTTGGAAGGCTAAATCATCTTGTTGCCTAAACCTTAAGTAGTTTCAGTGGCAAAATTGTGCTGCTGAGTGAACCTGAAGCAATTTTGGTGGCAAAACTGTTAAGTTGCCTAAACCTAAAGAACCTTTGTTGCCAAATCTTCTTGATGCCTAATCCTAAAGTAGTTTGGTGGCAAAACTGTTTTGTTACCTAACCCGAAACTGGTTGTGGTGGCAGAACTGTCTAGTTGCCTAAACCTGAAGTAGTTTTGATGGCAAAACTGTTTTGTTGTATTAACCCTTAAGTAGTTTTGTGGTAAAATCATCTTGTTGCCTAAACCTTAAGTAGTTTCAGTGGCAAAATTGTGCTGCTGGCTAAACCTGAAGAAGCTTTGTAGCAAAATTGTTTTGTTGCTTAAACCTGAAGTATCGTTTGATATCGTCTTATTACCTTAACCCAAAAGTAGTTTTGTGGTGAAACCATCTTGTTGCCTAAACCTGAAGTAGCTTTGGTAGTGCAACTGTCTTGTTGCCCAAACCTAAAGTAGTTTTGTGGCAAAACCTTCTTGTTGCCTAAAACTACAGTAGTTTTGTGGCAAAAAATGTTTTGTCTCCTAAACCTGAAGTAGTTTTGGTGGCCAAATTGTGGTGCTGCCTAAACTTAAAGTAGCTTTGGAAGGCTAAATCATCTTGTTGCCTAAACCTTAAGTAGTTTCAGTGGCAAAATTGTGTTGCTGGCTAAACCTGAAGCAATTTTGGTGCCAAAACTGTTAAGTTGCCTAAACCTAAAGAACCTTTGTAGCCAAACCTTCTTGTTGCCTAATCCGAAAGTGGTTGTGGTGGCGAAAATGTACTTGTTGCTTAAACCTTAAGTAGTTTTGATATCGAAACTGTTTTATTACGTAAACCTAAAGTAGTCTCGTTGGCAAAACCTTCTTGTTGCCTAAAACTACAGTAGTTTTGTGGAAAAAATGTTTTGTTGCCTGAACCCAAAGTAGTAGTTTTGGTGACGAAAACATGTTGCTGCCTAAACCTAGATAAGTTTGGTGGTGAAACTATCTTGTTGCCTAAATCTAAACCTAAACCTAAAGTAGTGTTGATGGTGAAACAGTCTTCTTGCTTAAGCCTTAAGTAGATTTGCGGGAAAACTGTTTTGTTGCCTACAGCTACAGTAGTTTTTGTGGTGAAACCTATGTTTCCTGGAAAGATGGAAGTTCATATTGAAAGACACTGTAGCGTGTATCAAGCAGAAACTGACATGTCTAAAACTGAAGTTACAGAGATACCTAGAGCATCATAGTTTGAAGAGTCGGGCCAATGACCAGGCTGCCGTCTATGATGAGTTAGGACGACTCTGCACAGAGTCTATATATATTTGATTAAATGTAATTCCAACACCAAGCACTTCTATAGAATTTAGGAACTTTAGGGACATCTAAAAACTTTAATTTAATCAAGACAATCTGCAATGCACTAAAAGATATGAGGATATATGTTTAAGTGTAATTTGGGTCAAGCAACCCTGTAAATCCCACCATTCTCTTTGATACCTCTCATTATAATGTACACACAGACTTTGATATGCTAAAGGTACTTATCTCTGCTCTGCAAATACAGAAAAACTCTGGGTAAACTGTGGGACACCTACAATGTTTTAGCATAAAAACAAAAAGACTCACAGATAAAGCAAACACATGTACACAAAAACAAACCACCATCGGCACCACTACATTATGGCATGGACAAACAAGCGCTCATATTTGCTTTATGATGATTGCCATTTCCCTTGGCGTCCCCCTACCTATTTTCCACTATGTCTAATACGGCTGTAATCACCATTGTAAACCTTGTGTCATTGTGAGGACACATATAATTAAAAGAGGATTAGCAATGGACGGGCCCAGATGCCTTCTGCATGTAATTAACATTCAGACAATGTGGCGGGCATACAGAGAAACACCTGTGTTTGTGTGTGTGTTTTTTTGTGTGTGATGCAAGTGTGTCCGTCTGTCTGTCTGTGTGTATGTGTGTGGGCGTGTCTGAAGATGTGTATTGGTCTGTGTGTTTGAGAAGGATTAGCCTCAGAAAAATTCTGTCTGACATCAGCCAATCAGGGCCATTCAGGGTGCTAGCCAATCGTCCACAACAACAGACAGGCTGCCAGGAAATGGTATTAAAAAAGGCTTCATCTACATAGTGATGGTGGGCAACACTGACAACAGTACATGCACCAGTGTAGTGGACATAAGTAGCCTGTGTTCCTTCAGCATCATACATATTTCTGAAGTTTGCTTCTGATAGCCTTCACTGATGTGACTGTTTGATTTTCTGCTCGGTATACTTGCAGTATCTATTTATTTTTACTGCACATGAATGCTGAAAAAATGCCCACAACAATGCTACTATTGAACATTTCCCTTAGCATATAATTATGTGAGCACTGAACACTTCCACAGGATTTATACCTCTGCGTTGAATTGACACGTACCTATGCCGTAGGCTCTGTGTCGACACAGAGCCCCAGAAATGTAACTACACGTCACAGTGACGCAGACCTCCTGTCTATTTCTCTAAGCTGAAACCATTTCCCTCAGTGGAAACGAAGCTTCTATTTACTTTAATTTCACAGATAAGAAACAATAAATTGTGAAGACAATAAAGCCTCCACAAAAATAGCATTTTAAGTCTTGTGTGTGATTTATCCTGGCTTCATATGAGCAGAGGAAATCTCTGCACATCGCTAGGCTAATTTACACAATGTAAAATGTGTGCTTGTGCTAATAACGTTAGCATGGTGTATTTGTTTGGAAAACGTGTTTAGTATAGTATTGTTTTGTCAGTGAACCGTGTGAGTTGTAATGGAGCTGAATTTTGTAACATTACCTTTGTTAAATGTTGCTGTTGTCCCTGGTTTTATATGAGTAGAGGAAAAGTCTGCTAGCTGCTAGGCTAATTTATACAATGTAAAATGCCATAGGCTTGTGCTAATAACGTTAGCATGTTATATTTGTTTGGAAAACGTGTTTAGTATAAGACAGTTGTTTTGTCAGTGAACCTTGTGAGTTGTAATGGAGCCAAATTTTGTAACGTTACCTTTGTGAAATGTTGCTGTTGTCCCTGGCTTCATATGAAGAGAGGAAAAGTCTGGTAGCTGCTAGGCTAATTTATACAATGTAAAATGTCATAGGCTTGTGCTAAAAACATTAGCATGTTGTATTTGTGGGGAAAATGTGTCCAGATAAGGACAAGTGCTTTGTCTGTGAAACTTGTGTTTGAAATTGTGTCTATTAAGCCAAGTTTTTGGGTGTGTTTTGAATCAACCGAACTTAACTTCACAAAAACCCTGCTGCCAACCTATTTTTTAACTATTTTTTACCATTAGTCCTGCAAACCTATAACATTTTTATGTGAAATTAAAGTATGTGTTTCCAGAGGAAGTTATGCGCATTTGCGAATCACGCTGTATTTTTGTGGGTATGACTTTACCAACACAAATGTAAAAAGACGTTTTTGGATAGTAAAATATTTGTGGATCATGGTAACCATTTGTAGATTGTTTTGTGTTGGTTACATATAATAAATCCCATATATATTTACCCCTTTAATCTCAGAGAATATCCAAATTTTCTTTCCTGCAAATTTATGACTTCAATCTCAGAAATTTGTGAAAGCTCTTTTGTGAGACTTTTTTTTTTTTCTTTGTGGGGGAAGGGTTGGGTGGGGGTTTGGGGCTGACAGAGATCTGATTGCAGTCGAAATGTTGTCTGTGTAAATAAATGTGTGTTTTGGAGTGGGGGCAACACAGAATAATTATCTGCCCTGATATCGACTTTATAAGCAGTACCAGCACTGATGTGACCGATACACAATTTCTCTGTCAGTGTCAGTGAAATTCAGTTTTTCCGCTATCAGTTACACACATTAAAACATGGCACACCCCCCACTGATTTTTTGTGCTACAGCTATCATTCTACATTACATAAAAAGGGTGCCAATGAGCTCTATGCTGTGAGGTATACAGATTAAATATTGGGTAAAAAGAGACGACTGGATTGGTTTGATTGGTAGCTACCCAGAGTTGGTACCTAGAGGGTAAAAGTTGGATTGGTGCACCCTTAGTTAAGTTTGCAGCAAGTGTACAGGTGTAAATTTGAATAATCTCAGCAGGTAAACTGGATGCAGAGCAAATATTTGATAAATAGACAGCATAACATTTATTAAAGATTATGTCGGCCGACCTTTAAGGATGATTTTTGTCCCAAATATTTTGTATCATCAGACTGGTATATCAGTCCATCGTGATGCCGATGAGTAGATGCTCCTGGGCCTGTGGGATGGATGCTGCGGTGTGATTACACTGTGATGTGATGCAGAGACGGGGAGGTCGCAGTTGCTCTTTCCAGGCACTGTGACATTAAAAGGTGATCGCCTAATGGAATTGACCTTTCAGCTTTATCTCCCTATCATGCATATATGAAGAGGATGCATTCGCTGTGTGTGTGTGTGTGTGTGTGTGTGTGTGTGTGTGTGTGAGAGTGTGTGTGTATGGGAGTGAGTGTATGTGTGTTGAGAGAGAAGCATATTTGTGTGTGTAGTTAATGCCAGTGGGATCGTCTAGCATTACCCGAACGACCATGAGATGAGGTCGTAGAGAAAGGGCACAGTGGAGACGTGAGAGTGTGTCACCCCTGACCTGTGCGCCATTAGCTGCTGGGTAAATACTGTCGCCCCGCTGCAGTGTGGGAGAGAAGCTGACTGTTGCTGAATCAAGTTGCTCGCTGCTCCAAGTCTGACTTCTTGTCCGCACAAGCTACATCCAATAAAATTCATATAAACAGTGTCTCACTTGAACTGAAAAGTCTTAAAGAAAATGCCCAAAAAACCCTGAATTTTTCAATAAAAAGTTTGTGAGTAGCATCTGCAGTCAAAATATTGGCACGGTAAGTTCTGGAGAAAACACCATATACTGTAGTTGTAGTTTCTGCAAGAACCTCTGGTACGAAAAGCTTATACAGTGCATCCAAATCAACATGCGACAACCACAGAATAAAGTGATAGAACAGGTGATAGTATTCACAGTTATGGTCTTTGCAAGTAAGCCCCTCCAGGATGTTGCCATATTGCATTTGCAACAATTACCCATTCATTTTCAACCAGAGCAGTCCAGACGTCCCTCTCCCCAGCAACGCTTTCTAGCTGCTCCTCGGGACCCCAAGGTGTTCCCAGGCCAGATGAGACACGTAATCCCTTCAGCGTGTTCTGGGTCTGCCCCGGGGCCTCCTAACAGTGGGACTTGCCCGAAACACCTCCAACGGCAGGTGCCCAGTAGGATCCTGATCAGATGCCCGGATCAACTAACCCCTTTCAATGCGAGGAGCAGCAACTCTACTCCGAGCTCCCTCCGGATGTCCGAGCTCCTAACCCTAGCTGAGCCCGGCTGACCTTCTGAGGAAACTTATTTTGACCGCTTGTATCCGCAATCTCATTCTTTCGGTCACAACCCATGGATTAGTGTGTTGTGCTCTTACTACCACTAGATGGCACAAAGAAAGTGTCCGCAAATGTGGACAACAGGTCTGAGTTAAGTAGAATGAAGTATAAGGTCTACAAAACCCAAAATGTGATGTCCTTATATGCGGACACAGGGTCCCAGGAGGATATTACGTTGAACCTTTCCACCCGGTTACAGGCTGATATCTGGATATATGGGGAAAACATGCTCCTGAGCTCGCAAAACATTTCAGGACTAGCATCTTCTTTCTGCTATGAAATACAGAATTCTACATTTGGATATGATCAAGAATCTTAGATTTCCAAGGTCCAATCTGACCAGTTTCCATTTAATGACTCTTTTCATGGAATCAGGTGAGAAGTCTGCCTATGAGCTAAAGAAGAAGAACTCATAGGCTTTGATGCAGACAGTGATTTTGAATGCCCATGTATAAAGCACTTTACATGTTCACTCTTAGCTCCTGAATGTTGAGGCGCTGTGTGCACTGTGAGTGCTTTCCACCTTATTTATACCTTTGTGTACAGAATTCTAACCACAACCTTAGAGTCTTTATCCTGATAGGAATAATATTTCAGGGGAAGAACCTAATTCTTTAATTCTTCGTCCTGCTGAGTGTTGGCACTTTCAGTCCAAAAGGCCTGTCATCACTAAGAATTCTCAAACACGTACAGTGGTCTATTAGGGCTCAAGGGTTGCAGAATGTCTTTAAGAAAAGCCTCTATTTTCAAGAAAACCAGAGAAATGTTTGGATGTACGAGGTTTAGAGGCAACACTTGAATGTCCCATCCTCTTGTCTGCCACTGAGTGCTGAGTGGCTCTGACTGCTCTAAGAGAGCACTCTGCTTCTCAGGGCTAAATCACTCAGGACTCATAAAGAAAGGACTTGCAGCTTAAATGCTGACAGCGTTAGCTGAGCAAATAGACAAATGGAAGTGTGTGACGTGTGTGTTTGGAGGCCTACTGCATTGCTTTTCCCATCAATAATAAACCCCTGTTACACCAATGAACAAATGCATTAAAGCCAATGTACATTCTGTAGATTTCACAAGCCTTGTTTTGTTATTCCCCATATTACATTTTGCCTTCTTATTTTAAATATATTCCACAATATTTTTTATGTTGTCCTGGTTTTAAGAGTTCAAGTCCAAACAGCTGAAACACTATTGTTTTTGTGCTGACTTATTTTTCTTTGGAGACATTTTTGCAAATTCTCGTTCGATGGTTCATCACAGACGCATGAAATTTTCACCAATCATCAGGGGTTGTGTGCAAATGTTGCCCAAGAAATATGATCCCCATCAGCCTGATGGGGGCGCTAAAATTAAAGGTAATTTTTGAACACTCATAACTCCTATGCTGTAAATCCAATTTACACGAAACCTGGTACAGACATCCATCATTGCTTAGCACATAGATAGATCTAACTCCAGAATTGTTGGACCAATCATCACCAAGCTTCCACTTGTCCATATTAGTACCAGAAGCATAAACTGAAAGTTTAATTCAAATCGACCACTAGAGGGCGCTGAAAAGGCCCAAAATGGGCGTGGCATAATATTAAAATGCAGAAAATGGCGTGGTATAAGACATTTCAGCCTATAAATCAGAAACTGTTTGTCAAATCATTACAAACACACAGGGTATGTTTCATAACAACATTGAAACATGTGTGTAAAATTATTTTGGAATAGCTCAATAGGGGGCGCCACCAGTTCCAAACAAGTACATTGGCCCAGCACAAAATTTGGCCGTAAATCAATGACGTTTGTCAAAACATCACCAAACCTGCAGTATTTGTCCATATTAGTACCTGAAACTACGGAAGCATATTGCATTCACTTGACAAATTAAAAAAACCCTGTTTTTCTGAGTAATTTTTTTCTGTTTTTGGGATTAATTTATTTATTTTTCTGTTTTTTGGTGTAGTTTTCTGTTTTTCTGAGTAATTTTTTTCCTCTGTTTCTGAGTAATATTTTCTGTTTTTCTGAGTATTTTTTTCCCTGTTTTTCGTGGTAATTTTTTTTCTGTTTTTCAGGGTATTATTTTTTCTGTTTTTTGTGGGGGGTTTTTTTGTTTTGTTTTTGTTGTTTTTTTCCTTCATTTTTTTGCTCATGGATGTATTTTGCATCCTACACAATTTCAACTACGGGATCAATAAGGGTAAGGCACGTAATTAGTTACACACAGGGTATAATAATCTGCTATGTTTTCGACTGCATCCTTCTAGTGTAGGCCTATCACTCAATGTAACAGGTTAGGTTAGTAACAGGTTGTAACAACGTTAGCTGACAAACGTGTATGGGCATGATTTTACAACCTGTTACTAACCTAACCTGTTACATTGAGCAACAGGCCTATACTAGAAGGAGCAGGAGCACGGATGTAAAAAACATCCATGAGCAGGAGTCACCATGGATGCAGGGGTCACTTGCAGGTGCCAGGTGGGAGCTTCTCGCGAGATTTTGAAGTATCTCATCTCCTCGTTTCCTATCTTTCATGCAGGTGTCTGAAACTGTCAAAGGTCTTAATCCTTCGTAGCTTTCAACTGCTTTCAGCTACTTTTAACTGCTCCATGCTGGCTTGATCCCAAAATTATTTTTTAGCTGCACTGTGTTAATTTTTCACAAGTTCTGATGAGGTTTTTACATAATTCACTCATTTCCACTTTAAAAGTTCTTGTATTGACAATGTGGAGTTCATTCAGTGCTGTTCTGGTGTCCTAGTGGACTTAAGACACTTACCATGAAACTGCAGTGTTCTGGGTTCAAATCCAGGGAAGGATCTTGGTGGTCCCAACGTTGTCTACTGTCATAAGGGTAAAGGTTAATGCTTAAAAGTTAAAACTTATAACTTTGAACTAATATGAAAGGTTGATGACTGTATAAGACTAAGCATATGTGTGCATTTGTGTAGCTGCATGTCTTCCCCCCTCCTGACCCAGAGGACCTGTTGCCGCAGAGTGTCTTCAAATGAAACCATGAATAAAGATCAGCCGTGTGTGTCTCATCCCACTTGAACAGAATCTATGGTTCTATTCCTGACATGTCTGTCCTCCTAGACACAGATAGATGGAGAGAAAGGAAAAGAGGGAGGGACACAAAGAGACAGAGATGGAGGGAGAGAGCAAAGAAAGATAGTTAGCTCTGGCCTGTCAGTCAAAGGGAAAGATAAAAACACCAAATCCCATCAGCAGTGAATCTCAGTCCGGGTGCTGCTGCATTCAACAAGAGCTAAATAACATTAAACAGAGGCACACAGGAATGGATGGATGTACAGGGCTGATAGAAGTAAGACGGCCGGTTGTATCAATGGCTCCAGCACTTAGATTCCCACAGTAAAGCAGGATTTACATGGCTAACTATGAGCTTAACAACAGCCTTGTCTAAGATACATGTGGTGTAGGTTTTGATTTATATTTCAGCATCAGATTTTTCCTTGCTGGTACAACCACTACACTAGATGGACGTATGGAGCGTGGCCTGGCTGTATTGTGCTTAAATCATATTCCCCATGGTAACTGTGTTTACATTCTTTGTGAGATAAAGCTATAGTGAGAATGTCGTGACACCAGGGTGAGATGGCTGCCAAGTTGCAGACCACTGTTTGAGACTAACAAACAACAAATTTGGTTGTTTTCTAGTGAGTTATCAGCAGGGATTTTGCCACTAAAAGCGGGAGTTTCATAGCAAGACACTGACAGCGTTTCCAGTGACTTCGTTTCAGAAAAAGCAGGTGATTTTCTACAGGAGACAACAACAAAATTTCTAGCTGTGGTTGTGCTGCAAAAAACAAATTTTATTAGCGAAACACTGGCAACATTTCCAGTGACCTTGTGCCACAAAAAGCAGGTGATTTTCTACAGGAGACAACAACAAAATTTCTAGATGTGGTTGTGCTGCCAAAAGCAAATTTTCTTTGTGAAACACTGGCAACATTTCCAATGACTTCGTTCCACAAAAAGCAGGTGATTTTCTACAGGAGACAACCACAGAATTTCTAGATGTGGTTGTGCTGCCAAAAGCAAATTTCTTAGCGAAACAATGCCAACATTTCCAGTGACCTTGTGCCACAAAAAGCAGGTGAATTCTACCGAGACAACAACAAAATTTCTAGCTGCGGTTGTGCTGCAAAAAGCAAATTTTATTAGCGAAACATTGGCAACATTTCCAGTGACCTCGTGCCACAAAAAGCAGGTGATTTTCTACAGGAGACAACCACAGAATTTCTAGCTGCGGTTGTGCTGCCAAAAGCAAATTTTCTTAGCGAAACATTGGCAACATTTTCAGCAGTGATCGACCAACAAAAGTGGGCATTTCATGGCGAGACATCTGCAGCATTTCCAACTGTGATTGAGCCACCAAAAGCAGGCATTTTAAGCCCAGACAGTTTGAATGCATCAGCCACATACAGTAATAACATACAAGTGTTACGTCTGTGGTTTGCAGTAACATACAATGCCAACATTTACTGTCAACTGGGACGGATCGGAAACTATTGGCGTACAGTCTCTTTTGTTCCTGTCCCAGAGAGTGGTGAACACATTGAGCAGAACTTTGCAGTGCATGTCTTTGCCAGATGTGTGTTGATGAAAAGGATAAATTGTGGAACCTTTCTTCAACTCTTTCTAATTGTGTTTTCATTCCTGCAATTTCCGCTGGCATCGAAAACTGAAGGAGCCCAAAGCTGAACACTCGCAGTTCTTGTGGACTCCACATGGTAGCTACGTTCACTGCATCCCAGATGTGTTACATTTATTTAAGGAGGTGCACATTAGCAGGGGGGAAATCTTTGGTAAGCATTAGAGCCTGTGTCAGGTAGCTGCTGTCGCCCTTTAAGGCATAAATCCCCCTGCTGTTACTGTATGAATATGACACTCTGAGAGACATGTTTTAGGTCTCATACAAGCCCACAAAATACATGTAGACTGGATGGATAAATGACTCTCCCTGTATCCTTGCCAGAGTTTGCTGAGACAACACAAGAACTGATCCACTGATCCATGATCAAGCCCAGAGTCCACATTGCTCCTCCTCAGGCCTGGTCCACACATAACATGGGTATATTTGAAAATGTAGCTTTCAGCTTTCATTCAGACGCAAACTGTGTTTTAGTTTACAAAAGAAACTCTTGCAAAACTCCGTCTTCAGTGTTGACGTGTAGACAGAGAAAAGAGTTTTTGGTCCATAACAACAAAGTGTGTGCCATTATTTCCTTTGTGAGGCGTCACAAAAGAGGCGACTTTTTGTGCAGTGACGGATGTGACCAAAAACAGTACAGGTTCTAACCTCACTAATATGATATTTTACATGTTTTCACATAAAAGTAGAGTTATTCTTTTACTGTATTAATGTTTAGAGACATCAGAATACCCTTTGGATGTTACTGCTCCAGGTAGCCTGCTCAATGTTCTGATGGCCCAAAATTCTGATGCCTCATTAAAGTCCATTCTCATTGAGGGCGAATATCCGCGTGGATTATTCTCGCGGAAAAATATAAAAGTTGATTTCATGGGTTCTTTCTTTTCGGTTCGGAACTTTTGTGCGGTGAAAAAAGTTTCCGCCCAGACTTTGACCCCCCGCAGAATTCGCCGGCGGAACTACACAGCTGGGCCAATGAAATTGTTTGTTTATAGTCGCGCTAGTCTGAGTGGGCGGAAGTCCGCTGCATAGATCAGCCTCTCACTGGGCGGAACGAGCCACCCGCTGAAGTCCCGCCCTACCACCTCCGATTGTGTAGCCGTTTTCAACCGTTTTCAACACGTCCTTTACTAACTTTTGCAGTGTTTGATCTTGCGGGGATGTAGCCATTTTTCTGCCATGGTTCGCGTCCTGTAGGCGATATTTTTGTGGGCGTGTTACACCAAAACCTGTTTCCCGGCAATATTTTTGCAAGCCCACTGTTGCTGTGGCACCGCCCAGAACGATTGTGATTGGTTGAAAGAAATACAAGCAGCCGGGGCGTTTTTTTCTCCAATCTCAAAGTGAGAGTCGGCCCAGCCAGACCTTTCTTTTCTTGAGAAAGGTCTGGTGAGCGAGACTATAGTCGCGCAGACCCGGGAGAGTCCGAAATCCAGGCAGGACAGTATGGGAGAAAGGTTGATAAACCTCGTTTCACAGCACCCCGTCCTTTTTGATAAAAGACGGGATGATTTTATGAACAATGATTTAAAGGACAACGTCTGGCAGTCCATTGTCCAGCTTGGTGGCTACGGTGAGAGTGGTAAGTGCGAAAGAAAGTTGATGTTGACGCTTGTTAAACGTTAGCTTGCTAGCTCGCTGCTGCTGCTACTCTTGTCCATGTTCACCCACATCCGTTCACGCAGCGCGGACTTGGAACACAACAATGCGAAACCGTGTCCGTACCGCACCTGTGTGTATGGTTTGAGCGTGGAAAAGCGATGCACGAATATTCCGCAAATCCGTCCTGCATTTCCGCATCGCGTCAGTGAGAATGAACCTTTAGTCTGAAAAATGACCCATTGGACCAAAAGCCTTTATTTCACACAGCCTGTTAGCCCAAAAACAAATACCAACTGTACCAAAGTCCTGTTTCTCCAGTAATACGCACTTGCGGCTGTTGGACAACCCAATGTCCAGACAAAAGTTGGCATTTTACATTTCTACACATCACGGATATGTTACGTTCGTACTTTATTTTGTTCCAGATATGCTGAAACTCATGTTTTCCAACGACACTGTGGCGAATGTATGTTTAGGTTTAGGCATGGAAATCATGGTTATGGTTATGAAAGATGATGTTTGGCTTAAAACATCCACATTTAGTGGCACAAAAGCCGCTGGAAAGGCAGGGAAAGATTGGTGAGAAAACACCCGGGTTCAGTGCTGGTTAACAAAAATAAATAAATAAATAAAAAATGGACTGGTGGCTGCTGCCGGGAAACTGAAACTAACTTTAAAGAGTGTGTATTTTCAGAGGAACTGGACTTCGGAGCAACTGACGTTTGTGTTTGGGATAACAGGCTGTCAGAAAAATTGACTTTCGGTCCAGTGAGAATTTTTTTGGACCAACAGGCCATCAAAATTTTTGGCCGATTATAAATCTCCTGCTCTTTCTCTGGCTTTTGGCTTCAGGGTTAAAGTCATACTGCAGCCTGTTGGTTTGGCATGTTTTGGCAGTGCTTAGTTTTTTCTTCGGGGGAAGGAGAGATTTTCATTTGGTTAGACATATTTTAAATGTGTGTGGCAGATATTTGTTTTTAGCACAAAGGAGGGAAAAACCCTGTTTTCAAAAATATCTTTATACATGTAAACTAGGCCTCAATCTGAAGTTGTTTTCCAGCACCCTCACATGAACTTTCCAAGGCAGCCTGAGCAGAGAGAAACCCCAATAAGCTGCTAATCGTCCATCTTTTTCCCCTTTTAAACGAGAACCAATTTCCCCATTGCCCCCTCCTTCGGAAAAGCTCCCTGCTCCCTCTAGAAGAATTACAGGAACTCAGACATCCTTCGTACTATTAAGCCTAATGGATTGCAGGGTCACTTGAGGATCCAGCAGCGAGGAGCCACTAAATAGGAGAAATGAGATGCAAAGCAAGACGTCCTAAAACAGTAAATGTAGAAAGAATAAAAGCAGGATCAAAAGGCTTTGCTGTGGCATAAAAATAATATCTTCCAACACCAAAAAAATGAGACGACTGCAGGTGAACTTCATTTAGTGGGATTGTTGGAGGAGGACAAAACCAGTAAAATAATAAAAATAAAAACAGAAAAAAACGAGCTGAAGACAAATGCTCATTCTTTGATTTTGTGATTCTATTTTCTGCAGGAGCCCACGACGCTATCGATCTCATTATGTATAAAAAAGTAAGAGAAAGAAACCATACGAGGCGTGGTGGAGTACGAAGATTACAGCAGGACTGCGTACACACCCAGAATTACCCTGCCTCCATGGCTCCAATCTATTTCAATTGGACATGGCTGCTGAGTGTGTAGCATCGGCTCTTACACACACTTCTCACGCTGCACAGCCCGTAAACAGAGTGGTGGAATGCATTCAGATTGGACACACACACACACGGGCACAGGTATGAAAAACCAAAGCATAATGTGTGTGTAAAGGCACGTGCACACTCATGCACACACACATAAGCCCACAGCAGACAGAAATCCAGACTATCCACCCCACACACCAGCTGTTTACGACTGTCAGGAGTAATAAAAACAACATGAGTCGGTTTGAGAAAAGCATTTGCGAGAGAAATGTAAAACTATGAAACTCCATATGGTCCCTCTGTCTCTGTCTGTCTCTCCTCATCAGCTCTCCCTCCTCTCTATCTTCCTCTCCGTCTCTGCAGAGAAAATGCAGCGTTGCATGAGCTCAGTTGAGAGATGACAGATCATTGTAGACGCTGACAACCTGTATAACACTCATGGCTTCGAAATTAGACTCAAATTTTTCAGCTTTGAGATGTAGCTCAGGATGAATTAAGGCAGGAGAGGGAGCCAACCGTGGAGGGTGACAGTGATGTTTATTGAGTTTTTTTTCCCCCCCTCACATTATGGCATGTCACTTTTAACAAGGCACTATCACAATATGTTACAAGCTACAGATATTCTTTCAATTTCAGTTTCATTCTGCCTTGACTGCAATGATTCAGAGGGATTAAAATGAAGTTAGAGAACGAGGGAAAAGTCGGGTCATTGAAATGCAAAGTACGCATTCATTTTTTCCTCCCTCAGTCCATTCAGCGGTGACGACTTTAAGCAGAGTTGCATACCAGCCTGAGCCGCAGGAGGAGAAGCAGCAGCACTTGTGCTTGACAGAGAGAGAGACTGTTATAGAAATGTAACACATTGCCATCTGCAGGCAAGTCAAATCGGCAGGCGACACACACACACACACACACACACACACACACACACAGAGGAGGATTCACACACGCAAGCGAGCAAGCAAGCAGATGAACCCGCTGAGAGCGAAACAAACTTGTCTAATTTAATCAGAAAACTCATCATAGAAAATAAATTGCACTTGTGAACTTGTTTATTATTCATTCATTCATTGTTGAGGCTGGACAAGCTGCTATTTTACACTGAACAGAAATAAATATGAGCTCCGCTACTGTCATTTGGTGGTGTGAACTCGAAAGCCGGCTGCTGATGTTGACTGGAGTGGACGGCCGGGGTGTGTGGAGTGTGTACTCGAGCTTCGCGTCTCAGGGAAATAATTAAAAATATGTAAGATATGTCGAATTATTATTGATCCTCGTGGAGAAATTTCCCTGCAACTAACAGGAAACAAGGAAATGAGAATATCCTGTAAGCACAATAACATCAGAAATGTGTCATAAAAAAAAGGAGGGAAATATTACTGATTGCTGGAACAATTGCTTCCTGGGGTTGCTTTAATTTTTAAATTTGCTCCACAGAGTCACACAGGAGATCAAACACACACATACACACACACACGGTCGTACAGCGATTGGAAGCCACTCCGACACGTGTAGACACACACTCAGACACACATACTCTCACACAGAATGAAATGAGAGCCATCAGAGGGGCCAGTGATGGAAAGCAATGGTGACACCAGCCGTCAGCCAACATCAGCCCCGGGAAGATCGCCGTGACAACCACGACATCAACCCCTCCGAGAGATTATCGTCAGCTGCTGCCTCATGGCTACAAGGCACACACACAGACACATATACGTACACAGCCCACCCAGCCCACTGAATGACTGGGATAGAACATGATTTTTAATGAAAAATGGAACTTAAATAAAGATTTGCAAAAAATATTACAGTTTAATTTTATGGACAGATTTTAATTCTGATCGTTTTAGTGCAAGTTAACAATGGCTGGCTGGTGTCTGGGATTTAAAGTCCCCCTCCAGACATGCTTTAAAGCAGTGGTTCCCAACTGGTCCAGCCAAGGGTCCAGATTTCTCTTAAGTCATTAGTTCAAGGTCCACAAAGTTTAATTTATTCAGCAACATACTTGCATTTGGCCATGTTGTCGAGCTAGTTTGCTGTCACTCTACAGCAGGAAATGGCACTTAAAAAATAAAAGTCCCGTGCCAGAAATTCACTGTAAATAAATAAAACTGGAAAATTCTGGATCTGGCCTCCACCACTGCTTGCAATCAGAGTTAATTTCGTTGACCAAAACTATAATTGGTTTTTTTTCCAACTACCTTTTATTCATGTCGAAAATGAGACGACGACAAGCAAAAAATAGACCTTGATGATAAAAGCTAAGACAAAATCTATGCATCATTTTCACTGACGAGACATGACGAAAAACTCAGTGGTGGACTATCGGACTTTGAAAGTCAGCAACGGCTGTGCTTGTCATTACCTTCAAGTGCCTCATGAGCAACAGGCTGGTAAACTCCAGTAAATAGTCTGTGCCAGGATGTTTCACTAGCCAGCAGCAACACTCATACTGGAACAGCCGTTGGTGCGAGATGTGAGCTGTAATTCAGCAGTAAGCAATCAGCCGTGTGTGTCTGACTGCGGATGGTGGAGCTGCTGAATGGATTTGTGGAGTTTGTTAGCTGCAGCGGTGGCTGTTAGCAGCTAGCTCCACTTGTCAGCCACTGAATGGCAGCGGAGCAAGCAGCAAACCCTAGTTGTCTCAGATTAGTTATTTGTTTTGAGAGCATAAATAGAGAGATGTTGAGCTTTTCAAATGATCATCAGTAAGTGTGTGTTCGTAAATCAGCCCTTAAACCTGTCAACCGCTGCTGGAGACATGACAGTGTGGAAGTGTGCAGAAATTAGTTTTGATTCGAGTTGTTGGAAAAAAAAAATATAGAAAAAATTGACTCAAACGTCATGATGTTTTGTCAAATACAACATTTTTAATTTTCTTAAATAAAATATTTAAGGCAAGGAAACAGTGTATTAACATATTTCTCCTCTATTGCTGTTGGCGTTCAGCACTTTAAACTGTAAGATGTGATGGTTAGTCTTTGTGGTTGGCTATTTGTCCCACCCCTCCTCCACTGTGATTGGATGGCTAGGTAAAAAGTGGTGAGGTCAGCGTTTTACCCAAAGTTGAACTTTTTTTTTTTTTTTTTTTCTCCAGCTCTCGGCAACCAGAAAAAATGCTAAACACGCAGCACTCAGCCTGTTCATCCACTTTCTGTAACCGCTTAGCCTGTCAAGGGTCACAGGGTCCCAGCTGACACTGGGTGAGGAAGCTGGAGTACCTGGAGGAAACCCACGCTGACATGGAAAGAACATACAAATGTCAATGACAACAAACAATGACAACCACGAGAATGACGGCGACGATAACCACAACGAAGGTAAAGAACATGATGAGGAACTAGAGCTGATAGCACTGCTTGGTTGCGGTGACTGTTTGTGGAAATCACAGTTATCTGTGCCTTTCCTCACACAGCCTCCACTTCACTTTACTCTGCTACTGATTACACACATCACCACAACACAACTACCACCTGCTTAATCATCAATAACACCGTCACTCAGCATTTCATTCAAACTCTCTGGTGTCTGTTTGTGTTCCTGCACAGTGTGTGTAAAACTATTAGACTTAACTGATATATAAACTTAATGTTGATCCATTATTCAAAATCTGATCCAGTCCTTTAATGGTGTATGATAAATAAGATTACATGTCTACGCAAATATAATAGAAATCAAATATTTACTGCATAAATTGACACAACACTGACTGTCCACAGGCCAACGTGTTTCACTGGAGCTGAAGTTTTCATCTCTGTCCTCATTGTTATCACCACATTCCTGAACGTCTGTCTTTTAAAATGGATGATAATGTACATTTTATATCTAACGTCCTTTCATATTCAAATGCTGTGCTTTTAGACACACTGTGACAATGGCACTGTCTCTGGCAGTGTCCCTGCATAAACAAGACGTCCTCAACAGACACGACATATTTTAATGCTTGTATTTGATTTTTGTCTTACTTCATCATATTCGCTCCATTTTCAATCTTTTTCATAATTAATCTGTTTGCATTCGTTGTCTGTGTTTATTCCGTCTGACACTAATCCACTCCGCCAGGAAAAAAAAAACTTGCAAATGGACTTTTTTTGTAACTGCGGTATGACGACATCTATGCAACGTCAACTCGCACGCTCACCAGACGCCGCACGAATCCCAATGTGCGGTGTGTGATTTTGAGCTTATGCCAGCGGTTTGTACAGTAAAGTGTGTGAACTGGGAGTGAACTCTGTAGTGCGCGGTGAGAGCCCTCCATGCCTATGGGGAAGGGAAAGAGAAAGAGGAGGCAGAGAGGCTCCTCTGGAGATAAGGCTCGCAGAATTAATCCTCTTGATGAAGCCTCAGCCTTAGCCCCGCTCTGTTTATCTGCCATTCAAAGGCTCCAACAGGACCGGATGGGAACATGGAAAATAGATTAGGCTTCTCCTGTCTAGACACCGCACACATACACACAGAGGAATCCACACACCCATGGTGACAAATGTTGACAAGGCAGATGACAAAGCGCGGCATCACTGAAAATAAGCAATTTAGAGGGAGCAAAGTGTCCCAGAGTTTCCTCTGCGAGGGGGCAACACTGGCTAAACAACGGAACAGACATCCGGAGAGTCTTTTGGTGGTCACCTTGCCCAAAAATCAAAAAGTCCAAAAAGAAAAGACATTC
This sequence comes from Epinephelus lanceolatus, assembly GCF_041903045.1. NCBI lineage: Eukaryota > Metazoa > Chordata > Actinopteri > Perciformes > Serranidae > Epinephelus > Epinephelus lanceolatus. The sequence continues at coordinate 5,457,985 of NC_135756.1, forward strand.
GTCATAACTTTTTATTGTAATAAATGGTTGCTGCAACAATGCTTGGCATAATTGTCTTCTAATCTGCAAATGCTACAGTTCTACTCCTTATTTTCTGTCATTTATTTATTCATCCTTTATCTAGCTAGGATGGCCCCATTGAGATCTCTTCTTCCAGCTACAGCTACATCAGTAAAAAAAAACTATGTCACATGTAACTCATGCAATACATTAAGCAACAGTAAGAGAAAAGGGGTATACAAACCAAACGAATGACGTCCACACACCTTGGCCAAAGACTATACAGAGCAACAACATGTTTCCTCCAAGGCTGTTTTTAAAAGACCTTTAAGAATGTTCAAGGAAGGGAGTTCTCCTCAGGTAATAACATTTTGGAGCCCATTCCATACCCAGGGTGCATAAGAAGAGGAAGCAGTTTTACCAAGCTCTGTGCAAACCCTGGGGACATTCGAAAAATTACAGTTTAAAGAACGAGTTGCTGATGTGACAGGACAGAAGGCCGGAGATACAAGAATGCAATTTACCTAATAATGCCTTGGCAAGAAATTGCAACACGTACATTTTTTTGAATACACATGTGTAATGTTAAAATGTCAGAAGTTCGAATTAAACGTGGCCAAAGTTTCAAATAATGAGGTAAAGCTATGTAAAAGTAATCCCTGTGAGCTAAAACCTTAGGGTTTGGGCCTTGCTAAAAACTCCCAATGTTTTCTTCTACTTTGGCTATAAGTTGATGTCAGATAGTGACAGATTTCTGGATATGGCCATCTGAGCTGGGCACACTGCTACAAGCGTGTAAATTACATAAAAGGCTACATGTAGCTACATGCTAACACCAGGAAAACATGTAATCTTGGTTGCCAATGTTGTTGATTTCTCCCTGACTGTGGATCACATTCCAGCTTGAACATGTTCTGTGGTGATTAAAAACTTGTCTTGTTGATTTTAAATGTGATAAAGTGTTGCGATATACAGTTTTTCCCGTGCTGCAAGTACACTGCTACAGGTAACTACATGCTAACGTCTTGGAAACATGTAATCTTACCTGCAAATGTTGTATATTTATCCCTGACTGCAGATTATATTCCAGCTAGAACATGTCTGTTTTCGTTTAGAAACTTTTATTGTTGATTTTTAATAGGATAAAGTGCAGCTGTGTACAGTAATTCCCATTCCCATACAGCTGCAAATGCACTGCTACATATCGCTACATGCTAATGTCAAGGAAAAATGGAATCTTGGTTGCTAACGTTAATTTTTCCCTGATTGTGGACCATATTTCAGCTAAAACATGTCCAGCTGTGTTTAGAAACTTTAAATGATGATTTTTATTGGGATCAAGTGCTGCTATATACAGTTATTCCCGTGCTGCAAGTACACTGCTACATGTAGCTACATGCTACAGCTTGGAAACATGTAATCTTACCCGACATTATTGTATATTTATCCCTGACTGCAGATCATATTCCAGCTAGAACATGTCTGTTTTTGTTTAGAAACTTTTATTGTTGATTTTTAATAGGATAAAGTGCAGCTGTGTACAGTAATTCCCATTCCCATACAGCTGCAAATACATTGCTACATGTTACTACATGCTAATGTCAAGGAAAATGGAATCTTGGTTGCTAATGTTAACTTTTCCCTGATTGTGGATCATATTTCAGCTAAAACATGTCCAGTTGTGTTTAGAAACTTTAAATGATGATTTTTATTGGGATCAAGTGCTGCTATATACAGTTATTCCCGTGCTTCAAGTACACTGCTACATGTAGCTACATGCTAACGTCAAGGACACATGTAATCTTGGTTGGTGATGTTGTTAAATTCTCCCTATTTTTTTTTCTTTTATTGGTGATTTTTCACAGTAGAAAGTGCCACTGTTTTCCATTACAGTCATGCCCCGGCTGCAAGGACAGTGCAGAGATGCCGAGATGTAGAAGACCTGAAACACTGACCAGTCAGAGCAGATGGGGCATTTTAGGGGTTTTATGAGACAGGCACTAATGGAGTCTTCTCTGAGGTGGAGAGGTGAATACAGGTGTTCCAGCACAGACAGTATATCAACATGTATTCTGAGTTTCTACTAAAACAAGTATGAACCTGAAAATTAGCATAACAGGTCCTCTCTAAGGTTAATGATCATGGTGAAGAGAAGACTTTAGGTTGGAAACACAGAATGCTACATTTAGCTACACGCTAACATCAGGGAAACATGTAAGCTTGGTTGCCAGTGTTTGTTAATTTCTCCCTGACTGTGGATCATATTCCAGCCAGAAGTATGAATCTGAAATTGAGCATAATAGATGCTCTCTGGGGTTAATTTAGGGACACTTCACAATCATGGTAAAATGAGGACATTTGGTTGGAAACAGGTTTAAAACAGTGGTCTCCATCACCATATTCACATGCTTGGTTGACCTAACCATCCACTAACCAACTGTGCAAATTTGACAAAAGTTAACAATGACTTACAGGACTGCTGGTGCTGACTCCCAACCAGGTGGGATATTGCATGAAAATGGGAAAATTAATTCTTGCTCAAGCGAATGGAAGTGGAGGCTACAATTTGCAGGAAGAAAATGGAACTTGACCACACCTTTAGATCTGGACTTAAAAGCAGGATGGATTCAACCTGCAGCTGCTTCTTACTGAGCTCATTAGACTGAACCTGGAGGAGCTGGCTCATCCGGCTCGGATGAACACATCACCAAAATGTGAGCAGGAACACATAGCTGACAGCATGGGAAATATGCATAAACAGGGAGTGAGTGTGAACGAATTCTAACTGATCTTTCGCCAAGGCACAAGTGCCTGTAACTATGTTTCTTAAAATGTAGGAGCTACTGGAAAGAACAGGGAAGAGAAAATAACTGACGTACAGTGGTGCTGATTCTGGCAACACCTCAGAAAACAAAAACAAATCACCGGAAAAGCATTTCCACTTGCTCTTTATTAAGTTTTCAGATTTAAAATTGGCAGTAGTGTCCCAATTTTGTAGCTCAGTTGGCTTCCTTTAACGCTGTGTTGCATCATTTCCAGTGAGTACAACACAGTACAGTAGCCTACATCAGATTCTTCTATACCACCTGCCAAAGTAGTGCACTGTCAAACGCAGTTCAAAGTCTATACTTTTATGTTATGTGTATTATTTCCAAGAATTAGGACATAATTTCAGTCTTGCGGGCGGAGCCTTTGAAAGTAGCTCCAAAGAGTGAGTTCTTTTATGTTGTATATTTTTCAAACCCCTAAAAAGGCTTGCCAGATCTACACACGTGTCATTAAAAAGAACACACACACTCACAGGTGGTACAAGTCCTAATTTTCTCACATTCCGGATAGCGCTTATCGCCTTTGATTACTCATCTTGTTCCTTTATTGAGATAATAATCAGCCGTTTTGTCCCAATCCATCACTGACATCGGAACTCATTTAGTGGAGTATTGTGCTTCTTACTTTATATTCTGAATAAAATGATGGAATTTCACCTGTTTCTGTCGCCTCTTGTTTCAATTGATTTCTTTAGAAGCTGTCCTCGATTATTCTTTTGTGATCACAGAGCATTTTTGTTAATAAAAGCTGAATGAAGCTAAATGTCTTGTTAAATAGATATACATTCTGACAACGTTTTGGCACAGGAAAGCATCGTGATACCTGTGTGTGTTAGTTTGAGACACAACTGGAAAAACTCCAGGATCAACACAAATAAAATTCCTACAGCAAATCCCAAAAGTGCACTCATCTTGTAAATCTGAACCTGGATTCCTCGATAAAATTCCTAGTAAAGAGTAAGTTTCCATCTTCCCCACTATTGTGAAAAAAGCAAAAATATGCTTTAGGGTGAGATGTGTCTCTGATAAAAGCTCACCCATGTCTACTTGAGGGTGAAAGCAATTTTCAAATCACAAAGCAGTTGACGCTGCCAAAAGTCAAACACCTGCCTTGACCCGCCTGATTGAGGTGCGACATTAAGGGCAACATGGCTAAACAGTTTCAGTCTACACGGAGCACTGCATCAATACTCGTCTGCACCTCGAAGATGATGAAGCGCTCAACACAAAATTGCTGATATTAAGTACAGGATTAATGCTGGTCCAGACGTCTAACCATGTTTGCAGCTCTGAAAGTGGGATTTAAGAACAAGTTACTCTTTAACATATAAAGTCTTCGACGCAGAAGGAAGTATTACTGAGAACAAAACAGATCGGATCACACTTATCTGCATCAGTTATTTAACAAGGATAACCTTGTGACATTCGAACACACCCTTGGACAGATTTTTTAGATACTTCTCTGACAGTACACAAAAGGTCTCATTCATGAAACGTGAGCAGAACGAATTTGTGCGTAAACTGTTTGCGGAACGACAATTATGTGTATTTCGGCATTCATCAATGTGTCAGTAGCCCTGATCTTTTTGTAGGTGCTAATGAAATCTACACCTGCTTCTGACTGCTTGTAGTGCTTGTGTAAATAAGATATTGCACATAAATGTTTCTTGTCATTATTAGAAAGTACAATTTTAATTAATATTGCGCTCTGTTATGTTCACAATACACAGATGCCTTAAGTTAAACATGACAAGAGATTAGAAATGTAACACACTTAGTTAAATTTGTTGGTATTTTGCAGATTTAAGCTTCAGATTGTTTTTCTTAAAAACGTAAATGAGTTATTTAAACTGACTGGAAAATGCTGTTCTCTGAATAAATAAATAATAAACCAGTGCACTCCTCCTCTCCTCCTCTGCGCTCTTTACGCAGCACAGCCCCAAACACCATTTCATTTTTGTTTAATCTAATTATCAGAGACTCTGAGAGCAATTTGGCTTCTGTCTCCGCTCACACCGGGCAGTTGGTGAACCCAAATCTGGAGAGATGGTGTGATTTTACGCCAGACTATTTTACTTGTTGTTAAACTTAACGGTCGATTATTGCTGACATTAGACTGCCTGTATTAAGATGTTTTAACAGTGGTTTAATTTCACAGCAGAGACAAAGAATGCCGAGGCTGAGGTCAAACACTATCGTTACCTGGCTGTCCATGAGTGGATGCGATGCTGCCCTTCATGGTGCTTTATTTGTGTGCAGCTGCAACAAGGGAAGCTGAAAAGGGCGGTGGCAGGGGCTCAACTCATATGCCGTTGTCGGGCCAACAACACACTTTCACACTAGTTTCATGTGGATCCATTTTCGTTGTTTCTTACGAAACAGGACAGGGAGTTAACGGCACCCTGTACCTCCTTCCAGGCCTTTGATTTACCTGTTCCTGTCACGTTACTAATCGCCTAAAATAACTTCAATCTCAGCATCAGAGAAGTTTTTCTTTCTATCTCTTTCTTTGTTTGCTCCATGCTGGCAGGTCGACAGGATGCACCTATCCATAGTAATTATCACCTCTATATATGGCGGTCACTGGCTATTCATGGGTGTGGATGTATGCTAATTGCTGACAAGCAGGGGCATGCTTTCAATTTACAACTGATTGGCATTCATGAACATACATACGTGCCAACAATTCAATCTGAGTTTTCCACGGCATTTGTGAATCCGGATTAGGTTTTTAGCACCAAGGTTTTTATGTGCAAATCTACTCACAGGTTCTCACGAAACTGTACGTTAAGGACGTGGCGTCATTTGTGGGACACTAACTTGAACTGCTTCATGAGGATACGTTGGTTTGGTACAGCTAGCGTGGCTCTGTCCAAGTACAAAACTATTCCTCCAAAAACTCGTCTGAAATCACAAACTGATGTTTTCTACATTTCTGTTAATATACAGTTTAATCAAAGTGTGTAATTACTGAGTTTTAGAGGTGTTGGTAGGCCTCGTATATAAACTCACTCCAGCTCCTTCCTTCATACAAAGACATCATTGATATTGGTCGTCTCATCTCACTCTCTATTTTGTTAAAGGTTAATGATGTTAACTCAGGTTTCTGTAATGAACCAACAAGTGTCTGAGTACATTATTCAAGGCCTGAAATGCAAAGTCACCGGACTCCCGTGTACTTGGGCTTCCACTTGCCACGCGGCTTTGAAGTTAGATTGATGCCCCTGGAGATATATACATCCATTTGTTACTAATTGGTTGTCATGGTACAAGTCGTTCACTGAATTGAAATTTCTGCAATTTCATCAGGTCATGTGTTTTCATTTGTCTGTCTGTTCACAGCCGTTTATAGAAACACATTTGGGTCAAATTCCACTATTTGCCATCAATTCAGAGGCAATTCTGTCCTGGTAAATGAAAGATATGGAGGAGGGAATGTGTCTATTACAGCTGGTTTGGTGCTGAATGAGCTCCATATGTATTTACTGTCTTTGGCGGTGTGTGTGCGGGTGTGCAGGTGTGTACATGCACACGTGTTTCTGTTGTGCATGTGCACAAACGCTGGAGGGGCAGAAGTAAGAGAATGAAGGAAAAAAAAAAACTGAATACAATGTCTATATGGTGTGTGTGTGTGTGTGTGTGTGTGTGTGTGTGTGTGTGTGTGTTTGAGACAGCTGTGTGATGATAAATGGACTGATAGCGATCTAGCTGAGCTTACACCCTCTAATTAGTTTTTAATTGACAGCCATTAAAGATCCTCATTCCCAATCCTGATTATCTGCTGCACAGAGCAGTGATCTAACTGCCCCCTTCCCTTCCTCTCTTATTTATCTAGTCTGAGTTGCATCATTTCTGTCTCTTATGATATTGCATCATTTTTAAATGAATGTATTATATGCATTTAGCAGACAGTTGAAAGGAGTTTATCTTTGCCATGAGAACATAATAATTACATAATATATTTAAAGAGTGTCACTTAACTACTTTCATTTCATGAAAATGCCAAGCAGTTGTAATTTACAGATCTATTTGTATGCTCTAAATGTTTTTACATATCTTAAATAGACTGAAATGACAAGCTATTGTAAAAAAACAATGAGCAGCTACTTTTATTAAAAAGCAGCCTGTTGATCGCTCTCTCTGTAGTTTAAAGCAACACTTCACCCCCCCAAAGGACCATTTGTATATCAGTTGCTCACCCCGTGTTACACTAAACTGGTGAAGTAAACATTGTTTTTCTTGCATGCCTCTGATGAACAAAGAATCAAAAAGAAAAAGGGAAATTCTTGATGAATTTAAGTCAGAGGGCTCCACACTTGCCCCTGACTTTAGTATTTATTATTAGTAATTATTACTAATGATTGCTATAGAATCAGTTTTAATATACTTCCAATCTCCTGTATTACTTTTATTAGTATTTTTTCTTATTCATTTATTTATTTTATGAATTAGTTAATTTATTTTTTCTTGTATTCCCTCATCCTTTCACCTGTCAGCCAACATAACCTTGTCCCCTTATCCACCTTATTTTTCACGGAAACACGGAGGCAAAACAGAACACAGCCAGCTTCCAGTTTTTTGTGCGACACTTCCGGTCCAGCACTCTTACCACTGTGTAAATGGGAATCGCCTTGTTGTTTACCTCGTTGAGTTACCGTCACCGTTTAGACTAATCTGATGTTTGTAAAGTCTATAAACACAGTGACTGAACAAACATTACTATTTCTGTGTGCACGTTTTGTAATTAATAATGTGGTTATTGTAGATTAGCTGGGCTAACCGTTAGCTGTTAGCCATTAGCGGTGTCTGTAATAACTCAATATCTCAATAAACGGTCTGTGAAAAAAATATTTTTTCCAGTGGATGTCTTAGTTACAACATGATTGAGCTAACTGGAGTAGTTTCATGTCGTATCCGACAACGGGAGGCTTTTAACAGATGATGATCCTGATGTTAGCTTTGCTGTTAGTGTTAACGTTAGCTGTCCCTGTCAGCTGCAGCCACTGATGCTTTCTAGACATCGTGATTTCCCAAAACTGAATAAATACCACACATAGCAACACAAAACTGCTTTGCTAGCTCAATCATGTTGTAACGGCTGGATGGTTGATGCGTACATGCTGATTCGGGTGCTATCAGAGCCGATCCGCGCATCACTATAGCTTAATCAACAAAAACAACCCGTCCTGTGTTAGGAGTGTATGTCGCTGAAAGAAAGAAAGAAAGAAAAGGGAAAAAAAGATAGAAGAGCAGCGTACACCTCACATATTTATTTCTCACAGTTGCGCACACGTGTGGCTGGCATGCAGAAGCACCGTCTGTGTGTCTGTGTGTCAAGGGTGCGAGCCGCAGCTTCAGCTGCTCAGGTAACATTAGAGAGGCTGTGTAGCCCGGTGTGTTTTTCGCTGATTTGGTTCTGCAGGTTCTCTGCTGGTACACTGGAGACGGGGATCAAGCAGTTTGTCTCACTCGGGATAGATTGTGCTTTTTTTGGTTCATAGTTTATGATTGACGTGCGATTTATTCGCGTTTAGAGGGAATTATTTTTACTGGCAATTACTGGATAACGGAAACGTGAGCACAGTTATCTATATAAAATACACAGACTAACTAACTAACTTATTGACTAACATAAATAATTGAAAATTGAAAAAAAAATAGCTTGCACCATTAATAAGGGAAAGCATGAGGGAAAGCGGCACGAAAACACGGAAGTTGATCACTATTTACTTCCATGTTTGAAAATAAGGTGGATACCCTGACAATTATTTGCCTGGCCTGTATTCACTTTTGTTTTCACTGGCTCTGTTGTTTTCTTAGTGTTTTGTATTGTCTTGCAATATTTAGGAAAAACAAGTCTCATTCACCCAGTCGTATGCTCAGAACTTCCCAAACAGTCCTTTCCGATGATTATCTGAACTTCAAGTGAAACGTATCTATGCTCTCTTCAAAGCCAGACTCCACTGACAAAAACAGACATTTTACATTGCTGAACACAGGAGTTGCTGGTCTACCACTGCCTCGTTGGGTAGTTTGTCTGTGTTATAGTGTGACTTTGGGGAATCCAAACTAACTCTTTAAAACACCAAAATCACACAATGATACAAACAAACTAACAGAGTGAGGCAGCAGTAGACCAGCAGCTCCTGTGTTCACTGAGGTAAAATGACTGTTTTTGTCAAGTCTGGCTTTGAAGAGAGCATAGGTAAGTTTTACACTGAGTTTGGTTTCCAGGGCTGCCTGATTGGGAAGTACTAAATGAGACCTACATTATATTGCAGGAGTTGTGTGAGAGTTTTTAAACAGATGTTTTTATACAGATTTGCTGTTGTTCAGTTCGGACCCCTATGACTTCAATTTATCAAGACATTTCTCTGTGTTTGGATTGTTAGTTTGCTGTGGAGGCAAGAGAGAACAATAAATTTTTTCTTCAAAATTCAACATAACATGGGGCGTGTTACTGATATATGAATGGTCATTTTAGGGGTGAAGTATTCCTTTAATACTGGTATACAGAACTTATAAATCAGTGTGTCACATTTTGTTTGTCAGGTAGAAGCCCAAAAGATAACCTCGTGCCACAAACTGGTGTTTCCCAAGACTTTTAAAGTTAATTTTTGTTTGTTTCCAACCTGGATCTTAATGTTGTAGCTTCAACCACTGTAACAATTAGTAGTGGTATCATTTTACTTACTAGGATCATTTTAGAGTTATAGGGACGTGGCAACACCTCAAGTTACAGCATCAATGTAAAATATTGTGTATAATATTTGAATGCATTGCAAAAACTTGGTGACAAACAACTACCGCAGGCAGAATAAATCAAAGGTAAACTGGGAAGCAGCTCTGCAACATTGGCTATATTTTTTGCTGCTGTGACCAGCAGCTCTATAGCTCACTTACTGGTCTGTCAGTCGGTCCACTAGAAGTTCCCAACCTTTTGGCGGCCACAGTTTTTGCCCTCGGAGGCTGAAATTCAACATGGAGGTCGCAGACAACGATAAAAAGACAGCAAAAATTGAGGGGAGAGAAAGATGGGGAACGATATGCAACAAAAGTCCCCAGCCAGACTCGAACAGGAGATGTTTAATTTCATGGTCAGTGGCTCAAACCCCTCCAGGGTAGTTAGAGTAACATTAAACAGTCACTGGTCCAAAGTGGTGTAGAAGTTAGGGTTGAAATGGGCTCCTTTAAAACCTGTCTGATCATTTTGTTTTCCTGTTACATAACCATATCATAACTGATGTAAATGGTGATAATGCTGTTGAGGTGTTGGGGAACCTGAACTCTGGGTGACAGTGATGGGTTAATTGGAGTGTATTTAGCTGAGCTGATGTTCAGTGGCCAGCTCTGTTTTCTCTGCAAATCAGTTGGTGACAATCCTCTTGTTCAAAGGACTCAAAAACAAAAGCTTTCTATATTTATCTGCATGTGAGATCCACACATACCTGCTGGTTTCTTCTCCTCAGAGCACAGGACACTAATGTGTGTCTCATCAACATGCAAGAAGTTTGACAGAACAAGTGTTGACAGGATCATGACACGCTCTGTTGTTTGTTCTTCTGTGAGGTGTCACTGTCTCTATGAGTGTGTGTGTGTTATTGACACACAGACTGTCCAGCATATGTGATCGGCTCTCATCCCTGGAGTCTGTGTCTGTGATGAGTCATTAGCAGTCAAGCTATTCAAAGAAAGTGACGCTGTGAATGCGGCACGTGCATCACACCTACATCAGTCCATACACACTGATCAAGATTAGACCACAAGCTATCAGAAAAAATATGCATATCTTCATCTTCATCAGATTAAACATGTTTCTAAATAACGTCCTTGACTGTAAGAGTTTGGCTTCATCTAACCTAATTTCCTCAACAAATAGAACGACAAAACACATCAGAATCAGCGTGCAAAGTTTCTGTACGAAAAGTAGCGTCAGACCTGTTAAAACTAAGTGAACAGGCAACCTTCAAGTGCAAAGTTAGTCCACTAAACAAGCTTTTTTTGCACAAAGACCGCCTCATATCGTTAGGATAAATGTCAGAGAACATATAGAAAACGACATGTAAACGTGTTGTCTTACCTTACCGGTGTGCTGCCATGTTTGTTTACCATCTAGCTCTGCTTTCCAAAGCGCGGCCGAAATATCGCGAGAACAGGCAGCAACAGCTGGAAGGCAGAACCGGACAGTAGCCTGAAAAGTTCATTCATTTATTTTATGAAAGATTTATAGAATAATGGCTGACTTTTTGCCAGACTTCGACTTTGTGGAGGAGGAATTTGATTTTGCAGAGTTTGATGGCCGCCCTTATTTATTTGAGCCAGAATACACTGACGAAGAGCTTCGTGAAATTGAAGAACGGAGGAGGAGAGAGAGAGAGGCGCAACAGGTAGAGGACGAGAGAGGAGGAATGGCTGCTGCAAGGCTGCGTAGCTCTGGAGATTGGTGGTGTACCTGTGAATGCTGTGCCCCAGTGCCCACAGAAGAGGAATGCCTCTGTTGCAAGGAATGGGACCGGTTGCAGCCTTATTTTCAAGGTCTGGATGTGACCGAGGACGAGACACCTCCACCTGGAGTAGTATCCAGCTGGGCTTTATCTAGAGCTCGCAAGATATATTTCAGCCGCGCTTTGGAAAGCAGAGCTAAATGGTAAACAAACATGGCAGCACACCGGTAAGGTAAGACAACACGTTTACATGTCGTTTTCTATATGTTCTCTGACATTTATCCTAACGATATGAGGCGGTCTTTGTGGAGAAAAAGCTTGTTTAGTGGACTAACTTTGCACTTGAAGGTTGCCCGTTCACTTACGTTTTAACAGGTCTGACGCTACTATGCGCCCCGGCTGTATCTAGGCTAACGGCTAACATGCTAACTATTATTTTTATGTCACTAGTCACTTGAAACAAATTTAGGACGATAGGAGACAGGTTGAAATAAACTGAAATTTCCCTTTAAAAGCCTGGTGCATTCGGCATTGGCATCACTCACCCAGGAACATGACAAAGCTTTAGTTTTTGATGACCTGGGAATGAGAATGGGCTGGGAATTGTGATTTGGGATTTTTTTTAAGGCACAGGGACCTTTGTTGTCATAGTAACCTCTAAAGTACTTGTTTAATATTAAGGAACATCTGTTGTTAAAAGAAACCAATGTTGACTGACTCATTCATCCAACCTGACTCCGTCATCCAACTTTCTCCTTTGCTTTCAACAAACAGGAGTCATTTAGAGTCAATTACTACTGCCAACCTAAACACACATCATTTGGGGGGCTTTGCTGAAAAGACTTAAGCTTAAAATATGACGTGAGAACACAGAAAAAAAGCTGTGTATCTGAACAAAACACAGAAGCTTCAGCCTAAAAATCCAAGGATTAAAATGAGCCGAAAAACCCCAAATAAGGAACGCCTGAATAAGAAAATGAAGAAACGACGTGTCAAGCACACAACACACACACACACACACACACACACACACACACACACAGTGTCATGGGACGATGTGCCTGAGGCCATAGCGTACCTTCCTCTGCAGTGTAAAGGAGTGTGAGGGTGCTGTATTGTGCCACGGGCTATCAAAGCATCTGTTTATTGTCTTCAGCCGCAGCATCCGTCAGATCAAAGAGGATGTGAACTCCGCCAGAGTGACAGGCTTCCTGCTCACCTAGCAAGCAGCCTACCACACCTGTAACACACAAACTGTAGGTACAGTACAGCACGCGTAATGTACTTTTGTGTGCTTAATATTCAAGTCGAGGAGGAAGATTAATCTGAGGGAGTGCAAGAGAGATGGATGACGGGGAATAGAAGGGAAATGAAAGGAACATTTAACTGGAAGTAAGAAAATGGGGAGGAAATGAACTTGAAACCAGGAAGGACTGTAGGGAAGTAAAGGGAAGTGGAAAAGTGAGGTATGGAAAATGGAAAGAAGGTATAAAAAGTGGGAAACTAAATAAAATATGGAAAAGAAAGCAGATAGTGAGGAACCTATGTAACAGAGAGGATACATAAATAGTCAGGAAAGGATAAAGCAAAGAGCACTGAAAGTAAAAAGCGAGAGGTATCTGGAATGATGGAGGGAGCGCTGGTGTTGAGGTGCAGAGCTGTTGATGTGTTGGAGGAGTGGAGGGCCGCGTTATTAGAGGTCATCTCTGTGGATTACAGAGGCAGAGTTCAGCGCACAACAGCGCCATGCAATTTACCTCCATGAAAAATAGATGCAGCTGAGGAATGAAGTGACACATGCACTCGGGGCTGGATAGTTGTGAAAACCAACTGAATGGCCTGGGGAGATGACAAGGTGTGTGTGTGTGTGTGTGTGTGTGTGTGTGTGTGTAAAACTACAATATTCAGTGCTACTCTGATATTTCTATTGAATAAGTGATTCAGAACATGGAAGACACTTTCTGTTCTGACTGGTGTTGAGATTTCAGGTTGGTACTTTGAGATATTTCTCAATTGATATTAAAGAAAATGTCTTTCATAAGAAAACGTGTCATTAGTTCATAAGATATAACTCCCCAGTCTCGGTGTACCTTTTAAGGAGTGACAATGTCGGGGCCACGTGAAGTATCAACTCTGTTCATGTTCTGCATTCATGTGATAACCCATTCCAAGTCTGTCAACTGGCTGAACTGAACGGAGCCCTACAGTATATACAATTGACCCTTTGCTAAGTCCCGCCCCTTGGACACAGAATGGCCAATCATAGCGTAGCACTGGCCAGTTTCAGCAAGGCTACAACTACACTCTCATGCAATCGTTTCAGATTTCCTTCATTCTCCGGCTAGTTTTGTGAATTTCGAGAGGTTCGAAGGAGATTCACGTTTCTTCCCTGTTCCAAAACCAAAATCAGACCCTGAAAAGTGTAGGGTTAGCTAGCTAGCTACTGAAGATATAGCCTACTGAATGTATACACATGCTGCTTTTGCTTTGTAATGATTATAACAGTGAAACAAAGACCGACCCTGCTGTACAGGAACCAGTGAAGGGAAGCAGGGAAACTTTGCTGATATTCAACCAGCTGTGTGTCATCACGGTGTGCGCAGATGTATTTAGCTTCCCCTGGTGCTCCCCGCCAGTTTGGCAGCTGGTGGCACAGGGGGAGACCAAACACTGTTCATCTGCACACACTGCGATGCCACACAGCTGGTTCAATATCAGCAAAGTTTCCCTTTATATTCATTGTCTTGTGTGGCGATCAGCAGTGATGTGATGGTTCACTTTTACACTGTGATCTGTAGCCTATAGTTCGGCTTTAGCTTCTAACTATCTTTGTCTTTTTAACCTGTTGTTGCTGCTGAGTCAGTTTGACATCCTGGACCTCCATTTTGATGTGAATACTCCTATAGCCAAACATGTAGTTTTGAATGATTGTCACCCAGTGTAACTGCTATAGTTGGGACTGTGAAAAAGGGAAGGCTGAGGGTGCTCGATCACCAGACAGTGCCCTTTCGTCATATTTTTTCAACATATTTTATAGTTTGTTTGTTTGGTTTTTTGTGTTGTGAAGGCCTGCCCATGGCCCTTATCAAGAGGAATATTTCACAAGCATTAATAATTTAGCTACAAACAAAATGAACAGGCTGGTGTCAGTCAGTTATGCTAATGTTTGCAGCTGCAACCTGCGGACATTCAGATGGTGAGTTTTTAATTTGTGTGACTGATTATGAAATGACATTTATAGCATCAGCGGTACACAGCATCACCATTAAGTGCTGTATCAGTTATGCAAGTGTCTGTTATTGTGGTCATGTGAATTTGATGATTGGTGCTGTGGTAGCGGTGCTTGGAGCGGCCAAAAAGAATAAAGTAAGACCTGTTTTTCAGCTATAAAATCTCACATTTTATATCCTCCTGAGACCCAAACTTTTGTTAAGTATGATTTTTTAATTTCTCCTAGCTGTTTGGGATCAGTAGGACCCGATAAGTATAAAAAACTAAACATTTTCAACAATAATTAAGTCCCAATGTCTTCAAACGAGTACTTCCTAAATATCAGCGTTTTAGCTTGGTACTGTTATTATCAAATCATATCAAACTACAAACATTATTAATCATAAATAAACAAGTTTCAACCATAAAATGTGATCAGGTTTGGGACCTTGTGCACTTTTGTGTCGGGATCGGCTGCAGACTGACTTGGCAGAGACGGCGGCCATCTTGTTTTTACATAGATTAGTGTATGCTCTTACTACCACTAGATGGCACAAATAAAGTGTCCACAAAAGAGGACAACAGGTTAAAGTAAAGTAGAATGAAGTATAAGGGCCAGTAATACCAAAACATGATGTCCTCATGTGAGGACAAAATGTCTCAGGAGGATATACCAAGTAAAACAGCATGATACTGCACATTATATGAAATACAATCACAATAAAATCTAAACATATTCGCTTGTACTTTTTTTTCTTCAATCAATAAAAATCTTTGACCTTGCATAAAAAAAGCTTTTCCTCATTGGGTAAGCTGAAGGGATGACCCTGCTTATGATTTGGTTCATATGGTTTAACGGTACAGTTTTTGAAAAATGTAAAGGGAGACTCACCTCAAATGACATTGGAGCACATTCAAAATGTACATAAAAAGAAATCCACAGTAGTTTATATAAATTTTTCAAAGGATTCCTGTTCAGGCTGACCTCGACTATGTCCATGTCAAATTTCTTGTGATTTGACATTACAGCTTTCGATAAATTTAAAAGGAAATTCAGCTCAAATGATTTATAAACACATTATTAATTTCTTCATACGTATTTATTATAGTGGCAGACAATAAATATAGTGTGATGCTGGTGGTTGTGAGATTCCAGGGTACATTCTGCTTAAATTCAACAGGTTATGCTGTAAAAATTATGTAGCAGTGGTGTTTTAAATATTGTTCCGAGTGCCCCTTTTTAACTCTGAGCACCGGCCCCTGTGAAGGTCTCTGCATGGCCCTGCTCTGCAGAGTCCAGGGCTGCCCAGTCACTGCTCTTCCCATAAAGATAATAAATAAAAAATATGGCTCCATTTAGCTCCTATATCTTATATCACTGACCTGTTTATTACAGCTGGCAATCCTTCACTTAGGCTCAGTGCAACATGGTGAAATGTGGTATCTCCTCCCAGGCTAATTTGATTCAAGGTGCCATATATTGACTTATAGTGATTCCGCACCGCCCACACAAGCACATAATTTTCCTCTTGGGAGACCGGGAGCTTCTGTGGCTCGACAGCCCTGGACTGTCCCCTCCATCATGAAACTGTCAGAGCGCTGCAGGGCACAACACCAGCTGATAATGTATTCTTCCTAATCCAACACCAATTCCACCTGAGCTGCAGTTTAGCTCTGCGCTTCTGACCACAAAATTGCTATAAGTCAATAAATAAATAAATAAATCACAGCTGGCTTCGCCTTAACTGACCCGTAATGGTCAAACTTCTGTAACATATGAGCGTCCCTGCGTGTGTATGTGTGACCACAGGCCTGGCTGAGAGGCGCCGCTTCTCCCTCCTGCTTTGTTGACAGAAGATAATTTGGTTTTGACAGCAGATGCTGCCTGTCCTCTCCTGTGCCCCTATTAGAGGCAGAGAGGTATCAGGTCCGACAAGCAGTGGAATGTGGAAAAGCTCCCTGAACAGAAACCATTCTCCAGCTTCTTCTCTCCATTCAGGAGCCCAGCAGGCAACGCGTCGACGGCGGCAAATGAGTTCCCTTGCTTTGCATTTCACCCTCCTGGTTTTATTTTATTTTTTCAGCATTAGAAGTTTTTGTCACGGCGACAAAAGGAAATGGGGAGCGATGCGATAACACGCCGAGATGTCTCCCGTTCCTGCTATCTGCAGCCGTTTAGGAGGCGTTGGTGACAAGATAGCGAGAGGAAGATGCATCATCTCAATCCAGCTGCTGGATACTCATTCAGCGTTAGCAGGGGAACACAACACAGTGGTCACATTTATAGTGTCAGACTCCATATGAAAGCACAAAATATACAACTGATATTATTCCAACTTTATGCTTGCATCATTTCACACTTTAGCCACCGAAACCACAACCTGACTTTTATTCTTCATCTCTTAGCCAGCCGGCCTGACATTTGATGGAAGTTTTTTTTTTTTTTTTTGGTTTGAGTTCAGACAAGTGTCACAAATGCTCATGCACACACACACACACACACACACACACACACACGGCCAATCCCCAGGGAGAAGCGGCTCCTATCTCCTCACTGCCTCCTTTAAATATTTCATCCCCTGACTGGAGGCCTCATGTTTTATTGAGCCAGTCACTGCCATCGCAGGGGATGTACTACATTATGCACCATCATTTATAAATGACCGCCAATCAATGTCTACCCTTACATATAACACTCACTAAACAGGCTCCACTTGTCTCCCTGCCACCGCTGAGCACTCGCGCACATTGATACAAACACCCTCCTCAGCCCAAACTCCTTGTTCCCAACTTAGCTGGAGGAGATGAGATACATTTGGCTTAATGAAACTCAAAAGTTAGCTGGAGCAGCTCTCACACGCTCATAATTCACACGGAGGGGGATTTCAGTTCCCACTGGTTTACTTTGCTCCTCTTAATGTGAACTTCTGACATAAATATTTTACTTTGTTCTGTTTTTCTACTCCGCTCCGCTCGCACAGGCATCACACTCGCTTCTGCACGCACACAACAAATCACATACACACTAACCCACGGGCGGCGTGAACGAGGGGCAACACCGCCAAATAACAAAAATCTACAAAAGCATTTCGACACATCTCGTCATTGACAGAGCGATTTAACTCTCCACAATTTTGTTTGCTCCAGTTAATGTGAACTCCTGACAAAAGACATTTTGCTTTACCCCGCTCCTTCACACACACACACACACACACACACACACGCAAGCGCACTGACACTAGGTGATGGCACTTTTAGTCTCCATAACTTGGCCCTTGATCACTGTAATCAAACATAGGCAGCATCAGCCTGAAGCTCCCGTAATTATGGGCTGCTCGGGCCCCTGCATGAGGAGAAGCGCACAAAAACACACAGCGGCGTGCACGGGCCTTGCACGCCAGCAGACAATTGCGGTTTCCAAAACATACATACACGCAAAGACACACAGGCATGTGTGTGCGCTCTGCTGCGCTCTCAGCACAGACGGAGCCTCGGTAAAGGACACTAATGAGTCCAATGAGACTGAGGGGAAAACAGCTCCTGAAATCGACACCACAGTAAAACACCTCAGAGAGACTGAGAGGGAGCGGAGGGAGCTGGCGTGAGGGAAGGGAAGGAGGGGGAGGGGCTTCAGAAGGTAAACCGCAGAAAGAGAGAGGAAGAAAGAGGAGATAAAGATAGAGTGAAGGAGGGAAAAGGAGAGAACTGACAGTAGCGATGGTAGTTGTGGTGGGTTGCCAGGGCCCTAGCGGAGCTGTTGCCAGCTGTAACCATGGTAACAGGTTCCCATGGTGCATGTGTGGTGCAGCCGGTGAGTGTCAGGCTGGGGGTGTGGGGTGTTAAGTGTATGGAGGGGGGGGAGCGGGGTAACATTTCTTTTTCTGTTTTTTTTTTCCTGGCGAGCGTCCCGCCTTTATCAGCTGCCCGGCAGAGGAGGGCCTTATGTAAGCTGCGTTTTAATGATGCTGCCTATAAAATTATGTGGTCTGGTTACATAAAATATCATATCTTTACTAACATGGCCTATAAAACTGGGTTTTGCGAACAAGAGGCACACTCATTGGATCGCTGTTCCAGTGAGCCTGCAGCAATTCAGCGGCCTTGATGAATGAAAGCCTCGGGCCAGTGTTGGTCCAGATCTACAGAAGCCCTGAGCCAATGGCTTGATCTTAGCAAGTTCCCAGCCAATGGAGAGCCTGGATGACTGCAGCCCTCTGGCCAACTGAGGTCCTGCAGTGATGTCACCATCTAGCACCATTTCTAAAGTCTGTGCACAACAATGGCTAATTAACTGTTTTGTTGACTCAGTTTCTAAATGGGTCGACTTTCCACTAATAGAATCAGTGATGATATGAACCACCTCATGTGACAAACCACAGTTCAGGTTCTGAAATTACCTTGTTTCTCTGCCAGCCACTTTTGAAATCTATTCGCTAAATGAAACATGGGTAACACATGGGTAACACGTTCATTTTCCAATTAAAAAAAAGCAACAAGACATGAAGACATGATAAGGCCTTTCATTTAGTTCCACTGACTCAATGAGTTGTAACGCCACATTTCAAAGTGCTATCCATTCAGAAGTGGAGAAATGTCAATGTTTTGCCTTTTATCTTATTTTCTATTACCCTTTGCTGACATTAATATGCCAAAACACAATGCCCACCCTCCAGTGTCTACTGGTTAGCTAACGTTAGCTTTGGCCACTTCACACCACCATGGTTGGATGGAGCTAGCTAGCTAGTGGTGCTGCTACATGGTGGCGTGACACATTGCTGCATACACATGGGGCCCAATCTACGGTTTCCCTGCCATGTAGCTTTGGTGAGTAAGTGGCTACATTTTGGGGCTAACAACAATGCTAAAGGGGGTTCACGGCTTAAAATTGAGCCACTGTCCGACAGTGTCACTAGCCGCCATTTCCGAAAGAGTGATGCTGCTAGCTAATTAGCTTTCACCAGACCTCTTTGGTGCGCAGTGCAGTAATCTGAGGGTTAGTGAAATTAACCTATAGATCGACATGTGTTACCAGTCAAAACCCTGGCTTTCAGGGTAGCCCTATTTCTTGGGGATGGGAGTGTCCTGTTCGCATACAAGACACACGCCTACTTTAAGACGCACGGACTGGCAACTTTACCTTGTCTTGAGGAACTTTACTTTTGGACCAACCAAAACTGAAACCTACATTTCCTATCTCTTGACAACTTTACTGCTAATTTCTCCTCTGCTCTGATAGCCAACATGTCTGCCTTAAGCGCATTCACCATAACTCTCTCTTTCGCTTAACCACAGACGACACTAGCACCTAAGGATGCTAAGTTGACACAGCAACGAGTGGGCGCAAAAGTGGTGGATGGCCTGCCGATTTCGCACGCCACTGCCAACAATTTTACTCACAGCTGGCAAGTGGGAAGTGCTAATTTCAGAACCCTACCTTGGTTTATTACATTTACTTTAATCACTACCTTCTTGAGTAGCCTGTTACCTGACAAAGTTAACTGTGCTTTCCTTAACAAACTCAAATGATCACCTCCACAGTCCCAACGACAAAGTTATAATCCTTAAGATCTTCAATAGATGAAATCCCATTTTCATACTATTTTTGTTCAACAGACATTCAGTATATCCTCCGAAGACCCTGTGTTCTAATATAAAGACGTCACATTTCGGGTTTTTTGTGACCTTGTACTGCATTCTGCGTTTAGACCTGCTGTCTTCGTGCATGGACACTTTTTTGTGCCATCTAGTGGTAGTAAGACCACAATACACTAATCCATGTAAAAACAAGATGGCAGCCAATCTATGCTGAGTAAGTCTTAGGAAGTACTTCTTTGAGGACATTGGGACTTTATTTTTGTCCCGTTTGAGGACACTGGGCCGTCCTTATTTTTCACAATGTTTCGTTTTTTACACTTATCAGGTCACACAGATACCAAAAATGCATACCAAACAAGAGTTTGGGTTTCAGGAGGATATTTGATGCTAAAGCTAAAAGGAAAGCAAAGGATTGCCTTGCTATAAGTTTTTTTCTTCTAAATATTAATTGGTGACATCCATAAATATGACAAAATCTAAAGACGATTTGAGTTTTTGTTCAACTTGGGTCTTATTTTTCTAGCTCTGTCCATCATTTCTACTGAATCATAGTCATAATAACATTTAACTCAAGTCCCTGACATTTTTGGAATGATTTTTCCATGTTTCCACATCACAGCTATTAACCTGCTGATTAAAATGTTATCATACATGATAGAAATAACGGACAACACCATAAAAATAAGACTGGATTGGATAAAAACAAAAATCTCCTCAGCAGTGAGAAATGACCCCAAGAACATGGAAAAGGTTTTATTTTCTGCCCCCCATTACTGTGGCTTTAAGAGGTTGTGATGTGAGCTGCATGGCCTCAATAGTGGTCCAAGATCGTTTCATGATATGGTGTCAGTGTCTGTATATGAGTGTATCTATGTGTGTAATGCAGCTGGAGTATGTTTGTTCACTGCTCATTAAAGCAAAGCCAGGAACTGCAAAGTACTTGCCCACTGGGCCTGAGACGCACATACAACAGACCACGCCACGTGGAGAAAAGCCAGCATGTCTGGTTCCTCTTGCATGCATGACTGTTTATGGACCCAGTCCAGTTTATTCTGTGAAGCATAGAAAAAAAAAGCTGGTGGCGGTGACAGCAGCGACCACCACTGGGGAAGCAAGGGCAGGGAAAACAATTTATTAGCTTCAAAATAGAGTGTCCATCATGAACACGTTGGGGGAGCGCTTCTTTTGTTACAGGCAGTGGGGGATTTGTCTACAAATGAGGGCAGAGGAAGGCAGGTAAAATGTTGTTTTCACTTAATTTTCTTTTGAAAAAATGATGGCTTACAAGTAGGGCAATGCCTTGTCATTGACTGTACTAAAACACCTGCACAGGAACTCTTATTCTCCACGTGTTCACCAGTTAAAGATTACAGCAGCTATTGAGATTAGCTCACACTGTGATGACTTTCAATTAATAATGATTTATGAAGGATGGCAATATTTATAGTTTGGGATTGGACTGAAAATGCCCAATTATTTATTTTATTTATTTATTTAACAGGGACAGTTCACAGCTACGTAGCTGCACCAGTTAGTTGTAAGCTAATTTTCACCTGTAGTCCCTGGGCAGGAAGCAGAGAACAACACTATTATATCTGGCCCATATTTTACTGTTTTCTAGCAAAATAAATACAAGAACATTAAAACTTGCCCAGTATTGGATACAATCATTATCTAAGAATGCTCAAAAAAAGATCTATTAACAATATACTTTTAATATTTGCTTCATATGTTAACAACCACTTGAAAAAAGTTATAAAAATATAGAAAAAATGTTACTGAAATAAAAAAACAAAACAAAACAGTCAAATATACCTAAAAATGCAGCATTAAAAACTTGCATTGTTGCAATATTCTGCACTGCAATCTGCCAAAATGTGCAGTACCCTCAGCACCCTGATACCTATCTACTGACATAAGTTATATTGGGGTCTAATATACAAAAGAAGTTTTATATTATAGAATTACAGAAGTATACTAACTGTGAAATTGCCATGTGTGCACTTGATATGTGACATGTTTGCAGTTGCTACTAACTGTGCAGTTGATATGTGCAATAATGTAAATTCTACCACACCGTATATGCATTTTTATATCTTGCTTTTGTTTTTTACTACTTACAATCAGGTGCAATATCAGTATTGTTAAACATGAGAGATATTGATATTAAAATGAGTCATTCAGCCTGTCCCTTTATTATATTCTGGTTCTTTTTGATGCTTTTGACGCTCTTATCTTATCTAATGGTAATTTTGGCATATACATCCATTGTGATTACATTACATTTAAACGTTACATTTATGTTTAAAGACAATTTTACCTTTTAAAATCTCATCTACTAAAATATGTGTGTATGGAAACTACAGTGTGGTTAAGGTTAGGAAAAGATCCTGGTTACGACTGATGAACTCACAAATGTCAATTTTAAGGACTGTGATAGGACCTCTGTCTCCTTCAGGAAAGACGGACATGCTACACCAACACCAGGAAGAATTCATGTGATGCTGTGTTGCGAAAGTACCCTGGAAATCCAGAGTTCTCGCGAGAGCACAATTTGAATTTGCTCAGCGAGTCACTCTGGCAATCAGTAATGATGCTCATTACCCATGCCGTTGGAGCCGAGCTGCACCAATCACATCAGTGTATCTGATATAGGCGGGCCAGAGGCGAGCTGAACCAATGACGACAGCGCTGCGACGACGAAGTCCGGAATCAGTCAGTAAACATTGCAAGATGGCTACGGATGAACACCAGTTGTTTGAAACGGCTTTGGCCGCTACAATGAACGAGTTAGACTTGGCTTTTTCTCTAAAAGAGGAACAGAAGATGGCGCTCGAGTCTTTCCTTTGCAAGAAGGACGTTTTTGCTGTTTTGCCGACCGGATATTGCGAGAGTCTGATCTACCAGTTAGCTCTGCTGGTAGCTAAGCTCTGGATACGTCACCCCATGTATTGTTCTGATTGGTCGTAGTGTTATCCAATTGCGTGCAGTGATATTTATAAATGCATGCTTGGTGCCGCCCCTCGAGTTGGGCCATTTGCATTACTCATGGCCAGACCCTAAATCTTTCTAGATTTGGGTCTGGATTTCCAGGCTATTGCGAAAGCCAATCAGTGTTAAGATCTGGCTGAGATTCTCCTGATGTCACCAGAATCAGAAATGGGGGACACACTTATTGCTGCTGTCTGTTGGCACCCGAAGATTGACGACTCGACATCACCGCGCAGAGACAGAACAAAAAAGGAGAGGGCTTGGTGAAAAGTGAGCCAAGCCATAGGTAGGCTATGAAAATATGTCGTTGTTACTTGAGTAAGCTCTTCTGTTGAGTTGCCTCAAAGCAAAATGATCTGAGTAAATTCAGCTGAACTTTTATTTTGAAAGATAAAATAACATGAGTGAAGTGGTAATGTGCTGCCACTGTTAGCTTTAACTTATCCTGTTAGGGACTGCGGGGGGGCTGGAGCCTATCCCAGCTGACACTGGGCGAGAGGTGGGGTTCACCCTGGACAGGTCACCAGACTATCACAGGGCTGACACAGAGACAGACAACCATTCACACTCACATTCACACCTACGGACAATTTAGAGTCACCAGTTAACCTGCATGTCTTTGGACTGTGGGAGGAAGCTGGAGCACCTGGAGGAAACCCACACTGACACAGGGAGAACATGCAAACTCTGCACAGAAGGGCTCCCACACCCTGGAGTTCGAACCAGGAACCCTCTTGCTGTGGGACGACAATGCTAACCACTGCATTACTGTGCATGTAATAGTACAGCTGTTAAGGGCAAATATTGGCGAAATACTCCAATACCCCACATGTGGCATGAACACACCTTTACTCTCCACCATGGGCACATGATGGGCACAATTTTCTCATAGTCTCAATTCTTATCTTTCATATCTTTAAAAGAAAAGAAGAAAAGAAAGAGAAACAAAATCTGTCTTGTCTTATCGTATCGTAACGTATCGTATCAATACTCCCTGCTTCAGGAATGTACATTGGGACAGGATGTGAGGTAAAGAACTGTCCAATATAAATGTAATTCTCAGGATGTCAGGGCTGGTCCACTATAACATACTGTCGATGAAGGACTAGCTCACTTTCAGCCTTCTACCAGCCAATTGTTACATCAGCCTAACCCCTGATACTGTGTGCCTCCACCACGGCCCCACTACCAGCACCTCCTACAGCCCTGCCGAAGCCTCTGATGCAGGGCCTGATCCCCTTAAATCTGCTGTTTGCTGGGGGTCAAAACAATAGGCCGCAGACTGTGGGATAACACACGGAGGCAAAGGTCACTGCTGTGGAATAAGGAGGATCCATTATGTCCCCGCTATGGCGCATAGCGAGTAACCACAAACACACGGCATGAACATTACACACTACATTCAGCCGTGGTCCAATTGAACATGTGAAGAATGAATTATTCTTGCCCATCTATGAAATCTGGGATGCGTGTGGGCGTTTGCAGCACGCCGCAGGCCTGCTTGTAAGTGTTAAAATGTGTATTTATGGACAGACGGATCACAATGTGAGAAAAAAAAGGGAGGAAACTGAATTTGTGGCATTTATAGGTATGGTGTGCTGCTTTCTCTGAATAGAGTGTTATGAAATTGATTGAGTTTAATGAAAGATTATGAATGAAGGAATCCATGACAGGGATTAGCACTAAGCACTATAGCTTCCTTTAGCATCCATAGCTTCCCTCAGCATCCTGGGTTTTTTTATTTTTAAGATTTTGTGAGACAACAAACCTGCAAACTCTGAAAATTTAGAACAAATCATAGTAGGTAGCCGATTGGCCCTCGCTGTTTTCAATGGTTTAAATGCATTTATTTATAAGCTAGCATCAGAATGAGGCATCACACCTAATTTCACAGTAAAATATTCATGAGGAGCTCCTGCATGTAGCATGTTTAATGTCAGCAGTGAGTCTTCCTACTGTAAAAGAGAGATAAAAGACAGTATACTGTACTGCGCAGAGGGGGGTGGGAGAATCATGTGAAAGAGATGTTGCTGCGTTAAAAGAATTGAATTTGATATTATGCATTATAATGATGTTTGCCAGGTAAAGTAGCCACAATTATTCAGCTCCTTTGTCAACACATTATTTACTCTATAATGGCTTTGAATGTCTTTGTTTCGAACTATATGGGGAGAAAGAGAAAGGCTGGATATGAAAGGAGAGGAAGAGAATTCCAGTTGTTATTGTACTCGCCGGCAGATGCGCTTTTTTGCCAGGATGTAATTTGGGCCGATCCATCAGAGAGCAGTAATGAGGTCTAATGTTAGAGCCCACTGTGTCCTAATGACACCTCGGCTGTCCCATTGCCAAACCCACTCGTTCCAACCGCACACCCCCGCCGGGCTTCGGGCAGCTGGGACTTGACACCTGACCTTTTGAGAGACAGCCCCCTTCATCACATCCCAAACCGCAGCAACAGGACCAACCCTGGTTTATGAGCTGGAATGTAGCCTGGCAGATATCTCAATTTGGTCGATAGTGGAAACGAGCTTTTGATTAAATCCCTTTGAAACTGTCCATGTCCATTGTATCTTTCTGAAAGAGTTGCCTTCATCAAGTCATCTCATCCAACATCAGAACGATGGTGGTTCCCCCATGACTTCGGCATCATAAAGACATTCTCTCTGCCTGGCAACAATCTCAAATACCTGGCATCTGTTAAAGAATAAGCTGTGAATGGGGGTCATTTGTAGGGGACAATACAATGAATATAAAAGGTGTTTTCAGACTGGAGCAACTTTTTCATGCTTCTGACAACCCCCCTTTTTCTTGTGTCCGCACCACAAGAACTAGGATCAATCCAAGAACGCCATTTTGAGGGACTTTTTTTTAGCTCCTAGTTCAGAGTAGGTACCCTCCCAGCACACGAGGAACCATGAGTGAAGTAAGTGTGCGATGACTGGTCAGTCATACTCAACAAAGTACTGGCAACCACCATTCTTAAAAACCTGTTCGCCATATGAAGCCAAGCTGGCTCCAGAAGCTAATATGACATACAATATGACATACAATGGGCAGACAATGGACTCTCGCATCAGACAGTCATTAAATTTTAGTTGGAATGAAGACTGGGTTGACAATATTTCAAATGTCTATAGACCTTTGAATTTCATGTTGTGCGGACATTAACATTGTGACATTTTGCAGACATTGGGTTTTGTTCGCCATACTTTCTGACTAAAGGTAATTATTTTATGTCAAGATGACGTTGACATGAGACATTTGGAAGACGCTGGATCTTGGTTCGTTGACAGTACAACTTAAAACCAACAACATATCAACATCATCTCTCGTCAGCATTCTATGTGAAATTGACATTAGCAGTAGACATTGTCCTGACATTGAATTTTCGTCAGCCAGCATCATCACAGACGTCAAGCACAGCCAATTTAGCCTTGCCCTGTTGGCACGGACCTTAATATGACTTCAGAAAGAAACTGGATTCTTACATCGTACAGACGTTAAATTGTGGTTGGAATGAAAATTGGGTTGACGATAATTTAAACGTCTAACAATGTTACAATTTCACACTAGTTAATATAATGACATTTTGCGGAAGTCGGTTTTGTTCTACATACCATACAACTAAATTTAGTTATTTTACGTCAACAAGACGTTGGCATGAGACATCTGAAAGACGTATTTTGGTCACTTGACGACACAACTTAAAGCCAACAAAATATCTACGTCATCTGTCGTCAGTATTCTATGTCAAATTAACATTGGCATTGGCATTAGACGTTGTCCTGACACCGAATTTTGGTCACCCAATGTCAGAACCTAAATTCAACCAAATATCAACATCTAACAAGGCTGATGGCTAGCTGGGAACAGCTCAACTCATTATGATAAGATGACCATGAGCAGCGCTAAAATCAACCTGCGTAGTTGTCCCTCCATTGTGACATTAGAAAGTGTCACATTTATCTTGTAAGTCTACTCTTCTTCAACGTTTGCTTTACTTCCTGGATTTTTCCCACATGGAAATTCTGACCAATCTTGCGCGAGGCATTTTGATCTGGTCAGCTTGCAAATGCTGCCGTGAGAACATGAACCAACTCTAGGCAATTATACAACTTTGTGACAAAATTAGGGCCTGATTTGGACCAAAGCAAGACAACTCTAGGTGTGAGAGCATTCCTTGACAATAAACTGAAAGGCAGCATCGCAAGGAAGCAGAGCAAAGCATGAAGCACCATGTCAAGTAGACTGAACCCAACCTGAACCCGAACGCCATTTGTAACTATTGGTCCAACCCTGCCCGACCCGTTGGGTTCGGACTGGTCCCGTCAGGCTCAGGTTGGGTATCCACACTGTAATGTATATGGATGGACATCATCTCTTTACATACTGTTAACTTCGTGTTCTTGTAGTTTACATCTCTTACTGAGGGAGAAGAACGAGCCTGGACTCCAGCATCTCAGGATAAAGCAACAGGGAGATGGAAATGATACAGCTTTGAGACAATGGGAGGAAAAGCATTTTCCCTTGGCTGACAGCACTTTTGAGGGATTCTGTGTATTGGAACAAAGACATTAAAAAAAGGGAAGCGGTGGCAATTTGCAGGTCTGAGGTTTAACCCATAAAGTCGTTTAGTGAATCCTGAGCATTTGAGACGAGTGAAGCAGCAGCTAGCCGGGACCTGGCACCCTGCTAAATGCAAGGCTGAGCTCATTAGGACTGGCCCAACATCACACACATGCACACACACACGCATGCACACACACCAATCTGTCAGTGTTTTCACATTAAACAAGCAGACGCACAAAAAAAAAAAAAAAAAAAAAAAAAAAAAAGCAGGATAGAGACAATGCGGGGAGAGAAACCGAGAAATGAGGCGAGCAAGGGGAAAGAGTTGGCAAAACAGCAAGGATCACACAGGGATGGTGAAGGAGCGATAGAGACAATGACAGACAGAGATCGAGTGAAAGACAGAGAGAAAGATACAGAGAGAGAGAGAGATGGAAACAATGAGGGGAGAGACAAAGCAGGTGGCCTGGGTAATTGCCTGGGGAATATAATGAATGAGCCACAGTGCGTCTGACGGAATAGGAAATCGTCTCTATCTTCTCATTCCCCTCGCTCCCTCTTTCTCCCTCTCATTATCTCTCGCCCTCTCCCATTCCACTCCTCCCCTTATCCATCTCCTGCGCGCCCATTTAAACATATCTCCTAACCCTATCTTTCTTTCTCGCCGATTGCCAGCATTTTCTTTCTCTCAACTGCCGAGCTTCCGCCACCCTTTCTTTCCTCTCAACTCGACTCCCCACTAGTTTTCTGTTCCCACCTTTTTTTTTCTTTTTTAAACATCAAAACTTCAACCTCCACTAGCCTCCCCTTGTTCCCTAAGCGGCCTGCACAGCTGCACCTGTTCTGACTATTCTCCCCGTATATCTGTGGGATATCACGAAATTTCAAACGCTATGTCTAAAACGGGAAACTAGAAATGTCCCACATGCCGCAAACACGCTCCCAAAGGTGATCCATTAGATATCCACCAAAGCACAGTGATTTCACTGAACACTGTGTGAAGTGCTCCATTCTTACAGCACCACAAAGCCTCAATCTGATGAGATTTTCAGTTTTTCACACTGTGAGACTTTTTTTTCTCAAGGTGCTATTGATGGTTCAATATTAACCGGTTAAACCCAGCAGCTAGAAACTGACCCAATGAGCAAATTATGATGAGGAGGATCATGATGACGTGACGTGGCAACACTAAATTAAAAATAGATTATTATATCATCTGAAACATGGAAGTAGCTACATGCCCATTAGCCCACAGCGTCATTAACAGCCGGCTCAAACCACCAAAATATGTCATTCAATCATTACATTCATATCGTAAACATGTGACTAATCAACTAATGGCCCAAAATGACGACTATTGGTTGACTAGGAAAATTCTTAGTTGGGAGCAGCCCTACTGCAAACATACTGTGAAACTTCACAGAGAAGGGTATTATGAAGTAATCGTAGAGGCTCACAGAGAGGCCAAAGTGCACACCTCCTAAATATCAACTTGTCCTGCAGACATGTGCGAGCTGACTGGTTGACAGCCATGCCTACATGGACGGTCCTTAAATCAGCATGAGAAATATCTGCTTCCGAACAGACATCATACTTTTCTAGTTGAAAATTGGAAAGCAAAGGCCGATGAAAGTCTGGCAATCACTCCACTGAGCCAATCAGGGGAACGAACCTTCATATTGCTTCAAGTCACAGCAAAGGAAAGTACTTGGGGGCAACATGTTCTTGCAGAGATGCTGTTTGGACACTCTGACAGCAATGGTGGATCTTTGTCTTCCCATTCTGGGGGTCTGAGTTGTCCAATTTTTGTGCATCCATCTATGCATAGGGAGGTGTATTCAATAAAGTGGCCAATGAGCACCTTTGCTGTGAACTTATGTATAGTAAACAGGAAATAAAAGATATCTGTAACTGGACCTGTAATGTTCGCAGTTCAGCTTGAACGTAGGCTCGGTTTCTTTCCCTCTGGCCTCCTGTCAGTGGTCACTGAGCAGCATTGTCAGCGAGTGAATGGGTGGACGGACGCGGTGGCCGCAGGTAGATAGAAGACAGAGTCAAGATAGATAGGGAG
Source organism: Epinephelus lanceolatus (assembly GCF_041903045.1). Taxonomy (NCBI): domain Eukaryota; kingdom Metazoa; phylum Chordata; class Actinopteri; order Perciformes; family Serranidae; genus Epinephelus; species Epinephelus lanceolatus. The sequence goes on from NC_135756.1 coordinate 5,487,693, forward strand.
GGAGGGAAGGATGGAAGGATGTGTGGGTGAGATACCATGAAGGGAGGAGGTGGTGGCGACGGAGGAGAGACAGATAGTGTCACGTCTACTATTCAGGCCCGTTTGATGAGATGCCTCAAACAGCTGAAAAGAGGAAAGACAGGGAGGGTAAAAGAGTGAAAGACCCCTTTCATCGCGGCGACTTGTGCCGCAGAACCCCCCCGTCGCCTCCTCATCCTCACCCCCCCCCGAATAGATAAAACACATTCAATCAGAGGAAAACGAGCGAAAGGGGGAAAAATAAAAGAGAAGAGTTCAATCACGCTTTCTCTATTGGGGGGTTGGTGGGGGCTTTGAGGAGAGTGCGCCACTGGGCTGATGCACACTAGGGCGCTAAGACCGAGGGAACTTTCATCCATTCAGCTTCATATGATGACGTGTGCATTACAAAATACTTAGGTTGAGAAATAAAGGCAGAATTCACACAAGTGGAATGACAATCTGGTAAACTGAAATGAATCCTAATTAAAAACATAACTATATTAGAATATAAGGAACATGCTAAAGAGGACAATTACACCAGAAATTCCATTGAAAAATGGGAAAACTATTATGAAGGTAGAAAGGTAAAATTTCCCCAGTATATTCCGATCCAAAAGGTTACTTTAATTAAATGTTTCAGAATCAATGAATACACAGGTTCAATGTGAATGAGTGGAGTTAATGAGAGCCACAATTCTCCTGTCTTCAAAGAAACAATGCTCCTCTTTAAACTTTCCCAGTAGAGTTTTGTTTTAAACAAAGTTAGTTTCCATTCAGTGATTCTAACTGAAATACACTGATCCTTTAGGGCCATCAAATGAGTTGAGGAAGAATGGACTTCTTTCCAGCGTTGGGCAGTAACGTCACCACAAGTAGCGACAATACGAATTTAACTGTATTTCTCAGTAGCTTGGTGGTGACATCACCACTTTCTGAGTCAAACAGCTTTTCAGTAGCGAAGCTGATTAATTGACAGGGTAGTGCGGTATCGCCCAACAAAGCTCTTTTTCCCAGGAAAAGCTCTGACGTGCAGCTGCCTTCTTTTCAGAGGTCTGGAAAAAGGTAAAGATTATAAAACCACCAAGGCATGTAGACGAGGGAGGCACTTCCTGTATGACGTCACATACTAATACTTTCGGTTATCAAGAGCACCGAACTCTCGGAGTAGCAGAGTGAATGTGTGATTGACTTAACTGTCTGTTAATTCATATGGAAATATAACGCTCCGTTTCTTCCACCAACAGGGCTCTCATGTTAGTGTAGAGCGTCAGACTGAATTTACCAACGCACCATGTCAGGTCACTCACTCTCCGGGACCGCCAGTGTTACTTGAATAAGTAAACACTGACCAACGGGACCAGACTGGCCGACCCGTATGCTCTCACTCAGTGGATGGATGATGTCACAGGAAGCCAATCTTACAAAGGAGGACCACACTTGTTTGTTTTGCTATGGAAGCTAACGTTAGCTAATGTGCTAAAAAGTTAGCGTTGCAGAGAAATCCAATATTCCTCTTAATCCCTCCCCAGTTTCTGATGAGGTGGACATGATAACCCTTAATACACATAACCTTATTCATCCCTACAACAGGAAATACTTTTCCCCTAACCTGATATGAAGTGTGCGCTGCACATGTGAGCATTTTTGATGATGGCCTCCGTCCAGTCCTTTGGTCTTATCACATTTAACCATCTTTGTTTTTGTTGACGGGCAGTGGCGGCTGGTTTTGAGCCATGACTCCTTCTATTCTGGCTCCCAATAACACAACAAGACAAACACATTTTAAGACTCCTGTGTAGCCTACAGCCCTGTGGGGGAGAGGCATGTACTGCCTCCAGCCAACGAACTGATGTCATTGTGATGTCAGTCTTAAAAGGGTCTATAGACCTTTGGGGTCTTGAGAGTCTTGAGAGTCTTTGTAGTAAATGCCAGGTTATTTTCACAATGAGAAATTTAACATGTGGGCTCCACTTTGTCCTGTTAACATGGTCCTGTTTGTCTCTTTCTTCCTTGAGTTGTTTGGCTTGCTGGCTGATACCAGCCAGCCTGGTTGGGTTCTTTGAGTTTGTCCCTTCATGTTTGGAGTTTGCAGGTTCCCTTCTGTGTGGGATACCTCCAAATGCTTGGGTTTCTTTCCACACCCAAAGACATGAAGCTTCTGTGCATTGGTGACTGAATTTCCCATAGGTGTAAATGTGATTGGTAGATATTTTGGTTCATAATTTATATCTGGAGATGAAGGGGGAACTGAAATAGCATGTGATGTGAGCAGTGAGTGACGCTGAACCTAAGCCTGTAGTTACTTGTAGATTGCAGATTTCCCTCACACTGGAGAAACAGTATATTCTCCCCAGCAGGCTTTACAGGCTCAGTGTACTCACCCAGAGTGCAGCATCCAAACCAGCAGAGGCTGGCAGTCTGGGTAATAGCCGCCTGTGGTTGAGTCTTCAGCCCAGCCGATGTGTTAGCGCTGTGGTTGGCGGTCATATTGGAAGCTTCAGCAGCCTATTATTCTCTTAGCGAACCATAAGTGGGCGGCTGTTGCAGTGGAGAAAAGAACCCCGTGGTTATGCAAAAGAGGGGAAACGGACACAGTGATTTGGGTGCTGATGATGATGATGGTTTTTCATAAAGTACAAGAAATTGCGGCCGGGTATTTTGGTATTTTTCAAAGTTTTTGAGTGTGTGCGTATTTGTGTGTATGGACAAAAGCCTCCGCGCAATAATTGCAGGTAAACACAGTAAAGGCAGATTTGATTGGTTCTGAATCTGCTGCAAATACAGCAGCTCAATATCTATCAATCAAAAACACACACGCACAGAAAGGCTCTCCGTCTGGGTAAATACATGTTAAACAGGCTGCTATGATACCACCACGCTGCTGAAGTTGAAGGGTGTATGAACATACAGAAACACAGTTTGATTGAGTCCAGACTTAGTCTTGCAGAACCACCAATGCACAGTGTTGGTTTTACCACTCTGTAATAATGAGTAATGATTTCATAACCCATGGCATTAAAATGCTTTCTTTAACAACTTAATAAGTAATTTGGCCTTGGTGCTTTGTGGGAAAATAACTAAAAGCTTCTAACATTTTTTTTTTTTCGGCTTCCTTTTTTGCCAAAAACAAAAGACGGACTAATTTAGTGATGCTCATACTCAGTCCCAAAGTCTGGTCCAGTTTTGAACTACTTTGTGGAAATGGGAGTGAGGTTTTTAATGATCAGCACCTACCCCTGAGATGGATCATCTCTCAGTTGGGCATATGCCGAGTTCCTTTACATGCTGAGCTCCAGATGCTTCCATCAGGGCTGAGGTTTAGTCTCCCCCAAGGTAGTGCTAATAGATACAGATAGTCCTTTGTTCCACCTGCTGTAACCCTGGATATCATGTCACTGCGTCCTCTTTTTCCTTTTCCCATGATTCCTGGTGACAGTGAAGGAGATGTGGATCTTATGCTGTGTGTGCGTCATGTATTGTATATGGACTATCATCTGTAAAATATAAATTGCCTCTCAGGGACATTAAAGATTTTCAATCTTAAATCTTGAATCTGAGAGTTTATAAAAATGTGGTGCTTTGATGTCATTTGAGTCTTGGGCTAATTAGTTGATGAGTATCTCCATTCTGACTTATTTTGGGCAATCACACAATCTCTGATTACATTAATGCAGAGGTGGATCGTACTGATCAAGGAGACAAACTGTGATTTGGCATTGACTTTAAAAGTTAAACACTGCACTGATGAGTTATCACGAACTGTAACTCTTAGAAACTTCTGTAGTCAGCCAAACAAAAGTTGTAGGCTGGATGACCCTAAATGTCTGGAAGTTACTAAAGAATGGTGGAGGAATTGTTATTCATAAAATAAGCATGGACTCTAGATAGCCGAGAGTCATGGACAAATTCAGTTACATATCCTTTTTGAGTATTTAATCCATGCCTACGCAGAAATGTGCAGATACCGGGTGTCTGAATCGATTTCTACTGTAGCCTCAGGATCTGTATTTATCTATAGTCATTAAATCACAACTTAATAACATCAATTTCACAAATTGTAAACAAATAAAGTGCAGCTGAGGCATAAAAACTGTGGATGGACGTTAGAACCAACTTAAGTTCATCCAGGCTTCTAAAATAATCTGAACTGGCAACAAAACAAGAAGAGGACAGTAAGACGATTGATGTTGGAGGTGCACATCAGGCTATGGCGTGGGGTACAGTGTAGGCTCTACGTCACTGCAGAGCCTATGCCGTAGGTATGGTGTCGATTTGACGCAGAAATATAATTCCCATCTAGGGAGCTAACGTTAGATATAGGGCTGGGCGGTATGGCCTAAAAGCAATATCACGGTATTATTCTGGGGGGATGCGGTGACGGTATGATATTGCGATATCGTCTTCTCTCTTTATTTTACACCTTAAATTAAACAATTTAAAAAGTCATACAAGTCTAGGATGGAAACTATTTATCATCAGAAATAAAACGGTTGCTAATCCATCCATTATTGTGTATTAAACGTTATATAGTATGTATACACTAAAGGAAAGAGGGAGGGCCAGCGGCTCCCAGGCAGGCAAGCAGGCCCCGTTCTGCCGCCATAGCCGGAGTAACGTTACTGCAGTATGAGCATAACCACAAAAGCAGTACCGCGGCTCATGTTTACTGCGTTAAGTTACCGTCAACGCGAATACCGCCCAGACCTAGTTAAATACACAATACATAAACCATATGACTAGGGCTGGGTATCGAAATGGCACCAGGTCCCATATGACCAAGTCATAACACAGAGTTTGGTGCCTCACTTGGTTGCAAGATGGTGTGTGAAGAGAGAAGAGAGAAAAAGAAATAGAGAGCGCGTTTGTGTGATGGTGACAGTGAGGCTGCAGCAACCGGAGCAGAGATTATGAAGTTAAACGTAGCAGTGCAACATGTTTACAGCTCAGGCCATGTGTCCGTGAATAAATGCTCCTCGAGATCCCAAGACAAGTTCCATCCACCTTAAGGTAGAGCGAGGGTTCCCAACTGGTGGGTTGTGGACCCATTCTGAATGGATGTGTCAAGTTTGTAAAAAACTAACAGTGTATTTCCAGCACAAGCTTTTATTCTGAAGTGCTGTTTCCTGTTGTAGCATGAGTAAATAACGGACAGCTAGTCAACAGAGACAGCAAACTAGCTTGACGACATGGCCAAACACAAGTATGACTGAATATATCAAACTTTGTGGACCTTGAACCAAGGACTAAGGAGTAATCTGGATCCTGTGGGTGGACCAGTTGAGAACCAGTGAGGTAGACTGGTAAGGCGGACCAGGTATTTTCATCGTAGTGACAATCTGAGCAGCTACTAAATGGATAATGGGGAAATGTCTGGCTGCTGAGTTGCTTCAAACACAGCCTGGATAATGTTCACTGGACCTAGTGTGTGTAGCTGTCATGCTGAAAATTTGTGGATTTCCAGTATTCCCACACTGCATTTTTGCATCACACTGGTGAGAAACAGCTTCAAAGCTCTACCTGCCAGTCGTAGCACTCTTAGTCCCTTTGTAGGGGTAAGTGGTTCTTTAAAATACAAGCAGCTTGCAGGTACTTTTACTGTTTATTTTACTATTATTTATTTTGGGTCAGTTGACGAATCAAGCTTGTAGTCAACCTTTCCAAAACACTGGAATGAAGAGGTCCAGTCGAAAAAGTTTCTTGACATGTAGTCAAACTTTTGGCATTTCACTCGATCAGTAGTCAAATAAAATAATTTGTCCTACCTTGTCCAAAGTAGCTCTGGGTTATTGCACATCATCCAAACTTAACAAACTCAGGGCTGTCAAAGGGTGCTGGAGAAGGGGCGCAGCGTTACTGCTCCAAGAGCTGCTGCAAAACACAGGACTCTTAGATAGAAATACACCAAACTACTGAATAGGTAATAGAACACTCAGAGCCTCTCTCAGCTGTTCTTGTGACCCCTCTCTTCTTGATAAAATATGATTCTCCAGAGCAGAGTGGGTACAAACAGCCCTCATTCTGGGGCACAAACTAATCATTAGCAAATGGAAAGTGCTATCAGCTCTCAGAGTAAATGTGTGGCACAGGCAGCTTGGCACAATAGAGCCTAAGATAGCCTGTCATTCTGCTGGATGACTGGAGTAGAGAATAGTTTTTGTACAAAGGACAAGAGTTTCATATCAGGGAACCTGATTAAATGTAGACAAGTCAAATGGAACGCAGGCAACTACAGTTGTATACATATTTCAGTTTTAACAGAACTACAATAGTTTTCAAAAGACATTATTTAGACAATTATGTATTCAGTAAATGTCCCTTTTACTTTCTTTTAATGCTTTTTACTCTGCTTCTCTAACCTTAAATCCAGACGGTACTTCTGTCTGATACAGCCTGAACTTGGAATTTACAACCACAAAACCTCATGTTAAAGAGATGGAGGCAGACAGGGTCAAGCCCTAGCAGATCACACAGTCACAGAGATAGAATAGCTAACAACGGCCATTAGAGGTATTTTCTTCTGAAGGACACTGATACTATGATAAAAAAAGAGGGGGTAACAGCTGACTTTGTAGAACAAGGAAAGATATTTCAATGGATTTGCTGGCTGGCTGTATTTTTGGAGACTTGAATTCAACTTCAGGGTCTTTGCTGTCACATTCACACAGAAAGAGAAAACTGCACTGTTCAGTCTTCATTTTTAGATTGTGCCAATGTACTGCTGAAATGATTAGTCAATTAATGAATTAGTCAATTGGCGGAAGATGAATTGACAGTCATTTTTATAATGGATACATCTCTGAAGTCAAGCCAAATTGCCGATCCTTGTTGGTTCAAGCTTCTAAAGAATCCAAATTAATAGCAATTTTGTTTGAGATTATTTATTCAGCCAAAACTTGAAGTAATGCAAAATGAAGTTTTGTTGATTAACCACGCCCACTTCCACATGACGAAAGCGGGCTGCTATCCTACTGCTATCCACTGGCTCCCAGTATGTTTTAGAATAGATTTTAAGATTTCACTGATTACTTTTAAGTCTCTTCATGATCTCTGTCCCAGCTTTATCTCCAACCTCCTCGTACCGTACACACCAGGACTTACTTTGAGGTCTTCGGGCAGATGTCTTTTGTCTGTTCCAGAGGCCCAACTGAAAACTAAAGGGGACAGAGCATTTGCTGTCAGGGCCCCGAGGTTCTGGAACAGTCTGCCCAAGCAAACCAGGTCGGCCAAGTCAGTGATCTTTTTTAAGTCCCTTCTTAAAACAGACTTTTATTGGAGAGCCTTTCCTGATTTTACTTGAGTTTCATTTAAATTGTCTTTAATTTCCTTAGTTTTTATATACTGAAGTGTTTTTATTGGTTCCTTTAAAAGCTGTTTTTCAATTATTGACATGTAAAGCACTTTGTAACTCTGTTTTGGAGCTAGCGAACCCATGGAACCCGTGGTAATATATCAGTATATCATATTGATATATTACCATGGAACCCATGGTAATATATCAATGAGGTCAATGTTGTGATACAAGACCAGATATTGTCTAATATGTAGTATCCTAAGTGATGTCTTTTACTGGTTTTAATCCTTTAAAAACAAACCTCCCACGAGGACGGCAGGAGATCGTTGTTTGCATGACCTTATGTTACCTTACCATACGCACCATGCAAAAGTGGTAATTTGCTGAAACTACACTAGTATTTCTCTGTAATGTCCGTGAGAGGTTGCTGTTTGCATAATTCTGGATATATGCAAATGGTGATATTTGATGAGTTGGCAGTGAGAATGTATTGTTTTGGACAAGTGTTCAAAGTCACTGATGAATTTAAGCTGTGTCTTTACACAGGGTGCCCAGCGTGTTGGCAGCCAATCATCTTGGCAGCCTGTGTTTGTCATACGGAAGTGGGCATGGTTTCATCTAAAGTGGGTTGGACAAAGGCACGAGGACCCTCAGGGCTCCATCCTAGGTCCACTGTTGTTTTCACTGTACTTGGCACCTCGAGGTCAGATCATGTGCTCTTTTGGGATTCGGTTTCATTGCTATGCCAATGACCTGCAAATTTATATGCCTGTTGTTGCAGAAAATGGGTCTGATTCGGACAAACTTAAATCCTGTTTGGCTGCTGTGAGGACCTGGCTATCAACCATCTTTCTGCTACTTAACCCAGCTAAGACTGAGATGTTAGCTATTGGACCAGCAAAATTAAGCCACCAGTTTGATGACTTTACTCTGTCTCTTGATGATTTAGTCATTCATTGCAAGGACAGGGTAAAGAATCTTGGTGTGGTCTTTGATCAGACCCTTTCATTTGACCTGCATGTAAAGGAGGTGACACGGGTAGCCTTTTTCCACCTCAGAAAAAGTTAGATCTGTCCTCTCATTGAAAGATGCTGAGACTCTTATCCAAGCTTTTGTGACATCTAGGCTGGTTGCCTAAGAAGAGTTTTCATGGTCTACAGATAGTTCAGAATGCGGCAGCTCGTATTCTGACTGGATCATCTAGATATGAGGTAGGTAGCTTAGGTAGCTTGCTTTTCTTTTATATTTTTTTTATATATTTTTTTTTTTTATATTTTTTTTATGGTGTCCTGTTTTAAATAGTGTTTGTGTTTTTACTAGTGTTGTGCATGTTTTTACTAAATTCACCTGTACAGCACTTTGATGTAAAGTGCTCTATAAATAAATTACTTCTTGTTGTTGTTGTTGTTCTTCTTCTTCTTATTATTATTATTAAATTATAGATGTAGGGGTCGCATTAAAAAAAAAAAAAAAAAAGACATATTCAAAATTTAAGAGTTGTCATTACTGCAAGGGAACTTACAACAACCTATACAGCTGCGTTGATGCCATCCACTCCTGGCTTTCTGTCCCTCCCTTTTTTCACAGATATAGCTGGGTGGCTAACTAGCCAAGAAGGAGGATATCGTCACCATTCCTAAACCCTGTCTACAAAGCTTTGATTGGTTGAATGTTTCTCCAACTAGCATAAAAATCCTGTCACACCAGGTCTACATGTATCGCTGAAAAACATCTGAGACGTGCAGCAATTCATGGGGCTGGAAACAGATTTGACACTTTTCTCCATTTTGCATCATTGTATTTGATTATCTTTGATGTTTGAGCTTCCGACAGGAAATTTGAAGATGTCTCCTCAGGCTGTCTGAGAATGTCAGATGGGCATTTCTCACCCTTTTCTGATATTTTTCAGACAAAACCATCAATCAGGGAAAAATCATCAACAGATTAATTGCAAGTAACGGCCTTAATTTAATGAAACCATTGCCAAAGAGACTTTTTAAATGAAATTTGAGATTTTCACTCAAATTAAAAGCCCAGCAACCAATCAAAATTACAACAAACCAGTTTTGGTTTGTGTACCTCTGAGGCTGGTGCTTGTTGCGCAAGATTTCATCAGGGAACCCACACTGAAAGAAGCACGCGTGATTGTGCAGCTCTTTGAAAATGCACACTCCTTCCCTAAATTTACAGGCTGCAGATGGCAGGCACATACCTGTCCCGCCACCCTCAGATAGTTAGAGGGATTTAATCATCTGAAAGAGAAGGGCAGAATTGCACTGCACCACCTGAATGTTGCTAACACACTTCCTGCTGTGCCTCTCCTCCCACTTCTGCACAACAGAGCTCACAAGTCACCTGCAGTAGACACCGCAGGTTTGCTGCCGAGGAAGAAATCTCTATATGCCTCACAAAAATATGGCTTCACCCTTTTCACCTTTCTGTTATTGTCAACAATTTCACACATTATTAAATGTGAAAGAAACCAGGAAGTTTCGAAGGAAGTTACTCTTTGTCTCCACCCACAGCCTCAACATACTGTAAATGGTGTTAGAAACTAAGGTGAAGAAAATCAATACATTCAACAGATTACAGCGCAGTACATGGAGGCCAGCCATGTGTGGAGAATACCGCTATCTCTGGCCCGCTAATGGCTGCCTGCCCCATGAATTACAAAAGCACAGGGGTACAGGGAGAGGGTGTCTCTGCTCCTCTACGTCAGGATACTTTGTTGCTGGGCAAATGCAACAGTGTCACTGCCGACAAGATCAATGAATCAGTCAGTCATTGAGTACATGAGTCAGTATCTGACTGAGGTTAGCCTTTTATTAAAGGAAGAAGAACATCTCTGGGGATAACAGATGTCGCAGTACACCTACACTTGTCTATTCATTCCTTCAGTCACGTATCATTCACAGAAGCACCGCAGTTTTAATCTGTCACCTTAAAAACCAATAAAGTGGAATCTTTTCTTCCTTTTCACCAGCATTAATCATTATATTTTATTGCAGATGGGTATGCAAATTGTAATGTAACTTAAAGACTGAGATTTTCCCCAACTTCCTCTGTTCCCCCTAGTAGCCAGTTGACTGACTTCTAAGTAAAAGACTCCAAAAATCCAAGGTTGTGACATGATTTTCCGAGTGTCTTGCCTCAGCTCCACCCTACTGCTAACAATGTGCAACAGTTGCTAATGTTAACAAACACCCGGCACCCACCATAACACGGAGTCCACACGTGCTGTCTCCATTTTATACATTTTGCCGTGGTGGCCCCTTAGAGACGGACCTTCACTTTGCGTCCTGTAGCAACTTGAATTTAGCCAGAGCGAGACTGAGCACCTGAGGGTCGTGGGGCTTGACTGTATGGAGTCCCCGCCAGATTAGTACACTTTGTTGGTGCTGCTGGCTACCAGCCTGCAGTGAACCCCCAGGCTGGGGTTAGCACTGGCTGAATTTAAGTTGCTACAGTGGCTAAAGTCCTTGCTTCTCTTGTTTTGGGGAAGTAGTGTCCTAGCTATGGATAGTGTGGCAGAGGGTGTATGGGTTGTAGTAGCTAGCTTATTCTTGTCTCATTTGCGCGGTTGCCAACTTTGGTCAGAGGGCCGGTGGGAGATTTTACCTTGTGACGTTATATCTGCTTCTGCGTGTGTGGTCACAAACATACGTGGACATGGCGGCACTTTTTTTTTTTTTTTTTTGTAGGCACCAGGCTTGATAAGAAAGAAGTATGCAAGAAATATGAAGACAATCCGTATGTTTCTGTTGTAGGAATATTTATCATTTTTTGATTTTAACCCAGTGGAGCACTGCTTTAAAAATGTTGATGGCTTTACACGACAGATTTTATTTCCATGTGCACTAGTGCAGCATGAGGCCATATTTCAATCACTGCCCATACTGGATGCATTTCAGCTGCATTTTTTCAATCTGTCTGATGGAACAGATACACTTGAGCTTTAGTTTGAGAATGTGTGGATGGATGGATATCAAAGATGTTTACTGTGCTTCAGGGGAGGTTTGAGAGGTTTCTATGGACATGCTGATTCTTTTTTCCTCTATGGAAACTTGTGACAGTGGGATTTATTGTTCGTGGCATGAATCCAAGCTGAACACTGCCTTTGTGCTACGTAAAGGACATACTGTAACTACACACTTACTACACAGGGGATGTTTGTTTGTTTGAAATAAAAACAGATGGATGATATGACAATGCATATGTGAGATAGCAGTGATTTGTGAGCCAGAGCCTTATATACTCTGTCTCTGGTTGTATTAGGCCATTGTGGGGAGTGTTTTTACAGGACTCTTGCACTGATTTCATGATTTACCTTAAATTTTTTTTAGCAAACCATCACTGTGGCTCCTGCAGTGTTTGTACCACCAAACGTGGGTGCTTGTTAGCGATCCATCACTGTGTTCCCAACGGCGTTAGTGCCAACAAATATAAATGTTTTTTTAATGATCCACTGCTGCTTTTCTAGGGGTGTTTGTGCCAAAAAAGGTGGGCTGTTTTATCGGCCTGTTGCTGCATTTACAGTGACAACGGTGCCACCAAACATGGATGTTTTACAGTGATCCATCGCTGCCTTTCCAGTGGCTTCAATGGGTGTTTTTTAGTGACCTTTTGCTACATTTCCAGCAGCGTTTGTGCAACAGAATTGGGTGTTTTTTTTAAGATACCTGTCGCTGTGTTTTTGCTATCAAACGTGGGTGGTTTTATCAACCTGCTGCTGCATTTACAGTGGCGTTTGTTGCACCAAACAAAGGTGTTTTTTAACGAGCCTTTGCTACATTTCCAGTAGCGTTTGTGCAAAAGAATTTGGGTGTTATTAAGCTACCAGTCGCTGTGTTTACATTGTCAAATGTGGGTGGTTTTATCGACCTGCCACTGCATTTACAGTGGCGTTTGTGCCACTAAACATGGGTGTTTTTTAATGAGCCTTTGCTACATTTCCAGCAGTGTTTTACCCACAGAATGTGGGTGTTTTTTAGTGATCCGTCACTGCTCTTCCAGTGGTGTTTGTGCCACAAAACATGGATGTTTTTTGGTGACCTGTCACTTCGTTTCTTGTAGCATTTGTGCCACCAAACATGAGTGGTTTTATTGACCTGTTGCTGCATTTACAGTGGCGTTAGTGCCTCCAAACATGGATGGTTTTTCAGTGATCCACTGCTGCTTTTCTAGGGGTGTTAGTGCCACAAAACATGGGTTGTTTTATCGGCCTGTTGCTGCATTTACAGTAGCAATGGTGCCACCAAACACAAATGTTTTTTAGTGATCCATCACTGCCTTTTCAGTGGCTTATATGGGTGCTTTTTTAGCGATCCTTTGCCACGTTTCCAGCAGCATTTGTGCAACAGAATTTGGGTGTTTTTTAACGAGCCTTTGCTACATTTCCAGCTGTGTTTGTGCCACAGAATGTGTGTGTTTTTTAGTGATCCGTCGCTGCTTTTTCAGTGGTGACTGTGCCACAAAACATGAATGTTTTTTGGTGACCTGTCACCTCGTTTCTTGTAGCATTTGTGCCACCAAACATGGGTGGTTTTATTGACCTGTTGCTGCATTTGCAGTGGCGTTAGTGCCACTAAACATGGATGTTTTTTTTTTTTTTTTTAGTTATCCAGTACTGCCTTAACAGTGTTTGTGCCATAGTCTTTTATTGACCTGTTGCTGTGTTTCCAGCAGCGTTTTTGCCAACAACATAAGTCAAAACATAATTTTATAAACCATAGGCAGAGTTGTTTTGTGCCTGTACAAATTACAACATTTACCACAATGTCATTAAAACGTTAGTTGTGTCTGCTACATAATAACATAGAAATGTTACGTATTTGTGGTTTGCACAAGCGTACAATGCCAACATTCATTCTGGCATTTGGGTTGCAAAAAATAGATAATATATCGATTAAATTTAAGAAAATGTACTTTATTACAATAAAAAAATATATTGAATCACAAAATTCAAAATGTCATTTTATGATAGAAGATTTGAACCATTTAGCTAAACTATAAAAAAAACTGGCTACACAAGGCATTAATCCGCCATTAATGTTATTTGCCTCTGTGTACTGGTCATCCTCCAGTAAACTACTCAGTGTTATATCAGAGTGTGTGTACTCATTCTTTGAGGCACACAATCATTTCCTGAGCTTTGTTCTACCTGGCTGTAGGCTTTCTCATTACACAGGGGCCTATTAAACCACACTGCTTTGTGGATGAATCAGAGAGGATGGATCAGGATGTGCAGGGGTGGAGCCAGTGAGGCGGAGTGGAGATAATCAAACACTGTGTCTTTACGCCTCGCTGTGGCTTCTCTTATTAGAATATTGTAATAGCACTTCTAATGAGCTACACTTTACTGTTGACTGATAATGCTAAGACAATGTGTACACACCACATAGAGACAGAATTACATTTAAGACCCTGGATGAGTCTGATGAAGTGTTTGATATGGGCTGTGTTTTTCTGAATTATCTGTGTGCTGTGTTATGTATTCAGGATTTAGCCCTGATACTGTGTGCACATATATTCCCTGGTTCAAAACACTGTCCTTCTAATCACAGAGAGGCAACAGGGATGCACAATAATGCCTGAATTGCGAGGAAGTATCTGGCACAAGAATGGGAGATAAACTCGCAGACCACACATCACAGCATCATGATGAGAAGCAGAGTGAGCAGTAAACAGACTCGCCTTTACAAAGTTTTTGACTTGAAAACACATCCAACTTCGATCTAGAATCCTCTGTAGTTGTTTTTCCGCCATGATAAGAACACGTTGTAGCAGCTTAGTTCCATCCATTTATAATGTGATTTCTTTGATGGACTAGATGTTGGACGGGCAGACACACAGAAGGCTGTAGCTACAGGGGGTGAACAAAATAACACCATCTCACAGTTTAATGCAATTCAATGCAATAGCCCTGCAATAAATTCTACCTCTGTGAAGCCGATATTGTTCAGTTTTTGTTGGAAATGTGTCAGAAAGAAGCTCACTCATGGAGGCCACGATCTGAAACTGAGGCCAGAGTTTGTGGTTTTGTTTTATTGTACTTTATGAATTAATCAGATTGCATCTCACTGTGAGGTTTTTTGTTTTGTTAAAAGAATGACAAAATGAATTTAGAGACGTCTGAAGACTCTGAGATGCTGTTGAAAGCCTCAGAAAAAAACCTTTTGTTAAGAGTATTTGGTGAAACCATTATTTCCAAGGTCAATAATGAACTTTCACCATCAGCAGTCAATATTCCTGCTCTGCATCTGCGTCATCTCCCCATGCTTACTGGAATGTGTGTAGTGTAACAAAAATATGGCAAGTTCACACAAAGAAACATAAATATTTAATTCAACTATGAGCCATCCAGTCTGTTTTATGAGCACACACTTACTGATCGTCATTTAAATTCTCTCTTTTTATGCTCTCAAAAACTTTGACACCACAAATAACTAATGTGAGACAACTAGGATTTGTCCCCAGGTTCATTGTAAACTCTGACTGATCCATGTGACTGTTAAGAAGCAGAAAAATAACTTGTTTCTTCATCTGCAACATGTTAGTCTGGAGGTTTAAACTGGTGTCCTCTCACAGAGTTGGTGATTCAAACGACACTTTCATCTCTGTCAGAGAAAACTGATCTGAGTTCAGACTGTTTACTTACAGCACATCTACATTCACAGATAACTGAGCCTCCTACCTGCCTGTCAAACACCATCAACCTGGAAACCTTCTCCAGTCCGGACTGAGTGTAATCCTGTGGGGATCAGCTGTGAAGTCCAGCGGCCAGTGGCTGCTTGCTCTGCTGCCATTCAGCAGGTAACAAGCGGAGCTAGCTGCTAACAGCCACCACTGCACCTAACAAACCATCAATCCATTTAGCAGCTCCACCATCCACAGTCAGACACACATGGCTGATTATTTACTGCTGAATTACAGCTCACAACTTGCACCAATGGCTGACGCTGCCTTGGTGTGAGTGTCTTTAATGGCTAGTGAAACATCCTGGTGCAGACTATTTACTTGAGTCTACCAGTCTGTCGCTCATGCAGCATTTTAAGACAGTTGCTAGCACAGCTGTTCTCAGCTTTCGATGTCTGTTAGTCGGCCACAAACATTTTCATCACGTCTTGTCTTGTCAATGATAATGAAACATAGATTTTTGTCTTACTTTTTATTAACAAGATTTATTTTGAGGTTGTCATCGTCTCATTTTCGTCATGAAAAAAGGGGCTTTTGATGAAAAATTTCCCTCGACAAAATCGACACTGGTCTCCATCAACTCCTTAAAGGAGATATCAGGCTCTCCACCATGTTCAGGAGCTAGTCACTAACACTGCAGTGTTTCCCCTGTAATTGTACAGGCCTGGGCCACCAAACCAATGAGATCTCCCACCAAGGAGACCCTTTTCTTTTCTCCTACATTCATTTTGCAGTGAGCATCACATGCCATGAACTGCGGCTGCGAACCGCCATGAGTCCATTAATGAGGCAAGTGTCTGTGGAAAGTTGATGTTGTTGGCAGGCAGTAAAAGACAGGTTTGCTGGTGGATGACACGCTAACGTACTGACAAATTTGGTGCTTTTGACCAGACAAGATTTGGCTGAAAATCTGTGATGCTGTTGTGAATTCATTGTTCTCCATGTTAATAAAAACTCAACTCCTGGCATTTGCCATTGGTGTGAAATTACAGGAGTAACAGGCGCACCAGGTAAAGTGGATTTGGAAAACTGACTGACACTGACTTATATTTGGAAAAGTATGGCTTACTGTTAAATATTTAAAGACACTTTTAAGTGATAAATTTGGGGAAATATGACCACATTAGTCCAGTTCCAAAATCCTTACACTGGTTACCCGTTACTCTGAGAATTGATTTCAAAATCTTTCTGCTTGTGTATAAATAGCGCTGTGGCTCAGATATCTCTGACATGCTTAGCTGTGTTAGCAAAGATCACAACAATGAGCTGTTGAACTTTACAGTCGGTGATAATAATATCATATTCATTGGCCAATTAAATAAACAAAAACATTTAATTTGTTTGCATTCAAGTAAATGCACTTTAGTGCAGTTTGAGAAAAAAAGTGAAAAGGTTCAAAAAAGCCTGTTTTACGACACATACATTATAATAGATTTGTACAAACGTTCCTCAGTTCCTGGTGTTACTGTTCACCAAATACCACTGGAAGCAGCACAAGTTTTCTTCTCATAAACAAACGTGAAAAACATTTGACTGAAAACAAAACCATCCTTGGTTGAGGTAATGATAAATGACTTGGAGACCTTTTAATTTGTGCTCCAATTAAAACTCAACATAGGTCAGAATACATTGGCAGCTATTTCCCCTCACTCGCTTAATAATTAGTCATCAGCTTGGCCATGTGACGTACAGAATGCTGGACGCTGATACACCATATTTCTTTCTCTTTCAGAAAACTACATTTCCTAGCACATATCTTGGCCCCTTCGCCCCTCTAAGTTCTGCAGATGAAGATAGCAAGGTGACAGGGTGGCCGGGGAGCGAGGCAGGAGGTTGAGATGGAGATCAGGTTTTTATAAATCTCATTTCTGCTGCTGATTTATCAGCTCGCCCCAGTCCCTGTCAGCCACACACACATGTGACCGGCATGGCAAAAGGCTAACTCATTAGTCTGCCTCATCACAGTGGGAGGTTTTGCAAGCGAGCACACACACACTGACATACACACACTTTTCCTTTTGTCTCATCCTCTTTCTTTCCATGCCTTTTTTCCTTATTCTCCATTTTTTTCCAATCAGCCTCTTTCACCGCCGATCTACCTTTCCTCATTTTCATCCCTTTCTTCTTCTTCCTCATCTTCTGCCTCTCCTCTTTCTCCCTCATTCTCCAACTCTGAGTGGTGGCCTCTCCATCCAGGATTTAATTAAAGCAGTTTAAATGGCCAGGGGTGATCCTCATCATGTCATCCCCTTCCCTTTCTCTCTTCCTCTGGAGGTTAATATCAGACTAATCCACTCTTACCCCCCCTAAGCCCTTCCTCAATAATGCATGCCTTCTCTCTGGCCACCTAGAGTGGCTGCCTTCAACGCAGACACAGCTTACAGGAGTCACATTCATACTGTCAATGACAGACACACCCTTATCTTTGTGTACTTAGACCTTCATTCACCGAGCTGACGTCCAGCAGTTTTCTCAAGCGGCTGCGTTGGTGGGCTGTGTTGTTTCAGGTACAGATGAGATGATGTAATATCATCCAGGAGGGCTTGTCTGAGTAACAGACCCATTAATTTAAAGGCTTATCAGATGGAAAAACTCTGCATAGTTTATAACAGTATAAGAAAACATTCTACAACTTCCAACAATGTGCATTTGCATATATTTGCTTCCAGCGTGGTGCACTGCCAGATGATGCTGTGTTGCACTGTGCGGACACTTGAGCTCAGCTGAACTGTTTTTTGTGCTGGACCTCACGGTGTATTTTTCTTATTTTTTACCTGAGCTTTCTGTGTAGGCACCTGGGTTTTTTTCACACACTGCTAAAACTGGTCTGAACAAGGCCTCAAGCTTCATGAGCATGGATATATGAAGAAGAGCATGTTCCAAGGTGGAGCCCCATTTATTCTTATGAAAGTTTCACATGTATATACATGGCAAAAAGAGTTCTCAGGGTTCTGCATGTTTGTGTCCACAGAGCATACATATAAGCAATCTCCAAACCTGTCAGCTATTGGTCTGACAACAATTAGCTGATGGGTTGAGGCTCATTTTTACTCCCTTTATATACAAAAACAGATGCCCTCCACTGTTGGGCATTAACGTGTTAATATTACTCTTTCCAGTAACGAGCGGTGTACCTACTTACTGATAAAATTTCAGTAATAATATTACAGTTACCCCGAAACCAAATAACTCCTTACATTACTTTTGTTATAACCCCACGACTGACTTGAAATACAACAGTCACATCAGCGGATTCGTTTTCGTAATCACCAGGCTGCGCAGGCACGTCACCATGCAGCAAGTTAGTTCGGAAGATGGAAACGCTTACCTCAGCACTGGAAATATTCCCATTACTTTGATTTTGTTGGGAGGAAAGATGACAAGAACTCTGTTGCTACAGGTAGTCGGACTAAAACTCTTTCCATTGTAGAGAAATTTGTCTTCAAACCTTCGGTCTGAAACACTTAAACTACTACAACCGACAACAAAACAACGTGAAACTCCAGGAAATACACCCTACCAAAGGTGAACCCTTCTCAACCGCAGAGGTCGGCTGTAGCACTACACTGGCTAAACCAAAGATGGAGTTTATTTGTGGGCAGTTGCAGGCTACAAACAAGTAATGAAGCTCCATGAGTGACTCTTCGTCTTCCGGGTGGAGCCTTGGAAAAACACCAGTCACAGGCAACTGAAGACCAGGTTAAAAAAAAAAAAAAAATTGCAAATAATCTAGCCTTAGCTACATTTATCGGTAACTAGCCTGACGTTCACACAGAGACACACATCTGACTTTTAGGGAGATATGCAATTACCAATTTTATGGGTTGTAACGGAAAAGTAATATAATGTATAATGTAATCAATTCATCGATGAGTCCAGGTGAACGTTTGTGCCAAATTTCAAGAAATATGTTTGTGTCATATTGTGCTTAAAAGAATGTGACAGAGGAGATCACAGTGACATTGACTTTTGACTTATGACTTATGTTATCAGTTTATCGTTGAGTCCCAGTGGACGTTTGTGCCAAATTTGAAGAAATATCCTGAAGGCGTTCTTGAGATATATCATTCACAAGAATGAGACGGATGAATGGACAACCCAGAAACAAATTGTCAACACCAACATTAAATCACACGAGGGGCTTTGTGACAACCAAAAAATATAGCCATTGTTTTAATCTTTTTAGTGACTATATAAAGTGGGTGTCAAATGATCCGAAGTTCCTAATGTTTTGTGATTGGCGGAGCATGTTGGCGCTGCCTCACAGAGAGTTTACAGAAACAGAGCTGAAGGACTGAAAGAACCTACTGTACTCTATACAACATGTTTTAGAGAAGAGAAAAGGTATATCTGTATTCTGATTCGCAGGTGGAAATGTATGTTCTGTTCATATGCTTCTCAAAGCAAACTTATTTAAGAACAATCAAAGCTGAAGCAGCAGAACATTTCTGGGGGAAGAACCCTTGACTTCAGTGTGTCCCTCCACTTCTGAGGCCAAACCTGCACTGTCGCTAGATTGCCAGCAGGACGCTTGCATGAATGACAACCGCAGGATCAGGATGCACAACATATCTTGAATTAAGATGGTTCGCTTAAAGCAAAAAAGATCTGTCAGATTCCAATGAAACAGGAATATATCTTGACAACGTAACTCTTAAGCAACGTCCTTTTCTTTCATCCTCTTAATCAATATTCTTTTAGTCGTGCTCGCATACTTAAAAATTCTTCAGAGGTTGAAAAAAAGGTCCTGTCAGCTGTTGTAATTGCTTATTTCAAAAACCATAGCTCCACTACAGCATGCATAGGAGCAGGTATTCACCAAATTTAAATTAAGTGAATGAAAATATCTCTAGGTGCTTTTTTTATGCAAGTGTCCACGGAACACAGGCAGCTCCGGATGACAATCTGCTATTAAACCAAGCACATCTAATGACCTTTTCACCAATGGCTGTGCCTGTGTGCGTGTGTGTGTGTGCGCACGTGTGTGTGGGAGGAGAAGCAGGTAGTCTTGGGCTGCTAATGAAGACAGGGATATACACGACAACTACCAATTAAAGTTGTCAGAGCCACAGTGTTCCCAGGGTTTGACAGTCTCCTCGCACAGCCGCTGATTTTCCTTTACATGCCTTGCAGTGCAATTAGAGCCCGGTGGGTGTGGTTGGACAGAAATTACCTCACGTGCCATTGTCTTTCCCCTCCATTATGGATTTATAGCTGGCATTGTGCGCGTGTGAATGCAGCGGCGAGCACAGCGCCTGTCAAACACACACGGCTCCGGAAAGAGAGCACCACAGCCACCAATTAAACACACACTTGGGTTCGCGTTAATGCCAGCGAGGACACAAAACGTCCAGGAAAAAGCACATGTGCGCACGCGGTATCACACAGACAGACATGCGCGATTTAGTGGAGGTTATAATCTTTACCCCTGCCACCCACTCTTCTTCTGGTCTCGGTAACCATGAATCATCTCCTCAGAGAATTAAACGGGGGACTATGGGGAGGTTTCATTTGCTAACCAGCATGGCTAATAGCTGCCTCAGCCAAAGCCACAGCCATAAATATCATTTCATGGCTGTTCTACATAATTTATGATAGTGCCGTTGATAGGAAGCGATTACACTTTACCAGGCTGACCTTACCCTAATTAGAGTCTCCGATTCACATTAAGAAAATATATGATTAGGGTTAGACTGACACACTGGGCCAGTGGGGAAGGAGCAGTTTGCCATTAAAAAGGAAAAATATCCACAAATCCTCTACTGATTGATGGTCCCAGCAAAACAAAATATGTTGGAGGTCAACTTGAACTCCTTTTCCTGCATTTGTCAGAAAATTTGTGAGATATTTAGCGAGCACTCTGTGTTTACACTTCCAAATCTAAACCAATCATGATCTAATCAGCATCAACACCAAGTCACCATCACTGCAACATCACTGCTTTCTCATTTGTTATGCTCAAGGCTACAATAAAGTCACAGTTAAATGTCTGTTAATGAGAATACAGCACTTTTGTAGCTTTATAATTAAAGCTTTTGACGGGGATATTATTGTAAGGCTTTTATTATGAAGCAGTGACGCTTCCTGTGGCCTTCCTCACTGACTTTAGGGACTGCTACCTCACTGGTGCAACAAAATATGTCTATAGAAATGTAGCAACACTTTTTAGTGCTTTGTCTAAGATTAACTGCTTTAAATTTGGAGTGTGGAACTTTTGTCTCCCCCTTGTGGCAATGAAAGTAATTGCACAAACATTACTGATGCATGCTCATGACGTAGACCTGCAGGTGAGCTTGATGCTTCCGCCCCCAGGAGTCTTTTTTATTTACTGTAGTCCTTCCTCTAAATGCTGAGTTTCTTTTTTTTCCCAACTTGAGCACCCACTCCAGAAACTTTGCCTGGACGCTTCTTGAGATTTTCTGCCATAGGTTCTAGACTGTCCCTCTCCAAAATATGACCACATAGGTCATTCGTACAAGCAGCAACGCTACCCATAATTACGTTATTTGCAGGTGGCAACCTCTCGTAGCAAAGAAGGAAG
The DNA here is from genome assembly GCF_041903045.1 of Epinephelus lanceolatus. Lineage (NCBI taxonomy): Eukaryota > Metazoa > Chordata > Actinopteri > Perciformes > Serranidae > Epinephelus > Epinephelus lanceolatus. The sequence goes on from NC_135756.1 coordinate 5,509,241, forward strand.
TCAGGCAACTTATTGGCTTCATGAATTTTAAGAGCAGCAAATGGGTCAAACAAACACAGGACTTTAATCTTGGAAACAGCGGCTTGTATCCTGTGTGAAACCAAAAGTCAACCTTATTTACTCCCCCCGTCACTGACGAGATTTTCCGTCATTTATGACAGAACACTATTCCGGCAATCCACGTTTTCACTGTTATAAGGCAGTTGGCGCTGTTACACAACTGTGAGTTAGATCATTACTGCCATGTCCAAAAACAAATGAAGAAGAGGATGCGCTGGAAACCAGAAGAAGATGATTACAGGGATGCAGCAGCTTGTAAACCACACAAAAATGCCGGCGCCCATGGAAAAGTTTACGGTTGCGCAAGCTGTGGAGATGCTGATGGTCTGAGACGCCGACAATTCCTGTTTTGATCAACATTCTGAATCTGATTTGCATGAAGATGCGATCAAGTTTGTTGGGATGAAACGGGATCTCCATGATGGTGACGCACGGACAAGATGACCACAGAGGAGACGGAGACAATAGAACAGACACTGAACGTGGAAATGCTCAGCTACTCTGAGAGTGTGGTGCTCTGAATAACTGAATGGTACAGTCAGACAGCGCTCTGAATTTACCAACGGTCCAGTTTGTGTCAGAGTGCGTTCCAAAACTCAAAATGAGTATTTCTGAATGCACCACTCACATCATTTAACTCCATTGTCTAAAACAAGCCAACAAAAGCTGTTGCTTTTTAATGACCAAAATAAATCAATCAATCAAGCTAATGTCTGTAAAGAATTGTTTTGCCTCCAGCTAAGCCCCTCCCACCAAAACAAGGGTCTACTTAAGGTCTGTATACAAGCGTACGCATGGTTTTTGTGCATATGCATCATCTACACATCTGGCCCCAGGTCACGACAGGACGTCAGACAAACAACAAGTCAGGTTTAAGTTCCTGTCTGGCATTCTCTTAATGTTTTATGTTGTTTAAACATGTGCAATCAAAAGATTTCTGCACTGAATGCCTTCTGAAATGCACTCAGGTTGCACCCGTGATTCCTGCTTTGAACTTCAGACTTCAGCAAAACACATAGGACATTTGCTGGTGCAGCTTTATTTCAGCCTCCAAAACAACAACACAGGTGTCTGCTGTCTTTACGTTTTCTTTAGAGCTTCAAAATGGGCCATAATGTAACCATAAAATGACTTCAAAAAGCTCGCACACCATAATCAATAACACTGCACTTTAAGCCTTAGTGTTTTCTATTTTGTTTTGTGTTTTTTTTATTTGAATTTTATGGTCTGTCACAGTCGGTTTTGAAGAAAATTCAGCTTAGGGTCACACAAAGAGTCAGCCCTGTTTATTAATATAGTTTATTTTATTTCTCTTGTTATGATCCTGGTTTCACAGTAAAGCGTTTTAGTGTCAAAGTTCCAGCGGCTTTTCCACACAAACGAGAACAAAAATAAAAAATAAAATGGTGAAATTTAAAGGTACTGAATATCTACACCAGCTATGTCTATCAACAATCCCCCCCCCCCCAAAAAAAAAAAAAAAAAAACACAAAATCCCAGAGAAACCTGAAGTGGTGAAACCCCTACGGTAAAGTAACAGACAGAGAAAACACAGAGAGAAGAAGGTAAAGATTGAAATGAAGTTTACAAAAAGGGGTGAGCGTGGAGGAATTTGTATGGGGAATAAAACGTATGTGGGTCAGGGTGAGTCTAAAATGAGAATGGAAGGTGTGAAAGAACAGAATGAAAAGCTTTCAGCGGTGATTTTGCATGTGTGTATTAGAGAGAAAGAAAGAGAAATAAAGAGAGGATGCTGAGTCAAGATGAAAGCATAGCCTTTTGGGAATGAAATAATGGTGACCGATGCATTTCCTTTTGGCAGGAAAGACCAGTGTGTGTATGTGTGTGTGTACTTTGAAGTACAGATTTTTGAAGGGGAAACACTGACTTTTTTTACCTGGTACCTGAACTGATTTCAGGTCAGTCCATAGTGAAGGTGTAGTATAAGAGTTGCAGCAATCTTAATATTACAAGTGAAAGTATGAGGCAAAATTGTCTATACCCTGAAATCCTGCAGTCTCATGTTTCATTCATGTTCACAGGAGACCTGCATAGGAATTGTGGCACATTTATTTCAACCATATCTGTAAAAAGAGAACTGGAAATTGTGTTAAAATTATAGACTTTATGAAGATAATGGACGTAGCAACTGTAACGTTACCCACTGGTTTGTGGACTCCCACTTATCGCCATCTTGGTTCAAATTATGACGTTCTAGGTACCCCCCAGCGTCAGTTTTGGATGCTTAGTGATGGCGGGTCAATTTATGCTCTTCTCATAGATTGTGACTTTTCAAAATAAACTTCAAACTGCATACAGTCTCTTTTCAAAATAACCGTAAACCACAAGTTAAAAAAATCATTTTTAGTTTCACTTCCTTAGGGTTAGGTAACAAAAACTCATGGTTACTTTAAGAAAAAAAATATCTTGATTTGGCTTAAAATAAGTAAGTTTGTTACAAACGTAATGTAACACAAAGACATCAAGTGACATATGTCACTAGCGTAGTATGCTAAATCAAGCGGCAACCAACGCAATAGTGCAGTTCATAGCTATAGCTAAGTTCTCCCTCCGTGACAGCTGTATGGAGGGAGAATGTTTACGTAACTCACTCATTTGAATTTTATTTAGTCTTAAAGTTACTCATAATTAAAGGGAAATTTCGGTTTATTTCAACCCGTCTCCTATCGTCCTGAATTTGTTTCAAGTGACTAGTGACATAAAAATAATAGTTAGCATGTTAGCCGTTAGCCTAGATACAGCCAGGACGCATAGTAGCGTCAGACCTGTTAAAACGTAAGTGAACGGGCATCCTTCAAGTGCAAAGTTAGTCCACTAAACAAGCTTTTTTTCCACAAAGACCGCCTCATATCGTTAGGATAAATGTCAGAGAACATATAGAAAACGACATGTATACGTGTTGTCTTACCTTACCGGTGTGCTGCCATGTTTGTTTACCATCTAGCTCTGCTTTCCAAAGCGCGGCCGAAATCTCGTGAGAACAAGCAGCAACAGCTGGAAGGCAGAACCGGACAGTAGCCTGAAAAGTTCATTCATTTATTCTATGAAAGATTTATAGAATAATGGCTGACTGTTTGCCAGACTTCGACTTTGTGGAGGAGGAATTTGATTTTGCAGAGTTTGATGGCCGCCCTTATTTATTTGAGCCAGAATACACTGACGAAGAGCTTCGTGAAATTGAAGAACGGAGGAGGAGAGAGAGAGAGAGAGGCGCAACAGGTAGAGGACGAGAGAGGAGGAATGGCTGCTGCAAGGCTGCGTAGCTCTGGAGATTGGTGGTGTACCTGTGAATGCTGTGCCCCAGTGCCCACAGAAGAGGAATGCCTCTGTTGCAAGGAATGGGACCGGTTGCAGCCTTATTTTCAAGGTCTGGATGTGACCGAGGACGAGACACCTCCACCTGGAGTAGTATCCAGCTGGGCTTTATCTAGAGCTCGCCAGATATATTTCGGCCGCGCTTTGGAAAGCAGAGCTAAATGGTAAACAAACATGGCAGCACACTGGTAAGGTAAGACAACACGTTTACATGTCGTTTTCTATATGTTCTCTGACATTTATCCTAACGATATGAGGCGGTCTTTGTGGAAAAAAAGCTTGTTTAGTGGACTAACTTTGCACTTGAAGGTTGCCCGTTCACTTACGTTTTAACAGGTCTGACGCTACTATGCGCCCCGGCTGTATCTAGGCTAACGGCTAACATGCTAACTATTATTTCTATGTCACTAGTCACTTGAAACAAATTTAGGACGATAGGAGACAGATTGAAATAAACTGAAATTTCCCTTTAAGGGCAGGCTGCTTTGAGTGACAGGTCAATGGTGTCCTCGCCTTCTCAGACAGATCCACGCCTCACTCCTCCACAACACCGTCTCTTGCCCAAATATGGTCACTTGTGGCTCCAAAGAGCCAAGATGGCAACGGCCATGATGCCGAACTTGAGGCTTCAAAATGGGAGTCCAAACAAACCAATGGGCCCATGACTCAAGTGGCTGCAGTTTTTGCCACTTCCACGTTGGCTTCATTTTTTAGCCCCAGAGGTTGCTGCTTGGTTACAAGACAGCAACCTTCTCATTTATGTAAAAAATGCTCACCTGGTGCCAAAAGATTTTACGAGGCTTCAGCAACATGTTCTCACATTAAAGTCTTTCTCTAGGTGAGCCAGTCGACTCCTTCTACACAAAGAAATGGCAAGAAATAATAACAACTAAAGTCCCTTTCCCATTGGATAAAAACCCACAAACACCCACTAACATCTGGCTTTTGTCTTTTGGGGGAAAGGTTACAATCAGTATCCATTCCAAGGACATATTACTCTGCAGTAGTCAGGTATATATCAGCTCCAGCCCCAATGGGCTACAATCTGTAGTGACCGTGTTAATTTTCGCACCATTTTGCGCCGCGATGCAGTGACCTATACTGCCACAAATTCCTCCAGTCTGTGTCCAAGCAGTGTTTATAAATCAGTTTAAATTAGCCTCATTAAATTTGAAAGACAGACGCAAATAAGTAATAAGTTTGTCTACATACAAACAGCTGTCATTTGAGCTTATTAGTAACAATTCGCTATCAGCCGAACTAGCGTGCTGTCCTTGTGTAAGACATAACGTTAGTGTCGGTGGATGAGAGACTGTGGACGGAGCATATTGAATATAACTGTCTACATGTTTACATACTCATGCTGCGGAACACATGTATTGATAAAGTATTGACTTCTTGCCCGCTAAGGGTTAATGTCACTTACAGTAACGAGTGTAGCTGCCGTCAACTCGTGTAATTTTCGAGTTATCTTCACTTCGTTTCCACTGCGGCTGCTCGGCTGTTCACCGGTCACCGATGTCGTGTAGGCACGTGTGTGTGGATGTGTGTGTATGTGGAGGAGACCAGCGCCGGCACAGAGCGCAGAGGAGAACCGATACCGTGAGTGCTCATCAATACTACGGTCTTTGATAATTTAGCCCTGGGGCTAATTTAGCACCAGGTTTCAGTACCCATCCTTCATCAAAACACAAACAAAGTGAAGCTTGTAGAAATGAAATAAAGCTTGCAGCGGCTGCCTGTACCAATTGCAGAACCCTGCAAGTGTGTGTTCCACCAATCAGCGTTCTTCAGCACAACGCTCCCCCCTCAAGAATTCCAGGTAATGTGAAAAGTCCTACGCCCCTACTAGGTACTTTTTCAAGGGAAAGTTTGGGGTTGAGGGAAAGTTTTTTACCCGGGTAATTTCGATGGAAACGCGTGGAGGCTTTTCAAAGTCCCGGGTAATTGATAAAAGTTCCTGCAGTGGAAAAGGGACTATTGAAACATTTTCACCGGCCTCCGTGCTGCTTTCAACTGTTTACTTACCCTGTTTTCTGGTGTGACTGTGAAAAAACAGAAAGGCATACTCGTCTCCCGCAGAGCAGTGTATACAGCTCTGGTCTACTGGCATTGGGAAAGGATTATATCATCAGCTTTTATGATTTCCTGTGTTTAAAGACCTGCAAAAATGCACTAATTTTGGTCAAATATGGTTAAAATACAGCTTTTTATGACATTTATTGGACCTTAAGGTGTAAAATGTGATGATACAAAGGTTTTATTTTGCTTGTGAACGCTCTCAAAGAAATGCATCCATTGGTTTTCAGGCATGTCTTTAAGAATCACTGTTTTAATCACACAAGTGCAAAGACAAGTGCAGAGCGGTGGGTCTCATGGCGCATGGACTGTGTGGGCGTCTCCAAGAACATCTGCTGTTTTGGCTCACGTATGTGCAGCAAAGTGCAAAAGGGTTGGCTGAAATGGACGTATAAATTAGAGGGCGTGGTGATTAATAAATACACTCTCGGCCAGTCACATCACTGGCGTCATCGCTGTGTAACAGATGAGCCAATCGCAGTGAGGCATGGCAACAACAGCTCAACAAATGGAGAGAAGAGAGAATTATATTACCGTTGGGATGTTGCAGAGCGGCATGACGACAACACACGGCATTATACATGCTGTTTTTCCACAAGTTCATAAGAACAGTGATAGAAAAAAATAATAAAAATAACAGTTTAGATAATGGCATTGATCCAGCACTACTTGAGTCATTATTCTAATGTATTTCAGGTATTTCTCTACTGTATGTTACACAGTTGGAAAGAGGCTGTGATGCACAAAGGATTAATGAGCCTCATTAATTCAGTGTCTCCCTCATAAACAGGCAGAATACCGAGTTATAGCCGACCAAGCTGAGGTGTGTGTGGTTGTTCTGTAGCAGCTTAGTGTCGTTTGCATGTGATTTAATAAAGGTAAACACAGTAAACGGCCTTGTGTAATGGCGCGGCACTTCTCAAATCAGAGGCTGTAGATTAATCAACATACAGTATCTGTCCTGCCGCCTTCAGATGGCTGCAGGGATTTAATTAACTGCAGTCGAAGCTTTTCATACAGTAGAAAGCAGCTGTGGCCGACAGATGCTGTAAGAATCACTCATATTAATTGATAGATAAATGCTGGCTGTTTTACTAACGCTCCTGCTTTATCCACATTAAATGTTTTTTTTTATGACAATTTAAACACATCTACTGGCTGGGGAGTGTTTAATTAAATTAGTTTATTTTCACTGTAGGCATTATTGCATTTTTGCTGTGCATTTGCTCCGAGTATTTTGTTAGCTCTCGTTTACAACACCATCAGATTGGCAGCAGATTGATGTCGCGCCACAAACAGATGTGGCTCTGAGACGTCTGTTCTCATCGCAAAAATACCAAGGACTATAAATATATATATGATAAGTCAAGTCTTTATTGATCCCGGAAGTGGAATTAAAGGTGTTGCAGCAGCACAAAGACAGAAGATAGTACAACTAAATACAGAAGTAAAACATGGAAGTAAAAAAAGACTGAACTGGATTTACCACCTCACATTTGTGTGCCTCGGAACCCGTCAAGTTGCAGTTACAGTTTGCATCCGTGCCTGAAAACATGGATCCTTCAAAAACATCTCTCCCCTGGCAACAGAGAAGATCTATAGGCCCGTTTCCACCGCAGGAACTTCGGGGTAATTTTACGGGGCCGGGGCCGTTGGTCCGTCTCTCCACCGCAGGAACCACCCCCGAAGGACAGAGTTCCGGAACTTTTACAGGGGCTAAACAAGTCCCTGCCTCGGAGTAGGTACTCAGAACGGCCCCTAAAGACTCCTGGCTGGGGCTTGGGGATTACTTGGTGCTGATTGGATATACTCAAGGCGGGATGTGACGTTTTGTAATTACTATGGTTATCATAGATTAGCTGGGCTAACCGTTAGCTGTTAGCCGTTAGCGGTGTCTGTATTAACTCATTAACTCAATATATGGTCCGTGAAAAACATATTTTTTTCCAGCGGATGTCTTAGTTACAACGTGATTGAGCTAGCAAAGCAGTTTTGTGTTGCTATGTGTGGTATTTATTCAGTTTTGGGAAATCACGATGTCTAGAAAGCATCAGTGGCTGCAGCTGACAGGGACAGCTAACAGCAGCAGCAAAGCTAACATCAGGACGTCATCTGTTAAAAGACTCCCGTTGTCGGATACAACATGAAACTACTCCAGTTAGCTCAATCATGTTGTAACTAAGACATCCGCTGGAAAAAATATTTTTTTCACGGACTGTTTATTGAGTTACTGAGTTAATACAGACACCGCTAATGTCTAACAGCTAACAGCTAACTACGTCCCTATGCCGCCCCAGTCAAAATGGTCACGTCACATCCAGAGCCCGGTAACTTTACAGGAACCTTCCTCCTACTCCGCTCTCTCAGTGGAGACACGGCGGTTGAGAGGGCCGAGCAAGAGGACGTTCCTGTAGTAGTTCCTGCCCCCCAAATAGTACCAGGAACTTCTTCAGTGGAAACGGGCCTCATACAATCAGCACAGTTTCAAGATAAGTGTCACCAATTCCGTATCTGACCAAATGTTTCCCCTTCTGTTCCTGAGATATGACGTGGAATAATGGCCAGAAAAGTGTTTTTGCAGAACATTATGATGTCACAATGAAGTTGACCTTTGACCTTTTGGACATAACCTTTCATCTTGTCATCATTGTATCCTGTTAGACATCTGTGTGAAATTTTGTCGTAATTAGCGTGTGAATTCTTGAGTTATGGCCAAAAACATGTTTTGTGAGGTCACAGTGACGTTAGGCCTTGACCTCCGAATTCTACTCAGTTTTTCCTAAATTTCAGGTGGACGTTTGTGCCCAATATGAAGAAATTCCCTCAAGGCGTTCTTGAGTTATCACATTTACAAGAATGGGATAAATGGACACACGGACAACCTGAAAATGTAATGCCTCCAGCCTCAGGTAAAAGAGCAGTGTGCATCAAGATAGCTAATGTTAGCGTTGGAGGAAACACTGCAGAGGTTCAGCCACACATGTTGAGGCCAAAACACACCTGCACCTATAACCTTACACTGGTGGTTACAAGACAAGCATTGGTGAAATGATAATATCTGCTACAATGGGGTTTTTGGTAGATAGTAGAAGGAAGCTCCAGGGTCCAGTTTACATCCCAAAACTTCACACTGTACCATGTCTGCTGTCAACGCTGTCACTATGCTAATGCTAACTCTGCTCTCTGCACTGACAAGTTGATTTGTGTTTCCCATATTTGACAGCGGCTGACTTTTGTATTAGTGACGTACTTAATCTAGCTTGCCTGGCGTCAACTTGGTCTCACTCCAAAGTCGTCAAGTACCAGCGCTTGGGCAGTGACTTGCGGCGTCAGACAGCAACAAAAAAGCGGTCCTTTCACATCAGCAGGATACGCAGCCGGTCACCGTTATTGTGTAACAGCCACACGGTGACGTAAGTTAAGGAGACGAAAGTCCAAGTAGGGCAGGCAGACAGGAGGGGTGGTGGATGGATCCAACAACCGTCGACTTCTACCTGAGAGGCCGGTGTTTGCTTCCTGTGTGATTGTAAAGCCAAACCCTGTTTCTTTTTTCTACAACCCAACCACGTGCTTTTGTTGCCTAAACGTAACCACGTGCATTTGTTGAAGGAAGAAACGTCAATTCCAATGGTGGCCCAGAACATCACCTTGCATGTCATCTCAACATGGAAAGTCCATGACCAAACGCTGATACGTGACGAGGTTGGAGCGAGAATGTGTTGCTGGAATATGTTTGAATCTCAGATCTTAGGGACAGGCATCGGCCCCTTTAGAAGAGGAATGTGAAAACAAGTCAGTATAGTCAGAGTGAGACATTCTAGGGGACATAAACACAACAAAAACATTTTAGAGTGTAGGTGGACTTAAAGTTGAGGACTAAATGCTTCTTGTAGCCCACAACCGAAGCATCATGGGAAGGCTCTAGTGTCCTGCCAACATTTATTCAGCCCACTAACTGAGCTGGAGTGTCCAAGTTGACTCCAGATAAGCAATGTGAACACACTGGGCACTGCATGGCTCGAGCGGAGGGGCTTAAGACCCCCAGCTAATTTTCTATTTCCATCACAGGATGACTGAATGCTTGCCAAAGTGAGGCACAAAGCAACACCATCCAACCCAAACAGAAAGCCAAATTATCTTGCCACTTAGCACATCCAAGGGCGTGCAATGTTCTTTTTTTATAGAATTTTAACACCCACAACCCATACGCTGTAATCACTCTTTTGTACTGGTTTTTTATAATTTCTGGTATGTGACAGGGCCAGAGGAGAGCGCCGTATTGTCTTCAAACTACCAGGTACAGAATATGATACAATATCTAGTTTATGAGTCCAAATTCCTGCCTTCTGGGGTTGCTATGACAACTTGAACGATGCCGGCGGTGTGTGTTGTTGGCGGCGGGGGGGGGTGTATGGGGTTACGGTTCCCTCCCAAACCTGGGGTACTCAGGATAAACGCAGCCAATCAAAAGGGGATGTGGAGGTAATGAAGACTAAGGCGCTGAGAGGCAGGGAGCTTTTAGAAGCTGCCGTAATGCTGAGCACTTCAGACCTGCTCTCTCCGTCTTCCACAGCTCGTCGGATTAGCCGGCCTAGTCTCTATGGAAACCTTGCCCCACATGAAAACACAGAACCCACACACACACACACGCACACGTCCTGAAGATTTTTATTTCCCTCAGTTCAAAAATGAAACAGGATAATTTAAGTGCTACTTGTGATTTTCTGGTTTTTTGACATCGCTTTGCCTCGCGGATGTGGTTATGGAGTCATCAGCTCGACTGAGGGAAAACAGGCCTGACTGCTGCAGACAAGCACATATATAAAGTCTGACTTCTCAGACCTAATGCCTCTATATTCACTGTGCTCCACCAACTAGTGCTAAAATGTTCTTAGGGGCGTTTGAGAAAGAACACACACACACACACACACAGAGTCAGGGAGAAGTGAGAACGCGGCCTATCAGCCGAGGAATCTTGCTGCAGCGCAAATCTACAGGCTCAATTAATTTCTCACCTGAAGGTATATTCTCTCTCTCCAGGTTGATCCCTCCTCATCCGCGGAACATCGTAGCCAATAACCTTCGCTTTCCCAGTGTAAGCTCCAGCTGTGGGCTGCGGCTACGTCGGAGAGGAAGTGCGGCGATTTGGAGCCGAGCCAGGAGGGCAGAAACCACCCACAGCATCTGAGCACACACAGAGACAAAGAGAAGCAAGACAGATTTGTGTACGCTCATACTGGTGTCAGTGTAATGATATGTAAGACATACACACTGTCAGGATCATCCACCTCTGATTTCACTAGTTACACACCTTTGTGATTATTTGTGTTTCGCAAGCATTTAAATCATTAGAAATCTAATCACTAATTTAATCATTATTGATCTACTGACAAATGGAAGCTGGGGAGAAGGATCTTATTCGGAAAATAATTTTATATGTTCAGGGCTGCGTCTAATGATTGTTTTTTTTATCATCAGTTAATCTATAAATAAAATCTCTCGTCTATAAAATTCAAAGAGCCCAATATGACGTCTTCAAATTGCTTAATTTGTGCAACCGAAAAATAAAAAACACAATAATACTAAATTAACAACTATATAAAGCAAAAGCATTTCATGTTCAACATTTCTGCTTGAGTTTTAACTTGTAGGGATGCACCGATTCTGAATTCTGGGCCTAAACAGACACTGATCTAAGTTTCATATTGTTGTTTATTTTGTTTTGTTTTGTTGCTATTTATTTCCCCTTTTGTGCCAGGGAAACAAAGAAACTTTACTGTAAAATAAAATATAACCGAACTGTTTTCCCTTTGAATGAGCACCAATTTAATCCTACATATTTATGAAACAACCTTTAATATAAACCTTCACATGAAAAACATATTTTGAAAAATAACTGCTTTAAAAGCCTTTTTACGGTATAAAATATATTTTAATTCCTTCTTTAATATCTATTTTATAGTGCTGTGAAAACGTCAACAAATTTCTCTTTCAAACAGCTGTATTTATTCAAGTTTCTTGCCAAAAACTACATTTTACTAGATAACACTGAACACATCATGAGAATGTTAGAATTTACCTTTGCCTAATACTTTTTTTTTTTACTGCGTTGAGCTTGAATGCGTCTTAATGTAACTCAAATGCAACTCAGTGAGCTGTTAGGTCTGGCCGCTAGCTGCTAACGGCTAACAGCTAATAGCTATATTTTACTCGCTCTACTCCGGCTGATTTCAGCACTGATTCATGTTTGCAACGTAGCATTATCAGAGAAACAATGGGGTGCATCCCGACAGTGAGTTTACTCGGTTTTATCATCACGACGGGTATCGGGGAAGATCTCGGTTTGTCCAATACACATTCTGTCACCAGGACAACAACTGCTCCTTTGCTCTTTAGCCTGGGACACAACAAAAAAAAACATCAGCCAAGGTGGCGAATATCAGCCAATACCCATGTTCAGCTGCTAAACTGGTGCATCACTAATAACTTGGCTAACAACTATAATTACTATTTTCAACTCAAACAAAATTGACAAATAATCACAGGAAATATTCAGTATTTAAAGTCTCCAAAAAGACACCGCAGTTCAATATTCAAAGCCTCAAAAAGTCCATCTTGTTTTTAACAGCAGCGTATTGCGTTTTCTTTCTTTCCTCTTTAGTATCGCTACACCATACAAGAGAAACAGTGAATAGACCACTGACAGTGTGTGTCCACAGTGAGGCCTCTAAAGAAACCACAACGATTGCGCAAAGAGCAAAACTGTCTGACAGATGAGTGACATGTTTAGGTTTGAGCACTCTGCACTGTGCACGGAGAACATCTCCTGCAGTGTCATCATTATGCTGTAATATCAGGATCTACCAACTCACTCTGTTTTCCATGACTGTCTCTCAATCGTGTCCAATACGAGCTGTTTGCATTTCACTCCTCCTATCCCAGGAGCATCATTACCTACAGTACATGTAACAGATGCATACATATCAAATAATTGCAAGCAAGCACATCTTCACAGGATGCAAATGAAGACGCGGCAACGCACTTTGAGAAGATGAGAGACAGACAGGGGAAAGACGAGTCCTCGTCTCTCAGGAAGCTTTTCATGTCCTCCAGTAGCGTTTCTAAGTTGCTGAATTGCCTCCCGCTAACGTCCCTCCCGTCACCATCTGATCTGATAAAAGCGAGGACACAGAGCAGCTCATCTGTGCCGCTTGCCACGATAAGGCTCGACTTCAAAACCAGCCGGGTCTCTGTGATGAAACCTTCAAAAAATAAAGAACCTTTTGACTGTCCACTCCTTTTGTCCGCAGTCAGCTTGGCCAGACGGTAATCTGTGGCAGCGTCCACCTTGGGCCTTTGAGGCTTGGACTTTAGGTTTGACCTCGCAGCTATAAGCTTCCTGTCAGGGTTCAGCCGTAAGCAGTGGCAGCATGGACAGTGGATAGAGAAGAAGACAGCGTGGGGCCATATGGCAGACCGTAGATAAAGGCAGGATCAAACTGTGACACACATTATGGTCCAATAACTAAAACACATTGTGGGCAAAAATAAAAGATGCTCTGGCTCTTACATGTGTCTGTTTGATAAGCACATCCACTGTACTCAGCTTTCAGAGATCACACTGTCCCTCTGTTGTATAACTCTCATTTTGTTCTATTATTAATTGCCTCACTAAATATCATATTTTTCACTCCTACCCACTGTCTCATTTCTCTGCTGCTGCTGTGACCCTGTCTCCCTTCAAGCATCATTTAAGTTTTATCTAAAATAATCAAATCTAATTAACACTTCAAGTAAAGTCACTTAGTGGCTCGTTACATGCTGTTAATTGTGTTAAATATAGTGAATCTCAAATTGAAGCCAATCCACTTCAGCTATATCTACTGTAGCTGTCAATTTTAAATATTTTAACTATCTGTTCTGCTCTGGAAACGGTCATTAAAATTGCACTCAGTTCATTATGTTATGTTACCAGTCTAGACCCAAATAAGAGAGTGTGTTACTGGCAAGTCAAACAGCAGCCTGTTTCATTTTTGACTGACTGGGAAAAACTGACAAGTGTGTCGGATTTAGGAGGGCCTACTGCCAGAAATGGAAAATAATATTAATTATTATGTTTTCAAAAGGATGTCATCACCTGAAACTAATCATCACTGTGTTTTTGTTCGCTTAGAATGAGCCCTTTATAGGGAACATCCAAAATGGACAAACCAAACACTGGCCATGAGAGGGCCTTTGGCATTTTTATGTTACCTATAGGCCACCTTAGGTTCTCCTTCCCACTTGGAAAAGAAGGGGTGAGTGAAGGGGTATTTAGCTGACTCACCACAGTGTCTGAGCCCCAATTGTCGGCATATGGTTCTCTACACGTAGGTGGCTGAGATGGTGGCGAGCAGCTAAAGCAGGATTTATACATATTCGACATAGCCTGACGTGCACCTCCCGAGAAATGTAACTACACATTGCAGTGATGCAGACCTCCTGTCTGTCTCTGTAAGCTGAAACCATTTCCCTCAGTGGAAACAAAGCTTTTATTTACTTTAATTTCACAGGTAAGAAACAATAAATTGTGAAGACAATAAAGCCTCCACTAAAATAGCATTTTAAGTCTTGTGTGTGATTTATCCTGGCTTCATATGAGCAGAGGAAATCTCTGCTCATTGCTAGGCTAATTTATACAATGTAAAATACCATAGGCTTGTGCTAATAACATTAGCATGTTGTATTTGTTTGGAAAACATGTTTAGTATAAGACAGTTGTTTTGTCAGTGAACCTTGTGAGTTGTAATCGAGCTGAATTTTGTAACGTTGCCTTTGTTAAATGTTGCTGTTGTCCCTGGCTTCATATGAGTAGAGGAAAAGTCTGCTAGCTGCTAGGCTAATTTATACAATGTAAAATACCATAGGCTTGTGCTAATAACGTTAGCATGTTGTATTTGTGGGGAAAATGTGTCCAGATAAAGACAAGTGTTTGTCTGTGAATGCGGCGAGTTATAGTGAAGCTGATTTGTGTACTTGTGTTTGAAATTGTCTCTATTAAGCCATGTTTAATGTGTGTTTAATGTGTGTTTGTTTAATGTGTGTTTAATGTGTGTTTGGAATCAACTAACCTTTACAGGGCTTCACAGAAACCCCACTGCCGACTAGTGTTTTGGAGATGTGACTGCAAAGACACAGACACATCACCGCATGGCCGACTCCATGGTTGAGGACCTGCCCCCTATATAGATATAGATATAGATATATAGATATAATAGATATAAACGCCTCATTCTAGGGGTAATGAAAACACATTCTCATTTTCAGGTGATTATACACTAAAGACAACATATGTATTATGTTTCATTTCTGCCAAAATGTCCCATAAATCCTGCACACTGGACCTTTAAAATAAACACTGACTGACATTTTTATGTTTTAGGCACTCTGAGATCAGAGCAAACCCAGACTGTTCCTGCCACATCCACCCACTTGTTTGTCATTCATGCATGCTTTCACACACAGCAGGGCCTCTATACAACACAGCACTGTATTTTTTTCTTTTGCTTTGTGCATCAGCGTTGCCGGACTCTCGCCGCTGCTGGCCCACAGGTCGACCGGTCCACTGGGACAAACCCCCCGCTGCTCCAGATGGCTTCTCAGCCCCTGCTGCCAAAGTCTCCATGCTACATAATCATAGCCAGCTGGTTTTGCAGGGTAACAGTGAGGTCAGGATGCCCAAAAGTGGTCATGGTTGTGGTCATGGAGTATGAGGAAACAGCAATGTCAGAGCAAGAGGAGGCAGTGTTAGTGTACCCTGCAGGGTCCTGAGCTGTCATGGTTTACACTGAGGTGTAAAAACCAACTGTAGTCAAGCCAGGATGTCTGTATTTATTGTAACCATTTTTTACAAAACTATCTCTAGTATGTCTGACAATTTTAAGATTTTGAACCTATAAATCTTCATCAACTGTAATTTTTCCTAAGATACTATGTATATGCATTGATTGCATAGAGAAAAGCTGATGCTGAGTAGTTTCAGTCACCCTAACATAACAAAACCTTAACCAAAAAGATGGTACTTGTCGATTGTTCTGCTTCTGTAAGACTGAAATGATCCGTGGAACACAAGTTTTAATGTACCAGTTTTCAGCCAATTAGGTTCTAATAAGAGGTTTTCCCATATGGTTCAGAGCTGGATAAAGGAACAGATGCCAGTGTGAAATAAAGTGAAGGGAAAGGCGCAGAAAACAGCCCATCCGCCAGAAGAGAACGTCGGCATTGTATGTTACATCTGTAAGTTTCAGACATGTAATGATAATATTTCTCAAGTGACTCAGTTTTGATTAAATGTTTATGAGCTGACTTGGGAGGTGGAGGGAATGGTGGATGGTGTGACACCTAGGCAAGACAGCTGCCAAGCTGCAGACCACTGTTCAGACCAACAAACAACAAAAGCTTTTGTTTTTTAGCGACACATTCTGGCAATTCCAGCAGCAACTGTGTCACCAAAACTGGTTGCGTTCTTGCGAGACATGTGCAGCATTTCCAGGAGCACTTACGCCAAGACTGGGTGTGGCACAATTTCCAGCAATATAACGTCACCACAACTATGTGTGTTTAAGTCACACATAAGCGGCATTTCCAGCAACCATTAGCTTAACAAAACTGGGTGCTTTTTAGTGAGATATTGGCAGCATTTCCAGCAGTCAGGTGTCACCAAAACTGGGTGTATTTTAACAAGACTTTGGCAGCACTTCCAGCAGCAATGTGCCACCAAAACTTTGTGTTTTTGGCAAGACACTGTCTGCATTTTCAACAGCAACTGAGTCACAAAAACTGGATGTTTTAGCAAGACATCAGTGGTCTTTCCAGCAATGATTGTGTCACCAAAACTAAATATGTTTCAATGAGACATCGGTAGTATTTCCAGCAGTGATGCGTCACCAAATCTTGGTGTTTTTAGCAAGACAATGTCTGCATTTCCAGCAGCAACTGAGTCAAAAATTCTGGGTGTGTTTTAGCAAAACAATCGGCAGCATTTCCAGTGGTAATTGTGCTACCGTAACAAAATGTTTTCTGCAAGATGTTCGCATTTCCAGCAGCAATTCTGTCACCAAAATTGGGTAGATTTTAGCAAAACACCGTCTGCATTTTCAGCAACAATTGAACCAAAAAAAATGGGTGTTTCAGTGCGATGTCGGTAGCATTTCCAGCTATGACTGTGGCATCGAAACTGGGTGTGTTTTAGCAAGACATTGGCAGCACTTCCAGTGGTAATTGTGCCACCATAACTAAATGTTTTCTGCAGGATGTTAGCATTTCCAGCAACGATTCTGTCACCCAAACTGGGCAATTGTAAGTTATATTGGCATATCCAGCAGTGATTGTGCCACCAAAACCAGATTTTTTTCAAACTGGGTATTTTATTTTGTGCCTTGACCTAACCACACATTAACCACAGCAGTTTAAAGTTTCAAAGTATCAGCTAAGTAATAATATATAAATGTTACGTATCCTTGGTCTGCACAAATGTACAATGCCTAAATTTATTCTGGCAACTGGGTTGCAGGAAAAGCGTCCAGTTTCAGATCAGTTTGGGTTTGTCACTTTTTTGTTTATATTCTCCATTAAGACGTCCACCGCATCCCTTGCTGCTGTTACAAACCTACTGCTAGGCAAGAACACTGATATTGAAATATTCAGCTGCACCCTCGATTACGTTCAATGCAGTATCTTTTTTGTCCGAAAGAACGTAGGATTGAGGCTCTGATTGTGCTTCGCCACAGTAGTCACTGTTGTAGGAGTTAAGTATGAAATGTTGAGCAGTATGGGGATGAGGTCAGACTTACAGTACCCTGCAGTAGTCATGGTTGTAGGAGTGAAGTATGAAATATCCGACAGTGTTACGGTAGTGCTTCAGGCTCCAGGAGAGAAGCTTGGTTCGCTCTGCTGAGGGATCAGGCTCAGCCAATCAGAACCATTCCACATCATTGGCCAGGGCCATCTCTTATCTAGCAGAAGTGGAGAGGCTTTCCCTACTAATGCCACCCAGCTTGCTAGATCCTCCATCCTTTGCTTCACCACTCTCCTCCTCTCTCTAAACCACCTCCATCTCCTCATTTTTTCATCTTGCTTCTTCTCTCTCTCATCCCGTCTCTTCTGCTCCCCCCATCCAGTCAAACTCAACTCCATCTCTCCTTTCTCTCATCGACTGCCTCTATCTTCTTTTCATTTTTTCAGTCATGCGTTTTTTCAGTTATTGGTTACGCATTGCTGAGGTGTGTGATAGGCCTCTATACACTACGGTGGAGAAATAGGCCCGGTCACACTACACATCTGTGCCGAATTCTAATGAATGGGCGTGTGTGGGGGCATACGTGTCGTGATACAGTACAGAGCGAGAAAGACAGATGAAATTAGAATAGTGAGGACATTAAGTGCTTTGGACTGGCTTGATATTGCAGACGGAGACACGAAGAAGCAAATCATAGAGCTGATGTGGTTTCTTCCCCCCTCAGTTCTTCCTGAAAAGGGAGGAAAAAGGGGCGGCAGGCACAAAAGAAAAGAGGAAGCAGGCAATCATGTTACTTCTAATCTGTTAATCTTTTGCTTGGAGAAGGAGGTGGGGGTGTTAAGTGGACAGGGGGGCTTGCTGGAATGAAATATATTGCAAATGGGAAAAGACACCAACAAGAGATCGGTGCTCGCAGATGGAGACCCTGCTTAATCAAGACAAATTGCAGATGGGCTTGGATTTTTTATTCTCACAGAAAATAGACTAAAGCTGCCATCCGCAACACTACTACAGCAGTCTAAACCAACAAGCACACATGGAGGAAAAAATAAAAACACTTCCATGAAGCCAAAGATGATTGCACGCACACACACACAAAAAAAAAAAACACTCTCACATATGCAACTGGAAAGCTATTATTGCTCACATAGTTCTAATCTTCTTAAAGGTTAGAGGAGGACAAGTTGTGTTTTGAATGTTGAATATCACTGTGATGTACTCTAGGCATCAAACTGCATATTAAAACAGTGTCCCCAGTCATTCAAAGCTCGCCTAAGGATGCACACGCCTCCTCCGGCTGCCATATCCCTCATGTCACACTCCCTGTTCCCATACACAAATCAACAACAAATTCCCATTTATTTATTCTTGCATCATCACAGCGGCAAATTGCTTTGTAAATGGCACAGTTCCCTCAGCCTCTCCTGTAAATACAATGTCATCGGCGATGTTAATAATCCTTTTGTTTGCTTGACCAGGAGCTCTCAAACGCCGCCCGTTTCCTTGATTCAATTACTGCGGTTTAGGGAGTGGAGAGAATGAAGGCTGGACCTTAAAGCTGCCCGTGTTAATGACATTCAAATTGGTCACTGCCACATGTTGCTATGGTGTGGCCCATTTAAAAGCGAGGGTAATGAAAAGAGGAGCTCTCCATTACGGGGAGCGTAACTAAACATGACACCTCCTCGCTGAAATTACAAGGCCCCACGCTCGCCGCCGCATGCATGTAATTCAGCTTCGGTTGCGGCCGAGCTTGGAGCAGCCTGGGAATGGCAGAAAACATGCAACCTGGAGCACCGTCATGCTTCATACACACGCTGACAGCAAAGCATGCATGCTCATCCACCAAGAGAAAACATTAAAAGGGGAATTATGTTACAAAGCCAGCCTGTAATAAAGCTACAGTGTGCAAATTTTTTTGGCTTGAGGCGGTGAGGAGTGACTGCAGAGGCTCGCATTAATGCCTACAAACCTTCGCTTCAGGCTAAAAAATGTATAACATGTGAAGCCGAGTCAATGAAGGAGCAGGTACAACATGCGCAAGGCCACAGAAATAAAAAGGAGTCTTCAGGGAAATATTCACTTCCCCAGAAAGCTGGGCTACTTCTGTCATTTTCATTAGAGCTAATGGTCTCCAGTTTCCCCACAGGGAAGCACCATAAAACCAATAGCAGCCAAATTAATTTCGTAGGTATTTACCACAGTTACAGGATTATTAGAATACTAGTACAGGGTTAGGTTACTATCTAGTCCTTCTCTGTCATACTGGTTCACAAGCTGTCTTTGCCCTCAGATAATGTATCTGTGTTTTAATACCCCAAGGTACCTTCATGTTCCTCCCAAGTGTGTTTCATATAGTGTGTTTATCAGTATGTTCCTGTGTGGAATGTGAAAGTACCTTATCAAGGCAGTGTTTCACTTATGTAATGCTGTGTTTTTCAAAAACTGGGCTGTCTATGCTGTGCAACATTAACAGAGAACACCATAGACCAGTGGTTCCCAACTGGTGGGTCATGGTCCAAAAGTGGGTCACAGGACAATTCTGAATGGACCGCAAGTGACTCTTGAATTTGTCAAGTTTGTAAAAAAAACACACTTTATTTGAAAGTACAGTGAATTTCCAGCACAGAGCTTTTATTTTGAAGTGCTGTTTCCTGCTGTAGAATGAGTGACGAACAGACAGCTACTTGACAGAGACAGAAAACTATCTCAACGACTTGGCCTAACACAAGTATGATGCTGAATACATTAAACTGTGTGGACCTTGAACTAATGACTAAGGAGAAATCTGGACCCTGTGGCTGGACCAGTTGGAACCACTACCATTGGTATTTTGGTTGTCGCCATCTTGTTTTTTTAGGGGGGGTTTCCAGAGCCAGAAGTGACCATATCTAGATCAAAGCCAGAGCTGTGGAACAGCGAGGGGTGGACCCGACCTTGTAGCCGTGGACGCTATCCACAGACAGCCTGTCATTCAAAGCCTCCTGCCTTTAATCATTGGTAACTTTATAAAGTGTGAACCTGGGAGTATATATCATAATTCATCACACATACAGTCATGATTCAAATTCGCCATGATTCAAATTCGTCATGATTCAAATTCGCTCTAGAGACCAGGCTGTAAACATGTTTATTTCTGCTGTAAAGTTGGGCACTTTAACATGGCAGTCTATGGGGACAGACTGTTCTCATGCACTTGTTGAACATTTTCTTAAAAAAGACAAATGCACCCAAAGTTGTGCATGTCCCACGTAATCATGAGCCAGTAATTTGTGCACGTATTTTGGAAGGCTGGGATCATGTGACCAATGCGCTTATGGCAGTAAACAAGGAAGCACTCCAGAGCGGTGTAGTAAGGAGGCAGGTTGGGGTGTTGGATGGGCAACAAAACACAGGACTTTCACCCAGGACACTGGAATTTGTAACCAGATGAACTTTGAGTAATTTTAAGTATGTCGTCACCATGTTTCTTTTCCTATACCAAATCACAGTAACTTCATATCAATTCAACAGCGTTACGTTGAGGATGTAACGTCATTCATGGAGCACTAATTCATAGGATATCATACGAACCATTGTATATGTTGACTAGGACTGACTCACTTCTGGAGCCAGCCTCAAGTGGCCATTAAAGGAATTACAGTTTTTGACACTTCTGCATTGGCTAGGTTGCTGCTTAGAGAAAACATTGTAAAGGGGTTGTGGCATTTGCTTTTGCTCGAGAGACAGAAAGCCTACAACTACCAGAATGCACTGCATCGCATTGGAACAATAAACACTTTCAGTGGTGGGCGACGTAATGAGAATTGCTCGAATGAAAACAAAATGGTGGTGGGCTGGTAACAAACATTTTTGTATTGCAGTTAAAGAAACATTCAATTAAACATGTTTCTGAAAAAAAATTTAGGCTAGAAAGAGGCAACCTGTAACAGAACCTAGGTTCATATGTGATCAGCACTACTTTCAGTTTCTTCTTCAGGAAACAGTATGCCGCCCACTTCATGTCCACAAAGTCTCCTATTACAGCTAAACAGTGCACTAATATAAGATTCTGAAAACATTTTAAGGGAGAAACGGGCAATGCAGTTACAGAATCTTGGTTTACATTTGATCAGCACTGCCAGATTTACCGTTTGAGTTCAGTTAGGTCTGAGTTCGGAGAAAGAAAGAGATAAAAATGAGGAAGTAAGATTTGAAGTTTGAGCAACACCCTCAGATTTGAAAAAGCATTTTGAGTTGAGAGATAAGCTGGGAGATCTGGCAAAACAAAGTGAAGTTTACCCCAGCTCATTTACACATACTACCCACACTGTTATGATTCAAAGCTGGTTGAAAATCAGCAAAGTATCCCTTTAAGTATTACCACCGTAATCTCTGAGTGTAACTTGGCAACTGTTGGCAAAGCCCCAAAGAAACATTAAGATTCAGAAGTAATAACATTGTGAATCATCAATGGTGTAAATGTGTTTCTGAAATAAAAATCCTCAACTGAAACATCAAACAAAACAAGAATACATTGTCCACAAACTATAATTTAAAAATCCATTTTAATAATACACAAAAGTAAAATTACAGAACCAGAATGATTAAATTCAGAGGAAGATAAAGTGGACAGAAATACTTTTGTTTTGTTTTCTGCAGTTTCACCAAATCCCTGACTTCTGACTCTTTAAAGAAACATCCTGAAAACCCTTTTCTGTACAGTCATCCCCTCCAGATAACCAGGTATGCCTTCATGTCGCAGCTTCCAGTTTTGCTTTGTTGTTATTCTCCTTAGTTGGACAAAGTTTTGCTGGGAGCAAACTGTTCGATTGCCCTTCTGTCTTCCTTAGTTGGTGCCAGTGTTTGACTAAATGTTCGTCCCATTTGGATCCAAAGCTGTGGAAAACTGGCTCGTTCACTCTCCAGCTCACCTTTAGCCCCCGCCCCACAGCTAATGCTGGACCACCTAAAATGTCTCAGACATGACTGGAAATAATTTCAGGAAAATAGGCTTTCAGAGATGAATGGAAATGATTGGAGATTTGAAAGGTGCAATGGTTGCTTTTTATCATTAGTCAGCGCTGGACAAAAGTTATAAATGTACAAGCAGAGTGTCTGTGAGAGACCTTCCAGGCTACTCGCCAGAAGAATGATGCTGTCACACACAAGAACCCACAGGGGGAATGCCAAGCACTGAGCACAGAGCCAAAATGAATAAGGATGTATTGCATGCATATGAATCACACTGAATGAATGTATGAATGATAATGAATGACAGATAGTTGTTGGGCTGTTGAGGAGGATGGATGCAGGGAGGAAGTGTTCAAACAGATGGGGTGAGAGGCAACAGAGAGTCCAGAGATGGGCTTTGTTTACATGCACAAAGTAAGCTAGCGACAGTATTAGCTACCCAGCTAATTACATTTAGATCTTTCCAACACTCTTTGTCCACAACTTTACTGGAACACAACAATGCCTCCAAAACAGGGATTTAACGATGCATAAGGACAACACAGACTGATGCCAGGTGTGGTAAGGCCTGTCCCAAAATACCACCGTCTATTGTTTACCATGCCGCCCACACATTGGCAGGCGTGGGACATGAATCATAGCGGTTCAATGTGTGTGTGGACATGTCTGGAAAAGTCTTATTTCTCAGAAGAGCGGCAGTATTATTTATCAAATGTGCCTCCCAGACGAGCACATCCTGGCCACCATACCTTGATGAATTCCTGTGTGTATGGCGCATTCAATGTACTGTCCCCCCCAATTTATGGTGACAGTGCATTTAGCATTTACCATTAGCGGTCTAAATCACAAGTTTCATCACGATACAACATTATATTGATTCTTTGGACGACAATACAATATTTGCTGCTATCATCCTAATTGTGTTTCTCTTGGCTGCTTACCATCATCTATATGGTGCTAGTGTGCTAGCAGTGTTTGGAGGTTTGGGAGGGAGGTACACTTGGACAAAAATGACACACAGACATGCCATGGGAATTTCAAAATAAAGGTGTATACAAAAGATAACAATGGGTCTCATTCATGAAAAGTGAGTAAATCTGTGTGTAGATTTGCACATAAAAGCCTATGCTACTAAAAACCTACTCCAGATTCAGGACCGCCGCGGGAAAGATTTTATCGTAAACATGTGTGTATGATCATGAATGCCAATCCATCGTAAAGTGACAGCACGCTCCCGGTAATCAGCAATTAGCATAAATCCCCGCCCATGAATAGCCAATGACCACCATATAAGGAGGTGTAGGTGCATCCAGTCGACCTGTCAGTCGTGGCGCAAACAAAGAAAGACAGAGAAAGAAAAATAATTTTTCCGAAGCGGAGATCAAAATAAATTTGGGTGAAGTGAACTTAAGAAGTTAGTTGACGGTGTGACAGGGACAGGCAAAGCAAAGGCCTGGAGGGAGGAAACAGATGCTGTTAATGTTGTCTCCGTGGTACAAAGAACCATGTCAGAGGTGAAGCGCAGATGGTTTGATATGAAACTGGAGGCAAAGAAACGCATAAGCACACACACAAAAATACAGCGGTCACCAAACAAACAGAAGATTCATTTGTGGGGTTTTGAATGAAGTGGGAACGGGAAACCAGAGATGTTTTGTGCGTAATGGATAAACTCTAAATCAGTGATGGCTGTCGGAATGTAGAGCTATTTAACATTTATTTTAACAAATGATACGGATAACATATAGCCTACAGCAGTTTGTATGCATCGTCTTCAAATTACTTGAATCTTAATAGCCTGAAGCTCTGTTTAATACAATGTAAATGAAACATTTTTCAAATCAGATTTATTCATTCAAATGATCAAAAAGCCACAAAAAAAAGCCGAAGAGGCTGTGTGTCATTCAACATGTAGAGAGCACGTGTAATCTATTGAGTCGATTTACATAGATAATTCACAATCATGAACCTAATCTGGATCTTAAACCTGCTAATTGCCAACTGATTTAACTAAATGTGTTATATTTTTAATATTTTGTCATGTTTAGACTACGTGTTTCAAAGGCATCTGTGTACTGCATACATAACAGAGCACAATACGAATTAAAATTGTAATTTCCAATAGTGACATGCAATATTTATGTGCTTTACTACATTTACACAAGCACTGCGAGTGGTCAGGAGCTGGAGTAAATTTTGTTAGTAGCTATGAAAATATCGGAGCTACTAAAATACTGATGAATGCGGACATGCACGTAAATTTTCGTCTGCGAACAGTTTACACACAAATTCCTTCTGCTAACATTTCATGAATGAGACCCAATACATATTGATTAGGAAGGTTAGGTTACGTATGTGGGTCTAAAGGTTAATTTTGCTAGACACTATACTCTTAACAAAGCAACAACAAAGCTGGTAAGGTATTCATGTTTCAGTGGTTAGCTAGCTGCCGTTGCTCTGTATTGCCCACCACCTCGGTTGGGTGGGAGCTAGCTAGCATTGCAGCTCATAAAACGATATCCCCTGGTAAAGCCACCCTCACCCATGGTTGTGTCGCTGTAGAGGCATGGTGCCCACCCCTCCCCCAGGATATCTAGGTAAGTTACTGGCGTAACTTTGACTCATAGCATTGTTACCTAAGTTATCATTGTTAGCAGCTTTGCAGCTAACAAATTTGCAGCTCAAATTAAGGTGTTTACTCCCCGAGTCGACTTGGAGGGAGACCGGAATATGGGTATACATTGAGCAACACTGTCCTGCCAACATGTCAGGACAGCAGTACCAGCGGTAATCACCAAATGAATGGCACTGCTTAACTTGCACCTGCCTGGCTGGTGCTAACCAGTGGAGACTTGCCACTCCAGCAGAGCCCATCACGTGTTAGTGTCACGTGCTACCCCCCAGCACACACTGGATGCTTCACGCTGCAGCTCGTCAACGGACAACCACGCAAAGTTATTACTACTTTCACTTGAAGATCTGTACTTCCTCCACCTCTGCATTAGCTTAAAATTATGTGTGGACAGCCACTTATTAAACTAATTTATCACCTGAAGAGCTGATCTCCAGAGCTATGACTCACCAGGTAACGGGTCTGTGAGTCGTTAAGCTTGGGATATTTCTCTACCTCAACAATGAGCCTCTCCTCATCCATTCTTCATCACACACAACACACAGAAACAGCAACAGAGTTCTGTTTGCATCAGTGGTGAGGAGAGGAGTCAAGCTGCCATAGGAGCAGAGGAAAAACTGTTATAGGAGCCAGTAGGTGTGGGGGAAAATTAATTTAACTTTGGGGGCAGCGAGGCTGGAAATCCTACGTGTGGGGTTGTGCACTGAAAATAATAGGGGCATCTTTTTGTTGTTGTTTTTTACGCCCAGTATTTGCCGCCAGTGTTTTGCCCTTAACAGGCCTTATATGTCACGTCATCTTTTTTTTTCTTTTAAATTAACCGGTTAGTCAATGGCAAAAAGGTGTCGGGCTATCAAACGCAATTAACCAAAACTGACATTGCTATTATCGATGTTTTCCCTTTGCATCAATGATACTGGATCGTTGCTCACTAAGTTTATATATTAGTCCAGACTGATGTACGGTTACACTCCAACTCATTATCATGATGAGCGTTATTTTTCTCTCTTAACAGAGAAATGTGTCAGAAGCTGTGTCATTAACACCCACTCCTCTGTCGCTGCCATGCCATCTGTGTTCCCTTAACCTTTGGGAGATATTTTTTTGTTCCACACCTGATGCGAAAAAATCCCCACCTCTGACCAACGTCTGCCACCAACCCTCCGCTTTGTCTCCTGTGAATATACGCATTCATAATTCTCACTGTGAATAACCCAGAGCGTCTAATGAAGCGGCTCTCAGAGACGCTCACAAAGCTGTCCCCGGGGATCTGAACCCACAATCCCCCTGTCTGCAGAGCAGTCCATCTCCTTCAGACGGTCCTGTCTTCTGAGTAAATCTCAGCTAAATGCTGTAATCACTCCAGTTGGACAAAACCTCCAAGTAATGCATTGGTCAATACTGGCCTTGGGGCTAAAGGGGACGCACTGGCATCAATGCATCTCTGTTTACTAGATGGCCAGTCACAGAGACAGACAGTCTTTACGGAGATGCCGCGTCCCTCATAGGGAGAGAGGAAGAGCAAACGGACGCGTCAGGTCACTTTTCATCTTTAAGTCTCCCTTGGCAGAGAGACAGATGAGGAGAATCCTCTGTTCCCAGATGGAAAACGTCTGTGTGTCTCTATTTAATGAAATGGCATTACCGCCAAAGCTGCTCAGCCAATCAGGACCCGAGACAGCTGTCATGTGACAAGTGGGATAGATAGCCCATCTCATAAAGTGCTTTTACATCACAGCCCGCCCGATGAGAGCAATATCATCACATTTATGAGAAAATAATGATTTCTTCTCTGAATTTATGAGCATCTTGGAGAAAAAAAGGGTTTATATGAATTATATCAGTATGAAAGAAGAAGAGGAGAAGAAGGGGGGAAAACACTCCCTTTAATTTGTTTTTCCCCTCAAGGGAATAAATACAGCTCTCTAATATCAGGCATAAAAGTCAATCTTGTCGACAAAGAATAGCCCAATTAGTTGAGCCAGGAGGAGATGAAACAAAGGAATCAAAGCAGATCAATAAGGTAGATTCACTCCTGCTCTAAGACCACCGATCAATACGAGTTGCTCTGAGAGACGGACGTGATTAGAGATCACCGAGTCACAGCTAACCTGTCCATAATCAAGAGGTAAACCTTCATAACTGCAGTACTCACCGACGGCTCTGCACATGGACACCAGCATTTGTCCTGTTGGACACATAAAGGAAATATAAAAGTGATTTTCATTGAAATACTCATAGAGGAATGTAAGAGAAGAAATAAACTCAGTGTTTATGGACTTTTACTGATAAATCGTTCTTCAAAATGATTTATTTGTGCCATTAAAGTTACAAATACGTCTCTGAAATCACTCGTGTGTGCTTGTTGTGCTCGATTTGATTCAGATCAAACATCAAAAATATAAATGTAATATTAGTTTTTGGATAAGGGTCGAGAATAGATGGCAATTTGAGTAAATTTTGTGTTCTTAAAGGTACACTCACACAGTCATCTCTACAAACCTCTATTAGAAAGGTGGCATTACAGAAAATGTTTCCATTGTGAAAAGCTGTGGATGGTGCCAATAGAACCGTCCCCGTTTCTGGTCCCCCTCTGTTGGAGTACCAAGCGCACTGACCCCAGACTAAAAGGTGTAACCACTGCTCACACCACGGCAACTTTTTCTGCTGTAGTCTGAGAAACAATAATTTAATTCACAGGTTTCCTCCAGGTGCTCCAGCTTCCTCCCACAGTCCAAAGACATGCAGGTTAATTAGTGACTCTAAATTGTCCGTAGGTGTGAATGTGAGTGTGAATGGTTGTCTGTCTCTGTGTGTCAGCCCTGTGATAGTCTGGTGACCTGTCCAGGGTGAACCCTGCCTCTCAGGCTCCAGGCACCCCACGACCTCTAAAGAGGATAACAGGTATGGAAAATGAATGAATGTCTCATGTCTATGGCCTGGTGCATTTTCCTCTGAACCTTCTCAAGTCAGTCTAGTCTTGAGCCTCCCGAGCTAGGCTAGCAATAGATTCCAAATCCATAAAAGTAAAAGT
Source organism: Epinephelus lanceolatus (assembly GCF_041903045.1). Classification (NCBI taxonomy): domain Eukaryota; kingdom Metazoa; phylum Chordata; class Actinopteri; order Perciformes; family Serranidae; genus Epinephelus; species Epinephelus lanceolatus. The sequence goes on from NC_135756.1 coordinate 5,537,111, forward strand.
CTCCGAGGTGCAGCGAGTGAACAGATTAATTTCCTTTCACCGCCAACGCTGCAAAGTTTAAGTACCAAATAATCTTAAATAGCCCACAGCAAAGGAGCCATCTTGTGGTAAAACATGTTTTTGAATGCTCATTTAGTCCTATTTTTATGTCAATAGGCTAATTTAGACATAATATGCAGTGTTACCATGAGATTAAAATATGTTTTGTGGCTCCAGGCAGATTTTAAGAATTAATTATGGTCAAAAATGGCTCTTTTATTAGTTAAGGTTGCCGACCCCTGGTCTAGGTAGATGTCTGTAGGGGTTAGTCATGGTTCTAAAAGATATTACACCACAAGTTTTGGTGGAAACGGAGCTTAAAGGGATAGTGCACCCAAAAATGAAAATTCAGCCATTATCTACTCACCCATATGCCGAGGGAGGCTCAGGTGAAGTTTTAGAGTCCTCACATCACTTGCGGAGATCCAAGGGGAGAGGAGGTAGCAACACAACTCCACCTAATGGAGGCTGACGGCGCCCCAGATTAAAACGTCCAAAAAACACATAATTGAATCCACAAAATATCTCCATACTGCTCGTCCGTAGTGATCCAAGTGTCCTGAAGTCCCGACATAAAAAGTTGTTTGGAAAAACATCATTTAAACTCTGTTTTTAGCCTCACTGTAGCCTGTAGCTCTGACTGCCTCTCTGTGCACCGCGCTCATGCGTGTGACCATGACACATGGACACTTGGATCACTACGGACGAGCAGTATGGAGATATTTTGTGGTTTCAATTATGTGTTTTTTTAAGATGTTGATAAGGGTGCCCCGCTAAATTTGTTAATTGGAATAGTCTAAAACAGACTCCAGTTAAATCACACATCTTTCAGTCAAATTGTGAAGATGACACTCTTCTGTTCTTTCTGGATCATTTGTCTTCAAATGGTGCATGATAAAAACCTGAAGTTGACAGCACACAGTGATTGCTCACATGGAAGTCTGACAGTCAGGCACACCAAACAGTTTATTTAGCTGAATAACAATTCAGTTGTTCTTAGTTAGGGGGTTGCAGATACCAGATATTTTCATTATCCCTTCAGTATGATACATTTAAAGAAGAAGAATGGATGACCACATTTTCTACTCTCCAAGCAGGCGTTGGTTTGAGTCCACGTGAGGTGTGACTCAACTTATAGAGACTTTAAACTCGGCCCGTCACTGTTACCACACCATCTCCTATAAAATTTGTTTAGCCTTGTTGTTGTTGCACAATCCTGCAGCGGAGAGCGAGGACTATTCTGAAATCTGTCTTCTTGGTGTAAAAGGAAAATCGCAGCTGTCAAAATAAACACTGATGGTACACTGAATTTCACGGAGTTCCCACACCTTCTTAAAAATCTTAAAGATCAAATGAAAGGACTTTTCAATGACTTTCCAGGCCTCATTTCTCAAATTCAAAGGTTCGCTTTAGGTTAGCATTCTCACTTGCTTGCTGCTGCTTACCTGCATCATTCAACTTTATTTGGTCATGCATGCAGACAGCGGAACGTAGCCTATTTGCTACCATAAAGGAAAAACTTTGACGGTTTTAAAGGGGAACTAATGTGTTTTGGTTTTTTTCAACCTGGGCCCTATTTTCCGATCTACTTTTGTCTAAATGAGTGATAGGATGTTCAATATGTGACATTTCTCCAGTATGAAGCTAGAGCTGACCTGCCTGCAGCCCGTGAGCGTGCGCTATATTAAATAATAGGGCACTCAGACAGCGTCAAACAACGTCAAAATACGTCCACTAAAAGTGCATTTTTTTCACACAGATAGGCTCGGATTGTTAGTGTAATTATCTGACAACATAACGGAAAGGAGAAATGAACGTCTGTGTTTACCTTTAGCTGGATTCAGACATGTTCCTCTGCCTGTTGCTGCTCCCTCTCTCTCCTTGTCCGCTCTTCAATTTCAGTGAGCTCTGTGTCCGTGTACGTCCGTGTACTCTGTGTACTCCGTGTTCAAATAAATACGGGCGGTCATCAAACTCAAATGGCTCATCCAGATCCAGTTGGTCAAAATCAGGTAAAAATTCAGCCATGACTACTCCAAACAGAGTAACTCCTCGCGTTTGTAAGGTCACTCCAGCGATAACTTCCTGCATCAACTCAAATCTCACGAGATGTGAGATTTCAGAGCCAGACTTTCACTCTCTGAGTGAGTGTTTTGACTTGCCACAACAAACATGACCAACTGGATCTGGATGGACCGTATTTATTTGAACACGGACGTACACGGACGTACATGGATGCAGAGCTCATTGAAACTGAAGAGCGGACGAGGGGACAGAGGGAGCAGTGTTACTTCGGTAGCACATATAATAAAATTGCAACAGGCAGAGGAACATGTCCGTTAGGCTTTATTGTCTTCACAATTTATTGTTTCTTATCTGTAAAATTAAAGTCAAAAAAGTTTCCACTGAGGGAAATGGTTTCAGCTTACAGAAATAAACAGGTCTGCATGACATGCGACATGCGCATGAGACTCAAGGATCATCACTTGTCTTGTAGCATGACGCTGTAAAAACATTTTTCCCTACATGTTGTATTAAGTGTACAAGTATTAAGTGTTTTAATCTTAATGTTATTCCTGACAGGGTGTCAGAAGCTCATTAACTGCATGTATATGTTGTAACAGGACACTTAAACTCTCCATAATAAGGAGGAAAATATATTCAAGCGCACTTGATGTGGAATCCAATCAAAATGTCTCATTAGAATGATTTCAGTTTAATGGCTTCCCATAGAAATTGATCAATTAAACACTGTCATCAAACAAACGCCGTCACATCCATCACGCCAGCCGATATCCAATTTTCAATAAGTAGTGACCCGACGTATCAGCAAACCAATTAATCAGTGTAGCCCAACGAGGTGACGTTCAGGCGACCCTGCTCAGTCCATTTGGTTCTTCACAGCTGAATGAAGAGGTGAGGCCGCGCTATTATAATGTAATTATGATGCCAGCTTCCATCGCGGAGAGTGAAGTGAGGATCTGTCGAAGTTATGCAGGATCTGCGGCTCCCTCTGGCCACGGCGAGTCCCGCCACTTGTCAGTAAGTGATCCACACCTGTCCAACACGAGTTCTTGCTCTGTACCTCTAAACCACCTCCCCCCCCCCCCCCCCCCCCCCCACCCCCGTCCTCCCTGCTCAACATTTGTCCCACGGGTCCGGGCTCTCATCCAATCACACACCGCATAAATCCATAACTTCGGCTCTCCCCTCGGCCCCCAGGAAAACACAATAAACTGCGCTCATCTTTTATGCATGATTTTCTCTGTCTCTGTAGCTAGCTTCGCTCTTGGTGCATATCAATCATCACGGGGACGCTGCGGGGCAGGGAGACAGAGACAGAGAGAAAGAGCGATGGCGGGTGGGAAATATACATGGTTGCACAACAAGGCAAAATGAAGAGTCCTGTTTCTTTATCCACTGACTTGGATTTCTATTTCAATTTCCCCTGCCCCTTCCCCTCCCCTCCCCTCCCCTCTCTGCCCTTTCCTCCACCTCCTCCACTCTCCCTTTGCAGAAAAAAAAAAAAAAAACAACACATGTTGGCGATATGAAACTGACCGGCTCACCTCTCGCTGTGCATCTATAGCTGCAAGTTAACAGACACATGTTGGTGTTTTTAAGAGACACCCTCTCCCTCAGGGGGAACGGGGGGGTCGAGGGCACTGTTCTTCCCTCCCACACAGAACATACACACAGGTTGGCTTCACTGAGATGTGTACAGCACATCTACACGGGCCTCATTGGCATGCTAACATATTCACCGACAGCCGAACCACAGCTGGCTGAGTGTGGGAGAGGCCAGCGGTTGGGCTTGACATGAAACCGGACGGCAGAGAAAAAACATACGACTCCCTGGAGCGGCGCAGCATTACTGGGTTGAGGTTCAACAATAATAAGAATTTTATTTATGGAGCACGTTCTTGTGCACAGAGAGTCTCACAGAGGGAATGATAAAACACAATGACAGGACACAAGCGGCCTCAAAACAGCAGCATGAATTAAATACAGCAGCTAATGTTAATACACCAAACTACTGTCGAAGAATATCAATGACAGATGAGAACTGAGATTAAAATAATAAACCATATATTTTAAGATTTGGGCAGAAAAACTCACAATACGGAAGAAAATTTTACATTACATCTGAATCTCTTATTAAATATTTTAGTTAAGCTTTTAATATTTAGAAGCAAACAAAGGCATGAATAATTAAATTTCAAAGATTAACCAAGATCACATTTTATTACCTGGGAAGTGGAATAAACACTGGGATTTGACTCAGTCAGTTTTAACAACTATCAATTAATGAGCGAATTAAGACAATTTTGATCATCTATCAATCATTTGGGTTAGTTATGAGGTAAAATAAAAACCTGTGTGTGTGTGTGTGTGTGTGTGTGTGTGTGTGTGTGTGTGTGTGTGTGTGTGTGTTTTTGTCCTGTTGGTTCCGTAAAACAAGCAATTCAGCTTTGGGGTTAACATATCCCATATTGATGTTTGGTCATGGACTTTCCACGTCTACATACAACGTGAAAGGTACCCTGGGTGTGTTGGTTGCTGACGTCCTGGGACGCTGTGTCAAGTTCTGTTTTCATGGGCATTTCACGTTTACATACAGTCTCAAAAAGACAGGGTTTGGCTTTTTATTTTATTTTTTTTTATTTAACCTTTATTTACCCAGGCAAGCAATTAAGAACAAATTCTTATTTACAAATGCAGCCTGAACCAAAGAGCAAAGGCTCTCTGGAGGGAGAGGGGGAGTGGATGCTAAAAATAAAAAATAAAGTTATATAAAATACACAATAAACAATTAATAAACAATTAATAAATACAATACAATAAAGGTGAAAAACAGTGCAAACATGACAAGTAGGCCTACTCAACAGGTGCAAGAGTCAACTATAATTTGTTGCAAATTTTGTTTAAAGACTGTGAGTGATGTGAGGACGGTAAGTTTGAGGGTGTTTTGAATGGTGTTCCAGTCATTAGCTGCAGCAAAGCGGAAAGTGTTGCGTCCAAAGACTGTGCGGGCTTTGGGGATGGAGAGTTAAATGAGTTTACTGGACCTTAAATTGAGGGCAGAGTGGGAGAGGTGCAGAAGGGAGGAGAGGTAGGGAGGTGTCATACCAAGTATGGTTTTGTAAATAAGCTGAAGCCAATGGCGGAGTCGTCTGGTGTGGAGGGATGTCCAGTCTACTAGGTTGTATAAGTCACAGTGGTGAGTACTGAAATGTGCACCTGTGGCAAAACGGATGGCAGAGTGGTGGAGAGGGTCCAATTTACTGAGGGTAGAGTGAGATGCCATCCTGTAGATGGTGTCGCCAAAGTCAAATATGGGCAGGATGGACAGTTTGACAAGTGTGTGTCTGGCTGAACGGGTGAAGGTGGCCTTGTTGCGATATAGAAAGCTCAAACGAGCTTTAACTTTTGACTGTAAGTGCTTAATGTGGGTGGTGAAGGAGAGGGACGAGTCCAACCAAAGGCCAAGATATTTATAACAGGTCACAAACTCGAGTTCAGAGCCGTCGGCACAGAGGATTTTAGGGGCAGTGGTTGAGTCATGTTTCCGGTCAAAAATGATACATTTTGTTTTCTTAGTGTTGAGGAGAAGATGAAGGCTGTGGAAATGCTGCTCAATAGAAGAGAGACTATGCTGTAGTGTGGCTGCTGCAGAATGAAGAGAAGGGCCCACTGAGTATAAGATGGTGTCATCGGCATATAGGTGGATCTTGGAGTTGCCGGCATTCTTGGCTACATCATTAATGTAGATAGAGAACAGCGTTGGGCCTAGGATAGAGCCTTGAGGCACCCCTTTAGTGATGGTGAGAGGGTCAGACAGGATGTTTTCAGTCTTAACTTGCTGGACTCGATTGTTTAGGTAGCTGGCGAACCAATTACAGGAGTGTGATGACAGACCAATGCTGGAGAGCCTCTGCAGGAGGATGGAATGGATGACGGAATCAAAGGCCTTAGTAAGACCAATGAAGGCAGCAACGCAGATCTGCTTAGAGTCCAGGGAAGTGATAATGTCATCCAGGACCTTCAGAGTGGCTGTAGTACACCCATGGCCTGGCCGGAACCCAGACTGCAGGTCGGACAGGATGTTGTTTGAGGCCATGAAGTGACTGAGCTGTTTGTGAACCAATTTTTCTAAGACCTTGGCCAAGCAGGGCAGGATGGGAATAGGTCTGTAACAGTTCGGATCAGAGTCAGAGCCACATTTAAAGAGCAGGAAAATCAGTGCAGATTTCCAGTCTGGAGGAAAGACAGACAGCTCTAGAGACATGTTGAATAGCCGCGAGATGGGGACAGCAATGACGGGAGCAGCAACTTTTAAAAACATGGGATCAAGCCCATCGGAACCCGCCGACTTGTTAGAGTCCAGCTTAGTGAGCTCCTCTAAGACTTCCGAGGCCAGGATGGGTTTAAATGAGAAGGTCCCAGAGCTGGAAGACGTAGGTGAATGTGATGAAGCAGCAGTGGGGGGTTTGACAGAAGAGATGTGAGCTGAATTGACAAAGTGTTGGTTGAGAAGTAAGGCCATATGGGACTTATCAGTGACAACAGAGTCACCAAAAGTCATTGCGCTGGGAAAATGGGGGGGGGGGGGGGGGGGGGGGAGCTTATTTTCCATGGATTTGACTGTTTTCCAGAATGTCTTGGCGTCAGAGCCGCAGGATGCAAATTTGTCCAGGAAGTGAGTGACTTTGGCTTTTCTGATGGCTTGAGTGCATTTGTTTCTACATTGCCGAAAGGCAAGCCAATCAGTAGGAGACTTGGAGGAACGGGCTTTCCGCCATAAGGTGTTCTTCTGGCGGATTAATGCAGCCAAATCTCGGGAAAACCAGGGGCTGCAGCGATCCTTGATCCGTAATTTTATGAGTGGGGCATGTTTATTAATGATCTGGCCAAAGGTCGACTTGAAGTAGGACCAGGCTTCATCCATAGTAGAGAAAGTGTTAATTCTGTCCCAGCTCACAGCAGCATTGTCGTGGAGAAAGGCATCTGGGTCAAACTTCTTCAGGGAGCGTTTGAAAACAGTCACAGGTGGACGTTTAACAGAGGAACCAGAGCGTATGCAAGCAATAGCACAATGATCACTCAGATCTTGACTAAAGACACCAGATTTATAATTAAACGGAGCATTCGTGAAGATGACATCTAACAGTGTGGCAGATGAAGGAGATTTTAGATTATGTCTAGTGGGTTCTGATATATGTTGGAAGAGGTTTAGGGCATTGAATTGTTGTGCAACCAGATCTGGGGGGTTAGTCATGTCCCAGTTTAGATCACCCAGGAGAATGAACTCGGATGTGCGGGGCCAGGAGTTCACTAAGAACAATTAAAGAACAGAGTGGGGCAGAGGGTGGTCTATAGCAGACAGCAACAGAGAGAGAAAAGTTATTAGACAATTTGATCTTTACCACTAGTAGTTCCAATAGCTTAGGAACGGACTTTGACAGAGAAATAGTGCATTGCAAATGGTCTTTAACATATAAAGCAACACCACCTCCTTTGCTAGCTCTGTCCTGGCGAAATACATTATAGCCTGGTATGGAAATGACAGAATTGACAATATTTTTCTTAAGCCACGATTCAGAAATAGCGAGAACATCAGGAGTAGCAGTGTGAACCCATGATTTCAGCAAGTCAAGTCTGGGTAACAGGCTGCGAATGTTAATATGCAAGAAACCCATAGACGTGCGATCACAAAAATCCACAAATGACAAATTAGGGACAGCATGATTAACAATAGCTGGGCCTGGGTTGGGATGTATATTGCCTGAGACAAACAGCATGAGAATAATTAAAATGCACCTGAGAACAGAGCCAAAGCATACTTTTGGAGTATTGCTATTTTCTTTCATAGAGGATTTAACATGTAATAGAAGGGGAGAGTCAATGAATTGCTGCAGAAGCATAAAGGAGTACAGTGAAGAGTATAACACAATCAAACTAGGAAGTCCTGTATTTTTTGTGATCCAGAAAGTGAGAGCATCTCTGGGCAATAGTCTGATGTCCAGCGTGCCACCACCATAGAGGACTATGGCTGGCCTGTGCAAATGTCTGCCAGCATCTCCGGGGGACTGATCCGCAGTGAGCAGGCAGATGATAGACAGTGTAAGCCAGAAGGCCATGGACAATCTTTTGTAAGGATACATGTTGTTACGTGCACAAAGCACAGAAGCACTGAGAAAAGGTTTATAAGCTTTATAATCTTATGGGACACGAACACTGCTCTCTCGGGTGAAAGTCCTTGTCCCTCCACGTTTCCCCCTGATGCCGCCGGACGCTGTTAAACTATAGCTATGTTTCCATCCAAAAGTGATTTGAATCATTGGGAAACGCGCATTAAAAGAAATACGAATCCTGTGTGTTTCCATTAAATGTACGGACTTTGGTGAAAACTATGAGTCTCGCATTCTTCTTCTTCTACGTTTTACCGCCTTCCCGACCCGGAGTGTGGATATCACCATGGAGAGAGGTGCGCTACGTCAGATTTAATTCGAACATAACTGTTTCCATCCCCCCGTTTTGTGAATCAACATTTTTTTGAATCACCCAAAACCTGGCTAAAGCGAGTGTATTTTAGTTTGTGTGAATCAGGAAATTTTAATTTTAATTTTGGCATTTCCATCATAATTTTCCAATGCGATACTTCTAGATGCGCATCTAAACAAGCTGATGGAAACATGGCTTATAACAGCATCCAGCCACGTATCATGCCGACGCTAAAGGTTGGTTTCTGGCGCCGCAAGTCACTGCCTAAGCGCTGGATTATGCAGACTTCGGAGTAAGACCATCCTTGGTTGTGAAATTTTGGGCCAATACTGATACTGTATATTGATTGATTGACTGGTTTTTACTTGTATCATGCACACATTCATGTGCCCAACCCTCATGAGTAACAATCAAAAGTACATGTTATTTAACTACTCAGTCCAGAAACAGAATCCTCTGCCTTCTGTCCCAAGCCTGGCAAACAAAGTCAGCCACGAGGTTCCCACTCTGACACAACACTCAAAGTTTTCATGATCATCCAGCCAAAGGAAATCAACATAGACAGAGGTCACCTTACTGAAAAGTACATCCCTCACGTCTTCATATACAGGACAGTAAAACAAGACGTGAACCTCACTCTCAACTTCACCTAAATTACACAGCAAATAAATTCAGTCCTCCTCTGAGGTGGTGTTACACCTTCCAGTCTCTAAGGTTAATGCTAATGTTTCTAAGTGCACAGGTGCACAAAGGGATCTTTGTCTTTTGTTGAGATTATACTTCACGTAAGGTTCCACACTGTAGCTGTTATTTGAGACAATAAGTTTGTAGTTTTGGTTTATACCTTATGTCAACAGACCATTTTTCTCTAAGCATGCGAAACATTTCACTCTTAATCATCTGGATATCACAAGTGAACCTGTTCTGGAAAATAAATGACAAGTTGTTCAAATAATGACTTTAACTCATCAGCCCAGGTGTGACAGTGAGAGGTGTCCAGATGAAATATCTTTTTAGTAAGTCTCTGATTCGACATCTTTATAGGTCTATGACGGCACTAATGAACCAAAATTGAAAACTGAACTTCTCTCAACTGATATTCTTCTGAAATGTACTATTTGCGATTTGTCTTGATTTACCACCAGTCTCCGTAACAAGGACCATTCTTCAACAGTTTTCAGCATACTCTGCAGATTATAAAATAACAATTTGGCCTATTGCCGATTGCTGATACCCATGTTTTTAAATAGTTGTTGTTCATTTTGTTTTTATTTTTATTTATTTCCCCTTTTGTGCCAGGGAAACAAAGAAATCTACACTACAAAAAACAAAACATAAAAAACTTTAAAGTCATTCATAATAAAATAACTGCTTTTACAATGTTTGTAATATATATATGATATATCATAATTTGCTTTCTAATATCCAATTTATATTGCTACGAAAACATTAACAAATTTCCCCTTCAAAAGCTGGATTTATTTAAGTGTTTTGCCCTAAACTACATTTTTCAATATTACATTGGAACCCATCATGAGAACGTTGAAATTTACCTTCACCTAACACCAACTTTTATTAAACAGAGCTTGAACACATCATAATGTAACTCACTGTAATCTCTGTGAGCTGTTAGTTCTGGCCACCAGCTGCTAACTGCTAACAGCTAATGATTTTAATGTAGCATTATCAGCATTATCATGATCAAGTATTCAGTGTCTGTTCAAATTAAAATACTCATGTCGCTTATTTGCTTCAATACTCATGCTTATGACAAACATTATTGGCGTCCTCTTTGGCTGAGCTGTAACGTTAGCTAGCTCAGTGGTGCTAGCAGTATCTGTGCGCTTCTTTCTTCACAGTGATGCAGTTAGGAGGTGTAGTGTGGTGGAAAGAAAATAATTCCTAAATGAAACTGCTCACAACAAGGTCTGTGGATTATCTTGAGTAACCAGGTCATGATTTCTAGAAAGAGACATTGATGTTGAGTTTTTTAAATATATATTTTTTGGCACTTTGAGCACCACAAGCTGAGTGTCGTCTAGTTTCATTATACTAGAAAGAAGGCGGACATCTCTACAGCCGATATTTATACACTCGGCAACTCACACCCAAACTATCTAGACTGATAAATAAATTTTGGATTTTGGAGTGAACTGTCTCTATAAGTGCTTTAAATTGAATCATTGCAAGGCAAAAAAAAAAAAAAAAAACAAAAAAAAAACATTTAAAGGGAGAATCAGACTATTAAATCTGACATAGCATGACTGTTTCACAAGAGCAGGCTCACCGCTCTGTCTCATTAAACAATGGCAATCATACAGCATTGTTACAGAGCGGTATTTAATTTCTATAATTTCTATTTCTAATACATAGATTTGTTGGCATTCAAGTTCACCAAATCTGGATATTTTTGCCAACCTGTGACCAGACCCAAAATAGAGGTGCTTTCAGAACTCCTGATTTTAAGAGTGAGAAACCTGCAGGAGTAATGGTTGAAACCTTATTTGACACCTATGCATCATACACACATTGGAGCTTTTAGTATGCAAGAACTGTACTCTGACATTAGTACCACACGCAGAGCTATTATTTCCCTCATAGCTGATTCTTGACAAGTGTTTTGGACAGAAGGTCTTTTACAAGAGAAGTTGTGCTTTGAATAACCACCCTGAGCATGAAGGTGTTCGTTATTCTGATCCACACCCCCGCAGGCCAATCCATCACAATCAATCAGTCAATCAAATGCTCTTTTCCTGATGCTTTTAACCGAACCATTTGTCACCCTTCACCCGCAGTTTCACAGCGCCGTGCGCAGCGGGAATGCAAATACAAAACAATATGTTTTTTGCGGTTATAATGGAATAGTCTGAGGATAAGGTGTTTAAAAGCCTCTATGTAACTGCGGCGAGTGTGTTCCCAGGTACGTCAGGGGCTGAGCGGCGGCCACAGGGAGGCTGAGATTACAGAGTAAAGCCCTCCTCTTCGTCCCTCAAGTAATAAAAGCAAAATGAGACTGACATTTCACTCTGGAAGACACACTCAGGCATGCACACACACTCTGTGAGCTGGGAGACCACAGGACAAACACGCAGATACAGGGCGGGAAATGGCGTGTGCATACCCACACACACACACACACACACTCACACACACACACACACACACACACACACACACACACACACACTGATGTACGCCACACAAATATGCAACATCCCATAAAGAGAGGCAGGAGTTTAGAGAGTGACAAAGGAAAGAAATCCAAAATTACAAATAAAACAGTGAGTTTCTGAAACTTGGCAGCTACAGAGCTCCTGAAATAAACTATAGTTTATTTCAGGAGCTCTGTCCGTGCTGGTTCAGGAGTTAAACCCTGAATCCTTCGGTCACAAACAACACAGGTTCCCTGTGTTCCCAAATCAGGTTTAAGGAGCAGTTAACCAGTGGTTCCCAAAACATGTAAAAGGTAGAATAACTTAGTGGTTCCCCCATAGAAAGGTTTAAGGTGGTGTATACCAGTGGTTCCCAAAACAGGTTAAAGATGTAGTAAGTGAGACAGATTTAAGGTGGACGATATAAGGGCTTGCCAAAAAAGGTTCAGGTCAGAGTAAACCAGTGGTTCCCAAAACAGGTTAACAATGAAGTAAGACAGTGGAAACCAAAACAGGTTTAAGGTGGACTAAATAGGTGGTTCCCAAAACAGTTTTAAAGGTGAACCAAATCTGTGGTTCCCAAAACAGGTTTAAAGTGTGGTTTCCACCATGGATTTAAGATTGACTAAACCAGGAGTTGCCAAAAAAAGTTCAAAGATACAGTAAACCAATTGTTCCCAAATCAGGTTTAAGGAGCAGTAAACCAGTGGTTCCCAAAACAGGTAAAAGGTAGAATAACTTAGTGGTTCCCTCCAGAGAAAGGTTTAAGGTGGTGTAAACCAGTGGTTCCCAAAACAGGTTCGAGGTATGGTTACCAACATGGATTTAAGGTCCACTAAATCAGTGGTTCCCAAAACAGGTTCAAGGTATGGTTACCAACATGGATTTAAGGTCCACTAAATCAGTGGTTCCCAAAACAGGTGTAAGTTGGAGTAAACAAGCAGTTCCCTAAAACAGGTTTAAAGGTGGACTAAATCAGTGGTTCCCAAAACACCACGCAGAAGGAAGTGTGCATCTACTCATGAAAGAGAGGCACATGTATGAAAGCAAATAATAGACACAAGTATTTTAATTTTAACAACTTCTGAAAATACTTAAAGGTATATTACGCAAAACTGTCAGTTACTGTTTGTAAACACGCTGATGCATACCCACACAAACACACACACACTGATGTACGACACATAAATATGCGACATCCCATAAAGAGAGGCAGCAGTTTAGAGAGTGACAAAGGGACAAGAGGAAGGAAATCCAAAATTACAAATAAAACAGAATGAGTTTCTGAAACTTGGCAGCTACAGTCGAGTCGTTTATTTCAGGAGCTAAGTCAGGTGAGTTGATCTGATTCTGAAAGCCCACATAAGCTCTCACGTCCACACCCAAACTCAACGTGCTGGTTCGGGAGTTAAACCGCGAATCCTTCGGTCACAAACAAACCTCTCAGTCTCGATTGACTTTTCCGAACAGCAGGCTCAGTCATGCAAAGTTTCCATCACTATTCAACAAATGTGCGCTCCATTGATATTTACTGAATAACTTCTTTCTGTGAAAAAAGCATTAAAATTTCATGATATTTTTCCATTTCCATTCATCCTTTCAAATTCAATATTTTATAATTCACGGGAAAAAAATATGTGGAGGGAAATCCGGCCAGAGACAGACAGACAAAGACAGAATGGGAAAACAAGGAAGCAGATAGAAAGAGTTATTAAGCGCATATTAATGTTTGCTCTCCTCCTCCATGGCTCTGCCTCCTGAGATGTGCCCGTCGCTACTTTAAGCATGAATACTTAATCACACACCAAACACTGTCTAATTCCTCTCCCCAGAAAAGCGAGGAACAAGACGGAGCCGGAGAGACGGAGTGAGAGAGAAAAGGGGAAAAAATAAAAAAAGATTGAAATGTCACAGAGGCAGTGCTAGGATACTAATAAAGCTATGCAAATAGCAATTAGCTGAACCAATAACCTCTGAGTCAATACCAAGCCACCCAAATGGGAATATCCCAGCGCCAGGCTCAGGAGTTCAAAGGTCGCGCTGTGATTGGAGGTCACGGCCTGAGCCGATAAGTGACGCATTTCAGAAGAAGGTTGTAATTGTGGCCAAAGAAGAGAGGCACTAATGTTTGCACGAATAAAGAGAGTCAGTGCTGCTTTTGTCGAAGTGAGAACCTCTAAGTGCCCGTCTGACGTATGTGCAATCTGAGCTCTATTTTCTCTCTTGTGTGACTCTTCCAAATCCATACATTTAAAGACTGTGAAATAATGAATCATCACTTCAACTGTGTGCGCCATTTTGATGAATGAGATAGTTTTTTTTTTTTTTTTTACAATCGAGATTTACTATAAGGTTTGCCAGATTTTTATTTCAGTTTTTCAAAGACATCAGGGATAGAAAAACATCTGAGAGCCAAGAAAAGCTTTGTACTAATACTTTTACTGCTACTCTGGAGATAAAATTAGCATAGGCAATTAGCAGGAAAAACAACTCTGGCAGTTTCTCTGAGTTTATGAACATGGGTGGCATGTGGCTATGTGCGTGTGTGTGCTCTGTGCTGCAAAACATGGTTTGACAATCAGGGACTGACAGGTGCAGCTTTCGCACTCTTCCAGTGAAACATGCCTTCACAGCGTGAGATAAACAAAGTGGAAAAAATCACTGTGCGACTTTGTGTGTGTGTGTGTGTGTGTGTGCGTGACAAAACGTACAAATCCCGCTCACTCGATGAAAGTGTATCATGATTTCACACCTTTTCCCTCAACACTATAGATTCATTCTGAACAGACTTACAAGACGGAGTGCGTGGCGTCCGCCTGGGGGGTAGTGCTGCTCCGCTTGGCTGAGGTCAAGATCTGCTCCCACTCGGAGAAACTGAAATGTAAAAATGACGCAGTGTGTTCTTGTCTGACTACATGAATACAGAGATGTGGAGAAAACACTGAGAGGAAAACATTTCAGAGCAGTAGATGTACTGTCTGCAAAACACGTTGCTCAATGTACTCTCTGTTTCTATTTGTTGTTTACTCCTGCCTGACCAAACAGTTTCAAGATGGAATAAACCAGTGGTTCCCAAACCTGGTTTAAGGTGGACTAAATAGGCCATTCCTTAAACAGGTTTAGATATAAACTAAATCAGTTGCTCCCAAAACAGATTTAAGTTGGAACAAATCATTGTTTCCCAAAACTGGTTTAATGTGTAGCTACTGAGACAGATTTAAGACTGACTAAACGAGCGCCTCCCACAACAGGTTTGAGGTGGACTAAGTTCATTTGTTCCTGAAAGGGGCGTAAGATGTGGTTACAGCGACAGAGATAAGGTTGACTAAATGGGGGCTTGCCAAAACAGGTTACAGATAAAGTAAACAAGTGGTTCCCAAAACAGGTTTACCGTGGACTAAATCAGTGGTTTCTAAGACATGTTTAAAGTTGAGTTAAGCAACAGTTCCCAAACCTGGTTTATGGTGGACTAAATAGGTGATTCCCAAAACGGGTCTAAAAGTGGAAGAAATCAGTGATTCCAAAAACCAGTTTAAGGTGTGGTTACCAAGAAGGATTTAAAGTAAACTAAATCAGGGGTTCCTAAAACAGGTTAAATGTGGAGTAAACCAGCGGTTCCCAAAACAGGGTTGATGTGCCGTTTTTAAGACAGATTTAAGGCAGACCAAATCAGGTTTGCCAAAACAGGTTCAAGACAGAGTAAACTAGTGTTTCCCAACACAGGTTAAAGGTGTAGTAAACCAGCAGTTCCCAAAACAGGTTTAAGGATGACTAAATCTGTGGTTCCCAAAACAGGTTTGATGTAGTTACTGAGATGGATTTTATGCTTACTAAATCAGTGGTTCCCAAAACAGGTTTTAGGTGTAGTTACTGAGACTGATTTAAGGCTGACCAAAACAGGTTCAGGTTAAAGAACACTAGCAGTTCCCAAAACAGATTTAAGTTGGACTAAATGAGGGCTTGCCAAAACAGGTTACAGTTAAAGTAAACTAGTGGTTCCCAAAACAGGTTTACAGTGGACTACATCAGTGGTTTCTAAAACATGTTTACGGTGAAGTAAACCAGCTGTTCCCAAAGCAGGTTCAAGGTGAAATAAACAAGTGTTTCCCAAACCTGGTTTATGGTGGACTAAATCGGTGATTCCCAAAACAGGTTTAAAGGTAAACTAAATCAGCTGTTCCCAAAACAGGTTTAAGGTGGAAGAAATCAGTGATTTCAAAAGCTGGAAGGATTTAAAGTGGACTAAATCAGGTGTTCCTAAAATAGGTTAAAGGTGGAGTAAACCAGCGTTCCCAAAACAGGTTTGATTTGTAGTTTTTTAGACAGATTTAAGGCAGACTAAGTCAGGTTTGCCAAAACAAGTTCAAGATAGAGTAAACTAGTGTTTCCCAAAACATGTTTGAGGAGGACTAAATAGGTGGTTCCCAAAACAGGTTTGATGTAGTTACTGAGATGGATTTTATGCTTACTAAATCAGTGGTTCCCAAAACAGGATTTAGGTGTAGTTACTGACACTGATTTAAGGCTGACTTTAATGTGGTTTAAGATGTGGTTACAGAGGCAGATTTAAGGTGGAATAAATGAGGGCTCTCCAAAACAGGTTTAAGATGAACTAAATAGAAAGTTTTCAAAACAGGTCTATGGTGGACTAAATAGGCAGTTCCCAAAACACATTTTTAAGGTGTGCTTACCAAGAAGGATTTAAGGTGGACTAAATCAGGAATTCCCAAAACAGGTTCAAGGAGGAGTAATCCAGTAGTTAAAGCAGACTTTATCTCTGGTGTCAGAGACAAATTCAAGGTGAACTAGGTCCGTGGCTCCCCACAAGTTTAAGGTGGACAGAGTTTGCAGATCCCAAAGACGTTTAAGGTGGACCAAATCAGTGGTTACCTAGATGGGGTTATGGTGTAAGGCTGAATAGAACAGTGGTTTCCAAAATAGATTTAAGGTGAACAAAACCAGCGTATCCCACAAGTTTAACCAAAGGGGTCGAGATGATGAACAGAACAGGAAACAAGAAAATGGATATTTCTGCTTGGTGAAACTGTGCTTGCTTCAGTCTTCTCTAATCTTTGCATTTATTCTGGCGACACACTGGATCGTTTTACCTCTGTTCCCCTCCATAAATGATTTTAATACAACAATCTGTGAAGGTTGAAATGTTTAGAGTCCATGAACACTTGCAGCCTGTGATACGGGATCATAAATTGGTACGCTAAAAAAGGTTAGGAACCACTGGACGAGACCTCTGCTGTGATTAATGTAGAATCAATTATTCAAATACACATCAGCTCACATATCAGCCTCGTCTTAAAACGTTTAGTGTTGTTACGGGCTCTCTAATTTGACTCAAACATATGTACAGAAATGACGCAGACATTAAAATTTAACGAAGCAGCACTGAGCTGTCACCGGCAGTAAAAGTGTAAAAATAGAGGCGTAAAAACCTCCTCAGTCATCTATTGTGAGAATCAATCTTATTAAATCACACCCTGCGGAGACAGAGAGGGAGAAATTACTTGGCCGCTCTTCATTTGTCTTGAGCCTTTTAATCTGTGAGAAAGAGCCGAAATGACCTATGTTACACACACACACACACACACACACACACACACACGCATAAACACACAAGCCCTATGCGGGGGCAACTTTTGATGTGCCGTTAGTCCGGGTGCGTAGCAATCAGGAGCAGCATGTAGCCCGAGGCTAGCAAGACACCATAAGATCCGCTGCAGATGCAAGGCAGAGAGATGCAGAGGTAAGTGAATATGTGTCGATGGGCGATTTTTGAGGAAAGCTTCTAAGTGTTTACAGAAAGCAGAGCGGATATAAAAGCATAACGTGGGAGTTTGTCCCTCAGTGGATTTCTGGAATGTGCTGTAATATTTTCATTTTATCTGCTTCAGAGGGAAGACAAGCTTTGAACCCTCTGTGCTGCTGATGGAGTGTTTGGTCTCTCTAAACTGTGTGTAAGAATCTTCTGTGCACAGCTTTGAGTTTCCTTATGTGCTTTATCTCATGTGCCTATATGTTTGTGAGAGAGTGGATGCATGGATTCAGCATGTCCTTCATGTCTCTGTGTGTATGTTGCCTTTGTATTTCCGAGCCTGTGTATGTGTTCTAGCCCCGTCTTGTCTCTCTGAGCAGGTCTGGCTGTGACACAGTTGCTGCTAATTACAGATCAGGCAGATTAAAACCTGGAGAGGAACGGGCCAATCAAAATCTCCCCTGGAACTCTTCTTCCACACTTTGCCTTCTCTCTATCTCTTTTATTTCGCTGTTCATCACCTTGTCATTACCTCTTGCCCATCTTAAAGCTCCCTCTGCATCCCATTGACTTTTAAGTGTTTTAACCCCTGAGAGCTTAGAGTATAACTACATCTTCTCCACTTCTCACAAGGTAAGAGTAAACATGGCATACTGTCTGGATGATGCAAGAAAGTAAAAATGGTGGAAAATCCAATATGGCACACTGAAAGGGAAACTAAATATTAACTGGTGTAACTGGGGTGTAATGGTATATAAACTCAAGGTTTGTATGTACCTTGGTTTTGGGTTTTGGGACATTATCTGTACGAGCGCATCCCAGCTGACACTGGGTGAGAGGCAGGGTTCACCCTGGACAGGTCACCAGACTATCACAGGGCTGACACATAGAGACAGACAACCATTCACACTCACATTCACACCTACGGACAATTTAGTCACCAGTTAACCTGCATGTCTTTGGACTGTGGGAGGAAGCTGGAGTACCTGGAGGAAACCCACACTGACACGGGGAGAACATGCAACATTCAGGGAGACTGGGGTCTGTCACAAAATGCCACTGGGCCCAAAAACAAAAAACTTTTTCCCATAGACTTACTTTGAGAAAGAGATGTCTGTAAATGCTTGATGTCTCATTAAGAGTTGTCCGATGGCCACAATCCAAAAACTTCAAGATATAATCAAGATTCAATCCATTCAGCATCCAACATTTCCAAAATCTAATAGAGCTGCAAGATTAAATTATTTTATCCCCATTCAAGCTTGCGGAGTGCTAAACCTGAAGTCAGCTGCATGGCTGGTGGAAATTGGTTGTGGCCCTAAGTTACTAGTGTGCCTTGCTCTATGTGCCCAATGATGTGGAAGCAGCTCCGATCATACAGGTAATTTCATACCCCAGAAACAGAGCTTTTTTTTTGCCTTCATGCGCCACTGAGCAACTTTCATAGGAATGAACAGGGTCCTGCTGCCAATGCTGTATCCAGCTCTCTTAATACATCCATAGCTACACCCCTAACTGGTGGCGTCTGAGATAAGGTTAATCCAATACCAATTTCAATATCGGATATGCCTCCAATGCTGCGTAAAATGCTGGATCAGTATCAGGGAGAATGCAACCATAATTTATTAATAAATTCAAAAGTAGCTTAACACCCTGGTAAAATGGCAGTTTTTTTAGAAATTCATTTTTCTTTGCGTCTCTAAAACAGCAGCCTACACAGCAAGTTACACTGCGCAGCTGTTGGCAACTACTGTTTTAGAGATTTCCAATAAATAATTTAACTTTAGCTGTTACGAAATGTCAGAAATCAGGCCATAATTTACAGGGTACAAGGTAGTGGTGGGAATCCCCAGAGGATCTACCATAGAATATTACTACAATGCTTAAGTCACAATACAATATTATTCCGATTTTAAATATGTTGCGATATGCTGAGTATTGCGATTAAATATATTGTGTTGTAGTACCTTTTTTTTTCAAATGCAAATTATGCCCCCAAAAGAAAACTTCGACAACATCTGTTTTATCTTATAGATAGAGATAGATAAAGTTTTCAGTCTTTTCATCACACAAAAATATTGCGGTACTATGCAATTTTTTCCACCAGTAAAATGGCAACATGCACAAGGCTTTAATTTCAAGGGGTAGAACTAGTGTTGCCAATTTAAAGCCGCTACAAGGAACTTTTAACCGGATATGCAAAAGTCTCTCGTTTCTGCTGATGTCTGTGCGTGACCTACAACAGCAAATGAGACCATCGGTGTGAAGATAAGCTATTTCTATATAGAGTATATCCATACCTTTAGGAAACTGTCTCCGGGTCCGCCCCAGGTCACTTCCAGGACGAAGTGATTTACAGCACTCAGACGGCACACGTCATCTTACCTAGCTGCTTACATTTATAGTGACTCTTAAAAATAGTCGCTATTCCTCCTCCTCGACCCGATGTCCACGGGGAGTTAAAATAGCAGCAATCATCGGGTAAAAGTTCTGTGAAAGCACTGGACTCACCAACAGTCAGCCACGTCTCAGTCACACAGAGAAAATCCAATCCTCGGGAAGTCAGGAAATCCTTCAGGATAAACGTTTTGTTCACTAGCGATCTAGCATTTACCAGCCCAATCCTGGCAGGAGCCGGCGGGTCCACGGCGTTAGCTGTCCGGGGAGCCACACACAGAGGCCACAGGTTGCGCAGATTCACTCCGCGCCAGCAGGGACGAGGAGAGCAGGGGCCGCGGGGCTGGAACACCTCATCTGGGCCGACAACAGGTACCAGCCAGGCGTCGACAGGGTCCAGCAAGTGCCGAGAAATAAAGAGGCGAGGCACCGCTCCATACTCAGTCCAAGAAGCCGTGGAAGTGCTCGCCAAACAAGCCTTCAGCCTTACCAGCTGACTGCTGCGTTTACCCCGGCGGCAGTGGCACTTACGCCGGAGAGGTGGAGCTGGGGCGCGGCAGAGGTGAGCTGGGATCCCCGATAGGAGCGGGGGCAAAGTTTTCCCGTCTTGTTGTTTCATTCATCCCCAAAACAAACACATGCGTGAGCCAGGTAAGCGTCTTTACGACAATATGCGCTAGAGCTCATGGGAAATGTAGGCTTCATTCCGGCAAAACACTACCGCTTTTGTCCACAGGGTCGCTAAAATCAACTCAAAATGAAAGTTCCTTGTAGGGGCTTTAAATAGCAGCTGGAAAAAGAAAAAAATAATAAATTACAGCTGTATTATACAACTTAGATTAAAAAAATCAGTAATATTGGCCAGTACGCAAGCACAGGTACCAGAATCAGTATTGTCAAGACACAAACATGTAATGGAGCACCTCTAATCTGAGGTGCAGCATATCTCTTTAAGACCCTCACTTTTTTTGGTTGTTTTTTAGTTCTTTTATATACAGTCTCATGTTACAAACATTAGACATGCCATATTGATGTTTTCAGAAGGTAGGCTACCCAGAAAGGCAATCATCTTGGATGGGAGTGTTATAAAATCCCAGGGTTGCAGACCAGTTCAGGGCCACAAGGACACTATATGATTCTGCAAAGAAAAATCCAATTATGTAATGAGAATAATTTGCAGTACTGTGTTTTTCTTTATCTTGTTAAGGGTTAATGGGTTAAGGGTTAATGGTCACCCCAGTAAATCAACAATAATCCACAATAACAGAAAGACTGAGCACAAAAACAATCACGAGCAGGAGAGGAGAGAGAGCAGAGACAGTGGTGGCTGCTTGGCGATGTCAAGACTGGGGATATGAGTGGAGCAAATGAGGATGAACCAGTCACTGCTCCAGACAGGCAGCTGAATAGACGAAAAGAATGGAGAGACAGGATGGGAGGGCGAGAGGGAGGGGAGGATCGGGGAGAATGCTATTGTGAGCACCTACAAGTGATGGCAGAATCTGGGTGCTGGGTGTCACTTTGGAACAATCACAACTGACGTCCCAGGTGGTGTGCAGCGGGAAAAGGGGGATTCGCCTTCCAGGGCTGCAGCATTTTCCTTCCTAATCATACTTGGAAATAAATATTGTGCCAAAAAAACAGCCCAGACATGTCATAAACACCAAAACAAGCCCAGATGATGAGAGTTAAAGGAATGTGACGTTTGTGAGATGTTTTTCAGGGATTTGAAGGAAGGTCTTATTGTTTCACTTAACATGATGAGCATATAGACGTTATAATCACTCGAGGACACATGAAAAACAACATTACAATACTTAGAATCCACAGACATGAGCAACTCTGTGAGGCTGTACTTTAAACAAACTGCTAGCATCAGCATGCTAAGACACTCACAATGACAATGCTAACATGCTGCACGAGTTTCGCTTGTTGCCATGCTAACATTTGCTTATTAGCAATAAACAGAGTTGAGGATGCTGGGAATGTCATTCGCTTTGCAGGTATTTAGCAACAAACCAAAGTGTTGGACTAACTAAAATTGTGACTTTCTGACTCAAAAGTTTACCAAAGTTATTGGAATTTATCCTCAGGGGAAGATGTACGTCTGTACATGAATTCCATGGCAACCCATTTCATAGTTGTTGAGACATTTTACTTTAAACCACGACTGTCAACCTCACGGTGACCAGTGGTAAAGTCAGAGGATCACCAAATCACTATGATTCATCCTCTGGAAACCATGAATGTCTGTATAAATCTTATAATAATTCACCAAAAAGTTGAGGAGATACTTCAATCAACAGAAAGTTTATCTGGCTGACTTTAACCATGATAAAAACACAAACCACAAGTACGTCATATACGTCGATACAGGATGAATACAGTACCTGAACTGGTGGTACATCACATTCATAAAAAAATTACCTTCCAATACTTCAAAGACAAGCAAAGATGATCAACCTTTTTACAGTTGACGTCTTGAAAAATCTGTGCGCACATGTTGGCGATGGGAATGGTGTTTTGCACCAGCTACTCAGAAAAGTAAGCAAACATTGAACTGTTCCAAGCATCAAAATGGCTGTTGCATGTTCTCTTGTCAGAATTGATATCCCAACAGCGGACCGTGATACTGTGAGTGAACGACAAGTGACCGAGTCAGACTCGAGTCAAGACAGCATGGCTGATACAATCACCGAACCACAGCGCATGAACTGTTCTGCCACAGCATTGAATGAATGACCTAGTACTCACTTACTCAGACTCACGTCGAGATTGTTCTTCCGACTTTAGTGTCTTAACGAGCTATAAGTTGTGATACGGAAACAGCATGGACGCTACAAAGACGATGTGTTGAATTTTATGCACAAAGCGTTTAAAGAACACAATGGTAACAAAGACCAAAGGAAACTGATCAGGTGAGTCATGAAATACTAGCAAGACCAATTTTTTTCAGATCATTCCGACACCACATAAATGCAGCACAAGGCTGCAGAGGTAACTGGGACATCTGATACTTGCCCCTCAAAGAATGACGAATTGTTGGTTTCGTTGACATTTCTGTAACATTGTATTGAGCTTATATAGTCTACCTACATACAAATGGGATGCTGAATCAATGCATTATGTTGAACATTTTATCTCTATTAATATATACTTTACGATAGTAATGTGTTGAAAAGAAGTTCTGTGGGGTGGGCAGCACTAGCTGCCATACAGGCATGTACTTTATCACAAGTCCCTTTTTCACCAAACACTTTCAGTATGGTACCTTTGGAACCAACAGTAACCCTTCAGACGTGGTACCTAGACCCTAGTGTTTTCAACACAAACAGTACTCTTTAGGCCCGTTTCCACTGAAGAAGTTCCTGGTACTATTTGGGGGACAGGAACTACTACAGGAACGTCCTCTCGCTCGGCCCTCTCAACTGCCGTGTCTCTGTGAGAGCGGAGGAGTTCCTGTAAAGTTACCAGGCTCTGGATGTGACGTAATCATTGCGCGACCATTTTGACCGGGGCGACGTAGGGGCGTAGGGACGCCGTTAGCCGTTAGCGGTGTCAATAATAACTCCGGTCACAGTCGGTGAAAAAAATATTTTTTCCAGCGGATGTCTTAGTTACAACATGATTGAGCTAACTGGAGTAGTTTCATGTCGTAGCCGACAACGGGAGGCTTTTAACAGATGACGTCCTGATGTTAGCTTTGCTGCTGCTGTTAGCTGTCCCTGTCAGCTGCAGCCACTGATGCTTTCTAGACATCGTGATTTCCCAAAACTGAATAAATACCACACATAGCAACATAAAACTGCTTTGCTAGCTCAATCATGTTGTAACTAAGATATCCGCTGGAAAAAATATTTTTTCACGGACCATATATTGAGTTACTGAGTTATTACAGACACCGCTAATGGCTAACAGCTAACGGTTAGCCCAGCTAATCTACGATAACCATAGTAATTACAAAACGTCACACCCCACCTTGAGTATATCCGATCAGCACCAAGTAATCCCCAAGCCCCAGCCAGGAGTCTCTTGGGGCCGTTCTGAGTACCTACTCCGAGGCAGGGACTTGTTTAGCCCCTGTCAAAGTTCCGGAACTCTGTCCTTCAGGGGTGGTTCCTGCGGTGGAGACACGCACCAACGGCCCCTGCCCTGTAAAATTACCCCGAAGTTCCTGCGGTGGAAATGGGCCTTTTAATGTGGGCAGGGTTGTTGTCACTCACTGCTCTGTTCACAGCTCCACCTTTTAGTACCAGATCTGTGTGCTAGGTACCCCAACAACATCCACATCTTTTCACAGTGGAAACAAAAAAAACAGAAGTGTGCCAAAGTGAACTGAACCATACTGTACTGCTTGGTGGAAACGAGGCTATAATGTCACGGAGAAACTGACACCAAAGTTTACTAAAAATATGAAACTCGAAGGTTTGAAAGATTTGATACATTTCGTCAACGCTGTTTTCTAACTGTACAATGGTCTGTACATCTCATTACAGCAACAAGTCCTCGTAACAGTTAGGAAACTACAACTGCCAGATATAGTCATCATTATTATAAAAGCCCAACATTAACCGCCCTGCTAAATAAAGGTCACTCTACTTCCTACACTGGTGCTGGGCAGAAACTGTATACTGTGTATAATTTCCCAGTGTGAGTACTATTCATAAGGGGAGTGGGCAGTTCTTTCAACAGTCTGTAGTTGTGAGCAATTTGACTTTTTGTTTTTGGCAGTGAGCAATTTGTAAAACCTCCCAGTGCTCAAAGGAAGGTCCATCACTGAAAACACTTTAAGTGAAGTGGACACACGGCACTGACGACTGGTAACGACTCTTCAGTGATCTATTGGCCACAACAAGCGTTGATGTACTGACGTCACATCGGAGATAAGGTGTGCTGTCTGCAGCTTTTAGTCAATCTTTTTCCAGTGTGGGGGGACATATTAGGATAATTACATTTTTACATCTGGGTTTTTACTTATTATTCAGTATATGCATTATGGTGCTCTGTACCTTTCCCTCTTCAATGCATCGCAGATGTTATGATTCTGTGTACCATGGATATTCTGGTTTTACTTGGATTTAATGGCACTGATGAGTCAGATGCTGCTTAGATTCATACAGAAAACACAGAGGAAAGCAGGACATGAAACAGCCAATATGACTATATAACCATTAGTAACCTGATGATTTCATCTTCATGTTGAGATTTTTCCCAGGTTCCATCTCTGAGTGTTCCAGGTTTAATTTTGGGAGCATTTCAGGTGTTCAGCCACATATTAATCAGCAGCACAGACATATTTAGCTCTAAACAGTCTCCTTTCACCCATCAGCATCACTTTGTATGCCAGGAATGTAATGCCTGGTGGTTCAAAACACAATGTTAGATGGTTATTCTGTCTGTTAGAATATCTACCATGAAATTTGGAGAGCAGATTGGCCTTGGGCAAAGGAACTGTCGATTAGATTTTGGTGGTGATCCGGATCTGGGATTTCTGCCGTTCCACAATTATTGTTTTTTATCTTTAATCATGGAGCGGCTGGAGATAGAGGCTTGATTTAAAATCCTAAAGGTACGTTTTCAAGGTCAGGAAATCAATTTAACTCAAAATGTCAGTGAAGGGAATTCAGAATTGCAAAGAATTGATCAGTGTCGACACACAACACTTCCCCCTTCACTTCTGGCATTGTATTTTAATGTAAATTTGACCCTTTCCAAGCTCACTCATGTCCAAAAATATAAATCTGCCTACACCAGCCACATTGGCTTTGTACTTCATTATTCAAATGTGAATTTAAGTCTCATTTAATGATATTCACTACAACTTTTTCATCATTTCTGACTGTCCACTGCAGTCTGAATGTGAGTAGCTTACAGTCACTTAACCTAATGTATGCTGGGTTAATGTCTTGTGCACACAAGTTATTATCTTGAGGGAACAAGTTATTGTCTTGTGGGAACAAGGTAATTATCTTATGCACACAAATTATTGTCTTAAGGGAACAAGTTATTATCTTAAGGGAACAAGTTAATTACCTAATGGGAGCAAGTTATCTTGAGGGAACAACATATTGTCTTGTGCACACAAGTTAATTGTCTTGCGGGAACAAGTTATTATGTTATGCTCACAAATTATTAAGTTAAGGGAACAAGTTAATTACCTAATGGGAGCAAGTTATCTTGAGGGAACAACGTATTATCTTGTGCACACAAGTTATTATCTTGAGGGAACAACTTATTGTCTTGAGGGAACAAGTTATTTTCTTGTGCACTCGGGTTAATGTTCTTGTGGGAACAAGTTATTATCTTGTGGGAACAAGGTAATTATCTTATGCACACAAATTATTATCTTAAGGGAAAAAATTAAATACCTAATGGGAGCAAGTTATCTTGAGGGAACAACTTATTGTCTTGTGCACATAAGTTAATTTTCTCGTGGGAACAAGTTATTATGTTATGCTCACAAATTGTTAAGTTAAGGGAACAAGTTAATTACCTAATGGGAGCAAGTTATCTTGAGGGAATAAGGTAATTACCTTATGGGAACAAGTTATTGTCCTTTGTACACAAAGTAATTATCTTTTTACTTGTTCCCACAAGATACTTAATTTGTGAGCACAAGATAAAAAACTCATCTTTCGGGATTTTAGATGTTTTAAAAATTCTTTAAATTTTGGTCAAACTAAGCGAGAATCTGTGCGTGTTGCAGTCAACTGCATTAATGTAAAAATACTCAAGAAGATATTAAAAGATGATTGCATCTTTTTATCAAAGACAGGAGTGACATACAACAAGGGCCTCATTCTGGAATCCCACTGAGTATATGGACGTTACGTACACCCCCAACCTCTGCTCTGTTTAGTCTTTACTACTTGGTCTTTTTTTTAAATGACACAAAGAGAACAGAAAGGAATTAGAGGCATAGCAATGTCGAACAATGTCTCCAACAGCCCTCATCACAACTTCTCTTTTGTCGAAACGTCAACTCTCTGACCTCAGCCAAACTTCACAAAAATGAAAATGATAATGTGTATACAAACTGTTGGAAAAGAATCATTTCCCGACAAGATAACCTCAGTCTCATAAAATCCATATACTATTTAGGGTGAGATTGCAAGGGAAACGGGTATTTAACTATTGTTCGAACACCCATCTAAAGCGAAATCTGTACCAAAAATTGGCGACAAGACAAAACTGTTTGAGAATGTTGCAGGAGAAAGTTGCTCTGTGGAAACTGGCCCATCTGAGCTTGAATCCAGCTAATGGAGTTGTTTTAATTCAATACAATTCAGAAGCCTCCGATGTTGCAACGATTAGTCAATTAAAAAATCAAAAATCATAATAATTTAAGTATTTATTTTCGGCTAAAAAGCCAAACATTTGCTGGTTTCATGCCTCATAGATGTGAGAATTTGTTTGTTTTCTTTGTCACAAATGATGATAAACTCAATAGCTTTGGATTTTTGGTTTCACTGTGTTCAAACTTAACTTGACAAACAATAAATTAAGAAAATATTGGGCAGATTAATCACTAAGGAAAATAATCGTTAGTTGCCGCCCCACTGACGATATCAGTAAATGTCCCGCATGTGTTTTCTTGGCTGCTTCCCACTGTCTGCTTGGCGCTTGGCCACTAGCAGTGATTGAATGTCTCGGAGGGAGGTGTGCTTAGATGGAAACGGTGACACAGAAGATGACGATATGTGTCAGTGTTTTCACTTTGTATTGATAATACTGGATCATCGAATCCATGTATTGATCCACACTGATGTATAGTTACACCACTGGTAGAAACACAACTGTAGCAAGTATTCCACTACCATTATCCACATTTATATTTTAAGATGCTACAAGTTATATCCAGCACAAAAAGGCCTGAAAAGCTAGAGTACAGACAGCCATGCTATGGAGACAATACACTGTTATGTCTCTTTGCATTGCTGTAAGTTGTCTAAACCCATCTCGACACAAATCTTTGGTCTGAACTGGGCTTTATTCTTTTATTTGAATGTAGGGTTTGCAGCTGTGAAGAAGAAATCGTCCCACATCCCTGTAAAAATACAATGACTGGCGTGTCCTAAGAGTTGTTCAATTATTTACTGCCTATGGAGCAGCTCCAGGATTCCTCTCTAGATCATCAGCACTACAATCTGTCACCACTACAATCTGTCTCTCTGTTGTTCAGCTTGAAGAGAGACTTGTTGGAATTCATAAATTAAAACTGAGCTCTGCATATCACAGACATGACACACGAATCCTCCTTTTTGGGGTGGATTTACCTCGTACATGCTAATAAACCCAAATTATCCTGAAATTGTTGCTGCTCATCAGCGGAGCATTATGAGCAGATCAGAGACACAAATCAAAAGAAATAAAAAGGAAACCGAGCCAGCCGCTAATGATGTGTGGATTCTTAAACAGCCGAGAGAGACACCAGGAGGTTTCTCCATGGTGTTAGCCAAGAAAAAAAAAAAGATTTAGAGAGAAAGAGACAATAAGATGGTGAAAGGAAAAAAAAGAGAGAAAGAGATTCAGCAGCTTTGGAAGGAGGGACTGGCAGGCTGACTCAGAGGGAAGAGCACAGAAGAGGAAGTGTTTTCATCTTCCCTCACGCCTTTCCATCCTTTTCTATTTCCATCTTGCTACATCTATCACTCTTTTCTCCTCTCTTACTTTTCTCTCCGGTATTGTTCTCTCCGTCAAGAGTTGTCATGACAAGGCTGTTTATTTCTAATGTTTGACATTTCGCCCTGTGCCGCTCGCCTGAAAGAACACACCGGGATGAATGCTCCGCGATTTTCAAAGGAACATCTTGTTATTAGCCAGCATTTCCCCATTCTAACACACTCGGCACGCAGATAAACACCCTGCCGCGCCAATGCATCGGCATACACACACACGTACGTGCACGCAGAGAGCTGCACACAGGGGCGCAGAGGTGCATTTAAAAATGGAAAGATCTATCGGGCTTTTTAACCTTTCATCTCTGAGCAGAGAAAAGCAGGTTTCTGACTCCCACATCATGTTTCAACCCTCAGCTGCATCCTCTCCTCCCTCCACCTCCCTCCGGTTCTTTCCGTCTCCTTCCTCCTCCGTGGGATCAAATTAAGGTAGTAGATTAATAAAAAGATGTGGGCTCTGGTCTGAATGTGTGTTAATGGAGGCTGGAGGCGACTCATTGTGGCGTTCTGACCATCAGAAGAGGAAAAGGGAGGATTTGGATTTATTCCCTCTTTTACCCAGGTCTTTGCCATTTCCATCTTCTGATGGCATTCTAATCATTTTACACGCATCTTTCTTGCTTTGTCTCCTATTTTTCCTTCTCTGTCAGCGTTATTCCAGTTCTCCAGTTTTTGTATGATCTGCCTGGGTCTTGACGCACTGACCGCACAATGTTTTCCAGAGCAGTGGATATCAAAGGCAGGCCCGTGGACACCCGAGGGTTTGACATTGTGTCTCCAGAAAAATGCTGTATATTTATTGCAGTGTCATTTTAAGCAATATTTTTAACAAGCTCTTGTATCTTATTGACCTAACTGGAGAGTGAAAAGGCAAAAGCCATTTAAGGACCTTTAGGGACCTAATAATGACCAGCAACATTGTCTCTTTTCAGTACAGTACTGGGAGTTTAAATCACTCTCCATCTTTCCTTCATTGGATCAGGTATCCTGTACCTGGCCTGGATTCGGGTCAGGAAGTCCACACAACTACACTGGTTGCATCAAGGGAAAAATCATGGTCATGATTAATGAAAAACTTGGCCTCTTTCTGAGAGGGTGTGTAGGTTTGTCATCAGCGTCTCATTTTTTATGTGAATTAAATCAGGGTTTCCAAACTGGTGGGTCCGGGTCCAAAAGTGGGTCGCAGGTCCAGTCTGCCTGACCACAAGCATTCTCAGAACCCATCGACTGTATTCGGCGTCTGACTTCCGGCAGATGGCGATACAGCCTCTGGGGGCAGACCCCCAATTTTTTGGCATTCCGGTTTGATTTGGGCGGAGGAGGCGAATTTCCGTTTCCGACTTCCGTTTATATTTAAGTAAATATGCTGAACCATTGCAATGGATTCAGAGTTTGCAGCGACGCCAATTATGTTCCGCCTCGTTAGTTCACCGCACAGACCGTTTAACCTGGCAACAACTGCAGCCGGCTCAAACGTGAATTGGTCAATATCACGTGGACTACAAACAGCCTACAACCGGCAACCAGGGCTCTTCCGCTCTTCTTCCAGAGGCAAGATCTCCGGGGTTTGCCTACAGACTCTACATTCACTGAATGTAGAGTCTGTATATAGAGACTAGACCACAAGTGACTCAAGAAGGTTTCAAGTTTTGAAAAGACTATCTTTTTTTTAAATCCAGTGAATTCCTAACAGAGGTTTTATTCTGAAGTTTTGTTTTCTGCTGTGGAGTGAGTGACTAACAGACAGCTTCTTGACAGAGACAGCAAACCAGCTCAACGACATGGCCAAAACGCGAGTGCACCGCTAAATCCATTCAACTGTGTTGACCTTGAACTTGTGACTAAGGTCAAATCTGGACCCTGTGGCTGGACCAGTTGGAAATGACGGAATTAAATGACAGAAATATGAAAGGGTTGCCAGGACAGCAAATTCTATTAAAGATATTCTGTGCAGGAATTTTCCGCTGCTGTTTGTACAGAATATCGCCATTGAAAGTGAACGTGAAAGTCAACCCAAGCTTTGCTGGGCACTGCTTTGGCACTGTACTGGCAAATTTAGTGGCTTCCTCTTGGATGCATGCTGCTTACAGTCTGGCACCTGGTCGTTGCCTTTTAATATTGTCCCAAATTCACCTGTGTTGTGACCAGGAAGTCTTTGCAGATAAATACACTGCAACACACTGCTAATGAGTCATAAGTGATGATTGAGAGGGATTAGTTTTGTATTAGTGTGTAGGTTGTTCTTTAGGAAAACCATGCATGGTATACCTTTAAGAATCTGCAGCTCTATGTGACTTACAGCTATTTTTTGCCCAATATTTTTGGTTTGGATTTGGTCTCAACCCCCGCAAATAAAACCAACACACAAAGCACATTCAAGAAGATTGTACCCTCTCTGCACACGCACGTCAAAATGGTGAAGAGGCACAGTAAACACAGCTTGTGGAATATTCCAGAGAGAGTAGGATATATTCCTGAGGAGCTGGTAAACCAGTCCAGCTAAACCCTACAACAAACAGATTTCCAACAAATGCCTAAACTTGAGGATTCATCGGCATATCCATTTTTTTTTCTGGTAGATGTGTAAGGAACATCAAGGCCCCACAATGCAACACCAAATTTAAACCAACTTTCCTATTTGGATCCAATAAAGTCTTATCAAATGGTGACCCATGGCCTTAATATGAGTCTGTCTGGGAATCCATCAAACGAAAACATTTGCTCAGGAGAGATAGATAAGCAACAGTACAGCAGAGAGTAGGTCGATAGGCTGACACCAAAAAGCAGGATTTACTCAAAATGGATTAGATAGCCTTACTTCTAAACTGTATATTGCAATTGACAGCTGGAGATGGATCAAAGCCAGCACGGTGCGAGATCCTGGCAAGGTTTGGCCAATTCCCATCAAGTCAACTGGACGTGGAATTTGTCCATAGGTGCCTGATCCAATTCGTGGCACTGACGCGGACGTGAAGTGAAATTGAACAGTGAACTGAATGCGCGAGGCAGTGTTATTGGTCTTCTCCTCCGCTGAGGAAGACAGAAGGAGAAGGCCACTCTCTCTGAGGTGTTGTGCACACCTTGTAGGCTGCCAAGCCCCATTAGAGGGTGACAAACAGACGTCCACTCGGCTCAGCGCTGTCAGACCCCGGTAATGAAAGACACATCAGCCTTAGAAAAAGCAGAGGAGGAGGAGAACAACAGGCCGTGCACTGACACAAAAACATTTTAAGACTAATGGCTTAAATGCAACTGCACTATGTAGAAATGGCGGGTATGGAAAAAATGTTCTCTAAACTATGTAATGAGAAGAAGGCGAGGGACAAGAAAAGTAAAAATAGGTAAAAGATAATCATACAAGATGAAAGAGAGAGACATGAAGAGCAGAGTCTGCGAGATCAAATGAAAGAGAAAACGTGCAAAAGCAGAAAAGAATACAATTACAAGGGTCCTTTGTGACTCATTCAGCTTCATGTCGGTGCCACGCTATTAAACAGCAAGATACAACGTCAATAATTGTCTCTGTTTCAGCCACATTGCTATCAAGTGATTTAGTGGTACTAGTAAAGCCCTAACATAACAAAGCATCTATCTTAGACGCTGTGGTGGAGAACTGCACTCTCCATAATAAAGCTGGTTTAGAGCGCTTCTATTCCCTTTGCAATGAATCAGAGTTGCACTTTGTGAGGCGTGCACGAATCCATAAGTACATAATAATGAATTATACACAAGGTGGCAGACAGTTGCAGCTCCAGACATTATGGATTGAGCAGTTTGGGAGTCTTGTCATCATAACCTATGGACGCTGCTGTAGGAACAGTCTCTTGCTGATGCGGAGGGGCTAGGGAGGCAGATTGTGTCATTCTCCGTCCCCGCCTGCTTTGTAATCTTACCAGAGAGAAAGGATGAGACTTGGCTCTGTCCGGGGGGAAATGTATTTTCTCTGCTTGGATGTATTTCTCCCTCAGTGCCGCCTTGAAAGAGTGCAGAGAGGAAAGGCAGAGAAAGAGAGTGACACCGGTGTTTGGGGGTTATCGAATTGATTCATTTAATGGCGTTTGTAGCACATCAAACGTCGCACTTTTCACTGTTTTGCCTCTCAAGTCAAGCAGAAAGAAGTGTGATGAAAAGTTATGAACTCGAGAACAGAAAACCTAGATGACAAAGCAGTTGATGGCTCGGGGGATGTCAGTTGGACCGATATCAGTTTTTAGCTGTAAGACCAATAAACTGGCATTTTATTAAAATTGTTTGATTTGATTCACTGGTGGACACTATTAGAAATAAAGGTGCTGACTGGAACCGGCTTGTCCCCATAGGACAACCCTTTCTGGTTCCTGGTCGAACCCTTTATAAAGGTTCCACTTGGAGCTCTTTCACACTCCTTTCCCATCAACATGGAAAAGGTTTCGTTTTGGTTCCTGCACCAATTTGGAGTTTGGAACCTTTAGGAGCATAATGACCAAAAATATATTGGTTTGGAACCCAAAATTTTGGTTCTCAGCTGGAACCAAAAATAGCATGTTTTTCTCGACCTGAAGGTTGAACCGTGAGAACATCGGTGGGCATGTCATATTCTACAGGTTTGAAAGAGAGGATGGAAAAGGCAACAATCGAGAAGTCAAGCGAGGAATCGTCAGAATAAAGAGCATGGAGTGCTCTAATTAATATTTGGTCCATGGTTGTTTTTTGGTTGTCAAGTAACTGCAATAAAAGAACAAAAGCTTTAAGGTAACTAGTGTGATCCGCCGTCTTGTTGCTGCTGTTGACTTCCACTGTGCTTCAGTCAATGCCCTATATTGATGACGCATCTTCGACTACAACAGTTCAACACATTCTCATCCCACCTCATGAAATATCTTGGTCAGTGGACTTTCATGTCTACATCTGACACGCTGAGTATGCTCCTGCATCTGTTGTTGACAGTCCAGTACGCCGCATGTAACGTGCATTGTGTCTTTTTAAAATATACTTCCATTTTCCAGTGGTGTAATAAAACTTAGACTCTTTCACAGCGGAATGATACACCGTTAGCCAGCATTAGTGGCATAACGTACAGCCGCAAAAGGTGTTTCAGTTTTAACCTCGCTGGACAGTGTCAGGTTGGATTGCTGCTAGTAACTGCTTGATATAACAAACCGAAAAGCCCCTACGTGGCAGGCAGTAGAGGAGGTGGATGTGCCCAACAAACCCCAGACATCCATCTCCTCTACTGCCTGCCACGTAGAGGAGGTGGATGTGCCCAACAAACCCCAGACATCCATTCGGAGACTGCTGTTCGCTTCCCGTGTGTATGATTAGCCAAACCGTGAGTTTTTCTAAGCCTAACCATGTGCTTTTGTTGCACAAGGATATTAAATTAAAGGCAAAGCATTTTACTGATGTTATAAGATTATTTTGAAAAAGACTGTACGTATCTTTGCCTTTTTGTGTTGGTGTCTGATGCCAAAATCATTGACAATGCGGTATTTGACGAGGTCAGAATGCTAAATGTACTTGTACTCGTCATACTTGTCATCCTCCGCTTATCCGGGTCTGGGTTGCGGGGGCAGTAGCCTCAGCAAAGAAGCCCAGACAGTCCTCTCCCCAGCCATTTCCGTCAGCTCTCCCGAGGGAACCCCCAGGCGTTCCCAGGCCAGCCAGGCGATGTAATCCCTCCAGCGTGTCCTGGGGCAGCCCTGAGGTCTTGGACATGCCCAAAACACCTCCCAAGGGAGGTGTCCGGAAGGCATCCTTACCAGATGCCCGAACCACCTCAACTGGCTCCTCTCGATGTGGAGGAGCAGCGGCTCTACTCCGAGTCCCTCCCGGATGTCCCAGCTCCTCACCCTATCTCTAAGGCTGAGCCCAGCCACCCTGCGGCGGAAACTCATTTCGGCCGCTTGTGCTCGCGATCTTGTTCTTTCGGTCACTACCCAGAGCTCATGACCATAGGTGAGGGTTGGAACGTAGATTGACCGGTAAATCGAGAGCTTTGCTTTCTGGCTAAGCTCCCTTTTCACCACAACGGACCGATTAAGCGCCTGCATTACTGCTGACGCCATCCCAATCCGCCCGTCAATCTCCCGCTCCATCCTACCCTCACTCGTGAACAAGATCCCGAGATACTTAAACTCCTCCACCTGAGGCAGGACCTCCCCGCCGACCTGGAGTGGACAATCCACCCTTTTCCAGCTGAATGGTTCCAGTTTAAACTGGGCTAGTTCACTAGATAGCACCGCAGTTCCAAGAATCCTTAATGGAACCAGCTCAGGAACAAGGGCTGCTTTGGGTCCATTTTTATTTACAGTCTTTGGTTCAATACATGTACGCAATTCAAGGGGTATTCCGCGTATGTCCACATTTAAAAATAACATTTAAAACATGGGTTAACAGTTGAATATTTGAGTGTAAGGATATTTTTACACCAATGCTTTGAACATTCCTTGAAGTACTCTTTCTTCCAAAAAGGGTTATTTGGATGAAAACACTCCTTAATGGAACCCTTGATCTTACAATAATAATAATAATAATCTTCCCTATTCTAAGAGGTTTAAATATGCTGCTTTCCAGTCAGTCAAGAACAAATTTCAGGAAACCCGTTCTCAGTTTTTGGTCATTTCTGGCCATTGAAACCATTACATGTAAACTTATAAAATACTGCCACAAAAAAACAAACAAAAAAAACAACATATAAAAGGAAAAAGTCTGTTAGACGCTTTTATCAGCCCAACCAAAAAAAAAAAAAAACACATCTGATAGCTTTATCTGAATGTCTGTATAATTGTGTGTATGTGAGTCAAGGTTCCCCTCAATGGAAAATGACACACTGACATTTCCATCGTGGTGTGGATGCTTGAAAAGCAGCACACCATGAGTAACACCAACACCACTGAGCAATTCAATACTGGCCTGACAAAATCATTATGCCGTTTCCTCTTAGGTTAAAACCCCACACTACACGGCCACTTAGGAATATGGATCAGACTTGTAAAATGGTGAAAGGGCAGGTTAATGCAATCAATTATTTTTTTTTAACAGTAATTGCTATGCAAGAGTCCTTGACATACCCACACAGTCTATCTCCGTGTAATGTAATGGGCCTCAATGATTCTTTTGTGTGGGTTTTTGCTGTAGTTGGCCCCCTGATGACATTTAGAAAGGGACAAAAGATCAGTCCATTGGAAAAATCACATTTTATGGTTAAGTCCCTGTTTTAGGTACAATTAAAGCAAAACACTGTAATGCACTAGACAGTCGTCAGAGCGAATGACTCCCACAAGGCTGCACAGTCCTTGATATCTGTGTTTGTTTTTTAATGAAAGATACAGTAATGTTTAGAAATGTTTACATCTGGGTTGCTATCAGCGGCAGCATCGTGATGGCTCGCTGAAGGCAGCAATGACTTTTGAAAAACCAAGAAGAAAGAGCCGAGCTAAATTTCTGTGACATTTACACTGATCATGTTCCTGTAAAGCTTCCAATGGGCGAAATGTCATCAAATTTATCAGGATCACTCATAGTTGATATGTGCGTGTCATTTGAATGTGAGGAGACAAAGGGACCCTGCTGAATGTAAATAGGGACGATGCACTTACTTTACACAGGGTATGTCTTTACCGTCAGGGCCAAGGCATGAATAATACTTATACGTTCACATAATGACCAGATTTCCTACAGTTTAAGGCAGATTTAAAGGGGATATTTTTCCGATTTTCAACTAGCTTTGTATCAAAACTACTATATGTGGGTAGTATGTGAAAATGATCGGTGGTAAACTTCTGTCCATCTAACCAGCGCCCAGATATCCCTGCTCATCTGTCAGCTCAAAATTTCTCTGGCTCTTGGGCTGTTGCTCCAACTACACATTTTCATATGGCCGCCACCACAGGAACAAAAAAATGTATACGATTTATAGTTGTGCGCCAGCTCTATGCAGAGCCTACAGCATAGCCTACGCCGTTGTGAGCATTTATACTTGTGCGGTGGTGTGTCTGTGTACACAAATCAGCTTCACTATAACTCGCAGCATTCACAAACACTTGTCTTTATCTGGACACATTTTCCCCACAAATACAACATGCTAACGTTATTAGCACAAGCCTATGGCATTTTACATTGTATAAATTAGCCTAGCAGCTAGCGGACTTTTCCTCTACTCATATGAAGCCAGGGACAACAGCAACATTTAACAAAGGTAACGTTACAAAATTTGGCTCCATTACAACTCACAAGGTTGACTGACAAAACAACTGTCTTATACTAAACATGTTTTCCAAACAAATACAACATGCTAACATTATTAGCACAAGCCTATGGTATTTTACATTGTATAAATTAACCTAGCGACTAGAGGAGATTTCCTCTGCTCATATGAAGCTAGGATAAATCCTTAAGTATAAATCCCCAAAGGATAATTCACATGCAAGACTTAAAATGCTGATACACAGACAGTAGTAAAAAAGAAAGGCAGGTTGGGGCGGTGGATGGGTCACAAAACACAACACTTTCCTTTCGGACTTTGGCCAGGAAATTGCTGTTTGGTACCATGTGAACTTCTGAGTGAACTCTGAGTCATTTTAAGGTAGTTTGGCACCATGTTTCTTTTCCTAAACCTAACATCTATACCTATACATTAAGTACATACAGTAATCTAGTGCATGACGTCACACGTGAGGTGCTAATTCATAGGATACCATACAAAGCATTGTATGAGAATACATTAGGAAAAAAGATTAATACAATCCTACTTTCCGTATCTTAAACATTTTCAAGACTGTTAAAAGATTGATTTGAGACACTTTAACATCTATTAAGGCCTTATTTTTAGATTAATGAAGTCAATGCCATATAAGACTTTATAAGGTTTACCCTGATGATACTGTAGATTCATCTTGAACTGAGAAATCTAACGACAGAAACTTGTTCCTACACCTCAAGATTCAGCTGTTATGAGCCAAAGTGTAAAGTGGCCACATGGTGTCTCCATTTATTCCAGATCCACACCAACAACTAATGAGTTTCTCTGCCTGTGGTCTAACATTTCACCTCGTTTCATCGACACCATATGGACTAACACCACTGTCTGAAATATTCTGCTAACTGGCAGACAAACAACACTGTATGTCCTCCTCCTCTGTGGAGGTAAAAATGTCCTTTCCTCATGCTCATAGTCTATATTGAAAGCTAATAACGTTATGTGGTGTGTACCGCTGTTTATATTGTTAAAACCTTCCATTAAACTCAACACAAATCTGGCAGGGAGCTACGTCAGTGAGCAAATGAGCACACACCACATGAACACACACCATGGGGGGTTATAAGAAGGGGGCAGATTTTTCTCAGCACTCCGGGGACCCTCATTACAGCAGAGAGTGGGTGCAGGAAGACATGGCGGGGCGGGCATGTGAATAAAGCAGCATGGGGGCAAGATATTGGGACTTCTTGCGTCAGTCTGTTTCCTCCTTATTAGTCACCTTGTGGTACTGCATGTATGACTGACCACAATGCTGAGACGACTGCAGAGTGACTTTGTGCCGAGGTGTCTGCAATATGACAGCGAGGAAGCTTTTCATTTGCTAGTCAGAGGCAACATATCCAAGGAAAAAACCCACCTGCTGAGTTTACTGATGTCGCCTAACAAGATTTATGGGTGTTCAAGTTGTGCCTCTGCCTTTTTTTTTTTTTTCAAAGTTGCCCACTGCAGGTTTAAAGAATGGATTCATCCAAATTCTAAACCCATTTCTTTTCTTTTCTTTACTCTCACCATTATCCTACTGTGATTTCTGCCTTCACTGCAATACAAAAGAGGTGACTGGAGTTTAGTTTGAGGTGCTAACCGCACTGAAAATCTGATTTAAAAGATTCAGCTGTAACATGGCTTTCAACAATCAGGGTCCATATTTCATTCACACTACTCTTTGTTAAAGACGTAGTTCAGATGAAAATTGTTGGCAGCAATATTTGGACATAATACCTAAAAGAATTTAACCACAACTATCTGTATGGCAAAACAGGGTAAGTACTAAAGTAAGTACAAAAATATGAATCAGAATTTGTGTCTGATATGGTTTGTCTACATTAAGGGTGTGCCATATCATCTTGTTCACGATAATATTGGCATATCTTTTATTACCACACGAAAAATTCATATTGTGACACATATTTTGGCTTGTTGACATATTGACGTCAAACTGTTACTCACGGCAACAACAAGCATGGCTGACAGCGGAATTATTACAGACTCTGCTGTGGTTCCATAAAGAGGAGCAGCTTCAGTAGTGTGGAATAAACTGTGGCGTCCTGAATGTTTTATGAACGGCCCCGGACTTCTCAGACTCTTGTAGTGACTTACCGCTCAGAGGGAACTCATTCCTACCTGCCTACCTACCTGGACCCGTCCCGTTAATTGGATCCACTCCAAAATGTAATGGCTTCTAAGTTGGACCATGCTACATGCTTCCACCAAGTTTTGTGAAAATGGGTTGGACAGTTTTCACGTAATCCTCATCCAAAAAATGAATGGAAGTGAATGGGCAGCCATCAGTGTGTTCTAGTCCAGTATATTAAGTTATAAATGTACCAAATTTGGCGCTTTTATCGCAAAAATGAACAATTTTTTAGCTATGCCGCCCAGTTTGTTAGCAGAATTATACAAAAACTACCTGACCGATTTTCACCACATTCGGTGGAGGGATGTAACACATGCCAACTTAGAATACATTACATTCTGGTGTTGATCCAACTCAGGGGGCGTGGCCACGGGCCGCCCATTCACTTCCATTAATTTTTTGGATGAGGATTACGTGAAATTGTCCAACCAATTTTCACAAAACTTGGTGGAGGCATGTAGCATGGTCCAACTTAGAAGCCATTACATTTTGGAGTGGATCCAATTAACAGGACGGGTCCATGGGCAGGTAGGATTCAATTGCCTGCTCTGGCCACCAGGGGGCGAGTTTCTGATGCCCCAATATCCAGATTTGTTCTAAATATATTTTATAAAAAGGTCCAGGTGGAAAAACAACAACTCAGTCATTTAGGATTTTACTAAAAGAAGGAAATCACCTGTTGATTTATATATATAGATCTCAGGGGACATTTTTTGTATTTGGAGCTGTTTAAATGTGTAATTTGTGGTAGATTTTATTTTGTTGAACTATTAATATTGTAACAAAATCTGAATCTCACTCTGAGTTACTGTTAATTCAGTTGTCTTTTTTACTAATTTGTCATATCGTCAAGAATATAATCATCACAAAAAATCCCTTACATATTGTGATATGATTTAAGGGCCATATTGCCCACCCCTAGTCCACATAAAAAGTTGAATTCCTTTGTTGAAAATTCTTAAAATCTACTCGTTCTGTTTCATTGAAAAAAATGAGAAAATATGAATAAGCAAATATTGTTCTTTTCAAAACATAAAGTGACAGTGTGCGCTGAAATAAAAAAAATCATACTTTTCCTCCTACCTGTAGTGGTACTTATCAGCGTAGAGATGTCTGCCTTCTCTCCAGTTGTCAGGAATCAGTTTAGGAAGGACCTTAATGCAGAGCAACCAGGAGGTTTGAGGTTGAACAAAAGCGAGCTTTAATAAAGTTGATGAAAAACATCAAACTCAAAACCAACTGGGA
Organism: Epinephelus lanceolatus; assembly: GCF_041903045.1. Classification (NCBI taxonomy): domain Eukaryota; kingdom Metazoa; phylum Chordata; class Actinopteri; order Perciformes; family Serranidae; genus Epinephelus; species Epinephelus lanceolatus. The sequence goes on from NC_135756.1 coordinate 5,577,264, forward strand.
TAAAATGTAGAGAATAGACAATCCAAACAGAACACAAGACCCCAGAGCGGAAATGAAGCACGAACGACACCAACAAACACAGGCAAAAGGAGGGAAATGGGGATTGGTTGACAACAAGGGTGTGGTTGGGAACACTAGGATGGCGCAAACGAGACTGATACAGAACAGCTGTGACGGGAAGACTCTGGAAACAAGGAAGGACAAACGAGACTGAAAGAAGACAGGTGTGAAATGCAAAACAGCACTTTGAGGGGCAGACAGAAGGAGCTATGGAAACCCAGTAGGTACAGAAGAGGAAATGTGCAAGTTCATTTCCACAGGAAACATTAAAAATAACACTAAATAAAATGAACTCAGAGATAAAAATTCACAAACACACAACGAAAATTTGAAATGAGGAATAAATTTTAATTGCACCAAAAACCCATTGACTTCGAGACGAGGGGGCGGGGAGTGCTGACTCGTTGGGTTTAAGGACTTCTGCACTGTCACGAGCACGAGCCTCTCGTCCATGTGTAGATACACGCTTCCTTCTGTGCGGTGATGCTATCGGCGGGTGTAGTTCGGTAGAAAGACAATAGTTCCTACATGAAACTGCTCAGAACAAGGTCTGTTAATCATTTTGAGTAACCAGGTTATAATTTCTGCTGTTGAGTTTTTCAAAAAAATATTTTGGTCCTAGAGTGCCATCTAGTTCTATGATAATGGAGAGAAGCCAGACATCTCTACAGCTGATATCTCCAACACTCTGCAGCTCACACCAAAGCTATCTATATTAATAAAAAGCTCTACATGTAAGAGAGAAACTATGTGTTTTTGCTTGTGGGGTGAACAGTCCCTTTAAAATGTGATTTAAGGCTAGCACACAGCTCTAATTCATAAAAGCTTCTATACTGTTGTTGCTGTTTGTGAAAACCTTTATGTCTCGTAAATTGATCCTGCAGCCGTCCCTTAGTGCACAGAAAGCTGTCAGGCTTCACGTTTATGGTTCCTCACACTTTCTTTCTTATACAGAGAATCTAAGGACAAAGACGACACCGCGCTGCCCGCAGCGTTTGATTGACAAGTGATCTCAGAAAAACACACAGCAATAAGCACTAAGCACCTAAGAGTTTGCCAGAATATAAAAAACAACAGAGTAATGTCACAGGTGAGCTCTTTAAAAGCTTGCTTTGGTGTCACGGAGAGACGCTGATGTGAGTACTTTGTGCTATGGGAATAGCACGTCTTTAATGACTGACTTAAGTAATGTGATTCATTGCTTTTGACAGTCGTGTGCTGTTGCAAATCACACTATAGCAAACGGAGAGCACACACACATCTTAAAAGCCACTGTCTGAACTTCTGCCTCCCGGCCCACGCTGAAGACAGACGACAGCTACTTAGCCTTTTCCAATTATGACTTTAAGTTAATTGAGAGGAACGACAAGCACATTTTAGTCGGTGTCGTTGAATTGATGGGCATTCTGAGGCGGGGAGAACTATTAGAGCTTGTTTATGAAAATAACACGAGAGTAATATCCACATTCTTCATAATATGTTTATCTTGTACAACATATACTGTCCCTTTATGCTGCTGGAGACACAGCGGCTTGTGCTAGACATTTAAATGTAAGGTTTGAATGCATAATCAAGCAGTTTTCTTTGCCGGCCCTGTTTGTGTGGTCGTGTGTGTGCACGGGGAGCTTTAAAGGGCTTTCATTCAGCCGTTCAGCTAATTTGATTTTAAATCTGGCGAGTGGTCGAGGTAATATAGGGGCTGAGCTGTCATCTAGGGGCCGCATCAAACCCTCAGTAATGAACGGGGGATGCAACCCCAGCTAACACACTCGACCAGTGGCTCTACAGAGACAGCGGAGAGAGAGAACGGAGGGCTGGTGCTGGGAGAAGGGAAGCTCAGACTCGGAGGTATCTCAGGTCAGGAGGAAGAGGAAATCAGGGTCTTTTGATTCGGCTCAACCCACTGGCCTCTTGTAAAAAAAAAAAACAATTACAAGCTAATCTGCTCTGGAGACGGAGGCGAACAAGTTAACATGGTCATCCAAGCAATGAGAGCAGGGGAAATTGGAAAATAGAATACTGACTGAATTAGAGTGCGTGGGTAGTTCTCAATTGAGAAGTGACAGCAGATGTTACATCTTGGATCCTCTGTGATGCTTAACTTGGTTGCATCAGCGAGAGTTTATGTTTCACTGTTAAGACTTAGTTATGATCTTATCCCTACTGAGCAAGTTATTGAGTTCGTTCTAAATGCCAACAATTAGTTATCACATACCATGTACAAAGACAGAGGGGAGGAGATGAATGTAAAACAAGTAATAAAAGCTAGGGCCCGACTTCCGTTTCAACATTTTTGAAACAAGGGGGGCCTGCGCCAGAAAAATTTGAGTGTCAAACATTTAATTTCCGACACTCTTCTGAATTTTTATGCTCCACTTTGTGCATTCTCTGCATTAATTCATACTTTAAATGGCTTAAATTATGTCATGGCTGGGGGCATGATGTTTTTGAGTCATTAATCCGTCTGTCCATCCCATTCTTGCAACCATCCAGCCATTTTTATCCACTTATCCAGGGCCTGGTTGCAGAGGCAGCAGTCTGAGCAAAGCACCCCAGACGTCCCTCTCCCCAGCAATGCTTTCCAGCCCCTCCTGGGGGACCCAGAGGTGTTCCCAGGTCAGATGACATATGTAACCCCTCCAGCGTGTTCTGGGTCTGCCCCGGGGCCTCCTACCAGTGGGACGTGCCTGAAACACCTCTAACAGGAGGCGCCCAGGACCACATCAACTGACCCCCTTTCAGCGCAAAGGATCAGCAGCTCTACTCCGAGCTCCTTACCCTGTCTCTAGGGCTGAGTCCAGCCACCCCACAGAGGAAACTCATTCACGATCTCATTCTTTCGGTCACTACCCAGAGCTCATGACCATAGGTGAGGGTTGGTGCGCAGACGGATCAGTAAATCAAAAGCTTTGCCTTCAGGCTCAGCTCCCTCTTCACCATGACAGTCCGGCACAGCACCCGCATCACTGCAGAAGCCGCACCAAACCGCAGATCCATCTCATGCTCCATTCTATCCTCACTCATGAACAAGACACTACATTCTCGCAACAGCGATATCTCAAGTAGCCTTGAGGGAATATTTTCAAATATGGCGACTCAAGGATGAACTGATTCGATTTTGATGGTCAAAGGTCAAGGTCAGCGTGACCCTGCATCCGTCCTGTTCTCGTGAACGCAATATCTCAAGAAAACCTTGTGGGAATTTCTTCCAATTAAGCACAAACGTCCACTTTCAGTCAAGAATGAACAGATTAGAATTTGGCAGTCAAAAGTACAAGGTCAAGGTTACTGTGACCTTCTCCATCACATTCTCCTGAATGCAGTATCCAAAGAATATCTAAAGGGAATTTCTTCAGTTATGGCACAATGAAATACTTGGATTCAAGGATGAACTGATTAGAATTTGGTGGTCAAAGGTCAAGGTGACTTTGACCTTTGGTGCAACTCATTCCCATGAGCATGATATCTCAAGAGGGCATTGAGAGAATTTCCTCAAATTTGGCAAAAATGTCCATTTGAACTCAAGAATAAGCTGAATACAATTTGGTGGTCGAAGTCAAAGGTCAAGGTAACAATACACACAAACGTCTAACAGGATAAAATGATGAAGTGATGACATTTCATACTCAAAAGGTCAAAGGTCAGCTTCACTGTGACATCATAATGTTCTAGGAAGGAGAGACATTAAAAAAAAAAAAAGTCATTAATTTAATTGCATCATAGCCCTCTGAATCAGAGTTAAATCATGAGATGTCGAGAGAGTCCTTCCTCCATCATGGATCCAAGCAGAGAGCCACATATAAGTGTTCCATACTCAAAAATTTTGATTTAATCCAATATTTAAGATTCAATTTCATTGTAATAAACTTTTCACTGTCTCCTTCCTTGCGTAGATCATTAATACTGAAAGCATATTTGAAAGGAATTACAGGCAATGATTGCCGAACACAATGGTACGAGACAGATGTTGACATCTGTTAGTCAGTAATTACTCATGGAAAGCCTGGCATAACATCGTAAACTGAGGGTAAACCGCACTCTGAGCTGATGTTTAGATTCAGCTAGAACTTTGTGTTCTGATCTCATAAGATAACAAAAACTCTGTTGAATAAAGGAATGGTGTTTGAGTCTGTGTAAGTGGTGTTGATGACAGTTCAGACCAATGAAAAGCAATCTGTGGTCAGACTGAAGGGAACAAACTGTGCTCTGGAGGCTTTGTGAGAGCTGGTCATTGGTGCTTCATTTGCTTTTGTTTAAAGTAACTAAAAATTTCCAACCACATGTAACAAATTAGACAGTTTGTGGTTAGAACAGGACCCGCAACAGGCTGCAATGTTAACTACACTGCATACGTGTGTTGGCCTGAATAAGAAATATACCTATAGACATGTTATTCTTAGCAAGTTTTTAGTAGTAGAGTTAAAAATATATGTAGTTTGTCCTGTAACTGGCACCACAATAATGCCATAGAGTCCCTGAAATCAAAAGGTTTATTGAAAATTATTCATTATAGTGTGAGACACACTGTGTGCAAACCTGGCCTTAGGATGGCTCTAATGGAAAGCTCATGAAATGTCCAAGACATGGTTTATCCTCCATGAAAATTAAATGGAGTCATAAGAAAAGCAAGACGGAAAAAGACAAAAATAACCAGATCCAATGGGTTAAATATCATGACATGGGCCGGCTCTTTGGATTACAGTAAATCAAAATCATGGCTCTGAGTGAAACATCCACAGAAAAGGCAGAAAGTTAGTGATACTGGCCTTTTCATGCTCTCCCTACATTCATGACTCCTTCCTCTGCTCCTGCCGCAGTGGTCGGTGAGCTCCGAGGCAACTTTGATGAATTAATCCAATAGAAGAAATTGGTCTTTCAAATGTAAAGAGCACCTTGGTTCTGGAAAGTAACTCATGAAGGGAGGAAGGTAGAGGGGCACGAATCAGTCTGAGAGGAGAGGTGAATGGACGGACCTGAAAGAGACTGACTACACTGGAGGGAGTGTGTGTGAGCCAGTGGGTGCCAGAGCGGGACAGGATGGAGAAACTTGTTCTAGGTAAGGTGTGTGTGCATTGAATCTTCAGGAGAACAGCCAAAAATCTCTGGACCAAACCTTATGAGGACTCAGATTTACACTTTCAAGTCGGCTAAGATTCACTATAAAGGGACTCAGGTCGAGACAATGAGGGCAACCAGAGTTACGTACAAGGATTCAGTTTGGAGTTCAGGTCGCTCTAATTCACTGTTTGTACTTAGACCTACAAAGATCAATGCACTATAACTCGTATATAACCCACATAATTGTGAGCCAGAAGGCTGTGATCACATGACCTATGCGCTGCAGAATCCACCATCACATGACGGGAGTGAAGGAGGAAGTCAGGTCGCATGGTATACAGAACAACAAAGTAGGTCCAAAGTAGGAGGTGGGTCGAGGTGGTGGATGGCTCAATCAAGCACAGGACTTCGACCCACGAGTCTGGAGTTAATGTCATGTCTGAAACCAAAAGTCAGTGAGTTGTTAGAAGTTATGTATGTGCATATCATGTTGTGACGTCAAGTCATCACGTTACATCCGTCTGAGACCCGAACTTTTGTTTGGTATACATTTTTAATTACTTCTAGCTATTTAGGATCAATACGACCTGTTAAGTATAAAGAACTAAACATTACAACGACAATAAAGTCCCAATGTCTTGTACTTCCTAATTAACAGCATCTAATGTTAAAATTGGTCAAATTTGTTGCCATATCAGACAACAAACAATATTAATCATAAATAAACAAGTTTCAAACATAAAATGTGATCAGGTTTGGGACCTTGTCCACTTTTGTGTCGGGGTCGGCTGTAGACTGACTTGACAGAGATGGCTGCCATCTTGTTTTTACATGTATTAATGTATTGTGGTCTTACTACCACTAGATGGCACAAAAAAGTGTCCACGAACGAGGACAATAGGTCTGAGTTAAGTAGGATGAAGTATAAGGTCAAGTAAACCCAAAATGTGATGTCCTCGTACGAGGACACAGGGTCTCAGGAGGATTTAAAGAAAATATGTGACGATGCCAAACCATAATTCCTTTCCTAAACCTAACTAGTAGGGGTGCTAATTTGTAAGCTATCATGGGAGCTGTTGTATAAGGATTAGAGATGTCAGTTTTGTTTAATTTTGTGTTGATAGCCCAGCACCTTTAAACGGTAACCAACCAATTGATTTTTGAGAAGAAAAAAGGCAATGACATGATTACGATTTCAATCCAGCGCTCCATTGACTCAATGAGTTTTAGCGCCAAGCAATATCCATTATGGAGTGGTGAAATTTTACTTTCTATTGTAAATATCTTTCTGTTTTCTGTTGGCTTCTCTGACAGAATTACAGAATATCTCATTGTATGTGACTGTTTATGACTATTCAAATCTCCTTAAAATAAAGGTTTGCTTTCCAAGTTTTTGTTTGTTTTCTTTCTTAAATAAAATCCCAAGAATTTGAACCAGGGACATATGAGAGCCAGAATCAATGATCAGAATAGAAACTCTAAACAATACCCAGGTCATTCATAAAACAGTCAAAAGAGGACTTAAAAGGTATTTGGTGTGGGAAAAGTTTTATATGGATCTGACAGGACATTCAAAGAATTTTTTGAGAAGTTTTAGACAGTGTGTCACAGCAGGACAGCAAGTGTGAACCTTTTCTGGACTCTGGGTAAGTTTCAGTCTGATTTCTTTTGGGTTTGGGGCCAGTTCCATCCAGGTCGTGCTTTGCAGTTTAGGGTTTGATAGTCATGACTCTGTTCTGGGTTGAGAACAGACAGCAGAGTCTGTTTTAATCATTTTGAGATTGATTGTGATGATAAAAGTTCGGACAACCAATTGGCTCCAAAACAACATTCAAGGGAATTTATTGCAGGTTGCCTGATCCAACACCTGCGCAGGCCCACCTGTTGCAACAAATATATTAAATCAAGACAAACAGCTGAACTAAAAGACATTTTTATCACATTTAGCTCTCCAAACGATTTCATCTTATTTATTTGTGAGTAAGATTTCTGTTTAAAAGGACAAATTGCATCAAGGAGTGTGTGATTGGATCAAGCGCCTCTAGAAATGACAACTGGTGTATTAGCTTATTATATGTTGAATTAGTGTGTGACTTCACTGTGGTTTTCATCACTTGCTTAATTACCATAATTGACATGATTTAAATGGAGTAATCGTGTAGCATATAAGAGAAAGATGATGATTCCTCCCCCCTGTTTTTTTAATAAATACCACTCTTCATCATGACAGAACCTAGCATATGTTTGCTCACGGCAGTTACTGTAGATTTAACACATGTGCTTGCAGCAGTTGAACATGTACTTGTTGGCAGGGCGTGTTACTGGTGCAGAGACATTCCTGGGGCGATTTTATGTCAGATTGAAGAATGAAAAAGCCAAAATGTGACTCCTTTGACAGGCAGTGCAACAACTCACAGTACAGCTCAAAAAACAGCCTATTAACAACCTCAGTAATGATTTCAACCCAAATGAAAACGCTACTAGAAAAGAAGTCAATGCATCACACTCATGCGCCTCTTTGTTCAAGCAAAACAAGAGAAGGGGAGAAAAAAGCTGATAAGTTTCAATTGAGCATAAACTCAATCAGGGCATCCGAGATTGGCCTCATGAGGATGAAGCAATGTGACAGGCCTAAAGAGGTTATACGCCAGGTTTATCCAATTACAGCTCAGCAATAAACAATCCCAGAAACCCTCTATCCCCCAATCGGCTCATTGCTCCTTCTCTCCTCACTCAGTTTGAAACTTGACCCACCATCTGTATCTATATACCGCTGACGGATGCCCTCGCGTTGAGCGCTGACACTACTTGTGATGAGTGTGTGCGACTTGCCAATCCGCGCTGGTAGCAAGCAGCCCCCTGTGCTCCTGCCTGCTAAGCAAATATTCACAGACTCTGATGGCGTCGTTTTTTTCTAGATTAGTGGAGAGCCGTCTGCAGATGATGATAATGAGACACTCTATTTCCCCTACTCTGGCCATTTGAGAGACAGTCAGACGGCCGGATAATCTGGTTTGCGCTGGGGGCCTCATCCATAGAGTCCCACCGTCGCATTGACATTAGCACTAAGACGTATTAGCACATTAGCCCGAATGGGCGATGATGTGTTCTCAGTCAGTTAAGCGGAGTATGATAGCGGCTGTGTTATGGTTATGGTGATGGCTTTATGGAGTCAATGACAACTCCATTGATCTCCAGATGCACCTGCTAATGCCGACATTCGAGTGAACAACAAACTAGTCTGAGATTTGTGAGGATGATGGAATTTACAGAAGGAACCGCAGGGTGAGGAAGATCTAGATTTAGCTTAATTAAAAAGACAAACAGGCAAATAAACACAGGCTGGAGGAAGCAAAGCAGGGAATGAAAAAGTTAATGAATAGCAGGTTGCTGCTATCTCAAGGATCGCAGGTCGGGCGATTGAGACTGAGTGAACCGGGTTTGAGAAGGGAAGCTTTCCAAGAATCTATTTTGATCCTAATTTAGCGGTCTGGATGTCCCTGGGAAGCAGGAGCCCTGCAGTCTAGTCATTACACGCCACAGGCCATAGACACAGATCTATAAATGTTTGGTATTAAACGGACCCATTGATGGTCTGCCCTCACTCCCTTTGCTCCCGTTAATGGAGCTTTTATGAATCTCAGGCCTCATTTGTCTCTCATGGTTAGGGGCTTTCTGCAGTCTGAATTGTGTAATAATGGCAAACCCAATTTGCTTTGTGCTACGTTAATCTCAACACGCCCCTTCTCTCTCTTTCATGCTTCCCTAACTGCATTCAGCTCATTCATCAATGATTCTATTATCACTCTGTTCTTCTGACTGTGTGTGTGTGTGTGTGTGTGTGCGCACGGGGGGGAAATCATAAAATAAACCCAAATTATGCCTCGTAACAGACAAGTAAAGCAACAATGATGAAATTCTGGAAAAAAAAAAAAAAAAAAAAAAAAAGCCATTAACGACGAAGCTATTATCTCCTTTAAAATTCCTTTTTTTGTTCAACATAAACCAAAACATTTCCTCAAACAATCAGACCATTTTTAATGAATGTGTTGTTTTGTTTTTTTTTAAGTAACAGAATGTGGACTCTGTAGAGCTCCTGCTTAAGCTGCCGGTATTACAGGAAATTACTGATTGAGGTTAAAGGGCTCACATCTGTTTTGGGAATAGACACACTGGTCTAAGAACAGCCATGCAGGACTCTAATTACAAAGGGAACTGAACTTGCGGCTTTGCCCGCATATGGAAAATGACAAAACAATGACCTTTTTACAACACGCTACACATTACACACATTTCTGTTTGGTCCTCTTTCTCTCTGTTTGTTTCTCTGGTGCACACACACACACACACACACACACACACAACCTTTTATATGGACAACAATGCTGTGAATGAAAGCACTCAGGAGTTGGAACTATCCCCTAAATTCATCATTCTAATATAAGAAAATATATTTAAGATAAATTAATGATGGGATTAAGAAGGAATGCACCGATGTGGAATTTTTCAACTAATAGTGTATAACCTGTAGTGTGTGTACATCTGAGGGTAAGAAGGTAAGACTTTTAATCAGTAATAAATTTATAGTTAATGGTAAGACAGAGGGAGATGATGAAGCTCTGGTGTATGAAATGTTTATATCGTCACGCCCAGACATCTCACCGTCCCACGATAGACTAGCCTACAAATACCAAGTAGAATAGCGTTGCGCTGTTGATTCACCTCACACATTAACACTCAACTCAGACAAACAAGCGGCTATGTCTCACATGCACGCAGCCAGAGAGGTAACGACACAAATGTAGCATCACATGCTAGCGGTTATTAATAAGTTTAACAACAGATTCGAGCCTTTTAAAAGCTTAGTGTTGGATGTTAGCTGCTGCTGCTAATTAGCTCGTGCTAACACTCTGGAGACGGTCCTTCAGCACTGTGTCTAACCTGTGTCAAGTAGTGTTTGCAAACGAATCGTTCAAAAGAACGGATCTGTTGAGTGAAGGTACTGAACTGAATCACTTCCGGAACTGATTCATTCATTTCTCAGTTCAGTTGAGCTCAGCAGCGAGCGTGCAGGCCGGGAGTGGAACTGCCGATTCAGTCCGTGCGACGATGAATCACTCGCGAGTCGCGAGGCAGCCAGGGTGCAGGGAGGGACTGCCTACCGCGTGACAAATCACTCGATGAACGAATCACTCGGTGAACGACGTAACCTCGAACCCTGAGTGATTCAAATCATTTCCTCTCAGTGATACACTTTCATAGGGACCGTTTTCTCCAAGCTAACGGCTAATGTAGCCAGGAGTCAAGCCACATGAACACAATCACACACCTCCCCATTGTTTTAACAGACTTAGTTTCCAGATAAACAAACTTAAAGCGTTAGGCTGGCCAGTAATGAGACTCACCAGTGCATTTTAGCCGTGTATCAGTTCAGTGAGTCGGACTACGCAGTACACAGTCAGGGCTCCTCCCGCCAAGCACTGACCGATTTGGTGAACGAATCTTTTGAACGAATCGTTTTAACGAACTGATTCTAGTGATTAACATCTAAAGAACTGCTTTGCCCATCACTAGTGTCAAGCAGTCAGAGATCAGACCTTCTGCACAATCCTGTTGTCCTCTTCTGAAACTGTCAAAGACGTCCACACCGTGACATGTTTTGCCCTCTAGACAGTGTGCTGCAGTTGCTGTTCTTCGTTGAATTTATAAAAGGAGAGATTAAAATTCTCAAGTAAAAAGTTTGAATGGTGAAAAAACTGTTTGGGAATAATGATTAAACCGAGATAAGAACATAGCTTTTGATTTAGTCTATTTATAACCCCATTCAATCCCTAAAATATATATAGCCGTTTTTATTGGGTGGTATAAATATTTACTGAAATATACAGTTCTGCTCTGGACTGCAGTCTGATATCAAAAGATTATACTGTAAAAATTACAAAACGGAGAAGAGAGAGTTTCTTTTTTTTTTTTTTCTTTGACTCGTATCCTTGACATCCATGAACTTGACTTCCTTGGCAAAATGGAAAATAACAATCTCATAAATAAAACAGGTTCTGAAAGGTTCTAGATCATCATTTCATTGTCAGAAAGGGTCAGAGTTATGCTTCGGTTCATTCAGAAAATCACACTGCGTCAGAAGCAGATGTTCAGAGAAAAAATAAGCTTTGTTGGATGCAAAATAAAGTAAGACGGGACTTAAATGGAAAAGAAAAATGCCTGAAATACCTTCAGATTCTGTGAAAGCGTGTGTGCATATTTTACTTCCTAATGAATAAAGCTGTGTGATAATCAATCTCTTCATCATGTAAATCAGGTACTGTATCTGGTATCAAGTGCGTCTATCAAGTTGATTATCTTGATTTTAATGCGGGAGACACATCTCGTCCCTTGATTCATAAATCCTCGAATATCGAGGTGCTCTCAGCAGAATGATAGATTCGAGCTCATTTCACAGGTGGAATATTACTTTGAAGGAATGTCCACTGTGTCTTGTTCAATTTTTCTGACTCCGCTGTGACTCAGTCAGGTGTCTCGGAGTGTGATGGTGAGAGGGGTCAGCGAGAGAAGTGATGGCGGGGTGGACACTCGTGTGTGTGAGAAAAGATCTGAGATCAAAATGAAGCACAGCAGCCCTCCAAACCTGAGATTAGTCATGTATTGTACTGGTTTAGGATTAACTACCATTTAAAGCAATGCTGTTACTACATTATCACTGAATTTATTCATTTAAAAAATGAAATTAAGGGTTCAGATTTAGAAACTGTGATTTTTTTTTCTTTACCTCTAAGATATTTATGAGTATTTTCACTGTTCTCCCTACATTTATAGTCAGGTAGAAAGGTTGGGTCCCGCTGCGTTGCACTGATACATTGTTCTAACTTAGATTTTTGTAATCCTTAAGTTGTCTAGGAAACAAATGTTGATGTTCCCAACTCAAAGGCGCAGCAAGACTCCTTCCAAGCATTCGGTGAACAAGCATTGAAACGGCCTTGCAAGAGCACCGGTGTGCAAAACTGAAGAGGTCCCTACGGTGGCCGAGATGTCTCAGGCAAGCACAAAAGCCACAACACAACAACAAAAGCCACAACGGAAGTGAACGAAAACAGATGTTGACAATAAACGAATGGAGGTAAGTCAACTTGGAAATGCTTTTGGCGTTTGAAAAGTAAGTGAAATTTGCGCTAGCTAACGTTAACGTTACTATGCGACTGTCAGCGTTGGGAGGTTTACTTTAAAAATGTACAATCACTAATTACCTTAAAAAAAGCAGTCAGTAATTTAATCCACGTATCACAATATTAAAGTAACGTAACTTAAGTACTTTACTTTACTTCTGGATTACCTCAAAACCAAATATGCAAACAAAGACGAGAGAAGAAGCACTCTACTGTAATGCTGTTGAGTTGACTTACCTCCATTCGCTTACTGTGAGCATCTGTTTTCATTCACTTCCGTTGTGGCTTTTGTAGTTGTGTTGTGGCCTTTGCGCTTGCCTGAGACGTCTTGGCCACTGTAGGTCCCGCATTCAATCCCAGAAAAGCGTGCCAAAAGAATTGTGGGTACTTGATGCATGCTGAGAATACATACATGCATCTGAGAAAGTTCTCTGAAGGAAGGTCTTGGTCCTCAGTAGCATTAAAAGGATCCTTGACATTGGAACAGTCAGAATTCAAAAATGTAGCCTGCTTAAAATTCAGTCTTTGAAGAATCCTTCCTTGAGTTTGAGAAGCACTAGTTGTCCCAGGGTTCACTTTGCGGCCATCTTGAATTTCCAAAAAAAATTGAAAAATGGCTTAACGTTTTTCACATTGTTTTACATTTTTTACAATTGAAAATTAATTTTGTAAATCAATCAGTTTTTTAAATTTCCTAGTTTTAATGTATCTAACTTGGTGAAACTGTGACAACAACCCTCTCAATCAATTCCCTGTGCTACAGTTACACAGAAAAATGTATCTTTGTATGATATCTAGTTAAAAAGTTACGCCAATTTTCAATTTCTGTTGGAATTTCAATATGGCCCCAAAGGTTATGTCCCCTTGCACCACACAGATACATTTTTTAACTTAGTTTTTTGTAATCCTTTGGGTGTCTAGTAAACAAATTTTGATGTTGCCAACTCAAAATATTGTCCCAAGGGTCCATTTGGTGGCCATCTTTGTGGCCAAAAATAAAAATGGCATAACTTTTAAACTAGACATCATACAGAGATAAATGGCCAAATTTTCTGTGTAAGTTTAGCATGCAGCATTGCCATGATTTGAGCAACTTAGTTACATTAAAATTTGAAATATATATATATTGTATATATATAAAAAAGTCTGATTAATTTACATTCTATTTCTAGTATAAAACAAAGTGTAGCAGGGCAAAAAAGTTGAACCAATTTTTAAATTTTTGTTGGAAATCCAAGATGGCTGCAAAGATGGACCAACTTTTTTCTATGCTACGCTTTGTTATATACTCAAAAAAGAGTGTAAATGAATCTGACCTTGTCATGTTTTTCAAACTGTAATGTATCTAACTTGTTAAAATCATGACAATTGTGCACACACAAAAAATGGTGTCATTTCTCTCTGTGTAATTTCTAGTTGAAAAGTTACGCCAATGCCATTTGGTGCTTCCAATTTTCAGTGGAAATCCAAGATGGTGGCTTAGATTGCTACGAAACACACCCTTAGGACAATATTTTGAGCTGGTAAGATCAAAATTTCTTGACTAGATCCCTCGAGGATTACAAAAATTTAAGTTAGAAAATGTATCAGTGGGGTGCATGGGGACCGAACCTTCCTGCTAGACTACGACCCTAATGAAAAATACCTGGCCCATTTATCCCTCCATTATGCATCATCTGAAGTTTTTTTCTGTTCAGACTAAACATTTCTACTCTTCAAAAATTGCCCATGATCGTGCACAGCCTTGGTGGAGGTTCGCTATCTGTGAGTGCTTCTCAGTTTCAATAAATTTCCCTATATTACCTGCCCTGGTGTTGATTTATTTGACTCAGTCCTGCGACTAGTTACATGAACAGGTACCGCTGAGTGTTTTATGGGACCGCAGTGGGACCACTCTCCAGCAGAGAAGCAAATGCAGCCGGATTGACAATTTCAGTGGCTGAAAGTCAGACAAAACAGTCCCTGTGGCTCCAAATAAAGCCGCTAACACTCAGGCCTTATTCTTTTAAGTACAAATTGTATTTGTTAGTTTAGTTAGAAACACAAAGTCCCACTCTTTTGTTCAGATTAAATGTGGAGTTTATAGCGTACTGTCTGCCTTGTTGATTGTGATAGTGACACTGGTGTATCTATCAAAATGGCTGCACAGAAAGAGCTCAGTGGTTTCTTCTTAGCCATTCTTTGACAAATATAATCTGTCCTACCACCTTACAGATGAGTCAGAGTGAGAGAAGAGAGGGGAATGAGGACTGCATCATGAAATACATCTTACAAATACTGCAACACTGAAAAACAAATTAATGGTTGAGCATTAAGCACAGAAGTCTGGACTGCTGTCATACAGTAAAACAAGGAGCTGGACACGTTTACTGTGAGAACCAGAAGTCAGGTCCCTACCAACCCCAAGATTTGGTCAATATTTCAAGTGATTTGTGGAGTAGTTGACTGATGTGCAATAGATAAAAAGAAAATAAATGACCTTTTCAAAACATCTTCTTTTCTAGTGTGTTTGAGCCCAGAAATGAATCTTAATGCAAGAAAACTGTTTTGGGTTTCTATATTTCACAAGAACCTTGTTAAAGGTGCTGTAAAAAAGCACTTAACTGATACATACATGACAATGTGCTAAAGGACTGAGGCTAAAGCTGCATCTTCCAGTGAAGCCCATTTGCCAGAATAAAATGTTGGCATTGTACATTTCTGTAAACTAGGGATGTGTAACATTTGTGCATTTCATACATACTGTACCATATCAACATTTCTACAGTTCTGATTACATTATTCTGGGCTGCCTTTGTCATATGTCTTTGTCAAGAAGGCTGCCAAGCAGCAGACCACAGCAAACCTCTGTTCGAGAACAAGAAACAACAAAAAATTTCAGCACACATTGTGGCATTGTCAGCTGTAAATTGGGTTTCAATAGCGGGTGTTTGCTGGTGAGACATCATGGCATTACTTGCCAAAACTGTGGTACAAAAACTAGGTGTTTGTTTACAAGACATTACAGCATCTGCAGCCGCAACTGTGGCACCAAAACTGGGTGTTGGTCAGCATGACATTGCCGCAATTCTAAGTGAAATTTGGGTTTCAAAACCGGGTGTTTCTTAGTAACACATCACAGCATTTCGAGCCACAACTGTGGCATCAAAAACAACTGTTTGTAAGAGACATCGCAGCATTTACACCCTTAATTGTGTCATCAAAACCGGTTGTTTGTCAGTAAAACATGGCACTTCAAGCCAAAATTGTGGCACCAAAACCGCGTTAGTCAGTATGACATTGCGGCATTTTCAAAATTAAGGTTTCGAAACCGGGTGTTTGTTAGCAAGACATCACGGCATTTGCTGCCAAAATTGTGGCACCAAAGCCAGCTGTTTGTTTGTGAGACATTGCTGCATTTCTAGTCACTATTGTCGCACCAAAACTCTTTGTTTGTCAGCCTGTCGTGCAGCATTTCCAACTGCAATTTGGGCTTCAGAACTGGGTGTTTGTTAGCCAGACGACACTCGGTTTTAGTACCAAAACCAAGTATTTGTTTGCAAGACGTTGCAGCATTTACAGCCACAATTGTGGTTCCAAAACCAGGTATTTTTTAAGCCAAATTATGATCTTTTTTGTGCCTAATAATAACCACCTGTTAACCACAGTGTTGTTGAAACAAAAAGAAATGTAAAGTATCACTATATTTGTTAACTATAAAATGTAAAAATGTTACATAGCTGTGGGTTTGTAGAAATGTACAATGGCAACATTTATTTCTGCAGCTGTCCAGGAATAAACACTAAGTATGTAAGTGACAAGTACCAGTACATGGTCAACATCAAAATCAGACACTTCATTCTAATATATCATGTTTGACTGCTTATCTTAATTCAAACATATTCATTGATGCTAGAGACCTGTAGAAGCATCCTGTCTCATCAGATTCACACTGACAATCATCTCTCTATGGATATTTTACAAAACACTAAAGCAAATTACACAAATTATGATGGGAAACCTATAAAGAAGAGCGCTGATGTGGCCCACATGTTTTTACTTCAAACTCATTCAAGCGTCAGATATTTAAATAACTTTACTTATTAATATGTAGTCGTGCTTTACTCTAAGGTCCACTGTGAGGCTGTATTTCTGAGATGTAACAGTACCGGTGTACTTGATATCAAAGAACTCAAATCAGGTCATGCCTCATGCGCACCAGCCAAAATCTCCACTCTTTCCCACTCATCTTTCTAACCTTGTTAGGACATTTGGTGCTGACTGGATGGAATTACAAAAGCACACACATTATCAGAGTACACATGCAGAGCGAGAGTCACAAATGTGATTTGGACAAAATTAAAGTGCAAGCACTGACTGAGCATTTCAACACGCAGTACCATGGAGAAATAGAGAAAATGTATTTCAGAGAATTAGATAGGCAAATGATTAAAAAAAAAAAGAGAGAGGGGAGTAAAGAGAGCGTAGGAGTTGGTGTGAAGGAGAGAGTTTCATCTGTGCTGCGAAAAAGATGGCAGAGAGAAAAGGAATGGCAGAAAAGAAAACAAGAGCGCGGAGGAAGAGGAGGAGGAGGGGGGGACAGGGCGAAGGACGAAGGGCGTACTGGGATATGTGAGCGAATGCCAACCGGACAGTTTTTGTTATTATACTCTACTACCAGCGGCTGCCAAAACACCTCCTACACACACACAGACCCACACAGATAGACACAAACACACGCCGGGACACACACACAGTCTCGTACCCTGAGCATGTGTGTGTGTGCGAGTGTGTGAAGGAGAGAAATTGAAAGAGTGAGAAGTAGATGGGGAGAAGGGGGGGGGGGGGGGGGGGGGGGGTGAAGACGAGGAGGCCAGATTGCAGGAGCAGCTTTAGAAGCATAACTCAATTCTCTGGCTATATTGACGGCAAAGCACACTCCTGCACACTTCTCAGTCTCATTCCCCCTGCCTCTGTTTGTCTTTCCCTCCATCTCCCTCTCACACACAGTCAAGTAAAAGACGGACACCCGGTGACGCGGTGCTCGATGAAAAAGGCGGGAAAACGGTGACCTTCAGCGAGTGGTCGTTATTGTGCACAAATCCCGCTACAAATAAAAATCAACTAATTGGATTTTTAAGTTTTCTTGCATTCCACTCTTCAGAGCAGAGCTGGAAGCTGAAATAATCTCACTGTTTGAGTTAAACCTTGATGTCAAAAATCCACAGCGATTTGGAGAAAGACACAAATAAACAAACAAAGCTGTTCGTATTAATATGTGTCAATTCATAAAGGCTAGTTTCAGTAGAAATTAGCTAAGGTAGATAACTGTGGCTGTCAAGAGGGGTTTTTGAATTAGTTGATGGAGCACTCGGCCTCGTAATAAACCCCTCCACTACTTTTAATCAAAGCTTAGTGGGTTTGTAGTGTAGCTGAAGGGGCCGGGCCCACCGGCAGCGTAATTGTGCAACAAATTTTAAAAGTTTTAGTTTATTTATAGAGCACATTTAAAAGCAACAGAAGTTGACTAAAGTGCTGTGCAGCAGGAAAAGAACAATAAAATATACAATAAATTATAGGAGAATCATAAGTGGCCAAACATACAGAAACAAATAATTGCATTATATTCATTACAAACAGGATTTGCCCACAGCAGGAAAGCAAATAAGAGGCATATAACCTGAGTTCAACTTTTAACTTTGACACACCTATACCACCTGTTTACAGAGCTGACCTTTGAAGCACCAGCCACAAAGTTCAGCCAATGCTAGCGAAGCTAACATTTGAGCTTGTGCCATTTTATTTGCTGCTAATTTGGTAAAATATGAAGCTGCTGTGCAAAGCTTTTCTGTTCTATGTGATAACGTAGCAGCTGTAATATATGTTTGAAAAATGTGTTTTGTTTTTTCAGCTGGTAAGTTAACTAGTGCACGTGGTTTATGTAGCTCGCAAGCTAGATAGCTTCTGTCTCAAGAATCTCAAGAATCTCTTTGACCAGAAAGTAGGAGTGCTTTCACACCTGCCCTGTTTAGTTTGGTTCAATTAAGCTCCAGTTCATTTGCCCCCTGAGTGCAGTTCGTTTGGGCAGCAATCAGCAATCGCACTCGGCACCAGAGCAACCTGTCCGAGACCTTCTTGAAGTGGCTAATGGACATGTAGCTACTTCCATGTTCCAGATGATACGTCATGTTTGTAGTCGACCAATGAAGATGAGTTTACATATCACCTTGGGTTCGTCCTTCACCTTCTCAAAATGATCCCACAATAACCGCAGGTACCAGCCCTGGAAATGAACCTGACTCCTGTCTGACTGCTGAGCGTGGACACTTCCTGTGTCTGTCCTTTCACATTAAATTCTCACATGGTCCAGTCATATAGGTTTGGATTCATTCTGACAAGGCGCAGCTCCTGATAGAGCTTCACATTTGTGTGTTTTTTGTTCTGCGACTAAGCGACCAATGAAATCTTGCCAACCAATGTCAAATGTTTGGTCGACTGCCCTTGTACATACAGTTAAGTTTTGGCGAAGGAAGTGCCATTTGCAATTGAATGAATGAGTGTGTTTACAGTGGGATCTCGACATGCCCTGTCAGGAACAGGAAAAAGGGTGGAGACTCCCAGTGACTGGGAGTTGAGTGGCAACTGACTGGCAGCCGAAAGGGCTTGAGTTTGGAGGGGAAATTCGAGGTGACTGCATCTGTAGGTCAACTGCTCATACCATACAGAGGGAGAGTGCAGAAGTAAATTATGTTATAGAAGTGGTCTAAAAAAGTTTCCATGGATTTTATATCACTGTAAAATCTTGTAACTATTGGATTATGTTGTAACTGATATCAAACCAAGCTGGTGTTCTCTCTAAGGAAGAAAAATACCACCTTTTGCCAACAACCTTTCAAACCCACAGGTGGTGAGTGTAGTATTTCCTGGGAAAAAGATGTACTGTGGGTGAATAAATGAAGAGTATAACATAACCAACATGGGATAAATACCTTTAACTATGATTTACCTGATTAAATGTGACTCCAGCTGTATCAGATGGTCAATAACGATATTATGCAAATAGTAAGAATTTCAGTCTACCAAGGACACTGTCTCTGTGGAGATCTGTGAATACAGTGTAACTGCACTCAACCACATGACTCCATGAGATTTAGACAAGACAGTACACCCTTGCACACCTGGGTTGTGTTGTCCAGCTGTTGGGACGGAATCACAAGCTGTCACATGCGAACAGAGAGGAGGACCCGGGAGAGACGGACATCTGGACTGAGATGGGAGGGAGAAGGGAGGGAGAAGGAGAAATAGGAGCCAAAGGAAGAGAGGGGAACAGCGAGAAAGAGCGAGAGAGGAAATTAACATCTGGCTGTAACACAGCCCTGGAGGGCATATTGCATTTAGCCATTTGTAATGTGAGTACAGAGACTCTCACTATCTGTGTAGCGCCACGAGCCTGAAAGCCACAAACAACAAGATCTATAATTTGACCGAAGCTGCTGAGGGAAGTGTCTCACCTGGCTGGAATTTACTGTCATGAATAAGTGAAGCTGGAGCCAGTGTAGCTAAAACACCAAGTGACACAGGTTGTTAAAGTATACAGAGAAGCAAAATCATTTTCACACAATGTTTTCTTCACTTACATTTGACTGTTTTCTGCCAACTAGACAAAAAGTCTTCCTAGTGGCCCTTAAAGGCTGCCATATTCACACCCCACATCCAGAACAAACAACATACTTTTGATATTCTCAGAGCTTTAATACTACGTTGGGCTAAGATGCTGTGTTTGAAGGTGTTGCTAAAGAAAAGGCCATGGGGTCGTTAAAATCAAAGTGGGAGCATGAATGCACTAAACAAATTTCATGCTCTTCTGCCCATTTGACACGTTTCGTTCATGAAATTTCACATGCCAGTGGCTGAAGAGGAAAGGTCATGGCGTGGGGTTGAGTGATTGGACGAACGTATCGGCTATTGTCTGTTTGGCTGAGAACCTTATTTAGGGGGTGATTTTTGTCATTTTGCTAATTTAATGATCTGACTCTGAAGAACAAGTGAAAAAGCTGCTGCTCAATGGGGACAACAAGGAAAATAACAGCACGTAGACGCAGCATATTCCACATCTAACTCGGGGATTGTTGGAACAGTGGAGAGACGAACCAAAATGTTTTGGGTGAGTTTCATTTTGTTTCTCTCAAGTTTGAATGAATTGTATTTTAAGATGGGTTAAGGCCTTTGCACACTGAGTCTGTTTTATTAATCCGAAATTGTCGCATTCCAAAAATAAATATGGCTTCACATTGTGTCAATCACGTTTGCACATTTCAGAGTCTTTAGAGAGACTTTTAAGGAGGCTTCAGGATAAGAGAGTAACTCCGGGATCTGAGCCAAGTCCTCAACAAGGGTCCGTCTCAAGCCTGTTGTAGATGGGAGGTTCCAGAAGTAAAAGCAGATTCATTCAGAATTGGTGTGAAAGGTTTCTGTGCATAACGATTTTTTCTGATGACCAATGAAAAAACGTAACTGAAAAAACGTACTCAGTGTGCAAAGGCCTTGAACAGGGTCATTCTTAATCTTAGTTTGGTGAAAGAGAGAAACTAAAATTCAGAAGATGTGCAGTTGTATTTTTCAGTTTAAAGCAGCTGTGCGGAACCGTACGTTTTCGTTGATTATAGCGCCCCCTTTGGTCGAAGCGGTATGACACCCACAGCCTGGTGTCATAAAATTCCGACTGCAGCTGGCATTCGGCTTCATTCGTAAAATCTCGACTGCAATCGGCAATTACTGCATGCATTTGTTTTGGAGAGTGAGAGGAAAATCATACATGTTCTGGTGTAGCTCTGAATTTCTTATAAACTGAGGACAACTGCCTGCTGTATATTTGCGTTCATGGTCACAGTCACAGATAATTTTGTGGCGTTTGTTGTAACGTTACTAGACAAAAGCGGTTCACATCAGCTAACGTTACATTTAGCTTGCTTATAACTTCCATGTCGTCATATATTGAAGTGAAACAACATCTAACAAGTTGCGGTATATTCTCTAAATAAAAACAAAAATTACGTACCTGTCGATTAGGAAAAGGGCCAACTCGGGATCAGTTTTAAAACCTTTCAAACCTCTCAGCTCTCTCCACTTGGTGAATGCCCGACCGAGGTTTACACGTTTAGCCTTCTTCTGTTCTTCTTCTTTTAGATGGTGCTCCTTCTTTATCCGCCATGACATCGAAAGTACAACCAAGTCCTTATAGACACATCTGGTAAAACTGTTATGTGTTCAGCAATGCCCGTTGCGTACCGCTTACTCGAAGAACACTCTCTGTAAACACGGCTCCTTCTTCTTCTGTGGTTTAATGGCTGCGGGCCGCTGCGGGCGTACAGACTTACTTCCACCTCCGGGTGCCGTATTCTGGTTTGCTGACTTCCGCTGTGTCTGACCCGACTGAGGCTACAATAAATAGCCATATAGAGAAAGGCTTTTTTGTCGCTGTTGGGTTCAAATGAATATGTGGATCTTCAAGGGGGGGTGATACGAACTAGGGACAGTTTTATAAATGGTATAAAGTTCCGCACAGCTGCTTTAATGAGGAAATAAGGTGTAAGAATATTTGTGAGCTTGTTTTTTTATTTGTATTAGACTGAGGACAACAAGTCCTCCAACTTATCCGGACACATTAGTTGTATGTTTATATCTCCACAGGAGCGTTTCCTAAATTAGTGCATCTACAGGTGGAAGACAGAATAGCTCTTAATGGAAATCCAGCCATTAGTTTTAGACAAACTTTGTCATGGGTCAAGTGCTGGTTAAGGTAAAACTTGACCTGACGATAGCAGAAGAAGGTTTGGGAAGCGACAAAAGTATTGGGACTTTGACTATCCATGCGATATTTCACAATATTTTAACAGTCTGGTAGGACACCAAAGTTTCTTCAAACATTTTTGTTCATTCAGTTTTGAAAGACCTCTGAGGTAAGACACCAAATCTCACCATTAAACCCAGAAGAGAAATAATAATTCATAAAAATGTATACTTGTGTGGAGTCCAGTCAAAATGGATCGAACTGTCTGTGCGGAGGTTGTGAACACTGACTGACCTGATGGTTTCACTGCAACATTTTACTTAAAGTTCCACTGATACAAGCAGCAGTATGTGCGAAATCAATTACACAAATCAAAGACGCAGTGTTCCATGGCATTTTTCCAGGCCAGTTCTGTCAGCAGCTACACAAAGTAGACGCTGACAAGGGTTAAACTGTTCAGAACGTCTGTTATTTTTTAAAAAATCAAGCTGTCTCGCTGCTGAAACCTGTAACATCTCTGGCTTTTGTAGAGCACTTCAAGAGGAACCATGACTAAGCTTGGTAAAAGGGGAATTAAGTATTTCAAACCCTGACTGACCTCAGTTTGCTTTCTTAAATCCACAGTGTACAACAGCGGATATCATCAAGGATTTTTTTTTTTCATGATTTTGCAGAAATTCATTCCTCATAGGAAAGGCACGGGGACCGAAATTCTCCAGCCGAACAGTTATTATTCAAACATAAAGGGAAAAGACCAGAGGCAAAGTACATTGCAGATGAATTGAATTTAATTAAATTAAACTGCGGCCCAGTACAGCGACTGTTCTCTGGAGTGCTTACCCGAAACACAACTTTGAGTTCTGAGGAAAACCCTTGGTTGGTCGCAGAGACAGACTCATTAAAACAATGAAAAATGGGACTGAGCTCACAGTTTGTTTGAGTCACACTGATATCAAATTCTTAACATGTTTAAACTACTTTAGACCGAACTGATGACTCGGTGCTATCAAAACAAATGTGTAGAAGATCCAGCATAGACAATCCCTTGGAGAGTTTTCAGTTCTTCTATCTTAGGATGCTTCAGTTTGCACATATTCTCACTCAGTGTCTCTAGGTGTCATTGTCTGGGTCTGTCAATTGAGTCACCAGCTGATTCACAATCAACCAATAGCACAACGACACACTGTCGCCTATCTGTCAGCCTATCATCTTACTGCTCATCATTTTAAATATGGTTCTTTCTCTGCCGTAAAGCTTTCTTGCTACCGTTGTGCGCGCCCTCCACCTCCCCATCACCACCTAGTCTTTATGGATTCATCAGCCTCAGCAGTCAGCAGCCTCAGAGTCATCAGCCACCACCACCACCACCAGTGTCTGGACTCCATGGGGGGATTTATCCTGATGCCGCTCAGATGTCCCTCAATTACAAAATATCTCCCGCTGGTGTCCAAGCGCCAAAGACTTCTGTTATATCATCTGTTAATCTGTACACATATTCCGTATTAAATATTATCTTTACGTCATTCTTCTGTCTCTCCTGATTGAACTACCATCGTTGTGTTTCCTCCAAACGTCATTTAAATTTTAGCAACCCGTCGCTGCTTTTCCAGTGCCATGTTGTTGTTTTTTTACCCGGACAATGCTGCATTTCCAAGTGGAAGTGTGCCACCAAAACCTATTTCAAAGCCCAAACATGATCATTTCTGAACCAT
This sequence comes from Epinephelus lanceolatus, assembly GCF_041903045.1. Lineage (NCBI taxonomy): Eukaryota > Metazoa > Chordata > Actinopteri > Perciformes > Serranidae > Epinephelus > Epinephelus lanceolatus. Next base: position 5,601,041 of record NC_135756.1, read on the forward strand.
AACCAAATGTTTTTTTGTGCCTAAACATAACCATGTTAACCACAGCATTGTTGAAACCTGAAGAAATGTTAAGTTTCAACATAATAACCACTCTGTGGGTGAGCAAGAGGTGGATCTGAGTCACAGACTGTAGTGACGCCTCACAGACAGCTGGCCCTTAAATATGCGCAACTTTAAGCCTTAATAAAATGTACACAGGTGAGTTATATGAAAATTCACCACTGTACAGTTGTCATTAATGTTGAAATTAACTATAGAGACCAAAACCATTTTTTGTACCAGGTTGTAAACATGTTTATTTCTGCTGTAAAACTGGGCATTTTAACATGGGGGTCTATGGGGGTTAAATTACTGCTGAAGCCAATCTCTAGTGGCCATTAGAGGAACTGCAGTTTTTTAGCACTTCAGCACTGACTATATTTTTCAGCTCTGGAGGTTGCCACTTAATAATAATGCACAAAGTAATGTAGCAGCGGTTTGTAGAAATGTACAATGCCAACATTTTTTATTTATTTTTTTTGTCAACTGGGGTGAACATAAGCTGGTGAAGTATATCATACGCTCCATTTTAAAACTGGTTTCCACCAATGATGTTGTAGAGCACAATCAACTGTTCTTGGTTAATTTAAACATTTCCCCAAAACTTAAAATCTTAAGAATTTCTGGACAACGTTAAACATCATTGACTACTTAAAAAAACAATCAAAGGTAAGCTGGTTTAAAAATATCCCTCTGTATCATTTATTGAGAATCCAAAACTTAAAAACTGCAAATCGGCTTCATCAGGACTGTGTGGGTTTTGTGATTAGGTCAGATTTGACTGACAGGGGCCTGGTAACAAAATCAAACCCCACAACTTAGTCACATTTTGAATTAAACATTACTCTGTCATATTTATTTATTACTATATTATTATTAGAACTGATTGCTGAACTCAAAAATAAAGCAATTCATCTACTTAAGAATGTATGACAAAACAGATCTGGGATATGATTTTAGTGATGACCTCTCAGAACGAGTTGCTCCTGACTGAATTACTATTAGGGCTCATTTATGCTCCCTTTACGTACGGAAATGTATACGTCCGTTTCAAACGATGTTACCGTCACTGCCCACATACTTCCATGCGCCCTTTACGTTGGCATGGATGTTAACCAATATATCCACCAGGGGGCAGCCCAGCGTCAAAAGTTTATGACCACAACAAATTCAAAAACAAACATGGTGACTGTGGAGGAGATATTGATAATGTACCTCTTGCATAAAAGACAAAAACAGCGCTGTAGGAGGTGGTGGTCGGTGAGGCCGTTAAATACATCGCGACTGGAGGATGGAGAATTCTTTTCTCTAGTACTGCCGATGAGAGAAACTGAATTGTTATTTCTTCTTCGTGTCTCACTAGAGCTACGTATCAGGTAGTGACAGCAACACTGCCCCCACGGTTCCTGGTGGTACTGCTCTGTTTGGCCCGTATCCGTAAGCTTTATGGAAATGTGCAGAAATACGGACGAAATGAACACAGAGCACAGACAGAAGGCTCCGTCTGTATCCAGATCCGTATTTAACGTTGAGCATAAATGAGCCCTTACTCTTACTTGGCCTTATTTTCTGTGTACTCTGTCTTTTCAGTGTGTTTGTTAAATTAGGAAAGCAAACAAATAATAATTAATAATAATTGAAAATAAAACTGAGACTGAGAATCATTATTTGTGTCTGTGCAGTAAATACAACTTATTTTACACCAGCTCTGAAATATTTTCAGTATACGACTTTATCAGGCATGTAACTGTACATATTTCTTATGTTTACTTTTATTCTATTCCTGTTTATTCTATTGATAAAAAGTAGTAGTTGAATTTCACACTTACAGCCTCAGCACAGTGACGATATACATTTTATTTTTAATATTTTTATATCTTAAGTACTAGTGTTAAACACTGCAGCATAATGCACATACATTTTTTTTATTTTAGCGTACATTTTCATTTTTTTTTATTTCTTATTTTATTGCTGTAGGGTTAAGGTTTACATACTCTATTTCATACTCTTATTCTTACTTCTTATATAACTTTTCTTCACATCAGAGCGACTGTAATGAATCACAACTTCCCCTCAGGGAACAATAAAGTATTTCTGATCCTGATTCTGATTAACGCCACATTTGTATGTCAATCTGTGTCCACCAAAGAAACGCTGTTGGTGCACATCAGAGCGCATCAGTGGTGAGTTCCTCCAATCACAAAACTGAATTAAACTCTGGGCATCATTGATGGGGGGGCTGTGTATCTGTGCCTTGCAACACTCCCCTCCCCACCATATGCCCAAAACTGGAAACACTGTATTCCATGTTTGCCTCGCGAACACGCTTACCATATGAGAATGACAAACACAACATGCGAGCTGCCCTTTTGACTGCGCTTTGCATCACTACTTGATAAAAATAACTACCTTCCTGTCAGAAGTCTGCCCACACTTGCCTCAAACCACTATCCTTGTTTTTTTCCAGTGGAGAGGAAAACGTGCATCAGAAAAGCCTCGGCAGTCTATTTGGCTTTCCTTTGGTGTCAACACAACATGCTGCTTCTGTGTTAGATAAATGGACAGAGTTGTGTGGCAGCCTGCAGATTTGGCAGAGAAATATCTCATGGCTCTAAATAAAAAAATAAAGGGAGAAATATAGGGTGCATTTACTGCTGCTGTGAGTCTACAGAGGCCAGAGAGAAAAGAGGAAAAATATGGCCCTGGGGGAGGAAAGTGAGCGATATACTGCAGCTCCCTGGAGCCTGCTGTTAGAGCCACAACCTTTACACCGCCCCCCCCTGGGACTGGTCAGGCACGGCTTGGCATCAATATTTAACACACTACACCCTGACTGGACTTACGGCTGCATCAGAGAGAGGCATGCACGCACAAAAGCACACAGACACACAAGGCAATGAACATAGACATTAAAATATTTGCACATACTGTCGCACTGCACACATGTAACGGTGCTGAAAGGTCATGGTGCGCCTACTTTTGAACCAAATTAGACGTTACTGCAACAGTACATCAGCCAACTCACTGCCAGCATTTGACTTATCATTACTTTAAAAAGCTGTTCATGACATTTTTAATAATAATTTCACCTGTGATAACGTTCATTTTTCCCCTAAAAACTGCAAATCTAATCCTCTGTAACTGAAACAACCTTTACAATGAATTTTCCCGACACCAAACAGCACCGATGTCCTTTCTAGTTCTAATTCTTTTGCTGCCTAAATAATTAAAAGTAATTAAAAGTGAGGCTCAAAGTTAATTCTTGACCTTGTAAATAGCATTTGAGAAAACAGTCTTGCCACCAGATCCATTAAGTGGCTCTGCTGTGCAAAGGCAAAAGATGTTAAAGGTTCTGTGTGTAGGATTTGGGGGGATATATAGGCAGAGATGGAATATAATATAGTAAGCACTGTAAAACCTCAATTAAAACCCTCGTCCAAATTAACCCTATGGGCCCTAGGCGTGTCCCCCTCAATGTATATGGTGACTACGGCCCTGTCAGCATGCATAATTAGGCTGCAGTTGTCTGGGTGTGCAAAGGTGAAGTGTGCTTGTCTTGTCATACAAAGTTTGATGGAGTGTCAACTGGACAATATGGAGATATTTGCATCTTGAAAGCTGGACTACAAGTGTAAAATATGATATTCCTCACTATATGAAGTGACTGATAACAAGATCTGTATAATGGGTTGTAAAGAAATTCATCAGGTTTTTATTTTGAAGACAATCGATCTGTATTTCTAGCATGGTGGGATGACAGCACAATGATGTGTGTGGTATCACTGGAAAGCTCTGGTCCTGCGCTTTCATGTGATATGCGTGGCATTTCTGTGCGAGCCTGCATTCGCAAGTAATCCATCCAAGAGTAATGTGTGTGCAAAGCTGTATGAAAGCTCTGTTATACATAATTTTAGTGTAAATTTATCATTTTTTTTCGCTGTGAAAACATTGGACTACCGACAAGTGCTTGGTTTTGTCGGAAAGCTACAATTCTGCTGTTTCACGAGATATATGTGGCTTCTCGCTATGATGCACAGTCGTGGAGAAAAACCATAGAGAAGAACAGGTGTGAATTTGGATGCACTATGCGTCGTTCGGACCCATAGGGTTACACACCCAGTCCACGTTACTAGCCTGGTTTAGCTAAACATTTTGACACATAAAGGCCTGTCTCAGTTAGAGGCCTGGTCTGGTTACCAAGCAGTTCATTTTTATAGAATTCTTTGGATGTATAAAACCGAACTTATTTCAGCTAACGTTAGTTAGATGTTTAGATCGTGAATACAACTACAAATGGGCTTAACAAAACACAGGATTTGAGTCCTTTTCTATGATATAAATATTAACTTGTATCTCCCTCCACAGGTAATTTGGACCCGTAGGGAGAGATGAGCCACTAGGTCCCCTGTCACTCACCCCTTCCATTTAGCGGTAGAGAGGGACAGCTGTAGGACCTGTAACCCTAACCCTTTTAAAAAAGATTCTCAACATTTCCTATTCAGTTGGCTGTATAATGGTGAATTGAAATAATATAGAATTGTGTAATTCTTGTAACTGTCTATTAATCTGTGTTTTTTAAGATGTAATTTTGTACAAAATTATTATGCTCCAATTGGAGAAATGTTTATTTTTTGATATGTTATGTTTGATATGTTAATGCACTGGAGAAAAAATGAAGTGAACTTACTGACAATTTTCTATTCAATTGGTTGTATAATGGTATCAATTTAAATGATATAAATTGTGTAACTCTTGTAATTTTTCATTAATTTTGATTTTTTATTTTGTTTTATTTCATTTTGTACAACTTAGAAAAATGTTATAATTTTTTTTTATTTTTTGGAAATCTGTTAAAGCACTAAAAGAAAAAAGAAAAAAATGAAGTGATCTGACTGACAATCAAGTCACGTGAGTCATGTGTATTTATCACACCTGTGAATGTTCAGGTAATTGTGATGAGTGAACCTAAAGAAGCCACAGGCGAAACGCATTGTTCGCTCTCAATAAATTCACAGTAAAGTCTATTCAGTGTGCGGTCGTCTATTTTTGATATGTTACTTCAGACGTTCCTGCGATCAACCAGCACCTGATCCCCTATATCTGCTGTTCAGAGGGAGTTTTGTTTATTTGTTTACTACAACTATAAATGTTTTAATTTCTGTCAGTGTGGAGATGCCACATATTGTTAGCTTGGTGGATTTCATTTCACTGAAACTACGAGCACCAGAGAGGACCCTAAATCATTCAGATTTATAGGCATGACGTAAAAACGAGTTCCTCTAAAGGTGTCATAAAGTCAGAATATGTGTCCACTCCTCAATAACCTACAAAGTTATTCATATTGCTTGAGTCTGTAAGGGTCCACTGATCAAAGGAATCAAAGTTCTCAAGTTATGAATATTGTTTGACAGGATAAAGTGGTGTTGTGTTGGTATGCCAGTGCTGTGAAACAAGTTTGATTTTATGTCCCTAATAAAAGCCTGTTGAGTTCAGTGATTAAGCAAATAATTGCCCAGGCTACTAATTAAAGTTCAACAGTATGTTGTCTTTCTTGTTTAATTGCCTGAAAATGAAAATCGATGTGATTCTGTTACCTTTGAATTTGCCATCTATATCTACGTAGGAAGGGGGTCGAAGGGGATCACCTGGTTGATCCACCATGTTTCTATGGTAGCCCAGACAGACAAACCAAACACTGGGCCTAGATTAGGCCATTCACTTTTACGCATTGGCCACCTTAGTTTGAAACCCCTCTGCGAGGAAAGCATCGGAAAAACACTTATTTTTTCAAATGTGAAACTGCTTTATTAAGTGTTTTGACTAGTTTTAATCACTGGATCTGTTTGTTTTGAAGAGATTTCTGTGGTTAATTTCGCTCCTGAAAAAAAAACCTCATAAACGTCTGCATTTTAAGTTAGCGGAGAAAAAAGGTTAGCTAGTGCTGTGCTAGCGACTTGCCAAACAGTGTTGAGAAACACTAATTTAAGTGGTTTATTCAGTATTGTTACCGGTTGGGGAGATGCAGCATACTTTTCTAGTGTATGCAGGTACATGGGGTATAACCATCTCTTTTTTGGGCCATTTACAGTATACCAATCTATCAGTGAAAAAGCCATTGCAATATACAGGACAGTATACCCACCTCCTCCAAGGTAACCTACCCATCTGCCTAGTAATCCACCCACCTCATCAACTTCCACTAAACCACTGGACGTGTCCTCCTCAATATTTAGAACACATGCATTTGTGTCCCCCAATGAAATCATTAAAGTAGCAGAGGACTTTTATTATGACAAAAATAAAGACAAAGAGAAAACGTTTGTGCATAAAAATTCACCAGAATGCAGGTTTGAGCGTTTGATACTCGACCCTCAACCCTGCACCCTCCCTTTCACATGTATTCCCCCAATACCTAGTGCAAGCCAGTGTTGCATTAGAGACAGAACTGTAACACTGCTTCCATATGCAATCAGAAGTGAGTTCAAAGACTTCAAAGCAACCAGGACAAACATCCATTTGGCTAGCTGGTGAACAATGAGCGTAAATCATATAAAATAAAAGCATTTTTTCAACATAAGCTATCGTTGTGCCTGTCAGTCTGATTGATTTATTCTTATTCATACTACAGTGCCCTCCAAAAGTATTGGAACAGTGAGGCCAATTCCTTTATTTCTGTTGTAGACTAAAAATATTTGGGTTTGACATCAAAAGATGAATATGGGACAAGAGTTCAACATTTCAGCTTTCATTTCCAGGTATTTACATCTGGATCTGATACACAACTTAGAAGATAGCACCTTTTTTTTGAACCCACCCATTTTTCATGAGAGCAAAAGTATTGGAACATGTGACTGACAGGTGTGTTTTGTTGCCCAGGTGTTTCCCAATTACATTGATTATTCAAACAATAAATAGCACTGGATGTCTGAGCTCAGTTTCAGATTGGGTACGATAGGTTTTGCCTGTGCAGACTGCATTTAGAGGTGGAACCAACATGAAAACTGAGAGCTGTCTATGGGTGAAAAAGAAGCAATTGTGAATCTGAGAGAAGATGGACAATCAATCAGAGCCATTGCACAAACACTGCCCATAGCCAGTATAACCATTTGGAATGTCCTGAAGAGGAAAGAAACCACTGGTGTACTAAGCAACAGACGTCGAACAGGTAGACCAAGGAAAACATCAGCAGTTGATGACAGAAACATTGTGAGAGCTGTAAAGAAAGACACTAAAACAACTGTTAGTGACATCAGCAACAACCTCCAGAGGGCAGGAGTGAAGGTATCACAATCTACTGTTCGCAGAAGACTTCATGAACAAAAGTACAGAGGCTACACCAGAAGATGCAAACCACTCATTAGCAAGAAGAATAGGAAGGCCAGGCTGGAATTTGCCAAAAGGTACAGAGATGAGCCTCAAAAATTCTGGGAAAAAGTTTTATGGACTGATGAGACAAAGATTAACTTTTTCCAAAGTGATAGAAAGGCGAAAGTTTGGAGAAAGAAAGGATCTGCTCATGATCCCAAACATACAAGCTCATCTGTGAAACACGGTGGAGGTAATGTCATGGCTTGGGCTTGCATGGCTTCTTCTGGGACGGGCTCTTTCACCTTCATTGATGATGTAACACATGATGGCAGCAGCAAAATGAACTCAGAAGTCTACAGAAACATTTTGTCTCCAGACTTAAACCCAATAGAGCATGCATTTTACCTGCTGAAGAGGAGACTGAAGGGAGTAACCCCCCAAAACAAATAACAGCTGAAAGAGGCTGCGGTGAAAGCCTGGAAAAGCATCACAAAAGAAGAATGCAAAAGTTTGGTGATGTCAATGGGTCACAGGCTTGATGCAGTTATTGAAAGCAAAGGATTTGCAACGAAATATTAAGTCTCATTCACTTTAATCTATTTTAAGTTTATATGTTCCAATACTTTTGCTCACCTAAAAATTTTGTGTTCCATTACAAATAATGCTGTCTTCTAAGTTGTGTATCAGATCCAGATGTAAATACCTGGAAATAAAAGCTGAAATGTTGATCTCTTGTCTCATATTCATCTTTTGATGTCAAACCCAAATGTTTTCAGTCTACAACAAAAGTAAACCAATTGGACTCACTGTTCCAATACTTTTGGAGGGCACTGTATATCAAGAGGATAGTTTTATTATATATATCATTAGATCATATCTAGGTCATTGTCATTATCTACGCAGACAATGCAAGAGCAGAGTTCCTTAACTTTCAAATAAGGGTTAAAGGTCAAGTTTGACCTAAAGAATATGTGGATAAATAACTTTAAAAAAGGAGGAAAAAAGACAGAAAAAGAATTACCACATTTCCAATATTATGCCAACAATTCATCCAGCTGGACACAAGCTCAATTCTGCACTCTGGTGAGTTAAAATCTTCTGCCTTTGTAGGTCAGGGCTGTCCATTCATATTGTATGACCTTCTAGAGCTGATGGAATTTGTAGGTTTCTGTTTCCAAGGTCGAGGATAAACTTCCAACCTCAGCTTTTATACAAACATGGATGAGAAATACTGAAAGTGCTTTGTAAAATCTGGGGTCAACTCTTTCTGCTGATACAGATCATGTAATATGACAGGAAGCTCAAGAACAGCTACTAAATGACGCTTGTTTTCGCAACGGTATATACGCAGCTAATCAGAGACAAAAGATTCGTTGCTAAATGTGACTGAGAAGCATATCCATGACTGCTGACGGGATTAGTAGATCAACAGAATACCGTCTAACAACAATTTAGATGACTAATTGATCGTTAAAGGGGAACTATTAAGCTTTTCCTTATTTTTTTGTCATAATTATTCATATTAAACGTGGCCAAAGTTTCAAATAATGAGGTAAACATGAAAAATAGCTAAACCTTCAGGCTTCAGACCGCTCTGAATACTGTTTTCAGCCGTTTTTCCACTGTGGGTACAAGCTGACGTCAAATCAAGACTGATTTCTTTTTATGGTCATCTGCTCCAGGCACGTGACAGAAAATATTTACATTACTGCTACATGTAGCTACATGCTAACATCAGGAAACATGTAATCCTGGTTGATGATGTCATTAATTCCCTCCCAATTTTGGGTCATATTCCGGCTGGAACATGTCCAAGTTTGAAGATTTTGGTTAAGAAGCTTTTATTGGTCATTTTTCATGACAGACTGTATGGCTATACACTGTTACAGTCATTTCCGTGCTAAAAGTACACTGCTACATGAAGCAACATGCTAACATCAGGAAAACATTTTAGATCATTTTCTGTCTGGAACATGTCCTGCTATTTTTTTAGAGGCTATTATTGGTGATTTTTTTACGATAGAAAGTGTGGCTTTACTTCGTTAGTTGTTCCCAGGCCACAAGTACACTGCTACATGTAGCAACATGCTAACATCAGGAAAACATTTCAGATCATTTTCTGTCTGGAACATGTCCTGCTATTTTTTTAGAGGCTATTATTGGTGATTTTTTTACGATAGAAAGTGTGGCTTTACTTCGTTAGTTGTTCCCAGGCCACAAGTACACTGCTACATGTAGCAACATGCTAACATCAGGAAAACATTTCAGATCATTTTCTGTCTGGAACATGTCCTGCTATTTTTTAGAGGCTATTATTGGTGATTTTTTTACGATAGAAAGTGTGGCTATACTTCGTTAGTTGTTCCCAGGCCACAAGTACACTGCTACATGTCGCAAGATGCTAACATCAGGAAAACATGCAATCTTAGTTACAGATGTTGTTAAATTTTCCCACATGCCACATCGTATTCCTACTGGAACACGCCCAGTTGTATTTAGAAACTTTTCTTATTGTTGCTTTTACATCAAAAATCGCCGCTATTCTCAGTTACGATCATTTATTGAGTACAAGTACACTGCTAACGTAAGGCTCCATGTTACACTGGGAAACATGGTTACTGGTTACTGGTTAATCTATGCTCAATTTTGGATTCCTGCTTGAATGTGTTTGGTTGTTTTTCAGAAGCTTTTATTGAGTTTTTACAGTAGAAAGTGCTGCTGTACTCCGTTGTAGCCATACCTCCGTTGTATCGACAGTGCAGAGATGCCGAGACATGGAAGACATGGAAGACCCTGCTGGGGGTCACGGGGGGGCTGGAGCCTATCCCAGCTGACACTGGGTGAGAGGCAGGGTACACCCTGGACAGGTCACCAGACTATCACAGGGCTGACACATAGAGACAGACAACCATTCACACCTACGGACAATTTAGAGTCACCAATTAACCTGCATGTCTTTGGACTGTGGGAGGAAGCTGGAGCACCTGGAGGAAACCCACGCTGACACAGGGAGAACATGCACACTCCACACATCAGCGTGGACTCAGTCATCTTTAAATATGCATTTTAAACTATTTCTTACTTAATATCAATCAATTAATTTAAAAAAAGTGTAATGAGAATGATTCTTAGTTGCAGTTAGTTGATGCTTTCTCAGTTTGATATTAAGAATGGATACTGTTAAAATGGATCCATATTTTAATGCCATCACTGATGCTGAAAGAGTTTGTTTCACAGCTCCTCATGAGCAAAAGTAAATATAGTACAGTGAAGTCCTGTCACCCAATTCTTTCTGATGCTAAACTCCTATGACTCCCATCTCTGCTTTATATCCGCACTGAGCCGTGCAGCACTTCTGCCCATCCCATCAAAGCGACATCACACTCAGCTGCACATTACCATCCTGTTGGACTGTTTGCTCAGTCAAAGCAGGACTTTGAAGGCTTCCTTCTAAGTTAATGGCCCAGTTAAGGAAGCGGCGCCGGCTGTTTTTAGAAGCTGTCCAGAAAACGATGCTGACAGGAGCCTTGTTTTACCTCATTTCATCTCATTTGGAACTCATGTCCTCATTATGTCAGCGCTGCGATGGAGCTGTAAATAAAGGTGGAGGAACAGACAACACGAGACAGAGGTAAAAGAAGAGAAATAGAGACTGCGTGTCCCGTGGCTTTCAAAATACAAAGGCTTCAATCAGGACGGGAGCTCTAATTTGCCAGGACCTGTCGAGCTGGTGCAATCGCTCTCACTCTAACATGCACACATACACACGCTCCATCTATAAAAATACACTCATGCAGATGCACAAACACAGAGCCAAGAACACAAGCACCCCAGGGTCCTGCTGTATGTACGTTTATATATATGTAAAAGTGTGAAGGTTTTGTTATGTTCCACTGCCTCGTTCCCGTGCAACAGCTTCGTTGTTTTAAATCTCTCAGTGTGTTAACGCGTGTGTCTTCTAGCCATTCTGATTTTCAGTGTTTTCATTGCCTCACTAAGCTCCAGCAGATGTTTCTCTGCTTTTCTAAAGACCTTCTCTGCAGCCTGGGCGGAATATCAGAATACCTCTTCCTAATCCACTTTACCCACTAATCCCTGCTCCGTAGACCTGTTGGCTTGCTTTTTATACAACACTAGTTCTTTCTCTCTCCCTCCACCATTCACTGGGGGTCTTAGTGAGATCACTATCGAGGAAACCGGCAGAATTAGTCTGCGTCAACGGACCAGGGGAGGGATCTTGCTGCCGCTTGATTTACTGATATTCAGAGGAAGTGGAATTGATCGGAAGCAGCATGGCCCGGCTGCTGTCTGCTGGGGCTTTGCAGGAGTGAGTTAAGGTTTCCCATTCCACTGTTGGCCCGCCACAGCGATGGGGACGGGATTTAGCTGCCTGACAAAAGCTTGAGAGGGATGTGATATGTCATCTGCTGCTGTGGGATACAAGTGGATATTCACAGACGCAGCGTAAATAAAGGCGAAAGGAACAGCCAGTGCAGGAGACGCGCCACAGACAGCCCACGTCCCACAACCCTGAATGAATGACTGGAGGGTGAGATTTGATTCAGGCGACTGGCAGTGGGACATCTGCAGGGGGAGAGGGACAGAATTAGGCTAACTGGTGCGTTTCAATCCTTGTATTCTCAGACTCCTTGTACTCAAGGGGCCCTGGAGTCTGAGAAAGAATGGCTGATTCAGCTGCTAGAGGTTGACGAATGGCCAGTGTAATATGTCTGGTCAAGTGTCCTAACTGCTGCAGCCTGAGGAGCAGTCAGCTGGAGAAAAACTCCATCTAACGATATTATTACAATACAAAAAAACAATTTAATGATGAAATCTCTCAATTTAGCTGTAAAGAAAGGACTCTCTGTATGTACGTACACCGATCAGCCAAAACATTAAAACCAGTGACAGATGAAGTGAATAATATTCATCATCTTGTTATAAGGTAATGTTCTGCTGTGTAACCTTTTGTTGTGGATGCTAACTGACACACTCCACCCACCCAAACACAACTGCAGAACAAGTATCCTCATCATGGCACTGGTACTTCCCAGTGGTGGCGCCACCCCAGCAGGAAAATGCACCATGCCACACCACAAGAAACTTATCAGGAAAGGCCCGAGGAACGTAGTTTTTACCTTTATTCATGTCAGTTCAGTCCCCTGGGCATGGACACCAAAAAGGCTCCACTATATTTGGAGGTCAACTGAGCACAGGGTTGTAAACTACACCGATCAGCCACAACACTGAAACCACTGACAGGTGAAGTGAGTAACAGTGATAATTTTGGTTCAGTCCAATGTTCTGCTGGAGAACTTTGGCCCTGGCATTAACATGCAAACACTCACCCAAACACTATTAGAGACCAAGTACCCCAACCACACGGCAACGGCACCATGTAACTGTAATTTAACTATTTTCTAAGTAACTGTACTTGATTACTATTACAAATCAAATTACATTTGACTAGTTACTATAACTAGTTCAGCGGGATTCATACTTCTGTGTCGAATCGTTGGTGTACCTATGGTGTAGGCTCTGCATCGCCGTAGAGCCTACGCCATAGCCTGACGTGCACCTCTTTAGAAATGTAACTACACATTGCGGCACTGTAGAGGAAATCTCTGCTAGTCGCTTCACCAATTAAAACAATGTAAAATGCCACAGGCTTGTGCTAATAATGTTAGCATGTTGTATTTGGTTAGTATAAGACAGTTGTTTTGTCAGTGAACCTTGTGAGTTGTAATGGAGCCGAATTTTGTAACGTTACCTTTGTTAAATGTTGCTGTTGTGCTTGGCTTCATATGAGTAGAGGAAAAGTCTGCTAGCCGCTGGGCTAATTTATACAATGTAAAATGCCATAGGCTTGTGCTAATAACATTAGCATGTTGTATTTGTGGGGAAAATGTGTCCAGATAAAGACAAGTGTTTGTCTGTGAATGCTGTGAGTTATAGTGAAGCTGATTTGTGTACTTGTGTTTGAAATTGTTTTTATTAAGCCATGTTTAATATGTGTTTAATGTGTATTTTAAATCAGCACTTCACAGAAACAATGCCACTGACGTAGGCCACATGTGTAAGCTACGGCGTAGGCTCTGCATAGAGCTGACACACAGGTATAAATCCTGCTTTACTCTCCAACACAACTCACACCTTGGAGGATTATTGTGGGGTTCTCTGTTTCTTTTAAGCTTTCAGATTTGTTTATCTGGTACCTGGAAATAGCTGCTGTTGATAGTTTTTGGGTCATATAAAGGTTATGGTAGAAAGTGACTGGCAGTGTTAACGTGGCATTGAAAGAGGCCTCTCAAAGCAAAATGCCTTCATCTGATCAAAATCAGAAGTGCAGGAAATAGTAGTATTGTGGTGCACCTCACTTCTTGAATGTTTAGAATAACTACTGTCTACACACGCATCCTCTAACTGACTCCTCAAGTTCCCACTGGCAATTTTCACTTCCTATAGAAACAAGATGCAGACAAAATGAAGCCTGTTCACAAACCTCTGAATGTCTGAGACTACTCAGATGACCTCTCTGACCTGCTCAAACTTGTGTGATAGTTATGAAAACATGTCTGCTTCAACTAAATCACGCCTGAAAACTTCAGCTGTTGCCTAAACGAAACACAGCGGGATATCTAAACAAACACTTGATGGTTAGAACTAAGGAGTTTGAACACTGGCATGTTTTACATCCCAGACTAATCTGTAGGTTTTCTGTTTGTACCATGCTATTTTCTCACTTCGACACGGCTGACAAAGTGCCCGTTGCTAAGAGACAAAGCATTCAGTCAGAGGTGTTACGACGAGGTGTGGGCAGCCAACATGTCTTCAAGTTTGATCTCGGAGGTTTTAATTCTCATTAGAGATCAAAAACAGGAAAAGCAGCATTCATTACTGACTTCACCCCCAACTGATACTCAGTCCCTGAGAGATTAGCATGACTCACAAAACACAATCCAATTCAACTACCAAGTCTCTGAGTTAGAGTCAAGTCTCCATAATGGTTCAGACAATGTGGCTATTTCTAGACATTTTGCTGCAGACACATCTCCACCGAGAGAACAAATGATCCACAATTATGACTTTTAAACTGAGACTGTAGACTGAAAATGCAACGCTTCTCAAGTTGAAGTCCTGTGTAAAAAAGGTCTTAATTGCTAAAGTTGCTTCATATGTGAATAAACCCGATATACTCTCAATCCATCCTCTTTTGGCCAGGAAGATTTCAAAAAGTAACACCAGATTTTTTTTTTCTTGTACCTATGACGAGGTGGAACTGTTGATGACAGTAATATGAGTATGGCGGTCAAGGCAGCACAAAAGAGATTGGGAGTTGTTACCAGCAACTACAGAGTCATATTAGAGTGGTACCGGCAATGTCAGTGTAAATGGACAAACATTGCTCCAATCACCAAAAAACAGTCACATTGCTTTACAGTGCAGGGCCGATTATTACAACCCATATTTAGGTTTACTGTGAGGCAGCGCCTTGTAGTGGCCACAGTTATTATTACAGGAGTAGAAGAGGAAGTGACATGATGAAGCATAAAAAGACGCAAAGTTCACGTAATGTTGTACAAATAATGAAAAGCCCCAAACGGGCAGGCGGCAGTAGTGGTGCATGGATTAAACAAACAGGACTTTAACCCAGGAGACAGGTGTTTGTGTCCCAAAGCTAAGGTTGACTTCTTTTAATACCAGTATAGTGTAGTATGCAAGCATTTGTAGCATGCTATGTTAGTGATGTGTCATATTTGACGTGTCACGTGACTTACCTCATGTTACATGAGTGACAAAAGTACTTACTGAATGCAAAACTATTATGTTTTTCCTAAAGCTAACCACATAGTTTTGTTAACTAAACATAACCAAACAGTTCAGTCAAAGAAATCTTTATTTCCATTTGCAGTATTGTATTTGGCAGTATTTTTTTTTTTTTTTATTCACACATCATCCAGGAAGTGCAATACAATACATGGTGTATCCACCTTATTTTTCACGGAAACACGGAGGCAAAACAGAACGCAGCCAGCTTCCGTTTTTTTGTGCGACACTTCCGGTCCAGCACTCTTACCACTGTGTAAATGGGAATCGCCTTGTAGTTTACCTTGCTGAGTTTAGCTATATATATGTATATATGTATATATCACATTTTTCACGTCACTATATCACCGTTTAGACTAATCTGATGTTTGTAAAGTCTATAAACACAATGACTGAACAAACATTAGTATTTTCTCTGTGTGTAATTAATAACATGGTTATCGTAGATTAGCTGGGCTAACCGTTAGCTGTTAGCCGTTAGCCGTGTCTGTAATAACTCACTAAACTCACAAAGTGGCCCGTGAAAAAAATATTTTCTCCAGCGGATGTCTTAGTTACAACATGATTGAGCTAACTGGAGTAGTTTCATGTCGTATCCGACAACGGGAGGCTTTTAACGGATGACGATGCTGATGTTAGCTTTGCTGCTAGTGTTAACGTTAGCTGTCCCTGTCAGCTGCAGCCACTGATGCTTTCTAGACATTGTGATTTCCCATAACTGAATAAATACCACACATAGCAACACAAAACTGCTTTGCTAGCTCAATCATGTTGTAACGGCTGGATGGTTGATGCGTACATGCTGATTCGGGTGCTATCAGAGCCGATCCGTGCATCACTATAGCTTAATCAACTCAGTCAACAAAAACAACCCGTCCTGTGTTAGGAGTGTATGTCGCTGACAGAAAGAAAGAAAGAAAAGGGAAAAAAAGATAGAAGAGCAGCGTACACCTCACATATTTATTTCTCACAGGTGCGCACACGTGTGGCTGGCATGCAGAAGCACCGTCTGTGTGTCTGTGTGTCGAGGGTGCGAGCCGCAGCTTCAGCTGCTCAGGTAGAGAGGCTGTGTAGCCCGGTCTGTTTTTTCACTGATTCGGTTCTGCAGGTTCTCTGCTGGTACACTGGAGACGGGGATCAAGCAGTTTGTCTCACTCGGGATAGATTGTGCTTTTTTGGATCATAGTTTTTGATTGACGTGCGATTTATTGGCGTTTAGAGGGAATAAATTTCCGTTATAACGGAAACGTGGGGACAGTTATCTAACGTTATACAAAATACACAGACTAACTAACTAATTAACTAACTAACTAACTAACTAACTGATTGACTAACATAAACAACTGAAAATTCAAAAAAAAAATTAGCTTGCACCGTTAGCTCCGGTAAGGGAAAGCATGAGGGAAAGCGGCTGACCAAAAGTCACGCACAAAAAAACGGAAGTTGATCACTATTTACTTCCGTGTTTGAAAATAAGGTGGATACAACAAGTATTTTTACACAGTCGGATGTGTGAAAAGGGTCACCCCAAGGAAGCTATTTAAAGCTTTTAATAGGGGGCCCGGTTTTCCATGAATATAGGATATTGGCCAGATATCCTTATAATATGGACAACATACAGATAGATAATAGACACACAATAAACAATAGACAATCTCAGTATTATGGTTACATTGGATTTGATGCGAAGTACAGTAGCAATGTTAACCAAGAGAAATTAATAGATGCAATAAGATACAGGTATTCATACAATTATTAATCAGCACATTAAAAATACATTGCTAGGAGTTGAATTTTTAGTTTTGCCTTGAAGATGGAGATGGAATGTGACATTTTTAGTATTTCATCAAGCTCATTCCAAATCTGTGGTCCTCTGCACACAATGCTGAAGCTAGTACATTTTAGTCTTCGTTTTTTTCCAGTGATTACATTTTTATTCCTGGTGGTATAGGTGTGCCTAGGAGCACAGATTGGGATGAGGTCACATAGTTTATGGTTTAGTTTGTGGACAGTCTGGTACATTACACGAGCATTCTGAAAGTAGTTGTACTCACTAAGCCTCAGAAGATTGTAGCGGTGGAAAATCATTTTAGTGGGAGCGTTAAACTCAGACCATGTTAAGGCACGTATGACTTTTTTTTGGAGTATCTCAAGCTTTTGTAAATGAGTTGGAAATGTGTTACACCATATGATATTGCAGTATTGTAAGTGAGGTTCAAACAAAGATTTGTACAGAATGAGAAGTGCAGAGAGTGGAAGATAATGTCTCAACTTAAAGAACAGAGCAGCATATTTAGACAGTTTAGTTGTGAGATTATCAATATGTCTTTTAAAATTAAGGAACTCATCAATGTGGATCCCCAGGAATTTTGTAGAGCCGACTCTTTCAATGTTTTGTCCGTTTATTTTTGGTCAAATTTGTTTAATGTCATTTTTTTTATGACTTTGGCTCTGTTCTGGGGCCCCTCTGCCTTTTCTTGTGCCTACACAGAAAGCCTCTTCCACACACCTAATTGGAAGGCCTATGGCAGAGAGAGCACAACTCTCTGCCCTCCCATGTGCTTAAGTGGAGAGCATAAGGCAGAGAGAGCAAACTTCCCTGCCCTTCCATGCGCTTACATGGAAAGCCTAGGGCAGGAAGAGCAGCAGCAAAGACCCCCCGGGAACAGAACAGAGCAGCATGACAAATAGAAATGACTGATAAGTCAGACACAGCATCAAAAGGAGGAGCTGGGGTGGAGGAGGTTGTAAAGTGGCTTGCAGCAGAAGCAACAGTAGGCAGGCCAGAGCAGTTTAAATAAAGAGTTTAAATAGAATGAGATTCACCAATAGGTTGCATAGAAACGAATCATAGATCTATCAGCTGACTCCCTTCCATCAGTCAGCTGCTCCATCAGTTGACTGGCAGTTTGAGACCAGCTGATGTAGCTGGGATGTGAGCTGAGCTTGACATCGTGTCCTGCCTGAACTAACGCTATGCTCAATTTGTAGAGCGGAACTGCGAGTGTTTCATACATAAAATTTTTCTTTAACACTGTAACCATTAGAGCGGTAATATATGTCCTTTTGGGGTCGGTCACATAAGTCATTTTGGATGTCAGCAGAAATTGGCCTATTCTGTTGTTAGTTCTAAGAGAAATATAAAATCACAACAAGTATGTAGGCCTAGCAATAATCTTTTGACTCGTCAAGCTGTGACTTATAAGACCCAATTGGGAAACAAAGGCAGATGTCTGCATCATAGTTTCTGAAAGAGTTTGTTTCCACCTGTCTAGACTAAAAACGCAGGAGTTTTCAAACTAAAGCAGGGTCAGCAACGTTTTCAGAGGTCTTCATTTCATTAGCTCCAAAATGCTGGAGTGTAGTGGACGCTAGGTGTAAATTTCGCAATAGTTATATGTTTTAAAACAAAAACATACAGTAAACAAACAGTATCAATGAGGCCTAAGATGACCTTTTATTTTTTATCCCACTGATCAAATAATACACCAGTTACCTTTTGCTTCACCTATTTGTCTTCAGAAATTCATACAACTTACGGATTTACTGACACTTCTACTGAAGAAGTAGAATATAGTTCACCTTCTGGAGCCTCTCAGTGAAAGCCAGAGAAAGAACTCACCTTTGCTGTTTTCACCATGTCAAAGGAGATTTAAAAAGTCCTGGGCTGATAAAGCAAGGGGATGAATGGCAGGGACGACCACATGAGCACAAGGAATCTGGCTTTCATCACTATGTTTAGGTGCCTTTTGATAGATCACATTACAAAAACTGAAGGAAAATCATTTAACCTGTCAGTTTTGTCTAAAAGGAAATTGTGATGTTGCTGAGCAACTAACACAATAACGCTGGTTTGGACCTCAGGAAATGCTGTCCACTATGACGTCAAATTCCATACACAGACCAGTTTGCATTTTTCTTGTAGAGAGTTTTTTTAAAAACAGCTTACTTCAAGCAAACCAATGGAAGTGCGCTTTTTTTCACATTTCAGTCTTTTCAGACATTTGAAGTTCACTCAAAATTTCATTTGACAGTTGGACGGAGACAGAGCTGGTGTGAGGGAGAGAGATGAGCATATGACAGGTGGTGACGGACCAAGATCCCAGGGAGAGAGAGTGAGGAGGGGGAAGAAGGGTGGAGGGTGGAGGGATGACGAGGCTGAGAGGCAGATGGAGACTCAGCTCTCGCTCTTTCTCCCCGGGGAGACAAACAGCCGATCTGAGATCTGAGCCGCAAAGAAAAAGAAATGGAAATAAGAGAAAAAGATGGAGAGGGAATGTAAAGAAATGCCAAGTGGGAAGAAGAAGCAGGGTTTTTTTCTTAACCTTGAATTATGGTGACGTTTGCATTTAGCTCAGAGCACCACTGTGCCAAAGTAGAGCCTGACAACGGCTAGCATGGCTGTAGGCTCATAGGCCCAATCCTATTTCTTATTTTTACCCCTAACCCCGTGTTTTCGAGTGCCCCTTTGTCCCTCGGAACAGAAGTACAAGGGGTAGTGGTGAAAATCGTCCTCTATGAAATCCTTCAAGACTGTGATTTTAAGTGCTGTATCGTAGGCAACTGGACTTGCTTGAGATTCCTGGAGCTGTTTCACCTCCCATCCAAGAAGCTGAGGTGTGTGTGAACCCTCACAGAATTGTTGAGGTCACATGTGAGTCCTTGATCCATTTGGCCATCATGTGTGTCATTAGGGTTAGATGGGTCTAGGTTTGAATATGTGTTATGCTGTCTGAGGAGGGACCCCAAGACTGCATTGTAAGTGGGTAACAAGGGGTGACGTAGGCCACCTCCTCTGTTTATTTTGACGTACATGGCTTCAGTCACACCTATTTCAAACCATCTGTCTCCCCTGGCCAAGATGTATACATTGCTGTCCTTGCTATCATCCAAAGCAGAGGGGTGAGGCTAAGTGGTAGGGGCTAGGGGTGTATTGGGGCTGGTCTCAATCCTATGGGTAGGTGTCCTAATTCTTGTTGAGATGGTGGGGTAGGGTGAAGAGCAAGGGCCCATTTATGCTCAACAGAGACAGATACAGACGGAGCCTTCTGCCTGTGCTTTGTTCATTTTGTCCATATTTGTGCATGTTTTCTGAAAGCCTTCAAATACAGATGAAACGGAGCAGTAGCAACGGAGATCGTGGGGGTGGTGTAGCTTAGTTCAAGCGAGAAATGACCGTAGGCAATGATCAAGAAATTTAAATAATGGCGGAATGGAACAAATTGGTGATATAATGAAAAGAACTCCTCATCCACATGTAGGTATGTATATAATGGCCGCACAGACCACAGCCGTCTGCAATGCGGCCTCTGTTTAAAGGTACAATTTCACAGCCTCCTCCGCCGTAACCTTGTTTGCTGTTGTGTGAAACTTGTGACTGCCCACTAGTGCCATCTATTGGTTGTATCTATGCCAACATAAAGGATGCTAGAAAGTGTGAGGATGTGATGTTTCCAATGATTTAAAAAGACTCATTTTTGTATGTAAAGGGAGCATAAATGAACCTTGAGGGCTACATTGTCCTCCAAACAGAAGTTTTTCAGAGGTACACCTCAAACCAAAAGTTACAAGAAATCATCAGCAAGATGGCTGCACAAGCAACAAAAGAAACCCGCAACTATATATTTTTAATTACAGTAACCTTTGTATTGATTTTTTAATACCATTTTTTGTCTTCTCAATACCGATTCTGATACCTGAACTTGCGATTTGGCCGATACTGAGTACCAATCCAATACTAACACCTGTATACTATTACCCTGCTGATGTAAAATGATTGCTATTATTCTTTTTGGCATGGTTCGGGTTAAATCCTTTGAAATACATATGGAGAATGCCGTAGAAATTGTCATTGTTGATGTCGTTTCAATGCATTATGGTGTTTTCTTTTTAACAAGCATAACAAAATAAATCACTAGTATGCCTATGTCTTGGTAGCTAACTAGCTAGCTAGCTAACGTTACATTGATATTGGTTATTTGTGCATGACAATCCCACAATTTGACATATTTCCCTGTTGCATTAGTCCCCATTTGATGGCATATGACGCATACTAAAGTCCAGTAATGAAGTTTCTGCACACACAGGTTGCTGACGTTAGCCTACAGAGCACCAATAGTGGCCTGGTAATGAAGCAGTGTTCTTTTTTATTTGATGACTTGTTTGAAAGGGTGAAACCTAAGTTGTGAACAAATCGCAAGCGTCCTGAGAACAGTAAGTTTCAAGTTTATTCACATGCCAACAAAAAGTACAGTTGCACACACATCAGCACCAGGGTATACCAAAGTAAACCCCACGACATGTGAAAAGGGGCACCCCATAGAAGCTACTTAAAGCTTATCAGGAGGGGGCCCAGGACATTTAACATATAACAAGGGACAAAAACAATACAACATGGGATACAGAAAAAAGTTAATAAATTACAGACAAACCTAAACAAAACAAAAACAGGACATTGATCCCAGTCGACATTTTCAAAGCAAATTATAGATACATAGACAGTAATTCAGTTTTTAATTTCTTCTTGAAGATGGAGAGAGATCGGGCGGTTTTGAGGTGAGCATCAAGCTGGTTCCAAATCTATGGACCATAACACACAACACTTAGACTAGTTTTAAGCCTTCGCTTTTTCCCAGTTATGATGTGTCGATTCCTGGTGTTGTGTGTATGTAGAGAGTTGCTAATTGGAATAAGCTCACAGAGATTTGAATTTAACTTGTTAATTACTTGGTACATTGTACATGCATTTTGATAGGTGTTGAGTTCAGGAAGCGTTAGTATTCCATGGCGATGGAAGAGCGGACTAGTGGGAGCATTGAATTCAGACCAGGAGAGGGTACGTACCACTTTCTTTTGTAGGACTTGGAGTTTTTTTGTGTAGCTAGGAAACGTGTTGCACCAGATGACATTACAATAATACAGGTGAGGTTCAAATAAGGTTTTGTATAATGTAAGAAGCATTGAGGATGGGAGAAAATATCTCAGTTTAGTGAAGAGACCCACATATTTAGAAAGTTTTTTCACAAGGGCATCAATATGACTTTTAAAATTTAAAGATTCATCGAGGCTTATTCCCAGAAATTTAGTGGTGCTTACTCTAGATAATGCCTGTCCATCAATTTCAAGGTGTATGTGCTCAGCAGAGTCCCGTTTTTGGTGAGTGCGAAAGATCATGTAATTTGTTTTACTGACATTTAAGGAGAGTTTATTACATTTAAACCACTTGTCAATTTCGAAAAGTTCTTTATTTAGAAGTCGTTCAAGCTCAAATGGGCTCTCGTGGGCCAAGAGCAGGTTCGTTTCGTCCGCAAACAAAACTTTGTGGAGCACATTCGAGGAATTAACAAAATCATTGATGTACAGTATGAAGAGAAACAGTCCCGAAATGGACCCCTGTGGAACCCCATGCTTAATAAATCTATTTCACGTAGACATATTGTTCCCTTCCATATAGATAACTGCTAAACCAGTCCAATGCTAGGCTTCTGATGCAATAGTGCTGCAGTTTCCTAATTAGTAATAATTAATTAATTTTGAAAAATCCAAAAAAACTCCAACTCCACAGTCACTGTTATCGATTGCATCATTGACTTGAGATCAAGTATTGCTATACAGGTAGTACTATCCTTCCTGAAGCAAAAGGATGCTTATAGCCCAAACAAGAGAAATCACTGCAGAAGTGGGCATATTTGCAATGTCCGGCAACACTCGTCTTGTCTGTTTATGTAAATGACAACTACTGGTGACGTATCAGGGTCTTGAAGGGTGTTCCCACTTCATAGGGGAGGTTTTGAGCACCACCTTATATAACTGTTCAGAGGGGCAAAGGGGCACTCGAAAAAAAGGTGTAGGGATAAAAATAGGAAATAGCATTTGGTCTTAGTCTAATAAGGTTTTGATCAAGACATGGGGCAAATTTTAACCAAATTTACAAAGAACTAGCAAATGCAAATTAATGTGCATTTCAATCAACCACCCTTATGCGAATATTAGGAGTTGGGAAATCACAATCAACAGTTGGTGGCACTAGATCTCCAGTCCAGTACCATTAAACCACTGCAGAGGAAGAGGGTGAAACGAGATGGAAAAAAACAGCGCCAGTGAAACCTAACAGTGATGCCTGGGTAACATGAAAATAAATGAAAAGTAAGGATCCACCTGACAGGGGAGATAACGAATAGCAAAGTGAGAAAGTATGATGAAAGAAAAAAAATTATGAGGACAGAAAGGAAGAAGACAACAGGAAAGGAAAAAAGAAAGCCAGAGGAAGAATGAAAGAAAAAAACAAAGACAAAGACAGAGAAGAGCAGAGCACAGGCTTCCACTGAATGGTAATTAAAGGGGAAAATGTCATTAATTAGCAAACAGGCCAGCTGTGGCGCTCTTTAAAGCTCTGCTTCCTAACATTAAATATAGATTACAGGACATGCAGAACACACACACACACACATGTAGAGACAAAATAACAGTGATGCACAGATCTAATTAGTGGGATTGATTTTCTCTAACCCCAGTGGAGAGACAGCAATAGGAGAGCGAGATTCTCTAAATGCCACTCCTCTGCAGGAATCCTCTCGCTCTGGGGGTACGAAATGAAAGACAAACTGACAGAAAGAGAAAGAAACGGGGAAAGTGGTGGGAGAGGAAAAAAGGGAAGATGGGCAGGCAGCTGTCGGCAGAAAGAAAAAGCAGGAGGGAAATAAATAAAACCAAGAGGGAAGGAGGTTGGGAGGGAGTGCGGGAGGGAGATGGAGGGGAGGCAGCCTTTGCAAAAAAGTCTTTAGATTACATGGGCGCTGGGAGTAGACCTCAAGACCGAGACGGTGTTAGTGACTTGCTCAGGTGTTCAGAGTCGCAACGAATGGAAGAGAAATGTGAGAAATAAAGTGAGATAAAAAAAAAAGACAAAAAGAAAGTGAGCGTTGGTGATTGGCAGCACTTTAACTTCCTGCAACAACCAGGTAATCCACCTGCCAGTTGCCGTGGTAACAGCAGGGCAAGTGGGAAGCTTCTCTTAATTGGTCTGTTTTTAACCTCCACCCACCACTGCCAACACCACCCAGTTGCTTTACCCCTTCATACACTCACACACAGAGTAAACACCTCTGGCTTCTGCTCAACTTTACATTATGTCTTTCTTCATGTCAGTATGTTTCTTAGTTTGAGTTTGGTTGTTGAACACAAATGTCACAATTTAAAGATCCAGAACTGTGCTGCCTGTCTGCTCACCCATTCCTGCTCCTGCAATCAGATCACCCCCGTCCCTCAGACCCTCCACTGGCTTCCTGTCCCACAACCCATCCAATTCAAAGTCCTTCACCTCCATAAGCAGGCCCTCTTCTACCTCACTTACCTGCTCCACACCACCACACTCCTTCCCGCAGCCTCCGCTCCTCTGATGCCAACCCCCTGACTCCACCACTCAAGATCAAGCAACATAAAGTGTGAATGATGTATTTCACTGTATTCTATTTTATCATTTATCATTTTATTTATTTATTACTAATGTAAAGTGTCTTTCAGTGCTGTGAAAAGTGCTCTTCTTTGGGCCATATCATCTCGTTCACGATAATACAGGTATCATTTTCAATCTCATATGAAAAATTCATGTCCTGATACTCGCGATATTTAGACCTGTTGACAGTGATGTCATACTGTTCGCCACGGCAACAACAAGCATGGCTGAAAGCAAAATTATTACCGACTACGCGGTGGTTCCAAAAAGAGGAGCAGCTTCAGTAGTGTGGAATAAACTGTGGCGTCCTGAATGTTTCATGAACGGCCCCGGACTTCTCAGACTCTTTTAGTGACTTACTGCCCAGAGGGAACTTATTCAGCAGCACAGCTTCTCTCCCTCTCCTCTCTCGCCGTGTGCACACGGGAGTCGTGGTCGTCAGGTGATTTTGACCTACGTGATGCTCACGGCTTGACATATCGTCAAGAATATCATTATCACAAAAATACCCTGAAATATCATGATATTATTTTAGGGCCATATCGCCCACCCCTAGGCGAGGCTAGTTCCTTTTCTGCAATATTGGTGAACTGACCCTTTAAATTAGGGGTCCTCAAGATTTTTCAGGTTAAAGACCCCTTAGCTCAAAGAGAGACAGCACAGGGACCTCTCAATCACACATTGTATAAAACTGAGTTGCACTTGAGATAAGTCTCTTTCTATGTTTTGGTCTTCTCTCGTTTGTCTCTAGCTGCTAAGTCAGCAGCAGTTGTAGCATGGCTAGCTGCGTTACCCTCCCCCTCTGCACTTTCACTGGTGGTTTTTGAGGTGGACTGTGTGTCAGAGTCTCTTGCTTATAAAGTTACAAAACGATCCACTGTGGCTCACGAGAATGTCAGTACAAGGAGTGTTCCAGGGGTGACGATGCAGAAGGGAGCTTTGCCCTGGTTCCCTCGTCAAAAGCCTATGGATCATAGGAGAAATAGAGATATCAAATGGTACGAAATGGAAAATGTAGGTTTCAGTTTTTTCATGATTAAACAAGACCCAAGTAAAGTTGCCCAATGCCATGGCCCAAGGAACATGGCAATGTTCCCCCAGATCCTGATCCGATGGAGCATCTGTGGGACGTACCAATGTCCTAGAGCCAAGTCTGACCCACAGTGGGACCTCTTTGGATCTGACTTGGCTCTGACCTGTCAAGGTGCAAGTAGTCTCTATATACAGACAATATATTCAGTGAATGTAGAGTCTGTAGGCAAACCCCGGAGATCTTGCCTCTGGAAGAAGAGCGCAAGAGCCCTGGTTTCCGGTTGTAGGTTGATTGTAGTCCGCTCGATATTGACCAATCACGTTTGAGCCGGCTGCTGTTGTTGCCAGGTTAAACGCTCCATGCGGTGAACTAATGAGGTGGAACATAGTTGGCATCACTGCAAACTCTGAATCCATTGCAATGGTTCAGCATATTTACTTAAATATAAACGGAAGTTGGAAACGGAAATTCGCCTCCTCCGCCCAAATCAAGCCGGAATGCCAAAAAATCGGGGGTCTGCCCCCAGAGGCTGTATCGCCGTCTGCCAGAAGTCAGACGCCGAATACAGCTGATGGGTTCTGAGAATGAGGCGCAAGGACCTCTGGCACCAGGGAATTGGCGTTAGCGGGGTACCAGTTCATCCCACAGATGCTCAATCAGATCTGGATCTGGGGGATTTTGAGTCCAGGTTGTAATCTTGAGCCCCTTGTGATGTTCCTTGGGCCATTGCTGAGCAGTTTTTATGAGGTAACACGGCACACTGTCCTGCTGGGGGGAGTGCTGTTGATATGAGGTAGGGGTACTTGGTCTTTAATGGTGTTTGGGTGAGTGATGCCTCCACATGAACGCCAGGGCCAAAGTTTCCCATCAGAACATTGGACTGTAACGAAATGTTCACCGGTACTCTCTTCACCTCAGTGGTTTTTATGTTGTGGCTGATCGGTGTAGTTTACAACTCTGTGCTCACTTGACCTCCAAAGATAGTGGAGCCTTTTTGGCGTCCGTGCCCAGGGGACTGAACTCAAATGAATGACGGCAAAAACTACTAAACTGGAGCCTGAGATGTGGAAAAATACAAATGTTGATTCCTGCTGTGTCAGGCCATCAAATGAGAAGCTGAAAACATACTAGCACAAAAAATGTTTTCTTGTCTTTTGTTTTAACAAGTTTATTATACGTTATTTGGGGCCCCTTCCTTCTCAGATGGTTCAATTACAACAGCTTTCTGACAATACAACAAATGAGATGCTACATGCCCCCCCCCCCCCTTCCCACAGCAGCACAACAACCTGCCAAAAATAGCCCGCTATTTACATGAGTATTTATAGGATTCCCACAGCTCTCATACAGTTGAAGGTTATTTGTTTGAATTATTATTAGTTAGAGCTTTGCTGGTTCTGCTTAGATGCTTGTTAAATAAACCCAGTCTCTGTGCTAACTGCTGTGATACTGTGTGCGGTCAAACAAATACACGCTGTGCCCATTCTCTGCACTGTGTGCTTCAAACTGGGCTTGTTATATATGCCAATGATATCCGTGTGTGTGTGTGTGTGTGTGTGTGTGTGTGTGTGTGTGGGCATCATCAGCAGGGCATTTCAGTCTGTTCAGGGGCCCTTGAATGACACCACGAATTGTCCCCTCAGATATCCATCAGAGTCGTCGAATGAGGAGTGACGTGAAGCACAAATACAACAAAAACACACGCAGAGATGGAGACACACACGCTGACTGTCATTAACACACACACACACACACACACACAGTTATAGATAACAACCAGAATCACTGAGATTTAAGCATTCGAACCCTCTGCTGCACAGTTAAAAACTGTGTTTCTCACTGACTGTGTTCTCCAATTTCTTATTTACATTTGTGATAAACGTGTTTAGAGTTTTTGGTGCTACAGTTCTGATCATGCTTTGGGTTATGTAGTGAACAGAAATATAAAATGGAATCGGGTCACTCAGTCTCGAGTGTGCTTCCCCTGAGCCCTGTCTTTTTTTAAGGGCAGGGGGAAAAATATCCATACAGCATAGCATCGGATATTTTGCGTGGCAATGTTGTCTTGATACACGGACACTAAGTATCGTTGTTCTTTGCTGCTAGATGGGGCTTGGTGATATGGTGTATGTATATGTCACAATATATATATATGTGTATGTATATTCAGTACAGGCCAAAAGTTTGGACACACCTTCTCATTCAATGCGTTTTCTTTATTTTCATGACTATTTACATTGTAGATTCTCACTGAAGGCATCAAAACTATGAATGAACACATGTGGAGTTATGTACTTAACAAAAAAAGGTGAAATAACTGAAAACATGTTTTATATTCTAGTTTCTTCAAAATAGCCACCCTTTGCTCTGATTACTGCTTTGCACACTCTTGGCATTCTCTCCATGAGCTTCAAGAGGTAGTCACCTGAAATGGTTTCCACTTCACAGGTGTGCCTTATCAGGGTTAATTAGTGGAATTTCTTGCTTTATCAATGGGATTGGGACCATCAGTTGTGTTGTGCAGAAGTCAGGTTAATACACAGCCGACAGCCCTATTGGACAACTGTTAAAATTCATATTATGGCAAGAACCAATCAGCTAACTAAAGAAAAACGAGTGGCCATCATTACTTTAAGAAATGAAGGTCAGTCAGTCCGGAAAATTGCAAAAACTTTAAATGTGTCCCCAAGTGGAGTCGCAAAAACCATCAAGCACTACAACGAAACTGGCACACATGAGGACCGACCCAGGAAAGGAAGACCAAGAGTCACCTCTGCTTCTGAGGATAAGTTCATCCGAGTCACCAGCCTCAGAAATGGCAAGTTAACAGCAGCTCAGATCAGAGACCAGATGAATGCCACACAGAGTTCTAGCAGCAGACCCATCTCTAGAACAACTGTTAAGAGGAGACTGCGCCAATCAGGCCTTCATGGTCAAATAGCTGCTAGGAAACCACTGCTAAGGAGAGGCAACAAGCAGAAGAGATTTGTTTGGGCCAAGAAACACAAGGAATGGACATTAGACCAGTGGAAATCTGTGCTTTGGTCTGATGAGTCCAAATTTGAGATCTTTGGTTCCAACCGCCGTGTCTTTGTGAGACGCAGAAAAGGTGAACGGATGGATTCCACATGCCTGGTTCCCACTGTGAAGCATGGAGGAGGAGGTGTGATGGTGTGGGGGTGTTTTGCTGGTGACACTGTTGGCGATTTATTCAAAATTGAAGGCACACTGAACCAGCATGGCTACCACAGCATCCTGCAGCGACATGCCATCCCATCCGGTTTGCGTTTAGTTGGACGATCATTTATTTTTCAACAGGACAATGACCCCAAACACACCTCCAGGCTGTGTAAGGGCTATTTGACCAAGAAGGAGAGTGATGGAGTGCTGCGGCATATGACCTGGCCTCCACAGTCACCGGACCTGAACCCAATCGAGATGGTTTGGGGTGAGCTGGACCGCAGAGTGAAGGCAAAGGGGCCAACAAGTGCTAAACACCTCTGGGAACTCCTTCAAGACTGTTGGAAAACCATTTCAGGTGACTACCTCTTGAAGCTCATGGAGAGAATGCCAAGAGTGTGCAAAGCAGTAATCAGAGCAAAGGGTGGCTATTTTGAAGAAACTAGAATATAAAACATGTTTTCAGTTATTTCACCTTTTTTTGTTAAGTACATAACTCCACATGTGTTCATTCATAGTTTTGATGCCTTCAGTGAGAATCTACAATGTAAATAGTCATGAAAATAAAGAAAACGCATTGAATGAGAAGGTGTGTCCAAACTTTTGGCCTGTACTGTATATATATATATATATATATATGGATATTTTGAAATTTCCTCTAAACTGTTGTACACTATTAAAATGCTAAACAACCAAATAAACTACGATTACAATAAAGTTAAAGTAACAAAATTTAATGAAGTGCTGTTATAATAAAGTTAAATAAAGCACTGTTAAACAAATCAAAGCAGAACCACTGGAACTTTTACCCTGAAGCACTTGGCTCGTCAAGGGCTGGAAGCTTCAAGTCAAAAGTTAGATGTTAGCAGTATGCGAAATGTTAAACTGTTATAGCGGCACTGTAAAGAATGAGGATTCATTCACTGTGAGTAGAAAACACCGGTGCTCCATGGTCACAAAACTGCCTCACAATTTACATTTCACGTTCGCAATATAGTGTGAAACAAGCCGCCCCACGTACTGCTAGAATAATTAAATCAACTGCTTTTTCACAAATACATTTTACTGCAATAAAAATTAAGTAAGATGAGAGGTCTGTAAATTGTAGCTTATAACACAAAACAGGTGTTGACAAAGTTTTCCTTTTGGGACATAATTAACAGCTGAAAAAAGGTAATAAATTGCAATATATATTATATCGTAATACTCAGCATACTGCAAAACAATTAAAATCACACCAATATTGTACTGTTACCTCAAATATTGTGATAATATTGCATGGTGATATCGTATTCCTGGCTCTTTGGGTACTTAATTTGCTGAAAAAATCTGAATTTTTTTGTTGAAGTAAAATGTTAGAAGTGCTTATTTATTTTCTTTCCAAACCTTTATTCATGATGAACATTGGGTAAACATTTGAAACTGCTGTCCACTGATATCACCAGTATGTGTGCTTCAGTTTGACTGATTACATTAAGACGAAGGGTGCGATTTTTTGACATATAATGTTTTCGGCCATAACGGTTAAAATAAAGACACACAAAAAACTCGCACTTTAGAAACATACACCCACACATGAGCTCCGAAGCCATCTGAAACCAGACAGCCACACACTGTGGGCATTTAAGGTGAAGCATAAAATAAGTTCTACAACACACCGGAGGACATAAACAAAGAATAAAAATCAATCCCCTGTAGACGGCGGGCTGAAGGAGTTCGAAATAAAACCATCCCTCCCTCATCCAAAGCCTGTTGGTTCCCAGAGATGCTTATTGATATTTCCTGGGTACATGCTATTTTTTTTCTTTATCACTCCACTCGAGCCGGGTGATTGTATGCAAGTGTTTCTGTATGTGTGAGAGTGTGAGAGCGTGTTGGTGGTAGCACTGTAGCTCCCAGGCTAACAGAGTCTGGTGCAGTGTGGGAAAACAGGAGGCTTTTGTCTTCTTTCATGGTTTACAGCACTCTTTCGCTGCTCTATCGATCCTTCCCTCCATCTCTCCCACACACTTGGCCCCTTCCCCAAACCACCACGGTGGTGTGTGTGTGAGTGTGTGGGAGAGATACAACTCGGTTTGTCCACCTTTTGCATGTTTTCTGCCATTAACTGCATGGAAATAGTTTCCCACAGAATAAGAATGCACTCAGTAGTGTGCAGGCTTTAACTGTAGACTAAAAATAAGCTAATTTATTCATAATCTCACCATCAGCATTAATGTCAGAACAGCTGTAGTTTACACCAGGCGGAGTTTGGCCCGGTGGTGGTGCCAGGGCGACGATCACAAGGTCCACAAAGTCAGGAGGTGTCTTCCTGTTCTTGCAATAAGCAATTTTTATGGAGCTACAGTTGATGAAAGTTCACAAGGTCACCAAAATCATTATGGTTCAAGCTCTTGAGAGCATCAACGTGCACAGCAAATCTCATGCCAATCCATCAATTCATTTTCCAGAGAATGCGGAGACAGACAAACAATCGAATGGACGGATACACAGAGGAGGGAGTATGATGTCCTTGGCAGATGACTATTAACACTCAGAAGCTAGTTATTAAACAGACAACAACAGCAACTGGGAAACTACAGTGAATGTTAAGTATGGAGAAAAACTTGAGGGGACAGTTCACCCCAAAATTTAAAATACCTATTTTTCCTCTTATCTTTAGTGCTATTTATCAGTCTAGACTTTTTGGTGTGAGTTGCAGAGTGTTGGAGATATCGGCTGTACAGTTGTCTACCCTCTTTTAAATATAATGGAACTAGATGTTGCTCGGCTTGTGGTGCTCAAAGCGCCAGAAAGTACATTTGAAAAGCTCAACAGCAATGTCTCTGACAAAGATTTATTTTTTTCTGATAGTAAAAAGTGAGTATTGCTTTTTCTTCGGGCTGGTTCTAGCCGTTTGCATACATTCACACATGTATCCAAATGTGTATTTCGAATAATATATACCACACTATCAATACAAATTAGGGGGAAAAGCTTAAAAAACATAAGTGCCGGAAAATAAGGGCGTATTTATTGACGCACAGTGTTTTTGGGTCTGGCCATAAGACTTTAACATATCCTCATAGAACGGTTTGTATGATATCCTACGAATAAGCACCCCACAAATGACGTTACGTCCTTAACATAAAGTTACATAAGTATGGTAAAGTTCGGAGGATAAATTTAGGGGGGAAAAAAAAAAAAAACATGGTGAGGGCCTACTTCAGAATGACTTAAAGTTCACTCAAAGTTTGCACGGTTCCGATCACGCGTCTCCTGGGAAAAGTCCTGGAAGAAAGTCCAAGGTTTTTGAGACCAATCCACAACCCCAACCTGCCTCCTTACAAGACCGCTCAGGATTGCCTCCTGAGCCTGGTCTCACGCCGAAGTCGTTGAAATCTGGTGCTTGGGCAGTGACTTGCGGTGTCAGAAACTGTTATAGTTTAAAGGCGCTCGACAGTGTCGGGGGAAACATGGTGGGACAAAGACGAAAGTGGTGGATGGGTCCCTGTTCTTTTTTCCTAAACCTAACCATGTGTGTTTGTTGTTGAAGGAAAAAAAGGTCAATTCGTTATACCGACGTAAACTTCCTGTGAAAATGGAACTGTATTTTGAAAGAAGGCAATGCACGTAACAGGCAGAACTTCACATGGTGTCCCAGAACGTCAACAACCAACACACCCAGGGTACCTTGCACATCATATGTGGACATAGAAAGTCCATGACCAAAACGTCAATATGTGACGAGGTCGGACTGACAATGTGTTTTCCTAGTTTGCTCCTGTCAGCGCACAGGTCACCTGATTGCGGTGAAGGGACTGTTCTTTACTTGTCAGGGGAGGAGGGTGGCTGGTTGATTTTTATTTCATTTATTTATTTTATTTTGATCCCCCCTATGTTAATCACTTATTGATGCTGTTTTTGAAGTATGAATAAGTCAATAAGTAATTTATTCCATTGAAATATCATTGATGTATCATAGAAAAGTGATTTATCTTTTTATAAATGACAAAAGGCACATCTGCCTCATTTTTGCTGTGGTATAGTGATACTACTTAGAACCGTGATACTTTCACTGGTATCGTACCGTGGGTGCCAATTTTGGTACCGTGACAACACTAGCCCAAAGACTACATCCACATCTCTCTGTCCAGTATCGACCTCCAATGTTGTCCAAACCAAATCTAGAGCCTATTTATAGCACTCAACCTCTAATTTGAAGGTGATCTCATTGTCTAAAAGGTGTTTTCATGTGTCTGTGGAAAGGCAAGTGGCAAAATGGTGAAGCAAAGTAGAAACGTGTGTAATTAAATTACAAGTTTAAAGCATGGAACATGTATTCAGTTCGGCGCACTTGGCTACAAGTGTTAATGGTTTCTGAGACAGAGCTTCAAGAATCCCTGTTGGTGTTTACGCCGTCAGAAACAACTGTGACACACAGCTCTGGTGCTCTGTGAGCCGCAGACACATGAATCGTCAGTGGGCCACTTCACTCACATTTCCTTGAGTGCAGTTTTATTCACACTGTATTCCACACCTGTGTTTTCCTACAGTACAAAAAAGAGATCCATTCTCTGTGCTGTCTGTGATGTGGGACAGGTGTCCATGTGCTATCCAAGCTAACATACAGTTATTCCTTCAGAACTTCAGGGTCTTTTGTTTTGAGGGAATTTGGAAGATGGATATGTTTGAAATTTGTCTCAAAGGGGGTTTTGATTACGCCGTCTCTTACCTGGTTGAACAGGAAGCTGGAGCAGAGAAATGCATCCCACTTTTTGTTTTTTACTATGACAAGAAAGGAGCTTCAAATAAACCCAAACATTCAGTAAAGGTTGTGAAGGACACAAACATGGCAATTTCCCTTTAAGAGAAATTAAAATAATGACCACACAGTGAACTTTGGCTTTTCAAATATAATCAAAGACACAGTAGAAAATTTGGAAATATATCCAATCACGACTTGGCAGTGTATTTTTATAGCTAATTAGTAAGCTACATAATTGGTTTCATGCGACTCTTTTCTCACTGGTTTCATCAAATAGCTGTATTACAGAGACGTCCCCTTGGCCCCTCACCATGAAACATTTTAATAAAAAACACAAACTTATCTCAAACTAGCCAACTTCATCTGGAAACTGAAAGGAAATTGAAACAGAAATAATAATTAGAAATAAATATTACTATTAAAAAAACTGATGAAGTTTGCAAAATGTTTGCAACATTAAAACTGGTTCACACAAGGTGAAGCAAAGGAAAAAAAAACTTGAGCAAGTTAAACAACTCTCTCTTGTTTCAACCCTTCACACACACACGCACACAAACATGCTAAAACCTGATCTTCTCGCGCCTGATGTAGGAATTGACGTTTCTCCCTGACACCCTTTCTCTAATCCGGCTGATTTGATAAGGAATCTCATTCCCCCTTGCGAGGCCACGCTGAGGGACCATCCGACAGATCTGACTCCACTTCATACTGCCCTGTCAATGCTATCTCCTATTGCTCATGGCAACCAGACAGGAAATAAAGCCTGGGTGCTGGAGGGAGGGGGGCAGCCCTGTGGTAGCCGCTGCGGCTGCAACACCGGCCCCTCCGGGACCCTCTCTGGGAAGGGGCCTGTGAGACCCGAGCCAATCGATTCTTATCGACAAAGGCGGTAATTACATTTCATTAGCTTTCAGCGCTAATCCACACGGGCCTGCTGGGGATACGAAGCGAGAGACAAAGAGAATGAGAGAAAGAAGAATAATGGAAGGTAAAGAACAAGCAGCAAGAGAAAAATACCATAAAGCTTAATCGCTGGTTGTTTGCTTCAAAATTATTTAAGATCTTGATGTAATTAAAGATGGTAGTTTGGGGAAGTTACTGCTGTCGGGTGATCCTGAAGTCCTCAGGTACACTCTGTTCCCATCAGCTGTTGAAAATGTTATTTTAAACAATAGATTAGTATCGGCTGCTTCAAAGTCTAGATAAAACAGAAGAAGCTCCTACTGGCTGATCCAAAGTCTAAAATCAAAGCAAGGGGTCTTAGCGAGATCGACACCAATAGGTTCCCATTGGCTGATCCAAAGTGTAGATTCATTAATTGATCTGAGTAAATCTAGCTCTGTGATAACAAGTGGAGCCCTCACATGGACTTTATGGGTATTTCAGCGTTGCCTGTCCACATACTGGAATTTGCATACTGCACGCTCAGCCATCAAACAGAGGCATCTGGAAGTGCCTCATATGCTGAGTAGTGCTGGGACGATATGCTTACCTCCGAATATGAAACTATCAGGATACTTTGGTGACTACTGAACTTTTGTTAAGCTGTCAGAGAAAGCATGGAGCCCACACTGTAACTAACTGCACCAGAAGAAATATGATCATATTTTTGGAAAAATTAAGCAGTGATTCCAGAGAGAAGCA
Source organism: Epinephelus lanceolatus (assembly GCF_041903045.1). Lineage (NCBI taxonomy): Eukaryota > Metazoa > Chordata > Actinopteri > Perciformes > Serranidae > Epinephelus > Epinephelus lanceolatus. Next base: position 5,636,273 of record NC_135756.1, read on the forward strand.
GACAGAGGGGTCTACAGTCTGTGTTTGAAGGATATATCCAGGATGTCAAACTGACTCAGCAGCAACAACAGGTTAAAAAGACAAAGATAGTTAGAAGCTAAAGCCGAACTATAGGCTACAGATCACAGTGTAAAAGTGAACCACCACATCACTGCTGATCGCCACACAAGACAATGAATATAAAGGGAAACTTTGCTGATATTGAACCAACTGTGTGTCATCGCAGTGTGTGCCCCTGCTTCCCTTCACTGGTTCCTGTACAGCAGGGTCGGTCTTTGTTTCACTGTTATAATCATTACAAAGCAAAAGCAGCATGTGTATACATTCAGTAGGCTATATCTTCAGTAGCTAGCTAGCTAACCCTACACTTTTCAGGGTTTGATTTTGGTTTTGGAACAGGGAAGAAACGTGTATCTTTTTCCAGCCTCTCCAGGTAACGAGTATCATTAATACACGACGTGCCCCAGGCACAACATTTAGCTCCAAATCCACAAAACCAGCCTGAAAATGAAGGAAATCTGAAACGACTGCATTGGAGTCAATGGAGCACAGCTGTGTTGATGTCGGACCCTGGTCTGAGCCGGCCCGATGCTACGTTATGACTGTCCAGTCTGCATCTGGGGACCGGACTTAGAGAGGGGTCAATTTGCGATGTATTGTGATTCTACAAGTATTACCATTTGATATTAAGATTCATTGCGATTTTTGTTTACTTTTTAACCCTGGACCATGGAGCAAAGTTAAATCATACACTTCTAGAGACTGTACATCATGAGACAAATTTCCAAAAACTATGCTTATTACATGTATCATGTACTGCATAGAAAAGTGGGGATTTTTTTTCCAGTGAAGCACTTTGTGGCCGTTCTCTGTGAAAGGGACTAAATTAAATAAACTTTATTTACTTATTCGGTAAAATAAACATGTTTAATAGCATAAATAAAAAAGATCTATTTTATAAAGAAAAATTAAACTGCTACTTTTCCACTTGTCCCTAAAATGTTTCTCATCATTGACCACCACTTATTGATTTTCTATGTTTTTAGTAATTAAAACAAGTAAAATATGATGCTATTATAGAGCTATACACATTGCATTCATTCAATCAGCCCCTCACCCCGAACTCACTCTCTGTTTATCAGACCACAAATTAGCTAGCTAGCAATCAGCTAGCTTGTACACGCTCATCCCTCCACCTTACTCCCTGCCACTAGGAAACTATTCACTGGGTACAGAGAGGGTGGAACCTTCGAACATGGAGCTTCAGTAGCCGCTGTAGCAACCTCAATCTTGCCAGCATAAAATCCAGCACCAAGGTTCATAGTTGTCTCTGTCTAATCTCTGTAAGGGCAGCAACAGAAAGTTTGTCAATCCAACTACTTTACTATTCAATAATATATCATCACTTATTAGTTACATTTTATTAATAATCTGAATGTGCAATGAAACTAAACTTATCAGACACCTGTAGTGGTGTAAAAAGTACAATATTTACCTCTGAAATGTCATGAAGTGCAAGTATAAAGTGGCATAAAATGCAAACACACATGTAAAGTACCTAAAAATTGTGTTTAAGCACTTAAAGAAATGTAGGTGTTACTTTTTCCACCACTGGATAAAGCCTGGCTGTTATTTTGGAGCACAGCAGGCAGCCTATGTGCTGGGGGTATTGCACACTACCAGCAAGAACACATTGTCTCTAACTGTTAACAGCAATCTGCATGCTGGGTTCATTCTTCCAAGAACAACAAACGAGTACATTCTTCCCAAGAAGAACGCCCCCAACATTCATCCCCTTGGGGGCGACTGTGGCTCAAAGGTAGAGCGGGTTGTCCACTAATCAGAGGATCAACTGTCCAATCCCTGACTCCTCCGATCCGCATACTTGAACGTGTGAATGGTTACTGAGTAGCACCTTGTGTGTGACTGTGTGTGTGTGTGTGTGTGTGTGAACGGGTGACATGTAGTGTAAAAGCACTTTGAGTGGTCGGAAGACTAGAAAAGCACTATACAAGTGCAGTCCATTTACCATTTACCAAGATCACAAGTCCGTTCGTTGCATCTTGGGTTTGAGAAACACCTTAAAATTCCCTTTGGGGACCTCTGTTGCATGTCATTCACCACATTTCCTTTCTCGCCCTACTCTGCTGTCAGATGAAAAATAAAATGCCAAAACAATATGATAAAAGAAGATGGTAAGCATCTTTCATTTTATAGTGTTGAGCCAAACTGTCTGACCATGCAGAATGGCATGCAAGCTATGCAGTCACTGAGTGGGCTAGAATCCAGATTGGGTTTTTCTGTCTCTCGTGTTTTTGGGGACCAGGTCTCTCTAAAATTACACAGAAAAGGCTTATAAAGACAAAGTCATTTAATAGAAATGGGAAATTCCAATGGGAGATTCCAATATTTTGTCAGATGCAGCTTTATGGCCCATAACACTAGAATTTTACTTATCAGATCCACACTCCTAAAATTTGGCGGGTACACGCTAAAAGCAACACTTGGCCATAGAGAATGACATGTGCTTGGTATGAGAAATGATGGACATTCAAGAGTCTATTCAAGATGTTCTGAAGTTGATCTGGACTACAATCAAACGATGGAAATTATCTGTTCTCAAATGTTTGGTGGTCATGATGTCTTCTGTCTGTGCACCATCTGCCTTGGCGCTCCCTGCTGGTTTTAAAATCCATTAGACAGTCAGGGATTCTCGGCCAATGGGACTGCAGACGACAGTTTAACTCAGCCGCACTTAACCCTTGGACCAAAGACTCAACCATACTGAATTAAATACTAATTCATCCTCTTTTTCTGTCTCCTTTCCATACTCCCTCCTCCTCCTCTTTTCTCTTATCCTCTCCTCTCCACTTTTCCTCAACCCCTGAGGAGCATGTCAAAGTGTTAATTTCCCTCAAATTACTTGCCATTACAGCGCAGATATGGGCAGCGAGGAAGAAAAAGAGTTATTTCACTGCAAAGGTGAAGTAGTGAAAGAGCTGTAAGTGAGGTTTTTTTCCCTCCAGCCTCCTAGATAAAGCTTGTTTTCTTGCCGGCTTCCATTTTTTTAAGAATCTGGCATCATTTCGCTCATTAGCAGGAAGCTAGGTAATAAGTTCAAGAGTATCAGCAAGCCTTTAATTAACATGCCTGCCCATTTACCATGAGCTGTGGAAATAGATTCATTCATCAGACCAACAAAGAATTTGTGATCTTTCGGTCGCTACAGCCATGACAAACGCTCAAGGCTGTGGCTCGTCTTCGGAGCACGGTTTCAAAGCAATTAGCGTTGCTTTGTGGAAGGACAATTAGTGACATTTTCTGTAGGGTCAAAGTTTAACTGCTCAGCTTGTTGACAGGCGCATATATTAGACTTCAAGATATTCTGAGAACACTCAGAGTAAAGATGATTATCCCAAGGATTTATGAGAATAATCCCTGCCAAACTGTTGTCAGTGTTTTGGAAAGATCAGGATTGACTGTCACCTTAGTAAAAACCTCTACCGATTGCTCCACAAAGAGCAGCATCAATAGAGCAGAATGTAACACTACTACCTCTAAATCTTCCAGGTGTAAGTCACCTAGTGTGTTGCTATTGCTGTCACTACCTACGTGTATAACCTTCAATTGGGTATTGAAAAAAACTGCATGTTGGGAAATGTAGTACAGCTGAGGTAGAAGGAGGAGAGCAAGTGAGCAACCAAAGATGTACATTTGAATTTGAAGACTGAATATTCATAGCTACTTCAACCAGGGCTGGGCAATACGGCCTATCAATAATATTGCAAATTGTTTTTCTTAGGCTTTACCGCAATGCACATCTCAATATTTTGAAATTTCCTTTAAAATTCTACTAAAATAGTTAATGACTGGGTACTACTATTACAATAATGTTATGTTACTATTACAATTTGTAATGTTAAATTAAGTATGGTTATAATAAAGTTCTATCATAATTAAATCAAATAAAGTGCTGTTATAATAAGGTTAAGTAAAGTATAGTTAAAATAAAGTTATATAAAATACTGTTATAAAAGAGTAAAACAAAGTACTGTTACATTAAAGTTCAATAAAGTACAGAAATAATAATGATAGATAAATTACTGTCATAATTAAGTTAAATAAAGTATTATTGTAATAGAGGTAAAGAAAGTACTGTTACAAAAAAGTTTCACAAAGTACAGTTATAATCAAGTTAAATAAAATACTGCAAAATCAAATTAATTATAGTACTGTTTTAATAAAGTTAAATAAAGCAGTTATAATAAAGTGAGATAAATTACAGTTATAATAAAGTATTGCTATAAAAATAAATAAAGTACTGTTAAAATAAAGTAATAATAAAGTTAAATAAAGTGCTGTTACAACAAAGTATTGTTATAATGAAATAAATGAAAGTGGATTTAGCAGTACTTCTATTCTGAAACACCCGCCTAGTGTTAATATTTTAGTTGTGAAGCTTCCAGTCAACAGTTAGGCTAAATATGAGCTGTTAACAAAAGGCTACACTATTACAGCAGCACTGTTAAACATGATTTTTATTCACTGTGAGACAGAAACAAACACACAGCTCTCTATTTCATATATTAATAATATTTGCAAGTTGCACTGGTGCTCCTAGGGCAACACGATGGTGCAGTGCTTAGCACTGTCGCCTCACAGCAAGAGGGTTCAAACAGGCTGGCTGACTGGGGCCCCTCCGTATGGAGTTTGCATGTTCTCCCTGTGTCAGTGTGGGTTTCCTCCAGGTGCTCCAGCTTCCTCTCACAGTCCAAAGACATGCAGGTTAATTGGTGACTCTAAATTGCCCGTAGGTGTGAATGTGAGTGTGAATGGTTGTCTGTCTCTATGTGTCAGCCCTGTGATAGTCTGGTGACCTGTCCAGAGCGAACCCTGCCTCTCACCCAATGTCAGCTGGGATGGGCTCCAGCACCCCCCCCCCCCCCCCCCCCCGACACAATACCACAATAAGTAGTTACGGATAATGACTGGTGCTCCATGTTCTTCACACACTTCGCCGAGAAAAGAGTGGTCTAGCTGGGTGGGGAGTGTGTGTGACGCATCATGTTTATGAGTTTCTTTTTGTGTCTGTGAGAGGGAGAGAGCAAAAGAACTGAAATGTCAAAGCGAGTCCCATGTTGGGAGTTAGTGATACAACCACCAAATATATAGAATAAAAATATATAGAATTAACTGGGAAAACAGAAAACTCCATGTGTGGACTGAATTTGCCAAAATATATAAATAAAAAACAAAAAAGTTCTTGTATGAATTCGGAGGAGAAAGTGCAGCACGGGTAAAAAACAGGAGACAAACTGGTAACAGTGTTATCAATGTGTGACCGACGAGGGATGAGAATCACTCACCTTTGTTACTGAACATGTGTCAGTGTCAGGCTGAGCTGTGCATCTATATATGCTTACTGTGTGCGTGTGTGTGTGCTTCACCTGTCAGCTCACCTAAACTGCAGTTAATGTGAGACGCGGCTCATGCAGGATCCCAGGTGGGAGGTGCCTGATGAAGCGTTTGGCGGAGAGTGGAGGGACTTGTTGTCGGCAGTTGCTGGGGGGGTCGCCGGAGATTGACAGATCTGCCGTGGGCGGTGGCTAGCGTGTCGGAGAGGGACCGGTCATCCAATCACCTTCGAGAGACAGGAGTGTGGGAGGATAATTACAAGTATTCCTGTCACAGGCGTCACGTTTCCATTGATGCACTGGAGTGAGACCAGCCGCGATGTAAGTAGGCGAGTGGGCGAGATGGAAAGACAGGAAGAGACATGAGAAGTTGGATAGCAAAGAGTAATTAATTAAAGTCTGTTTTTTTCCTTTTATGTGCTTGTGTTGTTTGCTGGGTGTTTATAGCTTTAAATACTAAGAGAGAGAATAACTTGTCTTTTTCTTCTCTAATGTGTGAAAGGTACAGAGGAGGAGAAAAACATGATAAAATTCTTAAATTAGTGCTTTGATATTAAACAAAAGCCGCAGGAGGAAAAATCAGTTTTCCACTCGTGTTTTTTTGTGCCTATGAACAAAGCATGTCAGAGCTACAAAAGCTTCACGTGCAATCTAAAACACGGGGAGAGGCTTCCGCATGCATCTGTGTATTAATGGAGTTCAACACTCAGGCTTTTGCGTGCGAGTGCTGGCACTCGTGTGTGTGGGTGCTGATGGTTTAGCATGGAAGGGCCCTGAAATAGCCGCGCTAAGCTAACAGTGTCACTCTCCCACACAGCCGAACCACTAGACTCCATCAGTGTTACTACTTCTCATGATTAGACTAACACATGCCATTACAGGACGGACGCATTTTTATTTCTGTCCAGAGTATTAAAAAAAGGCACCGCGCATCATCTATGGCGTGAGGAATGTGTTACTACATGATGATCAAACGTGATTTATCTGAACCTAAATATAAACATAATTATTATGCTGATCACCTCATGCAAGGAAACTAAAGCAAGTTATAATCTGTCTGGACAGCTGTAACTTATTTTGGGCTGCATGGTTTAAAACAAACTGCATCTTTTAACTGCCCCATGTGCAGCTGTTCATTTCTCTCTGACAAGCTGCCAGCCTGCCGGAGCCCCTGAGGCCAAGCCCCTAATGTCAAGGCATCGATAAAAGGACTGTCACACAGTGTGGTCGGATAGTTCACTTGCCACTTCCTTAAATAAATACTGTGATGATTCACCCAAGTAGATACACAAGGCTGGTTTAACAACAGTCTACAGGCTGAGCAGAGGTGGCAGAGTGTAACAGGTTTCCTCTCTGTTTATTTTGGTGAAAGGAAAATTCAGTTTTCTTACAACCTGGCAGAGGTGGGACCGAGTCATAAGAAGGTCACAAGTCTTTGCACTCAAGTCACAAATCAAGTTCCAAATCAAGACAGACAAGTCCTGAGTCAAGTCCAAAGTCCTGAGCTTTGAGCTTGGAGTTCTAGACAAGTCATAATACTCTCTTCACTAGGACCGGGTATCATTAAAAAAAAAAACGATACCAGTACCACTACTAGTACCCTCGAGCCCCATTTCTACCGAGTACTACGGCTCGGTAAAGTTCAGCTCAGTTTCTACTTTGAGTTCTGTAAGTTGTGGATGGTACCAATGAACCGTTCTGTACCGTCCCCATGTTTGGTCCCCCCTCTGTTGGGGTACCTAGCACACAGATCTGGTACTAAAAGGTGGAGCTGTGAACACTGCAGTCTGATTGGTCAGTAGAGGACGGTCACTCTGCTCAGGGCTGAGTTGTGGCTGGTTTTGAGGCTCATGTAACCACTGTTCATACTGTGGAGAGTTTTATTAGAGACTCTCACTGCAGCCTGTTCTATTTTGTTCTGAAAATGTCGGCGTGCAGCCTCGTTCTATGGACGATAAACCAGGTGCAGACTGATAAAGGAGGAAATACAGTGAGTGCTGGACGGAGCAGTGAGTGACAACAACCCCGCCCACATTTAAGGGTACTGTTTGCGGTGAAAACACAAGGGTCTAGGTACCATGTCTGAAGGGTTACTGTTGGTTCCAAAGGTACCATACCAAAAGTGTTTGCTGGAAACGGCTTTGGTGATAGCTATACCAATAGAGTGCTTCATTTGATATGTTTTTTTTATGTGAATGGAGACATTTATTTGTGTAAAATGCACCCAGCCATACTTTCCAACATTTTGGTGGCATCTTGGCACGCTGAACTGCCAACTCTGTAAGTACACCACACTTGGCTTCATCATACCACAGACTGTATGGGTTGTAGCTGTTTGCTGTAGTTGGCCAACTACACGTCACATTAAACTGAAGAGTGCTTGGCCTCAGCAAAACCAGTTTCGATGCTTCTTGGCGTAGGGTTTTTTTGGTCGATACCTTAAGGGTATCACATACCGATACTCAGCCCTAGGGATGGGCACCGAAACCCATCATGAAACAGGCCCCAGGGCCGAATTGTTAAAGACTGTAGTACTGATAAGCCCTGACATTGCTGGAGAAATTGAGATTTATTTCTTGTCCATTTAGGCGACATAAACGTTATCTTGTACAGTTTTTATCTCACCGACTCCTTTTGTAATTTGCAGTAAGATTAAGACATTCGTCACTGATGCATTTTTGCTCTTCAGTCTAGAGGAGAGCTCTCTGTGTCGGAGCCTCACAGCCTGTGAGGTGGGGCCAGTTTTGCTAAACAGTGCTGTAACAGAATGTTAATTTATATACTGTAGTAGCATACATGGAAAATGAAGCAATGTTAATTCTGTTCTTGTTTTGTTTCATTTTTTCACTTAAAAACCCCCAAAAGAACTGATGAGAGTACCGTTAAAGTGCCAGATCGATAAGCAGTATTGGCAAGAGTAGTAGTATTGCTAAAATCTTAACAATACCCATCTCAATCCGGAACGCCAGCTTTTCTCTCTTAAGGTGTGTTCACACCGGACTTTTTATTTTTTTCGCTGTCGCTCGGTTCGCCTCTTTGATATCGTTTCATCGCTCAGTTGCAATCGCTCGTCAATGTGGCAGAAATCAACAGACTCGCTTTTTTGCTTTGATGACGTCATTGAAGCGATCAGGGAATTTCAGGGAGGGGGGGGGGGGTGCTTGACTGTCATGACATGTCAGCTTCATTAAAAGTATGGCTGCAAATTAAAAGCAACAATAGATGTAAAAACACACAGAGACAATACATCTGTGATCAGTCCCCTAATTTAATTTTAACAATTTTTTTCAATCTTCTCCAATTTCTCGTTTTATTTTATGGAAGTGATGAATGTAAGTGCACTTGTCCTAGAGCCGCCACGATGGTTTTTATAATGCAAATAACTCTGTTTAGATCAAACCTACAAGCTTCTCTTCCTATGACTTTTACTAAAAATGTGTGTTGTATGTTTTCTGAAGCCTTTAAGTTACAAAAATGAAACACACTACACTGAGCATTTATACCTCCGACCGCGGCAGAGCGCTGCTGAAAGTTATATATTTTGATACATACAGGTGGCTATATACATATTGTAAAACTCTGTAAAAGTACACCAAAGCATACATTTTCGTTTCCAAATATTTATTTGAAAACAAAACCATTCATACGGTCAATAAAAAAACATTTTGTTAATGATAAAAAACGAATCTCAACAGTGACCGCGCCAGCCGACGGGACTGCGGCTGAACTGCTTCCAATGTTCATTCATTCATTCAGTCGCGTGTTCAGTGTGTGTGCGTGTGTGTCAGAGAGGATTATCAATAAAAAAAGGTTTCCACTAATTATTTCAGTGTTTATTTCTTTTATTCTTATTTTTTTTTATTAAAATGTGTAATATAGCCAACAATATTATAGACCAAAAGTCTAATTTATTATTGTAGAGTGTATTTAGCAAATCACCATTTTCAGCTGGAGACACAGTGCAGCAGCAGCGCAGCAGCAAAAAAAAGGGCATTATAAACAGCCGACAAATAGTGTTAATTAATTGACATGAGACATTGGAGAGGTTGTCAGTCCTATTCTATAGTCTGTAATATTTTTTTTATTTTATCATAACTTCTCGGAAATTACTCAAATGCATTTTTGGTGTGCTTCTGAGCACACGGGCAGCATAAACAATGAAGTCATGTTGCGGCGCTTGGAGGGGCGCTGTAATCCTGGCGGTCCTGTGTTAAGCACCATGGACAGCGCCAATGCATCTATCGCTGTAGCGCAGAGGCTCTGATGCCTGAGACAGAGCATGTGAGCGGAGTTGGAGCTGCCTGGAGCGAGGAGCAGGAGGATTTTGTATGTATGTGCCAAAATAGGTAAGAAAAAAATACCATAATTTCTTCGTCTTTTGTGTAATAAAATATTTGGAAATGAAAATGTATGCTTTGGTGTACTTTAACTTTCAGCAGCGCTCTGCCGCGGTCGGAGGTATAAATGCTCAGTGTAGTGTGTTTCATTTTTGTAACTTAAAGGCTTCAGAAAACATACAAGACACATTTTTAGTAAAAGTCATAGGAAGAGAAGCTTGTAGGTTTTATCTAAACAGAGTTATTTGCATTATAAAAACCTTCGTGGCGGCTCTAGGACAAGTGCACTTACATTCATCACTTCCATAAAATAAAATGAGAAATTGGAGAAAAAAATTGTTAAAATTAAATTAGGGAACTGATCACAGATGTATTGTCTCTGTGTGTTTTTACATCTATTGTTGCTTTTAATTTGCAGCCATACTTTTAATGAAGCTGACATGTCATGACAGTCAAGCACCCCCCCGGGATTCCGGGATTACGGCAGCCAATCAGCATTGAGCTGCAAGCGACAGGATTTCTCATCTCAAGCGACGAGCGAAAAATCGCTCTGTTGCTCTGGTGCTCGGAGCCCGAGCGATTTTTCTCCCGGGCGAATATACGCTCAATCTCCCGTTTGCATTGACTTTGTATGTAAACTTGTCGCTAGCGAAAAAAAAAAAAAACAGGTCCGGTGTGAACACACCTTTACTTTCCATGGACGTGTCTCCTTTGTGCTCTTCTCTCTTTACATTAATCAAGTGGAGACATTCTGTCATCATCATCCATATTCCTGTAAAGTGAGAATGTTTTCAACTTCAGTCTATACATCTTGAGCAAATCCTCATTTAGTAGCTTTAGTTTGTGTCCTTTGATTTGATTTGAATGTATTCACACAGCTTTTGAATTCTGCTTTGAATTCAGGGTGAATGAGCTTTTATTCGAAGGATTTCAAGGAAGGAGGTGGAAGCAAGTGAGGCTGCATTCCCTGTGGTTAATTACAGGTGATGTACAGTCACTCCTATATTCCTTCAGAAACTTTCACTTCACATTTGGGCCAAGGAAATTAAGTTTTTTGTCCCTCTGCCACTGTGGATGGTGGATTCCAAAATCTACCAGCCACTTAATAGGCGATCATTGTTTTTTGGCTGGTGAGAGGAGCAAATCTAGCAGCCACTTGGATATTTCACCAGAATTTGGCTGGTGGCTGGTGCTAATTTTAAACACTGATTTGGACTTTCATTGAGTGCTAAAAGTACCAAATAGTGATTTATGGACAACCATCCTAATAAACATGAAATCATTTGAGTTCTAATTAGACCATAGGGATCATTGTGGACAGCATGTACTGTATCAGGCAGGTTTGTTGTAACCTCATGTTTCTCAGCAATTCCTCTCAGCAATGCTGCTGATTAAATTGGTTCGACTGATTGGTGTTACAACCAATAGGAGTAATGGCCATAACCAGCAGAATTAAGACCCAGGTTTCAGGGGTGTGGAGTCACACGACTTGGACTCAAGTCAGACTTCAGTCACAAATTCGATGACTTTAGACTTGATAGAAGCAAAAAAGACTCCAACTCAACTTGGACTTTAAATGGCCTCGCACTTGTATAACCCCTTTTCAGTCTTTCGACCACTCAAAGAGCTTTTACACTAAAGAGTCACATCCACATACATTAACACTCTGTTGGCTGAGGCTACAATACAAGGTGCCTGCTACCCAGCTGACCATTCACCAATGGCACAGCTATCAGGAGCAATTTGGGGTTCAGTATCTTGCCCAAGGATACTTTGACATGCAGACTGGAGAAGTCTTTTTCAATAATCTCAAAGTGCGCTCTTAGTTAGCCGAGTATGTTGATTTCACACTAGCCCTTTTTAGATAGGAATTGTGCAAATTTGCAAGAAAGCCCAATCAGTCTTCTTTCAGCATTGGCAGTATAAAAACAAAATCGGGGAGTGCCCGTTCTTCACCGTCCCCGTCATCTGACGGTTAATGGCCTCTTTGTTTGCGAGGACAAGGAGGGCGCGCAATTCCTTGTCTCCCCTGTTGCTCATCTTTACAGTGTCTGTCAGGTTTGTGTTTCCCTCTTGCTACTAGCTGCTCGCTAATTCCTGCTATCAGCTGTTTCCTGTTTATCCACCACCAGTGGCTCGCACATGCAGCGTCAACAGCTCCTCCAAAAAGTCTTCAACAACCCCTCCCGTTGCGGAAGGCCGTCTCGATCTGTTTAAACTAAAAGGGTTCCGCCAACATGTCTACCCTACAAGGCGGAAAATTGGGCACCTCGGATCAACTCGCCAATCCGGCTCTGTGTGTCTAAACGCTCGCAGCTTCCAACATTCGCTGAAAATCTGGCAATCTGTAAAAGGGGCTACTGACACCCTACACTGTGTCTCTGTATGTCGCTGCAGTTAATGTCTGTACTGTCAGCCAAGTGACTCTAAAGTCAAAAACATTTCAGCAGTCAAATGAAGTCTGAAGACTAAAATTCACATCACATTGTACCTGAATGGATTTTAATAGTGATCCCAGTAATACCAGAATGCTGTCAGGACGGCCAGTCTAGGCTCCCAAAGTGCTGCTGTCAGCAGTATCACACAGTCCGCTGTAGCACCATGTAGCACACACACACACTATTTAATAAGAGCGAGGTACAGGCCGCCGCTCAATACAGGTTTACTCTGTCATGGCTAATGATAGCGAGCGCTGTGAATGGGAACAACGCAGAGCCACTGTGCCGTCTCAGACAGATGAATTGTAGATAAATAAACTTCACACATCAATATAAACACCACTGGATGGCCTGATTTCATTCACACACAGGCACACGCAGAATGAAAAATACTCCAAACACAACTCTTCAAAAATATCAAATTGCTCACAGTCTCGCTCTTTCTTTTACCACCGCTTTCCCCGCATTCAAACACTTTGACTTTTGTTTGTCACATCTTTATTCCACTGCTCTCTGAATGAGCGTCTATTAAATCTTACACGCTGTATGTTTTTGCATATTACACAAAGAGGCTTTTAAAAATGTCTTCTTCTCAAAGCTCCTCAAACAAGAGCTGGTTTATGGCTTGAAAAGAAAGGGAAAGTTGGAAAAATGTATCTTTCCATAGAATTACTTTCATTAGACACAGACTAATTTATTTGCTTTTTTCTTGAACTTCCTGAAGATGTTTCACAATAAAAGCCCTCCAGAGAATACAAAGAATCACACCTGAACAGCTGGGAGCTTTTCAAACCTGGCAACAGTCTGTGTGGAAAAAGCAATCTGATCTCAAAGGCCCACTTACTGGATTTTTCTGAGCTTTGAACTGCATCTTACATCATGTCATTGAACATCTTGGAAAAGGTGTTAATTGGACAATAGAGATTTTGTTACTGTGTCAAAAAAAAGAAGAAAAATACAGGTCTTCAAATGGGGTAAATAGAGGAGGATATACAGATGAAATTATGAAACAATAATTAGCCAATGTCTGCTTTTCTTTATTTTGTATCATTCTAAATTAAAGACTGTATAAAATAAAGGACATTGTCACCGTGACTTCACTCAATGGTTTGTGGACTCCCATTTTGGAGTCTTGATTTTAGCACGTCGGCCGTTGTCATCTTGGATTGTTGGAGTCAGAAGTGACCATATTTGGATGACAGGGTGGAGGTAATCCTAGCAGGGCAGCTAGCTTGATCAGCACAGTGCATGTTGCATTTACAGTCAATGGTTACTTGTAATAATGCTAACGCTAATTTCCTCTAGTGAAAAGATGTTTTAGGTTACCAAATAGTCGTAGCCACCGTGACATCACACATTGGTTTGTAGATTCCTGTTCCATTCTGACTGTCACCATGTTGAATTTTTGGAGCCAGACATGACCATATTATGAAAAGAGGGTGGAGCTAACCCTGCAGCTAGCTGCTACTTTGGTTAATATTATACGTTTGCAGTGCTAGTTAACTGTGATAATACTATGGCTAATTTTCACTAGCTGAAAACAGGCTTAAAACCATTAAAGCCTTAAAACACACATTGGTCTGTGGATTCCTGTCTTGGGGACTCAAGGTTTTGCATTTCAGCTGTCGCCATTTTAATAAAAATTTTCGGAGCCAGAAGTGACCATATTACGAGAAGAGGGTGGAGTTAACCCTGCTAGCTTCCTCAGCACTGTGCATTTACAGCTCTGGTTACCTGTGATAATGCAAAGGCTAATTTTCGCCAACTGGAAACAGGCTTAAAAACTTTTAAAACAAAATGTTTTACCAGAAAAGCTAACAATCCGACCTCTTAGGGGGTCTTTTCGTGCAACCAAACACTGAACAAGACTTTTTGAGGTGACCAAATGGACATAGCCACCATGACATCACCCACTGGTTTGTGGATTCCTGTTTTATTGTATCGTGGCAACCTCCATGTTGGATTTTTGGCAGCAGAACTGCCCATATTATAGGATGGAGCTAACCCTAATGCTAGCTGCTAGCTTGTTTAGCACTGTGCATTCACAGCTGTGGTTAACTGTGATCATACTTAGGCTACGTTTTGCTAGCAAAAAACAGCAGGCTTAAAAAAATAAAAATAAAAAAAGTTCTTACAGGAAAAACTGATCATCCGACTCCTTAGGGGGTCTTTCAGTACAACCAAATGCTGACCAAAACTTTCTGAGGCATCAAAAACATTGTAATTTACTTTCATAAACTGAATACATACAGACATAGCGACAGCTACTGCTATACCTATACACTGTGAATGTGGGGTTACACCATGCTTATGTTACCTGACCAGTCGCCAGTTGTCACTGTGGTAGTAACTTGTCAACGGACGTCACCAACTTGTCAATGAAAGGGGCCACACGTACTTAATTATGTGTAACTTTAAGTCTTAATAACATCTGAAAGGTTGAGTTAGATAAAAAATCACCCCCCTACAGCTGTCATTAATGGCGGAAATTAGCTATTAAGACAAAAATCTGTTTTCAGGCTGTAAACATGTTTATTTCCACTGTATAGCTAGGCATATTAAAACGGGAGTCTATGGGGATTTACTTGTTCTTGTAGCCAGCCTCCAGTGGCCATAAGAGGTACTGCAGTTTTTGGCACTTTACATTTGCTTCATTTTTTTCTTCTAAACGTCTTAAAATTTGGATTTTGGACTGTTGGCTGATCAAAACAAGCAATGTAACGACATCACCTGGAAACTAATCAAACTGCAATAAATAGATTCAGGGCCGCTTATTTGGAGGAAAAAAGGGGAAAATTTTCTGGGGCCCACTGAGACCAGCATAATCACATTTATCCTAAATATATGCTTTGATAACCACATTGTATTTTGAACCAAAATATTCATAATTTCTTAAACACAAAAAAAATATTGTATTGTTGCTTTAGTAAAATGTATTCTTTAATAAGCAACTGCTCCAGTGGAGAGCATGCAAAGCAGATTTGGGGAGGGTCCATTCACTGGATCGTTTCAGGGGCCCACACACCTCTGAAGGCAAGCATGGATGTATTACTGCAAAATTAAAATATCCATTGGTTGCAGGCCTAAAAAACAGTCCAGCATTTGCCAACAGGCAACTAAATAAGACAAGAGGATTAAAGGTTTTAAGACAGAAGGAAAGGAAAATTGTAAAGCCAAGAGACTGAACATGTTTTGTGCCGAATGGTGATAGGATTGACCCCTGTAAAGAGATTTAGTAAATCATTAAGACAACAGTGAACAAGAAGAAAAGGGGGAGGGAGAATGGACAGGAAGGGTTGTAAAACTTTGTAAAGCAGTGCCAAAGCACTGTCTCTACAATCATCTACAATATTTTCTCAGCAAGCTGAGTTGGCGGCGAGCCCCGCAGGTACATCTCGAGTCTCCGGGACACACAAGCCGAGGCTGAAATTCCACTCCGGCCTTATCGATAGGTAGCCATCTAATCAGCAGCCGGTTCAATTTAGCCCAATACACCTCTGGCCAGTCACCGCAGCAAACAGCTTAGCGCTGAGCATTGAGCCGCAAAAATGGCCCACACCCATCGCCTCGCAATGAGACCAGCCAGACAGATGCCTGGGCATACAGTCAGTGTGAGTGCGTGAGAGAAAAAAGGTGAGAGACCGAGGGAGAGTGATAGCACATTCCTGAACTGTATGTCTGTTGAAATGTATCAAAAGTCACTGCACGGACGGATATGACTCGCCTTGTATTCGTTGACTCTGGGCAATATCACAGCTAAGTGGTGCAGCAGGGTGGTGGGTGATGGGGGGGGGTTGGAGGTGGAGGATATCTAAGACGAATTAGAGAGACATGATGAATGACGCAATATTTTCATGCCAGAGGGAAACTATTGCACTTCAAATTAGAGGGGGTGACAGAGAGAGGGAAGGAGGCAGAGGAGGAATGAAATAAATCCGCAGGAATAAAGGGCTAATGAGAGGGGGTGAGCATCTTAGCGCTGGTGGGAGAAAGAAACGGGACCCGGAGAAGGAGGGTAATATTCACTTTGTCAATACATCAATCTGATATTGGGCTTTTATTGAAAACTCAAGCTGTCAGGGTGACAGTAATGTCCACCTCTGAAATGACGGACATGACGTAGTTTGATTGATCACAGTGTTATTATACTGATTGATACCACACTGCCTGTCTACTTACACCGGTAGCTACTATACTTAAAAACCAATAGGAGGCATTTTCAGTCCTCCAACTGACACAACAAAATTGCTCGTTTGTTATTGCCTTAAGCAGTTCTGCCATAGCCATCTTGTTGTTTTTGGAGCCCAAAATGACCATATTTGGGCGTGAGGCAGGCGCTGTGGAGAAGCAAGAGGTGGATTTGACAGAGAGACTGTGGTAACACCTTGCAGACATTGACGAGATATTCCTGCAATCAGTGCTTTCACTGTTATAAGATAGGGGGCGCTGTTGCACATCTTGTGATGTAGAACAGAACTGCCATGTCCAAAAACAAAAGGAGGAGAAGATCGGATGGACACCGCAAGAAGATGTTGTTTACAGAGATGCAGCAGCACGTAAACCACATGAAAATGCCGGCACCGACGGAATGTTCACGATTGTGCAAGTAGTGGAGATGTTGATGGACTCAGACTCTGACAATTCCTGTTTTGATCAACATTCTGAATCTGATTTGGATGAAGAAGAAAATGACGAAAAGGACGAAACAGGATCTCCATGATGGTGACAGTGACACATCGACAAGACAACCACAGACAAGAGGGTGACAAAAGTATTGACACTGAACGTGATGATGTGTTACACTGTACCTCAAACACAATATTATTTTCATTTTTACAATTCACACTGACGTAAGGAAATGAGAAAAAATAGAAAATGTAAATGTGAAATTGATTTTGTTCTTGGAAATGCATTTTTCTCAGCTTTTTGTCAGAAATGTTTTTTTTTTAATGAAAATGCACAAATTCAAGTGTTGATAAAAAAAGAAATAGAATAAGACAGAATAAAATGTTTTTTTGTGTGTGTTTAAAAGTTGAAGGTCTCTTCTTTAGTTTCATGTATATACTGTATATATATTCATAGAGTAAATTATTCTGTGGGTCTTAAAAGATTAGTGAATATGATCAAAAAAACTGAAAGTGGCTGGTAACTTAAAAATAATACTCTGGCAGGATAATGTAAAACTTTAAGTGTTAATAAGAATCAAACGGGTGAGTTATATAAAAATTCAATCCCCATACAGTTGTCATAAAGGGGGAAATTAGCTATAGAGACCAAAACAATTTTTTGTACCAGGTTGTAAACATGTTTATTTTTGCTATAAAGTTGAGCAAATCAACTTGGGGGGGCTGGGGACTGAGTCGTTCTTGGAGCCAGCCTCAAGTGGCCGTTCAAAGAACGGCAGTTTGGCACTTCCGTGTTGGTATAGTGTAGATGACCTGACGTGACGTGACTTCAGCCAGATGGTCTGATATGATTCTGACCAAATTTGATTAAATGAGGAGAAGCAATTTTTCCCAGAACTGGTTATCGGAATAACAGGAAACACCTTTTAATGTGTACTGGACAGCTGTGGGTGTGCTTGTTTGTCAGATAATATAAATTGTCATGATGTACCAATTCTTTGGCTTTCTCGCGAGTAAACCATAAAATGTCCAATCCTTTATTTTGAGTCTCTTCATTCCACAACATTGACTTCATTTTTCAGCCCTGGAGGTTGTTGCAAAATAGCAACATCACTCTAAACCATAATTATCAGGGCCACAAGAGGTCACTTTATTCACACAAAAACTTAGGTTGTTTTATGTGATCTTTATTTTTTCTATCTCTTGAAAGTGTATGTCGCTCTTTAAAAGCCCAGTGTGTAGGATTTAGGGGGATATATTGGCAGAAATGGAATAAATATTCATAGCTATGTTTTTATTCATCTATAATCACCTGAAACTAGATGAGCCTTCCATATCTACATACGGAGCAAACACCCATGGAACCAGCCATATTGTTTCTACAGTCGCCCAGAAAGAACAAACCCAAAGGGTGGTTCAAGATACGGCTATTCCTATTTTCTTGTCGGCCGCTGTAGTTCTCCTACATGGTTGGCACATGGGAGTTGTTTCAGTTGCCACTAAATCTTACACACTAGACCTTTAACTGTGTGTATCTACCTTTTTGGCTCTTTTGCTTTGTTGATTTGCCAGTTTCCCCTCTACAGCCGGGCTGATAGTGGCACTTAAAGGCCAACATTTGTATTTTTAGGTTACCAACTAGGGAATTACACAACTTCTGAAAAGTGTTAAACACTTTTCAGAAGTTGTGTAAAGTGTTAAACACTTTAAATAAAGTTTCTGTGTTTACTTTGAGCAGCAGAAAACATTGTTTCCAATGGACAGTAAACATCCTTGACCAGGACTGAAGATGGTACTAATGAGCATGTGTTGGAATCATCACAACCTCCAGGTTCATAACCCTGAAGTTAGATGCACCAACATGTGCCAAGATCAATGTGAGAGGTCAGAAGTCGCCGAAAGGTATGAAGAAGAAAAACAGCTATCCTGTAAGAATATGTTTATTTCATCTGACCTTTCTCTAGTTCTTACTTTTTTCTGGTGAAACACTGAATACCTTCATCGCTTTAGGCCTTTAAAACATTCTTAAAATGAAACTATCTGAACCCTCTGATTATTTCCACACTAAGACCATAACTTGTAATGAGGGGTCACCAGCAAACAATAACTTGTTTAAACAGGCCACAGGCTAAAAAGGTTGAGAATCACTAAGAGACTCCCAACCCAACAAGTCAAGGCAGACGGCCGCCCACCTAAAACAGGTTCTGTTCGAGGCTCCTGCCAATTACAAGAAAGTTTTTACTTGATGCCATAAACAAGTCTGCCCTTAAGATGAAATTGTTGGGTCTCTGTAAATGAAAGACTTGCTTGTCTAGATTTGCTCGATATTAAAGTCTTCAGAGATAACTTTTGTTAGAATTTGGCACTATATAAATAAAACTGACTTGACTTGACTAAAGACGATGCAAGACGACCACCACTCCGCCCAGTTTCATCTCAGCTAAGGCACTGGAAGCATCAGTGAGTCCAAACTGACAGAAGAGATTTCCGCACACTTAGATCTATGCAGTGTTTCACTTTATCTTAAGCTTTCGGTCTATCAGACCTTCATCAGAGCATGCACTGTACTTGTGTATACACTGTATGCTCTGACGAAGGTCTGATAGACCGAAAGTGCAAGATAAAATGAAACACTGCAAAGGTGTAAGTGTGCAGAAATCTCTGCTCTCAGTATGTCCCTCTGAAGAAAATAGTCTCCATGTAGATCAACATTTTACAGTCAGTGTTAGATAAGCTCCTCATTTCCTCCATTTCTTACTTTCCTTTCGTGCGTCCTAGTCTTTCTTACCTTCCATCTTTCCCTATTTGTCCTTTGATGGTTATTTTCCTTCTGTCCGTTGTTCGTTTCTGTCTTTACCTAATGTGAAAAATCCCAAAAACTGGAGACACACAATTTACACCCTACAGTGAAACAAAAGTGTGCTCTTTTTCACTACGAACAATCAATTTAGAACACAGAGTACATTAAAATGCAAATATATGTGAACTTTTCAACTTTATATGAAAGACTTGGATGATAATTTAACTAACAGATTTTTTTATTCTGCCACTGGCTGTCTGTGTCAATGGTTACCAACCTTTTGAGTGGCTTCTTCTGGCCCTGATCACATAGAAAGCGTTTCTGCAGCTGGAGGCGCCTTTATGTAATTGTTTTTCATGAGAATTAAGCTTGTTTTGAAGCACAATGCGCCTAACATTTCTGCACTCTAGGCACCTGGCGTTTTTGCCAGGGCACTTGGAACTCCTCAAGTTGAAAAAACTTCACCTCGGCGTGGAAAGGCGCTTTTTCGTAATACTTTTTGCCCATTGTCCAATCGGATGATTTGAAAGGCGAAGTTTAAAGTTGGTAATCAATGGAGGAGAAACTGGTGGTAGCGGTTGCTGAATACCCACAACTCGACGATAGACAGCAGGTTGTCAAACTGCCCCTAAGTCATCCTAAAATGTGCCATCCTAAAAAACGTCCATCATGGAGGAGAAGCTCCTGGACCAACTGGTGGTACTCCCCATGATCCACCCTCTTTTGTGGAGTCTCTTGTATCCACACAGACCTCCGTTCCCCTTTGTCTTGTTTTGCTGTTGTTGCTGCTGTTGCTATTTGGGGGGTGAAGTAGTCTTTTAAACAGATCATTGTCTACTTATTTACCCCTCGTCAAAGTTAAGGCCTCAGTGTGGATATGAGCTGAGGGTAGTTAGACCAAAGATAGTCTCGCTCACCAGACCTTTCTCAAGAAAAGAAAAGTCTGGCTGCGCCGACTCTCACTTTAAGATTGGAGCCCCGGCTTTTTTTATTTCTTTCAACCAATCACAATCGTTCTGGGCGGTGCCACAGCAACGGTGCGCTTGAAAACTGCAACCGCAACCGGAGGTGGTCGGGCGGGACTTCAGCGGGTGGCTCGTTCCGCCCAATGAGAGGCTGATCTATGCAGCGAACTTCCGCCCACTCAGACTAGACCAAAGATCAAATTGTTTAATTTGTTCAAAGCTATTCAGAAGTAGTATAATTCTGCAAAAGGCAGCTAGAAATAACCATGTTGGCCTTCAGGATCACATATGAGCCTTGCAAACAAACAGAGAAAAACAATTGAAACGACAGATGCATACGCTTACAGACTGACAGCTAGAGAGTCATGTTGAGTAGAACTTAGCCGAGGTAGAAGACTGAAGGAGATGCAGTGTGGATGAAGATGAAGAGAGAACTGAGTGAGGAGGAGACTGTCATAAACACACACACAGGTCTCTTACGCATGCTGAGGTTAAAGTCCTCCTCGAGATGAGCTCTGCTGTGTAATACCCATGCTTCCGGACCACTGATCAGCCAACCCAGAGCTCCGATCACACTGACAGCCAGCAGCCCATCTCTCGCCTGCTTCACTTCACTGGCTTGATCGCGCACATACATACATACTCATATATGCTACGCGGGGGGAGAGATGGCGAGTTGGACTTGCCCCTTCACCTTCAGACCAGTACAAATGATACAGGCTAATTCCAGCCATACCGTTCACACATTCGTGTACCTGTCAGACTGAAGGTGAAGATTCTGATGTAAGGGTGGGAGGTAGGGGATGAAATTTTGAAATATATTATTAAAGGTAAGACAGAAAGAGACAGGATGGCAGCGAAGGAGAGGACACATCAGAGCAACACAGTAACATGACAGCGAGAGCTTAACTTGATGCTGAAGTACCTGGTTATACAACATATTGGAGCAATTGTGAAGTTAAGTAGAGTAGACACAGTTAAAAGCATGAAAACTACCTTGAAAGCAAAAAAAGAGACAAAATTGATCTGATTTATACAACTGCATGGGAAAATATTCAGTTAGCTTGTTATAATGTGGCTTCGTTATGGCCCAGCTCTCTAAGGTAGAGAGAAGCAACATAAAATCAGATGGATTTGGTAAAATAAAGTACTTTTTGCATGGATTGGTTGTAGGTCAGTTAGATTTGCAAAAAACAAAGGAGGCCGCCTACAAAAGCAGAAAGGGCCTGATGGTGCTGCTGTAATCAAATAAATACAACTGAAAGAGGACTCCTAACTCAGAGTTTTAAAAAGGTCTACCCAACAACAACAACAATAGCATCAGTAACTAATGAACCTTCATTAATATAGGCCTATATTTTATCTCCAAGTGCACGTCACACACCGAGCGAGCCGCCTGTTAATGACGCTGTGGGCTAATGGGCATGTAGCTACTTCCATGTTTCAGATGGTACGTCATGTTTGTAGTCGACCAATGAAGATGAGTTTACATATCACCTTGGGTTCGTCCTTCACCTTCTCAAAATGATCTCACACTTTGGATTTCCTGCCCGACATGTTATTAACTAGCCTGTGGAATAACCGCAGGTACCAGCCCTGGAAATTAACCTGACTCCTGTCTGACTGCTGAGCGTGGACTCTTCCTGTGTCTGACCTTTCAAATTAAATTCCCACATGGTCCAGTCATATAGGTTTTGATTTATTCTGACAAGGCACAGCTCCTATTAGAGTTTCACATTTGATGTTTTTCTGCAACTAAGCGACCAATGAAATCTTGCCAACTGATGACCTTTCTGGACGACCAACGTTCATCAGCCCAAAGAGACAGAGTGTCATTCTGCTCACATCAAATCCCAGCCACACCGTAACAGACACCCTGTCAAAAAGTACACCCAGAGTGAGGAAGAAGAGTGAGTCAAGAGCCGACGAACGTATTTCTGTCCAAAAAAGTCTTTCTTGTCAGCGATTCACCTTCCATCTCACCTCCCCGACTGACATCACAACCCAAGACAAGGCTGCAATTGATGTTTGAGTCCGATGTACCACGTTTTACTCTCCCAACCATTTTACTTGTCAGATGGATGGTAAAGCTGGAGGCCATTACCTCCAGAGCTATCCCTCAGGAGAAGATATAATGGGCCCCGGAGATGAACTTTTGAAAGTTTTTAAGCTCTCGCTTCCCGTAACCTCGGATGACATGTTTAAACACCAGAAGCATCCATCTCCTGCGCAGGTGAGGAACATGCTTGCTTGCATTATAAGGGGGAACCTATGAATAGAAATCACTCAGGCAAACACAAACACTCATGCACACTCCTAAACACACATGGCGTGCCCTGCACACTCCAGTGGGCGGATTGGGGTTTCTGTTGTCTCCCTAGGCAATTCTTGTTTGTCGGCTCACAAGTCTTTTCCTTCCTCTTCAGGTGTAAGAGAAGGGTCAGCATCTGTTTTCCCTCAGCGAACATCTAGTTTGCAGCGTGGTTGGAAAGAGAAAAGAGAGGGAGGGTTTTTGATGCGACACAGAAATGGGAACAAAATGTAAACATGCCAAACGCCCATTTTCCCCTGGGAAATCAGGCCTTGTGAAGACGAGGTGTCAGAACACATTCAAACATGGTGTATTGCTTGCCTTGGTGCGCCTGCTTTAAGACAGAAAACATAACGACAAGAAGGAGAAAGAAAAAAAAAGAAAGGAAATAAATCGTAGGTATGGGGAGGAAATGGAGGAGAAAAACTTAAAGCAGTTGTACAAGCCAAGCAGATGGAGAACCAAACGAGAGGAAAAAAACTTCATCAAAGTTTTAAAGTGAGAGTCACCGGCACAGAGCAGGCATTTAGCGCTTGTGACAGCACTTTGAGATTTTATTTTCACACCAACTGCTGTTGTGCACGTTGACTGAACTTTTTCTGTTGCTTCTCTATAAAAACAGGCATATGCACATTTGTCCTTCTCAGTGCACGCACAGAAGCATACACTGTAGTAGTAAAGACGCTGCCTTCATGTGTAAAAGGAAATTCAGCGCAATCCAGCTGTCAGCCAGGGATGAAGCCTGAATAGCCATGCTATTAAAGTCAAAATGAGGTTACTGAATCAATGTGTCATCATTGTGTCACTGTGAATGTTGAAATGGGTGAAGCACTATAAATATACTGTGGTTAAAAATGGTTTCTGTGCTCTTCTACTGAGACATGTTGATCAGCTTTGTTGGGTGATAGGGACTTGGTTGGCCATGCGCATGTTGTCTAACTTCAGTTATTCAGGTTCAACCTAGCAGGGCTGACACCATTTTGTTTTTGTGCTGGTCATAGATTGTATATAAAGATGGACAACATGACATCTCCCCTAAAGTGAAGCCAAAACATCTCAATCGCCCCCTGGTGGCTGGCTGCTGTATAGGTCATAAACTCCACCCCCTTCCATGTTAACAGATGTGACATGGGCCAAACTAAATTATCAAACTACACTTCAAATACATTTTTCCCAAAGATGGTTTCTTTCATTTAAGGTAGTTCTTACCATGCTGATGTACAGTACAGGCCAAAAGTTTGGACACACCTTCTCATTCAATGTGTTTTCTTTATTTTCATGACTATTTACATTGTAGATTCTCACTGAAGGCATCAAAACTATGAATGAACACATGTGGAGTTATGTACTTAACAAAAAAAGGTGAAATAACTGAAAACATGTTTTATATTCTAGTTTCTTCAAAATAGCCACCCTTTGCTCTGATTACTGCTTTGCACACTCTTGGCATTCTCTCCATGAGCTTCAAGAGGTAGTCACCTGAAATGGTTTCCACTTCACAGGTGTGCCTTATCAGGGTTAATTAGTGGAATTTCTTGCTTTATCAATGGGGTTGGGACCATCAGTTGTGTTGTGCAGAAGTCAGGTTAATACACAGCCGACAGCCCTATTGGACAACTGTTAAAATTCATATTATGGCAAGAACCAATCAGCTAACTAAAGAAAAACCAGTGGCCATCATTACTTTAAGAAATGAAGGTCAGTCAGTCCGGAAAATTGCAAAAACTTTAAATGTGTCCCCAAGTGGAGTCGCAAAAACCATCAAGCGCTACAACGAAACTGGCACACATGAGGACCGACCCAGGAAAGGAAGACCAAGAGTCACCTCTGCTTCTGAGGATAAGTTCATCCGAGTCACCAGCCTCAGAAATGGCAAGTTAACAGCAGCTCAGATCAGAGACCAGATGAATGCCACACAGAGTTCTAGCAGCAGACCCATCTCTAGAACAACTGTTAAGAGGAGACTCCGCCAATCAGGCCTTCATGGTCAAATAGCTGCTAGGAAACCACTGCTAAGGAGAGGCAACAAGCAGAAGAGATTTGTTTGGGCCAAGAAACACAAGGAATGGACATTAGACCAGTGGAAATCTGTGCTTTGGTCTGATGAGTCCAAATTTGAGATCTTTGGTTCCAACCGCCGTGTCTTTGTGAGACGCAGAAAAGGTGAACGGATGGATTCCACATGCCTGGTTCCCACTGTGAAGCATGGAGGAGGAGGTGTGATGGTGTGGGGGTGTTTTGCTGGTGACACTGTTGGAGATTTATTCAAAATTGAAGGCACACTGAACCAGCATGGCTACCACAGCATCCTGCAGCGACATGCCATCCCATCCGGTTTGTGTTTAGTTGGACGATCATTTATTTTTCAACAGGACAATGACCCCAAACACACCTCCAGGCTGTGTAAGGGCTATTTGACCAAGAAGGAGAGTGATGGAGTGCTGCGGCAGATGACCTGGCCTCCACAGTCACCGGACCTGAACCCAATCGAGATGGTTTGGGGTGAGCTGGACCGCAGAGTGAAGGCAAAGGGGCCAACAAGTGCTAAACACCTCTGGGAACTCCTTCAAGACTGTTGGAAAACCATTTCAGGTGACTACCTCTTGAAGCTCATCGAGAGAATGCCAAGAGTGTGCAAGGCAGTAATCAGAGCAAAGGGTGGCTATTTTGAAGAAACTAGAATATAAAACATGTTTTCAGTTATTTCACCTTTTTTTGTTAAGTACATAACTCCACATGTGTTCATTCATAGTTTTGATGCCTTCAGTGAGAATCTACAATGTAAATAGTCATGAAAATAAAGAAAACGCATTGAATGAGAAGGTGTGTCCAAACTTTTGGCCTGTACTGTATGTTCAAGTATCCTTTTTCACACAAGTTTGGTTTTAATTAGTTATTTGATGCCATAAAAAGAGGGTTTGACATCATGACTGACAGATATGCATGCTAAACGGTGTGCTTGGGAACAACAACCCTTGCCGCGACTGGTTGGACCAGTGTATGGGTGGGAACTTGATACCACAGAGATTGCCACTGCACTGACTGCCAATACTCGTAATACCATACAATAAAGTATGCCAGAAAAAGATTAAGTATGTCCCAATACATAGTATATCAAATGCAGTATGCCAAAAATACCAGGATGTTCTACTACATCCGGTCACATTGTGCAGTATGCAAGTGAAAGTGAACAAAATAATCATAAATAAAACAAAAGATCATAGCTATAGAAACAAAAATGACAACGACGGAGAACTGCGGATGTAATTTAACTGTCGTAAATATAATATGTTAGCATCTACAATCTGTGCAGTTATAACTTTAAAGTTAAACTACATTCTTTGCAAAGTAACAAAAGCAGATCTTTCCCCGGGCTGATCTTCATCACTGGCGAATTTGGAAAGTGGTGTTTTTTTATTTTTATCTCCAAGATAAGGGATATATGAGAGAGAGGGTCAAAGTTCAGAGTGCAATGTTATGAATAAGTAGTATGTCCCAACTGTATACTGCATGCAACAATACATGCTTGTTAAGGGCAGCTGCCGTACATACTAAAAGTAAAAAGTATGCAATTCGGAACACACCATCTGGCTCCAGATGATGTCACCAGTGCAAGATGGCAGCGGCCATATCTGGGATATTTTGACTTCAGCAGAGATTTGGTTGTAAATGAATGAGCCAAAAAAGAATGATCGCCAAAAAACTTGTAGTGTGTCTCAAATCACATACGTCCGTTAGTACACTTCCATGTAGTATACTATGTGCACTATGTACTTATTGGCGTAGTGTGCGAATTTCGACAGGGTAGTGTTGTCTCAAACCAAAGACGGCCATTGTGCATTGTCGGAAATGACGACTGCAAATTTCAACCTTTTCTTCTTCTTTTAATACCTAACTGTAATCAGCCAGTGGAGCATTACCGCCACCATTTGCCCGCGAATTTTCGCCCACCAAAATATCCATCGACTGCATTGTATCGTTGTACTGTCTTTATTAAAATGAACCTGTTTTCACGAACCACAGATGTGTTAGCTAGTTAGCAAACTAGCATTAGCCTTAGCATTATTGTTCGCGGTACCAAATCATCACAGACTGCTAAATTAACATACTGCTGGCTTATACCCGACTTCAGTATAGTGGTGCTTAGTGCAAAAAAACACATGTATTTGTAGAATGCAGCGACGTCCACGGTCGCACAGTCCTCGGCCGCTATTTCAGTTTGAAAAGTGGTCCCTCCCCTTCTGCTACGTAGCCAAGATGGCGACCATTGAGGGCAAGAAGTGTCCATCGTTCCACACTCAACCTCTTGACCATTTTGAGGGCACCATCCGGGTACACTGTATTTTTCCATACTTACTTTCCCACTTCATACGAACTTCACTTTGGTGAAACAACTTCAAAAAGATGTGTAGAGGCTCCGTCGTCAGTAGTGTCGCTGAAAAAGCACAAAGTTATGCAATGACAGGATTACTATTTGGGACAAGAGCTGATAAACAAGCTCTGAAAAACACTACCTACCCAGCTCCAAATGGGAGACACACAAAGTTAGTAAAAGGCTGGTGGAGACCAAAACAGAACTAAAAGAAGAGTGAAGTTTGGATTTCCTCTTTCAGCTCTGTTCTGGTAATTTTCTGCCACCTAGTGGCCAAAAACTGATAAAAGCAGCTTCAAGGGGAGGTATAAACAACTTTTTCGCCTGTTGACTACACAGATGATGACAAACAAACCCCAACACACTATTAACATGGTATTTTATAACCATAAATAGCATATACTTGATGGCTCAAGCCTCCTGGATGGTGGGTGGGCATCCGAGCAAATGCCAACACTGAAGCGACGCCAGGTGAGACCGTTATTCTAAACTAACTGCCTGATGACTTAAGCAATGAATCGCCACAGGAAAAGGAATTATCATACTACAGTGCCGGGCGGCTGATTGGAGTAATGATTGGGGTGGAGAGACAGAAGGGAGTGGATGGGAGTCAGTGTGGGAAGAATCGGAGGGGGGGGCAACACGCCACGGTCCTGATTTCTTTCGAGCAGGGGGCCGCTGCTCCAGTAGCCTGGCACCGAGCCAAACACACTGGGTTTAGTTTGTTATTGAGGGAAGGCGAAGCAATCAATCCGGAGGCTGGAAGGAAAGGAGAGTGAAGAATTATTTTTGATAAGTCGTCTGAGGAAAACATAATCACGGCTGTGCGGTGTGAGCTTGTGATGGGCGTTAAAAAGAAAAAAACTTTTTTTTTCCCCCTCCATACCTCTCCCTTTTTTCTCGTTCAGTACGGTGTGTGAGTGAAATTCTCTGGACTTGTGTGAAACCCAGAAAGGTGTTCCTTCCTCAGCTTGCGACAGATGTGTCAGAGCATGAGACGACATGAAGCTCTCGAGGGACTTCTTTAAGTGTCACTGGGAAGCTTTACTGCACACACACACACACACACACACACACACACGTACAGAATATTTTTTTGTCAGAAGTGCTGAATAATAGTGCTGTACTAAGCAGGCTGGGCCAATTAGGCCCGGTGGGACTGGGAACAAGCACCAGTGTGTGTGCATGTGTGGACTATCCTTGAGTCATAGGCAGACAGCAGGACTGAACGTCAGAATATTGTCAGACATCTGCCTGCCTGCCACTGCAAAACACACACACTCACGCACACATACACGTACACAATGTGACAGCAGGGGAGGAAGAAGGCAAAACAATCGGAATAATGTTTAGGCGCCACACACGGACATGCTACTGTGTAGACAGGCTGGTGGAGGAGGTGACCTTGTCTCTGTACAGTAAAAACCAGTGTGGACACTGTCTGTCTCACATAAAAATATCCTCACTCAGAGCTATGGGTTTGTTTCACACTGAACGTCCCATACAAAAAAAAAAAAGGACAAAGAGTAGGAGTGAGCGACAGGTAAAAAATCTTCTAATGTCTATACATTTTATGTCACAGTGCCGCCAACACTGCCATAAAGCTGTCCTGCTCTGTCTTGACTTTGGCACAGGTAATTCCTGTCGCCTCTCCGTGAGCTCAGCTAACTTTGTGCTAAATTTAGGCACTTGTGTCTATATTTTTTTGCAAGTCTCGGTGGTGCTTTTTGTGGTTGGCTGTGAACGGCGGCTGAGAGCCACTCATCAGGATGTGGAAATCAGTTCACCAGTCTGTAACTTCCTTCTGCCAACTTCTGCTAGCTAGCTAAGTCGAGGTTTTCAAATGTAAACATCAGTAAACATCGAGGAAACACGGAGAAGAACGGACTCTAACTTAACTTGCATCCTGCTAGCTATTGTACAGGCAGTATTGGAAAATAAACTGGATGATCTCTGTGTCACATCAGCTACCAACGCAACACATTCTCACTCCGATCTCGTCACATATCGACGTTTGGTCATGGACTGTCCACGTTGACATATACAATGTTTTTTTCCTTCAACAACAAACAAACGTGGTTACGTTTAGCTAACAAACGCACATGGTTGGGGTTGAGGCAACAAAAGCCTGTGGTTGAGTTTAGAAAAAAAGAACAGGCTTTGGCTTTGCAATTACATGGTAAGCGAACACTGGCTAGGGTGACAGTCAGTGGTTACTGGACCCATCCACTACGTCTCCTGCCCACCCTACTTTGTCTTTCGCCATCTTAACTTACATTGGTGTCCCACCACGTTTCCCCCTGCTTCGTTAAACAATAACAGCGACCGGCTGAGTATCATACCAACGTGACAGGGCGGCTTTTTCCGTTGATGTCTGATTTGGGAAGTCACTGCCCAAGTGCTGGTATTTGATGACTTCAGAGTAAGGCCAGGTTGACTAACGGGATATCAGGAACTGTGATAGCCTTAGATTCAGCGAAACTTGGCTAAACCAGGTGACTCTTTTTCTATATGCCGATCCAACAGAGCAGAGGAGTGTGCTTTACAGCAAGTAAGGACCATGGTGGCAATGAGAGGTGATGCTTGGTTCCTGCTGTGGATCATTGCTGTATGTCGTTCTAAGGCATCTGCAGAGTGAAGTCGCTATTCATGTGAGGAGCAACCGCGCAGCCGTCTTGCTGAGTTCGGGATATGTGGATAGTTATTCCACAACCAGAACCTACGGATTACCAGAACCATCCGGAAACATGGACAATTATGAAGCAGTATATGAGAACATGCAAAAAAAAAAAAGGACTAAATTACAGTGCACGAGTTCAAGGAGCTGATGGGATCTGATTTCACTGGAGTTGCACCTTATATAATCCTGTGTGACAAATAAATGATTGATTGATCACTAATTGGTTGTTTTAGACCAATTATAACAACGTTGTCAGGGATATTAATGGAAAAGATGCTTCAGCTGAAAAGGTATAGAAACTTTAATGACGTCTTCATATCTACAAAAGTGCCAAGATATAAGATGAGAAATCAATGGTAAATGGACTGCAATTATACATCACTTTTCTTGTCGTGGGGACCACTCAAATCGCTTCACAACACAAGCCAGCATTCACCCATTCACACACATACTGGTGGCAGAGGTTACCATGCATGGGGCACCCTGTTCATCAGAGGCAATAACCATTCAGACAAACACAGTCACACAACAACGGCATAGCCATTGGGAGCAATTTAGGGTTCAGTATATTTCCAAAGGACACTTCGACAAGTTGACCGCAGAGGCCAGGGATTAAGCCTCCACCTCCTGAGCCACAGCCAAGAAAGTGGGTGGTCAGTAGGCAAAATACTATCTATCAATATTAAGTATCAGTCTCTCTATTTGTGCTTGAGTCTACTTCCAAAGGTGGTCTTGAGTACGGTTCATGTGAGTCGCAGTCGCAGTCGATAAATAGATTTGCAAAGAAATTTCTCCATGCTGCCAGTTTCTTCCAAAATCTGCATATAATACATTATAATAACATTTATTAGTATAGTACTTTTCCAAATAAGGTTATAGCGCTAGCCAGCCTAATCTCTTCAGGCAGAGGATTCCAGACCCTTGGGGCCTTGATGGCCAAAGCCCGGTCACCTTCAGTAACCAGCCTTGATCTAGGGACAACTAGCGAGGGTAGGCTTGAGGATCTCAGGTCATGACTTGGATCATAGGTAGTCAGAAGCTCAGCTATATAACTTGGTGCTAAACCACGCTGAGCTTTAAATGTTGGCAACACCCGCCAATCTTACCCTCTTTCCAGCCATGGATAGTGAAGTAGGAAGGCAGATGAGAGGGTTGCTCTTGACAGGGTGTCCAAAATTTAAACAAAAGTCGTCATCTTGTGAAGGTCGACTCCATTGTATGAAATTGGTTGTTGGAACATTACCAATGTGAAAGCTCAGCAGCGGGGAAGTGAAGACGGGAGCAATCGTACTCAAACACGGTACGAATCAATCGCACCTAATATGAAAATGCCCTTAAAGAAGTGGGTTTTAAAATGTATTTTGAAAGAAAAGTCAATGGACTCAGCTGAAAATTAAACTGATAAAAGTAAAGTCTGACATTATATTGCTGAGCCCGGCAAGCTGGATTCGGGATGTCCTAAAAGAGCCGCTGTACAAGAATAAACTTCCTTTTTTTATTTAGATAACAATTAAGCTTTCCTGTGGCTCCACCCTGAGGCTAGATTTCCCATTTCTGGCCTCCTTTATTCTTCAAGAGTCTCTCTTATGTTTTTTTCCATCTATCAAACTATTTTGTTTTCTGTTGAACTACTAGCATTACAGGATCATTACACACTGGAGGGAAGGCTTGAGAGGATCAAGGGTAATAAAAAAGGGTAGGAGATGAAAGATAACTGAAGAAGTGGACAGCAAACAGACAAGAACAGATAAGGAGGCGGGGAGGATTAAATGAGGGAACTACAGGAAGAGGGAAAGCAGGAAATAAAAGGCAGGTACTGGGAGATGAGGTAGGAGTGAAGGCAAACAAGAAGCAACAGAAAGTATCGAGGCAGAGAGGAAGCAACAAAAAAAGATGGTAAAGAGAAGTGAAGCACTAAAGGAGAGGAGGTTTAACTGATATTATTGGTGAGGATGAAGAAGCCCAGGGAGGCACAGTTGCCTGTTGCTACAGCCCAGTCGTATCATCGCCTCCTATGGGTTTTCCTCCAACACTCCAGAAGGTTCCACCTACACAACACACACTGCCTCACACATCCACTAGGCCCCGTCTGTGAGCGTGCACACACACATGTGAC
This sequence comes from Epinephelus lanceolatus, assembly GCF_041903045.1. Classification (NCBI taxonomy): domain Eukaryota; kingdom Metazoa; phylum Chordata; class Actinopteri; order Perciformes; family Serranidae; genus Epinephelus; species Epinephelus lanceolatus. The sequence continues at coordinate 5,668,331 of NC_135756.1, forward strand.
AGTCCTCTCAGGAACTCAGCAAATCCATTGAAAATAGTCCTCAGGGGCAAAACAGTCTGTTCTTTCACACATTACCACTCATTCTGAAGTACTTCTGTCTGCTGTGTTGCAGGATGACAAGCTACTTTTCTGATATCACTGTCACTACACCCAAATATTTACAGGCTACAGCCAGTTATTACAGTGTATGGACAGCTTCCACTGCATTCACTGACAAGCGAATAAACTAATTTAAATAGTGTGCCATGCTACATACTCACTATCCAGTTGTTAGTTTGCCTCACTGTTTGGAGAATAAATTTGCCCAGACAATCAAGAATACGGACTCTGATGTGTGTATACTGTAAAGTCTGGTTACTTTTCGTCAGGGTGGATCTGACTATAGCAACGTACAGCAAGACCCTTTCAACTATGCAAGCAACACTGCTCCCAGTAGACCACACATAAGAAAACTATGGACAATCTGTATCTGTACAGACCAACTGCAAAATATCTACACTTGATCAATCACCTTAAAATAAGCATTGTTGTGTTTTTGTTACTTTGGAATAAAATTCATATCTACATATCGAATGGGTCCTCTTTCATGGAGTCTGCCATCTACAGTAGCCCAGAACCATTTGTGGTTTCGTAGTTTTGCATCAGCCACCCTATCTCTCCTACATGCTTGGCTTATGAGAGGAGCTGGTTGCGTTCGGAGGGATCTCGGAGTAGAGCCGCTGCTCCTTTGCGTCGAAAGGGGTCAGTTGAGGTGATTCGAGCATCTGATCAGGATCCTCCTGGGCGCCTCCCGTCAGAGGTATTCAGGGCACGTCCCACTGGTAGGAGGCCCCGGGGCAGACGCAGAACACACTGGAAGGATTACATATCTCATCTAGCCTGGGAACGCCTCGGGGTCCCCCAGGAGGAGCTGGAAAGCGTTGCTAGGAAGAGGGATATCTGGAATACTTTGGTCAGCTGCTGCCCCCGCAACCCAGCTTCAGATAAGGGGTTGAAAATGGATGGATGGATGGTTGCAATGTGCGTCCTCACAGCTAGATGCCTCTAAATCCCAGAAATTAGAAGTTAAAAATTAAATAACTTATTTTGCTCGTCAACTGGTAACCAAGAAAGAGCCATTAGATGGCAGACGGGTATTTTACAACAACTTTCTTCAACTGCAGATCTTTGCTCTACTTTCACTAGCATAGCCTGCAATCTGTGGTTTTTCCGTCAAAGACGTGTTTGTTGTTAGAATTGCCGCTCCTACTTTTAATTTCAGTGATCAAAGCTGAAAGGTCGCTTTGATCGATTTTTGATCTAGAATAGAAAAGGTGCAACCCCTGCTCTGAAGTTTGAGATAAACAGCTTCAGTAGCCAGGTGACTTTGCAATATGTGATGCAAATAAGTGAAATGAGTTACTAGCAGCTTGTCATGGAATGAATCAAGGTCTGATCAGGACTAGCACTTAAGTATGTTGCCTACATGATATTTTGGCACATGGGACCTACTTCCTGTGTACACTTTCTTGCTCCAGGCCGAGACCCTAACCAGTGAGCAAAGTGAACATTCTCATGAGTATTTTAGTGATGCATTCTGTATAAAGTTTACCAACTCATCCACTGATTTAGACGAGAATAAAAAAAATACATAAGTTTGAAAACGCTCCAAAACATAGGATTAGCAGGAACCAATACTCGTGGGGGTTAAACCTACCAGCAGAATATGATGCATGTCATCATGTGTAGACATTCATCAAAGCTTCGTGAAAGTGCAACTTGATCACATTCAATCACCAAAATGTGACAGCCCTGCTTCTGTCTTCAAAACTCCCGCTCCTGTCAGTGGAGCACATGTTCTGAATTCAAGCAGAAGTAACAACACTAGAAGCCCAAGGAGCTATCAGTGGTCCTTTGAGGCTTTTTCACTCCATCCAACAGAGAAACTGCTAAACAGAACCAATAAAATTCTGATTACATACATACACAAAGTCTTACAGCAGTATTGCTAAAAATGACAGACGATATTTTCCGTTCGGGGACATGGATGTGCCACTCAGCCAATAATGGCAATTTGTGCGATATCTTGATTGCAAGTTTGACTTTTTGTCCAAAGTGTAGCACTGAAGAAAAACTTAAAATGAAAAAGGCTCACCCTGTAAGGGGGCTCAATCAATTTAAAAAACAACCTGTGTTCTTACATGATTTGAAATTGTTGCTGCGATGATGGTGCAAGCAAGAATGTTGAACATGGGAATAAAGATTATACTTTTAATGACAACTTGACGTGTTAATTAGAGGGAAATATTAACAATAGTGATGCTAGACAAACATGTCAGGGGTTACTCCAAAAATATCAATATTAATCCTATGGGGACCATGAATATTCATATTCAATTTAATGACATTGTGTCCAGCAGTAGTCAATAGATAGATTGAGATGCCTTGACTCTGTACACGGAGATGATTTTAGCTAAAAACTTCTGAGCTTTCATCTCAGTGGCATCTTCTTGAATGACATGAGGTCTTCTGGTGTTTTTAGTCAATGGGATCTTTTTATGGACACATTAAAGCTTTTACCAGATAGCGAGCATCGCTCAGCCTCCACAGTTGGGTTGGCTACAATACACATTTGAACCGATACCACTCAACGGTGTCTTTATTCAGTACTTAACTCTCCTTGAGATACCAAAAATGTAATTTCAGTCGTAAAAGTTAAGTCCAAACTTCCAGCTGCTGGGTAAAAGTGAAGGGAGAGTCTGTGGAATTACAAACCTATACAGTGTGTGCTGCTCTCTGGCTCTGCCCAGAGACAGCACCTAGATAAATATATGTATTCAGTGCCTTTAACTGGGCACCAACCTTGTGTTTACAAGCATATTGTACAAAAAATAAAATAATCTTCATGGAGCTGGTGATGACAGCTTCATAGATTAAAATGAGATTCTATCTGTGGCGCGACATTGATAAGGGCATCTTCTACCCTTGCAGTCTAGACATGGGGAAGGTTTCCACCTGACAATGTTGCACCCTGTTCCAGTTCCAACCAGTTTTTCTTCCCTAGAGTGGCCGCAATCAATTTTGGCAGCAGTGTCGCAGCCAGAAAACGGCGTAGACAGCCAAGATTTTTATTTTTTTATTTTTTGCCGTTATGCATGTCAGTCTAAAAGTTAACTTTGCTATTCTTTAGTTCCCTGCGCTGTGCACCAACGAAGGGAGCTAGTTAGCGGCGCTGCTTATCCACGTAACTCATCCTCCGGTTTCCTCCCAGGTCTTCCCAGTAAGTGAGCTACTGAACTTTCAGCCACAAACGTCCAGCACTGTTAGCAACACTGGGGGGAGACTGGAAGGTGGCTCCTATGTTTACTAAACAATTACCAGCGTTACCAGCAGGAATTTTCGAATGAGTGGCACTGCTAACTAGCTACCATTCAACCTGGCTGGTGCGCAGTGCAGAGTGGCCATGGCTAACATTAGCTAGCCAGTGGAGACCAGTGGGTGGCCAGTGGGCACTATGTTTTCACATGTTAACAAGGCTAGCCGCTAATCTTGGGCAGTATCACAGTATTATGTTACACTGCGGTATTTAGAAATCCCATCAGATTTTGGGCTATTGAAAGCAAAATAACCGAAACCGACATCCATATTTGGCACCGATGGATCTAAGTGAAGAGGTACTCGGTAGTGCTGACGTTATTCAGTCGGTATTCTACCAAGTTCTACCAAGTAGTTTGGTACCCAACCCTACTTTACAGTGTACATAAATATTGCTGACCGAGTACTTCTCTTCATTGTCAGTTTCCACAGTACACACTGTGCCATCTTGTCAAATGCAAACTTCCCACAGAGGAGGACTGTTCCTGGCACATGACAGGGTCTTCACAACAATCCACATTTCAAAACCAGTAGAAACCTCTGGGATGAGGTGCCACTAGATCTTAGTGGCATGAATATGCCCCTTGAAAATCTCCATAACAGATGGTGGTCTCAAGTCAGCATGGACCAGGACCCCTGAAGAGTGCTCCTAGCATTTTGCTGACTCTGGAACCTTGCGGTAAAAGGGGTCTTACCACCCAATAGGTAGGTGTACTTATGAATACTAAAAGATAGTTTAGATATATTTAAAATGTATATTAGCCCGACTGCTACCGCAGTGAGTTTGCAAATTTTCATTTGCTTTCGATGTATGGTAAACAACATTTAATTCCTGATTTTAGACCAAAAAAAAAAATGCAGCTTCTTTTTAACTCTCTCTGCTTCTTCCACCAACTGATTTCTTTTCTTCACTTCATCTCCATCCTGAGTCAGCCCGCTTCCCTAAGCGATTGTTAATCTCATGCCACTGGTACAAGAGTCGATGCTGCTCACCTGATACCAGTAAGTCTCAGATGACACACTCGAGCTCAGGTACAATCAGACAGCGACAGGCCCAGGAGCCCTGCAGCTTCACTAATGTTTTTTAGAAGCCTCGGTCCCAGAGTGGATCATTAAACTGGAGAATACCGGTGGCAGATGAACCAAAGGCGCAAGAGCTTGTTGGATCACTCCCAAAACAGAGCTGGAGAAGAAAGGGAGACAAAGAATGGGATAAGAAGAAAGTTCTCCCTTCGTCTAAACACCGCTCATTAGCAGAACCAGGTATGCCAACGAATGTACGGTAAAAGGTAAAAAAAGAAGATGCCATGGAAAGTAGGAAGAAAGACGCAGCGGCTGCTGACAGTGAAGGAATGACAGTTCCATGCTGAATAGGCAGGAGTGTCTAATCTACTGTTAGACATCCGCTTCAAAAAATGTCTCTACTGCAACAACTGTTCCGCTTCCTGTCAATTAGGTGCCAGGAAATTGCACGCACATTTGTCCAAGCAGGGGAAAAAAAAAAACACACACGTACACACTTTAACTACATAGTCGAAAGAGTACATGCACCCACCCACGCATGTAACACACACCTCATCAAGCTGCAGCGAGTGAGCCATGATTAGTCTATCCGAGTCCCAGCATGCAGTGTGTGTGGCTATGCATTTGCTTGGCTGAGTGTGTGTGAAGCAGCTATTCTCTATGGTTTGTTTGACAAATAGAAAGTGAATGCAAAGGAACCGTAATTACACTTCCTGAGGTAGCTGCGACTTTGAAAAAAAGAAAAAAAAAGAGGGGGGGGGGAGGAAGGAGAAAGAGATGGAGGCCTTGAGAAAGGGATGCAGAGGACCGCTGAACCGCCACCTGAATAGTGATGACGAGCTGAAATTACCAGACATACAGAGCTGAATCAAGTGGAGAGCTGCCATGAGCTAGCAATTAGTCTGTGACACCCGGCAACACACGCTGCTACCACACTTTCAAATAAGACAAACTGTTCTTCTTAGCCATTACTCCAAAAATTGGCTATGACATGTGGAAGAAAAGTCTGTTGCTGGTGTCATTTTCAAGATTAAGCCTAATTGAGTTAATTTTGGCAGAGGACGAGAAACTTCAGGTACACCACGTGCGCACACATCTTGATGGTAATTATGTCGGTGCATGCTGGAGGGTTGCTGCTGCCCTTTTGCCGCCTCCTCAGCACCTAAACACCAATCAGCCATGTTGCACTTAGACATAACAAGCACACCGAGAACAGCTACGACTTTTCTGTCACTTACTTCTCTCTGATGACTTTTTTTTTAATAAGGTAAAGGGTCAGTATCCGATTTTGACCCCAGCACGGTTGTATACCACATAAATGATGTTTGCACAGGGCTGCTGTAGTGCGAGGAGTCACGGAGGCAAACTCGACGGAGGACGATGTCTGGAGGGGGGGATTTTTCCATCGAGAGCCGATTGGCTGCGGCGGCAGAAGGGTAGACGCTGTTTATTTCATTTGGTGCATGTTAAGCGCAATGTGTCGGATAGTCTGTTCTCACCGCCTGGCTGCTCTGATCTCATCCCCTCGCAGAGGAGTTTTATATAAGCCTCAACATCAACACAGCTCTCAGTGATGATTACTTCAATGAAGAGAAGAGAGGAGAGGAGAGGAAAGGGGAGGAAGTGACAAGGAGAGGAGAAAGAAAAGAGAAAGGGGAGCAAAGCATGATGAGAAGGAAAGGAACAGAGGTAGAGTAAGAGGAGATGCAAAGAAGCAGAGAGGAGAGGGAGGGGAAAGGGAAGATTTGGAGATAAGGAGAAGAGAAGGAGGAAGAGAGGAAAGGAGAAAAGTGAGAATGAAAGGAGAGAGAAATGGTACAGGTAAAGGTAAGGTAAAGGAGAAGTGAAGAAGGGAAGGAAAAAGAAGGGGAGAGGGGCAGAAGGAAAGTGACAAGGAAGGAAGGGAAATGAAATGAGGGGAGGAGAAAGGAAAGGAAAGGAAAGGAAAGGACAAGAGCATGGAGCAGGAGAAGGACAGGAGTTTAGATAAGATGATGGGGGAGGTAAGAAGGAAAAAGAAGAAGGTATGAGAGGAGAGGAGAGATGACAAGAAGTGAGGAGAGAAAAGGATGAGAGAAAGGAGGTGAAGAATGATTTAGTGAGGGAAAGGAGGTAGGAGACAAGGGAGGAGGGAGGAGGAGAGGTGAAGTGAGGAGAGGTGGGGGAAAGATAGGAGAGAAAATGGAGGAGAAAAGGAGTGAAAAGTGGAGAGAGGGGGTGAGGAGGAAACAAGAAAGGATATCAGGAGAGGAAAAGAGAGGATAGGAGGGTAAGGGCGAGGAAAGATGAAAGGAAAAGGAGAAGTGAAAGGAAGGAGAAGAGCGGAGAAGAAGGAGGTAGTGGGACAGAAAGATAATGAACTGTAGGGAAAGAAAGAAGGAGAGAGGAGAGGAGAGGAGAGGAGAGGAGAGTTTTAGGAGGGAGGAAGGAAACACTAAGAAAAAAGAAGGTAGGAGAGGAGAGAGAAAAGTATGTGAGGATGCAGACGGATGGAGAAAAGGAGGAGAGGAAAGTAACAGAGCTGAGGGGGAGGAGAGGAGAGCGGAGGAATGTTCTAGAGTAACTGTTCAGACGTGAAAAAAGAACATTTTCTTCTGTCTTTCCTTCCACACATGTTCTCCCCTCCTCAACATCACTCTGTCTCCACACACACACACGTACACACACACACACTCGTACGCAGCAGCAGCAGCAGCAGCACATACTGTACACTCTAAAGTGTCAGTCAATCATGGGGAGTGCTCGGTGTTCTTTGTGTTGGTCTTATCTCCCCTGTCAGAGTCGACAGTTTGTGTTTGCTCAAACAGCAGATCAGGAGGCCGACATTACGAGACTATTGACTCCCTCCAACTTCCTAAATAAACACATATCTGCATCCAGCGCCTGTCAGCAATTCACAGTCTGGGGATGTGCGACGGGAGACCAAGGTGTGTGTGAGTGTGTGTGAGTGTGAAGCTGTGTACACTGAGGTTAAACCAATATGGTTTCTCTGAAAGCTAACACTCTAACGCTCATCTCCTGCTGATAACTTTGGAAATATCAACGTTAAAGCTTTTCCATATTACAGCGACACATACACTGTATTTAACAGGTTTAAGTCTGTTAATCAGAGTGTTACATTAAAGGGTAACTGCTGGGTTTTTCAGCGTAGACCCTATGTTCCCATGTCTTTGTGTGTCAGTTACTAATGAAGACAACACTTTGTGAAACTGGTCCAGTACTGAGTGAGAGGGCTGCAGCTGGCAGCTGCTGATTAGGCTGCAGTGTAACCACTGGGGGCATTTGTGCACCAACATTGTTTGCTAGCTTGATGCTAATGGCAGCACTCACCAGGTTGATAAAGTGCCTCTGCTGTTTCACACCATCATTTTCCCTTTTTACTCTGTGTGGTAACATGCCGAGAGGAAATATCTAAAACCCTGGGGTGTTGTTGTCGTACAGTTTCCAAGGCAGCAGATCACTCTGTGTTCCTATTGGTCAAAGTGAAGACTGTGACAGGAGAAGTTGTAAACGAGAAAAAGAAACGACGTGAGGTGTCCCAGACGTGGCGTCAGTTGTTGTCTACTATGACGCACTGCGAGATGAAACGATGGATTATCGCATATGATACTGATTGTCGTTCACAATTCAATTCAACATTGTACGACGCTGCGTTGGGCTGCAATCGGGCTGATAAAGCGTTTATACACGTTGATTCGAGGTGCCCAACAGACCGAGGCAGCCTTCTGCAACGGGAGGGGCTGTTGAAGACTTGTGGGAGGAGCTGTCCGCCGCAAACCTGACAGACACTGTAAAGATGAGCAACTGGGGAGACAAGGCATTACGCGCCCTCCTTGCCCTCGCAAACGAAGAGGCCATTAACCGTCAGATGACGGTTACGATGAAGGACAGGCCAATTTACGAGAGAATCGCCGCCTGACTGCGGCTTCCCTCCCACGTCACTGTTTACGTCACACGCTGAGCTACACATTTTGTTACTTGCTCACGCCCCCCGTTGCCCTGAAAAAGGCACATTCTGTATAAACAAAAGTAGGTAGTCGGCAATTTTACGCCCTCCCCGATTTTGTTTTTATACTGCCAATGCTGAAAAAAGACTGACTGGGCTTTCCTGCAAATTTGCACAATTCCTATCTAAAAAGGGCTACTGATACTTGTAACTGTTCTAAGAGGTCGACAGCTCTTCAAGATGATTGACAGGCTGGGGTAGAACATGACGACCAAAGAGGAAGAGGGTGGTACAACAGGACTACAATTACCTGTATCAGGGCAATCAAAGTCAAGTTGTGACTATAGATTCAACTGCTATTAAGAAGAAATCTTCATAACATAGTGCATGCATGCAATTTTTGTATACATACATATATGTATATATATATATATATATATATATATATATATATATATATATACACACACACACACACATATATATATATATATATATATATATATATATATATATATATATGTGTGTGTGTATGTATATGTATGTATACATATATATGTGTGTATATATATATATATATATATATATATATATATATATATATATATATATATATACACATATATATGTATATATAGCTTTATTCTGTATTTGTATTCAAACAATGGGATAAAAATCAGATCAATCTAATGAATAATAATAACAGTTGGAAACTGAAGAAATTAGTGTTTTTGCAGGAGAATGCAGATAAGTTTACTCTATAAGCCTGAGTGTTTGATGTTGCAGATCAAACACCATATACAACAGATCTGTGTTGTCTCTTGTGGGCAGGTTGTACAGTAGGACAGGCTCTGGTTTATTTTAGCTGCCAGGATGTTTCAGTATTTGTGCTAAAAAAGCTTAAATCCACAAGTTAAGCTGCCTGAAGATGAATGCTCTGAGAGAGATGTCACATGTAGAGTCAATATACGGAGTGGAGTTCATATAGATGGAATACAGCCTGGACCTGGGCATGGAGTTTGTGGTTTTACAGCATGCTTTTAAGAATAATTGAACATCCAAGAAAGGAGAAAATGGTCTTAACCAGGTGAAGGTCAATCCTTGTTTCAGATGGACATTTTGAAATAAATGGGGTGTATGGAAGTCTGCCATAGTTTTACAGTAAGAGGACTGTGTTTGTGAACAGTGAAGCTGCAACTTGGGGACATGACATCATCATTTTCACTTCTTATTGTTTATACGTCCAGAAATTTCTCTGGGTTTCTTTGATTATGAGACGCTTTTTGTTAACTTAGCTTCAGATGCATAATGAGCAGCTCATTTTAACTTTACGTCCTTTTATCTCCTCCATTTCTTTTACAAGGAGCATTTTCTGAGCTGTCAAAATAACAAAAAAGGGACATAAAAGCTGGGTGAAGACTGGTATTAACTGGTCTGTTCTGTTTTTAAATTGGGTATTTTTTTAACTAAAGAGGCCTGCACACTGTCAGTCACTTGTACATACTTTATCGACAACACTTCCTTCCTTAGACATTCATCAGAACGACCTAAATTATAGGTTTCTGACAAGTTAAGAGTTATTGATCGATTTGACGGTGTACCTTTCTTAAGATTGTTAATGAAAAGCAAAGGTGGGACAAGTCATTAGTCGCAAGAAAGTTGCAAGTTGCAAGAAAGTCTCTAGTCTTTGCAATCAAGTCCCAAGTCCTGAACTTTGAGTTTCGAATGCTAAAGAAGTCAAGGTGCCTCACCCCTTAATGTGAAATGTTCGAAAGAACTCTATCTCACCAATTCCTGTAATGCCATAGACTGCAAACGTTTTGGGGTAATTTATTCGACTTTTTTGCTAAGGCCCTTAAGGAGGAGTTTCCCTCTGCTCCTTTAACCGCATTATTTGGGGTGGTTGAGCCAGGCAGAGTAAAGGACAGGTATGAAGCTCAGGTCATCCGCTATCCACACTGCTAGCAAGAAAATTGCTGCTTCTATTTCAGGAATCTGAGAAGCTCCCAACATTTGATATGTGGCTGAAGGAATTAAGTCATCTTTACATTTACAGAAAATCAGATTCACCCTGTCAAACAGTGAGGTACTCTTTACGAAAATCTGCCAACCGGTTGTTAGTGCGATTGAAGAATTCAAGTGAATGGGTAATGGTTTACCAGGTGAACTGCACCATGATGTCGTATGTCAGTACCCTGTAACTCGTGGGATAACTTGTGTGTAATCTTTTTTAACTTTTCTGTCTTACCACCAATGCTTTGTTTTGTTTACTGTATTTACAATGTTTTGTAAACATCCTTTGCAAAGTCATATTGCTCTCCTCACCAAATGTAATGCCATTTTAACAAAAAGGTAATACCATTTTAAATTTACAAATGTCATAAATGCTTTTTAAAATTTTTGTTTATCTGCTAAAACAAGTTCGAAAAGAAAACGTTACTTGGCTGTTAAGCTAACGCTAGCTAATCATTAGCTTGCTAATTATGGTAATATCAGCTTAGGCTAACTGTTCCTTGTGCAACTTCAAATGAAGAAGAAGATTTACTTTATTAATCCCCTGAGGGGAAATTCAATTTTGTTCACTCTGTTGTCATATACACACAGGCCTGAAATACACACACATGCACAACAGGACCTATACATGCATTAAATGGAGAGATGTCAGAGTGAGGGGGCTGCATATGGACAGGAGCCCTGTGCAGTTGGGGGTTCAGTGCCTTGCTCAAGGGCACCTTGGCAGTGCTCAGGAGGCAAACTGGCACCTCTCAAGCGACCAGTCCACACTCCATAATTCATCTGTACAGGGACTTGAACTGGCGACCCTATGGTTCCCAAGCCAAGCCCCTATGGACTGAGTTACTGCCGAAAAGGAAGTTGGAAGTTACTACGTCTCCATCTGTAATATTTGACCTGCATGTGTTGCATATCGCTTCTTGTTTTTTGTTGACCAACCATAGTTTTTGATCAAGAATAGAAATTATCTCTTGTATCATTTTTCCAACTGGTGGTCAGTAATGTAAGATTAGATCTTCATGGTTCTCTCCTGTGACTTGACTGAATGCTGTCGGATCAGTTCAACCAAAGTGGATCACTGGGGGATTTAAGTGTCGACTTGCTGGGAACGAATACCATTACCCTCAGGATTCAGGATTCAGGATTCAGGAAATGAAGGGAAACTATCTGATTCATGGCACACTTTTTAAATACCATACTTTTTAATCTTTAGAGTTGGGGAAAGGTATCAAGTATTTTAAAGTCAAAAGGCTGAAGTTCAAGTGAAGTCATGAGTTACCGATGTTTAGGTAGGAGTCGATTTGCAAGTCTTCTCATATTTGTGACTTGACCCTCACCTGACTCAAAGTTATGTGACTTGATCCTGACTTGACTCAAAGTCATGTGACTTGGGTCCCCAGCTCTGAAAATCAGTAAAACAAAACGTCCACATGAATACATAAATAGTATTCTGTAAAACACACTCAAAACAACACTGTTGATCTTTCATTACAAGGCCAATATCCGCCTCTTTTCAGTGTAGCAGATGTGTACATGAACACGCTCTCCCCAGATAGGCAGTGAATTACCTATAAGACACGGCCATTATCTCCATTCATAAGATGATTATTGAGTATGAGAACACATAAATTGTTTCTGCTGACGACTGCAGAAGAGGTGGAAGGAGATTTCATCGGGGAAATCTGGAATTCATTTGCCTATTTGGTTTTCCTCACGAGGGCACTGAACAGTATAGAGTTTGTTGTGTAGAAATGAAAGCTACAAACTTCATATCCATGAGATTTATGAGAGGAAAAACATATTAAAGGATGCAGAATGTGGACAAGCACTGCATGTGTACACGTACAAACCACACACATTAGGGTAGCAACTAGTTATCAAACCACTGTGATCTAGCCATTGATCAGCGTGCAGATCAAAGCGAGAAGTATGCCTGCAGAACTGTGTTGGCTAATTACCGGGTCCTGTAAAGGATTTCGGTCTTTAAGCATGGCCTTTGGGCCTCACTCCCATAGCAGGGATCCTGTGATCAGGGCCACGCAAGACCTGACAGGCATGGAGATGAAGCCTACGATTATAAACACTCAGCTGGCATATGTTCACCATGACTGATTGGCCTTGGCGCAGCCAGACTTCAGTGCTTCCCTGCAGAGAAGGCATCTGTGAGGCTCAGACTGATGTTTTGTGGAGTATACCTCAAAAGCTCAATCTCTTTTTCATTCATGGTTTTTACGCTGCTTTTCAACTGGCATAGTCATAAATGATGGCATCACCGTTTCCAGAATCATCGCCAATGATTGAGAATGGATGTGATGATATGAGAGGGCAGAGAGTGATATTGTTATGTCTCCAAGTCAGTGACTTACAGGTCTGCAACAGGTTTGAGTCAATTCAGGCTTTTATTTCATGTATGTACTGTGGGTTTGGTTTCAACACTACTATTAAAGCCCTGTTTCCTGCTTTTATATACTACCAAAACATTTTGTTGAAATGTATTTAGACTCAGGATTATATTTTCCTAGTCCAAGAAGTGCCATATTTTTATACCAAAAGAAGTCGTACGGAGGAGGTCAGGGTGGGTTGTTGGTGTGTGAAGTTCAGGACTCTGACACCAGAAGCTAGGCGTTGCATCTTGTGACCCATGTGTGGTTTGGTTTAGGTTGAGTTTTCATGGGTTCATCAATCAGTGGCCTCTTGCACACACTGGGGCGGCTGGATAGAAAACGCTGGATTGTCCCCTCTGAGTTGGAGAGAGATTAAGTATTTCTAGGTCTTTTCTATGGGTGAGGGTAAACTGAAGTGTGAGATGGACAGGTGGTTTTCTGGGGCATCAGCAGTGAGGCAGGTGTTGCACTGGATCATCATAGTGAAGAAGGAGCTGAGCCAGAAGGCAAAGCTCTTGCTCCACTGCTCCATCTATGTTCTGATCCTTACCCATGGTCATGAGCTTTGGGTACAGATCAAAAGAATGAGATGGTGAATACAGGGGGTTGAAAAGAGTTTCCTTTGTAGGGTGGTTAGGCTCAGCCTTAGAGTTAGAGTGAGGAACTCAGACATCCAGAGGTAGCCAGAGCAGAGTCGCTGCTCCTTCATGTTGAAAGGCGCCAGTTGAGGCAGTTCATGCATCTGATCAGGATCCACCTGGGCTCCTTCAGTTAGAGATTTTCTGGGCATATTCAGCTAGTAGGAGGACCCCGGATATTATATCTCACCAGGCCTGGGAACACCTTGGGATCCACCAGTAGGAGCTGGAAAGCGCTGCTAAGTAGAGGGATGTCTGGCCTGGAATACCTTGCTCGGCTTGCTGGCCCTTTGACCCAGTCTTGGACGGACGGATGGAAATTATAATAGAACAGCACAGTGTTTTCCAAAAGTGTCCATCGTTGGTAGTCCAATGGAAGTCTGGTGAAATGAGCAACAAAACGCACTGTTGAGTTCCAAGGCTGAATTTGCAGTTATTAGCATTGTTGAGTATTGTGTATGGGATTTTGAGGTTTTCTTACTTCCTTGATCATTACTTTTGGAACAGAACCCAGAAGTTTTCAGTTTCTTGTCTGTGTGTTTGGATGGTTTATGGAGATCATAAAGAGAAAAATTTATGAGGAAACTTTTAACAGTCTCCAATGATTCTAGTTCTGGAGTTTTTGCTTTGAGTATTCCGCCTGTTGGCAAAGATCTGACAAACATTTTGGAACTTAATTTGCTTCACCATGGTTTTCTCACATCAAGGCAAAGTGGTAAGTGAGTCTGGCTTTATTGAGTAATTGCTTGGTGAGTTGTTCTTGTTTCAGAGTGTGTTTTATCCATGAGGTCTGTGTGGGCGATGATAGTTACATTCACATTGCGACTAATTTACAGCTAATGACTTTAAGAAGCAAGACTATTAAAAGTGAATACTGCACGTTTGCATCCACGGTGATATATAAAACTAAAAACAGTCTTATCCTGTTCAAAATCATATTTGGGATTTGGTTTTATGTGTGGAACACAAGAAACTTGCATGTGTTGGCAACAATATAATCTAAGCACAAAGGTCAAATAGTCTACCAGCAATGGAAAAGGAGTCTATGACAAACGATTAGTGTTGAGCCAAATATTCAGATGAAAGTATGATCCAAGTAAAATGTGTCATTATTCAGCCCGTTCTCATTCTGAAGTTATTAAATACCGCTGCTTTGTCAGTGATGTCAGTATGATACAGACAGGCAGCATCAGTTCATGACGCAGCCGGACAGCACCTGTCGCAGTGGTATGATGCCACAGGAAGCCATCAATTTGAAACTCTGCCAGTAACTATGTAAAGTAAAGAGCGGGACAGTCCCTAAACAGTGGGAAGAAGGGGTGGTCAAACCATGACGCTTTTTCTAAACCTAACCATTTGCTTTTGTTGATATCCTGGAGCTGGTAGTGGCGTCCCGGAATATCAACAGCAGATGCAGGAGGATACCTAGCGTGTAATATTTAAATGAAGTCTACAGACAAAGCAGCTGATGATGAGAACATGTCACATTATGATCTGAAGTTCAATCCTGAGGTTGTACTGTAAATAGGTTTCTAATAAATAATAACAATAGCGATTTCTGATCAACCTACATCAATTTCAGCTTTAAAAAAAACAACCTCTGGTTAAGTCCCACCCATTTTCAGTGTAAACTCCACCCACTTCTGGTTTGAATGCCGCCTATTCTGACTACAGATAGGGATATAGATAATTCAGTTGGTTGAACCAGGTCCCCAGGAAGTGCGCCGGGCTCTGAAACCAATTTTCGCAGTGGCCCAACAGTGGTACTCCAATTTCTGGGGTTCGTCAGTGTGATAACACTGGCAAAGAGCCACAAGATTTCATTATTTTATCCCTATTTAAGTTATCCGACTGCTAAGCAGGACGTTGAAGGGTTCAGTCGTTCTTGGCGGCCATAGATTTCTACTACACTATGGGCCCAACGAGGCAGTGGCAATCATCTGAGTAATTTCATACCATGGAAAAAGAGCGATTATGGCTTCATGTGCCACTGAGAAACTTTCATATGAACAGAGCGCCACCACCAATGCTGTATCCAGGTCTCTTAATACATCTACCAGTTGAAGAGATACAGACACAGATAATGGTCTACTTGCTTACCCCTACTGTATATGTAAGGATGATCCTGGTTTCTCAAAACCATGATCACCACATTTCTGAAATCACAAACACCTGATCAGAAGTATGGTGGTCATGTTAAAACATAGTGATGCAGCTTCTCTGTGTAGTCATGAGTGCACCAGAAAGAGAAAGAGTTTTGACCTCATAGTTTTGGTCTGAGGCCAGGTCCAGACTGTCAGCTGTCTGTCCTTCGCTGGGCTTCGGGCCGGAATGAATCAGGCCAGGTCAGGCTTTGGACGAAATTTGAGCCCCGTGCAGTTTCTATACTGGCTTCAAATTCAAGTCCAGCTGTGGCTTTTTGCTCTGCACCGACCCAGAGGCTTAAAGGATCCAGGCCACACTCCACACTGAAGGTCTTTTACTCCGCCGACCTTATCACAGTGCATAAACCTAACACAGAAAATGTTTCCCCGACAACCTGTCACACATAAGCACTTGCCACAAGTTACGGAGAGCTAGACTGTGTGTGTGTGTCTGTGTGTATGCTGCCTGGCGGAGCACCAAGTGCACCCCTACCTCTGCTGTCAATCTTGCTCTCACACTGGAACAACCGGGGCATGTGGCCTCTCCTCTCTCCGACGGCACAACTAACACACAAACACACACGCAGCACTCTCCCACCCGCTGCGCCGGAGCCGCTGATGGACACACGGGCTTGCTGCTGTAGCGCTCTCATATTTCAATTACTCTGTCTCTCTCTTCCTCTCTTTTCTTCACACTCTCTGTCTCCATCTTTCTTGGCGACACAAAATGCACACCTCACTTCCAGCAAAGGTTTATTTTCAACTTTTACTGAAATCCCCCGCCCGCCCATACTCCCCCCCAACCAGTCAAAGCAGCATTTTCTCTTTCATCCATGGACCGCCGCCGCCGCCGTGCCTAAAACGATGGGCTGGAGGTAATAAAACGGAACAAAATGGAAACCCTACCTCTACCCCCACCAACAGGAAGAAGACGAAGAATAGAGAAGTGACAGAGGCTCTGATAGCCACTCATCCGTATAATCACATCCTGCTATTAGAATACTGCAGCTATCTGATGCCATTTGTTATATCAGTGGATGAGCATTAGTGCTCATTAGTCACATGCATTAGCTCCTGGATTGGGCCTGACAGAGGAGTCAGCGCAGGATTAATACAGCCAAGTATGGGATGGGGTGGAAGAATGATGTATTGACAGACGGGAGGATTGATGGATGGATGGACAGGTAGATGTATTGACTGGTGTGGTGATTGACAGACTGAAGGCAGAATGGACACGTATATGTACAGACAGAATATAAATTGATGGATGGATGGACAGGATGATTTGTAGGCGGATAAATGGACATGTGGTGAAAGAGAGTTTTACAACAGTATGCTTTTAAAGACAGATGCCAATAAGTTTTGATGTGAGATAACAAGTATGGTATTAATGATCTGTAAATTGGGATTTAACAAAAAATAACTGCACAAATCTACCGTTGAAAGGTTAGCCAATCAAAAGAAAATTAATCAGACAACAGGTTAATCGTATCAGTCATTGATGGAGCAGAAATCCAAGTCCTTCCTTGGTTTTACCCAAAAAAAACTTCAGAACAAGTTAAACTAAGACACTAAGAATGGCACAAATAAACAATACTTCCATACCAAATCGATGCCAAAATTCCTCAAATCTAAAATTCTGTGGTACATCCAGACCTGACGGGGCAGTGAGAGTTCCAGTTCAACATCTAAGAGAAAAGCATTTTTCCTGAAGCCGGCATATTTTGTTTATTTTTTGCAATGAGAGCGCCGTGTATTTACTCTGCAACAAATGGCAGCAGTGTGACGAGGAGCCGGAGTGTCTATTCTCGACTGAGCTATACACATCTGGTGTTTTTTTTTTTCTGGTTTTAAAATATTCGACTTTGGGAACAATTCTTCGCTTGTCACTGTCACTTTTTACCTAGCTGTCCAACCCTCAAATCTTCTGTGTACAAGTGCTGGATAAAAACAACACTGGAGGTGAAATATGTTAATATACTGTAGGCAATATATCACTACATTTGGGATATTGTGACATTCCTATAAGACACATCATATAAACACAGATTATTGAAGGCATGGCCGATCACTTTGAAAGACTATGATCCACTCTCATTGTCAAGAGAGCTGACCTGTGATGAGTTACAGCCTACAGTTTTAATACGTTGTGTTTTCCATTCATTATCTATTAGTTTTGAGTAGCATATGTACTGGTGCCTTCCTGAACTTTGGACATGAACCTTGGTTGGGAGAAGGGCTGGTATGTTGCTTGACACCTTTAAGGTCCTTCCACCAAAATAGCTCAGTGCAAAGTAGTATCAAAACTTCTCCAGTCAAAAGATACCTGCATTCAATACTTTAAAAAAAGAAAACAATAAGAAAAAAATGATTTTTTTTGTATGATTGTGCTCACAGCCAATCACCGTCAGCGTTCTTTGATCCACTTCAATACAGTCTGTGGTGTGGTGATGTATTTGACTAAGCCGGCAGTTCAGTGTGCCAAGGTACCACCAAAATGTTTAAAAGTATGGCTGTACTACATACCTGTGGCATCTGGTGGCATTTCATGCAAATCAGTGCTTCCATTCACACGATGGATGTGGAAGTAGGGGAAAAAAAAGCTTTGAAATCAGCCTGGGGGCTGTTTTTGGGACTGCTGTGGCCTAAAATGCCTGATTTCATGGCAGCTTTTCTAAAAAATCACGATGCATGTTGCAATGTTTATATGCAGTGGCAGGTGAAACTTGCAAACAAAGTTATGAGCATTCACAGAATTAGAATCTATTTGAGACTGTCATGTCGGGTTTGACACAGTGCTGATGAGCATCTCCTCTCTTGCTCTTTCTGCCCAGTTTGCTTGAGCTAACACAGCACAACGTGTTTTCATCCTTACTCATCTGTTATGCTGCTTGGGCAGAGGCATCGCAGCAGCAACTGATGTCCAACATCGAGCCATTAATCTGACACCGACATCAAAACGACTCTGTCATCAAACCAGTACAAAACCCTTGGGTAACATTAGCTGTGTGATGCTAACAGTTAGCCCTGTCACTGTGTGTGTGAAAGTCTGTCCCAGGCACAGAGCTCTGAATTTGCATTAACTGTCGCAGATGTAACAGTTGCTATCAGTATCACTTTAAGGTACTACTACTGTACTTTTTAAACGATACCCAGCCCTAACTGGGAGACCTCTGGCTCTCAGCTAACTTGGACTGGTTCTGAACAGAAACACTGAGCCATCGTGGGCCTCCAATAACTGTGTCAGAGCTTTACTTGATATAGGGACAGACAAACCACACGTAATTAGTGTTATGGTGCTTTGCATGGTATTTTCTGGCACTTACCACACACACACCAGGAGAGATGCTAGCCAGGTTCCAATGCAGCTCCCACACAGCGATTTCCCTTCACATCTGGATTTTGGATGGTTGGTCTGGGGGAAGACAAACAAAAAAACAAGCAATTTAAAAACTCTTGTGATGAGCATTTCCCCCTTTCCTCTGACATTTTATAGCCCTAATGATTAATCAAAAAAATAGCTGTCACATTAATTGACAATAAAAATCACCAGCAGCGGTCCAAATGTACTTGTACACTTCAGCTTCACATGTCTGAGTCTTTGCTATTTGTTTGCTCTATTCTTATTTAATCGTATTCTGCTTCACTATTTGCAAATAGCAACAGTCCAGTTCCCCACGGGCATCATTAAAGTTTAATCAAATCTGAATTAATCGTGCGTGCTTGTGTAGAAGCCGATCAAAATGTCTCATTAGAATCAATCATTCGGGTTAAGGACTTCCATAAAAATAAAACAGCAGCGCTGATGAGTTCTGGAACAAATATGTAATCAAACAAACACATTGTCACATCAGAGGTGTATGACGGTGACGCTGGTTAATATCTGATTGTACTGAAGCTTCAGTATCCAGTGCAGATCTGCACAGGGGCGTCAGACAGGTTTGTCCTCCTGTAATTCTCCACAAAGTGACAAATGGTCTGCCTCCACGTCTGTCTTTCCTCTCAGTGGGTGGGGGCTGGACCGGCCCCAGTAAATGTTAATCAATAGCACATCCCTATTAGAGGCAAGCAGATGCCACCGCCACCTCTGTGCCGCTCCGTGTCTTGTCTAAATGAAAGCTCGGGTCAGAACCACAGCTGGGGTGCACACACACACACATAGACACAGAGTGAATGATGGATGAAAGCAGAGACAGAAGAAAGGGAGGGTTGACTGCGGGAGTAAAAGAAGTATGTTAGTTGAAGGTGGCCAACACGAATCAGTGCAGAGCAGGAGACACGGCGCTGCTGAACTGGCTAAAGTAATGAGGCCGGCATAGCAGGGAATACAGCTAATATGGTGAGATCAAACTACTGGTACACCTCTAGGAACACGCTCCCTGGGATCCCTGCACTCAGATGTGACACCCTGCAGACTCTCCTTTCTCACACACACACACACACACACACACACACCCACACACACACACACACACACACACACACAAGACCACACAAGTTAGCTCGGCTTCATGCTAAGTGTATTTTCTATGAATTAAGATGTATTGAATAACAAAGGATGTATGGGAATGGCAGAATCCCAGGGAAGGTCATGAATATTGCAACAGTGTTCTTACCTTCAGTTTAACACTAAAATATCTTCATAAAAACATGATGCAGAGAAAATACTGACGGAGGTGTCGAACATGTGTCTCAGTTTCACTGCAGATCTAAAGTGGCTCTGGACACTCTGAAAAAATGTTTGCAAGTTATCCATCCTCTGCAGCCCCCTGCATGTACTTTTGACACTGTGTTGCATTACACTGTGTCCTAACTGGATGTGATGCAAGCACATGTCAGCTACTAAATCAGTTTGATTGCATTGTTTTCTATAGGACTGCTCTAAGTGCTCGCAATGGACACAGCGGGATGCAGCACGATGCAGCACACCATTTTGAGCAAAACTTTTGGCGGACGCCTCGTTTCTATTTTATTCCTGTCCCTTGCGTCGAAAGCGCCACAGTGGACGAGGAATGGCTGATTCACACAGTTGGAATAAGGAGTTATCTATATGATACGTCCTCATTTCACTATTTCAATTCAATTTTATTTATAAAGCCCAATATCACAATCACAATTTTCCCCAGAGGGCTTTACAGCATACAACATCCCTCTGTCCTTGGACCCTCACAGCGGATAAGGAAAAACTCCCCTCTGCAAAAACCTAAATAAGTTGGCATCTGGCTGGAAGGAGATGGCCAGGGAGTACTGTTGTGTAGGATGCTAAGCATGTCGCCAAATATTGGCATGTAGATGTGTTCAGGGCAGGGCAGCCATCAATCATGTGAAGTCTGGGACAGATTGGACCAGGTATGCTGGAGTTACAAACTACTTCCTGTTTCATGGCAAAACATGTAACTTTGACACCTCGCCACGGTCACACAGATTGACTAAAACTCAAGCTTTTAACAACTTTTCACGTCAAGGGTCTTTAGATGGGGCAGACCACATTTGAAGTCAGTCAGATTAAACCTGTAGGAGAATTTCGTTAAAGTACGACCTTAGGAAAGGGCCAAAAATGCACAAAAGTGGCAGAGTAAATTCAAAATGGCTGACATCCTGTTGGGTTTAGAGCATGGCTCCAAGAGGCTTTTTTGTATGTCTCAGGATGTTACATATGCCTACCAAATTCCATACTTCTTGGTCTTTTACGTACTTAGAGGAGTATGCCACAACAAAATCAGTTGGCATCCGGCTGGAGGGAGATGGCCAGGGAGCTGGAATTTACTGGAAAGTATTGTGTGGGATATTCAGCAGAGTTCGCTCGCAAGTTAGCTCATTTTACAAAGTGGAGATGGTGGTATTGTTATGGTCTAAGACAGTCCAAAAATATTAGTAAACATTAACAAATCACTCTCAAATCCAAAAACTAGAGTGCTACTCTAAACTCAAATTTGTGATGTCATAAGGTATAAAGTCTGGAGCTGCTCCATAGGCAACTAATGGTAAAAGATGTTCTAGATGACTCTGAGAGGACCCGGGGGAGTGTTCTGAGTATATGAGTACATTTTCTGTTTGAGTTGAGAACATGACAACATAATAAAGGTTATTTGGGTATAAAACAGCAAAACATTCTGTAGGTCCACAAACTTAATGACTTAGCTTAATGAGCTGTTTTTTCACAATGATTTTAGGGCCGTCCAGTATGAAGATATTATGTCATTATTGAGATATGAGACTATATACCTTCTTAGATTTTGAGACTATATACCTTCTTAGATTTTGAGACTTTATATCTTCTTAGATTTTGAGACTATATAATTTTCTTAGATTTTGAGGCTATATATCTTCTTAGATTTTGAGACTTTATATCTTCTTAGATTTTGAGACTATATAATTTTCTTAGATTTTGAGACTATATATCTTCTTAGATTTTGAGACTATATATCCTCTTAGATTTTGAGACTATATATCCTCTTAGATTTTGAGACTATATAATTTTCTTAGATTTTGAGGCTATATATCTTCTTAGATTTTGAGACTATATAATTTTCTTAGATTTTGAGGCTATATATCTTCTTAGATTTTGAGACTTTATATCTTCTTAGATTTTGAGACTATATATCTTCTTAGATTTTGAGACTATATATCCTCTTAGATTTTGAGACTATATATCTTCTTAGATTTTGAGACTATATATCCTCTTAGATTTTGAGACTATATATCTTCTTAGATTTTGAGACTACATATCTTCTTAGATTTTGAGAATATATATCTTCTTAGATTTTGAGACTTTATATCTTCTTAGATTTTGAGACTATATAATTTTCTTAGATTTTGAGACTACATATCTTCTTAGATTTTGAGACTTTATATCTTCTTAGATTTTGAGAATATATATCTTCTTAGATTTTGAGAATATATATCTTCTTAGATTTTGAGACTTTATATCTTATTAGATTTTGAGACTACATACTTTTCTTAGGTTTTGAGACTATATATCTTCTTAGATTTTGAGGCTATCTTCTTAGATTCCAAGACTATACATCTTAGATCTTGAGACTAAATATTTTCTTAGATTTTGAGGCTATATCTTCTTAGATTTTGAGACTTTATATCTTCTTAGATTTTGAGACTACATAATTTCCTTAGATTTTGAGGCTATATATCTTCTTAGATTTTGAGACTTTATATCTTCTTAGATTTTGAGACTATATAATTTTCTTAGATTTTGAGGCTATCTTCTTAGATTTCGAGACTATACATCTTAGATCTTGAGACTAAATTTTTCTTAGATTTTGAGGCTATAGATTTTGAGACTATATATCTTCTTAGATTTTGAGACTATATATCTTTTTAGATTTTGAGGCTATATATTCTTAGATTTTGAGGCTATATATATTCTTAGATTTCGGATATCATTGTATCATGATGTGGCATAAATGGTGTTTTTCTCTTATTTTAAAGTCTCCATCACAGTCAAGTGATGTATTTATTTATCAAATCACCAGACTCTTTATTCCTTTGCTTGCTCCTAATGCTTCCCTTCACCCACTTAGTTGTTATATCCATATTATTGATTATTATTGATCAAAAATCTCATTGTGTTAATAAAAACAACAATAGTCATCCATACAACTTTTTTGAATCAGAGAGTATTTGGTCAGAAATACTACTATGTTTGATTATGTCTCCCAGTCCTAGCATTAATGAAGTGCTTCTGAGGAGATCTAAAACTATCAACATATATATTGTGTATAAGTAACAGCTCCGCTGAAAACTGGAAGTGAAACTTAAGTTCCAGCTGGCATTGTTTCCTTTCACCTCTTTCAGGTGATTCTATTTTAAATGTGATTTTTATCTTTTTCATCATGTGTAATAAGTAACCCTTCACTGAAAATAGAGACATAGATCACATAATTTATTTATGTTTAATAGTTTTTCAGTTTTAATAATTTTCCTTGCGGGAAGTCCTTGAAAGTGAAAAAGATTTACCTGAAAAAGTACTTAAAAGTCCTTGAATTTCATTTCTTAATGTCTGTATTTACTCTGTTATAAGGCATTGTTGTAACTTGATTTAGAAAACAGTGACATGAAGATGTTTATTACTATAATATGTCTTGTTACTTTTTTCAACACAATTTTATCATGATTAATTTATGTCCATTTTCAGTGGTATTTGTTTAGTCATTGGTGAGTTTTTCAGTTATTCATTACTTGTTAAAACTTCCCTGTTTGTGCTCTGTGTTCATTATATGTAAAACAGATATTTGGTTATCTGTTGAGCACAAGGTTGATTTCGTTTTCAGAGATGTTTGCTGTATTGTTCAATGATCCGACTGGAGGTCAAATATTGCCAGCCTCTTTAATAAAACTCCACATCATAACACACAAGGCCAGCAGAGGCTCACACACTAATGTAACACGCAAAGAGCCGTGTTAGTGTCAGCAGATATACAGCCGGGCCTCCCTCTTCCCAAAAATCCTCCTGGCCTTCGCACCTGCAACTGTAAACAAAATGAGCTCGAAAATGGTGCCAAACATCCATCTGTAGCGCTCATCTGGTTTTATTGTGGCTCTGTCTATGTAACAAAACAAAAAGGTAAATAAGACAGATTGTTTGCTCAAAGACATTTTTCGTGAAGGACACACGGAGAAAACACACACACCTGCGCACGCTAAGAATACAAAGTAAGTGCTGTAACGGCTCCCGAGGGAGGCCTTGTCAAATAAACAATGAGACACGATTAAATGACATTATTATAAGAAACTAGCTCGAGCCATCAGGGAGAGAAAGAGGGAGAGATTTAGATTTGCATCCTTCATTAGGTAATGGAGCTGTTTGAATGCTGGCGCCTTGTGTCAGGACATGTGGATGCCAAAGCAGACGTTTATGTTCGCCGTGTACAGCATCCCTCTCATTTAAACTCTACAGGGCTGTCAGAGCCGCCTGAGCGAGGCAATCGCTCACTCTCACACACACGTACAGTACACCCACATACGCACGCTCATCCAAAAAGAGGCTGTATGCATTCAAGCATTCTCTAAACTAATAAACCTGCCTATGGACTTAGCCAGTCTTAGTCTGAAGTGTCATTAGAAGTGGCAGGCAGCTGTGGCAGCCTGTGAGGGGCTAAGAGGCTTGAGCTCCCACCGTCTGTAATCCCCACAAACAAAGTACACGCCACGCTGCAAAATAAATATATAAGTAAATAATACATGCAAACATGCAGGCACACACACTCGCACACAAAACCACACACACCGTCTTACAGAAGGTGATGCGAAAAGACGCTCTCGGGAAACTTCAAAGCGACAGTGAAAATGCAAAGTCATGTATATGGCAATCCGCCTTAAAAAGTAATCTGACACGCTGACGGCTACGCGAACAAGCACGTGTGAGGCACACAAACCCTCACACACACACGCACGCACACACAGTCTGATTTCACTTTTAGGGAGGCAGCATAAGAAGCACATTTGGCAGAAAGACACACACGCACACATAGAGCTTGCTAAGTGGTAATAAAGGCCAAGGCTTATTAATGGGACATTCTGACAACCAGCAGTGCTGTGCTGAGGATTCTCTCACTCACACACACACACACACACACACACACACTTGCAGAGTCTCATTCCTGATAGCTGTAAGTTATTGGAGAGGAGGTAATGTTGCCGGGCAGCGTCTCCCTATAGTCACATTTCCACTTGGAGATGAAACAGCTAATTGGACATGGGACCTTCTCAGCTCTGCAGACTCTAGTAATGGATTTGGATGAGGAGAGCCCCCTCCCATCCTGCTTTACTTCACATTTTATAATCCTCTCTGCTTTATCTGCTCCTCATCCCCCAACCAAAACACACCTAAAACCCGTTAACCCTCCATTTTAATTTAAGATACCAGGGATGTTGCTGGGTATACATGTCCTGTGTCCCTGATGCTTTCAAATCAGGCAGGACGAGGTAAACTCTATCAATGCATCCCTGGGAGACACCCTATTATTTTTCCCGATAATGCTACACTGTGAACAACACATCGATGATGAAATCATGGAAACAGTGGCGCTGCATGACTGCTTATTTTGACCTTGTCCTGACCCTTTGGCGTCACAAACCGACACACTGAGGCACAATTTAGTGTCAGTATGAGATGCACTAAATGGCTGGCTCTGTACTGCTGTGGTATAAAGTGCCAGAAAAGTCTGCATAGTGTGGGTGAGAAAAATCTAACTTTTTTAATAACAACTTAGTGTGCTAGTATGTACAGTATACTACGCTAGTGATGTATGACACATGATGTTACATTTGGTTTGTAACAAACGTTCGTAACAAACATTCTTATTTCAAGCCAGACCATGATGGGGTTTTTTTTCTAAACCTCACCACATGCTTTTACTCCCTAAACCTAAGAAAGTAATCCTAAAAACAATGGTTTTTTAAGCAATGCAGTGTCAGTAAACCCTTTGTAATCTGAGCAAATTGGCTTAGCGTCTTTCAAAAACACGACACGAAGGCAGTGAGCAACAAAAGACAAAATTAACCCCCAAAACTTAGCAAGACTTAAGTGAAAAGGGAAAATTAAAACAAGAAAATGAGTTTAAAAAAAATGAAGAAAAAAGGAAGTCAAAAACAAACAAACAAGGAAATGACCTGGAAAAGGAGCTTAAAAATTATTGTAATTCTGTAACAGAACTTTAAATATATAATAATGACAATTATAAATACTTTCCCCCAGCTTTTTTTTGCAATTTGTGGAACACTTCTTACCAAGTTGCTCATAGCCTTTTTTTCTCATGTTTTTGAAAGAAATCGCACCAATGTGCTCGGGGTTCAGAGGTTTAAATACTTCCGAAAGGCACCTGAAAGCAGCACAAGAAAGGTGATGTCACTCCAGGTTTCAAAGGTTTAATAACGCCAACAGACAACATCAGTTTGAAACAGTGCTGGACAACATTGTAATCTAAGGACCTGCAAAGCCCCTGTCGGGCCAGAAGAATGTTGGTGGATGGATCCAACAACACCAGGCTTTCACCGAGGAGGCTGGTGTTCCCTTCCCGTATGACTGTGGTTAAAAATCTTTTATTATAATATATTAAATTCTTTCTTAATATGTCAACTTTATACATGTTATGAGTTTCTTGTCCTTGTCACACATAACGTTTCAGTTTCTGCCACTTTTTGTGCAGGTTTGTCACAATATATTACAACTCTTATTTTATTTCACTGTTGTTTCCTTTCTATTTATTTGGCATCTAACATTTTTTTCTTGTCACTAAATATGTTACTTATTTATAGTATACATGTATGTCATTTTCATTTACAGTTTCTGACAATGTGTTTTTTTGTCTAGTAGGGCTATACCAATACAAAATATGACCTGTGTCACATGACCCTCACATGAGCTCTTAAATTGCACACCTGTTTCCAATGCATTTTACACCCTGATGAAAACTCTCATCGAAACATGTTGGTTATCCATGTATTAATAAAGGATTTTTCCTACAGTCGGAGTGCCTCGGATGCATTTTTGGATTGCCTGTCTGTACCATGGACTTGAGCTTCACTGAGTGAGCTGCCAGTCGTTACTTTTGTCTACTTTTCTTCTGACTCTCTGCCCTATCCTTGAAGGGCACCTGATTTTTTTTACAACTAACTACACAATGCCTTAACCCAGTGCAGCACGACTTATCTTTTCCTCAAACCCATATATCAGTTTGGGTAAATAACCCAAAATGTACACCAACACTGGGTTAAAACAACCCATCTGTACTCTGTAAGTTAACCCATATATTTAGTGAAACTGGATCCATCTTTAACCCAGTGGTTTTCAGTGTGCTAATATTGGGAGGATGATTTTAGTGGTCTTCATTCTAACTCAAGATGCAACATTTGTTAAGTGTTTTGCCTGTTATTCAAATAAAGTTTTCAGGTTTGGGATTTCATTAGTTAGATTTACAGATATATTTCTTACCAATATCAAAACAGCAAACACAAGTTTAAAACTACAATTTGTCAAAAACACACATCTATATTGGGGACCCGCTCAAATGACCACCTGTGGGTCCTGGGGATTCGCTACAATCAAAACCTATTAACATCTCTGACATACAATTTAATCTCTTGTTATGGCTAAAATCATTAAAAAGAGAATGGTTTTTATTTTAAAAACGAGCTCAATTTTTATTTATTCTGATGGCCTAATTGCCAAATGATAATCAGCAAACTGAGGTCATCGAAATAACAAGGTTGGTCATCTTCTCTATTCACTGCAACATGAATAGAAAGTACATTTTTCTGGTCTCGTCATCATTTCCCTTTTCAGTTTCAGCTCGCCGCGAAGCTATTGAGGCATCTGAGATATTCCTTTAAAACACTCACAGCTATTACATCTTCTTATGTCTAAGTGTTTATCTCCGTCTCTCTTTTTCCCTCTCTGCATCTCTTTCTCTCTGGTGCTCCCGGTGTGAGTTTCTCTTTGAAATGCTTTCTAATTAGCACGTACAACACACAGCCAGGGTTAAATTAAATTGCTAAGATACAAGGAGGTTGAGGTCAACCGCTCTGCAAAGACCGTCAGCACAGATAATTGGGAGATATACTTTTTTTCTCTGTCTCTCTCTCCTTCTCCCTTTTGCTAAATATCCATGATCAAAATGACACCGGATGGCACACAGACAGTTTGGCAGGGTGGCAGTGTGCTGAGGCAAAGACGCCTTATGAAATATGAATTTATTTTTAGAGATAGAGGAAGACAAGTAATTAGGAGTGCAGAGAGAAAATCACTTTCATGTCTACTCTCACGCTCCTGCACTGGGGAAACAACTCCTGTAAAAGCTGATATATCAGGGCTGGTATTGGCTCTATGAAACATAAGATGATCTACTTCTTTGACTGCATATGTACTAATAACTGTAACTGATAAGCAGTAATCAGGTTGAATGAAGGAAGCCCCAAAGAGAGCATATCAATGGTTAGCTGGTAGATCTTCTTTTATTTCATCGTTCTCCAAATTTTCTGGTCAGCATGTGGTCCTTCTGATTGTTTCAATTCTGATCCTAGAAAATACCAATTTTTTGCCAAGGCCTCTCCAGGTATTTATAACCAATTATTTTATCCCTCAGGGATGCTTACCTCTCCAGTATTATTCTGTTCTAAGGAGCCCTTAATATCCACTTTGATTTATTTTATGTTTTTTTTATCCAAACCAAGAATTACCACCTAGCTGTTGTATGCCTCTACCAACCAGTCAAGTAACAGTTTACATCCACGTCTGTCCAGATTCCTATGTAGCAATGACAGCAGACAATGTGTAAGATATGGATGTTACTATAAATAAGCATATTCTAAAACCTGGATGCTTCACACATCTTCAACCTGGCAGCACAGATCTATAAAATCAGCAAAGTTTGGGGGGGGACACCCAAGATTAGTGTCACCAATTCAGTATCCAGTGTTATGGCGTTAAATAATGGCTACAAACATTATAATGTCACAATGAAGGCGAAGGCGAAGCTTTGGATTTACTGGTCCATCTATGCCCCAACCCTCACCTATGGTCATGAGCTCTGGGTAAAGACCGAAAGAATGATATCACAGATACAAGCAGAAGAAATGTGTTTCCTCCGTGGGGTGGCTGGGCTCAGCCTTAGAGATAGGGTGAGGAGCTCGGAGCTCGCATAGAAAGGGGTCAGTTACGGTGGTTTGGGCATCTGATTAGGATGCCTCCTGGCCGCCTCCAGTTGGACGTGTTCTGGGCACGTCCCACTGGTAGGAGGCCCAGGGGCAGACCCAGAACACATTGGAGGGATTACATTATCTCAAGTGGCCTGGGAACGCCTTGGGGTCCTCCAGGAAGAGCTGGAAAGCATTGCTGGGGAGAGGGACATTTGGGGTGCTTTGCTTGGCCTGCTGCCCTCGCGACCTGGCCCTGAATAAGCATATAAAAATGGATGCAAAAAATAGAAATGAAGCTGACCCTTGATCTTTTGGATAGAAAATGCCATCACTTCATTAGTTTATGGTTTTAGACATTTGTGTGAAATATTTTTTTTATTAGCATTTGAATTCTTGAGTTATGGTCAAAAATGCGTTTTGTAAAGTCAAAGCGACCTTTGACCACCAACTTCTGATCAGTTCTTCTCCTTCCTCCTGCTCTTTCTTGCCCGGTGTGCCAAATGTTCAGTTATGCCTCTGCCTCCTTTAGCGACAGTGGTAATTGTAATAAGTGTAGCTTATTTGCTGCGTTGGAGGCGAGGCTTAGTGAATTAGAAGCGCGGCTCCGCACCATGGAAAACCATTCAGTAGCTGCGGTAGTTAGCCAGCCCCCTGTAGCCGGTGCGGAGCCACATAGCATAGCCTTAGCCTCAGCTAACTGTCCTCCGGTAACTCCCGTTCAGCCGGGAGGTTGGGTTACGGTTCGCCAGAAGCACAGCTCCAAGCAGAAGCCCACGGCTCACCACCAGCCTGTTCACGTTTCCAACCGCTTTGCCCCACTCAGCGACACACCCGCTGAGGATAAAACTCTGGTTATTGGCAGCTCTATTCTGAGGAACGTGAAGTTAGCAACACCAGCGGCCATAGTCAAATGTATCCCTGGGGCCAGAGCGGGCGACACTGAATCAAATTTAAAACTGCTGGCTAAAGCTAAACGTAGATTCAGTAAGATTGTTATTCAAGTCGGCGGCAATGACACCCGGTTACGCCAATCGGAGGTCACTAAAATTAATATTGTCTCGGTGTGTGAATATGCAAAAACGATGTCGGACTCCGTAGTTTTCTCTGGACCCCTCCCAAATCTGACCAGTGATGACATGTTTAGCCGCATGTCATCATTTAACCGCTGGCTGTCCAGGTGGTGTCCAGCAAACGATGTGGGTTTTGTTAATAATTGGCAAACTTTCTGGGGAAAACCTGGTCTTATTAAGAGAGACGGCATCATCCCACTTTGGATGGAGCTGCTCTCATTTCTAGGAACCTGGCAAATTTTATTAGTAATTTAAATCCCTGACAACCCAGAGTTGAGACCAGGACAGAGAGTTGCAGTCCTAAACGCCTCTCTGAGCTTCTAGTTCAGTTACCCAGCCATAGTTTTCATAGTTTTATACAAACGGTGTCTGTCCCCCGACCACCTAAATTATTTAAATCTAAAATTAAACAAAGAGGAGTTGTGCATAACAACCTCATAAAAATTAAAACCTCTTCTGTGACAGAAAGACAAAACAGGAGAATTAAATGCGGACTGTTAAATATCAGGTCTCTATCGTCTAAAGCAGTGTTAGTAAACGAATTAATATCAGATAATCATATTGATTTACTCAGTCTCACTGAAACCTGGCTGTGTCAAGATGAATATGTTAGTCTAAATGAGTCCACTCCTCCCAGTCATAATAATACCCACATTCCTCGAGGCAGCGGCCGAGGAGGGGGAGTTGCAGCCATTTTTAACTCTAGTGTGTTAATCAACCCTAAACCTAAACTAGATTATAATTCATTTGAAAGCCTCGTTCTTAGTCTTTTACATCCGACCTGGAAAACCTCGCAGCCACTTTTATTTGTTATCGTGTACCGTGCTCCTGGCCCGTATTCTGAATTTGTATCTGAATTCTCAGAGTTTTTATCCAGTTTAGTTCTTAAATCAGATAAAGTTATTATTGTAGGCGATTTTAACATTCATGTCGACGTTGATAATGACTCCCTGGCTACCGCGTTTATCTCATTAATAGACTCCATTGGCTTCAGTCAGGGTGTACATGAACCCGCTCACTGTTTTAACCATACCCTCGATCTAGTTCTGACGTATGGAATTGAAATTGATAACCTAAAAGTCTTTCCACAGAATCCCTTGCTATCAGATCATTATCTGATTACTTTTGATTTCTTTTTACTCGATTACACGCCACTCAGCAACAGTTACTATACTAGATGTTTATCAGATAGTGCTGTTGCAAAATTTAAGGAAAAGATTACTTCGTCGTTAAATTCAATACCAATACCTTCAGTAACAGAGGTTTCCCGTGCCGACTTTAACCTCTCCCAAATTTATCATTTTGTTGATAGCGCCGTAGGCTCGCTGCGAACAACGCTCGACTCTGTAGCTCCTCTTAAAAAGAAGTTAACAAAGCAAAGAAAGTTTGCTCCTTGGTATAACTCTCAAACCCGTAGGTTAAAACAAATATCGCGAAAATTTGAAAGGAATTGGCGATTAACCAAACTGGAAGAATCTCGTTTAATCTGGACAGACAGTCTCAAAACTTATAAGAGGGGCCTCCGCAATGCCAGAGCAAACTATTACTCAGCATTAATAGAAGAAAACAAGAACAACCCCAGGTTTCTTTTCAGCACTGTAGCCAGGCTGACTGAGAGTCAAAGCTCTATTGAGCCTTGTATTCCTTTAGCCCTTAGCAGTAATGATTTTATGAGCTTTTTTAATGACAAAATTCTAACTATTAGAGGCAAAATTTATGACCTCCTGCCCTCAGATGGTAGGCCTACCTATCTAACCTCAAACACAGCTGTAGAATCTAATATATATTTAGATTGCTTCTCCCCAATTTCTCTTCAAGAATTGACCGCAGTGATTTCTTCATCTAAATCATCAACGTGTCTCTTAGACCCCATCCCAACTAGGCTACTTAAGGAGGTCTTTCCTTTAGTTAACACTCATATATTAGATATGATCAATATATCCCTATTAACAGGCTATGTACCACAGTCTTTTAAGGTAGCTGTAATTAAACCTCTCCTAAAAAAGCCCACCCTGGATCCAGAGGTGTTAGCCAACTATAGACCAATATCTAATCTTCCCTTTATGTCAAAGATCCTTGAGAAAGTAGTCGCAGACCAGCTGTGTGATTTTCTCCAGGATAATAATTTATTTGAGGAATTTCAGTCAGGATTTAGAGTGCATCATAGCACTGAGACAGCTCTAGTTAAAATTACAAATGACCTTCTGATTGCTTCAGACAAAGGACTCGTCTCTGTTCTTGTTTTATTAGATCTTAGTGCGGCGTTTGACACAATTGACCATCAAATTCTACTGCAGAGACTGGATCACTTAATTGGCCTAAAAGGTTCAGCACTAAGCTGGTTTAAATCTTATTTATCTGATCGTTTTCAATTTGCTGACGTTCGTAATGAATCATCCTTACGTACCAAAGTTTGTTTTGGAGTTCCGCAAGGTTCTGTGCTCGGACCAATCCTATTTACTCTATATATGCTTCCTTTAGGTAACATCATTAGAAATCACTCTATAAATTTCCATTGTTATGCGGATGATACACAGTTGTATTTATCGATGAAGCCAGAAGAAAGTAATCAATTAACTAAACTCCATAACTGCCTTAAAGACATAAAAAATTTCCTGATGTTAAATTCAGACAAAACTGAAGTTATTGTTCTTGGCCCCAAACAACTCCTCTAGTGGCCTCTAGCACTACCGTAAGAAACCTCGGAGTAATATTTGATCAAGATTTGTCTTTTAATTCTCATTTAAAACAAACCTCACGGACTGCATTTTTTCATCTGCGTAATATTGCGAAAATTAGGCCTATCCTGACCCGAAAAGATGCAGAAAAATTGGTCCACGCTTTTGTTACCTCAAGGCTGGATTACTGTAACTCTCTATTATCAGGTAGCTCTAGTAAGTCCTTAAAAACTCTCCAGCTAATTCAGAATGCAGCAGCACGTGTACTAACAGGAACTAAGAAACGAGATCATATTTCTCCTGTTTTAGCTTCTCTGCACTGGCTCCCTGTAAAATCCAGAATTGAATTTAAAATCCTACTGTTAACTTATAAAGCTCTAAATGGTCAAGCTCCGTCATATCTTAGAGAGCTCATAGTGCCATATTATCCCACCAGAACACTGCGCTCTGAGAACGCAGGGTTACTCGTGGTCCCTAAAGTCTCCAAAAGCAGATCAGGAGCCAGAGCCTTCAGCTATCAGGCTCCTCTCCTGTGGAATCATCTTCCTGTTACGGTCCGGGAGGCAGACACCGTCTCCACATTTAAGACTAGACTTAAGACTTTCCTCTTTGATAAAGCTTATAGTTAGGGCTGGCTCAGGCTTGCCCTGTACCAGCCCCTAGTTAGGCTGACTTAGGCCTAGTCTGCCGGAGGACCCCCTATAATACACCGGGCTCCCTCTCTCTCCCTCTCTCTCTCTCTCTCTCTCTCATCCTATTACTGCATCTTGCTAACTCGGCCATTCTGGATGTCACTAACTCGGCTTCTTCTCCGGAGCCTTTGTGCTCCACTGTCTCTCAGATTAACTCATACCGCAGCGGTGCCTGGACAGCGTGACGTGTGTGGTTGTGCTGCTGCCGTGGTCCTGCCAGATGCCTCCTGCTGCTGCTGCCATCATTAGTCATTAGTCATACTTCTACTGTTATTATACACATATGACTATTGTCACACAAGTATACTGTCAGATATTAATACATACTTTCAACATATTGTACCACAGTAGCCAGAACTATAACTATAATATTATTACTTTCATTAATGTTGTTGTAAGCTACTGTCATTACCTGCATCTCTCTCTCTCTCTCTCTCTCTCTCTCTCTCTCTCTCTCTCTCTCTGTCTCATTGTGTCATATGGATTACTGTTAATTTATTATGCTGATCTGTTCTGTACGACATCTATTGCACATCTGTCCGTCCTGGAAGAGGGATCCCTCCTCAGTTGCTCTTCCTGAGGTTTCTACCGTTTTTTTTCCCCGTTAAAGGGGTTTTTTTTGGGGAGTTTTTCCTTATCTGCTGTGAGGGTCTTAAGGACAGAGGGATGTCGTATGCTGTAAAGCCCTGTGAGGCAAATTGTGATTTGTGATATTGGGCTTTATAAATAAAATTGAATTGAACTGAATTGAATCAGTTCACAACATTTGTGCCTAAGTTGAGGAAATTGTCTCAAGGCATTTTTAAGATATTGCATGCAAGAGAATGAGAAGGACTTAAGGTCGCAATGACCTTGACCTATGACTACCAAACTAACCAAAATTAGTTCATTTCTCAGTCCAACAAGACCTTTGTGGCAAATTTGAGGAAATCCCCTCAAGGTGTTCTTGAGATATTACTTTCATGAGAAAAGTAAGGACACAAAGTCACAGTGACCTTGACTTTTGACCTTTGACTACCAAATGTAATCAGTTCATTACAACATTTGTGCCTAACTTGAGGAAATTCCCTCAAGGTGTTCTTGAGATATAGTGTTCACAAGAGTGAAAAGACCCGGAGTGACCTTGACCTTCGACTACCAAAATCAAATCAGTATATTACAACGTGTCAATTTTGAGTAAATTTCCTCAAGATGTTCTTGAGATATTGCATTCACAAGAGTGAGAAGAACAGGAGTGACTT
The DNA here is from genome assembly GCF_041903045.1 of Epinephelus lanceolatus. Classification (NCBI taxonomy): domain Eukaryota; kingdom Metazoa; phylum Chordata; class Actinopteri; order Perciformes; family Serranidae; genus Epinephelus; species Epinephelus lanceolatus. Next base: position 5,703,167 of record NC_135756.1, read on the forward strand.
TGACCTTCAACTACCAAAATCTAATCAGTTCATCGTTCAGTCTTAGTGGACCTTTGTGCCAAATCAAGGAGGTCTTGAGATATTACTTTCATGAGAATAGGAAGGACGCAAAGTCACAGTGACCTTGACTTTCGACTTTTGACAACCACAATCTAATCAGTTCATTACAACATTTGTGCCTAATTTGAGGAAATTCCCTCAAGGGGTTCCTGAGATATTGAGTTCATGACAATGAGAAAGATGGGAGGTCCCAGTGACCTTGACCTCTGACTACCAAGATCTAATCAGTTCATTCCTCGGTCCAATTGGACATTTGTGACAAATGTGAGGAAATCCACTCAAGGTATTCTTGAGAAACTGAGTTGGCGACATTGGGATAAACAGACAGACGGATGGACGGACAACCCGATAACAAATGCCTTTGCGTGGGTGACACCCATGGCCAAAGGCATTATGTTTTGGATTGGCACTGTCCATTTCTGCAAAAACAAAATTCAGCTTTAAGTAACAAGGGCTACAGCCAAGAGGTCAAGTTTAGTTTTGTCTGGCGAGGTTTTAAGATATCTGTCACTTAGAACTCTATCATCACCCAGATACAACAGAGCTGCAGTGTTTTGCAGACACACAGTCCTGGTTTAAAATCCACAGAAAAGTTTTGTTGTTGGCCATATTTCAATATTTACTGCTGAGCTGACCCGTTCTGCCGTTCAGTACATTTCATTGTTGACCCTGTGTTAACCTACATCTGACTTATAAAGTAAAACTTACTCAAACTGAACTGACCTGAATAGAAAATTGTTGCCAGCGAATACAGCAAGTCTCCAAAAGTTTATTTTTATAGTGTCCTGAAATAAATTGAAGCCAAGAGCTGTCTTAAGGGTAATAACATGCAGTTCTGTATACTGTTAGTGATTTGTAACAAAGGGGCAAAAGAAAAGTCAAATCAATCTTATTTCATTTATACCAAAATCACATATTTGCCTCAAAGGGCTTTGCAATCTGTTCAGCATACGACTCCTTCCATCCTTCAACCTGGGGCTGGGGACCGAACTAGATAGTTTTATGGCACCAACCGAATTGATACTGTTGAGTATCAACATATGCCTTGTCATTTGGTACCAAATTTCCATACCTGAGGAGTAAACCTGATTAGCTTCAGTGAGCCAGTAGCAGGGCAGCATGCATGTACCAAGATCTAATAATGCTGGTGATTGGCTGTCTGCAGGAAAAACACAATGTTACACCCAGAGATGGGGCTCACGTGTGTGTGTGTGTGTGTGTGTGTGTGTGTGTGTGTTATTGTCACTTGGCTACAGTGTGTATCACCTAGGTGTAAAATATATCCAAGAAGAGATTAAATGTGTGGCTCCATTATATCAGGCTGAATTGCAAGAGCGGGCAATGTGATACATGCAGAAAAGACATTGTTGCCAAGAGCTGCAATACAACAACCTCGATCAAACAGGAAGAGAGAAAGACGACTCTTTGCTCTGTATCTACAACCGTATATCGAAACCTTGTGTTGGGCGCTCGTGGAGATAGGGAAACAATAGGATCGACATGAAGGCAATCCAGGGACCCTGAAAAATATGGAAGAACAAGGAAGGAAATATTAAAAAGCCTTTATTATAGTGGCTAAATCAGTAATAGAGCCAACATGTTTTGACTACTGCAGGAACCAACCGAAGGTCGTGACGACGACCTGCAGTGGTCAAAACTCTTTTACTGATTTAGCCACTATAATAAAGGCTTTTTAATATTTCCTTCCTTGTTTTTCTATGTTTTTGGAGTGCCTGGATTGCCTTCTTGTCAAAACTTGATCAAACACTTGAGCGTACATGGAATGAATTGAAGAGCTGATAGCTGCTCTGGGTGCAACTGCAAGAAGAAGAATGGACCGCAGACCACAAGACATTACGAAGCCAGACTCAGCCCAAAAAATCAGACCCTACATGAAGCTTATAGTTTCTGTCCGAGCCCGACCCCAGGGCCTAAAACCTTTTTTTCAAGCTAAATTCAACTTAAAGTTTTTTCAACGTGGTGACAGAAATTTATGACACAGGATGTGTTGGTATAGAGCGTCCACTCTGACACAAACTGGACCGTTCTTAATTCAGGGTGCTGCTGGAATATACTGTTCACTTCAGAGCACCACATTCACTAAGCAGCAGAGCATACTCTGGAGTTGGTAGCTTTTAACACAAAATATTGTAGTTTCACTGTATCACCATATTATGGAATCATTATTATTGTTAGTCGGAATTACCCTTAAAGGAATTTAAACGGAGGAATTATTTTTGGTTAAACAAACATTTTATTGCTATATTTGAAACTTGAAACCATATTTTACTGGAAGTATGTGTAAAAAGTCTCCCCTTTGAAAATCACCCAAATAAAGTTCAGGTTTTTGGTCTCGTTGAATTTATTTTTTTTTTTCAATATCACAGATAAGCAAATGTGCACGATATGATAACCATCAATTTTAATATCAGGCACTGAGACCGGTATATTGGTGCAGCCCTACTCTGGAGATGAATTAGCAGAGCGCCAGGCACAGTGAAAGTGACATTTAACGATTCATTAACTATACAGAAATAGTATGCTCTCACACCAGGAAACAGGCAAGAACCTGACCTGATTCAAGCCCTGGGCTATGTTGAGAAATGATAGCCCTGCCCAAACCTGGTGGGTCAGGCACAATCGGGTTCAGGCAGAGAGCCAAAGCCCTAAGCCACATGCAGCTAACAGACTCAGCTCTGAGGAAGTTTTCTCCTCCGCAGTCCCATCCTCAATAGTTGCACAAGCTAAAACTAAAATACTATAATAAATACTATGAAATACTAATATCACAAAAATACCCTGCTTCCTGGAGCCCTGAGGTCATTGTGGCGTGAAGAGGATGGTCAGTAGGTTAGTCTCATTCTGGAAAACTGAGTCCAGGTGAGATTTTAACATCAAAACATCTTCAAAACTGCTCTGAGTGTAAAAAATCCAAGGAACTGAAACACTGAAAGAAAGTGTATTTTATAAAACTGTTATCTAAAAAGGTAACATTCAGGACTGGTACTGAAGTCAAGGAATCAGTGCTGATATCAAAAAATTTTGAACAATACCCAGGCCTACTTAGACCATTTATTTGCTTGAGAAAAAACTCTCCAAAAACACCCTCTAACAGTGAAAAGGAAGTAACTGCAGGAAGAGCACTACAGGAGGATGGATGGACACATAAAGATGTCGTGTGGACAGAGAAAAAAGAAACAAAAGTTAAGGCACAATATGGAAAATACAGCAGAATGATTGCAGAGTAAAACAGACTATCTGTAAAGCTGACAGCAGACTACAGAAAAGGTATTTTTGGAAATTTATGAAATCACAAACTTCAATGGTCTCACATGAAGTAGACTGAGGTAAAATGTGTGCATCAAAAAGGCTAAATGTAGTTTTTATTCAGAAAGCAACTCCTGAAAAATGTAATTAAAGAGTATCAGTGTAAAACAATCCCTGGGAGGATATTACCCTCACAGACATCAAGTTTGTTAGCATTAACGATCGCTAACAGCAACACAAACTCCCAGAGTGTTAAGATCAGACTTAAAAAGGAAGTAAAAGCACATATAAGCCAAACCCGACTCTGATATGAAGTAAATAACATAAAAAACAAAAGATGTATGAAACATGGGGAGTGTGAGAAAGGGAGGGGGGCACTCTGGGAAAATGAGAGAGCAATATGTCAGCATGGTAGCACCTCTAAAAGTCACCGAAATGCCAGGTCACCCTGCTCGACGGGGAGAATCAAACCGCGGTGCGATTGTGTGAGAGCACCTTGCATCACACATCGAGTCTACAACATCACACACACTCGAAAATAGAGCAGCAGCTGACCGCCGCTGTCAACAACTCTGTCATCGGCTGCCTTTGATTTCTTCGTTATAAGTGTGCCTACAATACTTTTCCGCTCTCCTCTTTGATGATTATTCCTTTAATAAAGCCTCTGAAGGTGGAAGGATGACATGTCTGCTGAGGCTCGTGTGGGTCACAGCCAGTGTGTGTGTGTGTGTGTGTGTGTGTGTGTGTGTGTGTGTGTGTGTATCTGGCTCTGAATTCGTGCTGTATTGTATGTCGCTGGCACATTGTCTCACACGGAGGTAGGTGGGAGGATGATGAAGCAAATGTGCGTTAAAAATTTATTTCGGCTTCATTAATATTTCACACGGATGGGTGCGATGTACAAACCGATGACGACACCCCGCTTTGGAAAAAGCCTCCCACGATGCTCCGCGGCGCCTGTTGGCACGACCTGCTGAGCTCTGCTTTGCTGCAGAGTAAACAATGTCTCCTCTTACCACGCTTTCCAAATGTAACTGTTTGACTTTGGCTCTGACACAAACTCGAACTGAGGCGAATCCCTACCATTCTCTCCCTCCCCATCTCCCTCTCCAATCTCTCATCATATCTTAGTGCTCACTGAACCTTGAAAAATCTCAAAGTAGAAAATTCTTGGTAACTGGAATATGAGACGTCTGCTGGGATGTAATCTCGGAGCTCACCCACTGACTACCAGAATCAGACAGATATTGTGTTTTAGGAACATGCTGCTTTTTTCAAAAGAAGCAATTCACAAGAAATCTTAACAAAAAATATATATATATCTGCGATTGTGAGAACAATCCCTGCTTTCAAATTAGCTCCTCGAGCACAGAGGCTGGGAGTGTGCCACGTCTTGGCACTTTGAAGGTTTACCAAGGCGGTGCTGTAAGTCTTTGTTGAAGTAATCTCTCTGTAAGGAATAATCCCTGCTATTGAATTAATAGGATACTGATTATAGACATGCAGCTCCTGCGTCCTCCATTCTGACAAATACAAACACACAATGTCTGTACCCACTGCAGAAGCCATGGCAAAGATCAATGCCTCATGAGAAACACAGTCTAGTACTTTACCTATCAAATCTCTTCATTATATGAGACACATTCAAGCACACCACGTGGGGCTGGACAGTACTGTTAATTTCTACATGATCTTTTATTGATTGTCTTCATCAAGATAGGATAAAGACATGCAAAACCACAGATATCAATCCCTCAAACTGATATTAAAAGTAATAAACTGCCATTAGTATATAATGTTTGGTATGCATTTGAACTTTTTACTAGCTGTACGGGATTCATAGGACTTGATATGTTTAAAAAAAATAAACATTGTCATATTGACGTCCCAATGTCCTCGAACGAGATGATAACAGTCCCAAAGTCCTCAAATGAGATAACAGTCCCAACATAGTCAAAGAAGATGATGATTGACTCTCAGTGTTGTCAATTGAGATGATAACAGCCCCAATGCCCTCGAACGAGATGAAAACAGCCTCAATGTCCTCGAACGAGATGATAACAGCCTCAATGCCCTCGAACGAGATGAAAACAGTCTCAATGTCCTCAAACAAGATGATAACATTTCTAATGTCTTCGAACAAGATAACAGTCCCAATGTCCTTGAACGAGATAACAGTCCCAATGTCCTCGAACGAGATAACAGTTCTAATGTCTTCGAACACGATAACAGTCCCAATGTCCTCAAATGAGATAACAGTCCCAATGTCCTCGAACGAGATAACAGTTCTAATGTCTTCGAACACGATAACAGTCCCAATGTCCTCGAAGAAGATAACAGTTGTAATGTCTTCGAACAAGATAACAGTCCCAATGCCCTTGAATGAGATAATAAAGTCCCAATGTCCTGAAATAAGATGATAACAGCCCCAATGTCCTGAAACGAGATAACAGTCCCAATGTCCTCAAACAAGATAATAAAGTCCCAATGTCCTCGAACAAGATAACAGTCCCAATGTCCTCAAACAAGATAATAAAGTCCCAATGTCCTCGAACGAGATGACAACAGTCCCAATGTCCTCGAACGAGATGACAACAGTCCCAATGTCCTCGAACAAGATGATAACAGTCCCAATACCCTCGAACGAGATAATAACAGGTCCACTGTCCTCAAATGAGATGACAATAAAGTCCCAATGTCCATGGACCAGATGATAACAGTCCCAGTGTCCTCGAAGAAGATAACAGTTGTAACGTCTTCGAACAAGATAACAGTCCCAATGTCCTTGAACGAGATGATAACAGTCCCAATGCCCTCGAACGAGAAAATAAAGTCCCAATGCCCTGAAACAAGATGATAACAGCCCCAATGTCCTGAAACAAGATAACAGTCCCAGTATCATCTAAAGAGATAACAGTCCCAATGTCCTCGAACGAGATAATAAAGTCCCAATGTCCTGAAACGAGATGATAACAGTCCCAATGTCCTCGAACGAGATAACAGTCCCAATGTCCTCGAACGAGATGACAACAGTCCCAATGTCCTCAAACGAGATGATAATAGTCCCAATGTCCTTGAACGAGATGATAACAGTCCCAATGTCCTCGAACGAGATAATAAAGTCCAAATGTCCTTGAACCAGATGACAACAGTCCCAGTGTCCTCAAACGAAATGATAACAGTCCCAATACCCTCGAACAAGATAATAACAGGTCCACTGTCCTCAAATGAGATGACAATAAAGTCCCAATGTCCTGAAACGAGATGATAACAGTCCCAATGTCCCCAAATGAGATGATAACAGTCCCAATGTCCTCAAACAAGATAAAAACAGTCCCAATGTCCTCGAACCAGATTATAACAGTCCCAGTGTCCCCGAACAAGATAACCGTCCGAATGTCCTCAAACATGATGATAATAAAGTCCCAGTGTCCTCAAACATGATGATAATAAAGTCCCAATGTCCTAACCTAACTGCTAGCCATGTGATGCTATAGTTAGCAATTACTTGTTTTGTGTATTGTGTCTGTACAGAATTCAAAAGCTCTGAAACGGTCACAAACCGAAAGGTGTTTAAAAAAAAAACCAGCAGGGGTTGGGTTTCAATAGCCAATTTTGTTCTGGATCCAGTTTCGAGTTAGTAACATGCCCGAATTTTGATCCATTATCTTTTTGATTAGCAAGGGCAATACACTCAATTAGCCTATTCAATACAAAACAAATATCTTGTGTATCTGGACAGGCTTGGATATTTCAATGGATGAAGTATTCGTATGCCGATCTTTGAGTTTTTACCCTTAAATATGCAGTTATTTTGTTTATTTTATTTTTTATTTTATTTTGTTATTTTGTTATTTTATATTTTTATTAACTTTTGTATAGGGATGCACGGCAAATAAATTACTGTCCCCTAATTGGACATTTTTATAATTACGCCTTATTACGATAATTGAAATTATAGCCGATAAATAGTGCAGATAATACAAAGCCAGACTGCTTTCATTGACTTGACAAGGGCAGCATTTACACACAGCGCTGAGGGACCGTCTCCAGAGTGTTAGCACGAGCTAATTAGCAGCAGCGGCTAACATCCAACACCGAACTTTTAAAAGGCTCCACCCTGTTGTTAAACTTATTCATAACCACTAGCTCAAGGGTACATAAACTGCAGGTTATACACTTCTTTTTAAAAGACAAAAATGAGAAATAATAGGTTATCGGTGATGAGAAGCATGTAATTCTCGGTTATCGGTTTCATTTGGAAAAAATCCATGTCAGTTCATCCCTGATAATATTCATTTTACAATGAAAGAGAGAAAACAGCAAAATCCTCACATTGAAGATACTAAACATGGGACATGTTGTACTTCTTTCTTCGGTTAATAATTATCAAGAACTGCTGATTAATTTTCTGTCAATCCACCGAGCTTTTATTCGGCTAATCATTTCAGCACTAATTATGAACACATCTCACACAGTCATCTTTAGGCTGTTTGTTTATTCTGTGTGTTAATGCATATTTATGAGCCACATCAAAGACAAATTCCCGCCAGTCTGTGATTTAACAATAAAGTTTTTCTGACACTTAATTTATGTCCCACTGTTCGGCATTCAATCAAACAAAACCTTCAATATCTGATTTGGTAAAATTCTAACTACAAGTTGTTTTATGATCTCATTACTAATCAATCATTAATTTGTATATCTGAATTTCGCAAAACATTTCTTAATATGCGAAAACAAAACATTTCCACTGACACTGAAACAATCACTGCAATAAATTATTGTCACGTGAAGCCTTTAGTGTTTTGTGTGTATAGTCTACATATAGGCCTATACAACACTCCATAATGTCTCACACACACACAAACACATGCACACACTGAGCTACAAACCCCCCCCCCCAAGACATAAAACCTCAAAGACTATTTACTTTGCGTGCGTCTCTGAAGTGCCGGGCAGAGTGGGAGAGAGTTCAGTAGTAGACGGTGGTGGAGGCACCAGGAGGAGAAGAAGCGCAGCTCTCGGTGGAATTGGCTCTGCTCATTACAGCAGCTGAAGAAGAAGCTTTGAACAACACACCATGTTTGGAACCAGGAGCTACAATACTGAGGAGACACGTTTAATTAAATGGCATCAGAGACACTAGGAGGGGGCTGAGAGGGGGGGGAAGCATGGGGACAGGTTTACCTGCTGATTGATATTAGCGACTATCACACCATTTTTAATCTATACATTTCTAAATGATTCTGACTGTTAACTTTATTTCGCCTTGATCATCATGAATAAGCCCAGTTCAGACCAAAGATTCTCGAAACAGTTTTAGACCCTGATCACACAGAACGTGTTTCAGCAGCTGGAGGCACCTTTTTTAATGTGAATGAAGCTTTTTGCTCGCATCATTTGCACTGTGACACGCCTGGTGTTTTTTCCGGAGCGCTCTGAACTCCTCAGGTTGAAAAAAGTTTAACTCAGAGCAGGAAAATGCCCCACGTCATTTCTTTTTTCGTCATGGTCACAACAACAAGTTGGTAAACAATGGAGGAGAAACTGGTGGTAGTGGTTGCTGGATACCCAGAGTCGTCACATATTGACGCTTTGTCAATGGACTTTCATGTCTACATATCCTTCGTCTGCAGTTGACGTTCAAGGACACTGTAACCAACGTCAGAACATCAACACCTGGTCAGGTTTAGGCAACAAAAAGACATGGTTAGGTTTAGGCAACAAAAAACACCTGGTTAGGTCTGGGCAACAAAAACACCTGGTTAGGTTTAGGCAACAAAAACACCTGGTTAGGTTTGGGCAAAAAAAGGACATGGTTAGGTTTAGGCAACAAAGACACCTGGTTAGGTTTGGGCAAAAAAAGGACATGGTTAGGTTTAGGCAACAAAGACACCTGGTTAAGTTTAGGCAACAAAAGGACATGGTTAGGTTTGGGCAAAAAAAGGACATGGTTAGGTTTAGGCAACAAAGACACCTGGTTAAGTTTAGGCAACAAAAGGACATGGTTAGGTTTGGGCAACAACATGACATGGTTAGGTTTAGTCAACAAAAGGACATGGTAAGGTTTAGGCAACAAAAACACCTGGTTAGGTTAAGTCAACAAAAGAACATGGTTAGGTTTGGGCAACAAAAACACCTGGTCAGGTTTAGGCAACAAAAGGACATGGTTAGGTTTAGAAATAAAAATCATGGCTTGGCTCTAGATTTACACAGGAAGCAAACACCTGTCTCATGGGTGAAAATCCAGGGTTGGTTGGACCTATCCATAACCCCCTATAGGGACATTACAGATCCTTATTTTACTTCGTTACCAGCAGTGTTTTAACCTGATACTGTTCAGCGGCATATAATGCCAGTTGCTGCCTGGCAGACTGTGGGCTATCACAACACTGCGAAAAATTCTGTCCAGCCATATTACAAACTGACGCCACATACTGCCAAAAAGGTGGCCTCTGGTGTCAGGTGTCTGACACCAAAATCACTGAAAAAGCAGTGGTACTGGTTGTTGTTTTATTTATCTCTTAATGAAAATTTTACACCCTCAGTGTCAAAATAGTATTGAATACTGATATTTTTCATAGTTTTGATGTAAAAAAAAAAAAAATCGAGTATGGTGAAAACACTTGTACAATCTGTAAAGTATAAGCTCTATTTTTGACAGAGCCGTTCTGTTTCCTCCTGCTTGCAGTCTTTATTGTGCTAAAAAGATACCAAATGAAACTGATGCCAATTAGGATGGCAAACAAGCACCAACATGCTGAACTGTTTGTTCTAACCAGAATTGATTCTAATAAGACATTTTGATGTATGAAGACGCTGCCTGCTTCAATGGGGAGTTTTAATGAGATATGATGTTGCAAAATGTTGTCTTTAGCTTTCTCTACCTGATGATAATAATAATAGTACGAGTCATATTAGGGAATTTTTACGGCAAAATTGTGGCAACATTCCACATTAGCTGAACCCCGCTCTTTATATGCATTTATGAATGTGTGTGTGTGTTTCATATTTTCATGCTGACAAAGGGTGCAACAGGCTGCTTGGCCACGGCTCCATTCTCCTCACTAACTTGGCCTTTGAGAATGGGAGAATTCTAATGAGTTTCTCCCCTCTCGCACTTGCAGTTTGTTCACTCACACACACACACACACACACACACACACACACACACAGTTTAATGAGTGTGCCTTGCGCTTTCCTCATTAGCCACACAGAGTCTTATCGCAGGCATCAAACGCAATGCACCGCCACCCCTGACAAGAAGAGAGAAAGGGAGGAAAGAGATCTTCCCTTTTCTCTCCTTTCCCCTCTTTCTCCTATTTCTTCCCTCTTTCTTCTGCCTTGCTCTGAGGTTAAAACATTTCATTATGTAGCCACATCCGCGCTCTGACTGATGGCAGCGAGAAAGAGAATGCACTTATACAGCATCTCTGGCTCTCTCCAAGATGTTGACTAACTTAGATTGCAGCCAAGATCTTCCCTTCCCTTCCCTTCTCTTCTTTCCGTGGGTTGAGGGAGGCTATTGTTGCTATGGCAGTGATGCATATCTTGCCATGTAGAAATGGAGAGGTGGTAGGAGTGAGTTGACAGAGAGTGAGAGTGTGTGGCCACCTGCTCAACCCCTCAGAGTCGGACTGAACTCGAAATAGCCTCCTGGCGCAGTGCGGAATGTAAAAGAAAACCTAAAAAGGGAGCTCTGACTTGAGCGGGATGAGCTTTTCAAAAGAGTTTCAAGTGTCAGACATGAATGTCACAATAGCATGAGTCGCATGCTTGTTTTATGACAAAAACATCAACATGACAGCAGCCTGTGATGCACAAAGTCTGTCATTGTAGTCAGGGCGGCGGTGGCGGCGGCGGCGGAGGGGAGGAAATGAATGAGACCACGGCAATCTTTTCATTTTGTTTTTCAGAGGACGAGTTTGTCAAAAAATTTCAGATAGACTTAAAAAGACTATAGAGAGGGCGGAATAATGTGCGGGAGTGACTGAAGGGTCTGAAGAAAAGGGGGTTAGTTTTTCAGCGCGAAGACGCCTAGAGCCACTGCAGAGTCATTAGAGTAGATTTGTCACATTAACAAAGGAGGAGGAATCGGCCCTTTTAAAGGGGGAAGATAAAGAAAGACACAGACGTGGAAACACAAAGAGGCAGGGTGGGGGAAAAGGGATTTCAAGACAGAAGGGAGGAGAACAGGAGGCACAGAGGCAGATTGATGGAAGGGGGGAAAATCTGAATTCATGTTTGGAAGGAGCAGAGGTTATTTTCTTGAGGAAAAGTCTGTTTATGCCTGGATTTAAAGGAAAACATCCCCTCAAATCTTCTTACAGTTGTATATAATCTATGCTTGATCTTCAGAGGTTTCCAGGAAGTTAAGTTTGTGATTAAATGTAATTTAATTTACCTGACGAAGTTTATCTCCATGTACTTTCCTGCATTTTCCAAGTTGCCTTTTCAACCTCAGGAGTGTTCCTAGACTTGCTGATTAAACATCTTGTCTCTTTTGTAACTGACATATTTGCTCTACTCTCCTTCTTGTTGTTGTGATGCATTTTGGTCTATTGAGGAATACATATTGTAGTCCAGGGATTCTTATTTGGCTTGCTTGCTTTGCTAAATGACAAGAGGCCAGGGACCCGTCGCAGCAGACTGACACAGGTCAGGTGTTTCTCGGATTTGCAGACTTTCGGAGTTTAGCCTTGACCTCTGTCGAGGGGATCCTCCCCTGGCACTTTTTCTTTCATAACCAAGCTCTTCCTTTTTTATGCACTCTGGCACCTAGTTTACATATAAAGTAAAAAAAAAAAATAATAAAATTTAAGTCTGTTTTTTTATTGTAAATTAGAGGATGGTTGGTGGGCCACGCTCCACCCAACCTTACGAGCAAAGGTTGGGTATCACTATCTGAGTCCTTCTTAAAATAATTTGACTTTCACAGCAAGATTTAGTTTGATTTTGAAGGACAAGAGCAAAAAGTTCACATCTACAGTACTGTTGATTTTTATTTCATTAGTTCAGATATTTTCTGTTATTCAGCGCCTTCAGGATTTTGCGATATTGAGATGAACACAAATTTAACCAATCCCTGTGATTCTGCACCACAGTGTGAATTCTCAACAATTTAGTCCAATCATCTAAGTTTCGCGTTGTGTTTCACCAATAACAGCAGTCCCCCGCACGATGTCACCAAACTCTTTTTTTCTGGTTGTGAGGATGCAGACATATGGAACACAAACGTCTCACATTTACCAACAAAAATTACTGCTAAAGACCGTGTAAGGCAATTTCCTGATGTTCTGCGTGACAGTTGTGTGATGGAACACAACCGAAAGTCGTCAATGGACTCTTTTCTTTTCCAAAACACACCTGGAGAATGGCTGAACCAAACAAACATGACACATCACCATGACAGAGGCTGTTGCATCCACATCTGCTGTGAGTGCTGAACGAATTACGGTGAGTTAGTTAGGTGGTGTTTTTAGCAAAACTAAAATGTGATGAGCCTAAGTTTCAGTCATAACATTTTGAGTATGGATTCAATCTGCAGATGTTCCAATTCTAAATAAAACCAAACTTTTCTATGGATGTCAGTTTTTGAGCAAAGACGAAGACCAAAATGTGGCCTGCAACAGTTTTGTTTTGTTGTTTAGCCAAGCTGATTTCCGGAAAACTTGCGTCCTAAACTAGTTGGTTAAAATGAGTGAGGAGTCAGCAGTCAATGAGGGTATGGAACAATCAGTTCGACTTTTCAACAACTGTGAATCACTGCAACTACGAGAGATCCTTGATCCGACCATTGTCAAGATTAACTTGACACAATGTGCACACAAAATATTAGGCTGATTGGTCCAGTAGTTTGCAAGATTATCTGCAGACAAACCAAACGCCTGATCCCCTCCAGGTTTATGCCTGGCGGACATGAAAAGCCTAAAAACACTCCAAAACGTGTCACAATTTTTTTGAAAAGCTGACATGAGAAAAGGCATTTAAGGTCACAACACTCTAAAAAAAAAGTCTGCAGATTACTGGAGGGACTGATTACTATACCATTTTATTATCCACTGCTGCTGCACCAGAAATGTGTCGACATCATAGCACGTCACCTTGATCCTAAAATAGTCCCAGGAATCACAACTCACCTCACTGTGGCTAAGCTTTTTTTTTTTTTTTTCCGTGGTAAGGCTTTTTCAGACGGGTTTCAAGTCACAAATTCGCCTTGACTATGTATGAACACCCACAGTTCTGCCGCAGACTGCTGACAAAGGCGCAGCATATTTTGCTTTTCATATATCGCATACATCTCACGGTCTAAGAAAAGAAACGCTTCTGACTTTTTCCAATTCTTTTAATTTGAGCTTACAAGAGGAAATATGAGAGACGAAAACTTCTGGGGCCTGTCGTGTGTCACCGTCCAGCAAGACATTCAAAGGAATCCAACCTGTTGAGTTTAATGTAAATGCAGTGCAGAGGCTGAGAGAGACTGTCAGTCGTCGTAATGATGGTCTTTTTTTATTCATTATACGATCATTATAATTAATGAACATTTACATGGTAATTGATATAATAATATTCCTTGTAGCACCTGTACAATCCACGGTAGCTCGACTGGCTTTCAGCTGTCAGACAGCACTGCCTCTCCTCTCTCCTCACACCGCCCATCCCATTCTGCCTTTCCAGAGAAGCTTTACGCCAGGATAGATATGCTTTTCTCTACCTGTTAAGATGTTAAACAGTCCCCGGTTTGCTGCTCCGCCGGCGCTTTGATCCTTTGATGACCTGGTCATGCTAAAAAAATGCAAAGAGGCGCACTTGAAAAGAGAGGATAAGGAGTATGTCTCAAATAATACACCTCAGCAGATGGATTTGATAGAGCCTCAGAGTGATGGATGCTTTTTTTCTCCTCCTCCGTGCAACCCTTTGCTCTCTTTAGAGTTGCATTTGTGAAATGAATCTTGTGGCAGAGGAGGAAAAGGGGTGAAGCGCATTTCAGATTCTCAGGGCTTATCGTGCCGGTGCCTGATTATGGCAGCGCCTGTTGTTTCCCCTGGCTGTATTAGAATTGCAAGGTTTGACTTACAGCTGGAATCATGGAGTATTTTTGCCCTTTAGGCAGATTTAGAAGAAAACCTAAAGCTAACACCCTATATCACACGGTGAGTTTCAAACGTTCTGTGCCTGCCACGTTTCAGCCGAGGATTTGTGAAAGAAAATACCTTGAGCCCCCGTGTCTCTTCCTCCCCCCGCACACACACACACACACACACACACACACACAGGCTGATAATGATGACATAGCTTGTCAAAACCTGGCACCTTTAACCTTGGATATCAGCGTTATTGCTTTCCGGTGTTACCTCAGCTGCAGATACAGTGGGTGGTTAAGTTGCCATCATGAGCTGAGAAGCGGCCAGAAGCGGGGATAAAGCAGCGACAGTATCTTTTCCATCTCTGACGAGGTGCGTGTGTGTGTTAGTGTGTGTGCTGAGCCAACTCGCCCCTATAGCGGGAGACGCATCACCATGTGAAGCCTCACCAGGCAGCTGCAGGCAGGCTAGCTTTCCGCTGATGGGGGGGCCCCCTGCCCTGCTAATAGATTCAGTCATTTCCACGAATAAAACCCGAATCATCATATAAATGACATTAAATAGGGAGATGGCATGATTTCATACTTAAAAAAAATACATCTCCACAAAAAAAGTCATTAAACTAATTTGATGCGACAGGGCAAAGTCGAAATAATCCAAGCACTTGAGTTAATGTTTCTCTTTTTTTTTAATGTCTCCTCTTCTGTTGGCAATTAAATTGGCAATTATGAGTGTTTACGTGATTGATTCCAGAATAATATCAATTCATAGCTGCTTCATCTCATCATCATAACAAAAAAAAAAAAAAAAAAAAAGTCACACGCACGTTGGACTGGTGAGCAGTCAGGGGTGAGATGGCGAGCTCGGAGCAGGAAGTTAAAACATTTTTGAGTGTTCATGTGGCATTTGATGAGGCTGTGTTTTGTTACGTCTATTTGTCCTGAGGCTATAATGTCGGAAACACACACTCACACTCGCACACACACAGTTCCTGAGGACTCACAATCATGATGAAACCCGACGGACTTTGTCTCAATTTCCTCATCTTTTTCTGCTATCGCCACTTCAATTATGAATGAAGATGTTTGATTACAACAGGAAGAAAGGAGCAGAGATTAGAGGAATCTGCTTTATTGTATGTGTGTGTGCGCGTGCGCGTGTGTGTGTGTGTAATCAGTACCTTGATGGTGCAGGTTAAAATGCTGCTGATTACACTGGATGAGTGAAGAGATGCATTGAATAAAAGATACTTGTTAGCATTCCTTAATGAATATAGATTAAAAACTATAAAGTGGTGCAGGCATTCGGGGAGATTTGGATACAATGTGAATACTGTATCACGTCCAGAATCCTGTGTAAACCGATAATAGCATTTCAACCAATGCCAAATTATTCTCCTGGTATGACTTGGCCAACCTGAAATTTCCTTCCTCAATAGCGCTGCATTCGAGGAAGTCGAGAAGCCTAATGACACATCAAAGGATGTACGCGCTCTGCGTTCCTGTGACCCAGATTCAAGAGATGTAGGCTCAATTATTATGCTGTCAAAGGTGTGTGTGTGTGTGTGTGCGTGTGTGTGTGCCTTTTGCGTGGGTATGCAGATATGAGCACTCTTTTGTGTGTCCCACTGAAGTCACTGCCTTAATTAAAGCATGAAGAGATGTAAAATGCATGGCCCCCAGGTTCACTGCTCCCTTTCTTACATTATTAAACCATCTCCAGCCAATGACAAACAGTAAACAAAAACAATCTATCCCTGGGCTTCATTTTTTTTCTATTTTCATTTTCGCTCAAAGACTGACAAACTCTACTTCGAACAGATACCTGACATTCAGGAGGAGAAAAAAAAGCCTTTTTAAATTGAAGGGCCCGATCACACCAGCATTTACGACTCCTACATTTTGCACCATATTTAATCTTTTTGAATGAAAGCGAGAATCCCCTCGGGGAGAGAATGAATGTGTTAAGAGAATGTAATAAAAGAATCCAAAATGGTGCCTATTGATGCCAATAAATGTCACTCAGAGCATAGTCCTGGTTTGCTCACGTAATGTGCAGGCCCATTACATACACTTCACATACCTTTACTCGGCTGTGGTTAGTTTAACAGATATTAAACCTTCATGATTAAAAAATTCATAGTACAAGGATTAATAATCGAGGCTCCGTGTTGAGCTCTTGACACATTATTGGCAAAGGTAATCTATGGCAACCTTACACATCTCATTTTCTCCCATATATAAAAATGTCAAATGTTAATATCAAATTTAGCCAAACTTTTATATAATAAGATAAACGTATGTAAAATTAATTCCTCCGAACAAAAACGTCAGGCTTCAGACTGTTCTGAATACTTTGTTTACAACTGTTTTTACTACCTTGGGTACAAGCTGATATCAGTTCAAGACGGATTTCACTATATAATCATCTGCTTCAGGCACGCTACTGCAAGTGTTTACATTACATACCCTGCTACATTTAGCTACATGCTAATATCAGAGAAACATGTAATTTTGGTTGCCTTTGTTGTTACTTTCTTCCTGATCATCTTCCTGCTGAAACATGTGCAGTTGTAGAGATTTTGTCTGAGAAGCTTTTAGTGCTGAAGATTTGGGTTTCAAACCCTTTGTTGGTGATTTTTCACAATAGAAAGTGCTGCTATACTCTATTACAGTCATTCCCCTGCTGCAAGTACACTGCTACATGTAGCCACATGCTAATGTCAGGGAAACATGTAATCTTGGTTGCCAATGTTGTTACTTTCTCACTGATTTCGGACCATATTCCTGCTGGATTATGTCCAGTTGTAGAATTTTTTTTTTTTTCAGAAGCTTTTATTGTTGATTTTTCGCTGTTAAAAGTGCTGCTTTAGTCTAGTAAAGTCAAGTACACTGCTACATGTAGCCACATGCTAACGTCAGGGAAACATGTAATCTTGGCCGCGAATGTTGTTAATATCTGTCCTATTTTGGATCATTTTCCTGCTGGAACATATCCTGTTGTCAAGATTTGGGTTTCAAAGCACTTGTTGGTGATATGTTACCATAGAAAGTGTATACTCCGTTGGTCATATATCCCAGATTTTGGATCACATTCCTGGTGGAACAGGATTGTCTGTAAAGGTTTTACTGATGATTTTTCACAGTGAAAAACTGACGCTGTACTCCATTACAGTCGCTCGCCTGCCACAATGATGGTGCAGAGACACAAAGAGCGTAGATAAGGAAGAACTGGCAACACTGACAATCAGAGCAGACTGGGCCTCTTTTGGAGGGGGCTTAAAGAGACAGTTGCTAAAATGGAGCCTTTCAGACAGGAGGTGAATACAGGTGTCCCAGCACAGACAGTGTGACGAAACTAAAGTTAAAACCTGACAATAAGCACAGTAGGCCTCCTTTAAGCTTAACTTTAGCTTTGACACATACATTTCCAGGTGATTCAGTATAATAGCAAAGGTATCAGACTGTCACTGTTGAAAAGGATAACACTGTTTCATGCAGTGCGTCTCTGGAAAACAATAAAAATTGTTTTAAAATATCAAATCAATATGAAGAGGTGTTTCATTATTAAGGAAGCCATCTATGATCTTTTATTCATTTATATATCTTCCCTTTATTTGACCAAGCAAGTTGTTTAGCACAAAGTCTTATTTATGATGGCGGCATGGCAAAAGACAAAACCTCTTGAGGAAGGGGGCGGGGCTAAAAAAGGAAATGTGAAGAGTTTTATTAAAATTTTTTTTTAAAAAAGCAGCACACATCTACACTTTAGTAACGTGTCCACAACTTATCTAAAATCACATCAAGCATTACATAAATGACATAAACAACATGCAGGCTAGCACATACGATAATGATGTCAATGTCTGGGTCGGTCGATTAAGTCATCAGCTGATTTACAATCAACCAACAGCACAATGACACACACTCTCCGTCAGCCAATCATCTTACTGCTCCTCACTTTAAATATGGTTCTTTCTCTGCTTTAGTTTTTTCTTGCTGCTGTTGTGCACGCCCTCCACCTCCCCATCACCACCCAGTCTTTACAGATTCATCAGCCTCAGCAGTCAGCAGCCTCAGAGTCATCAGCCACCACCACCACCAGTGTCTGAACTCCATGGGGGGATTTATCCTGCTGCTGCTCAGATGTCCCTCAATACAAGCCAGTTCCTAGTCGGCACATCAGGCCAATGAATCTATTCAGCTAGCTCGCTGCTAGCTGCTAGCTGCTCACTACTAGCTTTACAGCTCAGGTGTTGTGATTGTTTCAACACAAAGATACTTAACTCTGCCAATCTATGTTTCCTCTGGACCTTAAATAAAGACTTTGACAACAGAAGAGATAAAATGATTAATAAGATACAGATGAGAAAGAACATCCAAAAGAACTTTCTGATCTATTTCAAATCCAGATTCTGATTTAAAGCACTGGGTTACCAGTGTTCATGTTATTTTTGGAGCATTGTGAAGCTGTTGTCCACCACACAGGGGAAGTCTGGGGAATATAATTTGCCAAGCACTTGAGAGGAACAAGTAAAAATACTTGAATGGGTCACATTACAGTAACACACCTGAATATATTTCTCAACTCGCACCCGGTGCCTGCGTTCAGCTGATTTTCACCACAGTGAGCACAGCTGGAGCAGAAACAAGACTCTTTAAAAAACATTAACAAACCAGGAGGGAATCATATATTTGGGCTGTGAAAGCGACTTAAAATGAAATGTAATTTCATATCTGAGTAAAGGCGGTTGCTACATGTTGCCTTTTGTACTTGGCAGCTCTGACAGTGGGACAAGCAATGGAGAAAGGAGCAATGAACAAATATGGAAAGGGGGGGGGAAGGAGGGCAGATGAAAGCACCGTGCTGCTCCAACTCCCCCTTGGGATGGAGAGGTATCTTAAGAGGGCTGACATGATGAAAACGTGTGCTTGTTAGGGTGAACAAGAAAAGAATAAGCGAGGGGTGAAGGATAGAGATGAAGAGAGCGCAGGAAAAATCGAGGAGAATGCAAAAAAATGTTCAAAGAAGATGGCGGGTGGGGGTGGGGAGGGTAATTTTCCAGTGAACCAGGTTATGATATGATGTACTTTTATCCCTGTTGTTTTTATTTGCTACCTCTCACAGGGGTTTATTATTATATCCGCTGCAAAGCTGCTCTGGCACATATGGAGGCTGCCACTCAACGCCGCAGCCAATAACGCCGGTAGTGCTCGGCTATGAATTCATTCCCTTCCACAAGTAGCTAGCTATTCATATTAAAACAAGCAAGGATATGAGAGGAAGAGCACATATTAAAGCCTGATGATGTCTCGCACACCCGCCCGCCCACCTACACATCCATCCATCCAACCATTCATCCATCCATTCCTTGGCACTCCTCTCTGTCGGCGCGGAGCTTCAGTTTTATTAAACGGGGATTGAAGCCAAGCTCCAGCCAAATTTGGACATCCCTGTGTGCACAGAGGCAAAAAAGATGAAGCGAGAGAAGGAGAAGAAAGATAGCCACGGACAGTCCAGATGGAGACTCACTAGCCTTCTCACTTCATGTTGAGTGTGATGTGTGTGTATGTGTGTGTGTGTCGTCTGCGATCCATCACCCAATCTGCCAGCAGAGGCAGAGCTCCACTTTATCTCACACTAAAAACTGGCTCAGAGCTCCTCTAATTGGCTTGAACGTTGCCGCCATCCTTCCATGCAGCTCTGTCAGCGAGGGAGCTAGTCAAGCATGATCCATTGGCCTGACGTCTGCGCTCCAACCTATGTGAATCTCCTCACATAATGTCGGTGTGATTGGTCCCACCGGGGGCAATCTTTAAGGCGCCTATAGGGAGAATTAAACCTGAGATATCCTCAAGTCCTCAAGACCGCGTTTCCTCCTGCCATCCCTGTGCGCTATCTAGGTTTAGCAGGCCTCTTCCTGCGCCGCCATCCTTTTCCTCTGTTGCCCGGTCGCCTCCGCCTCCTCTCGTTTGCCTCCTCCCATCTTCAATCACTCATTCTTCTTCCCCCACACATCTTTCGTCCCCTCCTTGATGTGTGCAATCCCTTAATCCTCTTCATCTCCCATGCGTTGGGGTCCTCCCTTTCTTCCTCTGCTTCCTCCTCATACCTCCAGCTCCTGCGTTCCTTCCCTTCCTCTCCTCCATCCTCCATTCTCTCGCTTATTTTTCTGCCTCTGTTCTCCATCCCAACCTCACATCCCCCCCTCCCCCCCCCCAATCACTGTTATCCGCCATAGTCTGTCATCATCAAGTCATTATTGCCCCGCTTTCCCTCCCTTTCTCGTCCGTCTGTGACCTTTCTTCAGCTGTCCTCATCATGGCTGCCCCCCCCCCCCCCCCCCTTCATCTGCCCGTCAAAACCCAATCTGTCCTCTCCTCATCCCTTCCTCGTCGCCATTCTCTGCTGTTCCTCTGATCCCTCTGTACTCTCTCATATACCCGCCGAGAGCGACGCGACACGGCTTGATGTTTACCTTCTTTCAACAGGAATCACCCCCTTCAATAATGTTTTTACTGGGTGTCACAAACGCAGGCGTTCCAGGATCTCCGGGACGATATTTGCTTAATTATTCCCGCTCAGATATTGCCATTTAATAAAATTTGAGACGTAATAAAGAAATCACATTACGGAGGAGAGCAGATAATGTTAATATCCACTGACAATTTAACTGATCATATACTGTAAAGCCTCTCTTCTCCTGTTTGTGGAGACATCACTGAGTTTAAGAACAGTCTATTAAATGCCACTTAATTATATGATAAGACCAGTAAAGTGCACGCAGCCACACACACACACACACACACACACACACGATGAAGATAGCTGTGATACATTCACATGCATTAATGCGCACACACCGACATACACACTCACAAACATGTGCATAAATCATCATACATGCTCACAGAGAGCTCAGCAAAGTCCCTCTGGAATCACTTTCTAAAGAGAGGCCCTCTGTGTCATATTAAAGGGAATTACAATCAATAATGTTATTCTAGCAGCGCAACTCTGAGAACGCCAATGACCAGCATTAAATGAAACCATAATAACTGTTAATATGGATATGATAATGTGGTTAAAATGTCCGTTTGCCAGTTATAATTAAATGTGTACCACGCCAGTAAGCATAAATATTTGAATGAAGCTGCAGCTGAATATTACAGTTTAGTGCTGCGTTCAAGACACTGTAACTGTATCTGCTTAGTGGAGGGGCTGCTGTAGGCGTTCAGGGCCTCGAAATGATACTGGAGGAACATGAAACTTTCCTAGTTGAATTATCAGTGCAAAACAAAAGTGACTAGAATATGTGAAAGTTTTTGTTCCTTAATTAAAAGAAAAAGTCAGAAGGTACTCGGCATGTATTAACTGTGAGAATGAACTCAGTGTAGCACAAGTTTACTACCCACTGCTAAGGACAATTTTGGTGAGGAACAGCAAGCTTGAAATGTTTTGGTGAATACCGTTAAAGTCAAGGTGAGATTTAAAAAAGCTCTGACAGATGATCCACAGGTGGCATTAAAATCCAACAGGATGCAGTGAACTCACCATCAACGCATCCAGGGTAGGGTTGTCCCAGTACTGGTGACAAAGGGTACCTTTTGTTGGTACTTTACTCAATCTGTAATAACAAATACGTAATTTCTGAATAAGCTTCAGGGGTGATGACGTCTTATTCTCTTTCTTCTGCAAGTGATTCTGCTCTTTGCTAATCACACATAGAGCCAAGTCTGTCTCTCTGTCAGATAACAAAAATGTGGAGTAAGTGCGGAGATCCAAGGGGAGAGGGGGTAGCAGCACAACTCCACCTAATGCAGGCTGACGGCGCCCCAGATTCAAACATCCAAAAACACATAATTGAAACCACAAAATATCTCCATACTGCTCGTCCGTAGTGATCCAAGTGTCCTGAAGCCCTGACATAAAAAGTTGTTTCGAAAAATGTCATTTAAACTCTGTTTTTAGCCTCATTGTAGCCTGTAGCTCTGACTGCCTCTCTGTGGAACGCGCTCACGTGTGTGCGCTTGCACGAGACCGTGAGACATGGGCACCTCCTTCAAGTGTGTTCACGTGCTTTCGCTGGTCTCGCGCGCAATATTGACTGACTGAATATTTGACGCTTATACTAATTAGAAAACCCGAACTTTATATACAAGACATTCATCAGCGTCTCCACATATGATATGCTGGTGAGCAGTCTGACTTCCACATAAGTAGAAGAAGTTTCATACTTGTCTGCCAAAGGTAACATATTTGTGGCATATTTGTGTGGACAGCAACTCCAGCGCCTTTATCTTGTGCAAAACAAAGTCCTGCTCTTTTCCAAGTCTTAATGAATAAAAGGAAAGCACAAAAACGTCTTTTCAAAAAGCATATTCTCAAAATGTTGAACTACTAATTTAAACAGTAGCTGAATAAATTTCACTTGGATCCCACTTTTAAATGTTTTTTAAAGGTTGCAAAAATATACACATTACTTCTATATGTAACAAAAAGGTTGATTTGAATATAAATAAAGTTATTATTTAAGAAAAACACACAATAACACACTGATTTTACTGGGCACCCACTCATCTGATGGTCCCGGGGACTCATAACATTGCAAAGCTATCATTATCACACCTATAATATCACTAAATGATTCAGGAGACTCCTTTATTCTACTGAATGCGTACAAACAGAACCAAGTACCTCTTTCTACTTTCTTTTTCTCCTCTGATTTGATAAAACATGGTTTCAATAGTTCATTAAGTTTGAATTATTGC
Organism: Epinephelus lanceolatus; assembly: GCF_041903045.1. NCBI lineage: Eukaryota > Metazoa > Chordata > Actinopteri > Perciformes > Serranidae > Epinephelus > Epinephelus lanceolatus. Next base: position 5,726,349 of record NC_135756.1, read on the forward strand.
TCTTTTATTGCAATTATTATTATTATTATTATTATTGCAATAATCACTTTTACACTAATTAACATCACTCTGAACTTTTATCCAGCATTCGCAGTGTAATATTATCTATGTACTGCTGTGTTTTTATGCTGAAGTACAAAAAGTCCTTATGTGACAAGGCTTTTTTATGACTGGAGTTACAACACAGAAGCCTGTTTGTGATGACACATCACTGATTTACCATCATCAGCTCTCGTGTTATTGTACATGCACAATCAGCAGCGAGGAATCATTTATGAAACATAATGTTTTCTCAGAACCCTCTCTAAGACGAGGTGATGCATCCCAAGGGGCCTTTTGTATAAACAATTCAATTTGTTTAGGTATCGTCTGGAAAAGTAGGAGCGCTCTCGTAAATAACAAATAGTGGAAGACAGAGTGATGCCTCTTCCCAGGGGGAAATCTTTAACTCAAGTGGATAACCATACAAGAAAAGAGTGTCACAAGAGAGATGGAAATCTAAATTTTAGATTCGAATCCATCCCGTACATAGAAGGAAATTTCTTTCCTAGTGGGCGAGTTTATCCTGATCGAGGTTCACATGACACATACCTGTTCTGATTTTGAGTCTTGCCAGTGCGAAAAACAAACAAACATGAAACTCTATTAGGAGTTGCGCCTTGTCAAAATAAATCAAAACCTATATGACTGGACCATGTGTGACTTTACTTTGAAAGGTCAGACACAGGAAGAGGCCATGCTCAGCAGTCAGACAGGAGTCAGGTTAATTTCCAGGGCTGGTACCTGCGGTTATTCCACAGGCTAGTTAATAACATGTCGGGCAGGAAATCCAAAGTGTGGGATCATTTTGAGAAGGTGAAGGACGAACCCAAGGTGATATGTAAACTCATCTTCATTGGTTGGCTACAAACATGACGTATCATCTGAAACATGGAAGTAGCTACATGCCCTTTAGCCCACAGCGTCATTAACAGGCGGCTCACTCAGTGTGTGACGTGCACTATATACATCCCAACATGTGGATGGAGAATTCTTTTAACTATTTTCACTATATATTATCATATATTACAGATTCATTACGTTCCACCATTACTTACATTTCTCGTCGTACGGTCGCATCTTGTTTGATCTACACTACCCTGCCTCTGTCCTAAGCCCCTCCCACCAAACAACCACGAGCATACAGTAACCCAGTGTTTCCCATACACTGATTTGTTTAATCTTATTTCATTGTAGAGTTGGATGCAGCTGCTTTGCTCTGCCCCTCTTTGCCCCGCTCTGTTTATCAGACCACAGATGAGACAAGATTTAACTAGCAAGCCACCCCATGGTCCATCCGCCTCATTCCCCACCCCTGTGGACTGCTTCCATGGGAGGGGAGCCTCCCCCACAAACACAAACACACACACACCCCCAAGAGTGTGCTGGGTCTAACCTGTGTAACTGCAGCAACAGAAAGTTTACTGATCCAGCAGGCAGTCGTGTCTGTACGGTCCTCTGGAGGTTGGTGCTGGGGTTTGCACTGACTGGATTCACGTTGTTGGAGCTGCTGACTCTCGCTAACATTAGGTAGGCCCATAAAGATGAACATAAGGCCACAGCCATGTTTGGCTCTGGTTCGCAGAGGGCTAAACGATTAGCAACATTTTCTCTCCATCTCTTAAACACTTTGCAGATATTGACATGTTTTACTTAGTTTATTGTCACACTCTATTTTAGACTCTCTTTTGGACAAGTCCATCTTCCTGTTTTGGGTTGCTTTGCAGTGTCGGCAGTTGTAGCCAATGCTGGAATAGAAACTTTCTCTGCTGGACTCTCCGCCATTGAATCGGGCTTTCATCGAAGTAACATGCACGTGCATCTGCATCTGCAGAATAGCCAATAGGAACGGCCTGTCTCTGAAATAACCTGAAATTGGTCGGAGTCTCCGATCACAGGCCAGATTTTCTAAAGCCTGAAAACAGAGCCAAGAGAAAGAGCAGAAGTCTAGTTTTCTCTCAGTCCACTTGAATTACAATATGCTCAAGAGTTATAATGGGAACTATTTTCACAATGATGGCAAAATGAAACTGCCAACCAAAGCTTTAACATTTAGTTCTTGTTTGTTTTGATGATAAGAGCCCAACCCCCCCTCCCAACGCCACTGCCTGTCAAACGCTTGCTGGTAATGTTCCAACCAACAAATTTATAGTCGAGCTTAGCTGCAAAAACTGTCTATTCTCACATCTCTCTCAAGGTAAATTCTATATTAAGCGGTGGCAGACTTGGAGCAGACTCAGCAGTCTAAGCAGACAATGGTGTAATCAACAGTGAACCAGTGGGGCACTGAATCCTTTCCTGTGAGTACAGCGAGGGAGAGAGGCTGGCGAGGAGGCGGGGGGAATGAAGGATGTTACCTGGGTGTTTGTCTGACAGTTCTTCCTCTCTGTATCTTCACCCCTGCTGGCAGCACTCATCAACAATATTAATCAAAGTCTGATGTCTGCTCAATTAGACCAAGGCTCTGCTCGACAACAACCAAACAACACAGAGCCTCAGGTGCACAAATATGCACACATACATAAAATCACATGCATAAAACAATATGCACACTCAGTAGTAGCAAAACAGAAGCATTTTCCCCACTCTTACGCTTTATCCACAGAGATATTTTGTCTTTTTTTTTGTAGCTGCAAAAGGCATTTCCTCTTGTTAGCAGCAAGGAATGGCAATAACAGGTAACCCTTAAAAATTCAAGGACCTCAATACCCACAAATCATATAACCTGATGTCAGAGAAGCACACACAGCACCCTCATGATTGCCAACCTTGACAGTCTGCGCTGATTTATTCCAAAGGATAAACATTGGTGAGTCTGTTTCTGTAGACAAAATGTTGAGATGCTGCTCTTCAAGGGGGCACAAACTTTTGATTCATCACTTGAATGTGCATACATTACAGACACCGGAATTTCACTCAAAAAAGGACAAACCTGTGGCATCTAGATTTTTCAATATCGCTGGCTCCTTTACTTCATCATTGGGGCCGATAAGAAAGGTGTAGTTAAAGCAGCCGAAGTACAGAATCAAGAATGCAACTTACAGAACTCAAAAGCTCTGAAACAGCCATAGGTTCTAGTCACAAAACAAAAGCAAATCCATCAAGGGTTGGGTTACAATAGCCCATTTTGTCTCGGATCCGGATCCATGTTAGTAATACACCCAAATTTAGATCCATTATCTTTGTGATTAACAAGGGTAATGTGCGATACACTCAGGGACGTAGAGTTGTCTTGCAATGGTCCGAATCAGGTAATAATGTTGTTGGATAATTGCCTAGAATTTCCATGTGGGTAAAATCCAGGAAGTAAACAAAACATTGAAGAAGAGTCCACTTGCAAGATAAATGTGACACTTTCTAATGTCACAATGGAGGGACAACTACGCAGGTTGATTTTAGCGCTGCTCATCGTGGACTATATTGCTGTCATTGTTCATTTTAGTCAAACCATACAGTTTGAAAACGAGGCGCGGCTCCAACTAGAAAACAATGTTTTGATGCATTGGATGTGCTGAATGTGCATATTAAGGCAGTACAGGAGGAGGTGCACATTAATAATCCTCCAGGACTGTAACATGCTCATGTTTAACCCAAACAATGTGTCATATGACTGCAGTTGCTTCACATCCAGGTCGGAACACCTTCTCACCACGAACCAACTGCGCTAGAGTTCGTTTGTAACCAGACTGAGACTTCCTCTTCAAGAAGGTCTTAGTCCGGCTGTTTTGGTGCAAAATATGTTGTGTATCTGGACGAGGTCGGGTATTTCAATGGATGTAGTATTTGAATGTCTACCGTTGAGTTTTTACTCTTAAATATGCAGATATTTTGGACTTTTATAGCTTAAAGTTGTTGAAAGGCCACCCGAAATCAATTTAGTCAGAGGTTCATAAAGACTGGAAATTGACGAGTGCACAAAAATGGAGTGTGATTTAGTGCTGGTCAGTACACCAGCAATTGCTCTTCAATAGGCAACCGTGAAGTACGCTAAGCTTGGGGAAAGTTGTATAGAGTGCATTGATTGGAGCCCTGTTAACTGCATAAAAGCAACAAAAAAGACCCAAACAAGAAAGAAAAAATGAAGAAAAAAAAACGGGGGCAAGTGCGATGTGCAATATTACATTTCCATACTATGATAGACACACTGGCATTAAATCACATTTCTTTAAGTACAGACACTTTTACATAGTCCAAGAATGGTTGCTTTACTTCATGGAATTCATTGACTGATCCTTGAGTGGTTTCACTGAGCTTTTCCAACTTCAAGTAAGCCATAACATCATTGACCCAGCCGCCAAACAGAGGGGGCAGGTTAGACTTCCAGTTGTACAGAATGAGACGTCTTGCTAACAATGATGAAAAGGCCAAAGCACGGGTCAGGGCTCGAGAGAAACCCAGATCTCTTTGGGTCACACCAAATAGATGCCCAGTCATGCAAAACAAAGACATACCATGAAACCGAAAGAATCTTATACCACCAACCACTGGTATGACGGCACACCTCATAGTCTGAAAACCTCTGCTCTAATGCAATCAGATGACTGACTCACATTATATACAGTTTGTCAGTGTTATTATAAAAATATGTGCACTTTCAGTCGCATTCATTCTGTTATGGTGTTCTGCCAACTCGGGTTTTAGCACTGCAGCAATCCCTGGCCTTATGTTTCTCTGAAAATAATACAAAAACAAACCAAATCTGTATTGGGAAAGTAAAGTTCAATCAATGCAACCCTACGTTGAACCCCAACATTGGACACAGCTGCCTCAAACTGGCAACCGATAATTGAGAAAGGATCCTAGGAAACCAGTCTGTGTCCCTGCCTACTTTTCATTTCCTTGATCTGTCATAAGTCATCATTCTTTCTTGTGACGCCATCGTGTCTACAAGGCATCCTGCATTTTTATCTGACTGGGCACTCACTCGACATCATGCAGTGGAAATTAACAGGACAGATGGCCGATAGAGAATCCAGAACGTGCAACAAAAGACAAAGGCCAAATGCCACTCCAGGAAACAATCTGGAAACCAAAATAAGCAGGAAAAAAATGATGTTGCTTAACACTGTCTGCTTTCTATCCAAGCATAAATTTAAAGGCAAAGACTGGTGTTGTGAGTCAGTATATTGGAAGGTCCACTTGTAAAGCCCCGGGGTTCGGCATGATGGAGGACGGATGTTGTGTATACTGCGGTTATTTATCCTCCCGTCATCCCTCTTCCCCCTCGGTACATCCCTCTGTTCTGGCATGTTATTAAAAACAAACAGCTCTATACTCTTTGGACTAGCAGTGTCCTTGCTGCTGCTCACCCACAGCTGTCAGCCTGTGTGTCACACACACAGCCGATCGCACACACAGCGGCAGACTGGGACTCTAAATCTAATCTGGGAATTTCAGGACAATATGAGGCCACTTAACACAACTGGCACATCTGAGTCTGAGGCACTGGAAAGAATGACAGAGAGTAAAAGTTATGTTTAAGTTTATGTGTTTATCTTTAAGTTACATTTTCAACTTTGACATTAGAAGTTTGTGTGTGGACTTGACCGGAACTTCTACAACAACACATAAACTAAAGAAGTAATTATGTATAATGAGGTGTCTATAATAGCAGGGGCAATTATTTTATTATTTCAATCGTAATTTATCCTCCTGATCCATACAGAGCAATCACCCACCAGGACAGATCTCTGCTCTGCCAACAGTCGTCATGACTCACTCACACACACACTCACACATACAAGACTTCAGCTGAGGACCATGGGAGTTCTCAACATGAGGGTTGACAACAGACCAAATTAGATTCTCCAGACTATCCTCACCAGAAAAACAACATTGTTGGTTATTTGTTCAAAAACTTCTGTGTGTGTCCTGTCCTCTCTTTCCGGCAAAGATAGACCTGACATGTTGTATCACCACAAAACCTCTTAGTGACTAGGTCTGACACAGAATGTGACCTTGACCCTAAAGACCCTGGTTTGCATCATGTCCCCCAGCAGCTGTCACTGCCAGTTTCTTTGAACAGTTAAGGTAATATTTTACTTTAAAATAAGTACTATTTTAATTTTTAGAAGAAAGTACAGTTATTTTCTCTAGGGATGGCCATGTAAAGTTACTTACATTTTCTAGTACTTGCTTAAATTTATTATAGAGTGTTCAAGTACTTGCCAAAAGCAAGTCTAGAGTATGACCAAGAATTTAAATCAACCAACAATAGAAGTGCAATTTGAAAGTCATTTATTGAACAACCTATGAGAGTCCAGTTCAGACCAAAGATTCAGGACAAGACGAAATGAAACAACTTGCAATGTGCCGTTCTGCAACGTTCTAAAACCTGCCAGTTCACACCAATGCAACTAGATGAGATGGTGTATCATCTCTATGCAACAACTCACTGTACTTCCGTTCTGATTTGCAGCTTTTCAGACTTATTTTGTGCCTGAATATAATTTGTAGCTTCTTAAAATCTGAATGAGGACAGTGATAGTGAGATACTGGCTACAGTTGCATTTGTGGGAGTGATGATACAGTGAAAACCATAAAACAAGCATCAATATATATAAATCCTAGCAAGAGAACACACCATCTGTGGTCATTTTGACTTGACCAGCAGACTTCACTACAAGCCGATTGGCTGTAATAAATAGGGTACCTACTTCATGCTCTAAAACCAGCTCAGTTGCAGGTGACACCATCAGCCAGCTTGAGTCAAGCTCAGACCGGCCAGTTCACACCACTGCAACGTTCTAAAACAGTTTTGTTCCTTGGGAATCTTTGGTTAGCATAGCAGCACCAGCCAACACCCAACACAGAGTCATCAAACTGTCCCAAAAAAACTGGCACCAAAATGATTTGACTCTGTCATTAAACCCTTTAACAACTTTTAAGTAACATTAGCCATGTGATGCTAACAGTTAGCCCTGTCACTGTGTTTGTGTGTGCAGGTGGACTCTCACTGACTGTCCCCCCCAGTGGAGCTCACACTCCCACAGGAGTAGTCTCCAAGTGTCTCATAATGACCAGAAAGAGAGCAATGGGAGGACAAGGAGACGCTGAAAGAAGCAACACTGCGTGCGCCTCCACAATGACATAAGATTTTACCAATTTTTAATAGTAAAATATATGTAAGTAATGTTCACACGTAGGAGGTTAGTCGGAGTTACTCTATGCCTCTATACCTTAAACGAATACTGACATCCAAACGAGTGCTCAAGGACTTCTGCCCACCTCAAATTTATACACTGCTTTCAAGTGATCACTGAGCACTTTACAGGAGGGGAGAGGAAAAAGGCAGAGGAGAATTGTCTGGTAAAACTTTTCCCACTTGGTGCATGAAGGAGGGAAAAAGTCAAAAGAGGTTAAAACTCCAGCAACACCTGTCGTATAAAGAACATTTCTTCAGACCTTTACGACTTTTATGTAATGCATTTTGGCTTGTGGATAACAAAAATAAAGGCCACGAGCCCAAATGTGTCAGCATCATAATAGAATTGCTCTTTATACAAGTTTTGCTGGAGTTGTTCACTTCTTCAGAAAAGAAAGAGACAAAATGGAAGAAATGAACAAGACACAAAATCATGCTCCCAAAGTCAACAACAGCCACACTGACTTGACATTTCTGTGACTTTGCAAGAGGCTGTGTCAAAGCAAAAGAGCAACTCCATGATCATAGCTTAACTCAAGCAAACTTTAACCACAGAGGTAATGACAGTTTGTTTATGGAACGTTAGGGATCATTGTTGAAGTACGGTGGCCAACAGGGGAGAAGCCAATTTTTTAAACACAGAGAAAAATACAAATCAAATACAACAACAGAAATGTGCCACAAATCCCCATGTTTGGTCCCCCCCACATGTCACTCTGCTCAGGGCTGAGTTGTGGCTGGTTTTGAGGCTCATGTAACCACTGTTGACACTGTGGCAAGTCTTACATACATCAGTAAACTATAATGCTTCTCACAGCAGCTGTAGACTACAAAAAAATAACTTCATTCACTGGGCCGACTGCAGGCAACTTTTAAGGTGGAACGTTAACTTGTGATGTTACTCAATGCATGAGTTAACAACGTGAATCCATCACCACACCTTATTTCAATTTCAATATGACAACTTTGACCATTACTTTTATTGCCAATCTTGGATGACATACACGTTTAGTAATAAGTGATTCTTCAAACATTTATATATAATAATTTCAACCGGACTGTGTTGACTGCATATATCCCAATTCTCACTCTGAGAAAAAAAAAATGCGCTGTGGAGCATTGTTCCAGCTCCGGCAACACTAAACCCCTGAGCTTGCCTGAGAAGGACTAAATGCACAAAGCTGCTATTTTTAATTATACAACAGTTAGTTCCGGGCCTGCAATCTGATTGGTCGAGAGACAGTAAAACCGTGATGATATTGGAGTACAACATCACGGTTATTTAACTGTGTATGTATCACTCCGCCTCACAGCTGACTGCAATCAACAATCAAATCAAAACTGACGGTTAGTGTCAGTTAGGTCAGTAGCTGCATTGCATCCCTGGAAAAGCACTGAAACAAACTGCCACCAGATGCAAATGCCCTTTATCTGAAGCCCAGGACGACAGCAGCTCACACAGACAATATCTGGTACACTAAAGCTCCGCTGGGAATAAACTCACTCGCACAGATGCTGCCGAAGATGTGTAAAGAGGCGGGGACAACAGCTATCTACACCAATCACAGCCTCAGGGCGAGTGCCATACAGAAGCTGTCAGATGCGGGTCTTGAAGCGAGGAAGATCATGACAGTGAGTGGGCACAGGTATGATGTTGTTTTAACATGGCCTATGTGTAAAGTTAGTCTTCTAATTAGGGGTCGGGCCCTAAAATATACCTTTTGTCTTGCAGGTCTGAAAGCTCATTAAAAAGCGACAGTCCACCATGCAGTCTCCAGAGACTTATTTCACCGGCTGCAAAATTAATGGAAATGTGCAGATAAATGTGTATAAAGAGTAAGTGCCTGGCGCACCATGTCTGCGTTACATAGCAACGGTGACAGCGGAGTCCTGAGGGAACTATTTTTGTTGGCGGAAGACAAATAAAATGCTTAAATTATCTATTTTGTCCTCATTTTTCAACATTTCTTAATCAGCCTTGCTTATTTAACTGCTGAACTGCTGTATAAACGCAATATCACACTCGAGCTCGTATATCGTCACAGCTGTGACTGTCTGCCTGTTCTATTTTGTTCTGAAAATGTTGGCGTGCAGCCTCGTTCTGTGGACGATAAACAAGGTGCAGACTGATAAAGGAGGAAATACAGTGAGTGCTGGACGACAACAACCCCGCCCACATTTAAGAGGACTGTTTGTGGTGGAAACACTAGGGTCTAGGTATCATGTCTGAAGAGTTACTGTTGAAAGGGTTTGGTGGAAACGGGGCTTAAAGGAAGCGGTAAGTGGAATAGCTTGATTTCTGACTCACAGAGACCAAATAAGTGTGTTGTTTCAAAGTGCATGAAAGGGGCATGAAAAGGTATGTATTCTTTCTTTACATTAGGCCTTAGGTAGTTACTTATTTAGTAATCCCCCTACAGCGTTTTTCTGTTGCATTTCTTTTTGGGTTTTGTGTGTTTTTGACTTTGCATAATTTTTGTATCTGCTACAGGTGGGGGAAGAAATCGATACAGCGCAGACACAAGTATCGCTGTTTCTATTATATAAATTATTACAAATACACTCTATATACTAAATATACTACCAGCCACCGTATGGAAGCCACTGAAAACTACCTGTCTTTGGTTTGTTTCTAGGACTTGTTCAGTCGCTTTAACTGTCAAGTTGAGTTGAACATAGCACCACATGCAGATTTAGACGAGTGCTTCACTGACTTTGATCATCCATATGTAGATTTTGCTAAGCTGCCTATTAAACGTGACCATCAGCGTGCAGGTTTTGGTGCTGCCAGTCACCCGCTAAACACGATCAGTGACATGCAAAATTCGGCGACATGCAGATTCTGATTGTTAACTTATTAAAGTGTGACCACTCGATGCAGTTTTTGGTCACCCCACCTTAAAGTGTGACCGATTGGCTAATGGGGGAAGTGCCTGCGATTCCCCGGCCCCAGTGTTTTGGGCCCTCGCTGCCTGTTCTTTATGCATTAGACCGGAGCACTCACGACAGCTCATGCTAATTCTCTCCCTGAAGAAAGCAATTAGACCACCGCACTCATCTAATGCTCGGAGGAGGGAGTGGGAGGGAGCGCGTCGGTGGGTGGGTGAGAGACAGAGAGAGGTAATGGCAGGGTGGGAGAGCCTGAGAGAGGGGCGTAGAAGAGAGAAAAAGGCAAGGGATGCTTTTCTGGCCATCACATTTCTAAGAACTATTCATTCCTCATCCAATTATGAGTCCTAATAATAATTTCATCAAGGTTTGCTCCTTAAAAACTGTTGGTCCTGTATAATGAGAGTGAAATTATTTGACTGGTGGCACAGGGAATAGAGTGTATAAGAGAACAGCACAGGAACAGTGTGTGAATGTGTGTCTGAGCGTAGGTGAGCTACAATATAGAAGCACTACCAGTTTAATGAGTTTTGGGGTTTATTATAATAATTTTAAGCCAAAGTCAGGTCCACTAAAATTATGTTGACTTCCGAACATTACGCCTCTCTGAGATGGTTGAACATCTTATTCCAAATGCACATCAATATGCTGCAATAACAGTTTCCACTCTACTGGGGAGGCTTTCAACAAAGATTTTGGGACCTGGCTGCAGGGATTTGCTCCAGTTCAGCTGCAACAGCATTATTGGGGTCGGCCGCTGATGTTTGGTGATAAGGTTTGACTCGCAGCTGACGTTCCACTTTATCCCAGAGGTAGGGGATGGAGTTAAGGTCAGGTCAAACTGGGAAAACCATTTCTTCATGGATGTGGCTTTGTGTCATGTTGAAATAAGAAAGGACCTTCCCCAAACAAAATCAAAAGCGTGTAAAATCAAAAATACCACTTTATGCTGCAGCATTAAGAATTCCCTTGACTGGAAGTTCTTTCAAAGACATCTCGTGCTCTTCTACTCACATTTAGACAGGGAGCAGGCAGTATTCTCACCAGAAATGACTCTAATTTGGAGAGAAATGTAGACATAACTAGGTATTTTCAGGCTGAATGGCGATACACGATATATATCCCGGTATCATCTACGAAATGGGCTACACGTTCAGTTGCAAGCTTATCCACAGCTAAAGTCCCCTATTATATTTGTTGCATGAGTTTTTCCACAGCAGGGCAGGTAAAAGAAGTTTACCTGTTAAAGGTGAGCTGTTTGCAGAGATGCAGTAAGAGCATGTTGTCTGCAGCTCTTCATCAACATCTCACTGTGGCTGTTTCTGCTTTCACTTTCCTCCCTGCCATATTATTAGACTTGTCTTGCCCCGCTTCACCATCCTCAATAGCACTATGTCTACTGTGGACACCCTCAGGTTTCTGGGTACCACAATCTGGAAAAAGGCCCAACAGAGGCTGTACTTCCTACGACAGCTCAGGAAGCTCAACCTGCCCCAGGAACTGCTGATCATGTTCTACACAGCCATAATCCAGTCTGTGAGCTGTACATCCATCATCATGTGGTTTGGATCCGCCACCAAACTGGACAGGAACAGACTGAAACGGACAATCAGTTGTGCAGAGAGGATTATTGGGACTGATCTTCCCTCCATCGAGGACCTGTACCTGTCAAGGGTCAGGAAACAGGCAGGAAACATCTCTACAGACCCCTCACACCCATGACACAATCTGTTTAAACTCCTCCCCTCCGGTAGGCGCTACAGAGCACTGTTCGCCAAAACTACCCATTGCAAAGACAGTTTCTTTTCCCAGGCTGTCGCTCTGATGAACTCCTAACAGTCACAGAGTCAGTTCTAGTACATTAAGAGTCTACCCGAATCAAAATCCTTCTATGTTCATACATACTTGGTGAATAAAGCTCATTCTGAACAAATTTCAATTCCTGTAGATTCTTCTCAAGAAAAGTCTTATTTTGTTCCATAAATCTTTTTATTGTGAAGCACCAAAAAAAGAAAACATTGAGTTTTCGAGCAGCAAATTCACACAACTTCCAATACGGCTGAAAGTGAACATGAACGAGTAAAATAAAGCAGATATCTAAAGACGCAGGACGCAGCAGAGAAACTAAACTCCAACCCACAGAGATTCAGTTAGAAGCTACAGATGTACTGAGAGCTGAACACACAGACAGAGGTGAGTTCGGTGTCACAACACACACGGATTGTTGGAGGAGGAGAAGCGGGGTCATCGTCAAGTTTTGAGGATGAGTGCCAAAAGTGCTCACTTACACAGATTTTAACACATCTGCAAACAAAAATCTGAGAGGAATAAGTCTTCTGAGTGCATGAAAAAGTCTTAGATCTTTAATTTAAACTCTTGAAAAAATAAGAGCAAAAACAAAAGTGTCGCATTTAAATGTCTGTACAGTGTGATTCTAACTCTGAACCCAACAAGAGAGGATGCCTGTAAGGAAAGTCAAAGGTCACGGTCAGCCACGGTACAGCATGTCTGTAACTAGCAGGCACTCAGTGCCTAGTTTGTTGACACTTTTGGCCGGGTGGATGATGGCCATGGCAGAATTGCCAAACTGAGGTCTCTACCCTAAAGACAGACTCATCACTGGGAATATTTTACTTCTACTTTCAGCAGCATGACATCATTCTTCCTACTTAATTATTACTAGAACTCAAATACACGTCACTGGTCAGACCGAGGTCATGACGACACTGTGGTCCAAGCAGAGCTGAGTCACACTGAGTCAGTGTCCACTCAGTGTCATCCTCCAGTATGATGCCGCATGTTTGATTACACACTCATTAATTGATGAATGTCCCTTTTTAACGTAACAACTGTGAGACATGTTTTTGACCTTCTGAACTTCTTGTTTTGATCATGAAAAAAATAAAATGAATGAAATCGAGCCGAACACTATGAATAAAATAGAGACATAGCAAGAGGAGAACAATAGTGTGCAGATATCTATCGGTTCCTGGAAAGCCCTGTGCAGTGCTGCAGGCCATGGAGCGAGGCGTCAGAAACTCCGTTGTGATGTTTGTTCGAAGAGAGTGGGTTATTTGGAGATGAATCTGAACCTTGATCACTCCAGGACCTGTCATTTCATTGTTTTCTGTTTACTGACGGATTGGAAACGATGGGATAAGATGGGGATGTATGTATTAGGTTTGTCTGTCCCCCTCGGTGCCTCCTGTATATATACTGGGGTTGTGTCGGGTTGCGGCTGTCATCTCATATTATCTCTTGACTGACATAGCGCTGGTACTGTAGGCGAACATTTCAGAACACCCAAACAGAGAGAAGAAGAAACTGGACTCACTATTAGTGTTGGAATACAGGATGTCAGTTTCGTTTAATTTTGCTTTCCATAGCCTGACATCCATTAACCATTAACTAACTGCTTAATTTTTAAGAAAAAAAAAATGCAGGATACAAGAGGCCTTTCCTTTTAGTCCGGTGCTCCATTGACTCAATGAATTTAAGAACTGCATTTCAAAGTGCTATCCATGTAGAGGTGGTGAAATTTCAATGTTTTGAGATCGAGAGAGATTGAGAGATGCTGAAATAAAGTGCCCACTGCTCACCCACTGGTCTCCAAGCTAGCTACACCGCTCATTCAGCAGTTACCACTATTGTGGGTCAGTACTGGACAATACTGTAAGAGAACTGACTTTATTCAAGAAGTCAGTCAGTCTGTCCGAGAAAACGATAAATATTAAATAATAAATAAAATGAATGATAGTTAAAAAAAAAAAAAAAAAAGTACTGCTTGCAAACTGTATTAGAGACAAAAAAAGCCTAAAAATGTCATAATATTATTTATAAGCCCTGTGGTCCAGGTCTTGGCTCAATATTACTGAATGAGCAGAAGCATTGTAAGAAAATTGTGATGCTGTTTGGGCTTTTATATGTAATTCACTGTAGCAATAATTTGAGTTAATGATTAAACCATACAACAATGGGAAACACTTGACTCTCTGTTAAGCCCTTTTCTACATGGCCACTTGCCAGCCCCATGTTAGCAACTGTAACTAGCCAGGCTTTCAGAACAAGGGAAAATGCCCAAATAGTGTGCATAAGGAACCTGCAAGTCCGACAGCAGACAGATGCCCAATCCCATTTCTACCCCTTAAATCTTCCACTTGGTATTGAGTGCCCTCGCTTGTGAGATAACCCTTGATGAGGGAAGTGAGAAATATTAGGGTAGAGGTCTTACCCTAATAAATGGGACACCACTTCAGGCAAATCGGCGTGGCCGACGTGCAGGCATACGTCTCGTGTAGTAGCGACACAAGATACCGGTAGTCATTCTGGTTTCAAAATGCCGGCTCCAGCACTAGTGTTGTGGCGTGTGCTACGTTTATTCTTCTCCGTCTGATGAATCAACGAAGGAGAAATGCTGAAAACAGGAGGCGCCTACGACGTCTTCTGGTTCTGATTGATTTTGTTTTGGTAAGTCGATTTGTTTAATTATTCTGACGCTGTGTTCAACTGAGATGCTGATGAGTTTACGCTAGTCCAACCATCTGTTGTTTGTATAGCCTACATTCCGATTGTACAGTAACAAATTATTTTCCAAAACTTGCCGATGTTGCTGACTTCGCAAGGTGTTTAATCTTCCACTTCGTTGAAAGTGTCGGTCGGGGCTCCCTTGGAATCTAGCGCAGGTTTTAAGTGTTGGAAACCACTTCCTCAATTCTGTTTTGGGACACCACTAGCCTAAACATGAACGCGCACGACCAAGTGCAGGTGGGTATTTCTAGGGGAAGTGTGGGTATTGGGACAGGCAGTGTAGAAGACGGTACCCACAGCTGAATCCATCGAAGTTCAACAAACATTCTGTTAGCTCCAGCGTAAGATGCTAACTTACGTTAGCTTTTTTAGCACATTAACAAACAAAGATTGTTGAATGTAAATATGATTTACTTATGTCTTTACTTTAAATTAGTAAGTTGTATACCATTTTTAGTCTCTTTGTGCTTTAAATGGAAAGCCAGGATAATTCAGTTTTGCTAACAATAGGCAAATTAGATATTGAGAGCTAAAGGGAGTCACCGCTAACCTTTAGCCTACAGTTGAAAAATATATCGAACTACCTTGCTGTACAAGAACTTTGCGGTTCTTCTATATGCTTATTTCTCACGTGAATTGTCAAGACATGGGATGTCTTATACTTGCATTGGGACTCATTAGCTTTTCCCTTGTTTTTGATGACTAAATTAATTCACAATACTTCACCAACAAATTACATTGTGAATATCATAGCTCTTATATGCTTATTGCAGTCCATCATACCAGATACAAAAGCTTGACAGTCACATCTGCTTCTGCTTCATGGATGTTTACTAATATTATTACACATGTTACTGTTTTTCAAAGAAATTATTAATTGATTTGGGCTTGTAACAAGGTGATCCGTTATTTTCAAACCTGAATAACCCTTGCTCTACATCGCTGCTTACTTGCTGATTTTGATCTACTAGTGCTCATTCACTGCACTTGTACTTCCACCAGACTTATAAATAAAATACAAAGTCATGCATTCATTAATTTCATACAGCTGCTCGTTGTATAAATCCCCTTCATCAGGTTTATTGTAAGAACAAGCATCACACACGTTCCATATATACATATAGATGGTAGATATCAAAGGACTACAGAAATCAGGTCAGTTGTTGAATCAAGTACCTTCAGAAAAAAAAAAGAAAAAGCAATCCATGTAATCAGGTCTTTTTTTAAACATGAAAGCACAGACAGAGACAAACTGTGAGTAAGAGGAATATTTCCAATCGTTATCATACATGGGAATCCTGTTTCATCATACATGAAAAAGATCACTCTATTAACATCTATATGACAACACTGCTCTGTCCAAAGGCATTGAAACATTGAGATTAGAACTTTAAGACTGAGATACATGAATGATTGTATTTAGCAAACAAGATGTTGAAGAAGAGTACACTTGCAAGATAAATGTGACACTTTCTAATGTCACAATGGAGGGACAACTACGCAGGTTGATTTTAGCGCTGCTCATCGTGGACTATATTGCTGTCATTGTTCATTTTAGTCAAACCACACAGTTTGAAAATGAGGCGCGGCTCCAACTAGAAAACAATGTTTTGATGCATTGGATGTGCTGAATGTGCATATTAAGGCAGTACAGGAGGAGGTGCACATTAATAATCCTCCAGGACTGTAACATGCTCATGTTTAACCCAAACAGTCAGTACGTTTACATGGATAGTTTAATTCCACTTTCATTCGGAATGAAAGGCCCTTCCGATTAAAAGTGGTCATGTAAACGGTCATTCCGATTGAAAATTAAATCCGATTAAAGGGGGTGGTTTATTCCGTTTGTCATTCCGAATGAAAGAATTTTGTGTGCATGTACACGCTCATTCCTCTTTAAGTTCATTCCGGTCTTTCTGCGCATGCTCGTTTCCTTGCCCTTCTAGCGCGATGACGTAAACAGCGCGCATAGCAATGGGCTGAGATAGAGCAGTCGGACTCGTTGCACTCAACGGTTTCCATTCACCAAAGCGCGGCCTTCTACCTCCCTTCTTTGACCTTCTACCTCTCTTCTCCTCCTCAACAGACGAAGCATTAGCAGAACAAGATTGTTGTCGTACTGCTGCTTCAAGAATATAAGCAAAACAAGCCCGAAAAAAGGCAGTAAGAACGGCATCATCAAGCATCTTGTTATCCGGAGCGAGGACTACAGTGTTTTCTTCTGGTAAAGGTAAACACATAACATCCGCCCCGCCCCCTATCCAATCAGAAACCTTCCCTGCCCCAAACCTTGCGCGGACCCGAATAAAGGCGATTAAACTGATCTCCTGTGTAAACCCTCATTCAGAATGAATATTTCCCATGAAAACTACCTGGAAAAACTTTAATTCCGAATAGTTTCATTCAGATTTATTTCATTCTGAATGAGAAGCCATCATGTAACCGCACCCAATGTGTCACGTGACTGCAGTTGGTTCGGATCGAGGTCAGAACACGTTCTCACCACCAGAGTTCATTTGTAACCGGACCGAGACCACCTCTTCAAGAAGGTCTCGGTCCGGTTGTATTGGTGCGTACTTGAGTGCAATTGCTGTGTTCACACACACCCCAAACGAACTGCACTGAGGGGGCAAATGCACTCGAGTTTGATTGAACCGAACCAAACAGGGCAGGTGTGGAAGCACCCTAAGTCTCCTGCTTTTAGTGCATGAATAAATTCATTAAAGAAATTAAAGATCGCAAGGAATATCTCAGAAAAAGATAAGGTCATGCATGGTATTACACATAAAATGATGTTCGAATATGACACTGATCAATAACTCAGCCATGACATTCTACAAGGTCATAAAATCATCCTGCAAATTGTCCTTTCAGTCAGCTGAAACTTAGTAGGTCACTGAGTTGATTGAGTTGTTTCCCTTTACATTTCAATCCTGCCTCCCATTTTGCATTTTGTTCCCTGTTTTCAGAGCAGCCGTTATTAATAATGCTACTGAATGCATTTCTACATTTCACAGCCACCACATGCTGAGGGTGAATGATGCAGGGTTCACTTGGTTGGATAAGCAGTGGGAGGCCCGTGAAATATGAGTTAGGAGACGCTGCTGGTAAATAATCTAGACTTGCAATGCTTTGATATGGCAGCATAAATGAAAACAAATGTTGTAAACAACTACAGAGGGTGGACAAAATAACAGAAATAACGACAGACATTACGCCTTTGCAGCCGAGGAGAAGAAAAGCCTGCAGTTCTTTTAAAGGGAGTCGGCCTTCTCAAAGAAGTTTTCAGCACTGTTTAGATCTGCTGGATGGGGACTTCGACTTCACCCTGTTTTTCATGAAACTTCTTATGAATTTATCAGTGCATTGGGACAATATTATCTTTGAATGTAGATAGATAACAGTGTTTTACCCCTTAAGGCTTCTTTTTATAAACCTGACCTCGAATTCCTCGTCTATTCTGGGACTGTGTGGAGCAATCATGAGATGTGCCAGCAGATGACTGCTCTGTCATACACACCTATTTTAGTATCTGTCTGCCCGAGTTAGGCAGATCTGATTTGTGACATAACGTGTCATGAATTCGCTTTCGCCACATTTAATTGTTTTGCAGGTTTTGCAATCGATGGTAATAAAGTTTGAGTCTTGAACTCTTTGAAACTTTGTTGGATACCTCAACTTACTTAAAGAGATTGTGATCTTCTGACCCCGAAATGTATTAATATGATACATCAGTAAATGCTTTCCTTCTTAGTCAATGAGTTGTTTCCCATAAGGAAAAGACAAACTGAGTATCTGCCATAGTTCAGAGGTTGTTGTTGCCTCCCAAAAGGAATCTAAGAGGAACCACCAGACCACCAGGGCACATAGACAGAAGTAGCTGAGATACAAATGCCGGGTTGTGCTAATTCTGTGAAAACAATTTGACAAAATGACTGCTGCTCTGGAACGTTCCATCCATCCATCCATTTTCAACTGCTTATCCAAAGTCAGGTTGTGGGGGCAGCAGGCTAAGCAAAGTACTTCTGATGTCCCTCTCCCCAGCAATGCTTTCCAGCTCCTCCTGGGGGACCCCAAGTTGTTCCCAGGCCAGATGAGATATGTAATCCCTCCAGCGTATTCTGGGTCTGCCCCAGGGCCTCCTACCAGTTGGATGTGCCCAGTACACCTCTAACAGGAGGCGCCCAGAAGGATCCTGATCAGATGCCCGAACCACCTCAACTGACCCCTCTCCACACGAAGGAGCAGCAGTTCTACTCCGAGCTCCTCGCCCTGAGGCTAAGCCCAGACACCCCACAGAGGAAACTTATTTCGGCCACTTGTATCTGTGATCTTATTCTTTCGGTCACTACCCAGAGCTCATGACCATAGGTGAGGGTTGGGACGTAGATGGACCAAAATATTGAAAGCATCCCCTTCCGTCTCAGCTCCCTCTTCACCACGATGGTCCAGCACAGCACCACATCACTGCAGACGCTGCGATCCAGGTCACGCTCCATTCTGCCCTCGTTCGTGAACAAGACCCCGCCTTTCACTCCCTTCCATTACGTGTTATCACTCTTATCTACTTCTGTCTACTGTCTTTCTTTTGGTGGTAGGTCGTCTTCATTGGTGCTTTGTCTTAATTTGCTCCGTACAATAAAGTGATCCATTGTCCCACTCAAGTCTTTCTTCTTTTAAATGTCATCATCCCTCACACTTGCTGCCAATCAGGGCTTTTTGTCACACACTTAAAATTCCTACGTGTGAACAGCGACAAAAAGGTTCCCTGAGAAGGTTTTTTAAATTAAATGTAACTACATTAAATTTTTTAGGTAGATTTTGCCTCTTTATTGGGGAATACTTGTGCACAACATACTGATACAGTCAATTAAAAATTTACTCATAACTTTTTGTAGAGGCCCAGCTGAATACAGCAATAATAATGTGCAGAAAAAGATTACTAAAATTGAAAATAATTATTGGTTGCAGCTCTATTTTGAGGCTGCAGAGTTGTGGGCTTACACAGAAAACAGTTCGTACAGGCGTGACATGCAGCTGTTGAGTTTGAGATAAATAAACCAAAAATTCTACTTATAAGTTGTGTTTTTTGAGTTGGACTTTAATGGTTGCTTTTATTCTTGTGACATTCTGGGTTGTTTTACGTCTTCAGGCATCCATCATTCATAAAACAGTCGGAGTAGGAAAAGCCCTTTTTGATTGAAGTGCTCATCACTCAGACGTGCAATCTAAGAGACTGTAAGTTGACACTGACACTGAGGAGTCACAACACAAACAGAATGTAAACCAGTACTCTAAACACATATTAGAGGTCAGATACACAACCAGCACACAGACTGTTTGCTATAGAGCTGATCTCTTAAAGACAAGTTCTGCAGCTGCAAATTAATCAAACTGAATGATAATCAGCAAAGCGGGAGGAAAAAGAGAAGAAAGAGATTCTGTCAGGCAGAGAAACAGAACGGTAATATGTTTGCGCAGCAGAGCCTTCATGCTGCCATCAGAACCGGCTGGCCTTGACTCAAACCAAACACATCAGCGCTCCTCTCTCCCCTCGCCGTCGCTCTCGTTGTGTCTGCCGAACAAAACAAAATGCTCTTATCGAGCAGAGAGGAGGAGGCGAGTTATTAGTGCTCGCTGATGAGTCTCTTGGCCTTGGCCTGGGGTTTTTTGCATTTTCCGCTGGCTGATTCAATAACAATAGTGAAGTACAGTGCTACAGGTGGTGTATGGAAATGTAAATTCAAAGGCGGCTACATTATTTGTCTGAGGTGATGACAGCATATATGAGACGTGCACACAAACACACACTGACACACAGCGCCAGAGCATCGCTGACAGCAGGAGGCGGAGGTGATGTAATTAGACATCAAATGAATTCTATCTCAGCGGTGCGGTAATAAACAGGCAGAGAGACAAGGAGAGGGTCAGCTACCTGTGAGGCGGGTCAAACTCTGCTGTACATTCACGCCGTCAACGCCGCCGCCGCCACCGTCTTCTCTATCTCTCACTACATCTCGCTAAAACATGCATAGCTGGTGTTCAGCTCTATAAATAACGCCGTGCTGTCAAGCTGTCAGGTGGATTAGCGCATGCTGAGTTTATGAGATGGCCTCAGGGCGGCCCCGGGGACCAGGAGACCAACTAACCATCCAGTTACACCTACAGTCAGAGACGAGCTGCATTCAATTTAAATCAATTTAGCTAAAGACTGATTTTAATGTTGGTGAAACAACTCTCCTGCTAATTGCACGAACTGTGATTTGTAATTTCACAATCTCACAGAAAAAAATATATGACTGACAGTTTCTGAACAACAACAACAAAAAATATAAAAGCAAAAATCTACAAACTGTGTCTCAGAAGTGAGAAACAGTGAGAGTGAAAAGCCTTAGAAGCGTCACATTTGCCAATCTCGATGCTGAGATCTTTGCCAGCAAGACGGTGACGATTATGTCAACTCAAACGTGTCAGTCTCTCTCTACTTTCTTTTCCTTTTTTTTTTCTCCTCCTTCTCTTACTGTGCAGTTTTATTTCTGGCACAAGTATTAAAGTCATTTCTTCACTTCAAAAATACCAGATTTTCTTTCTCTTTCTCTCTCGTGTGAGGAATTTCCATCTGGTTTTCTTTGCGAGCAACTTTTATTTGCCTCTTTGACAACAGCGCAGCTCTCTCTGCCTGTGGACAAATTACAAATTGTTTGCTGTTTTTCTTTCGCACCATGAAAACACACTAATGGTTCAAGCTGAATTCGTTGCAAAGAACTTTTGCAACATCACATTTTTGAGGCTGCGGCAGAGGCAGAATGGATCATTGAACTTCTGAGGGCAGATTAGAAGCACACTCACATGCACACAGACATGTAACGCATACTTGTACACAAGAACCCACACAGATGTGGACAACAAGCACGCTCTTGTACACTGTTTGGACTTGACATTGGGAATCGATGCAGTCTGATCGATAGTGCTGGCTTCTCTGACTTCACACACACTAGCTGCAGTTAAGAGACGCCAGTGGCAGAGATGAAGTTTTTGCGTATCTGGAAAGCTATCAAAAGGCTTTGGGGTTTGACAGCAAAGTGTTAGCGAGTCTATATTCGAGTCCTACCTGAGCTCTCACCAGTGTTTCTTGTTACTCATTGTTTCCCCTGCAGAGGTTCTTTTTGTTCTGTGTTCAGTCGTTTTATTCTTCCTACCGTCACTGTGTGAGCTTTTCACAGCCGCTGCCCAAGGCTGCATCCATCAAAGCAGTCGAGACACCACAGCCAATTGATTCTCTAATCGAATATCATTATTACCAGCAATTAGCCTGCACTATGACTTGAGTTAAAATCGCTAATTAACAAATGTGGGTTTGAGTGTGTGCAGGCAAAATATGTCTTCGTGAAGCATGCAGCGGCGAAGACGTGAAACGTCCCGCGTCTCCGCACGTCGAGATGTTTAGGAGCTCCTATTAATCACTCCGCCATCGTGGTGGTGTTCACCGTGGCAACGGGGGCCCACCTGTTTGTATCTGATGCTCGGCAGATGGCCCACCCAAGGCGTGGTGCGGGCTAATTGCTGTTGATTCATACACAACATCCAACATGCTTTTTTAATGGAGACATGCGTTGTTTATTGAACAAAGAGGAGGGGTGGTCACCCATGAGACAAAATCTCACAGTGTGTACCACCACAGAGGCTTCCATTAATTATTATTTATTTAATTAATTATCATGTAACTCAGAAATACCTGTGTCTGCTTAGGATTTAACACAACACAGGAGCTTTTCCTTATTATTTTAACACAGGGTTTGGGAACCATACAGTGCCTATGTGTTATTCTGGCTATCCTTTTACTCTTTTAAACATGACATTACGACTGGTTGTGGGGCAAGTGCTTGTTTTATAAGGGGCAACCCTGCTATATTTAATGGATTCACCTGTCACATCTACATTTTACATTTTCGACACAGAGAAGATGGACAATGAAAAAGACTTTGTTACTTTCCTATTAAAGACATATTACTTTGCTGCATTAAAATGTCTAAAAATGAGTAGAACTATGTTATATATACGGGTGAGTTGTGGGCTGACATGATTCCAAACATTTCCAACAATGTTCAAACCCAGAGAAATCTGTCGTTTTATTTCAAGACACGGTCTGTTTCATTTGGTTGCCGTCTCCTGTCTGTGGTGTCATATCTAATTTGCACATATGTCAGCGTTGTGGTTATCGCCAGAAGTTGTCATGAACTGACTTTTAATCAAGCTTTAAGCCACATTTTTACAATACACTTTTCAAATCTTGGTCATTTCTAACTATTCTAACCAGATGAAGGATTGTGAGTCATTAAACGTCTGGATCTTAAGTTATCAGAGAGAGAAGCTGAGCAAACATTAGCAGCAGTTTGGCTCCAGTCCTTGCGTGGCAAATAGCATTTGAGAAACGCTGATTTTAAGGTTACACTGCCTTATTTGTAGTTTTTACCAATTGAAATCACGGGGTCTGTTTGTTGTGGAGAGGAAGAGACCTCTGCGGATAATTTGGCTCCCGCTAAAAAATTCTTGAGCATCTGGATCTTAAGTTATCAGAGAATTAAGGGCTAGCTGGGCCCCTAAGCGATAAGCCGAACAGCATCATAGAAACACTGATGTTTTGGGGCTTTTTGGCCTTTATTTGACAGGATAGTGATGGCGTGAAGGGGGGAAGAGAGAGGGTATGACGCGCAGTGTGGTGGCAAAACAACTATTTCATGAACAGTTCAAAGGAAAAGTCTTCACACGTCGGCCGTCTTTCTTGAGTTTTGATAAGCATTCATGAATGGAGTCACACAGACATACAACCGCTAAACCATGAGCATGGAAAATTATCTTACAACCTAATGTCTGACGAGTTCCACCCGTACCAGCCAAACGCCAGTGCAGCCAGCCTCCAACATGGGAGATGAAAACCCAGGCAGAAGTCACAGGCCACAAGCACAGGCAAGCCAAACATCCCCCTCCCTATATGGCGAAGGAGAGGGTAAAAGACTTGTCTGTCTAACTACACTACCTAATAAGGGAAAAAAAAACTATATGATGGGGACAAAAAAATCCCTTAAACTAAACTCGACGCAAAGGGCTTCAGATGGGAATCAAACTCATAGCCGCTGCAGCAAGAACACAGCCTTTGTGTATGCGACGCCTGCTCTACCAGGTGAGCTACTTTTCACCCCAGAACACTGGTTTTTAACGTGAAAGTGGTTTATTCAGTGCTTTTACCGGTTTAAATCCTCTTTGTGGAGCAGTAGAAACCTCTGCGGATAGTTCAGCTTCTGGAAATTGTTACTGCTTTGACTGAGAGACCCCTCGCAGCAACAAATGACATGTCGTATGTTTTACAGTAACACACGCCAAGCGCTGTCAGTAATCAAAGGAAAGGATAATTCTATATGTAACTTTCAAAATTCACATTTTCTTCTTTGTGATGTTAAGTTTTGAAATGTCAAGACTAGTATGGCGCACATGCCCCTAGACTGAGTGCTGCTAGCTGTAGTAGTGGTTTTAATTTCATTTATCAAATTAGGCAGGAAGCCTCGACACACACTAACCAAAACATACCAGTCTAATGATGTATAGTTTCACAGATACACATGTACTTAACATCATTGAAATGTCCTGTACTCAAAGGATGCAGCTAAATCTGTCAAAGTCACAATACTCATTCTATAAATATTGCCATAACAACAACCTCCTCATTAAAAAGTGGCTTTTTAGATATGTTACCTTCAGAGAGAAATAACCTGTATTTCTTCAGATAAATGACTCATTGGGCTGATTTATCGATTCAGTGATCAGTGATTCAGTGCATGAGATACAGAGTGAATAAAATCAATGATATGCCTTTACTTTGAAATTCCCATGGCATGTCCGTTTCACCACCAATAAGACAAAAAAAGATGATGAGGATATTTACTTCGCTCTTAAGAATAAATCAGCACAGTGGAGATGTTTTAGATTTTGGGAAAAAGACGAGTCAACACACAGAGCACGTGTCATAGTGCAAACAAGGCCGTTATGAGATACAGAGGAAACAGAACGAACCTGACCGGACATCTCTAATCCACTATCTTGTTGCTCTTGCAACAACAATATTACAATATATCAGAATTTCCAAGTTCCCAGTCTGCAATTTCAACTGGAACGCCGCCTGTAGTTGGTTTTCTGACTTAGAAAATCGGAAGAACCTCACTAACCCCAACCTCACAATCCAAGATGGCTGCTAAGCGTATCAACAGTACTGAAAGCTGTAGTAATACACTGTTTATCAGCACTTCTGTCTAATATGTGTCTAACTAAAACAGTCACACATACAGTTCTGTCCAGCTTCTATCTTCTAAATGCTAGTTATCAACTGGTATTGCTAACAATGGCTACCCTGGCTTGAACTGGTAGCGCTAACAGCATCTTGTTGGCTTTCCGACTTGTTGTACTGACATGCGGTAAACTCAGGTGTGAAGTCTTTCCCAGCTCCAACCTCCAAGTATGTAATTTGCTAAGCTATGAAAAGAGGAAAAGTCCACTAGCCGCTAGGCTAATTAATGCAATGTAAAATCGCTGTAGCTTGGGGTGTCGGTGGCTTTGTGGATAGAGCAGGCACCCCATGCACAAGGCTGCTGCCGCAGTGGCCCGGGATCAACTCCAGCCTGTGGCCCTTTGCTGCATGTCTCTCCCTCTCTCTCTCTCCTCCTTTCACACTTCACTACCCTATCAATTAAAGGCAAAAAATTCCCTAAAAAATATCTTAAAAAAACTGCAACTTATGCAGACAGTACTAACTTTCATTCATTGCATATTCCTAGAGTATACTGTATGACTGTACTTATGATAAATAATATAAAATAGTGGGATATGGTGGGTAATTTCAGTAACAGCGGTGGAATAATCTGCAGTTGCAGTGAAGAGTTTTAGTCCAAATTGCAGGTTCTTCCCCCTGAAAAGTTCACGTATATGCTGAATACTCCCCGAGTTTAATGCTGACTTTTTGTGACATGTCACATCAGCCGCCCCCTAAAAGGTCCAGGCTGGAACACGCACAAAAACTACACAAAAAGGAAACACACTGAAAGCAGAAATAAAGGACGGGTGGAGGTGACCTCAGTAATTCGTGTCGAGTCAAATGTCAGCGGAGAGGGAGCGGGGAGGGGGGGGGTGGTTGCTCTTAGCTTGACGGCGGAGGTCTGGGATGGAGGTTGGAGAGCGGCGAGAGCGGTCATGGTCGGCGGGTGTCTGCTGAGGTCTTTGTTAAAGCCCATTCTCTCTGTGACTGCGGGGGGAAGCGGAGAGCGTCAGAGGCCGGTCGAGGAGACGGAGAGAAAATCAATGGAGCTGCTGGAGACCATCCTCTCGCTCTGCACGACGCTCATACTCACACAGCTCTCGTAGCTTTCTCCTGCTCTCTATACCTCAGCTTGACCCCTTCTTTCCCTTTTATTTCCACTCTCTGTCTAACAGTGTGCCTCGGTTTCCGTCGTCCTGAGCTGGAGTCTGTCTCTTTCCTACATTTTCTTCCTTTTTCCTCCCTTGACGGTAATACTTTACAAGCAACAAGCCTAATATGTATTGGACATCGGCCCATTTGGATCCAGAAATCTGTAGCTCTGCTTGAATGTGCGGCTTACGAGGGAGCTGAATATCATGAATAATAACCACCGAGCTTCTTACAGTAACAACGCACACACACGATGCCTGTACTTGTATTGTACGCGGCCACAATTGCCCACAGCTATCATCCATTGTTTTAGACGTTTAATTGGAAACACAAAAGCAGCCCACGCTCCTGCTAATGCACACATCCAGCCCCCAGAGATCTCACCAAGATACATTTAAAGTCTCCCCCCACAGGGGAACAGGAGAAACAGGTCCATTCAGCCGCCATCTGTCTCCCTCGTAAGGCCCCCGAGCTCGGGGACATAACACTTTTCTCCTCGATAAACAAGGTGTGGGCCACTAAGCACCGCTCCCCGGCTAAAGACTCCTGAATGCGACTGACCACAGCTTATCTGACTGAATATCAATAACAACACTACATTTTTTATGCTCTGCTTCCTCGACTTCAAGCCTATTAATCTGGCTGGACTGTTGAGGTAGAAAAAAGCCCACCAGCGCCTTAAGGTTTGATACAACATCTTCGCCCCTTTGTAACTTAGCTTGTCAAGAATAATGCATGAAGGTGCAAAGTGCATTCGATATCAGCATCTCAGGCAAACCAAACCTCTCTATCTCTACTTGATATAATAACTGTTCATACTGTGAGAAAAAAAGCAGAAAGAACTTGGGATCAATGCGTTATTTAAAGAAATAGACCAAGATGGTGATGCTCTACGCACACTTGAGCATAAACTGCTCTAAGCTGAGTAGCAGCACTGGTAG
This sequence comes from Epinephelus lanceolatus, assembly GCF_041903045.1. NCBI lineage: Eukaryota > Metazoa > Chordata > Actinopteri > Perciformes > Serranidae > Epinephelus > Epinephelus lanceolatus. The sequence continues at coordinate 5,753,344 of NC_135756.1, forward strand.
TAAGAGTGTCTAAATATTACAAGCAGGGAAATAAGATGATGTATTGTTTGTGGTTTTGCTTTAATACACCCATAAAGATGATTAAGACAATAAGATTCTTTATAGACCCTTTTACTGTTAGTAAACAGTATGACGTTCTTTGGAGGGCGGGGCTTAGCTGGAGGCAAAACAGTGTCCTTCAGACATTAGCCAGCGCTAACTAGCAAGTTCGGTTGTCTTGTTTTGGACATCAGAGAAAGATGATGTGAGTGGTGCATTCAGAAATACTAGCTCTGAGTGTCGTAGCGTACTCTGGCACAAACTGGACCATTCATAAATTCAGAGCACTGTTGAAATGTACCGTGGTTATTCAGAGCACCACACTCTCGGAGTGGCAGAGCGCACTGGCCGAGTGGAGTGAATGTGTGATTACCTTAACTGTCTGTTAATTCATATGGAAATATAACGCTCTGTTTCTTCCACCAACAGGGCTCTCATGTTAGTGTAGAGCGTCAGACTGAATTTACCAACGCACCATGTCAGGTCACTCACTCTCCGGGACCGCCAGTGTTACTTGAATAAGTAAACACTGACCAACGGGACCAGACTGGCCGACCCGTATGCTCTCACTCAGTGGATGGATGATGTCACAGGAAGCCAATCTTACAAAGGAGGACCACACTTGTTTGTTTTGCTATGGAAGCTAATGTTAGCTAATGCGCTAAAAAGTTAGCGTTACGAAGAAATCTGATATTCCTCTTAATCCCTCCCCAGTGTCTGATGAGGTGGACATGATAACCCTTAATACACATAACGTTGTTCATCCCTACAACAGGAAATACTTTTTCCCTAACCTGATATGAAGTGTGCGCTGCACATGTGAGCATTTTTGATGATGGCCTCCGTCCAGTCCTTCGGTCTTATCACATTTAACCATCTTTGTTTTTGTTGACGGGCAGTGGTGGCTGGTTTTGAGCCATGACTCCTTCTATTCTGGCTCCCAATAACACAACAAGACAAACACATCTTAAGACTCCTATGTAGCCTACAGCCCTGTGGGGTAGGGGCGTGTTAGCGTGGTAACTTCAGATTGTTACTGTAAGTGTCTGATAATATGGTGGAAAGGATCCATACAGAGAAAGAGCTTTTGTTAAATTGATAAGATCCTTTTTGTTTAACCAGAAACAGCCCTTTGTTTGTATGTGGACGGGAGGTGCTGCTGGTGGACAGAGGGTGGAACCTTAAGAGCACGCTGACCTGAATGCGCATCTACACTCATCATCACTCATCATCACTCCTCATCATCGGGCCTTCACTGCTGGTGCTGGCAGAAGGGTGGGGGAGAGGATGGATGACCAGGTCTTGTCAGATCATATCTTTGCGGCCTGGTAGCCAACACGGCGCAAACCAGTACTGGGTCGCAGCCTGTTCGCTGAGATTCACCTGTCAAACAGATGATTTTCAGCAACGATATTAAAGTCTTTCGCATACAATTTCAACAAGCTGACATTCTGACACACTGAATTAAAACCTGTGTAAATATCTCAATGTAGAATTACTACGCTTTGCCTCAGTGACTCTTGCAGTGTGCAGCAGAGTAAAAGTACAAAAATATTAGCATTTAAATGTCCTCAAAGAACAAAAAGTAAAAGTACTCAATATACAGAATGGGCTATTTCAGAATATTTCACATGCAACTGTTTTAATGTATTAGAATTAAGCTCCTCTCCCACTGCACAAAAAGCCCACGAACACCAGCTAACAACTGGCTTTTTTTATTTAATGGGAAAGTGTACAATTGGCATTCACACCCAGGTCAAATGACTTTGCAGTAGTCACATGTATTTAATGGCTCCAGCTCTAATCAGCAGAAATGGAAATACAACACCTGGGTGAATACACAAATTTAATTTCCCCCTTTACTGGCAAGATGCAATGACACCACACCACATAATACAGCCCATGTATGTGTTAATTTTGGTGGGAAAAAGGTTTATTATTGATGAATTAATCAACATCACTCCAATTTTGCAGCTGGTAAAGGTGGGGCTAATTCATTTCTATATAAACTACTGGTTACCTTGTGTTAAGTTTTATCTTTATCCATATAATACATCATAATTTATTGGCTGTTTATATTTGTATTGATCTGAATCAAAGTAACTAGTGACGTATGTTGTGAAATAAATGTAGTGGAGTGAAAAGTACAATATTAACTTCATAAATCTAGTGCAGTTTAAGTATAATGTAGCAAAAAAACTAAAGCACATGTAACTCAAATTTGTACATTACTCGAGTAAATGTACTCAGTTAAATTACATCACTGCTGAGGACACTGATGCAGCTTAAAGAGATGTGAAATTTACAGCAATCTTACTATATAATGATGAAAACTCTGTGTGTGTGTGTGTCTGTTCCACGTTTTTCTCCTCACTGACTTGGTCAATCCATGTGAAATTTGGCACAGTGGTAGAGGGTCATGGGAGGATGCCAATGAAGCAATATTACATCAGGTGGCCAAAGGGGGGCGCTATAGCAACCGATTGAAATTGCAAACTTAGAATGGGCATATCTCATGGCCCGTATGTCGTAGAGACATGAAACTTTGCACAGAGATGCCTCTCCTCATGAGGAACACATTTGCCTCAAGAACCCATAACTTCCGCTTATATAGATTTTCCGCCATTTTGAATTTTTTGGAAAACACTTCAAATCTCTTCCTAGGAAGTTTGAGCGATCTGCATGAAACTGGGTGAACATAATCTAGGGACCAATATCTAAAGTTCCCTCTTGGCAAAAGTTGGAAAACTTACTAAAACTGAGCTTCTATAAGGCAATGAATATTGCGGAGGGCGTGGCTCATCACATAAAGGTGTATAACATCTCAAGGGTTTCACCCATCACCACGCAACTTTGTAGGCATATGACCACACATAATCTGAGGGGACCCCTCCATTATTGACCCCATCAAACAAAATGGGGGCGCTAGAGAGCTCATTTCTTATCTAGGCCTAACCGCCATATTGATTTTTACTAATCTTGGTAGATATGTAGAACAGGACGCCTCAAGGTGACTGGAGAAATTTAACTCTAATTAGCAACTGGGTGGCGCTATAACAACAGAAAAATGCTTAAAAATGGCTAAAATGCGACCGATCGCTGTGGCTCCCCCTGTGGACCAATGTTGTTGGTTTGTTTCTAATTTTTGGTATGACTAAGTCATGGTATGGTATGCTGTACATAATCACAGAAACTGTCAGTGTGTCATTCTGTCAGTCAGTCATTCTGTCTGTCCCACGTTTTTCTACTCACTGATGTGGTCAATCTATGTGAAACTGCAAACAGGCATTGAGGATTGGCATAGGTAGAAGGTGACAAAGCTACCAGTGGGTATGGACTAATGGATATAGTTCAGAGAATCCAGAGGACAGCAACAAAATGTAATCCCCCACGCCCAGCCCCCCACAAAGTTATTGTAACTTTTTATTTACACGCAACAAAATTCGATGTCTTTTCAAAAACCTTCAATGACTTTTACTTACTCCATGACTTTTCCAGGTTTTCCATGACCGTGAGAACCCTGTTGATAAGAGAATATTGTTCCAAGTTAATGTGATGTGAAGTTAGGAATGCTACAATAAAATGTAATTTGTGTTGAGGTCACTATCGACTGTTCACAGCAGCAAACTCAACAAGTGATCTGTTGAGGCATCAGACATAGAAAACTTTCAAGAACCATGTCACATTACAGAAGACGGTGAGATGCCAAAACCTGCTGAACAGACTGAAATAATTTAAAAACAAAGTGATTACTTTCCACCTTAAGTGTAATCCTTTCTCAAATCTCAACAACGAAACTGGAGCTGCAAGTATAAAAATGAGTAAAAATCCTAAATTTCAAATACACACACTTTGCTTTAAGCACATAAAGTCACAGTACGTCAGCTCTGAAAGGGTGATTTCTTCCGTGTAATGATGTATTCTCTGATGACAAGCCTATCACAGCAGTATGCTGATAAAGAACACAACTGCCTTAAGTGGAGTTATAGGGATTAGCCCATTAGGCTAAATCAGCTAATTACATGGAGATTTTCTTACCGTTCCTCCGGCTAATTAATTGGAACGACTACCACCACTGTGTTCAGGAAATGAGTCCTCTCTCAACAGAAGAGGTAAAAAATCAAAAATACTACAGTTTTCATCCACCTTTTCCTCCCGTTATAGCACCTTAAAGGCAAAGAAAATTATCAGCCTCCTAATTTTCACCTGCCAAGAGAAGGATGGCAAAGAAGAGAGTTCGGGGATGTAACACTCTTATTCTCTGGTGTTTAAATTAGCAGCACTCTGTATTAGTTTGGAAAAAGGTGAGTCAGGTACAGGGGAAGCGCTGCAGAGTCAAAATCACTCCATGATTTGATGATTTAACGTGCATAATGTAGATTTAATGTTTAAATCTATATCCTGTCTTCTGTGTCCTGAGACAACCTGTGGGAACACACCGACTGAAAATGAATAGTGCTCGCCAGCAGCATCTCAATTAGAGGTTGCACCTGTGCTTAAGCCAATTATGCTCATCCACTTGAAAAATAAATGAGTCATTATGCATCCTGTAAGGCCAGGGAAATCAAAGTGTTTTCAAAGTGTGTGGACCAGAAACACGCAGGACAAGAGAAGTTTATAGAATTCATTTATGAGAGATTTTGAGCTCTGAAAGGAGAGAGGACAAGAACAGTAAAAAATAAAGAGTGAAATGATTTTTCTATGATGCTGTGTTCATTACAGCCTCTTCCTGACCTGCTGAATAGGCGCCTTCGTCAGCCAGGTGTAACCATAAAACTCCCACTCTCAAAGCGTGGAAGGCGTCTAACCTTGAAGGCACTCAAGCTGTAAATTGACAGTCAAAACACCGCTGGCTTTTAACCAGAACCTTGCCGCGGATATCAAGTCTCGTCTGGCCGGTCGTTTAACTCTGCGAGACCAAAAATTAATAAAAAAGTACAGGAGAAAGAAGTACAGAGTGAACTCGAGAACTAGACCAGAACTCAAGAAAAAAAAGCTGAAAGGGGATGAGAAGCGAAGAGTGTTGAGGAGCAAAGAGCCGACACAGACATAACACCCACCAGAGAGAAGAAGATACACGTGTACATGGACAGAGAGAAAGAAATAAACCAAGAGATCGACTATATAATATTCTACATGGTCAGAAGTATGTCGACTCCCAAATGTTACACCCAAAAGTGGTTGTAGGCTGGTTTCAGGCGTTGGATTCTGGTCAGAGGGATTTGCTCCCATTCAACCACATGTGCATCAGTGAGGTTGGGCCCTGATGTTGGGTGATCAAGCCTGGCTCAGTTCATCCTGAAGATGTTTGATGGGGCTGAAGCCAGGAAGTTCTTCTTCCACATCAAACTGGGGAAACCATTTATACATGGAACTGGCTTGGTGCAAAGAGCGATCATGTCAGAACATTTAGGCATCTTCTTCAAACTGTTGCCACAAAGTTCAGGGTTTTATCCTACATAGAGGAATTTTCAGTGCCCCCTCGGGCTGGGTGATATGGACAAAAATTCATATCTCGGTATTCACAGGCTGACTGGCGATACACAATATATATTGCGGTATTTTCTAGGAAATGGGCTACATGTTTTCAGTTGCGAGTCATAGCCATATTTGAGATGTCACAAGCACTTTTACAGAACACACTGTGATCAAAATAAAATGTAAAGACAGGGATTTTGTTACACCTCCAAAACCACAAGTGGGCGGCAGGGTTTCTGTGAAGGGCTGTACAGTTTAGTTGATTCAAAACACACATTAAACACACATTAAACATGGCTTAATAGAGACAATTTCAAACACAAGTACACAAATCAGCTTCACTATAACTCGCAGCATTCACAGACAAACACTTGTCTTTATCTGGACACATTTTCCCCACAAACACAACATGCTAACATTATTAGCACAAGCCTATGGCATTTTACATTGTATAAATTAGCCTAGCAGCTAGCGGACTTTTCCTCTTCTCAAATGAAACCAGGGACAACAGCAACATTTAACAAAGGTAACATTACAAAATTCAGCTCCATTACAACTCACAAGGTTCACTGACAAAACAACTGTCTTATACTAAACACGTTTTCCAAACAAATACAACATGCTAACGTTTAGCACAAGCCTATGGCATTTTACATTGTATAAATTAGCCTAGCAATGAGCAGAGATTTCCTCTGCTCATATGAAGCCAGGATAAATCACACACAAGACTTAAAATAGGCTATATTGTCTTCACAATTCATTGTTTCTTATCTGCGAAATTAAAGTAAATAAAAGCTTTGTTTCCACTGAGGGAAATGGTTTCAGCTTACAGAAACAGACAGGAAGTTGCTGCGAACTGTATTTACATTTCTGCCGAGGTGCACGTCAGGTTACGGCTCTGTTGTGGAGAGCTTGTGAGTATATAAGTGGGGCGGAGCTGTGTGGAGATTGTGAAAGAGGTTGTCTAAATTTATATCTTGCTTGAGAATATATCGATATATCGTACATATCGGTATATCGCCCAGTCCTGGCCCAAACCATGAGAAACAGCCCCGACTATAAGGACACATTCCCTCAGCTGGCTGGACGAACGGATGGATATAATGGATATAGACTTTAACAGAAGCAGAGTTAGATAGTAAGACATGTGTGAATGGATAAAGAGACCGAAATTATAGAGATTAAGATAGAAAAGAGGAAAAAATACGGAAATAGATATGGAGAAAAAGAGTGCACATACTGTAGGGAATGAAAGTTACTGGTAACAGTACGATAATAAATGCTCTGTTCAGCTTGCAGGACTTGCTTGGCTAGAGAAATAGACGGAGAGATGAATACAACGATGGAGAGATAGAGTGGGAAGTAGAAAGATGGAGACCGCCAGAGAGGGATGGATGGGAAGATAAACAGTGATAGCGGGAAAGAACACATACAGAGGGACATAGAAAGAGGGAGAGAAAGCAAAATACAGAAAGAGAAAGATCACTGACGATAGACGCTGTAAACAGAGTGACAGAGAGACAGTAGATGGATAAATCGATGGGTTTATACATACTGTAGATAGACAGACGGACGGGCAGATAGACAGAGCGAGAGTTAATTCCAGCTCTCACAGACTTGTTCACAGGTGTGGGTGGGTGGAAGAGGAGGAAAGAATGTGGGAGAGAAGGGGAGGGTAAAGAAAAAAAAATTCAAATGTCTGGGTTTTCACACCGTTAATTTAGCCGTGCAGAGCCCCATCGCACCATTCTCTCACTCTTCCTCGCTCCTGTCGGAAACATGCTAATTAGGGAAGCCGACTGACGTGAGCGAGGTTTAAAGGGTAATTAGCATAAAAATCCTACATGCTGTATTTTTACTTTCTCTAATCAACACCCTCACACGTACACATTTTTCAGATGTGAGAAAAAGCAGTTTGACGCAATTAAAATGAAAATTAGCATCCGGGAGGAGTGGTGGTGGTGGAGGGGAGGGGAGGAGAGAGGAGGGAGACAAAATGTTCTCCCCTTGCATTTTGTTGTTTTTCTTGTCGCTGCACTTTTTTTTCTTTTTTCTCCGAGACTCTGAAGAAAGAAAAACAGTGGATAATGTTATTGTTTTTACAAGCAGAAGACATGTCAAGCGACAGCGATGCAGTGTTCTCTGCGTAGCTGCTGCTATCTGGTTCTCTGTCACCGACTGACAATCTTATCTCTGCCTCTCGGGAACTTCGATTCACTGTGCTCGACATGGTGAAAATATGCTTTTTCTCTTATGGAGTCTCTTGTGTGGTTTGAGAAAAAAAAAAAAAACAATCCTCTCCAGATAAAAATGATGATTGCACAAATGTTTGCTAACACTTTTTACTTGAAGAGGTGCTCACAAGACACTGTAAGAGCCTCATAATCATCATGGTCAGAGTGAACACAATGTGCAAAAAACACATCATGGGTTTCATGTTATCTACATAATGGCTCAGTACTGAACTGAACATACTCTGCTCATGTTTTTCAGATGACAGCGCTGGCTTGGGATCTGCTTGTATTCCACCACAATGAAGTTCATGTGACTCAGAACACACTCACGCATTTTCACACATTGGTGCTCCTTAACAAAGAAGCATGCGTGGTCCGTGTGTTGAAGCGACTCAGCAGCACACTGCAGACTTGAATCAAAGAGCAGACTTTGGCATTTCCTCTGTTCTCCTGTTTGGATTCCTCCTGCACCTGCACAGTCTGAAGGTATTTCCACCAGTCACTTGAAAGGAGAACAGAGAAGCTTTAAGCTCTGTTGAAAGGTCCAAAGAAAGGTCTCCGCAGGGTCAACAAGAGACGAGCTGTGTGGATGGTGGAAATAGGTATTCTGCACTGCTGTTGCAACTGCGAGCGTCGCCGAGCAGTGTGCAGAATTTAATTTTTATCAGACATGATGGTTTAGGCGCTACTCTTTGTCAGGTCGTAACAATACCTTCCCGTGCTTCAGCTGACAAGTAGCAACAGCAGCAACAGACCTGGCACATATTCATCCAGGAGGGATGATGATTATTGAGCTAACACGCTATTATTACCGCAAATAAAAAAAGAAATAGAGCTGGCTGATTGCCCATACAGGTGGCACGAGTATCATTCCAGGTGAGTTATTCGTTCTTTGAAAAGAGTAACACGTACTTGTACATAATGCTAAAAAGCAAAAACAACTTCACATATTTTGGATTGCGAGAACACGTCTGAAGTAGTGTGGTAAAATTTTTTATGAGTGCATCCTTGACATTTTACATAAGAAATTATAAGTGTATATTTCCTCTAATACACGGTAATTGAATAAAAAGGCAGAAAAGACGGATTATTTCATTACTTAAGAGTTCATGAGATCTATAAATACTTTAAAAAGCCAAGTAAAACTAACGTGACCCTTGGGGAGCATTTCAGAGCAGCTGTCAAATAACTTTCAATTAAGCCAAAATTTCATTTTCTCCATAACTTGCTCCATACTACTACTTCTAAATTATTCCAATATCTCAAGAGCCGTCATCTCTATCAAACTTCAATTCACTTCTCCTCAGACACTAACAATGTAGGAATTAAATTTTCCTGCCTGTGCTTGACTTCCTTCATGAAACCCTACGAGGGGAGACAGGAGGAGGAGGAGCAACGAGTTGACCTTGGAGCCTCGTCTCAGAGCACCATATTGCTCCACACCTGGGAGGCCCAGGGGGAATGGGAGAACCCGTCACCCCTTGGAGCTTTGCAGATGGACTGGAGCTGCAGCCGAGCAAGAGAGGGGGAGAGACAGAGAGACAGGGAGAAGGAGAGGGGCTGGATGAGGGTAAGAGGAGAGGGAGGATGCCCTACGATGCCTTAAGGGATCCATATGCTCTGCTGACTCAAGCCAATGACACCGATGATTGTGATTGGTTCAGAAATAGGCCAAAGTGGGCCGGTCCACTGTCCTCAAGTGCAGCAAGGACTCTTAAGATTTATTATCGTTCAGATTACATGTATATGAACTGAGTTTCTCATCAGGAGGAGATGGTGGATGGCGTGACAAAGACACAGCTGCCAAGCAGCACACAGCAGCAGATCATGTTGAGTCCTTCAACAGAAGCGGGTATTTCTGATGACACGGGACATTTCATGCCGTGTTTGTTGAGATAAAACTGACCTATTTTACAGCCACATGTCAGGACATTACAGCTATGTCTGATGCAACAAAAGCAGGTATTTAACAACAAATCGTGACATTTCCAGTTGGTTTGTTGCAACAAATCCCTGTGTTTTTTAAGCCACATTTCGAGACATTACACCCTCGTTTGTGGCTATAAAACCTGGTATTTTTCAGTGATGCGTTTGGAATTTAAAACCGTATTTGTTACTACAAAATTGGGTATTTTTTTTATGCACACATATGGATGTTTATAGAAATGTTTGTTGCCCCAAAAAAAAAACTGACATTTTTTGGCAATAAATCGGGACATTTCAAGCCATGTTCGTTGCAACAAAACATTTTTTATCGACACGTTGGGATATTATGGCCGCGTTTGTTGCGACAACACCATTAATTTTTTAATGACACGTGGGGACAATTCAATCCTTGTTTTTTACTACAAAACTGGGTATTTTTTAACAAAATGTCTGTATATTTCCAGTTGTGTTTGTTGCCACACAATGGGGTATTTTTTTTAAGATAAGTCAGGACATTTCCAGCTGCGTTTGTTACATCAAAACTGGGTATTTTTTAATGATGTGTTGGGACATTTGTAGCCGCATTTGTTGTAACAAAGCTGGGTATTTTTTAACCACACGTCGGGACATTTCCAGCTGCTTTTGCTGTGTCAAACCTGAGTAGTTTAGAATGACATGTTGGGACATTTGTAACCATGCTTGTGAAGTTTTCATCCATGTTTATTGCGTCAAGTTGGGTATCTGAAGCTAAAACACAATCTTTTCTGAACCCCAACCAAGTGTTTTTTTGTGCTTAAACCTAACCACATGTTAACCACAGCGTAGACACAACATAAATTAAAAAAACTCAAATGTAAATAAATGTCAAGCTCTAATATATCCACTACATATAAAGCATATAAAGTTAACGTATGAAATGTTCATTTGTAACATAGCCATGTTTTGTAGAAACGTACAATGCCAACACTTATTCTGAAGACAACATAAGTAACACTGAATTCAATCCAGGGAATCCTGCACACTTGTCTGCAATCTGATTTAAATGTTCTTTTTTTTTTATTCCATTTCCAAAAAAACCTTATGCAAAAAGAGCTTCCCACAGAAAACTAAATCTACAGTAAATATATAATCAACCAAACTTCACAGTATGTATAATATCTGCAGTGGGCGACACTCAAAAGACTATATTTGGCCATTTCTTCTGACCTTGCATAATACATAGGAACTGCAAGTTCAAATGTTGAGAAAAGTTAAATAAAAAATCTGTCAAGTGTCCCTTTCTCTACTTGTTTCATCAAAATTTCCCACTCATCCCTGCAAGCTCTCCATCGCTGCTCTCCACAGTGTTAAACCTACAATATGTCCTTCTGAAATGACGAAGGCAGAGAAGTATATTGGTGTAAAATGTGTCGACTGCTGTGTGTTTACGAAGAGCTTGAAGAAAGAGAAAGAGAGTAAGTAGGTGCATGGGCAGAAGAGATGGAAGGTTTTGCTTCCCTTTGCTGACAACCTGCAGCATATTCTTGGGGTTTCTGTCCATATTCTAAAATAAATGTGTATCTACTGCTGTACTGGTTATTAAAATGACAATAACTTGTGATTCTAGGAATTTAAAAAATGATCATTTTGTTAGCATGCGACAAACTACAGCTCCCATGAGGCTTTGACAGCCCTCATGTGAGCATGAGTCATGGAAGATGGCAGATGGAAACAAGCTGATAATATCTGATGTGTTATTCTTTGACTGTGACTTTTTGTGGAACAAAAGTGTTGTGTATCGCAGTTTCAGCCTCCACCGAGAAGCAAGAACACCGCCTGATGAAAAGGAGCACGAGTTGTCAGTCACCTGACAGCAGAGCAAGGTGTGTGAGAGGTGTGAGACCCGCCCAGCCCTTCCCTGTGGTGATGTCACCGTCACTGCGGTGACTCGGCACGTGTTCCAGAACCATCGCCAAGAGTGAGAGGGCTGCTTGCACCCTTACCACATCCCCTCTGACCACCCCCTCCTCCAAATGCCACCACCCTTCTCTCCCACCGTCCTCAGCCCTTCTCATCACCTCGTGCCATTTCCCTCGGAGCCGACCGCCATCTGTGTTTCGAGAAATACTCCCCGTTCGTTTTTCTCTGGATCTCGCCACTCTACTTCTCTGTGTTCTGACTCGCAGGATGCTGCCGCAGGGTTTCTCAAACTCTTTCATGTCAGAGACCCCCAAATAAGCCAACATTAGTCCACAGACCCCCCCCCTTTGATCAGATTTCTTCCAAGGCAGCCATATGGGAGGATGTTTGTTGATTCAGTATTGAATTTCAGAACACACTACACTGGATGTGGAGAGCTGAGAGCTGTACTCATTCGTATACATTCTGTAACTGGGGTCATTTCTACTAAATTGAATTATATTGAATTTTCGTTCTGTTAGGGGGCCCCCCAGGAACTGCGTCGAGAACCCTGGGGATCCCGAAACCCCACTTAGAAAGCCACTGCAGCTGTGTATAAAGAGCAGGAGACAAACAGAGAGCAAGAGAGGGAGTTGCAACCTAAAACTAATGTTCTTTTCCTCCAAAGGGCTAAATGGAATAATAAGTCCTCAGGCTCTTCTCTGCAGCTGTCAGAAAGATCAAGTTACAGCCCCGTATGAGCAAGCACAGTAAGTGAGAGTGTGTGTTTGTGCAGGAGTGTGTCCACAGTATGCGAGTGTTTCTGCAGAGTGTACTTAACACACTGTATTGCCATCTGCACATGTCTATATAACCAATTTGGCTGCTTAAACGAGCCAATGAGCTGATGAGCCAGGGGCATCATTAAAAATCATATTCCCATCTTTATTCCTGACTTATCTTATCTTATCTCTACCCTTATCTTTATCTTCTTCTTCATCCTATTTCATACTCAACATATTCTCTTATCATCATTTTTATCTGTATCTTTTTTTTATCCTCATCTTTATCCTCGTCCTCATCTTATCTTTGTCTTTATCTTCATCCTTATCTTATTTCATCTTTACAGGCATGCTCCCCTTATCTTTGTCTTTATCCTTATCTTATTATATCTAATCTTATCTCTGGAGTTTGAGAGGGGTTGAAAGGGGTGAAAGGAACATTTTTGGCATGAGTGAGTCTCGTACCTCTGTTGGAATGCTTTTGTCAGAAAGATAAGTCCAGTGCTAACAAGCTGATGTTGAGAAAGTATAATATTTACCATGTCCACCATCTTTGCTTAGCATGTTAGCATGCTAACTAGTGATGTCGAGAATATTTCTGACTGCTAACGTGTCGGTCCAAAGGTTAATTTTGCTTCTTTTCGGTTTGCTGCCTTGCACAGCTCCTGATCTGGGAGGAGCTAGGTAGTTACCGCTAGTACCGCCATCCCAACCCAACAGCTTTACTGTGGAATAATGTGCCCACCTTTAAGTCTTTCTCCACATTGCCCTGGTGAGTAAGCAGCTCAATTTTGAGCCTTACACTCCCTTTAGTATTGTTAGCACTCTTAGCTCTGTTAGTGCCATTAGCAGTGTCAGCACGGCTAGTGTTGCTGAGATAAATTACAATGCTAGAGGGGTTTTGTGGCTTAGATGAAGTCACTCACTAGCCGGGGCTACCTGGGAGAAGAATGGAGGATGGCCACCATGTTTCCGCAGCAACGCTGTAGCGTCAGGACAGGCTTGGACATACTTTCCACACTGAATGTCCACAGACAGGTGAGGTCACACGGACACACACGAGGTGCTTTACACAGTACAATTGTGGGTTTAACGTGAGCCCCCAGCAGTGCGCAGGAGGACTGTGAGGTGAGCTTACCGTTCTCCGACAGGCGATATCTTGTAAAAGTGAAACCCAAAAGACACTCCTGGGTCTGCAGTGAATGGGTGCGGGTACATGATGGCTCCTCATTCGGAATGAAATAAATCTGAATGAAATCATTCCGAATTAAAGTTTTTCCAGGTAGTTTACATGGGAAATATTCATCCTGAATTCATCGCCTTTATTCGGGTCCGTGCAAGGTTTGGGGCAGGGAAGGTTTCTGATTGGATAGGGGGCGGGGCGGATGTTACACGTTTACGTTTACCAGAAGAAAACACTGTAGTCCTCGCTCCGGATAACAAGATGCTTGACGACGCCGTTCTTAGTGCCTTCTTCGGGCTTGTTTTGCTGATATTCTTGAAGCAGCAGTACGACAACAACCTTGTTCTGCTAATGCTTCGTCTGTTGAGGAGGAGAAGAGAGGTAGAAGGTCGAAGAAGGGAGGTAGAAGACCGTGCTTTGGCGAATGGAAACCAGTTAGTGCAACAAGTCACGTGTGCACTATATACGTCATCGTGCCAGAAGGGCAAGGAAACGAGCATGTGCAGAAAGACCGGAATGAACTTAAAGAGGAATGAGTGTATACAAGCGCGATAAATTATTTCATTCGGAATTAGAAACGGAATATTCCAGCACCTTACATCGGAATGAATTTTCAATCACATTGGCCATTTTCATTTCGAATTAGGTGTTTACAAGATCACTTTTAACAGGAATGTACTTTCACTCCAAATGAAAAGGGGATTAAACGGTCCATGTAAACGCACTCAATGTCTCTCAAATATCAAACATAAAACTAACTTCACCGTGGTGAGGGGGCTGTGGCTGGCAGTGTTCTGGACCAGACTTGAGTGTGCAACAAGAGTTTGGAGCATGGACAATCAGCATCCTTGTTCCGTGTACAGTCTGTGCGATCGCAAAAAAAATGGGCGATCACAAGGACATCTGCATAGGAATCCATGCAGACTCTCATGAACATAGGTGGATGACGACAATTACGTCACCTGAACCAAAGCAGACCCTCATGGACATGGGGACGCAGAGACTATGACTCGGCCCTTGCTCGCCAAAATCACTGCTGCCTAGCTCCCACCTGACTCGAGTGGTGCCCAGTGCAGTAAACTAAGGGGCAGCAAAATGAACCTATAGACTGATATGTGTAACCAGTAGCCAAGGGTAGCTAACCATCGAAGACCAAAGGGTGGGCAGTGACATGATACACATTCTACGCAATTGTAGATACACTTGATACACTCACTGCCAAGGTATACAGTTAAAATGGGATTTAACAAAAAGTCCTAATGCATATTATTGCACATAAAAACAACTGAAATGTGTTTAACTGGGTTCTCTTCAGTTCAGAGTACGGTATAGTGATGGCTTTGGGGTAGAGACTGTTTATGAATCTTGTGCGTGATTTGATGGACCTGTAGCGTTTTTTGGAGGGCAACAGCTCAAACAGGTGATGAGCAAGATGGAATGAGTCTTTTAGGATGTTATGTGTTTTCTGTGGGCACCAGGAGGTGAAGACGTCAGGGCAGGTAGCTGAGACCGAGTGAAGTGGTGGACCAACCAACGGAGAAGAAAGGATGCACTGTGATGGCTGCATATTGAATATCACAGGGTGTACTGGGCCAAGTCAACACTGGAATTATGAGATCCCTTCCACTTACTGTAACTCTGTTCCTTAAGGATAGACAGCCTCATTCAAGTGCTGTCACTTCCATTCCATCTATTCCTCTGATCCCTTCTGTAACGGCCAGTTAAATAGCCAGTAATGCCTTTTAGCTTGTTAGTGCTGGATGCTAGTGAGCCCAGACAGACTGGGATGGACATATGGAGGGAGTCTGGCAACAGACTCGCGGTCCTGATGCCAGCTCCTCAGAAACATTCACACACACGCACACACCCACCTACAAAACACACATATCGGCACTCCTTCGTATCTGTTGTCCAGAGCTCTGAGCCGTCCCTACTTCCTGCTGTCCGATTATCTCAGAATCTGCTCCATACGACCATCGTGGGAATTTTGGAACCTCCTCGATTTCCCATCATCCCTCTCGGCCAAGGGCAGGCGTCCAGCATGAAGGCTGGACCGCTCCCCGTACTCGCAAATTCCCACCCGCGGAGAGGGAGGATGGGATGGCAGATAAAGGCGAAAGCAGCGGGCACACAGCGAGCGCAAAGCTTTGTTCAAAGAACAGTCCAGCATGGATCGCTTCCCGACCCTCACATCTTTGTCTCTGTGTCTCCTGCCTCGCACGGGTGTGTGTCAGCTCATTTTGTGTGTGTTGTCTGGTGCCTGTGCTGACAGCTGGCCTGGAAATCCTTTCCAAGAGTCACAGGTTGAGTTCTGTGTGAAACAGAGAAGTATTATTGGGAGGCCAGACTGACAATGAGACCGCTTGCTGTCTCTATTTTTATTAAACCGGCGTGCAAATGCAGAACCAATCTCTTCTTCTCATATTGGTCTGATCCCAACTGGACCTTGTTTGTTATTTCATATATTAGTGCTGTCATTATTAAAAGTAGGTGTTGTTATTGAAGCTTTTTCTTTGTATGACATCTTCTAAAATCCAATAAACTTCAGACTGTAACTGTGGAGCATTTTAAACTTCAATAAATCCTGACCTTGTGAATTTGTAGAAATTATTTCATTTAGGGCTGAGTATCTGCAGTCTTTACTCTACAGTGCATTTCACATTTAATGTCACTGGAAGGAATTTAAAGAGGAATTTGACGGAGTGCCAAGAGTGACACGAGGCGCTTCCTGTACAGTGCAAGACAGGCACAGCTGTTCTATTAATGTGCCAGTGTGTGAAGCATCTTTATGCACTTATATTGGAGGATAAACAAATTTAGCCCTTTAGGTGGAGGAAAATTTTCACATTGTACGTTTCATATGCATCATATCAGCGTTTCTAAAGTTACCTTGTCATCTGAAGGTGGAGGGGATGGCATCGGCGAGACGCTTGCTAAGTTGTAGACCACTGATTGAGACTAACCAACAACAAACCCGTAGTGTTTTAGTGACCCTTTGCTGATTTTTCAGCAGGTATAGCAGCACAAAAAGCAGTTATTTTTCACCAAGACATCGCTGTGTTTCCTGGCAGGAAGTGCCACGAAAAGTGGTTGGTTTGTAGAGAGCTGTGTTTCCAGAGAGGATTGCGCCCCTAAAACCGGTGTTTTGAGCCAAAACATGATCTTTTCCTAACCATAACCAAGTGTTTTTGTGCCTTCATGTAACCACACGTCAACCATAATGATGTTGAAATTAGGGTTGTCCCCTAATATTCGACCAAACGTCAGTCATCCAGAAAGGTCATTAGTCGGTAAGATTTTATTGGTCGCTTAGGGGGTGATCACACAGAAATGAAATGCTAGAAGCGCGACGCCAGTAAAACAATTGTTTTCGGCGCATCTGACCGACGTTCAAGCATCGTTTTAGACGGGCGTTTTTCCGGCGTCTTTTTGGACGCGCGTTTTTGTAGACGCGCGTTTTTAGATGTGCGTAGACGCTGAAAAGTTAAAATATTTTCAACTTTTTGAACGTCAGACGCCAGTAGCACCATTCATCATTGTCGTCATTGGCCCAGGCAGCCAATCAAATCCTCCTTCCTGTTTTGTTGTTGCAGTTACGGCAGTTTAGTCAGTTACGGCAGTTACGAGCGACAGACAACACAATGCAATCCGAAGACGAGAAATTTATCCTGACAATATTTGATTTTTAAGAATTATACAACACACGCACACCTCAGTACTCGAACAAACACAGGAGGAGACACGCATGGAGCTGTGCGAGCAGCGCAACAAATTTGTCTGGTGAGTACAACGTAATTGAGGACGACGATATCGTTGTAGCAGCTAGTTAACTTTCAAACAGTGGGATATGTGAGAGGGCTGGTGACCTTATTTCGTAGTTCACAGTTTTTGTGCTGCATTTTTATGAATGAAAAGTGCTACAAACAAAGTTGGCTCATGATAGTTTCATGTAAGCTAGTACTGTCTCTGCTGTCTTTGAGGGAAACACTATATTCAAGGGGAGAAAATATAAATATAAAATATAGGCCTATATTAATGAAGGTTCATTAGTACGGTTTTGTATTTCTCTGTAATGTAGCACAGTGTTAACAATGTTACTGATACTATTCTTTCTCACACCTTCAACTCAAACCATCAAAATATATCATTTAATAATTACATTCATATCGTAAACATGCGGGTGACTAGTCGACTAATGGCCCTAAATGACAACTATTGGTCGACTTGGAAAATTCTTGCACAATTTACATTTTTTTTTTCCTAGTTGTTGGACTGCAAATTTTTCAGACGACAATTTCTTTGTTTTTTTTACTGTCTTCGCCTTCAGTATCTTTGCATATACCTAAACCTGTTAGTGATTACAGGTTAAAGCCTGCAGGTGTACCAAGGAATTCAGTGCAGAACGTACTCTAATCTTAACGTTGTGTCTCATCATCGCTCCATGCAACTGTTGTCTAATCCCCCTGTCTTCCAGAGCGCAGCAGCAGGTGGGTCTGCTCCTTTGTGAATAATGAATGCTCTGGGACATTATGCGAAGCAGCAAAAAAACTGTTTTATACATTTTTTTCCACTGATGTTAATTTGACGTGATCAGACCTGAGCTAAACCTGCCATCCACCTGTCATTGTCAGCAAATGAAATCCGCTCTGGTCTTATTGTGTGAGTGAGAAATGGGAGGCAGAGGGAAGTGGACATCCTGACCTCTCCCAGAGCTCTGCGAAGGTTAGAGAGCAGCACAGGCCTGTGGAGCGCTGAGGGCCAACGGCGCACATAAACATGCATTCACATTATATGCATGAATGCACTCAAATACACACTCACAGACGGAAAAACATCCATACACACTCCTACTGAACACTCATTGGCGTGGACATGCCCAGACGTTCCTGTTCTCACAAAATAATAACACCAGTAACAACCAGCCGACTCTCTATGCCACACATGTCAGGTCATGTCCCATGATGTGAGGGTAAGAATAAAGACGTCATCTTCATCATCATCATCATGCACAAGTCAAGTCAAACAGCTAATGTGAGCTCTCACAGTGAGCTCCATGTTAAAGCTGCACGAGGCAACTCTGACAGCCCCCAGTGGCGGCGTGATGTAATACTTTTAATTTTTTAAAGCCTGAGGACTTTGCTGCCTAGAAATTATGCAACATGATACTGAGCTGCTGGCTGACACAGTTTCTTCTCTCCAATCGGGTGAGGATGGAGATGGTGAGGAGGTTCAGTCTTCATGAATCCTCCTCCTTTCTCTGGATGTATAAAGTCTATCCTTTTTAAATGAAAATAGTCAAATGCTACAGATTAAACTTGTCACTGGGATTTAAAGATGATTCAAATTAAAGCTGGTACAGCTTCAGGGTAAAACATTAAAACTACTCCAGCTAGAATTTGAGAAATCCAGACTTTGGTGCCTCCCAGTGGAAAGAGACAGACTGCATGGTTGCTGCATTTGCCTGCAAACCAAACCTCACAGTAACTACAAAGATTGTATAGGAATAAAAATATCCTACATATAGTGACTTTAAAGGAATACATCACCCCCCAAAATGAACAGTTGTGTATCAGTTACTCACCCCGTGTTACGTTGAATTTGTGAATACGACTTTGATTTTTCTTGCATGCCTTTGGTGAACGGAGAATCCCAAAAACTAAAAAGACTCTGGTGAATTGAAGTCATAGGGGTCCACCTTTAACAACAGCAAAACTGTATCAAAAGATTCATTTACAAACTCTCACACAACTCATGCGGTAAAATCCAAGTCTCATTTATCCAGTCATTGCACTGGACATCTGCATTGCATCTATTTTCTCTTTAAAGCCAGACTCCCCTGACATCAACAGTAATTTTACCTTGCTGAACACAGGAGCTGCTGGTCTACCACTGCCTCAAACTAGGGATGCATTGTATTGGATTTTTTGCCGTAATCCCATATGCCGCTATATAACAACACATTTGGCCAATAACTGATACCGATATCAACATATCTACTCTTTTCCCCACCTAATTTTAGTGATTAGGTGGGGTCCGCGCTATTGTGCACATACTGTCTCATCACTTGACATTCAATAACATCAACGCACATTCTACCCAACAATCATTATCAGGGCTTGACGCTAACTTTTTTCCCAAGGAGCACATGTGCTCCTAAGTTGAAAAAGTAAGGAGACACAAAGAACTTTGGGGGCACAATGTAAATTGATCAAATAATGTGTTTTCCGTAATAAACGTGATGCAAATAGACATTTACAAGCAAAATTATTTAATGAATTTGTATGCAAAATGTACAGAAAGGCAAAATCATCAAGTTTTGAAAAAGTATTGCAATTTAATTTTGTCTTTAATGTTATTATCTTATATATATTATCTTTGCAATATGATTATCTTATATAATGTTATTACTATCCTAAAACATTCTCCAGGTCCTCTGAAACTCAGCAGGACTTATTTCCACCCTGCCCAGCAGCGGTACCGTGGAGAACGGTCCCTAACTGCGGGGAGAACGTAGCAGGCTTCCCCGGAGGTCCGCTGCTTTTCCCGGTCCGTCTCCTCCACACTTCGACTTATTCCCACCCTGCGACAGTGGGACTTATATTCATTGTGCCGACAGTGGCTTGGACCACCCATAACCGTGTCACACGGGGAAGAGGGATGGCAGCTGGAGTTCCTCCAACATTTGCAGTTAGATTATCATATTTTTTTATTGACAAAAATTTAGGCTGCTTCGGCTGATTTTTTTTATGCACACATGTGCCCCTAAATATTTTTTACAGTTCGCACACACCTATTTTTAGTCGCAAATGCGAGTGAAACGCTCGCACTATCGAGCCCTGATTATTGTCTATCTGTGTATGACAAAAAAATACAAAAGAAAATAAGAAATTATTGATTTAATATAACAATTTGAATAGTTTTATTTGAAATAAGCATATGATTTTCTTATAGATGTTATTGACTGTTATACAAAAAAGGAAAAATAAACATGAAGGAGATGAGTTTGCGTTTCTGAAGGCAAATACAGCAAATGGCGCTGAGGGTTCTTCTTTGAACACAGACGTATTTCCAAGTTGGCAATCACTCATTAGGACCCATTCTTCACCAAACGCAGTGTTGGAGGGTCCCCTCTCTCTATGGGCCCCGCCACCTCACAGGCCCCAGTGCAACAACACTGTCAAAATGTGTGCCCTTGTTTCATGACAATCCATCCAATACTTGCTGAGATATTTTAGTCTGGACCCAAGTGGTGAACCAACCGACTGTCTAACAGACTGACATCGCCATCCTTACAGCGATGCCACCAGCACGGCTAAAAATACTGCTGCCTTCAAGCTAGTGTGTTTCAAATCACCATAATCTGCATGAACCCGACAGCACACACTTGTTGTCCAATGTCAGAAATACAGTTCATGACAGTGCGGTGTAGCAGCTCTGACCGTCTATCCAGGCTGCCACTGTTGTTCCAAGTTACCGCATGAAGTTTTAATATAAATCAACTGCTTATCCTCGATGTCAGTAAAGTGTTTTCAGTGTTTTCATCTAACGGCACATCCTTGACTTCTATGCAGGTGGTGGAGAGTAATGCACATGAAAGACATGACAACCCTTTGACCACAGATCGTCTTCAAGACACTTTTACCTGAGCTGTGCTGGTGAGTCTAGCTTTTCAAGGGCATGACAGGCTAGAAATGTTGCCCCCTGTTAAACAGTAAAAATCTGTTAGTATCTAACAATCATCTAACGTCCTTGGTCTTCCAGCACCCCCTGAATCATTCAGAGGAACATTTCAGCTCCATCATTCTTGCGTGCGGAGACATTTCCCCACTTGTGACCTTATATGACACCAGCAATCCAAACAAATCTAATTAGATGGGACGGGATGCTCTTCTCCGTCGTAGCTTCGATTCATAAACTTTGCTCTGATATGACAACATATTTTCACATTAAAATCCTGCCTGGTGCAGCTTTTATATGAAGCTTGTTAGTCTGGGATGTTGGTTTTATTCGTCCTTTCCTCTCAGTTCACTCAGTAGTCTTTGGCAGAACGGTGTTGTAATTCTAATGAGATTAAAGCTATATCAGAGCACACATAAGGTGACAGACTCTTTATTATCCACTCAGAATAGACCTAATTTAATGACATTGATTTGGAGTCTGTTAGAAGCTCAGAGCCTAGCAACAAGATACAGCAGACGTGGGCATTAGGTCCGTGTGTAGGTGGACGCGTAACACTGACAAGTGTCTACTTTATTGGATATTTCATTATTAAAAAGTAGATTGATTAGTTATGCTAGAGGAATGTGCTACTGAATATTTTCCTGATAGTAAGTCTGACAGAACACACAGAGGGTGTATGTTGCAGAATATGCTGCTGGTAAATTTTGATGCAGGTTTTATGTGGCCATATCCAGCATTCAATGACGCCAGCAAAACAAAAGGTGAACATTTAAAGGCTCATTAATGACAGCTTTTACCGATTATCAGTCTTTTTAAGTTTCAACCAGGATTTACATCCCAACACACCCAAACGTTGTTCAGTCTTCGGAGGCTGCCCAGCATAGCAAGAAGTGAGTAAGGTCAATAACATGGGTTTTGTGCAGATCACATTCAAACCAAAACCAGCACCAGCAACTGGAATATGGTACCATATGGTATTTTTTTAATACTTTTTCTGTATTAGCAAAACAGTAATTTCAATTGTAAAAAATGAGTCCAAACTTCCAGCTGCTGGGCAAAAGTGAAGGGAAAGTCTATGGGATTACAAACTCTCTGTCCAGAGAGCAGCACACTCTGCTCCATCTAGATAAATATATTTATTCACTGCCTTCTTACTGAACATCAACCTCACATTTCGCATGTATTGTTAAGAAAATAAACTCAAAGTATGAATAAATGCTTCAGGTTGTGGTTATGGCCGTGAGACGCGAGTTGCACAGAGATTAAAATGAGAGCGTACCTGTTGTGTGAGACCGTGGTGTGAAGACATCTGATGTGCTTGCGGTCTAGACACAGGGAAGGTTACAAACCAATCACAGCCGACACGTATCTTTCCCTTCTCACATAAATATTCAGTCTGACAAATACAGAAAAGTTGGTCAAGTTAGTGCAGAGCTACCCAGAGCTTTACATCTGTCCCATGGACGATAGGCCTACACTCTTATAAACAGCTTCTGGAAGAAGATCAGCTCTGCACTCAGGGTTTCAGGTTCAACCACAGACGCAACTTGCCTCTGCACTCTTGAAAGCTGGCACAGAAATTGCACAACAGTAGCACCCAGGGCCCGACCTCTTGTTTCCCAGGCGGTTAAAGACGCCACATGTGTACAGCCCCTAATTTCCAGGGCTGGTACCTGCGGTTATTCCACAGGCTAGTTAATAATATGTCGGGCAGGAAATCCAAAGTGTGGGATCATTTTGAGAAGGTGAAGGACGAACCCAAGGTGATATGTAAACTCATCTTCATTGGTCGACTACAAACATGACGTATCATCTGAAACATGGAAGTAGCTACATGCCCATTAGCCCACAGTGATGAAAACTAGCACCCCCTATCAGCTGGTTAAGAGGAGTGAAGAGTCAGCAGTCAATGACGGGATAAAGCAGTCAATAAAGAAGGTTTTCAACAGTTGGCGGCAAACATAAAGGGTCCTTGAGCATTGTCATTAATGTTTGCACAAAATATTAGGTTGGTTGGTCCAATAGTTCGCAAAGTTAACTGCAGACAGGTAGAAACACACACTCACAGACTCATTCACACATGCACACATACAACCAATCGTTTGATCCCCTCCAGGCTTGCACCAGGCTTTAAATTATCTTAACGAATAAAATAAAAAATGTGTTATATATATATATATATATATATATATATATATATATATAAACATTACAATTGATTTTTATATAGAAGATTAACACCAAAAGTTCAGGATATATTGTTTAAAAAAATAAATAAAAATAAAAAACGACTCTTATCTTCAGTATAACATCCCACTGTGAGGTTAAGAGGTGTGTGTGCCCTCTTGTTCCCTTGTTGTATTTTTTTCTTGTGCTGTAAAATATGTACGGGCAGTGTTGTGCAGGTAGGCGTGTTATCACCCTTTTAAGGCCCGGTTGGGGGGGACAGATATATCTGGGCTCAATTAGTTGCACTGTCACGGCAGATTGGTGTGCTGGTGGCTTGATGGTCCTGGCTACAGGCAGCTCAGCTGTAAATCAGACTGTGTGTAATAGGCTTCGCAGCGGTCTCCAGGGCCGCGTGTGTGTAAGCGTCTGCACATGTTCCTCTGTGTGTGCGTGTGAGGCATGCCAGGGCACAGGACGACGGCTTTCCAGCATTTTATCGGCCGTTTGGTAATGATGGCGCTGGGTGGAATTGATGCAGGCCTTTAATGGCGGCTGGTAATTTGTGTTAATGCTTTCAGCCAGAGCCCTCTGAGACTTTCAACAAGGAATTTTATGCCTCCAAATGAGGGAAAGGTCACTGCCTGCTTTATTCCATCGACCAGACGGGATCAATGCGGCTAATGTTCTCGCCGTAACTTTGTTGTTTCGCCTGGTTAGAAAATCAAAACCATATTTATGATGGTCATTTTCTCCTTCCCTCTCGGCCGGCCAGCAATCGGCACGCAGCGCTTGGATGAAAGCTGCAAACCTACGAATTTTTATTCATGTTCCCGCCATTTAAACTCCCAGCTTTGTCCCTTTGTGGCGATTTCAAAGCCCCGTCCCCTAAAATATTTAAGTGTGGACTAAGCAAAGAGCAACAATTTGGTTCAACTCAGGGGGTATTATCTCGGGCGAGCAGAGTGTAGCCCTGGCAATCAAAGAGACGCCTTCTGCAGCTGAGAGAGGAGCAAGAGACACAGAGCAGGGAAATAATTAGATGACAGAGATCGACAAACACATCAATAAAATGAAAGAGATACCGTGTACACCGAGCGGGAGGAACAAATTGAAGAAAACAGGAAGAAACCTCCTCATTTAGGAAAGTTCATGTATCCAATCAAAGCGGAGCACAACAGTTAAGTATTGACCAGTATTAGCTGAACTGTAATTGGCTGCGGATAAAAAATGCACAGTGCTAAGGCAACAGGTTTGAAAGTGATCCAGGCTACCCAGCATATTTTTCTATTTATTCAGCCAGAACAAATGGCTTCATGCATTCATGTCTCGCCTCCTGTGCATGATGGCATAAAAGACGTCTCTTTTCTTCCAGTGGCCGACGCATGGAGCCGTCGCCTCTCTGGCCCACGCAGTGATGCATGGCTGTATCTGTGTACTCACAATTATGTGTGTTTGTGAGGCTGAAAGTGAGGCTGAAAGTGTGCCCGTGCAGCGCCGTGTGATGGATGGAGGTGGAGGCAGAAATCTCCAGGGTGTGCAGCTGATATAAAAATCAGCAGCAGGGATGCAGTTAAAGGGGGGGAGGGCAGGGGGTAGAGGGAGGCAGGCTGACCCTGTCACCCCCCAATCTTCTGCCTCCTTCATTCATACCTCACTCACTCGTTCCCTTTTCTTCTACATCTCCAATTCCATTATTCATTTGTCCTTTGTCAACATTTGTCTCTGTGCTGCACCCATCACTATCCTCACCTCCACCTTCACTCCCTTCTGTTCCCTCTCTGGCTCTGCTACAGTGGATTTCAGCAGATGTGGATTTTTTGGCGGCCCCTTAACAGATTAACTATTAAAAGACTTGCTGTGGCTTGTGATTATTACAGTTAATGATGAACTTCTTGATTATCTTCTTCATTTATCAATTCAAAACTCAATGATATTCAATTTACAAAAGACAGGAGCTGCGAATATTCACATTTAAAAAGCTGGAACCACTGTTTATTTTTTTTTTCATTTTTCTCAATGAATAACTGGTTGGTTATCGTCCAGAAACAACCAGTGGTTCCAAGCACTTTTGGTATGTGAAGCTATCATCTTTATTACCTCTCAAAATGCTCCAAATGTGTTTTAGCACAGCAAGGAAATGCAGTATAATTGTCCAATAATTCACATGAAAAAGCACAGATTGGATTAAAATCTGAAAAACAAACCTAATTGCAGAAGAGATGCAATGTTTCAGATGTAATTGTACAGGCCTGGCAGGCCGCCAGACCAAAGGGAACTCCCACAAGGCCTAAAAAATCTACTTCAGTGCCAAAAATAATGCCAAATATCCATTCCAGTTTTTCCTCTATATACAACTGCATGAATATGAACAACGCAAATATCTGTGGTTAGTTCACACATCTGTAATAACAGCAGGACAGTAGAGTGTTCGTTATCTAAACTGCTAAAGTCAATTGAACAGGTGAATTGGGAGTGAACGACACACCAGCGTGCTGAGGGATTTGGTGTTTCTGTGTTCTTAAATGAGCTGGACTACAGAATTTTCAGATTAAATACAGATATGTGGTGCCGTTTTACTGTTTTGGAAGGTGGAAATAACAGGTGAAACTGGCAAACCAGCTTTGACAGTAATGTAGCCTACTACTGATTTCCAAAATTTTCAACAACACAAAACCACCTCATAGAAAACCCAATAACATAATCCGTGAACAATGCCAGACAGAAACAAAAAGCAAAAAGACAAAAGCAATATAAATGATAAAATAAGGAAAATCAAAATAAAAGTACAAACATGACAAGTAAATTTATCAGATTTCAACCGTACCACTGTTAAATGTCAAAAGTTCAGTCAGGAAGACAACATTTTTTGTGCTCAGGCTCCTTGCACACATGCTCACTCACTATCTCTAGGTGTCATTGTCTGGCTAGGTCAACTGAGTCATCAGTCGATTCACAATCAACCAATAGCAGAGCGACACACCTTCTCTGTCAGCCTATCATCTTCCAGCTCCTCATTTTAAATAGGGCTCTTTCTCTGCCGTTGTTCTTTCTTGCTGCTGTCATGCACGCCCTCCACCTCCTCATCATCACCCAGTCTTTACGGATTCATCGGCCCCATCTGCCTCAGCAGCCATCAGTCTCAGTCATCAGCCACCACCACCAGTGTCTGGACTCCATGGGGGGCTTTATCTTGCTGCCATCATGCGCGCCCTCTGCCTCCCCATGACCACCTAGTCTTTACAGATTCATCAGCCTCATCAGCCTCAGAGTCATCAGACACCACCACCACCACCACCACCAGTGTCTGGACTCTATGGGGGGCTTTATCTTGCTGCCGTCATGCATGCCCTACACCTCCCCATGACCACTTAGTCTTTACAGATTCATCATCCTCATCTGCCTCATCAGCCATCAGCCTCAGAGTCATCAGCCACCACCACCACCAGTGTCTGAACTCCATGGGAGGCTGTATCTTGCTGCCATCATGCGCGCCCTCTGCCTCCCCATGACCACCTAGTCTTTACAGATTCATCAGCCTCATCAGCCTCAGAGTCATCAGACACCACCACCACCACCAGTGTCTGGACTCTATGGGGGGCTTTATCTTGCTGCCATCATGCGCGCCCTCTGCCTCCCCATCACCACCTAGTCTTTACAGATTCATCAGCCTCAGAGTCATCAGACACCACCACCACCACCACCAGTGTCTGGACTCTATGGGGGGCTTTATCTTGCTGCCGTCATGCACGCCCTACTCCTCCCCATGACCACTTAGTCTTTACAGATTCATCATCCTCATCTGCCTCATCAGCCATCAGCCTCAGAGTCATCAGCCACCACCACCACCAGTGTCTGGACTCCATGGGAGGCTGTATCTTGCTGCCATCATGCGTGCCCTCTGCCTCCCCATGACCACCTAGTCTTTACAGATTCATCAGCCTCATCAGCCTCAGAGTCATCAGACACCACCACCACCACCAGTGTCTGAACTCTATGGGGGGATTTATCCTGCTGCCGCTCAGATGTCCACTCAGAAATAGGCCTTACAAGATTTATGTTAAAATAGTGTCCATAGGAATGTTTCCCATCCACGCCCTCCACCTCCTCGTCATCACCCAGTCTTTACAAATTCATCAGCCTCATCTGCCTCAGCAGTCATCAGCCTCAGAGTCATCAGCCACCACCACCACCAGTGTCTGGACTCTATGGGGGGATTTATCCAGCTGCCACTCAGATGTCCCTCGATCACAAAATGTCTCCCTCTGGTGTCCAAAGACTTCTGTAAAATTATCACTTAATCTGTCCACTCACAATTTGTACTAAATATTATCTTTACTTAATTCTTCGGTCTCTCCTGATTGAAATAGGCAAGATTTATGTTAAAATAGTGTCCATATAAATGTTTCCTTCTGCTGCGTCATCACACATCACATTTTGTGACAAGCATATCAATATAAGCACACCCCTGTTTTTTATGAGCGCGGCACTTTACAAAATTACTTCCCCTCATGCTCAGAAAAGTGTGCTCACCGGTTCCCCTGCAGAGAGTAAAATCAAAGGACCGTTCCCAATTTATTATTGTATTATTCTACCTCATTTATTACACTATAAGATGTTCTCTCAAAAGCCAACATCTTTACCAGTTCTGAGATCCATCCTTGGAATAATGGGCCTTCTACAGCTTTAGATAGATACTGTATGATAAACCATTTATTCACAAGAAAGCAGCAAAGATTTGGATTAAAATCTAATAAATAAAACTAACTGTTGGAGAATTGTGCTTCTTCTAGTCTATGAAAAATAAATCTTGGCACAAGACTGTGTTTTTTATCAGCAGATGGAGTTTGCCCGGTTGTCATAGAGATGGTTCAGTTGTTTGTACTTGAGCTAAGTATAGATTTGAGGTCATGTGATACCAGGTGGTCGTATATGCTAGACATCAGAACTTCACATTGTCCAGCTGGGGTGAGGTGTCAGTGATCTCAATTATCTTTACCAAAGTGGATCTTGTTTGAATAGGTTTGTCTTTTGGTTAACCATCTGGCAAACACACAAATTTATCTTGTGACTCCTTTGGGGGTCCCTTCACAAGTTGAGAGCCATTGAGTTAAGAAATTAACCGATTATTAAAGGTGAATAACGAGTTCAGAATCTCTAGGTCGACATCTTTCCAGCTTTCACACCCAAATATTCACAGAATTATAATTTAGGTTTCAACTTGAGCTGTATGTTTGGCTGATTCTAAAATTCCTCAAGCAGCACTGACATCTTCACAGTGCTCTAAAACTATATTTACAACAAGGGATGGGTTAAGAGTATGTTGAGGGATCAGAAGGGTTAAACATACACATACATATCAAGTTTAAATAAACAGTATAACTCTGTAAAGGTCCACCCTTTGACCAATCTCCTTCTGCGGAGTCAAACACTTAAAGTACAATACTTTCTCTGCATTTTATACACATCTGAAGCAAATATCCACCAGTTGACATGGTTACCACTTTCCTGCTTCGCTTCACTTCACTGCATTCATTACATTTCCATCTATCAAATGAGTCCATGAATATCTATAAGTGCCAAGAAGTATCTTGAGAAACCACTTTGATATACTGTATGACCAAAGTGCCATTTAGCTGAGAGAAAGGTAAATGATATGTGACACACGAGGAACGGCCCTCATAGCAATCTTCAATGCAACATAATGTACTTTCTTTTTAACTGTTTTGACTACGACGCAGAGTTAAACTCTTCCACAGATTAATTTGCTCCTGGCTGAAGTCTGATTGAAGGTCTTTACACACCAGGGGTGTGACTGATATATGACACGAAAATGCAAAAAATACTCAACTGCAAATATTTCACATCAAATTTATTCATACCAGCAGTGATACAAATTTGTGACATCTGTTCAACAAAAAGTTCAAATAGTTTGCAATCTTGGTTCGCACTACAGAGCCTTTATGTTGTTGTTCAATGATGCTACTCCACACATTGTCCGTGAGTTTGTTGTCTATTATTTTTGTGTCTTCTGTTGTATAAATGGCATACAGGGCGCTGACAAAGACAAACAATTAAGAGGTCCATCATTGTTGTGACGTACATGATGTACGTTGATACCTCCGAAACGAAGACTCCGAAAAATCGACCTTGCTATGAAAAAAATTGAGCGTTTTATTTTTTTGTTTTTAACGGTTTAAATCACCAGGTTAGTTTGTTTTGAAGAGGAAGAGACATCTGCGGATAATTTGGCTCCCGCTAAAAACCTCCTGAATGTCCGGACTTTAAGTTATCAGAGATTAAAGGTGAGCGCAGGTGCTGGGCTTGCAGCACTTCTGCAACATGTCAAACAGGGTCGGAGGTGGCTGAGATGGCAGCTGAAAGCAAGCAGCAAATGGTGCTAACTCTATTAAGAGTTCCAACAACGGCAAGAGTGCTGACAGAGCTAACAGTGCATATGTACAAGAGGAGGGCATGTTGTCAGCCCCTCTTACAATTGCCAATGGGGTGCCTCAAGGTTTAGTACTGGGGCCTCTGTTGTTCTGTATTTACTTAAATAGCTTCTGCCACAATGTACATGAGGCATGTGTTCATCTGCATGCTGAAGACACAATTATTTATTGCTTTCCTTCTACTCAGACTCAGGCCCTCTCCCAGCTTCAACTAGCATTCAGTGCTGTTCAACAGTTCCTGTTCAATCTGAAGCATGTCTCGAATGCTAAAAAAAATAAATAAATAAACAAAGTGCGTGTTATGCGCAAAAGCCAAGGGGAAGCTTTTAAATCTCACAACTACTGTTACACTTCCAAAGACGAGCGCAGTGTGTTTTTTTTATCTTACAAATACCTGGGCATTGTGTTAGATGATTGTCTTCTTTATGCCACACAGTGAACTACATGCGAGAAAGCTGAAACTGGGTTTTTGTTTGAGAAACAGGAAGTGCTTCTCTTTGTTGGCCAAAAAAAGACTGGTCTCTTGACTGTGCTTGATTATGGGGATCTATTATATATATGAATGTACCCTCACAGTGTTGGCATACTCTTGATTGTCTTGGCCAGGACACTCTTATAAAAAAGATGTTTTTTCTGGTTAAACAGAGGTTAAATAAAAAATAAAATCCCAATATCTGTATTGACAGCCATATGAGCACAGTGCAGGACAGAGGAGATTGGCAAGCCAAGGAATACACACCTGCACCAACATGCACACATTGCAGGACCAGTTTACCACAACAACAGAGAAGCTCAGATTAAAACACACACAGGTAGGGTGACTTCAGTCTGTGTACAGGACAGCATTACTCTGAATGTTACATACTGAACCTTTACAAAACTAAAGGATATTGAAAAATGATACACTCCAGTTGTGGTCAAGGAGGAAAGTCCATCATCATGCACTACACCTCCATTATTGTGATGGCTGTATAGCAGCTGGAGAAATCCAAACACAAACCAAAACTGACAGAGGATCCCGAACACAACGCCTTCAAGTCACTACATCCCACAACTCTTGAAACCAAACAGCAGCCTCAGAGAAAATACATTATTTCTTCCTTGTTGGAAAAAAAAAAAAATCACATTACAATTCAAATGTGTTCATTTAAAGAGGCCTTTTTAAAAACATCTCCGAGGCATACAGCGCCGCGCAGTTCTTGGCTGTGGCAGGAAATGATAAATAATAAAAGGAGCCTTACTTCATTAGAGGGTGACATTATTTTGAGAACAGATATTGCGCTATGAGACAGAGTGTACAATAACACAATAACAACCATCACCCGCCGCCACCGCTGCTGCCACCACCGCCTCCCACCTCAGCCTCTTTCTGTTGACAACCCAGGATTGGATATCTTGTGGAGTGCACCGGAGTGAGCACTGTACACAATACAGTACGGCACTCACAATAACACAAAAAGATATTTCCCAATGTAGGCCATAATTATTTCTCCCTGCGTAATTTAATCCGCCGAGTGCATATTCAATTCCGATCCGGGTTTCTTGGTGCGCTGTGAGGTGCTCGGCGCGATTGTCTCTGAAATTGGATTATGATAACCTGTCACCGCTTTAATTCCATAAGATATTAGAGGTGGTGGTGGTGGTGGTGGTGGTGGAGCAGAGGAGCAGAGTGTATCGAAAAGGGTGGCGGCTGGGAAGGTGGTGGGAGCTTTTGCGTTGAGAGAGATGTGTTTAATGCATGTTTCATTCTGTATTTCCTCAGGGGGGAGAGGGGAATAATGCGTGTCTAGTCTGACCTCTCAACACACTTTTTTCCTGATCTCTGACATACCCTTTAAATATCCATTAACAGACACAGAGAGGGGAGTACAGGAGGGTGGAGGTGGGCTGGGGGTGGAGCGGGGAGGGGGGAAATGGAGGCTGCATGGCCCAAGGATACTCATTTCTACTTGTTATGGACTGCCGGTAGAGGAAGGCGGTTTCTCCACGTCTCTCCTTCTCTGTCTCACTAATGGATGGGGTCAAACGGGCTTCTTCTTCTCTGGCTGCTGCTACAGTTTTAATCATCCCAGGATCCCCTGCTTTGATCTACAGTGTTTGCTGTAGCGTTAAAGGTTCAGTTCAACTACATTAAAAATGAATAGGTATTTTTTTTTTTTTTTACAAAGGCCAAATGGTCTAAAATCATGCAAAAAGATTTTGGTCTCATGAGTCAGGACACTGAAAAATTATGTCAGCACCGCAAAACAGTGAAAGTGAATGGAATTTTTGCAAAGCATTGCAGCATTAACAGCAATGCAGGATACTTCTGTGTCGAATCGTGTCGTACCTACGCCATAGGCTCTGTGACGATTTAGAGCATGTGCTATACCCTAGGCTGTAGCCTTATGTTTACCAATTCCCTCAGTGGAAACAAAGCTTTTATTTACTTTAATTTCACAAATATATGAGCAGAGGAAATCTCTGCTAGCTGCTAGGCTAATTTATACAATGTAAAATGCCATAGGCTTGTGCTAATAACGTTAGCATGTTGTATTTGTTTGGAAAACGTGTTTAGTATAAGACAGTTGTTTTGTCAGTGAACCTTGTGAGTTGTAATGGAGTCAAATTTTGTGACGTTACCTTTGTTAAATGTTGCTGTTGTCCCTGGCTTCATTTGAGTAGAGGAAAAGTCTGCTAGCCCCTAGGCTAATTTAAACAATGTAAAATGCCATGGGCTTATGCTAATAACATTAGCATGTTGTATTTGTGGGGCAAGTGTTTGTCTGTGAATGCTACGAGTTATAGTGAAGCTGATTTGTGTGCTTGTGTTTGAAATTGTCTCTATTAAGCCATGTTTAATGTGTGTTTAATGTGTGTTTTGAATCAACTAAACTTTACAGGACTTCACAGAAACTCCATCGCCAACTAGTGTTTTGGAGGTGTAACTGCAGAGTGACACAGGCACACAACAGCACAAGTATAGAGACTATAAAGACACCACAGACAAGATGCTCTCATGACTCTGGATAACCAGCAGAATCCACGGTTTACGGTTTTCCATTGGAAATACTTTTTTACCAGAGAAATAGTACATATGAAAACGGTTGCTAAGGAGGTGGACCAACTAGAACAACTTTGACATCTTTTACTGAATATTCCAGACTCTTGTCAGGTGCATTCAGTTTCTAGTTACTAAAGCCTGATCCAGGACAAGAGCTAAAATTCAGTCCAATCAGGTTGAGTAGATCCCAGTGTATGTCAGGTACTAAGGTGTGTATGTCAATATGCCTTATACCCAGGAGGATCCAAGCAGACTCGTGGAGAAGCTGAGTCCTTCCCCTTCCGATGTCCCCCATGGGACCCTATTTCAGAAAAAATACACACAGTAATCAGTAGTGAAAGGCCATAAAACTAAAAGACGATAACAAGACGATAAAATCAAAACAATCATGTAGTAAAAAAAACAAAACGTTTTTTTCCGTCATTTACAGTCAAGCTGCTCTGCTGCTCCTCTCCTCTCTTGTCAGTGTCAGAGTTTTACCCACACACATGCACAATACATGTGTTTTTATGCATGGTGTGCTGCAAAAAAAACCACCTCAAGCACTTCGCACAATTATAGTTTTTATGTTTTTCTCTTGCTGTTGAATACGGTATGTTTTCTTCTCCAAATAAGGTCCTGTGGTGGGGAAGGATGAAGGGGAAGGACGTCCCTATTAGCTTTAATGTGGTGTGTCATAATCATTGCAGCAGGAAAATGAGTCATGCGTATGAAAAATTATCTGTTTTTCTCCTCATTTTGACCACCGATGCTCTGGTGGAGCATCATGTTGCTGTCAGTACAGGGGTATTTTCTCTATCTGAGTCACGTTTTGGATTGGATCTTATTATACATGGGTATGATTCAGAAAAGCTCTGCCTTTCTTAGATGATATATAGTTCATATATGTAAATCAGGTTCATGTAGGTCTTCCATGGGTCTGTTACAGATCAGGTCCACAATGTTTGACCTGTGAAGACCTCGAGTTTAAACTGTCTTTTAGAAAGACGTGCGCTATAAATTAAGCTCGCCTTGCAATGCCTTGGATATCTCACACCCACAGCATATTCAACTGGCACTTATTGCATGGCCACACACCAGTAGTAGGAATAAATTCTTTACTACGACTTGATGGTTTCTGGTTCCTACGTCTGTCTGCTGTACATTCAGATGCACGCTCACAAGCTGCCATTTGGATTCCAGCTCTCCTCTGCGTGGACAGTATGCACTAGTGGTGACAGGTAACTGCGATGCACTGTGGTTGGAAAGACACATCTCTGTTTGCCCTTTGAGCCTGCTGTGCCTTTTCAACTGGACACAAATGTGAGGCTGACATTAAGCGTTCCCGTCAGACTGGCCCTCTGCCTCCCCTCTCCCATCAAATACAAACGGCCAAACACATGCCTCTTGTCCTCATCTACTTCTTTAATGTATAAGGGTTTTGCAGGGTATGGAGTCAAACTCCAACTACAAATATCACTGAGCTTCGGGTCACTGACCATGGAGTTTTCTATCTTTTCAGCCCTCCTTTCTTCTCCTTCCTAAAGCCAAAGATTATGGCTCATTTAGATAATGCCTCCATCCTCCAGTGGACTCCCTCTTATCCGGCTTTGGATGGCACTTCCTGCCATCATACCCTCTGATTCTTTCTTTCTGCAAGCTGCTCTAGGTAAAAGCTCCGTTCAAATGAATCCAGATCTCAGCGTATTACTGCAAGCACTTACATTTACTGCGTGAATTTGGCTGTACTCCTGCTTTTATAAATGGGGAGCAATCAAATCAAGCCGACGACAAAGCCGGGCAACCAGACCTTGGTAGCTTCACCGGCAGCTCCATTAGACCTCTGTAAGGCCGTGAGATCAGACAGGCATTAGGTAACACTTGTACATGATAAACTGTCCATGGCAACCGTCATTTACGACTGCTGCTACTGAGTTAAAAGCTGCACAAGAAAATTTTGCATGTGAACAGCTCAATACAGCAGCGAGGACTTCCAAACATCCGTCCTCGCTGACTTCAGTCGCACGTACTGTGGCATGTTCACTGTCATCGCATGAAGACTGTAAGCTGCTGATAAACAGGCCTCAAGTGTGTTTCACTTGTTGCCGTGGAAATGTTCAAGCGACAACTACAGTCATGTATGCGGCGAAAGTTGCTGTAATATTTCTCATGCAGGTTGATGAATAGTGTCTGCTCATCTGTCCCTGCAGATAAGATATAATCCCATGTTCAGGGTTTCTTTGTGACATAAACTTCTATGTGGGCAACACATTCAAATACAGAAGAGTTTGTAAATAATGACTGGACTATCACTAAATAAATGAGATAATACTTATATCTGTGAGACCTTCATTTGTTGTTTTCTGGCCAGTTTTTCTAGCATATATATTTGGCATTACACTGCATAGCCTTTAACCTTGGCTGCAATAATAAAATGCATTTTGATTACCTATATAGCCTATACTTCTTTATATTTCCAGCCCACACAGTTTAAGAAGTGCTTTAATATAGTGTTTACCACATTTGAAATAAGCTTGTTGTGTTTTTTAGTTGGCAATGACAAGTGGGTAATTAAAGCCTAAGTATTTGTTTGGTTAGTGGACTTTCAAGTAGGTTTGGGCGGTGTTTACCAAATTGGTACAATGTCTACAGTAGGGCTGCTCGATTATGGAAAAAAATCATAATCACCATTATTTGGGTCAAAATTGAAATCACGATTATGCAAACGATTGTTTTGACTCTGAAATCATGCTGTATTTGTTATTTATTTCCCAAAATTCAACATACCATCGCCGCCATCTTGGAAAGCCCATACAAGATTGGATGAGAGTTAGTGCGAGTGACAGGTGAGCGACAAATGGACGGGTCATCACAGACAGAAAAAATGGTTTGTGTGTATGCTAATCCCAGCTGTGGGAAGAAGATGAAAAAGTACAACCCGCAGACCTTCCACTCTCTGATAACCTCAGAAGTTCTCGTTGCATTTGGTTTGATGTTAGGGCCTATTGCAGTCGACCACCGAAGTGTGGGAGTTATAACTGGCAGTGGTTGTTGATATTCTGTTGATGACAAAATTAGGCTACCAAAAATCGTTTACCCTCGATTTCATTAATTTTGAAATTCACGATCACCAGACTATTAATCAGTCCCTCCAGAAAAATGTGATTATGCGATCGCATAATTCAACGCATAATCAGCCAAAGTCCGCATATTTATGCGGGGGCTGCATTTTTTCAAAAACGGCGCACTTTTGCCGCATAAATCGCCGATTTCCGTGCAAAATGCGGGAAATATGCGGGGCTTGCATGATTTCATAATCCCCGCATTTTCATTGCAAAAAGTCACATATATCTTAGCAGAAAGTTGAAAATTTCATCGCATAAAATTGCATAAACATCCCGCATGTTCCATCGCATTTTTTAAGAAAACGTGCCACATAATCAAGGAATTTTGCCCGCAACAATCACAAAAAAACTTTCTGGAAGGACTGATTAATTGCACAGCTTTAGTCTACAGTGAAACATCCCGATGAATGGAAATATCAACCACCCGAATCAGACCCGACCAGCAAACTGCCAACTTTATGCATTACAGAAGCACAACTGACTGGACTGAGGACTGTGACAAGGACAGAGACAGAGATAGAGACAGAGATGATTAGCACAGCGTGCTGGGGTGCTCTCCAAGGTGTTTTTAAGAGACAGAGTAACAGAGGAAGGGGAAGATAAGGTGCAAAGTGGACTATTGCATACAATGTCTCTGTAGGCCTTATTATTAATAACTTACTCTTTTCCCAATTCGTCCAGCTGCCCCTAGTGGTTGGTAGAGGACATGGCGAAGTACTGATGACATATTAATCCTGAGATCTTCACCTGTCTCCTCTGCAGAGCAGCATCAGATGCATCTGTGCTTTTTTTCTGCAACTTTCGTCATATACATCATGCACCAATATGCACACTGTGCACTTCCTCACCCGAGAAACTCCGTCTGAACATAAACCCAGAACACACAGTGTTTCTGTATGGGGAATGAAGATGAAGCGAAAGAATGATGGGGTGTCTCCCTAGATTTACTCCGAGCTACGCAACGACATGCAATTCACTTCAAAAGGAGCCAGTAGATGTCACCGGCTATTTTTTGCCTTCAAACGAAACATACTACTCTCACGCTCCCAGCGGTGTCATTTAGAAGAAGAGGCCCCGTGCGTGGAGTCGAGTCGTCTCAGCAGAAGCCTGCTTGGCTCGCCTGCGAGACGAGAGACGGATCGCGACAGACACTGTGATCCACATCAGTTAGGGATAGATCAAGCCAGCACGCACACAAAAAAGTGCACTAGATGTCTCGTGTTTAGTTCAGCGCTGTCAGGAAGATGTGAGGTCTCCATTTAGAAACCTGCCTCTGGAAGCTATTTATAGCTCAGCATCTTCCAGCAATAGGTCACAGATGACAATGACCACGAACGCTGCCGCTTTGCTCAGATGCTCCATATTCATTTAGTAAAACCCTGCGGTTTTGCCTCATCTGCATAGAGCGCTGCTCCTCATGATATGATCTAATCTAAGCATCAGTTTAAAGTGCCAGCTTTGAATCTAACCCATTAATTTAGGCGCTATTTGATTTGACTAACTGCTTCCTTAAATCAGCATCAGAGCTAATGATACATTTGTGCTCAATTTGTTCGGGGACTAAGTTGAGTTGTGTTAAGAGGCCTGTAGGCCTAATGGTCTGTGCTTACCTATGCTTTAATGTGCACTGAGTACATCCAATTTCCATCAGGTCCCTCTAATCAAAGACAGAGCTAAATGGATGCATGATTAATAGACTCTTACTTTTCTCATTGCACACAGACTAAAGTGGACCTAATGGCCGATGGCTCCAAAAACAGAGATGTTTCCCCCCCTGAAAATCAACATTTTCACCCTGTCAGGCTGCTTTCTCTCTCTGGCTGCTGTCGTTCCTTTCCTCAAAAACAAAAACAGACTTGTTTCAAACGAGCCCAGTTATTGCAGAGCCATACAGAGGCCACAAAGACACAGGCATTTATAATGCCAACAGTCACAGAAGATTAAAAAGCATCTCTGTGTCTTGTTTTTTTTTTTCATCATGGCAGATACATCACAAAGGTGGGGGGACGGGAGGAGGGGAGAGTGTGTGTGTGTGTGTGTGTGTGTGTGTGTGTGTGTGTGTGTGTGTGTGTGTGGGCAAGGCAATGGCGACTGTTTCTTTTTCTTCAGAGCGCCGATTCAGAAGTTGGCACCACTTCCACTCCGCTGAGTCCTCCCCCTCACAAGGCCTTTTCTCTCTGTTTGATGTCTGTGTCAGTTTCTTTCTGTCTCTCTGTCTTTCTCTAATTTAATAATCCTGCTTTGAACTTTATCGTGGAAAGGCCTCACTTTGTTGGCTGAGCAGGCAGGCAAGGCATCACTCAGAGGGTAGGGTTGGGGTGTGTGTATGTGTGTGTGTGTGTGTGTGGGGGGGGGGGGGGGGGGGGGGGGGGGGGTGACAAACGCATCTCGCCTTGTGTTTTATTTGCTGTGGAAAGGGACGAGTGTGGAGACTCCTGTGGTTTCAACCTTCTGCAGCTGGTGTCAAACGAAGCACCAGTGGTCCTGAGATTGAATATTATTGTCCTCATGGTGCGTCCTGTGTTAATCAAACAGGAGTCAAATCAGGTTCCACACAACTTTACTGGCATGGAGAGTTTCAGAGGCTTTTTTCATGCAGACTTCAATAAAAGTCTCAGATAAACACAATTATTTCGGATTATATTGGCTTCAAAATGATAAAATCTATAGACAGCTACGTTTGACTTCTGTCAGTTCAGTTTTGAATCTGGTTGATAAAACATCCAAACTACTCCGCTACAATAGGTGGAGATATGCCCCCTTTCAGCCTGTTAGTATTGGACCTATTTCCAGTTGACCTATTACATCACAGACCAATCGACAAACAAGTTAGCTCCAGTTAGCTAGCAGCAATCTGGTACCATGGTGGACAGCTTTACAGCTCTGCACATTTCATCCTTCCAAATAGTTACGGCTCTGGATGTAGATTTCTCCATGTTGTGACTGGCTTCTTCTTCTGTTAGACATTTTATGCTTCCGACTTCCAGGTCAAAGCCCGGGGTGGAAACTGTGGAGCATGCACAGAGCACCAAGACCAGTTTGGGTCGAATTGACTGTGTACTGTACAAGCAGGAGGAACTGAATTAAAGGAGTTAAATTTTCTCCAGATTTTATTTTTTCACTAATTCTGTGTTTTCTGTTTGATTATTTCTGCATGCTTTGTTTTATGATATAAGTCAATTTTGGCATTAGAAAGAGTGTCTAATTATGTAATGGATGAATAAATTTCAGCAGCAACAAAACACAGAGCAGAGCGAAGTGTGAGACACCTGCACAGAGAGTGAAAGGAAAACACTTATAATGGTGGGGAAAACCTGAGTTTTATAAATTAAGGGCTACACACTATCTTTTCTTAGTAGGAGCACTGTAGCCCCTAACTGAGAAATTTTAGGAGCACAAGCAGCGAATCTAGGGGCACACCTTAAATCATCCTGCAACGCAATTATTCACGTTTTCGGCCATCTTAACTGTATCATAAACTATATGTAGTCTACTGTATATTAACATTGGACTATTTTAATTATTGAAGTACTTGACCCTGCAGATGGAAAACATCCTTTTCAGTCATTTTTCAGTTTTTATTTTTTGATATCTTTGGCTGTGTTCATGCATATAGCATGACATTTGGTCAGAAACCTTATTTTGGTGATATTTTTGACATTTTAAAGCCGCTCCTAAATCAGGCCTAAAATACACAAATGGCAACCTTTTATGACACCTTGCCCTCTCAGACGAAAAATCTCTCTCTCTCTCTCTCTCTCTCTCTCACACATACACAAACACACAGACACAATGAATATTTGGTATGTATAATCCGAGTAGGAGTTGGTTAAAATATTTAAGAAAACAAAAAGTAGAAAAAAAATATTAATATTTAATATTTTTATGGTTGTTTTTCAACAAGGACGAAAAACGAAAAAGGGGGACCTGAGGGTTAACATCACAGAGACTTGTGGTCAGTGAGATGGTAGAAATCTTAATATAACATCTGTACAGATGTGAAGCCCTGACTATATCTGACTGATCTTTAATGAAAGCTGTTGCTCACACACATTGGCCTGCACTGGCGGACTCGCTCCCTTGTTTTACAACATTAAAAAAAAAAATGCCTGAAAATTTGCGGGTCGCACACAAGCAAGTAGTTGTAAAAAATACTTGCAGTGACCCCAAAAATGGTCACAAAATGCAACCAGTTCATCGTAGTCTGAAGCCCTGTTATTCCATTTTCATTATCAGATTCCATGATTTTGTCTGTGTTTTCTGCATCGTGGAAATCATAGGGCCCTAAAGGCGATGCTACCACCAATTATAGCCAAATAGATGGCACCTCAAGCTTGCAGTGCAGAGCGGCAGCAGCTGCTGCTGGCTAACCAGTGGAGACCGGAGGGTGGGCACCATGTTTCTGCAAGTTAATGTGGCTAGTCGCCACTCTTTTAGCAAAGCCAACAGAAAGTAAAATCAAGGGCAAGACATTTACATTAAAATTCCAGCACCTCAAAATGGATATAACTTCAACAAGAGTCAATAGAGCACCTCTTGTATTTCACAAAATTAACCAGCTAGTTACTGGGTAATAGGTGTCGGGCTATCAAAAGCAAAATTAGCCGAAACCAAAAAGCCCTAGTTAAGTCCCAAAACTATCAGAAATCAAAGGGTATATGACAGCCCAAATTCATCAATACGACATCTGCTGCACACAATTCCTCTCTGCAGTATTCAGCGCTCTTTGAAACACCAGCCTGGGGTTATTTCAGGGGCAGCGGGGCACCTTGTGTGAATACAGCCAATCAGACAGATCTGTGCTGAGGTGTGTGACGGCTCTGGCCCAATCCATGACCTTTCCTGAATATGCGCGTGTGTGTATATACGCGTGCATGCAAACGCCGCGCCTACCACAGGGCGTGCACATTTGCAGAGAGGGCCAAAGATGAAAGGAGCTTGATCAGAGACAAGAGGCTGAAAAAAAAGGACTGAAAAAAGTTTGAGTCAGGCAAAACAGAGACTTCCCTTTATGAAGCGGAGAGTAAAAGACGGTATGACAAGGGAGCAGGCGTGTAATGAAACAAAGTGGGAGGAAGACGTAGAAGTCAAAGACAGAGGGTTCAGTTCCTCGGCTGCTCTTAAAGGTGCAGCTTTCTTCTCCAAATAGATCACTGCAAAATGAGCTGTGCTAACAACGTTACACACTCAGCCTCAGTGCACTCTTGAACTCATTTCTAACTGCATGTTTTATCATGTATCATCCCAATTCTTTTGTTCTATCACTCTGTACTCAAAAGCATCTTTGTGGGAAATTTTCCATAAGAAGTCAGTCTAAATTATAACTAAGATCATTATTTAAATCTTATAGAAAATCTAGAACAATGCATTGACATACCCAGGGCATGACTTTAATATCAGGCACTACTGAGGAAAGCTCACGAGTCTCTGCCGGTGCAATCTTTAAAGAGATCGGGCTTTGCTCAGCTCTTTAGATTCACACATTAAACCAAATTTAAATCTACCTTTAGTTTAAAAGTCATCAACAAAAACTTTCCTGATGACATTCCCCGCTTCAAACAAACATATTTGGCTCTGAAAGCTGAGTTTACTGACCTGAGGATAAATGTCACTGATTCACTGCCGGCAAAGCTGCTTAATTCTGAATCTGGAGCAAAACTGATCTCATCTCTATAAATTCCTCTCCGCAGACGTCGGCGCTGTAACCAAGAGTTCATCGAGAGTACAGTGACAATTTTTTTTTTTATCTGAAGTGAAAAAAAAAAGTGCTGCTGTTGCATTTTTAACTGCTTTTTGATGTTTCATCATAAGCTCTGTCACAGTTTTGTTAAATATTTGCAGTCTGTTAGCCTTGCTTTCACTCTGTGATTTCTTCTCTTCCTCTCTCTGTGGGGCTTTAGTGTGCTCTCTGATTCAAGGTAATGCTTGGACTTTTTATTCATGACTTTAAATGGTGCAGTATCACCCAGTGTAGCTAACAAGTACAAGCAAAAAAAAAGTACTACTTCTATGTGTTATGTAAAATATGCAGAGCTTCCGTAGCAGTGTAGCAGGAAGGCTACTTAAACAATGACGGAAAAGTTGTGAATAAAGTTGGATAAAACTTCAAACAGATTTACTACGAGGCTCCTAAAGTAGGACTCAAGGTTGGGTACGCAGGGTTGGGTACCGACCCAGTAATGCAGGTACTACAGAGTACTGATTCAAGTTGAATCAATCGGTACCTGAGAGTGCAGTGTTTCCCACAGAATTACAATCTATGTATGGCAGTAGCTTGGGTCTTGGGTTTACACTGGGGCCTCCTACCAGTGGGACGTGCCCAGAACACCTCTAACGGGAGGCACCCAGGAGGATCCTGATCAAATGCCCGAAACACCTCAACTGACCCCTTTCGACACAAAGGAGCAGCGGCTCTACTCTGAGCTCCCTCTAGATGTCCGAGCTCCTCACCCTATCTCTAAGGCTGAGCCCAAACACCCCACAGAGGAAACTCATTTCGGCTGCTTGTATCTGCGACCTCATTCTTTCGGTCGCTACCCAGAGTTCATGACCATAGGTGAGGGTTGGGACGTAGATGGACCAGTAAACAGAAAGCTTCGCCTTCTGGCTCAGCTCCCTCTTCACCTCAATAGTCCAGCACAGAGCCTGCATCACTGCAGACGCCACACCAAACCCCTGATCCATCTCACGCTCCATTCTACCCTCGCTCGTGAACAAGACCCCGAGATACTTGAACTCCCTCGCTTGAGGCAGTAACTCTCTCCCAACCAAGGGACCCATTCTGTGTCCCCTTTCTGAATTCAGAGGCTTTTACAGGTCTATGACCTCAGCACATGCAGAAGTCTTCATTTGTTTTTTTTCATCACCACCAGTTTGTGGCGTTCGAATCCATTTGATCAGTTGATCCAAACAGAGCTGATCAGACCATATCGATGGATGAGAGGAGCAGCTGCTGCAGAGGCAGGTGAATGCAAACTTTCAGACCCAGCATTATTACTGATTAAGTTTCACTTTCACTGCGCCCGGCGTTCTGCTCGTCCGTCTGTGCCTTGAGTACGCTCTGCGCTCCCCAAGTGTGGTGCAATAACTAACCAAATGGTACATATATACTCCAACAGAGCTCCTAATAAATGGTCCCCTTTCAAAAATAGAAAATCAACATGTGCCGCCGGATGCTGATATCAGGGTGGGCAGCCACAAATAAATGAATGTGTGGGAAACCCTGGAGTGCATCTGGGTGAAGGAGTGCAACGCACTCCAGCTGCAATGAGGACACCGAAGCTTATTGGGACCATTCTACTAGGGCCCGACCGATATGGATTTTTTGGGGCCAATGCCGATTCCGATATTATGGAATAAAAAAATCCGATAACAGATATATCAGCCAATTAAATTTTTACGTTTTTCAATTTTAAAAACCCCGAAATACCTGCTTTTGATGGCTGAAATATAGTTCAAACACTCGTTACAAAGATTTAAATTGAAGGAAGAACATTTTACTATTTTCAAATACTTTTATTATCGGAAACTGTGTGGAACGAGCAGCATATGAACAATTTGATCACAAAATAAATAAAAAATATGATGTGCAAAAAGGCAGTAAACCTCTGGGAAAATAAAATAATCATTCAAAGTCTATATGAATTAAGACATTCACATGTATGTTCACAGTGCCAGAGTTCTTCTTATTATTGCCAATTTAACAGAGGTAGGTTATAGTGCAAAAAGTAACACAAGGACAATATTTCTAAGTAAAACACCATATTCCCTGCACTTTATTAGTGATGAAAATGTAAGAGTTAACATCAGCGTCAATCGGCCAACTTTTGTCCTATTGCCAATTATTCTCTAATGGCTATTCAATTCAATTCAATTTTATTTATAAAGCCCAATATCACAAATCACAATTTGCCTCACAGGGCTTTACAGCATACGACATCCCTCTGTCCTTAAGACCCTCACAGCGGATAAGGAAAAACTCCCCAAAAAAAAACCCTTTAACGGGGAAAAAAAACGGTAGAAACCTCAGGAAGAGCAACTGAGGAGGGATCCCTCTTCCAGGACGGACAGACGTGCAATAGATGTCGTACAGAACAGATCAGCATAATAAATTAACAGTAATCCATATGACACAATGAGACAGAGAGAGAGAGAGAGAGAGAGAGAGAGAGAGAGAGAGAGAGAGAGAGATGCAGGTAATGACAGTAGCTTACAACAACATTAATGAAAGTAATAATATTATAGTTATAGTTCTGGCTACTGTGGTACAATATGTTGAAAGTATGTATTAATATCTGACAGTATACTTGTGTGACAATAGTCATATGTGTATAATAACAGTAGAAGTATGACTAATGACTAATGATGGCAGCAGCAGCAGGAGGCATCTGGCAGGACCACGGCAGCAGCACAACCACACACGTCACACTGTCCAGGCACCGCTGCGGT
Organism: Epinephelus lanceolatus; assembly: GCF_041903045.1. Lineage (NCBI taxonomy): Eukaryota > Metazoa > Chordata > Actinopteri > Perciformes > Serranidae > Epinephelus > Epinephelus lanceolatus. Next base: position 5,797,757 of record NC_135756.1, read on the forward strand.
ATGAGTTATTCTGAGAGACAGTGGAGCACAAAGGCTCCGGAGAAGAAGCCGAGTTAGTGACATCCAGAATGGCCGAGTTAGCAAGATGCAGTAATAGGATGAGAGAGAGAGAGAGAGAGAGAGAGAGAGAGAGATATAATCGGCCGGCCGATAAATCGGTCGGGCCCTACATTCTACGCAATTAAGGACAGAGCAAAACCAGATTGCAGCCGGAATGTGGCGCGGGGAATCCAGGTAGAAACCTTTCCAGTGTCTAGACCGCAAGCTACCGGAGACATTTTTACACACTCATCTCCCGCAATGGATACACTTTTATAATTTTTTGTCATATTAATGTATGCAGCTGTCTGTGCCGGCAGAGTGCAAAGTTTTACAAATATCCAGACAAACTGCTCTGGTTTGTAATCCCACACAGACTCTACCAGGTAGTGTTGCACGGTATACCGGTACTAAAATAGTACCGCGGTACTAGAGTATTCCAAACGGTACTATACTGCATTTGGAAAATACAGGTACTTTGAAATTGATTCAATTCATTAATTTAGTTAATTTATTTTGCTCATTTATGCACACAAACGCCTTTCTTGTTCCTACTGGAGCACAGATTGCGCAAGTGCTGTGTATGACAACACCTGTATCAACATCCGCAGCTGGCGCACGTGAAAAAAGACAAGAGAAAGTCTGCCTCGCAGAGGGAGACAACACGAGACAACACAAACTTGGTGGAACATTTGAGTTACCAAACCGTGACGTCCGTACCGAGGTACTTACCGAACCATGATTTTTTTGGTACCGTTACACCCTTACTATTTATTGTTCTAAAGGTTTGTATCCAAAAGGACTTTTCCTTAGGAAAAGTACCGAAGAGTATCGAAATTCATATTGGTATTGGTACCGAAACAAAGATTTTGGTATCGTGACAACACGACTACCAGGTGAGCTACCTGAAAATCACATATTTGTATTTTATTTTATTATCATATTTAGAGGGATTGAAGCACAAAAAAAGGTACTGTTGGGTGCCACTCCCAAATTCCAGGTACCAGTACCCAACCCTACTAACACTCACTCCAGTTCTTCTTCTTCTTCTTCTTCTTCTTCTTCTTCTTCTTCTTCTTCTTCTTCTTCGTGGCAGTTGGCCACCTTTACAACGGGGCATTACCGCCACCTTCTGACCCGGGTGTGGGTCAGGCTCCAATAACCCTACTTGCTCATTTCCTTGCCCTAAGTAAAAAAAAAAGAAATAAATTGTTTAATTAACTAACAAAAAAACAAATAAATAAATAGATAAATAAATAAATAAATAAAAAATACAAATACATAAATAAATAAAATAAAAACTAAATTAATTAATTAAATAATATAATTAAATAAATAATAATAATAGTTATATATTTCCTACATCCCTTATCCTTATATTCTGTCATACACCCCTATGCTCTTCAGAAACTCCACCACCATCTTCAATTTAGCCCCACTGCCCTCACTGAGTATATCCTTTAGCTCAAATCCCAGGATCCCCACACTTCTCATCTTGCCCCTCATCTTTCTCCTATGTTCTTCATATGCCCTACACCACAGCAATACATGTTCCACTGATTCTTCCTCCTCCCCACACCCCTCACATAACCCTGACTGGTGCCTCCCTATCATCTTCAGTGTTTTATTCAGCGCACAGTGCCTCATCCATACTATTTCATCCCTCCTGCTGCCACTCCTGACCCCCTGCCCTTTAACACTACGCTGCACTTGGTAGAAGTGCTGACCCTTCTCTTCCTTATCCCACCTAGCCTGCCACAACTGATTTACCTTTTCCCAAATTATCCCCTTTGCCTCTGCTTTACTAATCCTAATATGCATATCTACTAACACTCACTCCAGTTACTAGCTTACATAACTCCACAATGATTGTACTTGATGAAGCTGTATTGAAAGAGCTTGACAAGACACTATCATTTGTTTTGCCCAGTGGACAGCCACATTACTGTACCTAAACGCATCATCTCAATGCAACACTATCATAAACATTTTTTACAAAGTGGTCAAAATGAACCCATGAAGATTTAATATTTGTAAATCTTTTCTAGAATCTCAGTAAAAGTCTAGTGCAAATCTACGGGCTGAGCAGAGGAACTAATGCATGTGTGCAGTGAGCTACACAACATGGACACAAACCAGGAGGAGAGAAAACCCTTTGGTATATGCACTGTGTCAACAACATTCATTGTAATGAAGTCTGTAATAGCCTGCACTTAACAATTAACAGAAGCAGTACGCAGGCAAACTGTGGCTCGGAACAACAATAAACAAGTGTGACAGCAGATCAGCAGGGTTAGGAACAAGAGAGACAGTATGGTTTTCTAATTTAAACAAACGAACGCAGCATGAAAACAGCCCAATTCCACCGACATACACATGGCAGCATAATGAACTGCAGCACTGAGGCAAATACACAAAGATGCATTGATTAGGGGTTAAATTCATCAATCAAAGATAAATATTTTGGTCCGTTTAGGACACTGAGCATCAAATCATAACTATCAAAAAGGTAACACATGTGGTAACCCGTTAAATTGTCTTGAAGTGTCTGCAGCGCGCCAGACACTCAGCAGTCATCTAGTAAGCAGAACTGATCAGAACAGGCACAGCGATTCTACACACAGTGAGAGTTGACGGCTTGAGGTAAATGAAAGGTGATGTGAGTGTGTATAGATTGTTTTGTCAGAGCGAAGATTCTGCAGATTCTCCGTAACGGGTGCCACGTTCGTTCTCCTTCCTCAGTCAGGTTGACATGTCGGAGACCCGACTGTGAAATAAGTTCAACAGCGAGATTAACAGAGATATAGCGGCAGGTGGGGAAGAAGACATAAATACTGAGAGGAGGAAAAAGAGGGTGAACCCTGAGCACGGAGGCAACACTGACAGTATGAGAGGTTTGGTTCCCACTGAGGCAAATGTTGTTTTGCAGAGAGTTGCAAAACACTGGCAAATTATGTTCCAGACAAATGCCTGTTGGTAGAATGAATAACTGTTACGATAGTGATGAATACTAAAAAAGAAGAAAGGAAAAAGGTAGAGCAAGTCACACGTACATTTTTATATTTAGTGGTATTAAATCAAACAGCAGAGTCTCACATTTGAGTTTTTGGAAGCTGGTTTTGTTGCCTTCCTGATGATGTGCTGAATCATTTATCAACGAGCAAAACTCGCAATTAATTTGTAATTGCAGCACCAGTTTCAAAAATGCTTAAATGACTGCATGTTACTCAGGGATGCACCAATTTATTGGCCGATATTCTCCGTGCTGACTGCCATCAACCTATTGGAAAATAAAATATCTTTCATCGATGGCAGTGGCCGATGTTTTTTGCACAGGATAAATTTCAGGGCTCAAGAAAAATTGCATCCCATCATCCCAGGAACAGTAGAAAACGTGTTTGGGTCGAACAGAGATCTTCCTTGGGATGGATTTTGGGACAAAAGGACTCACTATCTATGTGTCAGGGGCCGCACCCTGTTGTTACCCTGATCGTGCTCCATTGTGAGCAACAAATCAGCAGGAGGGGAGCTAGTTATCGTTAGCTGGTAGCTGGTAGCAGGTGGCCAGAACTAACAGCTAACGGAGGTTGCGTTATGATGCATTCAAGCTCTATTTAGTAAAACACAAGTATTGGGTGAAGGAAAATTGTAACGTTCTCATGATTTGTTCCAATGTGATCTTGTTAAATTTCGTTTTTGGTGAGAAACCTGAATAAAAACAGAAGGAGACATTTGTTGGTGTTATATATATATATATATATATATATATATATATGTATATATATATGTATGGTATATAGCGAGAGAGCTATAAAGTAGATATTAAAGCAACACTTACTTTTCTGGAAATTTTACACTTTTCTTTGTTTAGGTTAAAATGCTATTAATAAGCTGATGACACACTAAAATGTAGTGAATTGCACCAGAGATAAAAACTCATAATTATACCATTCTCATATAGTTCTAAGAAAACTCCGCCAGGCGTCCTGTCCGTCTTCCCCACGTGGTTCTGTGAGACAACAAATAGGCTAGTAACGCTTGTGGCTAGTGACGCTTGTGGATATAAACTTTTCTCCATAACAATGGCAGACAAATGCGGACCACCGCTTCCACCTCCAGCCATTCCAACAGGGAAATGAGTTGGCAAAAGAAAGAATATAGCAGAAAAAGCTAACACTAAGAGCAAAATCGATGCTGCAACAGCCAAAACTTAGGTCAACATCGGCTCTGCTTTCGAGCGATGGCTAAGACTGATGCAGCTTCATCCTGAGCTAAAAAGGGACGAGATGGTCACAGAGTTTCTGCTGGACAGGTTTTTTTTAGTTTGCATCTAATGTAACATAGGCTATAACGTTATATATATGACAACACAGCATCCAGTTGCTAACGGTTCGCTTACTGTAGCGTAACGTAGCCTGAGCCTCTGTATTATCTGTCTTGTTTGTTGCCAGTCATCAGTACTATCTAACGTTAGCCTTTACGTTATATTATAAAACTCATCAGTCATCACTGACCCCGGATAAGTATCAAAACTACGGGGTTGCGTTTGACTGTGCAGGACAGGTAACATTATGTTTAGTTTGCTTCTAATATCAGATATAACGTTATATATGACAACACAGCATCCAGTTGCTGATGGCTAACGTTAGCCTACTGTAGCGTAGCCTCTGAAACATTAACGTTATCTTCCTTGTGCATTTCCACTTACTAGTAATGCTACTATGTAACGTTAGCACAGTAACTTTATTCTAAAACTCATCAGTCATCACTGACTAAAACTCTGGGGTTGCGTTTGACTGACTTGGTTGTGATGTTACACTCACTCTCCTCTTCTGTGTATCTAAGGTTACCTTGCCAACGCCTACGTCTATCATAGACGTAATGAGGAAGTAATGGAGGAGGGGGGGTAGGCCTTTGGAGGGAGGTGGAGTTGCAGGAGGAGGGTGATGGGACTTTGGAGGGAGGCGGGAGTTGTGGATGTTCAGATTTTTTCTAGGTGCTGTGTGAAATGCAAGAAAGGTAAGAGTTGCTTTGAAGAGGGAACACTGACACATATTAGGGATGCACAGATAGTGAAATTGTGAGCCCAAAGCTAATGCCCATGTTATTTTTGTTGTTGTTTATATAAATATAAAAAATATTTTAAAAAAACCATAATAACTGAACTATTATAATGTCATTCAATCCTTAATGACATGACCTTTGAATGAGCACAAATTCAATCATAAACATTAATGAAACATCCTTTAATATAATCTTTCAAATGAAAAACATCTTCAAAGAAATAACTGTTTTAAAAAGTCTCTTTTACTTTATGTATCAAAATTCTGTCTCTAATATAAATTTTATATTGCTGTGAAAACATCAACAAATTTGTCCTTCAACAGCTGAATTTATTCGAGTGTCTCTCCAAAAACAACATTTAACAAAACTAGATTTGAACACATCATGAGAGCTTTATAATTTACCTTTCTCTGATGATCATTTTTACCAAAGAGAGCTTGAACGCATCATAATTTAACTCAACCTCTGCTAGCAGTTAGTTCCGGTCACCTGCTGCTAACAGCTAGCTAACGTTAACTAGCTGTCTGATGTCAACACAGATTGGTTGTTCGCAATGTTGTGTGATAAGGGAAACAAAATGTACGTCCCCTGATGCATCGATAGTGAGTTTAGTGCAATCTTTTGTCCCAAGCCCAAGGCGTATTGGTGCTCCTAGTTTGGTGAGTTCAAGAGTCCTTCCTTTGACCACCCAAATCAATCCAACTAAAGAGTTCAAGTAAAACAACAGATAAATAAATGAGTAGTAGCTGGCATAAATGAGGCCCAGAGCCTTCCCACCAGGCAGGAGCAAACACCTTGTATCATCTGGTCGCTCTGATGGAGCTGGATTACATCCCTGCATGACAACTTAATGCGTCTCTAGTATGTGTAACAAAATTGGATTTCCTCTTCCCTCTCCAAAGCAGATTGCCAGGCGCATCACTTTCACTTGTCATATTTACATGCTTTAAAACTGTCAGTAAACACCTTGTCTCGCTTGCTCCCTATCCTGAAGCATTTCTGACAAGGATGTTACAATCTGAGCTGCCTGCCACCTGTTTGATTCAATTTATTTGTTTCCGTCGTGTCTAAATGCTTTATCTTATTCTCCCCCAGTGGATCACATCAGGCAGATGCGATGGCAGTGCGAGGCAGAGAGGGGGTTTTGGAGTCATGTGACGTGAACGCCAAGGAGAGGACATCACACAGGATGAATCATGGTACTGTGATGACGACAGTTGTACTCATGGCCTGGACTGAGAGGGTTATTTCCAGCCCGCCTTTAACCTTTCCATGCAGGTGCTGAGATTTCTGACCTTTCCACCATGCGGCTCCCCGCTGCCTTTGAGTGCTTCTGATAGTTATGGAGTGGAGCTCTTGAGCATGTGTGTGTGGGGAAAATGCACTTTTGTTGTTTTTGAGCATGTGCTTGTGTGTTTCAGCCGTGCGATCGCGTGCGTGCGTGTGCAGTGTTGACTCTGTGGGTGCCGCGAAGCCGTTCCTGGTCTCGTGCAGGAAACTCGATTTGACACTAGCGTAGTGAAGATTACCTGTGTCCAGACAGTTATTGCCTTACAGACAATAAGAACCGCCATCACTCACTTCTAAAGGTCAACGTGCTGAAACAAGGGGCTCCGCCGGGCCGGAAATAACCTTACAAAAGACCCACAGGGGAGAAAGGGAGGCGAGGTGAAGGTGAGGAGATACAGAGATGGAGAGATGGTGGGTGTCTAACCCCAACACAGCGGGTGTCTATCAACCCACTAACCTCCGACCTGGTTTTACCTCCACCTGCTTCAGCCGCCCTCTCTTTGTCTTTCCTTACATCCCACGGTCAGGTCAAAGCTTTGGATTTTCCCAGCTTTCCTTGTGATGCCTGATTCCTGACGTTGGGTTTTCAGCTTTCAACTAAGGATGTCCTGATGAGGGGTTTGTTTTTTTGTCTATATAACAATCCTGTCTTCCGTTATTACCACTGATATATCGGCGTATGTCGGCCAACATATAACAACAAACTGCAGTACAGAAAATAATGTCAGTAGCAGCAGTGGGCAATTTTGTTATTTTATTTTTAAATCCATCCACCCAATCCAAATCCATCCAAAATGTCCAGCTCAGTGCATATTTTGATAACCAAATACATGGGACCAATTACCACCATATATGTACCGAGTTTTAAAACTACATTAGCTGTCTTGTTGGATTTTTGGCCAATGGAAATGTTGTGAATACAACGTTAATATATCACCCTGTTTCTGTACAATTTACTAGTTATTTAAAGGAATACTTCATCTCGCCAATGACCATTTGTATATCAGTTATTTCCCCCGTGTTGCCTTGAATTTATTAGGAAAACATTTTTCTCGCATGCCTTCAGTGAATGAAGAATCCAAAAACTGAGAAATTTCTTGATGAATTGAAGTAAATGGGGGCCAAGATTAACAACTGTAAAACTACTATATATTACATTTGTTTACAAACTCAGACACAGTGTGTGCAGTATAATCCAAGTCTTATTTATCCAGGTGTTTGCTCAGTATTTCTCAAACAGACAGCCCTTTCCGACTCGATGCTCTCTTCAAAGCTAGACCTTCACTTCTGATTTGCAGCTTTTCAGGTTCATTTTGTGGCTGAATATAATTTGTAGCTTCTTAAAATATGAATGAGGATAGTGATAGTTAGATACTGGCTACAGCTGCATCTGTAGTAGCGATGAAACGGTGACAAACATTAAACCAGCATCAGATGGACTGTGTTTATAACCAAAACGCCACAACAAGCACATACACAGCGAGCAGCAACAGCGACCCACCTTCAAAAACAGAGGCCTCAGCAGGGACGGAGCACCTGCTGCAAGCAAACACACTGTCTGCGGCCATTTTGATTTGACCAGTGGACTTCACTACAAGCTGATTGGCTGTTGAAACAGGTGACGTTCTACAACCAGCTGCTGCCGATTCGACCAGCGGAGATGCAGCTGACACCATCAGTCTGCTTGAGTCGAGCTCAGACCGGCCAGTTCACACTGCTGAAACTTTATTCTGCAACATTCTAAAACGTCGTCGTCGCAAATCTTTGGTCTGAACTGGGCTTTAAATACAAGGTTTGAGCAAAAATGGATGTGTTTGAGAAGTACTGAGCATACGACTTGATAAATGAGACTTGGATTATACTAAGGGAGTTGTGTGAGAGTTTGTAAATGGATGTTTTGATATAGTTTAGACCCCTATGACTTCAATTCATCCAGGATTTTTTCCATTTTTAGATAATTTGTTCACCCTGTAGGCATAAGATTGTAACAAAGAGTAGGTGATTGATATACATATGGTCATTTGGTGGGGTGAAGTATTCCTTTAGTAACTGGAGAGAGGACTGTTAGTAACTGCAGGGAGGTTTGGGCAGTGTTTAATCAGCCTCTCTATTCTCCCAGGATGAGCAAAATACTGAAAGTACAAATAAAATGTTCACCCCTAACAGCAACACAACAGCCTGTCATCCTCAACCAGCACATTTTTACTCCAGCAGAGATAACGTAAAGCAGCTCTGCTCGCTCATTAGCTGAAATTTCTGGCTGTAATTTGTTTGTGTCACTCGACTGTTGTTCAATGAATCAGAAACACAAGCGCCACCTGTTTAATGAAACACAGTGTGGTATTTGTGACAGCCAGCGTGCCCGAAGCACAGTGGTTTGTTGTGAAGAAAGGATCAGAGAGCTTTTAAATAGTCAAAACCAAGTGTTGAACATGCAGTGATCAGCTTGGGACATCACTACTGCTGTGTCTGTTGAGATATGGTCTTTTTCAGCCGATACAGATCACCGATAATTACCTGTTTCTCATGGCTGACAGCCAATATAATAACCAATAACTTCACATTTTTGTCTTTTAAAAAGGAGTGTATAACCTGAGCTGTTGATTCACCTCAATGTAGCATCACATGGCAAGTGGTTGTTCATAAGTTTAACAAGAGCCAAGCTTTTTAAAAGCTCGATGTTGGATGTTAGCCGCTGCTGCTAATTAGCTTGTGCTAACAATCTGGAGACGGTCCTTCAGTGCTGTGTCTAACCGATGTCGGGCAATCGGTGATTAGACCTCTGGAACTGTGAAAGACGTCCACACCGCGACATGTTTTGCCCTCTCGACAGCGTGCTGCAGTTGCTGTTCTTCTTCTCTGTGTTTATTGGCGGCCACAAACCAAGTGTAAAGGTACATGTGCCGCCACCGACTGTGTCGGGTGTGTAGAGGCTGCCCTTGTTAAGTCAATGAAAGCAGTCTGACCTTATATAATCGGCGCTATTTATCGGCTATAACTTTAATGATCCGAAGAATGCATGATTATAAAAATGTCCCATTATCGGGCCAATATTTATCGTGCATCCTTCGTCTTTATGGATCAAACTAACTTGGTATATGAAAGAAAAATACAAATCTTTTAAACGTAAAGTGACAAATACAAAATATCTGAACAAAATAAGGCACAAATATTGTATTAAATAAAACAGAAGCAACAGTAAAACTCTGGTTGAGACAATTCTCCTTATTCTGATACTAGTGCTCAACACTTCTGAGCTAGATCTCTGTTCCTACCAAAATACAGTTTCCTGCCCCTCCTACCACCCACCCACATACACGCACACTCACACACACACTTACAACTACACACAGCTACACACAGCCATGCAAAATCAATACGTCTTTCAGCAGGCTGCTGTTGTGGCTTGAATGTGAATAAACAGTCGTATATTTCAGCGGAGGATCGATAGGTGCAGACAGATGAATGGCATACAAAGACACCTCTGAACAGGACAGAGAGACCTGTGTGTGTGTGTGTGTGTGTGTGTGTGTGTGTGTGTGAGTGAGAGAGAGAGAGAGAGAGAGAGAGACAGAGAGAGAGAGAGAGAGACAGAGAGAGACAGAGAGAGAGAGATAGTGCTCCCGCTCCCCTCGTCTGTCTCTCTCTCGCCGTAACTCAGTGTCTCTCCCCCTCCTGTGTCCACCTGCTCTTTCACTCTCTGAGGATCAATAGGTGTGATGGATTTGAGACAGGTACCACACACTGGAGACGCACGCTATCAAACAACAACACTTCCTATTCAGGCCCATTTCAATCACTCTCTGCCAGTCATAACTTGTTTTCTCGCGCCGTTAAGGCCGCTGCCCTGCTTCACACTCCGCGATTGGCCTGCTTGATTTCCACCTTCCGACACAACATTTATACACACGCTCGCACCTCGCGCTCGCACAGAGGTTGAACCCCTGACATTTGAGTGTGTTTTTGTGAAGTTTGCCGCGCTGTGTGTCTGTCTATCAGAGGACGGCAGTGACTCTTCAGACAATGGCCTGCCGCCGTTAATCGATTATATCTGTGGTGCCAGGCGACAGAGGCGCAAAGGTCCGGGCTTACAGCTGTGCACTCCTGACTGTCTTACACACAAACACACACACACACACACACACACACACACATATACACAAACACACTTGACAAGACAGGTATTTCAAATGCACAAGATGTGAAGATGCCTGGGTTTGACTGATGTGCAATTTTGAAAGCTGTGTCAATACTTAGCACTGTTGGAGCAGCTCTGTGATCTAAACATTTGCAGATTTAAAGCAACTGTTTGACATGTGTTGAAATACACTTATGACTTACCTAGACTTTGACGAGAAAATCGATACGGTGGTTTCTGTACATTGATTTACTTGCGGCAGCCCGCCACAATATCAACACTGACTTCTAGATTTTCTTTTAATTTAAAATATGATGGCCAAAAAATTCATTTTGAAAAATCCAGGAAAGGAAGAAGGAGCAGGACAGAGCATGGTCGCAGGCGAGAGATGTGACCGGATTATCATAGTCAATAAAAACGCAGCACAGTAATGATACAGACATTTTATACCCCAGATGGATAAAACATGGACCTACCAACCTGATCTCACTCCGAAGTCATCACAAACCAGCACTTGGTCAGTGACTTCTGCCGTTGGCAGTGACAAAAAAAGCCATCCTTTCACGTCAACATGTTATGTGGCCATTTGCCATTATTGTTTAATGGGTCCGGTGGCGTCAAAGGGAAACCTGGCAGGACAGAAACAAAAGTTAGGCGGCGGAAGTCCGAGTAGGGCGAGTGGGAGGGGTGGCGGATGGGTCCAACATCCACCGACTTTCACCCGAGAACCTGCTGTTCACTTCCTGTATGATTGTAAAGCCAAACCCTGTTCTTTTTTCCTAAACCCAAACACTTGCGTTGGTTGTTGAAGGAAAAAAACATCCATTTGCTCTGTTGTGCCGACAAAGTGTTTTGATTTTGTGTGTAAACATTAAATTTCCTGTGAAAACAGAAGTGTATTTTAAAAGAAGACAATGCATGCAGAACAGGCAGAACTTGACACGGCGTCCCAGAACGTCAACAACCAACAAACCCAGGGTACCTTGGACGTCGAATCTGAACATGGAAAGTCCATGACCAAACATTAATATGTGACGAGGTCGGACTGAGAATGTGTTGGTCCTACTGATGCACATTTAGCCCATTCTGGACCATTCATTTGAGTTAGCCATCCCGTCAGTTGAGACTCAGTCTGCTGTGTAGTTCATACAGTCGGCTACACTTCACTGATAAACCAGAGAATTATAATGTAACATTGGGATTGATGATTGAAGAAAGTTTTTTTGTTGCCCCCAAGTGGCCACAAATAGAATACCACCACAACTACAATCTAAACGACACGCTGGTATACACCACTTAAATTTGTATAGGATAACTATAATGTGTGTATGGGTACAGGTATAGGATAAATATAATACAGCCAGTTAGCTTAGCTCTGTATAAATACTGAGAGCAAACAGCTTCTCTTGCTCTGTACAGAACAAATCCAACACATCTGAAGCTTACTTACTCACACCTTATATTTACTTTCTTTTTGTTTTTTTGTGCATATTTAAGAGGCTTATTATCACATTAATCATGTTTGGATTTATTGCAAATGTAAATATATGCAGTCAGTCCAACAAATAATCGGAAGAGGGTTCAGGAAACACTTAATTTATACATTTGGCTACCATTCATGTTGGTTTCACTTGCATAAGGCTACAAGAAATACTATTTTCATATCTAATTTTTTTAACATGTCAATATTTGTATTAAATTATCTGTCTGTATTGCACTAAAAGTTACTAAGAACTCATTGTGATTTCTCAAAGCTGTAAGTGACATCTTCAAATTGCTTATTTTGTCGAACCACGGTTTACCCAACCATTCAACTTATTTGTGGCAGCCTGTCAATTGAAACTTAAGCTTTCATTGTGCTGGGTCTCAAAGTCTGCATTCACTCTCAACAGCTGCTCCTCTCATCCATCGGTCTGATCAGATCAGCTCTGATCGGATCAACTGACTGAATATTTGATGTTCGTAGTGTTATACATTCTACGCAGTCTTGATTGGGGCATTTACATATATAAATGCTCTAAATCTACTTCTTCAAGCAAATTGTAGAGCGAAAAACTAAACAAAAAAATGATGGCTGGTAAAAATGTTGAGTGAGAAACCACAAGTCGCAGTGGTTGATGAGCAAAACAGTTCATGACAAGCCCTAGATGTACAGTACAGGCCAAAAGTTTGGACACACCTTCTCATTCAATGCGTTTTCTTTATTTTCATGACTATTTACATTGTAGATTCTCACTTAAGGCATCAAAACTATGAATGAACACATGTGGAGTTATGTACTTAACAAAAAAAGGTGAAATAACTGAAAACATGTTTTATATTCTAGTTTCTTCAAAATAGCCACCCTTTGCTCTGATTACTGCTTTGCACACTCTTGGCATTCTCTCCATGAGCTTCAAGAGGTAGTCACCTGAAATGGTTTTCCAACAGTCTTGAAGGAGTTCCCAGAGGTGTTTAGCACTTGTTGGCCCCTTTGCCTTCACTCTGCGGTCCAGCTCACCCCAAACCATCTCAATTGGGTTCAGGTCCGGTGACTGTGGAGGCCAGGTCATCTGCCGCAGCACTCCATCACTCTCCTTCTTGGTCAAATAGCCCTTACACAGCCTGGAGGTGTGTTTGGGGTCATTGTCCTGTTGAAAAGTAAATGATCGTCCAACTAAACGCAAACCGGATGGGATGGCATGTCGCTGCAGGATGCTGTGGTAGCCATGCTGGTTCAGTGTGCCTTCAATTTTGAATAAATCCCCAACAGTGTCACCAGCAAAACACCCCCACACCATCACACCTCCTCCTCCATGCTTCACAGTGGGAACCAGGCATGTGGAATCCATCCGTTCACCTTTTCTGCGTCTCACAAAGACACGGCGGTTGGAACCAAAGATCTCAAATTTGGACTCATCAGACCAAAGCACAGATTTCCACTGGTCTAATGTCCATTCCTTGTGTTTCTTGGCCCAAACAAATCTCTTCTGCTTGTTGCCTCTCCTTAGCAGTGGTTTCCTAGCAGCTATTTGACCATGAAGGCCTGATTGGCGCAGTCTCCTCTTAACAGTTGTTCTAGAGATGGGTCTGCTGCTAGAACTCTGTGTGGCATTCATCTGGTCTCTGATCTGAGCTGCTGTTAACTTGCGATTTCTGAGGCTGGTGACTCGGATGAACTTATCCTCAGAAGCAGAGGTGACTCTTGGTCTTCCTTTCCTGGGTCGGTCCTCATGTGTGCCAGTTTCGTTGTAGCGCTTGATGGTTTTTGCGACTCCACTTGGGGACACATTTAAAGTTTTTGCAATTTTCCGGACAGACTGACCTTCATTTCTTAAAGTAATGATGGCCACTTGTTTTTCTTTAGTTAGCTGATTGGTTCTTGCCATAATATGAATTTTAACAGTTGTCCAATAGGGCTGTCGGCTGTGTATTAACCTGACTTCTGCACAACACAACTGATGGTCCCAACCCCATTGATAAAGCAAGAAATTCCACTAATTAACCCTGATAAGGCACACCTGTGAAGTGGAAACCATTTCAGGTGACTACCTCTTGAAGCTCATCGAGAGAATGCCAAGAGTGTGCAAAGCAGTAATCAGAGCAAAGGGTGGCTATTTTGAAGAAACTAGAATATAAAACATGTTTTCAGTTATTTCACCTTTTTTGTTAAGTACATAACTCCACGTGTTCATTCATAGTTTTGATGCCTTCAGTGAGAATCTACAATGTAAATAGTCATGAAAATAAAGAAAACGCATTGAATGAGAAGGTGTGTCCAAACTTTTGGCCTGTACTGTATGTGAACCTGAAAAGTTGATTCCTGAATGTAGAGAAAAACTTTCTGAACCTAGAGCTGTTGTTGTTGCAATAAATCAAAGTTCAGCCAAAAAACTTTGGTCTTCGAAATTCACCGGAAACACAGTGGAAATAATTTTAATGTTTCCTTCATTATCTCTTGCACACAGTTTAAATACCAAGCTGGTGTTTTGTTTGCAACCTCTCTGATCCTCACTTTTGTCCCTGCACTGTGAGACTCAGAGAAGTCGACACATCCCCCAGATCCAAGCAATGCGTCCGCGAATAATTTGATCATATCAGACAGAAATAATGGCCGAAATAAGAAATTAAGACCCGGGGTGTTAAAAAAGTATTATAGTCATAAAGGGTATGTATCAGCAAAATGTATCTCCTCGCGTATTTATCCGGCCACACACACAAAGACAAGTAAACTGAGCTAATGATATTCACACAGCTCACACCAGGTGCTGGCGTTGCTATGCCCTAATGGCTAAAGAACACAAAGGCCTGTTTGAGGCTGTCACTTTGATGCTGGCAGCTCGGGGCTCCTGCGGCTCTGCCACACTAAAACCTTTATTAGCCATATGCTGGGGACATCAGAAACAAGTCAATCAGCATTTACATCAGCACAGAAAGGGAACCAAATCACAGCAGAGCCTGACACAGCAACACTGCCTGACCTATATTCACTTGCGTAACGGTCCAGAGGTGCATCTCTCTCCAAGACTTTCCAGAAGTAATCTGAAGGCGAAGTCCACCCTGAAGGAGGAGGTATTACATATTCTAATTTAATTGCTTAAAACTTGTGTTGAAAAAAACATGGCTGGGAGATATCATACATCCTCACATACGTCACTAATTCCTACTGGACAGAGGGGGCATTCTTACGTTTTAAATAACACTTTCAGAGACAAGACAGAAAACTTGAAAACTATGTGGTGACAGTTCGTTCCAGACAGGAAGCAGCAGCGGCACAAAACCAGCACACCCCGAGGAAGGCTCTGGGAAACGTCAGCTGTGTTCTGGCTCTAAATACATTTAAAATCAACCCTAGTATTACTTTTGTCCCCATATTTACTCGCACTAGGCTACATTTTAAACATCCCACAGATCAACATAATTCAGAATCAGCAACAAATTGGCGAGGGAATTTCCACTGGCCCAGATGTATCTTTCCAATCGCCCGGCTCGAGCTGATTAATGTACTCACACAGATTGGTTTTTGGCATTTGCATGACAGCTTGAGGTATGTGTTCCTGTGTTTAAACGTGGAAGGTTTGTCCTCACAAGGCTAGAGCGACGGACTAAGTGTTCCAGATTGCTTGATTATTGGCTTATTATGATGGGCAGTGGATTATGATGGGAAACGCACAGTCACAGAGAGGACGGACTGACGGACACCAGGGTGGCAAGGATGCGCCGAACAACGGAGAAATGCCAAACAGAAAAGGAAAAGAGAAAGAGACATGCAAGAACACAGGCGCGATAATACTGTAGAAGTCCCTTGATATCTCTAATGGACAGCTGATTAGAAAGCAGAAGCACCAAAACAGGTAATTCTTCTTCTTATCATCAGCACCAATAGTCAGGCTCACACTTATCTCCATAATGACTCCAACTATAATTAATGAGCCTTTTGAGAGTACAGTGACTTGTGCTGAAACTGCACACAAACAGGTGCACACACACACACACACATATACGCACACAAACACATGCAGTGAACTCCATTTATTCACAGAGGACTTTGGTAATGATGGCAGATTGAACGTAGCTGATGGAACTTCTCTGCTGCTTCAATCTATTCAATTTTTTTCCCTCTCTCAACCATTTAGAAAAGTCTGTCCCAAGGACAAGCAGCAGCTTGAATAGAGCTGGCCTCTGATTTCCGATCAGACGGCAGATGGAAGGAACACATTAAGTCTTCTCGGGGAGCCTGAATGCAGCGTCTGGTTTTTTTAAGCTCCGACGAGGCCCCGGCGATGCCACCGTGTCGTGTGAGAGGGTTTCCAGGCGTCTTTTGAATTTCCTAGGTGGTGAATATCAAAGGGCAGAAGCATCAAGCATCCCACCGGTTGATGACAGGTTTTCTGATGAAAGCTAAAGAAGGCGGAGGGGAGCAGAAGGTGCAACAGGTACAGCTGAGTTCAAGAGCACTGGACATATGTCAAGGGAGGGAAACAAACTATAAAGGATCAAGTCCTTTAATACCGGAAATGTGCCAATACAGAGTCTGACCTGATGCTTGCACGAACTTAAATGTGTATCTGACACTTTGAAATGACAGCTGGAAACCACTGAACTTACAAACTTTATTCTTCATGAGCTGGGTGGATGAGGCACAGGTTTACGGTGGCGCTAATGACGAACACATGAACTGTTGGCTGCCAGAGGGCAAAGAGCTATCCTTTTAAGCAACCATGTTTGTCACCGCCATCATGGAGATCTGCCAGTATCCGTTCACATCGGTTGGACTGACAGCCGGGTCAGAGAGTGAAAAACAGTATTTCAAATAAATTATTAAAAGTTAGGCCTAGAGAAATATTGGCAGGTTGTGGCTCCGGTTTGAGCAGGCATTATTAGTTGCCATTTTTAGTTGCCAGAGGGACTCGATAGCGCCTCCCAGAGCTCAGGAGTTCAAACTGGCTGAAGAGAGGGTGGAAGCTTACTGCTAAGATACTCCTTCCTTTCTTTCTCGTTCTTTCCGTAGAGATGGGTCAAGGGCTTTTGTGGCTTGCCAACTATTCTGCATGTTATTAGTGGGGTTTCCATCCACCTATTTTTATTCACATTTTCAAAAATTGCAAGAAAAAACTTGGATGAAAACGCCAGAAATTCGAAAAAAGGCCCAAAATTCGCAAAAAAGTTTTTACGCTTGGAGGGGGTGGATTTGTCAGCGTATCGATAAAAGGAAAATGCGACTTTTTGCTGTGGAAACAAGTTTTGCGAATAAACGATGACGTACCGGCACACAGATCCTCAAATGTGGTCCTTGACATACGGAAATGTTTCAGCAAGAGTTCGTGAGTGAAATGCTGCTGGACCACTACTTCCCAAAAGTTCTTCACACGCCTATGTTCCCATACACACGGAGAATGACGCGGTGGTCTCCTTCCAGCTATTTCCGACAGTACTCTTAACATTAAACTTCTTCTTTGTTGTCTCTTCTTCAAGATGGTTAGGTACGCTGTGAACGCTGATAAAATGCTAACCAGAGTTCTCCCAAGAGCCGACAGGTTTATCAGGAATCTGTCCATGGTCAGTTGTTGAGTGTCAGTTGAGTGTGTTGTTGTTTACAGTGGGCATAAGACACTCTCTTATGATGTCATCTCATGGCGTACTCTTCTTCTATGGGGGTGTTTCTATTTTGTTCATTTTTCATGAGAAGCGCCACCTACTGCTCTTCCTGTTGACTCCCAATAATCGCAAAACAATAACGAATGGAAACAGGCATAAATTCGCATTTTCTTTTGCGCATTTTCACAAAATTCGCTCAAAAATTTCGATACATTTGGATGGAAACTCCACTATTGTTGGATGGAAACTCCACTATTGTCACAATCCTAAAGAGTTTTGTCTTGGATGTTAAGGTGACCGAACCAGACAGGAAGGTGAAACATTAAAACCCTTTCAACCATAGTTTGGTACACTAATCCTAAAATCTGCTTACTAACACCTTGGCCACTGAGTTCCCCAAGAAGCTGTTGATTAAAGCTCACTGATTAATGCACAGCTTTCAGTCTAATGAATGAACATCAACTCACAAAATAACAACAAAGTTAATATTATTACACTTCTTCTGCTTATTAGACAGAGAAAAACAAGTGTACACCTTCTAAAAATAAATAAATTAATAATAAATTAAATAAATCTCTTTTACTGAACTAAGACTGACGTAAGACTTTTTAGTAGGGCTGCCCTCGACTAAGATTTTTCCCCGTCAACCAATAGTCCTCATTTAGGGCCATTAATCGACTAGTCTCCCGCATGTTTACGATATCAATTTAATGATTAAATGATATCCTTTGGTGGTTTGAGTTGAAGGTGTGAGAAAGAATAGTATCAGTAACATTGTTAACACTGTGCTACATTACAGAGAAATACAAAACCGTACTAATGAACCTTCATTAATATAGGCCTATATTTTATCTCCAAGTGCACGTCACACACTGAGCGAGCCACCTGTTAATGACGCTGTGGGCTAATGGGCATGTAGCTACTTCCATGTTTCAGATGATACGTCATGTTTGTAGTCGACCAATGAAGATGAGTTTACATATCACCTTGGGTTCGTCCTTCACCTTCTTAAAATGATCCCACACTCTGGATTTCCTGCCCAACATGTTACTAACTAGCCTGTGGAATAACCGCAGGTACCAATAGGGTTGGGTCGGTATGAGAAAAAAAAAAACAAAACAACAAAAAAAAAGTATCAAGTCGGTAATACCGGATTTTCGCCACTTGGGGGCGCAATTGACTCATTTAAAATAAAAAACGACCATAGGACAACAGAGTGACAGTAACAAGTTGTTTCTTTCATTCCTTACAAATAAATTTTGCAGCTTACTCAATCAGTGCAAACAAGGGTTGCCTCCTTCGTCTGGCTCAAAGCCAAAGTGTTGCCATAGTGGCGCATTCTTTGATTTCTTTTAGACTAAATTGTCCGCCATTATCACTATTAAACAAACTCCAGGCTACAGTAGAGGCCTCGGCGCATGCGCGCTAGCACCCCCTAGCTCAGTCCCCGCCCCACCCTCCTCTCTCAGCTGTTCGCTGTGTGCTTGGTGAAGAGGCAGACACAGGTGCTCACAGACTCGGGCGTACTATAAGCAGAGCGGACTCCGTGTAAAAATGCCCGCAATGTGAAAAATACGTGCCAAACAGTCTTTTGTGTGACACTGGTGCACGGAGCGGAGTCTGTGCAGTCGTGTTTTGCGCGCACAGGGCTTGCGGATGTCCACTTTTACCGGGTGGACCTCCGCAGTGTCAGCTCCGCGTACGTTCCGCCCGAGTATGTGGTCCAGTCAGTCTCCAAAAAAAAAAAACCCGGTCCAAGACGGAGTACCAAACCAAATTGGTATTACCGAGAACCAAGCCAACCCTAGGTACCAGCCCTGGAAATTAACCTGACTCCTGTCTGACTGCTGAGCGTGGACACTTCCTGTGTCTGTCCTTTCAAATTAAAGTCCCACATGGTCCAGTCATATAGGTTTTGATTTATTTTGACAAGGTGCAGGGAGAGATAGAGTTCAAGTTGTTGTTTTATTTGTTTTTTTGACAATTAAGTGACTAATGACCTTTCTGGTCAACGAACATTTAGATGACGATGAAGGGGCAGCCCTAATTTTTAGGTTTATACATTGTACTAGAATACACGAATATATAGAATATCACAACAGTCATTACTGTAATCTTATGTCCCAATATCTGCTGTGACACCAGATGCTACATTAACTGATGTTCATGCTGTCATCACTCATGTCCTAGCTTTACCTTCCAGGTGACACGGCATGTTTTTCTAAGTAAAAGTACAATAATTCCCTCTGAGATGTTGTAACGTAGAAGTATTAAGATGCATTTAAAGGAAATACTCAAGTAAAGCACAAGTATTAGCTGGTATAGTGGCCGTCACATCTGTAACAGAAGCTAATTAGTGTGAGGAAGTATCAGTAACATTTAATGCATTCATTGAAAACAGTGCAATCCTTCAATCAGTGCTTTCACAGCCAGCTCTGTGTTTCTTCTGTTGCCTCAAGCCTTTCATGTGATTGGCTGAAATGTTTTCCCTTTTCTTATTCCATGTATTTGAGTGTTGTTTGAGTCATGACTTCCTTTGACTTTGATATTTCCTCACAACAATAAAACCATCAGATGTGTGATATAGTTAATCTACTGATTGCATCAGCGGCAGTCACTTCTTCCCATTGTTGTATTATTTTAGCAAATATTTGACCATTCTTACAGAGTAATTGCATAATGTGTTCCGTAACAGACATTTCACAGTGTCAGTGCACAAACTTTAACAAAGACGGGAACATATAGTAGAAGATATCGACATCAGTCGCTTCTCTTCTTCCAGTTCCTCGGGTCGGTTGGTATTTTTATCCATGCTGTGACTCTGGGTCAACATTACAACCCACTGTAGCAAGCAGAGTACAGTAAATCTGCCAGCCTTTGCCAAGAACCAAGCTGCAAACCTTTCAGAGCCACCTTTCAATCCTACAGGCGCTGAATGTTCTCAAAACTGCTTTTTTTTTTGGTGGAGAACTCCTTTAAAACAAAAGTGTTATTCTCTGGAGGGCAACTCGCACAGTCGAGTAACACACTGTACAACACAAGAAGCTTCCCAGGAGCTGGTGAATACCAGCTGGAGAGCGCATGATGTCCAATCCCTGCACTCGTTTTTTTTTGTGCGTCCAAACGAACGTTATGATGTAACATTCCCACATGCAGAGAAAACTGTATCAAACTTATCAAAAATAATTTCTTTTTTTCTGACTGTACAGTTTGTAGCGCAGACACACAAACACACACTCAATTACAGTCAATTACACCTGCAGAGAAACTTGACTCCGCACGCCATTTCGCTTCCAGTCGGAAAGCAGAGGTTGATCACCTCCTACGTGGCTGCCATTCTCCTGCAAACTTCCCTTAACTGGAGATTGAGTAACCGTGGGGCACCGGCCATAAAAGCAAAGCCAAGTGTCAAAGCCACAGGTTGGCTCCGACAAAGTGGGAGCGTGTGTTTGTGACAAAGTGTAACAGTATGTGTCTTCATGTTTGAACAAGAACCCTGTCCTCCCTATCCTTTCCAATCTCACACACAGCAGTGGACCTATCACTGCACAGGTTTACTCATCAACTCACCCGTGGAGCCCCTCGATTTGAAGGGATGCTACATTAGTTCTAGTAGCTGAAAGTATACTAGGAGCTGTGGGGGCCGTGCTGTTGTGACAGCCTGCTATATGGAGCAATTTGTGAGGACGCAGCAATGCATTGTTTTAGTCACTTCCTCCTGATATCTGCAGAGTGCTTTTCAAATTATGTATGTATGTGTTTTTTACAGAGCATGTGATGCCCACTGTATGCATTGTTTCTGTGGTCACTCCCTCCCGGGATGCAGGAAAGAAAAACCAGTTGGTGTTAAAATGGATGTGCAATCGACTGGACAAACAGATTCAGAAAGAGCTCAGGCAGAAGTTTTTACAGAGAAGCAATATGAAGAGACACCTTTCACACACAAGGGTCGTGACGAATTAACACAAAAATGCGAAATTCTAACCTACGAATAATAAATATATCGTCATACAACAGTTCGTATGATATCCTACAAATTAGCATCCCATGTCTGACGTTATGTTTATAATGTGAAGTTATGTAATTATCGTAAAGTTGCAGAGGTTTGATTTAGGCAAGTAAAGTTTTTGTGGTTAGATTTTGGAAGAGAAACATGGTGAGGGCGTGACTCATGTTCACTTGGTTCAGAACGGCAATCTCTTGGGTGGAAGTCCTGTGTTTTGTGACACATCCTGCCTCCTTCATGGACCGCACATGACCACTTCCTTCTTTACTCCCTTCAGCGAATTGGTCACTTGATTGTAGCCGTCTAAAATATGTGGGTTATGCACAGATTACTGGCTCATCATTTTGTGGGATACGTACTAGGGCTGCCCCCTAGTGGTCAACCAAACATTAGTCAACCAGAAAGGTCACTAGTCAGCAAGACTTCATTGGTCGCTTAGTCACGAAACTCTATAAGGAGCTGCAGCTTGTCAAAATAAATCAAAACCTGTATGACCGGACCATGTGGGGATTTAATTTGAAAGGACAGACACAGGAAGTGACCACGCTCAGCAGCCAGACAGGAGTCACGTTACAAACCAATCACAGCCGACAGATATCTTTCTCTTCATCTGTAAATATTCAGTCTGATGAACACTGAACAGTTGATCATGTTAGTGAAGGGCTACCCAGAGCTTTACATCTGTCCCACGGAGACTAGACTAACTTCACAAACGCACCATGTCAGGTCACTCACTCTCCGGGACCGCCAGTGTTACTTGAATAAGTAAACACTGACCAACGGGACCAGACTGGCCGACCTGTATGCTCTCACTCAGTGGATGGATGATGTCACAGGAAGCCAATCTTACAAAGGAGAACCACACTTGTTTGTTTTGCTATGGAAGCTAACGTTAGCTAATGTGCTAAAAAGTTAGCGTTCCAGAGAAATCCAATATTCCTCTTAATCCCTCCCCAGTTTCTGATGAGGTGGACATGATAACCCTTAATACACATAACGTTATTCATCCCTACAACAGGAAATACTTTTTCCCTAACCTGATATGAAGTGTACGGAAGCGTATAGCATTCACTTGACCAGTAGCTCAGTCCATAGGGACTTGGGTTGGGAACCGGAGGGTTCGAGTCCCCGTCCGGACCAAATATGGAGCGTGGACTGGTGGCTGGAGAGGTGCCAGTTCACCTCCTGGGCACTGCCGAGGTGCCCTTGAGCAAGGCACCGAACCCCCGAACCGCTCGGGCGCCTGACCAAAGGGCAGCCCCCTCACTCTGAGATCTCTCCACTTTGTGCATGTGTGTGGCTTTCGGACCTGTGTGTAATTGACAAGCAAGACTGAAAACATTGAATTTCCCTTCAGGGGGATTAATAAAGTAAATAAACTTAAACTTAAACTAAAAAAAAAAAAAAAAAAAATCTGTTTTATTGAGTAATTTTTTCTGTTTTTCATGGTATTTTTTGTTTTGTTTTTCGGGGTAATTTTTTCTGTTTTTCTGAGTATTTTTAAGTTAAGTTAAGAGAGCAATAGAACAACAGACGCTTTCATTCCTTTCTTGAGAGCTCGATATAATGGAAGCAAACATGACCCGCTTGTTTAGTTTAATCCAGTTTTACTTTGTTTTGGGTTTGAGACACTGGGAGGTACTCTTGTCTTTAAGTCATATAGATGGTGTTATCATTTGTCGACTTTACGCAGGCACTGGTCACTTACAGGTGCCAGGTGGGAGCTTCTCGCGAGATTTTCAAGTATCTCGTCTCCTTGTTCAGGAAAAAAAAATTACCACGAAAAACAGAAAAAAAATTACCACGAGAAACAGGGATAAATCACTCAGACAAACAGAAAAAATTACACCTAAAAACAGAAAAATAAATAAATTACTCAGAAAAACAGAAAAAAAAATACTCAGAAAAACAGGACTTTTTTATTTGTCAAGTGAAAGCAATACACTTCCGTAGAAGTGTGCACTGCACATGTGAGCATTTTTGATTATGGCCTCCTGTCCAGTCCTTTGGTCTTATCACATTTAACCATAATTGTCTTTGTTTTTGTTGACGGGCAGTGGCGGCTGGTTTTGAGCCATGACTCCTTCTGTTCTGGCTCCCAATAACACAACAAGACAACATTTTAAGACTCCTATGTAGCCTACAGCCCTGTGGGGGAGAGGCATGTATATATTGTATCCAGGCAGACCCACGTGTCCAAAAACACAAGCTTCTGAGGGTTCTCACAATATTCCCTGACTTCTTTCCTCTACTCTTGCTCGCCATCCAAGGCTGTCAGGTCTAATCCAGACTCCATCAAAACACAGGCAGCTGATACAATCAAAACTGTCCCAACTTCATCAGGAGGGACGACATTAAATCCCTGAATCATCACATAAAACAAGATCATCTGTCCAGCTGCCACAAACCAGCAGCGACTCCGTCTGATATTGAAAACCCATATGATGAATATCCACTGATGTCGTGTCCTCGGCCTCGGCAGAGAGGGCGGCTTGGCTGCTGGTTGCTGGTCGAGTTAGTAGCAGCTCAGGTGTGAGATGTGTGGAGTTGGAACAGATGCTTCCACTTTAATTACCTCACAAAGAGCTAACTTTCCTGTGATGGAGGAGACGCCAACACAGCTGGGTCCTGACGGATGCCAGGGCGCAAACACACACAAACAATCCCCCTTTCACGTGCGCGGACCCGTGCACAGACATATTCAAATATATTCGGAGCTGTCAAATGTCAAGTGAGCTAATCTGGGAGACGGAATTTCTGGCACTTGTGATGAAGAAGAAAAGGAATCTGGAACATAATGAAAATAATACGCAGCATTGTTGTTTTAACCAGAGGGTGAGTGTGAGGGCTGGAAACGGCAACTGCTGACTGTCGGCCAATCCGAGAGCCAGGAAAGTGTCAAAGTCAAAGCTGAAGGACAAAGTGAGAGTCACTTTTCATTATGAATTCATGTGTCAATAATTTGTTCAACTTATCAACTGTTTGGTTTATAAAATATCAGAAAATAGTTAAACATATTTAACAATATTCAATTTCAAGTGACGTAAAGCAGAGAAAAGCAGAAAACTCTCATATTTTAAATCCTGAAACCAACAAATGTTTGGTCTTTTTTTGCCTGATAATTGACTATGAAACTATTAATTTACTATCAAATTGGTGATTGATCTTTCAAAAATGATTATTTTCTTTCTCTTCATCATCAGTGATGTTATGTTTTGATAATCCTTTTAATGTCACAACTAAAAAATACATTTTAAACACAAAAAATACAGTATTTTTTGTGTTTAAAATGTATCAGTAATTATCACCTGTTACACTGCTTTCTTCATGTATCACAACTGAAGTAAAGCCTGCTGTGGACTTCTTTGCCAGGGGGAAAGCGAACAGCAACTCCTGAAACAGACCTTTGGTCGGCGGCTGCAGTAAGTCAAATGCAGCAGTCATAGTGGGCTGGTGGCCAACTGCGATCCCAGGTCTAACCTGTGTAACGGCAGCAACAGAGTGGGAGTGGTCCACTTCCTCCTCCCTTGCTGAATTCAATTTGCAACATAGGCTGGGGTGTCGTCTCAAGAGCTACTGCCTGCTCTCCTCCCTATCGGCCGATCAATCACAGCACCCTTTTTCTGGGGGTGTTCAAGTTATAATCCTTGCATGTTCCTGATCCTGCCTAAAGGGATACTTAACCAATTTTCAATAAAATTAGTAGCAAAACAATGTGGGTAGTATGTGAGACAGTGGTGAACTTCTCTTCAGATAACCAATGCCTAGGTATCCCTACTCGCCAAGGTCGAAACTCCGCCGGATGACGCAAATGCATCGAGCAGTGTTTCACTGGATCTCCAAGGCTGTTGCTGTACTTCGGCATTATCCTACCGTCCCCCTATCTCACGAACTCCGACCGAAATCTGATAAAAAAATCTTTGCAGTTTTATCGTTTGATCTGTATTCGCTGAATTTATAATCATAAATCAAGGTTATGTTACTGCACTTCCTACTTCACGTCTAATATTTTTTAGACACACATTTTAGTGCCTTGTTTAGCTGTAGTAGCGAGAGTGTGTGAACAGGAAGTGGGCGCCATACTGTTTCCTGCACAGGAGTCTGACAGAAATGGAAAAAACTGAGATCAAATGGTAAAAACTAACTAGCGTTGATCAAATGCAAACCAAGATTCTGTTACTGAGTTGCATTTTTCTCACCTCAAATGTTTTTAGAAACATGTTTTAGCTTACTGTTTAACTGTAATACAAAATCATTTGTAGCCATTCGAGTTCATATTACATCACCCACCAGCTGGGGCGTTTATTGGTCTGGTACAGCGTAGTGCATTCTGGTGATTTTAGGTTTTCTCCTTTTTGAGCAAAAGGAAAAACCACAGTCCTTTTTCTCTTTTTTTTTCTGGTATTTGCATCTTTCTACGGCTTAGATGGACTAGCTTTACTAAAAGGCCATCCCTCTGATAGTGAAGTACTTCTTTAAAGTTGAGAGCAAGTTAATTGCGTATGGGGAAATCTTTTCATATAGCAGCGGCATTAATCACTCCGTAACCAGGGAGCTACATAAAAATGAACTTGAATTAGCTGCAGCCATGCGCCGTTAGCTATGGTTAGCAGAAGGCTAAACTATTAGCAATGAAACACTTTGCTGATAGACACATTTTTTGCATTTATTGTCAGACTCTCTTTTAGACTCTCCCCAGCAAGCAATAGTCGTGATTTAAATCTCCATTTAATCTCCATTTTTCGGACATGGTCTCTACAAAGCCGTATAATTGATGATGTCTACACTTTGGCTATGGCTAGACGCTAGACCAAATTTTCACTGACAGCCCAAATTGAGCCGTGATTTAGCCTAGACATCAGGTCTTCATGTAGACGGATATTAGACGTTTTTTAAACCAAAAAATGCTTGCTGGGTCTTTTTGATGAGTGCATCCCCCTCTTTTGGGTCGCTCTGTGATGGAATGGCAACTATATGTGCAGGATTTTCCGCCACTGAATTAGGCTTTCACCGTCTGAAATGACGTGCATCTGCATTTGTATGAGAGCCAATAGGAACCGATTTATGATAGGCCAAAGTTGCCCATCACAAGCTACATTATTTAAAGCCTAAAAACAGTGCCAAGGAGAGGTGCAGAAGCCTAGTTTTCTCTCAGTCCACTTGAGTTACAATATGCTCAAAGGTTGTTTTGAGAATTTTGAATGAGAATTTTCACGTTCCTGTCTGATCTATCATACGAGCAAACAAATTAGATCATTTACTGTGTTCACTCATGTGCACCTACATGCGCAGCAGAAATGTATTAACTGAATATTTGGCTTATTATCTGAGAGAGGAATTATGTGATTTGACTTGTTTTCCCACTCATGCTCTCCAGTCATTTTCAGTGGCCTAAATTCACAACGTACACTGATACAGTAGGAACACTGTTTCATACCCTTACGATACATTGCAGTGGCTGCTGATTGTGTTTGCCATTTACAGTGCCTTGCTCACCAAACATTCAGAGTGGAGAACAATTTAGATTACCAGCTCAAACACAATGCAGCAGCATTCCCTTCCCTGTTTTGGCTTCAGGAGATAATGCTCAGATGATACTGGCTTTTGCTCTGAAATGAATTTAAGTGCTATGAATGGCACAGCTAACTCCACTGAGGATAGATGCTGTGCACAAACCAGGAAAAAGATGTATATCTCATGCAATGAACAGCCAATTTCCTGTGTGCTGTGTTCACCTAATTTTCAAAGCATCAACCACTGGCATTAACAAAATTCTTGAATTAGATAAATACTGCCAAATGCACTCGGTTAGGTTTATTTTTGAGAGCTATGAATAAAGACCGGTGGATTAAAACTAGGGTAAGATCCACCAATTCCACTAAACTCTACAAATTTGACTGGATTTCAGTCCTGCTGTCTACTTTAAGCCAAACCAGCTGGCTTTAAGTAATGATGTGTCATCGAACTCGAGCAGGCTTCACAATGACTCCATCTTTCTGTACAGAGGGACATCACATGTTAAAATGTTAATCCAGTATCATATGTCAACAACCCAGGCCGTATGCAGTGTCACTCACTTAATTATAATTTGGCTTATTAAAACACAGTAAATATGTCACTTGTAAAGCTCTTTATTTCTTTCCTCCAAAGAGTGGTGAAGAACACCAGGAGCAAATGTCAGGAGTTAAGTTTTCCTTTAAAGGGAAATTTTGGTTTATTTCAACCCGTCTCCTATCGTTCTAAATTTGTTTCAAGTGACTAGTGACATAGAAATAATAGTTAGCATGTTAGCCGTTAGCCTAGATACAGCCGTAGTGTCAGACCTGTTAAAATGTAAGTGAACGGACAACCTTTCAAGTGCAAAGTTAGTCCACTAAACAAGCATTTTTTCCACAAAGACCGCCTCATATCATTAGGATAAATGTCAGAGAACATACAGAAAACGACATGTAAACGTGTTGTCTTACCTTACCGGTGTGCTGCCATGTTTGTTGTTTACCATTTAGCTAAGGCTGCAACCGGTCCCATTCCTTGCAACAGAGGCATTCCTCTTCTGTGGGCACTGGGGCACAGCATTCACAGGTACACCACCAATCTCCAGAGCTACGCAGCCTTGCAGCAGCCATTCCTCCTCTCTCGTCCTCTACCTGTTGCGCCTCTCTCTCTCTCCTCCCCCGTTTTTCAATTTCACGAAGCTCTTCATCAGTGTATTCTGGCTCAAATAAATAAGGGCGGCCATCAAACTCTGCAAAATCAAATTCCTCCTCCACAAAGTCGAAGTCTGGCAAAAAGTCAGCCATTATTCTATAAATCTTTCATAAAATGAATGAATGAACTTTTCAGGCTACTGTCCGGTTCTGCCTTCCAGCTGTTGCTGCTTGTTCTCGCGAGATTTCAGGCACGGTATAAGATTGCTGCTTGTTCTTGCGATATTTCAGCCATGCTTTGGGAAGCAGAGGTAAATGGTAAACACACGGTAAGGTAAGACAACTCTGAAGACCACCTAAATGTGGAATATTAGTATATAGGCTTTCCACATCGAGAGGCGATGGCCGCCCTTATTTATTTGAGCCAGAATACACTGACGAAGAGCTTCGTGAAATTGAAGAACAGAGGAGGAGAGAGAGAGAGAGGCACAACAGGTAGAGGACAAGAGAGGAGGAATGGCTGCTGCAAGGCTGCGTAGCTCTGGAGATTGGTGGTGTACCTGTGAATGCTGTGCCCCAGTGCCCACAGAAGAGGAATGCCTCTGTTGCAAGGAATGGGACCGGTTGCAGCCTTAGCTAAATGGTAAACAACAAACATGGCAGCACACCGGTAAGGTAAGACAACACGTTTACATGTCGTTTTCTATATGTTCTCTGACATTTATCCTAACAATGAGGCGGTCTTGATGTTTCAACCTCAGAGGTTACCGCCTGGTGAAAATAAATCAAAAAATGATTTTTGTTGTGTCTGTTATGTACCGGGTCAGCCTGGCAAACATCCGAGTGCTCCCTACTTCCCACTCGCTGCTGTTGTTAGGCGCTGCTCATGCTGCCTGCTACCATGAGTTAACGAGAAGCGATTCGGACTCGAGACTCAAGTCGAGACCTCTGCAAGCCGATGTCAATGGTGCATTCATGTGCTCCTGGCATGGTCTTTCTTCTGACTTCAGCATGTTCATAATAGTGGTGGGAATCACCAGAGGATCAACGATACATCATCATCACGATACTTTTGTCACACTACAATATTACTATTTATTATTACTGAGTATTGTGATAAAATAAACTGTGATATATTTCAGCAAGCTGTATCTAGCGGACTAAAAAATCAATTGATTATATTATTCTAGTGGGCGAAGTTTAATTTGTATTTGTCATATTAATAATTTATATTATAATAAAATGTGTGATAATACGGTATTGCCACACAAAAATATTGTGACACTCTGCTGTATCGAATCCCCCCCACACACACACACCTTTCATTCATGAGCTTTAATGTGGAAACAAAATGGCTGCTCCAAAGAACAAGTGTTCTGTTTTATTACTTGAAGCATTCAAACAAGAAGTTGATATGAGAGAGCAAAGAAAACGGATCAGGTGGGCCAAAATACGATAGATCAGTGGCCAGGGAAATTTCTATAACATCTTATAGAAATTACTTATCCTACCTACATACAAGTGGAGTGCTGAATCAATGCATTAAAATGAGTATTTCATCTTTATTAACGTAAATGTATACATGACTGGTAATGCATTTAAGAGACGTTCTGTGGGGCGGGCAGCGACAGAAAAACCAACATCATATTTTCCAAAACGTATCAAAACTACATACATTTCCATGCGTCAACTCGAAAGAACATAACACTGAAAAGAATCTGTCAGTGTGCAACTACTGTAATGTGTGGTAAAATATGGGCGCCTTGCAACTACAGCATGATGTAGATATAGTGACGTAACTTATATGCCTGTAATACAGTTATTTAAAAAGCCAAACATGATCTTGCTGCATAAAGAACAGAGCCGTTCCTGCAGTGAAACATAAATTGTGCCTCGCAGAAATATACCAAAATGTTTCCAGCCTCCACATCAATGTTCAGTTACGAAAAACATTATGTAACTTATAAATTAAAACCAAAACAACACAGACACTGGAGGCCGCGATCAAATATATGTGGGCTTTTCTGCTGTGTTTCCAGTTTCCCATCATTACCCCGTCTACACAAGCTGATTTACAGCTCACCTCATCATCTAACAATGCTGTGACACAATCAGAAAACTCTGTCAAATGCATCATAAAACAATACGTCTGGCAAACAATGCCTCTGTTTGTTTTGTTTTAGTTTCTAACAATGCCTGTAGTTTTGCAATATGGAGCCTTCATAAGCTCCCCCTGTAGACTTGTTGTTGTTTGAGGCCGAGCTTGGGCAAGACAGCCCTGGACTGAGTGTTTACATAAATGAGCCAATTTAGCTACATTTCCGAGAACTGGACCGGCTGGCAGACTGACTGGCTGCTTTAACCGCACACAGACACGGATGGACACTGACAGAAACTCACAATAAATGACATCGCGGAGTACAGCATCTAACAGTCCAGTGGGCCCTGTTAGCAAATTACCAAGTGGCAAAGATGCAAAACAAGACATCTTTATTCAGCGGCTGTGACAGTGGAGGTTATGGTATTCCCAGACAATTCAGAATGAAAGAAGACGAATCAAGAAGTCGACAACAAACAGACAAAGAAGGAAAACAACATGGACCGTCACAAATAATATGAAAGCGGCTGTGCTCGGGTTGAGAAATCCTGATGTTTCTGGTTGTTAGTGTCACTGTCAGCTTGGCCTGGCATGAAAGGAGAGCGAGGGGCACCGTGCTGCACCAGCAAACCAAGCCAGGCCGGGCCATGACAGGCCAATGACCGAGGTAGTGAACAGGCAAGAAAGATGACAAAAAGCAGGGGTAAACTGAAATGAGCACAAACACTCAGTACATACACACGCACACGCACACACTGATTGTGCCAATCCGGTGCCAGTAAATTGCTCTGTGCTGGAGAGCTTAGGGAGGCATCAGAGAGCCTGGGCAGCATCCTGCTCTGAGCTGCAGATCCCAAGCCGACTGAATGTGGATGCTTGGCCCAGTCGGCTGGATCAGCCGCTAATACACAGCCTGGGACCAGGGAATTACTGAGTAAGCACTGAGCCCCGTGCAGCCGCTAGCAACACGCACATACAAACACGCACATGCACACAAAGGGGGGGCACGCCTGGTCACAGGAATGCACGGCATGCTTGCAGACTCGTCTGCCATGAAAACAGACAAAGGTGCAGCCAGATACAATGGTGAACGCTGCCATGGATGCTATGGCTGGGCGATATGTTTGATTTATTCTCTCAATGTCAACTAGGGGTGTAAACGTACACAGAGGTCAAGATTCGGTTTATATCATGTAGGAGTCACGGGCTGGTGCAAGATCTGTGCAGCAGGGGAAAAAACAAATGCATTAGAATACGCCTCTTTTTATATATTTTATACAGACAGCGTCAAAGACAGTCACAGTCCTCTTGCTGGCGTCGGTGGTCGCAGTTTGTCCACTGGCCACTTTGGTGAACTATTTTTACTGCAAAAGCACTGAACAAACACTTTCCCAAAACGTAACAGATCAAAATAGACTATAAAACTGAAAAGCATCTCCTATGTTATGAAATCAAAAATACCAAATAAATACAATCATCTAAGGCTGGGTTGTGTATTGGCGATTAACCGATACGACCGGATATCTGGTTTGACAAGAGAGAGATACGGCTGCGTCAGTAGCAGCCTCCTCAATCGATACGAACTAGCCATGAATCAATTGTAGAATCATGGATTCGGGTATCGCCAGACTAGCAATCGGTTGACTGGCTTTAACAGTTTGCATCTCTAAAACAACGCAAGAGCCGGCGGCATGCTCCGTAGCAGACATTACTGACAACGATAATGGATGTAAACATGAGCGCCAGCTTGACCGGTGGAGCTGAGGAACAGAAGCCAATGCTGGTTGGATAAACCAGGGAGCTGCCAAGCCGCAGCAGAAACTAAAGGCGAATCCTGCCGGTTGTGGGTTGAACGGGGGGTCACAGACACAGACAGAAATACGTATTCCTGTCAAATAAAGTTACGGCGGCCATAGTGCTCTGCAGCGCAAGATAACAGCTTACCGGCGACCGAGAAGCCCGGTTCCAGGTCCAAGAAGTCTTCGTTGGTGTCATGACTGCCCAAAAATACCTGAACAGCCGAGCCATGGCAGCACACAGGTATGTGACGTGTCAGAGGAGAAACAAGCCGTTCATATTTCCACAAACCTCACCACACTTTAGGGACTGTTCTTTACTTGTCAGGGGAGGAGGGTGGCTGGTTGATTTTGATTTTATTTATTTATTTTATTTTGATCCCCCCTATGTTAATCACTTATTGATGCTGTTTTTGAAGTATGAATAAGTCAATAAGTAATTTATTCCATTGAAATATCATTGATGTATTATAGAAAAGTGATTTATCTTTTTATAAATGACAGAGTGTAGCAAACACAGAGAAATAGTCTGACATGCTGTCAGTGATAAGCTGCTAGTCATCATAGTCCATGATATCAGCTAATAACAGGAGATGTCAGATTCTGCCCCTACACTGCATGTTATTGTTTTATTCTGCTTTATGCTTATATTGTACAGCGTTATGACAAACTTTATTCCAGACTCAAGTCCATATAAGATACATACAAAAACACAGACAATGTGTGATTTTGTTGTTGTTTGTCTTTTTATTTTATTTTTGCCGGTGCCATACAGCAACAATGCTTGAGGATGTGGTCTTTAACAAATCTGAAAATACTGTAAGAATGTCACTTTTATAGAATTGGCTTCTTTATTTTATAATATATGATTAATGTCTACATCAACAAATGTTAACCATAGAATCGTATCAAATCGTAACATTCCTACACTGTATTGAATCGTATCGAATCGTATTGAATCGTAACATTCCTACATTGTATTGAATCGTATCAAATCGTATCGAATTGTAACATTCCTACACTGTATTGAATCGTATCAAATCGTATCGAATCGTAACATTCCTACACTGTATTGAATCGTATCGAATCGTTCTGTATTAAAAATATATCGTTTTTGAATCGTATCGTAACCCGTGTATCTAGATACGTATCGAATCGTCTATCACAGAGAGATTCCAAACCCTTTTACTTACGCAGTTAAACATGGACTTAGCGTCAGTACAGCTTGCAGATGTAAAGTTAGCCGACTTTACTTTTGTCAGAACGCGCCATAATGACTTCCAGTATGGCGACCAAGAAGAACCGGGACCGAGAGAACATACGGAGAGTAGCTCTGAGTAAACAGATCCACTTTTTACTTCTGGAACCTCCCGTCAACAACGGGCCCTCATGGAGGACTTGGCTCAGATTCTGGAGTTACTCTCTTATCCTGAGGCCTCCTTAAGGAATCTGATCCTGTTTTTGATTTGGGAGGTGGAAACCTCTTGCAACCGCATGCCTTTGCTGACGTCTACCCCAGCAGGATTTGAACCCTGGACTTTACGCATGGAAGACAGGTCTCGCCAGAATTATAGCTGCAGTGATGTAAACTCCTTCTAGTATAGCTGTAGTCCCAGCGCTGTCAGGAAAAACAAAGCATCCATTCAAAAGGGGAAACTAGCTAACAAACTAATTACACCAGCTGTCGAGACGGGGGGGGGGGGGGGGGGTCTTGTCTATCTCTGCACTTCAAACTGAGTTGGAGTAGACCCGTGTTGCCATCTCCTCTGAAATGCAAGCATCCCTCACACCTATAAACCAACACCTGGATGCGCTTTGCAAAAAAACTTGATGACTCTGAGCCTCATTTTGCTAAGATAGAGGAAGCCCATACTGACGATAGTGACAAATGCTGATTCAGCCAGTTTGCATACAATCAAAGCAGGTTCAGCTCAAACACAGGAGCCAGAAATCGACCCAACTCTAACTCCAGGGTGTATCAGAACACTGTTACATCATTGTTGGGTGTGTTTACAGATGTAACAGACTCAAAAAACTTGCTGCTTTTAAACCTGCTATTAAACACGACTAATAATGCAGGAGCAGCAAACCATGAACCCTGAGCAGACTGTGCCACATCCTTTGCAGAAGCGACTTCTCACAGGTTCTGAACCCTTGGTTTTCCTGTAAGTAGAACGTTTCTGTAAAGAGGAAAGGCCCTCTGTATACGACAGCCCCCTGCAAACATCATTTGAAGGCTTCCAATGTTACAATACCCCGACTGAAAATAACCCACCCTCCCACCAGGATGCACTGGCCTACTTCCCAAAGTGCTCACATCTGGCAGAGAGACATAAAGCCCCTGTAAGGTTCTTTTGAGAAACCCTTGCTTTATATTTAAAGCTCTTATTCCCTCAAAGTCTCTTGTTCTAGTTCCTTCCTCCGTCCAACTCTCCCTGCCTCTCTGTATCCGTGTGATACGAGAGTTTATGCGCACAAGCTTTTTGATTGTGTTCTCTTCATCCGCGGTTTCCGGCCACGAAGGGGCACGTAGATCGATGAGATGTTTAACATACTCCCTCCGCTTTTTCAAGCCTGCAGCGAACAAGCCCCTCACCATCAACCCCTAACCCCACCCGCTGGCGCCGATCGAAGGCCCCCCCGTCACGTGACCGCCTTACACAACACTCACGGGAGGTCCTCTTCTCACCAGGCCGCCTCCCACTTCCTGCTCAGCCGCTGGTTACCGAGGTGAACCATCGCCATGGGCAACGGACCAAAAGAGAAGGAGGAGGACCGGGAGGAGGGAGGTGAGTCGGAGAGGAGATGTGAATAGATGTGAGAAGAGGGCATGAAATCGATGAGGCCATGCAACAGCTTTGCAGCTCATGTGCCCACACGCTGAGATAGAGATGCAGACGGGAACACACACACACACACACACACACACACAGTAAAGTAGAGAGTGAGATGACCTGGCTTTCACAACTGCCAACAATCTCGTCCATATTACAGGAACGAGCGAGAATGATACACACATTCCTCCCTCACAAGTTAAATGTTTCATCCATTTTTAGACTGCACAAATTAATCTTCTCCACCTCCACTGACATGAATATGAGTTTTAACTTTAACTCTCCTATAATTAAAGCAGAGCTTTTGCGTTTCATGCAGGAGATTTCAGGAGTTTCATTTTTCACAGAGCCTGTGTTGCAAAAGGTCTTGTGTTTCTTTTAAATGTCACTCGGCTAAAAACAGGGTTGCATTTAAGCAGCAGTAGGACTAGTGATATTTAACAGAGAGGGAAATTAGAGAGGCTGCGAGAACACTCCGCTTGTCAACCTCACAGCCGAGGATATATTTATAAAGAGATATCTATGGTAACGGCTAATACCTGACTGAATTAAAATGTGTCTCGCAAAGTCACTAAGCAGGTTTATGGGGAATAATTTAATCAAAAGTTTTGACTTGAAACAAGTCGCTGTGTAATTAAGATAAAAAAAAAAACAACAGCAGCAGCTACTGTCACTTCATTTACAAACTAATTCAGAGAGAATTTTCAGAGTTTTAACTCTCTCTTAAACTGAGGATCCTTAGAGACTGAAGGAATATGCAGTCCCTCCAGAAAATCGCAATCGCAATAATTAACACAAATTCAACGAAGGTCCGCAATATTTGCGGGGGCGTGCAATTTTTCAAAAGTCCCACAATTTTTCCACATTGTCTGGCTGACCGGATTTGAAACGTCATCAGACGTGTCATCAAATCGCGCTAATGGCATTGCAGTATGAAGAAACGCTCTGTATTGACAAAAGAATTTGCACTGTTGAAATGCATACAATATGTGTTGAATGTATTAAAATGTTATGTTTACAGAAGATGTAGCTACGATGTTGTTTTACAGTCACATTGTCTGGTTTGAGAGCTTTGCAACATTATTGGAGTCCATGTTTTGAAACTAATTAAAAAAAACTAAAGAAGAGAGCTATAAAAAACATTTGCAGCTATTTTTTGTAATATTCAGTACGATTATTATACAAAGTGATTACATTACTAATTTTTTTTTAGCAATAGTAGTTTAAAAAAAAATCTATTTTTTTTTCTCCTTTTGTCATTAGCCGCAATTTTAGTAATTTCCCGCAATTTCCCGCAAAAAAAAAAAAAAAAAAACATAAAAATGCTGCAATTTTTATCGCAATTTTTGACAAAATTGGCTGGAAATTCAAAGTTTTTTGCCGCGAAATCCTGGAGGGACTGAATATGATTAAATTAAAGGGTAATTGAGGAATGGACACATAATTTGAGGTTGCCAACAACCCGGTTTTATACGTCCAAAGCACTTCTATTTAAAAAAAAAAGGAACTGCTTGGCAACCAGACCAGGCCTCTCATTGAGACAGGTGTTTGTCAAAATGTGGAGCCAAATCGGGCTAGTAAAAGGGACTGGCCACTTAACTGGGACTAGGCATTTAATTTAGGTATTACGGTACAATATGAAGTTGTGAAAACCGCCTTTTAAACAGGAGTCAATTACCACATCCACACTAGGGCTACAACTAACGACAACCTGCATTGTCAATTAATCTGATGATTATTTTCTTGACTACTCGATCAGTTGTTTGGTCAAAATGTGTGGAAATGGTGACGTAGTGTAAGGAGTAAAAAAATTTTACTTTATAATACTACTTTATATCCTCCATTATGAAGAAATAACATCCTTTGCTAGCTTGATGCTAATGGCAGTACTCAGCTGGTTGATAATGTCACGCCATCGTTTTTCCCTTTCTTACTCATTTGTGGTAACGTCCCCAGAGGAAACATCAAAAAGGCCAGGGTTTTGTTGATGTACAGTTGTCTATGGCAGCAGATCACTCTGTCTTTCTATTGGTCAAAGTGATGGCTGTGACAGGAGAAGTCATGAACGACAAAAATAAAATCAAACATGCTAGACTTTCTGTGTGGACAGTGAGTGGCATCTTTGACGCAGTGTCGGCTATTGTCTACTATAACAGACAGACAGACAGACAGACAAATGAAACATGGGCATCGGGGAATAATCAGGCTGATATCGTGTAGTGTGAACATTACATTTTCAAATGGCATTTTGAAAAGAAAATGAACACCGTACACTTGAGTTAACGGATCATGAGTTTTTCAAATTTGTGTCTTGGCACTTTGAGCCAAGTGCCATCTAGTTCCATTATATCAGAATGAAGGCAGACATTTCTACAGCAGATATCTCCAACACTCAGCAAATCACATTAAAAATATTTAGGCTGATAAATATCACTGCAGGTAAGAGGAAAAATATTTCAATTTTGGGGTTAACTGTCCCTTAAAATTCCTAACTTTAGCACCCCCCAGTGGCAGTATAAAAAAATCAAAATTATGTACTGTATGGGTCGACCTTACACTTGATCAGACATTCCTTTAACAAACCACCCCCGCACACTTCACTGAGTGACAGACCACTGTGAAAGCCTCCTGCTCTGTGACCACAGAGCCAGCACAATAGCCACACTGTGTTTAGAGCACCTCAGCGGCCACTCGGCGGGGGTCACCTCTCCAGCCGCGCAGTTTCAGCTCAAGCCTCTGCTGTGCGGAGGGGAGACGAGCGCAACTGCACAAGAGCCTCCATTACGGCTCCGGCACAAGAGCCCTGCTCCATTATGGCTTTCACATAAGGGCCTTCATTCGGGCTCTTAGTCATTCTAATGAGCTGTGCTTTGCAGCTTTGCAGAGCCTCTGACTCGGTCTGTGCCGGGGCCCCGTGTAACAGCTCCCACGCGACTCCAGGCAGCCCCTAATGCAGGAGAGCGCTCAATGAGGATTGTGATTTTTTTATTTCTGTAATTGTGAAGCTTCAGAGGGCTCTTAGGCAGAGATTTAATGGCGTCTAATGGAATCTCATCACAGAACAACAGAGAGAAAAGGACGGAGAGGGGGAGCACTGACTAATGTCTCTGCATACTTTTGCTTTGCACTTGGCCCTTAATTCTGTGAATGCAATCACCTTTTTCAGTCCTATCTTATAGAAAATATTTGATACATATGCTTTTGTGTGGACATGCGTATATTTAAAAGGTACATTCAATGTTAACGTAGTCTGACTCACCAGATGCAGACTGTGGCTGTGAACCTGCCTTTGGACAGCTGTTTAGGCCTCCCTCACACAAGGCAAAAACAAGGGAGGTCCGGACAATTCCTGGTCATAACTAGAAAAATAACGTAAAACAATAAACTAGAAATTATTTTATTTAATGTATTTCATTCCATTCTTTATAAACAATACAGTATTACCATCACAACATATAATCAGGCATGTTTTGTTTAACTGTCCTGCCATTCCGCCGGGCTGGTTTTTTTTTTCGACCGTCCAGGAGGTGTTGTACATCGATTGTATGATTCCATGTGAACGCAGCATTACTGGGGTATTTTGTGCAGTTTCCTTTTGCGGAGAATGATTCATTTCAACATTGCATCCCCATACAATGGTGCGTATATCTTACAAAAATGAACGTCAAACAGTTCATATCGTAAAGTAAGAAATTAACGCCCCATGCATGACATTACATACATAATGTACTTAAGAAGGAGCATTTCTGTCAAAAACAAATGCATGAATGAGTGAGAGGAAGTGGCATCCCCGGACAAGACAAACAACGAAACAGAAAGAGAGAGCGACCAATGGCCCGGGAGAGTCCTCAGCGTTGGGCACAAGAACTTCTAAAGCAGTTTGCTGATGTTAAAGAATCATTTGAACAAAAGTTTGACGTACTGAAGGAAAGTTTGACACACAGAGCAGCGAATTGGCAATTTAGAAGACTTCAGAAGTGCTCATACCAAAATGGCCCGGGACCTCTCCAAAGAAGTGCAACAGCTTAAAACGAAAAGATACGTACTAGATGTAGGGATTAGCACTTAATATAAAGTTACGTACGTTAGATTTAGTTAAGTAAAGTTAATTTGGTTAGGTTTATGAAAAAAAATACATCATAAAGATGTACCTTAAAATAACTCAAAGTTCTCTTGGTTTCACACAGTTCCGAACGCCAGTCTCCTGGTGAGAGTTCTGTTTCGTAAAGTCCTATGTTTTTTGACCTTTCCGCCACCTCACCCTGCCTCCTAAGCAAACTATTTCTTCTTTACTCTCGTCAGCACATTGGTCAAGTGCTCACAGCCTTCCCAGTTACATGGGCTACACACAATTACTGGCTCCTGATTATGTGGGATATATATGCAGATTGTTGCACGTTACTTTTCGTAGCTATACATGCAAACATACAAACAACTCAATTTTAATGTCAGTGCTCACTTCCCCAAGTACAAATGTTATACCAAAACAAGTTCCCTGCCAACACTATAATGCAAAGGCACCGTCGCTGCATCCCGGGGCCTCCCTAGTGTAGTGGTTAGAGCCCCCTCCATGCGGAAGGTCCAGGGTTCGAATCCCGCTGGGATCGTCAGCAAAGGCATGCAGGATCAGATTCCTAAAGGAAGCTTCAGGACAAGAGAGTAACTCCGGAACAGGAGGTTCCAGATGTAAAAGCGGATTCACCGTCAGTGCATCCTGGGCTTAGCGCCACCCAAGACAACTGTGATTGGTTTAAAAAAAGGCTAGCACTAGAGAAAGGTATGGCTATGTGAGAGTAATGTTTTTGAAAAATTTACTTGAAACAACATCTTAAGTTTTGATCTGATGTAAAGGATATAGTGCGTCTTGAGATACTGAAGATTGCTCGTCTTATGATAATCACCAACTGGGAGCCATAATTTACCCAGCATTTAATATACCACGACATCACTGGAGAAATGTGTGTGTTTCTCCATATGTATTCAATTCTGTCTGCATCTTTAACTTCCAGTGGTCTTTGACTTTTCTCTTCCTCGCTCCACTTTTTTTCCCGGTTATTTCCACCTAAAGCTACAAACGACAGCATCCCTAACTCTCTTTCACTCTGATATCCCTTTATTCCCTCTGCAGCCATCTCATATTTCTCTCGCTCTTGACCACGCAAAACAGTCTCTCTCCTATTTGTCTCCCAGCTGGTTCAGGTTAAAGCCTCCCACTCGCGTCTTAAAATTTGCCTCGGCGGTACAGTTAAAAATGACAAGTTGTTGCAGTGTCAGCGGTCA
This sequence comes from Epinephelus lanceolatus, assembly GCF_041903045.1. Lineage (NCBI taxonomy): Eukaryota > Metazoa > Chordata > Actinopteri > Perciformes > Serranidae > Epinephelus > Epinephelus lanceolatus. The sequence goes on from NC_135756.1 coordinate 5,838,026, forward strand.
TGGTTAAATGCCAGCCAGCTTTTTTGTAGAGTAAGTGTACACGCAGGAGACAGCGCAGCCAGACAGTTGTTGCTCACCGGGTAGCTCTCTCAGTGACCTGTCTTAATAAGAGGCTGCATAGTCCAGAAAGCATCATCATCATCTGAAGGTGGAGAAAGAGCACAGACTCTATGTATAGCACAAATGGGGAGTCTGCTGCCACACAAGCCTTTTAGACGAGGTTACAAATAAAGTGTATGAAATGCAAAGCAACAGGAAATTTATTCTGCTGCGAAGAAAATGTCCTCTAACAGTGGTCATGTATAGAATGAATATGGCTCATGTGAGTAATTTTCATCATTCAACTGCATCTGAAACTGATCCAAAGGAAAACTCTCTGCTAGCATATTCATATTTTACATAAATTCAGTGATAATTTTTATACTTTAAGGTCAGAGAAGATATAAACTTAGACAACACCATTTCTATCAATATAGAGTTAAGTTGCTAGCATGACTCATACCAGAGGAAATCTCTGCTCGTCACTAGGCTAACATTGCTATGTAAAATGTCATAGGCCTGTGCTAATAACGTTAGCATGTTATATTTGATGGAAAACGTGTTCAGTATAAGACAGTTGTTTTGTCAATGAACCTTGTGAGTTGTAATGGAGCCGAATTATGTAACGTTACCTTTGTTAAATGTTGCTGTTGTCCCTGGCTTTTCCTCCACTAATACGAAATGAGTGCAGGAAAAGTCTGCTAGCCGCTAGGCTAATTTATACAATGTAAAATGCCATAAGTTTGTGCTAATAACGTTAGCATGTTGTATTTGTTTGGAAAACGTGTTTAGTGTACGACAGTTGTTTTGTCAGTGAACCTTCTGAATTGTAATGGAGATGAATTTTGTAACGTTACCTTTGTTAAAAGTTGCTGTTGTTCCTGGCTTCAAATGAGTAAAGTCTGCTAGCTGTGAGGCTAATTTACACAATGCAAAATGCCATAAGTTTGTGCTAACAATGTTAGCATGTTACATTTGTTTGGAAGATGTGTTTAGTATAAGACATATTGAAACTTGTGAGCTGTAATGGAGCAGTGTGTTGTAATGTTACCTTTGTTAAATGTTGCTGTTGTCCCTGGCTTCATATGAGTAGAGGAAAAGTCTGCTAGCTGCTAGGCTAATTTATACAATGTAAAATGCCATAGGCTTGTGCTAGTAATGTCAGCATGTTGTATTTGTTTGGAAAATGTGTCCAAATAAAGACAAGTGCTTTGTCTGTGAATGCTGCGAGTTATAGTGAAGCTGATTTGTGTACTTGTGTTTGAAATGGTCGCGATTACGCCATGTTTAATGTGTGTTTTGAATCAACTAAACTTTGACATAATTATCATTTACATGTGCAAAAGTGCTTGTGACGTCTCAAATATGGCTTTGACTCGCAACTGAACATGTAGCCCATTTCGTAGAAAATACCGAGATATATATCATGTATCACCAGCCAGCCTGCAAATACTGAGATATGAATGTTTGTCCATATTGTCCAGCTCTAACATGAAGAAGGCATAACTGACAAGTTACATGATTAACTGCAAGTCCTGGATCTAATTAGAAAATAAAACAGGGATACAGCAGGTTACAGACAACATGTATAGTGCACACAGAGATTTCAGTAGAAGGCACGGAGGGAAAAACATCTGCTTTATTTAACTGTAGCAAAGTTTCTGAAGTTTTTACATTCTTCAGAAACTTTGGCTGGCAGTAACACAATGGCATGACTTTTCCAAATAAAAAAACAAAAATCTTTTTGAGTTGCTGTCTGTCTCTCCCTTGAATTTCCCAACACCAGCTCAAAAGACACTGTGATTACAGTCATTTTACCAGGCAATAGTCTGTCAGTCGCTGTATCAGTGTCTGGACCCACCCAGTCACAGCATGCACCCAGCTGTGTCTTCCCACTCTGCACTACAGCCACAGTGTAACCTCTTATCATAGAGGCATAACCCAGTGCCTGGCATTAATCTATAAATACATACATGTGAATTAAAGACATTACTCTGAAGTCAGCTGTTTTAATCAAACATTTCATCACACAACATTATTATTATTGATTAAATTGACTCCACTAAAACACACGTGGCTTAACAGAAAAACATTTATGCTTTAACGCATTGTTATTGATTTTTGCACCGAGTCGTATCAATATGGGTCTTGTAGAGCCAAGAGGAGAATTTCCTCTATGACGGCCGAGGCTGATCAAAGCCTGTCTTTCTGTGCGTGTTGGGAGGTGCAGCTGTATCAGCAGGAGAGCTGCTGGAGCTCTGGCCAGGTCCAGCTTCTCTCCCATCAGGTTAATCAACCACCTGAACCCAAACTGCAAACTGTCAGCTTTATGCCGTATAGTTGCACAGCTGTCAGGACTGAAACAAGGACAGAGGGCTGTGGCACACGTGTAAAAGTGTGTCAGAATTGTTCTCGCCACTCGCGCCACCATAACCCTACTTGCTTTTGTTTTATAAGACCTGTCGTACATTCAATTCATCTGTGTCTCCTCCCCTGAGCGACACTTGATGTGTGTGTAGACAGGCAGGAAATGGCACTTCAAAATAAAAGCTCTGTGGTGGAAATTCACTTTACTTAAAATAAAGTGTATTTTTTACAAACTTGACATGTTTTTGAGTCACTTGGGGTCCATTTAGAACAGACCAGCGACCCACTTTTGGACTGTGACCCACCAGTTGGGAACCAGTGGTCCGTACCATTATAGGGGAAACACAGAACTTTAACTTAATACTTTATTTTCTATCACTATATCAACATATTTCATGATATATTACATTGTCAGTCTGTCTCTGAAATATCAAGCTGGCAAAATACACTGTAAATCAATGTACCTTATGACACTGACCCTAAAAAAATCCTTAAACTAATATTACAGGGACACAGCCATCTCAGTAAATGGTAAAGAAAAATATATTTGAAAGCTTAAATTTACATCACAATGTTCCTCTTAAGCAGACATCATCTGTGACCTATTCTAACTCGGTGCTTCATTTCAAATTGACTAGTCTAATCTTGGGTTTTCCCCTGAACACACGACTGAAAGGTCTCCCAAACTAATTTCTGGTGTCCCTCAGCTGCAGCATAAAAGTCAGCGTTAAGCACTGAGTCTCCCTCTGGTTTGCACAATCAAGCCTGCTCCCTCCTCAGTGACATCGCCGCACTCGTCTTGCCACCATCCCCATATAAAGGCACTAATTTAATTATTGTGTACACTTTGCTATAATCTCCTGGCCTGGTTTCCCTTCCCTTTAATGGACTAACAATGCTTGAAGATACTCACAGGGATGAAACATGAATCGGCAGACAATGTTTAACATAGCCCTTTACTTTAGTTATTTGCAGGGGGGGATTAATTCATCATGGATATTAGCAGGAATGCAATTATTTTGCATGCAACCATATGGAAAATGTCATCAGTGCAATATTAGAGACTATAAAACATGTGGTACAGTACATTACGGTGAATTATATTCCAGCAGCGGCAGAATGCATTCAGCAGCAGGCTGTGTTAAAGATTAAATACAGTATACCATTTTCACTCCCTGAAACGGTACGCTCATGTTCTACAAAGAGATGCATCCGCACGGAAATCTAAGCGAGGTGTGTGTTTTCTCCCATGCATGGAGACATGCTGCATGTGACAGAGAGGAGAAAGAGCAGAGAGGAGTATAGAGAGAGAGAAAGAAGACATCGAGAGAGATCAAAGGTTGACACACTGACAGCTGTCTTTGATTCACCTGTAAGCCATCCCGAGCATGCACACACACGCTCAGGAATGCATGCCGGCAACGTGCACACACACACTTACACACAAACGCACACAACAGGGGTGACAGCACAGAGCAGCGAATTTACATTAATAAGACTTCTTGTTTTTCCCTCACTTAGACAAGAGATATTTGAAGCATTTATTAAATTATTAATCTATTTATTTATTCATTTAGTCAGTCAGTCAGTCATGTTTTTTTCATGGCTGAGAAGCTCAGTGTAATTTCATTGAGCTACCAGATGGTTGAGGGTTTAATTAACAACTTCAAAAGCAATAACTGGAGAGCTGGCCAAATACACAGACACACACACTCGCATCGATACACACACGCACGCACGCACAATATTAGCTGCCTATGCAAAAGTCCTGCGCAAGCACAAATGCATATCATCCACACTCGCTTATTAATTCATACTGCACAGAAATCAAACACAAAAGCGGCCATTGTACTCTCAGCATGTTTATGTACAGTTCCTTTCTCCTCGTTATGGAGGCTGCTCCCCCCCAGCTCCCCAGACTGTCTGTGTAGGCGATAGTTGGAGTGGAGGGGAGGTGCTGTGGATGGGCTCGGGGCTCCCAGACTGTAAGTCACACCCTGCTGATTGGATCTTACTGGCCTCTCGGGGACGATAAAAACACCCCGTCTTCCCTTCATCTCTCCCTCCTCTTTGGCTTTACTGGCAACCGCAGCCATTATTCCACTATAATGACATTATTTTGATTGGCGGAGCAACAGTGGGCCTTCATCTGCTCGCATTAGGCATGGTAATCAGACAGCACTGGGTTATGTTAATATGAGTGGCACGGGGCAAAGAGCCATTAACCCGGCCTGGGGGTCAGACGGCCTCTGCAGTTTCTGGCTCTCTTCTTTAGACACAATGCACACGATCCCCAGACAGCGGCAGTGTGGTGGCCTCCTTCAGTTAAGAGTCCATTCACTGATGTAACTGGCTAGAAATACACTCATGGGAAGCCAATATGGATAAAAAATGAGTCGCAAGAACAGCTGGCATTAATTCAGTAAACGCTATGGTGTGGCAGTGTAATCTAGGTTTCTAATATCATTTGCCACCAAAACTTCCAAACTGTCTTCCTTGTTTATGTTTACACTAAATTTCTCTGGACAGCACACTATTATTGGTGCCATGTGAAGTTGGCAAAGTTGCCCAAAGTGGATCGTACCCAATAACTGTATGCAGAGATGGGAGTTGCCAGAAAACTGTGTTGGCATCGCACATTTCTGCAAACCACAAATATGTTACATTTGCACGATTCATACATATGTCAACATTTCTAAAGTGACAGTATATGAGCAGACGATGTCATTGAGAGTTTGAGGGGATGGTGCATGGTTTGTCACCCAACTGGTTGTGGTTGTCAATCTGTTTGCGTTTGATCGAATCATTGCTTTTTCCATTGGCTTTTCAGGCTCCCAAAAAATGTAGTTTTGTAAAAAAAAACATGTGTTTTTTATAGCAGCTTGTTAGGGTCCAAACATGGGTGTTTTGTAGTGACCTGTCTCTGTGCTTCCATTAGCTTTTTAGGGTCCAAACAAGGGTGTTTTGTAGCAACCTGTCTCTGTGCTTCCATCAACTTTTTGGACTCCAAATGTGGGTGTTTTGTAGAAACCTATCAGTGTGTTTCCATCAGTTTTTTGGGCTCCAAACATGGTTGTTTTGTAGAAACCTGTCTCTGTGCTTCCATTATTATTATTATTATTATTATTATTATTATTATCAGTGACTTTTTAGGCTCCAATTGCAGGTGTTTTGTAACAACCCATCTGTGTTTCTCCAGCAGCTTTTCAAGTTCCAAACGTGAGTGTTTTGTAGTAACCTGTCTGTGTGTTTCCATTACTTTTTTGAGTTCCAAATGTGGGTGTTTTGTAGCCACCTTTCAGTGTTTTTTCAGTAGCATTTTGGCTCCAAATGTGGGCATTTGTAACAACCCGTCAATGTTTCTCAAGCAACTGTTAAGGCTCCAAACATGGATGGTTTGTAGCAACATGTCAGTGTGCATACTTGCACAATATGTGGTTGTTTTTGACAACGTCAACAAAACCAGGTGTTTTAAGACAAAACTTTTCTATACCATAACCAACTGTTTTTTGTAATTTCAATGTGTGTGTTTTGTCATTTTAGATAGTTCTCATTGAAGTTCTAATAGGTTTGTTTTTAAATGTTTTATTTGATGCTATAAAAAGGGCGTGTGATGTCATAATGGACAGCTGTGTGTGCTTGCGATCAAGGGTGCTGCTTGTGACTGGGTGGGATGGGTGGGATGGGTGTATGGGTGTTAACTTGATGCCGCAGCTCAACTTCCCAAATGCCACTGTGCAGACCCTGGCACCAAATGATGTTACCAGCAAAAGATGGCAGCACCCATAACCAGGATATTTTGGCTTCATTTTTGTACTTTGGGAATGAGTAGAGACACACTATACATCTTTATATACAGTCTGTGGTCCTACCTAAACAATGGAAAGAGAGAATATGAGCAGAGATGGAATGTTGCTTCTCTTTTCATTCTTATGGCCGTCACATTTCTCCTAAGCCATGTACAGTATGCATTGGTTTCCAAGAACACTCTTAAGAGGGTGAGTGAGCTAAATCGAGGAACACTGGGTTCAAGCATAGGGTCGACTTGGGCCAGCTGAAGAGTGAAGGATGAAACAGCATTACTGCTCTGTTCTCGATGGACGTCCGTTGCACTGTGGACCACACTTATTAAGGTAGGAATAATAGGTGTGGACTATGTACTTGTGACCACCCCCAGTCACTATATGGTTCTGCAGAGTACATTGTAAATTGCTTTACTGCAGGGTGTGAAGAGACCATGTAGTCATAACAAATGAAAGGTTATTATCCAGGGTGTAGTTACTCTCTAAAGCTTGGGCTGATAAGAGCTGAACTGGTGCAATTAGGTGACTGTGGTCTGACATTGCTGCATGGAGATGTCCCATTAGGACACACAAATCCTGGCTTAAATACGGGGGAAGCCATTGTCAGTATGGTTGGTCTTTACGTTTTCTCGCAAGGATGAAAAATATCAAAGAGATGAAACAAGACAAAGACACATTCACAACATGCCATATTGATGCCTACATTAAACAAGTAAAAGAAAGTGCACTGATAATAATCGTGGCAGAATGGGCTCAATCATCTAATCTGCTTGCCAAAACCAAGGGACATCTAAAAAGTTTGTTTGCCCGAAATTGGCAACAGCCACCAGACTGCATTTGTTAGCGATACTGGATCAAGTCAACGGGGAATCGAGACAGTTGGCTCATTTAAATTCTCCCAAAAAAGTTATGTTACTTGTTTCTACTCTTACTGTAGGTCAAAAAACCAAATGGCTTGAATGTGTTTGATTTCCAAAAGAAATAGTTTAGGTCCCTGTTGACTTTCAATCGATGCCAAAAAATTCTATCAGCAGGCGCCAGTCGGTTTCTTAAATAAAACACATGAAAAAAAAACAGGGAAGAAAATCTCCTTAGATGTTATGAAGGAACGCCTGATTAATAACGAATATAGTAGCTTATGAAATTCTGAGTTTGCCCTTTAGATTAGTGAATGTGTCCGTGTGTGCAAGTGTTCAGAGAGCCACTGTGCGTATGGTGTGTAGATAGCATACATATTTCCTCGCTGTCATCCATTGTTTGCAGGGTAAACAGGACAATGAGGATCTTCAGAAGGCCTCCAGATCAATGTCCTTCCAGCTGGAAATGTCAGTCCAGTCTATTCATTAATCTTTTGCCACCAAACAAAACAAAGAGCTTTGTTAGATATTGGACCATCCACCATTGCTTTGATGAATAATCCCCCTTTGCTCACAACAAAGGGAAATTGCTTATTGTACAATTTTGCCACCTAAATCAGATTCTCTCTGTGTCTACCTTTACTTTTAGCATTAAAAGGTGTATATACAACTATGCCCAAGTTTCCAGGGACTATCTGTGTGCTGACCATAATGAAGGCCCACACGTTTACACAACAACATCTGCAATTTATCACACTAAATTTCAACATAAATCATTTTTAAATTTACCACCTGGTCACCTCAACAGATCTTTCATGTTTATTTTTGCAGGACAGAAAACAAAAGGTTGCTTGTCAGCATAAAAGAAACGTGGGTCTTTTTAATCATAGAAACAAATGGCCAATGCTCCTGCTTATCTGGTGAGGAAAGTCTCGTTGTTAGCAGTCTATTCCAGGCCAACAAAAACACCATGTTCCAGGTAGCTGATTCTCAACTACATCTCTGGAGCAGAAACTTTGACTAAAGGCACTTCTGTGCCAATGAAACACAAATTCATACGTTTAGGTTTCTGTCTGGATTTGCAACACCTCAAAAAGGTGATATGATCCGTTTCTGGGGTAGGGATGTCACGATTACTTGATTTCACTATTAACCGTGATTTTAAACGCCACGGTTAATTATTCGTAAAGATTCCTCAACACTGTCACTCTCCAAAGATTATGCCGCGACGCGGAACCACATACAGTAGGTCAGCACAACTCGCACAGAACGAAAACAAAGTTACACAAGTGGCGTCTCCAAGTGACGAAGTATGGATGAAGAAGACTTACTCCCCCCCAAAAAAACGGATAAAGTCAGCCATGTGGAATCATTTTGGCTATCACAAAAATGACCAAGGGGTCATTGTTGACGACGGTTTTCCAGTTTGTAAAACAATGCCGCAAAAAAGTCGCGGCCAAAGGATCAAATTAGAGCAACATGATACAACACCTGCGGGACAACCACCCGGCTTTACATTCCCAAGTAAAGGTAAATGCACAATAACTGGGTTAAAATAGGTCGATCTCAATTTACCTAATGTAACACTGAATTAAAAAATTATATGTTAGCGTGTCATTTGCAATTAATGGCGTAGTGGTATGATACGAGTTGGGCTTACAGTGCAACGTGACAAGCTAAGGCACGTCTCAAAAACTTTTTTAATGGATAGTTTTGCAATTTGTGTGCACACAGCGTGAGGTTGTAATGGTTTTGGGTCTGTGTAGCTCTTTGGAGTGAGACGACAGGCAGAAACTCACGTCCACACGAGTGCGGGATTTGACAAATGCTTGTCGTTTATTTTTACATCAACTTAAAAACGCTCCAACCTTACCAAGCCCGATTGTACGGCTACTATATTTTCATACATGAACAAAATAGTCGCCATGCATACTTATAACCATCACTGTTGTGTTGAGAGATAAAAGAAAAAGCAGGAGCACATGGAAATAAATAAACTTAAAGCTCTATAAGGAGTGTTCGTGTGATTTTACAGATTTATAGTGTGAAGTTAATTAATGCATAATAATTGTGATTATTTCTCTGACAATAATCGTACCAAGAAAATCTATAATCGTGACATCCCTATTCTGGGGCTCCAAACTTGGGTGTTTTGTAGCGACCTCTCTTGGTGCTTCCATCACCTTTTTAGGCTCCAAACATGGGTGTTGTGTAGTGACCTGTCTCAGTGCTTTCATCAGTTTCTGAGGTTCCAAACAAGGGTTTTTTATAGCCACCCTTCAGTATTTTTTCAATGGCTTTTTAGGCTCCAAATGTGGGTGTTTTGTAACAACCCATCACTGTTTCTACAGCGACTGCTGAAGGCTCCAAACATGGGTGTTTTGTAGCAACGGGTCGGTGTCGGTATAGATATGCAAAAAAGGTAGCACTGTATATTTCCGCAAACCATGGATGCGTTACCTTTGCTTTATGTTTCAACAACACTGTGGTTAGGTTTAGGCACAGAAAAGACTTGGTTATGATTAAGAATAGATCATTTTCTGGATTAAAATACCCGGTTTTGGGGGCAAAGTCCCCGCTAGAAAATGCAGTGATGTCTCAGTAAATATCAACTGCTTTTCGTGGCACTGTCCCAGCAGGAAACATAGCTGTGCCTCAGTTAAAAACAACTGCTTTAGGCAGCTCTATCCCAGCAGGAAATGCAGTTATGTTTTGATAACAAACAAATGCTTTTAGGGGCTCTATCCCTGAGTAGAAACACAGCAATGGGTCGCTAAAAACACCCAAGTTTGGTGGCTGAAAAACACCAGAAACACAAGCAGTGTTGCTGTTTGTTGGTGACACTCAGAAGTTAAAAAATATGGCTGCCCCGACTAAGAATTTTCCTAGTGGACCAACAGTCCTCATTTAGGGCCATCAGACGACTAGTCGCCTGCACGTTTACGATATTAATTTAATGATTAAATGATATATTTTGGTGGTTTGAGTTGAAGGTGTGAGAAAGAATAGTATCAGTAACATTGTTAACACTGTGCTACATTACAGAGAAATACAAAACCGTACTAATGAACCTTCATTAATATAGGCCTATATTTTATCTACAAGTGCACGTCACACACCGAGCGAGCCGCCTGTTAATGACGCTGTGGGCTAATGGGCATGTAGCTACTTCCATGTTTCAGATGATACGTCATGTTTGTAGTCGACCAATGAAGATGAGTTTACATATCACCTTGGGTTCGTCCTTCACCTTCTCAAAATGATCCCACACTTTGGATTTCCTGCCCGACATGTTATTAACTAGCCTGTGGAATAACCGCAGGTACCAGCCCTGGAAATTAACCTGACTCCTGTCTGACTGCTGAGTGTGGACACTTCCTGTGTCTGTCCTTTCAAATTAAAGTCCCACATGGTCAAGTCATATAGGTTTTGATTCATTTTGACGGCACAGCTCCTAATAGAGCTTCACGTTTGATTTTTTGTTTGTTTGTTTTTGTTTTCTGCGACTAAGCGACCAATGAAATCTTGCCGACTAATGATCTTTCTGGTCGGCTAACGTTTGATAGACTATTGCGGGCAGCCCTAAAAAGCTCATATACTACGTCACTTTAGAGATAGTGATATGATAAGTACAAAAGCTGCACATGAACGAATTTGTGGTTTGTAGAAACGTACACTGTGAACATTTCCTTCCAGAGACTGGGCTGGATTTGCACTCACAACTGTCGATAGTTTCTGTTTTTGTGTGTGTTGTGCACATGTCCCATATACTTAAACCTGAGGTGCACAGAAGCAATTCTCTATCTGGGCTCAGCACTACAGCTGCTGTGAGGAAAAGCCCATCTACCTCCAGTGAAGACTCTGCTGAATGTCACATGTGCCAATGTTAAAGAAAGCAATTAGCCACTGTTGGCATGTCCTGGTCTGTGGATGAGTAATGGCTGGCGGGGCGGGAGTGTCTAGCCCTGATAAATTCTACTGTCCCCCTGCCTTATTAGTACAATGACTAACTGGGGAGGGGGGGGTGGGAGCTAAGGTGAGAGACCATAGGGGGTGTCAAAGATAAACCCAGATTGACAGCAGAGCGTGGTGGCTAAATGCTAATGCACCGAGTGACATTTCCGACGCCGGCCCGGGTTAGCTTAGATGCTGCTGGCGTGCTGACAGACGGCACTACAGAGAGACGGAGGGGGGGAAAACCCAAAATACCAGTGCACCAACTCTTTCTTCTCTCTCATCCCTTCTTCATTCTCAAAATGAAAAGAAGGTGAAGGAGGGGAGAGGGTTGAGATGCTGTCACGAGGCTTTTATCACGAGTTAGCAGGGTGAGCTAACAGCAGGTGCTTCAGTCATTGATAAAGAGAGTGACATGTAAAGATGGCAGCGTAAGTAGACCAAAGGGAGACAAAGCAGAGAGGAGGAGAAGACAACACTGATATTTAGCCAGAGAAAAGCACCTGCTTTGCCTTCCCATCAGGGACCTGGGGAGTTCAGCCTGAGTCCCACACTTTGTCCACTAAATCCCCAAGCGCTGCTTTTGTTGATAAACCCTCTGCTTCCTCTTCCTCACCCCCCCTGTGAGGATGATTTCTATCTCTACTCTCAATTTCCAGGAGTTGCCAGACCATTGCAGACAGGAGAAAAACTTTGGTGACTTTTTTTGGCTGGTGGTTGGAAGTCGAACGCCTGACGAGGCAGAGCGAGGTCTCATCTTTCTGGGTGGTCAGACGTGATGGTGTATTGAAGCTGTGTCTAATTGGCGGTATTTTTAACATCAAGTGGTGTGTCAGCCAAAGAAACCTCAGGAGTTATGAACGCCACCTTTAATGGAATCTAATTAGTGGACGGGTGTGCTAACAGAAAGTCAGTGAGCAGAACAAGCACTCATGTAAATGTGTGTGTGTGTGTCTGTGTATGTGTATGTGTTCCTCATCTGATTGCTCAGTGAACAGTTCTGATACTAATGTATTGTGACAGAATATGTGTGTGTGCGTGCATGCATGTCTGGGAGAGCAGGCATCACAGAACAGAACTTTCTAAAAGGCTGCTGGACCGTATATATTTTGTAGAGGACAAAATAGAACAAGAGTTTTATACTTAATTAGGGCCACAACTAACAATATTTTCATATAGATTAATCAGCCCGTTAGTTTTCACGTTTATTCAGCTCAGTACATAAAATATTTATCACATAAAATATCAAACAACAATGAAAATGCATATCTCATGTTCCCAGAGCCCAATGTGACATCTTTAAATGGCTTGTTTAGTCCAACCAGAAGTCCAAAATCTAAATATTTCCTATTTGCAAGTATAAAACTTAAAGATACTCAGTCAACAAAGATTACACACTTAATAAAACAGCAAATTCACACATTTGAGAAGCTGTACTCAGAAAATGTTTCAAGCAATGCTCCCTTACTGACAAATCCTGAATGGACTGCTGCATCTCAGATCAGATACTGATGTACTTACAACTGCTATTTTGAGTGCTTAAGTGTGTTCACACTAAGAGGTACTACCCTGGAAATCCAGAGTTCTCGCCAGAGCATAATTTGAATTTGCTCAGCGAGTCACTCTGGAAATCAGTAATGATGCTCATTACCCATGCCGTTGGAGCCGAGCTCCACCAATCACATCAGTGTATCTGATATAGGCGGGCCAGAGGCGAGCTGAACAGATGACGACAGTCCGGAATCAGTCAGTAAACATTGCAAGATGCCTACGGATGAACACCAGTTGTTTTAAATGGCTTTGGCCGCTACAATGAACGAGTTAGACTTGGCTTTTTCTCTAAAAGAGGAACAGAAGATGGCGCTCGAATCTTTCCTTTGCAAGAAGGACGTTTTTGCTGTTTTGCCGACCGGATACGGCAAGAGTCTAATCTACCAATTAGCTCTGCTGGTAGCTAAGCGCTAAATATTGTTCTGATTGGTCGTAGTGTTATCCAAATGTGTGCAGTGATATTTTCAAATGCATGCTTGGTGCCGCCCCTCAAGTTGGGCCATTTGCATTACTCATAGCCAGACCCTAAATCTTTCTAGATTTGGGTCTGGATTTCCAGGCTAAAGAAGTACGGCAAAACGCAGTGCAAATTAGGTACCCGATAGGTGCACTCATAACGGTCAAAAAGTTGACTGTGGAACGTTGGACATTTCTCACCCTCAATGGTCACCGTGCTACCTATGTAGCAGAAAGACAGAGACCACAAATATGTTTTGAACTAGAGACATGGTGGCCGAGAAGGAGGCTACCATGGTGAACACCAAAGTCTCCAGTGTTTGTTACTTCAGTGCAGCCCACCCACATGAACTGTATTTGGCTGAGTGTTTCTTTTCGACGTTTGTACTTTATTTTCCCCCCGTTAAAAGTTTTTTTGGGGGGAGTTTCTCCTTACCTGCTGTGAGGGTCCAAGGACAGGGTCATGTCGCATGTTGTAAAGCTATATTGATATGATATTGGGCTCTATCAATAAAACTGAATTGAAAACTGAATGTCATTGATAAATTACTCTTGACTTTTCACTTGCAAGGCTTTTACTGACTTGCAGCGGCGTGTGGAGTGGTGCTGTCCTCAGCTCTGCACAACTGTCTGTCCCTCCGCCTGCGATGAAACATCCTGCACCACAGACGACAGCAAAACGCAAGAGGCTCTCACACTGAGCTGAAATGAAACGAGTGCTTATGACTTTAATAAGTAACATAAATAAACAGTCTCACACTGAATTTTGTTTATGGCATGTGGTGTGGCATTTTGTCGCAGGCGGGGCTAATGTCTTGCTCTTTTACACACATAGGAGCTCAGCAGAGATTTGGAGAGTTGACAACAGTGTACAGTTGGAGAGTTGACAATAGCTCGGCTGCACTCTGCGTTGCTGTGGATGACAAAAGATCAGGGGTCTCATTTATAACCATTGTGTACGCACAAAACGAGGTCTGAAAGAAGCGTAAGCCACTTCCCATACAAAGGTTGTGACGTATAGAACCAGACTTGATGGGACAAACTTTGACGTAGTCGTAGTCATTTATTTTATTCATTTCTTTAGTTTTTTAACCTTTATTTCCATTGGAATTGAAAATCTCTTTTACAAGAGAGACCTGGCCCACGTAGCAGCCAATCAAAACATATTAAAATGCAACGAATACGGGGCATTGGTGGCTTAGTGGGTGGAGCAGGCGCCCCGTGTACAAGGCTGTTGCTGCAGCAGCCCGGGTTCGAGTCCAGCCTGTGGCCCTTTGCTGCATGTGAAGCCCTTAAATTCATCAACGGATATAACCGATAAGTGAAAATGCAGTTTTCCTCAGATCTGTTAAAACCCACGCTACATTAAAAAGCAACCAGTGGGCTGTATTGGACCCTTTGGCAGGCCAGCTCTCCCCGCGAGCCATAAATTAGGGACTGTAGTTCATTATTTTACATATTCTTCCACCTTTATCCCCGTTATCTCAAAACTACCATTAGAGAATCTGACAGGAAAATCCAGTGTCAGTCAATCCAAGTGTATGACCCTAGTTAGCAGCAAACACCCGCGCCCGTACACACATTCACACAAACACACAGATTACAGTATTGTTTTTGGAATTAGACCAAGACAGATTCGAGAGAGATTAGTCTTCTCAGGCGACATAATCAGATTTCGGTTTTGGCCGCGAGCATCCTCTGGAGCAGTGCTGATCTGATCTGATCCCGTCATTGAGCACAACAGCAAAAATCCAGACTTAACCCTGCCCTCCTCCATCTCAGCCTGCTGCTCCTTCCACCCTTTTATTTCCACGACTCATTCTTCTCCTTCCCCCTTAAACTTTCTTAAACTACCTAATTTATTTTTGTGCTTTGTAGTCCTTTCTTCCTCTGTCTGCCTCTCCCTTTCTTCTCTCCCCTGTACCTCTTTTCTTAACAAGTTATTTTTTTGCTCATTACTGCTTTCTGCAAGCATGAAAGTGAGTCTAAAATGAACATTAAAGACTGTGGTGTTTATTTGTGTATTCGCTGTGTTAAAAATGCCAACTAGTTGGCCAGTAATGTCTGTTTTCGTGATGAGCCTTCCCATGGAGTTTACACCACACACTGAGTTCATTACAATAGATCAGTGGAGAAAGAAAAAGGAAAGGATGGACAAAAAAACACACACACACACTCGCACTGATATGTATAATGGGTCTTCCTTTTATGATGAGCAGCGGTAATTAAAAATGCCACTCTGTGTGACAGGGCAGGGTGGAGGGAGGGGAAGGAGGAGGGAAGGGAGATGGACGGAGATGGGGGGGAGGAAGGGAGAGGAGTCTGGTCTGGTCCTCTCTTTAATGAGGATCCTAATCAACCCAGCGGAGGCTGCCCTGAGACCCCCCAGGTTCATTAGACCAGAAAAACCAGACTGCCAGAAAAGGAGGGGAAGGAGGGAGGGGTGGGACCACGCTGCAAAAAGAAAGAGAAAGAGGCAAAAGTTTTTAGCGATTGATGAAGTGGAGAAGTGTCAGAGGGGAGGCAGGGAAAGGCAAAAAAGCAAGAGGAGAGTGCAGGGAGAGACGGGAAGGGGGGAGAGGGTGGGAGGATGGCCAGCGGAGATAACAGTGTGGGTCATTGGGCGAGTCACGGCTGCCATCGATCCCCTGATTGGCTGTCTGACGGTTTCAACACGGCTGCCAAACCCTTTAATACGGGGTGTCTCCTCCTGTGTGTGTGTGTGTTTGTGTGAGTGTGTCAAAACGAGTACTATCTGTGCCATATGTAGTCCATGTCTCTGCCACCAGAACTGATATCTGTCCAACTTCCTCAGGAGGCTGATAAGAGCACCTTACAGCTGCACTGATAAACACACACACACACACACACACACACACACACACACACACACACCGTTCTTTTCCCAGCCGGTGAGACAAAAGGTCTGTGTGTGCGAATGTGTGTGTTGAGAGTAACATTTAGTGACGTGTGCACACTATGAGGTGAGAGTGTTACAAAGTGTTATACTGGCCCTCAGCCCTTCCTTTCCTGTCCTCTCACATTGATTGGACAGCAGGACGGGGAACACACATGGCTTCCAGCAGCCCACTCCACTCCTCTCCTCCCTCTAAATGCCAAGACACAGTATGTGTGTGCACGTGTGAGTCAGTATTAATTCTGTCTGGTAAAATTCTTGCGCATAATACTCATCAAAAACTAAATTGTTAAACATGACGTAATTGTGTGGATTTTATTCGTTGTTTGTGATTTGAATGATTAAAACATAAAAAAACAAGACCTGAAATGGGAATTCTAAATCATTACATCATCGTCCATAACAGAAAAATACGACGACGCAGACAACACACGCTGTACTTTAGAGCTGCAATCAACCAAAGAAAATCATGGTCGACTGAAATTTAAATGTGATCTCATTTAACACTTTTTGACCTGACCTGCTTGCACAAGTCCGTCTCACCACTGAGTGTTGAACAGGACTGATGAGAAAAATCCGACATACTGAACACTTTAGAAGTTAACTCTGGGGTTGACGGATGGTTGATGTCATGTAAAACATACCATTACTGACATTAAATATCTCTGTAACCTGTATGCGAGACACTATTTTTAGCCCAGAAGCTAATGTAAGCCAACAAGACAATCCATATTGCTACTTCCGACAATGAATGTCTTATTTATCCATTTTCAGATTGGAAGTGTCTATATTTTTGTCAATAAAAAAATATGATAATCTAACTGCAAATGTTGGAGGAACTCCAGCCGCCTTCCCTCTTCCCTCTTCCCCGTGTGACACGGAAATGGGTGGTTTTCCAAGCCACTGTCGGCACAATGAATATAAGTCCCACTGTCAGCAGGGTGGAAATAAGTCAAAGTGTGGCGGAGGAGACAGACCGGGTTAAGCGGCGGACCTCCGGGGAAGCCTGCTCTGTTCTCCCCGCAGTTAGGGACTGTTCTCCACGGCCAGGCTGTCGGCTGGGTGGAAATAAGTCCTGCAGAGTTTCAGAGGATCTGGAGGATGTTTTAGGATAGTAATAACATTATATAAGATAATCATATTGCAAAGACAATATATATAAGATAATAACATTAAAGACAAAATTAAATTGCAATACTTTTTCAAAACTTGATGATTTTGCCTTTCTGTACATTTAATAATTTTGCTTGTAAATGTCTATTTGCATTACGCTTATTACGGAAAACACATTATTTGATCAATTTACATTGTGCCCCTAAAGTTCTTTGTGCCTCCTTACTTTTTCAACTTAGGAGCACATGTGCTCCTTGGGAAAAAAGTTAGTGTCAAGCCCTGAGTTTGTATGCACTGGATATGTATTCCCAGCTTTATTACAAAAATGTTTTTCAATATCTAGCGTAAATTTTCTTATTGGCTTGTTTTAGAAGCGAGAATCGTTTTATAATCGAAATCGTTGACCTCTGAATCCGAATTGAATCGAATCGTGAGGTGCCTAGAGATTCCCACCCCTACCACACACCCCATCATCAATCAATTCAATCTATTAGATTTGGTCGGACAAGAGCATAACTACCAAACAATCGACCAGCCGACCAGAACTTTACAGCCCTGCTGTACTGTAGTACAGGTTTGCGGTACTTGTACTTGACTTGAGTATTTCTATATTATGCTACTTTATACTTCTACTCCACCATATATACTTGGTAACTTTACTATTAGTTACTTTGCAGATTTCAATTAATACAAAATATAAGTCAACTAATAAATTATCCATCCATCCATCCATCCATCCATTTTCATAACTGCTGAGGGTCGCAGGGTGCTGGAGCCTATCCCAGCTGACACTGGGTGAGAGGCAGGGTTCACCCAGGACAGGTCACCAGACTATCACAGGGCTGACACAGAGACAGACAACCATTCACACTCACATTCACACCTATGGACAATTTAGAGTCACCAGTTAACCTGCATGTCTTTGGACTGTGGGAGGAAGCTGGAGCACCTGGAGGAAACCCACGCTGACACGGGGAGAACATGCAAACTCCACACAGAAGGGCTCCCTGCTGGGATCCAGGAACCCTCTTACTGTGAGGCGACAGTGCTAACCACCATACCACCGTGCCGCCCTACTAATAAATTATGATATATAATATTATAGGTTCTACCCAGCAGAATATAAAGTCGTTAAAAGTGCTGGATGTAACTCAGGAGAGAGACGGTTGACTGTGGAGCCGATGCTTTCAATTGGTGGCTCGGTCTGATTACCAGCCCAAAGCATCTGTATTTGATGATCTCCTTTGACGAATCAATTAACTATCTTTCTCCAGAATTACATACAACACCGTAAAATTTGCTCCACCTATACCAGCTGCAATGTTAAAGTGATGACGACTGGCGGAGCATTGTTCCAGTGGGCTCCTTAGCACTACACCCTTTTTATAAGGGCATGGAGAGAGAGGACGGACAGAGACACCAACCGTGGAAAGAAACTTTGGACTTTCAGCTCTCGTGACATTTTGCTGTAGTATGTAGTGATATAGCCTACCGATACAATGGCTAAAGCCAGCTAGACAACCAGGTGATACACTTGAGATCAAAAGTAAGACTATACAAGACCTTATTAATGGGCACACGCCACTAACTGGACATGGCGGTTCGGGCTGGGCGATATGTCCTAAAATTATATCACAGTATTATTAGGCTATATCTCAATACACAATATATATCTATTTTTAAATCTCCACAAAAGTACTTCATCAATGCTAAGACCATGAGAGACTAGGAGACCTTTTCTGATGCAACAAAGTTCAGAGAATATTAACATTTATTAATTAACATTTAACAGTTATCATCCATTTACATTTACATCATTTTACTGTAATGCAGCCTTTAAAATGAGGAGAAAAAAACACCATCTATGCCGTATCACGATACAACCATGTCCACAAGCTAAGACGATATATAGTCTCATGTCTCGATAACGATAAAATATCTTCATATTGCCCAGGTCTATTGGGAGGGTCACTATAAGTTACGATGAGATGAGTTGTGATGGACGGCCAACTTTAAAACAATTCAGTCAATGACTGAAACTATTCCGTTAAGGTCACCTCTCCTTGTAAATGACTTTTCCGGACTTTTTTAGGGAGAAATATAAGTGAATCAGTCACACTGTGGAGCCCTGCTGAGGGTTATACAGACTCAAAGTCTTAAGCTCACCACATCAGTGCTGTGTACATGGTGGTTTTATAGATTGTGAAGGAATCAAACTGGGGTTACAGCCAAAAATAGACAGTGGGAAATGTTTACAGAGCAGAGCTCCAACACAAAAAGCACCTGTTGCTGTGTTCATACAGGTTCAGGCCTTTGGAACGATTGCACCCCGGGGTGCCTCTTGGCCTCTTATTCCTTGGCTCCTCTAGAACAGTTCTTCAATACACAATGACTCCCGGTAGATGCTGCCATTACACGACAGACCTTCCACTACAGTGTGTTTAACAGCTGGCAGTTGGTTCAAAGAATAATTTGATAATTTGGCCTTTTCCCATACAACATAAATCAGTAAAAGTGGAGGAGAAAAGCTGAGAGCTTCATTTGTCTTTTTGCTCAGGGCTCCAGCTTTTGTGCTCCTTACACCAGGTTATACATCTTTGTGTCCGGGCCTTGGGTGCAAGCGGTTTCTAAATTTAAATGGCAGCATTGCCAAGAATAAGATTTTCATTCAGATTGCCTCAGATTCAATCTGTGGTGTCTTTTAAAGGCTGTAATTTTGGGGATCTTTAGCATCTGTTGCTGTTAAGGGTCTGTCTTTCCCTGCTGGTGAGGTCTGACTTGTGATCACAGATCCTCCTGCCAGCACAGTTTATATATCATAGTTGTAAAACACTTTGCAAAAATGGAATAAATCGGCAGTTATTAAAGCTGGCAGTGGAAACAAAGACGACGTTGATGTGAGGACGGCCTGCAGGAAGTCAGCGAGCACCTGCCCTGCCCACAGCTACGATACTGTGACGACTCCACAAAGATTCCCATGCCAGACAACAAACATTCATTATGCTGGGGACAAACAATTCAAATTCTCCTCATCTAAATAGGCATTACAGCTTAGAGGAGTAAACAGGATTCACAGAGGAGCTTAAGTCTTTAGGATGCTGTGGTGCTTTCCTTGGCTTTGAGGATATTGAGGCACCTCTCTGTGCTAAAAATCGCTCCCTGGGTCATGTGCATCTCACTGCATTAGAATAATCACCTGTTTTGTTTAACTAAATTATGGAAAGCAGGACTGCATTATGACTGAGCAAACAACTATTTTTAATCCCGAATGTGTAACTCGATTAAACGCAATTTAATGGCACTCTTTCCGACGGTGTGGGGGCAGCTAAATCGATACGTACTTTACACAAAAAGTTTGCTGCTTAATAAAATTTGTGCATTTAATAAGCAAATTATTCTAATCATAAACCTCTTGCCAAAGCAATTAGTGATAAATTATAATCTTATGATAAATTATCTTGTGTTGACAGCCTGGGGGAACGCTGCAATCAAACATTAATTATTCATTGGGTAATTAAGTTCATAGGTGTTTCTCCCTCCCTTTCCCTCTTGCTCTCTCCCTTCCTCTCTTTCTCAGAGGTGTAGGTTGAGTGTCCAGAGTTTCCTCCTCTAAACTTCTCATTAGATTACAGCGGGCCACACACCACAACCAGTAGAAACCAGTCTACCCAGTTCATCAGCTGACCCACTGTTATGTAATGTGATTCAAAAGCAAGAGAATTAATACTGAATAGCTGCTCCTCAGACAGCTTGCATCAACACTGAAAATCTCATCAGGGCCGGAGCTGCCATTGCAGACACTGATGACATGTATTCATTATTATTTCTGGGAATTTGGGAATCTGAGGAAGAGTTTGCAGCCAAACACAACATAGTGGGGTTTTTAAGGCTTATTCTGAAGTTCTTCAGAGTCACTATCTTTAAATGTGCGAGTGACTTAAAATAAAATAGCTGGATTTAGTATTACTCTAGCAGAATTATCTCCCTGGCAGCGTGGAGAATTCTTTGAAACTGAATTTCGACTGTCATGTAGGGGATGGAATTAACAGGAAATATAACTGAACTGCTGAATAAAAATGGGGTCAGAGTTGCACTGAATGTTCATTTTAAATATTGATTAATGTTCCAACAGTTTTCCCAACTGAATAAATGAATCACGTTGTCTATACAATGTTGAAACAAGATGTAAAATGTCGACCACAATTTCCCAAATCCCACAGTGACATTTTGAAAATGCTTGTTTTGTCTGACCATCTGTCCAAGGATATTTAATTTTTATAACATAAGACATAGAAAAACAACAAATTATCACATTCAAGAAGCAACAATCTGTAAATGTTTGGCATTTTGCCTTAAAATACATAACTAAAACAGGGTTTATAGCTTATGGCAAATTAGATTTAAGACTCTTTGAGATGTTTAACGCCACCGGAAGGAATTTAAATATTCAAATTTAAGACAAACTTTACAATGACCTCAACTGAAGGAAAAAACAACAATAGCCAACATCAGTTTCTTAGGATTAGGGGTAATTTTGCCTCAATATTTTTTATAATAAAGAGCATGACTATTTTTGTGGCAGAAATTAAGGTGGGACAGAACGGGAAGAAACATTTTTTTTTTGTCTGACCATCTGACCAAAACCCAAAGAGACTTCATTTTTTATTACATCAGACATAGAAATACAGCAAATTATCATATTCAAGAAGCAACAATCTGTAAATTTTTGCCTTATAAATGATGAACTAATACAGAGTTCCTATAGCTCAAGGCAAATTAGATTTAATTAGTTAATGACCTAACTTGAAGTAAAATAAAGAGCCAACATCAAGTTTTCTTTGTACGAATATGGACAATTTTGCGTAAATATTTATTGTAAAATAACTCATGACTTTTTTAGTCTTGTAGCAGAAATTAAGGTAGAACTAAATGAGGAGAAACCTGGGGTTGCAGACTTGAAATGAACACTCATTTTCAGTATTCATTAATTAATCTTCCAACAGTTTTTTGATTGAATAAATTAATCAAAACAACAAAAATACCCAAAATTTATTTGAAAATCCCACAGTGACATCTTCAAAATGTTTGTTTCGTCAGACCAACCGTCTAAAACCCAGAGACATTTCATTTTTATCACATAAAACATAGAAAAACAAGTCGTCACAATCAAGAAGCAACAATCTGTAAATGTTTGGCATTTTTGCTTTAAAAATGAAGAACTAATACAGGGTTCCTTCAGTTTAAGGCAAATTAGATTTAAGACTTTTTTAATGCCTCCCGGAATTAAACTTTGGACCAATTTTACAGCAACCAAAGTTCTAGGGAAAAAAATAGGGTTCTTAAGGGTTAGGGCCATTTTGCCCAAATATTTATTCTGACATAAAACATAACATTTTTGTCTCGTGGCAGAAATGAGGGAAGAACAGACCTGGGAAGTACATGGCGTTTGTTGGCATGTTTTCTTGTGTTTCTCACCCTGCATGATGGGAATAAAGGCAGCAGAATCTAACAAATTTTTGCATTAAGTACACCAAGCCTCGTATGCAATGCCATGCAAGAGTGGGCACAATAGGTGCAGTGGTCAGTTGTGGATGCCATCATAACTGACCATTTGATTTTAACAGTGGTGGAATGTAAAAGTAAATTTTGCCCGAGTTTTGCACTGTACTTATAGGAAAACTATTTTTCAACCTGGACCCTATTTTCCCATGTTCCCATGCATTGGTTGCAGTCACGAAATCTTGATTAAATGGTCAATTTTCGCATAATTTGCACTTCCCGGTTTCATCCAGGGTACAGTGTAGAACCCAACTGATACTAGAAGCAGGATATTTTACAGTTTACAAACAAACTTTATGTTTAAAAATGACATCAGTGCACTGAAACAGTAAACTTCATTGGAAATGTAATGATTATAAATTACTCCTAGCATCTGTTTTTTGCATTGTTGTGTTCAAAATAAACTTTTCATATCGGTGCATATCGGAAAACAAATGTTTTTACCGATATATCCGTGATAGGCCAATATTGGCCAAAATCGGAAAACCAATTTATCAGTCTGGCTCTTGTACAGTGACAGCTAACTAGCAAACAGTGGATCCTCTGCTCCGCTACTCAGCTGAAAACAAAATAAGAGTGTTAATTTGTGTTTATGGTCAATAAAGTTAATGCAAGAGGCATTTGGTACATTATTTTAAAGAAACACAAATTATTTATAAATTTTACAATGACGAGTCACAAAAAATATTAATAAAATCCTACTTCTCATGTTTTAGCATTAAGGCCTTATTTTAAGATTAAATAATTCAAACCTTTTTGAGGATCTGCGAGAACCCTATATTAGATTATCAAAATATTTGCAGATACATGTTCTGTTGTATGACTGATCATTTTGGCTCTAACATGAACAGTTTTTTAGTATCTAGTCAAACTTTTTGGGGGGTTGTGCAGTTGCACTGGTCGAACTTAACGGCCATGATACTCGCATGAATAAGCAACAAAATGTGAGCTGACACAGTGTCATGGATCGCTGCGCCACTGTGTGAAAATCTAACCCGAAATTCAAATTAAAGCTTTTAACATTCTCCAAAGATTTTTTATTATTACAGTATTTTACCTTCCTTCAGTGTCACATATAAAAATATCAACATGTAACACATCCATCTGCTGAAATCCTTGTTAGAAAGTATTACTGTCTCTGACTCTTTCACCGCTGACTATCAGCATCTTATTTATGCCGAGCAGACTTAACAGAATCATACAGATTTTCCACAACTGTATGGAAATCTGCAGCAGCTACATATAATTGACAATTCAAACCTCAGCTCCTCACTAGATAGACAGGTACCGAATTGTGTTCTGAAAATAACCGGCCGGCCCAGATATGTCAGATGGGGTTGAAAGGACAAAGCGTGTTCGCAGGAAAACAACGCCACATTCATCAAGTTCAATTACACGGAAGAGACATCAAACTTAGACAACAAGACGAGCGAAGCAGCTCTAGTTTGGGGATATAAGTTGTTGTTTTTTTCTTAATAAAAGCTTTTTTTTCCTCCCTCACTGGAAGAGACAGCCTATTACCAATAACAACGATTTGGATGAAGACATGAGGAAGATTAAAGAATCAAAGGAATAATGAGCTCTAACTGTCCCTCTTTGTTTTTTGCTCATAGCTTTGCTCCAGACATCTATCAGACTCTGTGTCTCTCTGATTCCTCCTGTGTGAAGGAGTGGCATGCTGCTGCCATCTAAAGGTGCGGGACAACTTTACCGAGGCTGTGTCCGGCGCTGTGTGTGTGACAGAACTATGAAACACTTCATTACAGGTTTATCTAGTACATCTCTCCTCAGTCCAAGTGAAATACTTACCCTGCGTAAAATATAAATGATCAACTAATGGCTTCAGAGTGCCACTTGTCGCTGGCGGTGTGTTGCTGATCAGCTGTGGGAGGGTGAAAGGTTGAGAAGGACGAATGTGAGGGATTTAATTAGACAAATAATGCTGCTGCTGTGTCCAACGTACAGGCGGGAACACAAAGTAATATCACTGTAATCCCTTGTAAGCTCTGGTCCTGTGTAACTGCTGGACAAACACATGTATGGGAATGTAATGAGGTCCTAACACTTTCTGTACACATGTATGAAGGAAATATTTTGCACGACATGTTAGAAGTACCCACAAAAACACAGTCTATGTTATGTTGTCTAAATTTAAAAAAAAATGTCATATATAGGATACCGTAGCAACAATAAACTTTTATCCATTAAGTGTCCAACTGTCTGTAGAGAATACATCTGATTGGCTGTGGGTATGATTTATTTATAGATAACCATACAGCTCTGGCGTTGTGGAAGACGACTCAGCTGTTACTAGGAAACAACTCTTGTTTGTTTCTTGTTGGAGTGGTAAAGTGCTGTTCAGACCAAAGTTGACAATGAAAGTGCCAATACAAAGTTTTAGTTGAAGAAGTATAGTCACCTAATATTCCTGTATGAAAAGGCAATGCTTGGGTTTCGATTTCAGCATGGTAAGACAACCGAATATACAGATGAAGTCTGGGATGAATGTTTAAGGAGTATACACATCTGTTCAATCAATGTCAGACTCAGTCTTACACAGTTCAAAACTTCACATAGACTCTATTATTCCAGGGACAAGCTACGTAGCAATACAATTAGCAATTTAGCACATGCTTCCTGGTCATGCAGTACATTGTGTACATACTGGAAGAATATTTTTCACTGTTTCTTAGTGATGTGACGTTCGCGAACGAGCCAAGACTTTGAACCGACTCTTTGAAGTGAACGAGTGAACCGGCTCTTTAGAGTGAACAAGCCAGTTCCTAATTTCTTTGTTTTTTGCTTTAATTTACTCAGTATCCATTAATTTCAGATTATTTGATCCAGAACAAGTTGAGAGAGACTAGTTTGTGAGGGAGAAAGACAGTGCAGCCGCTCACTCGTTCACTTCAAAGAGCCAGCTGAAAGACTCGGCTCGTTCGCGAACATCACATCACTAATTGACAGGCTTGTTGTTTATAAAGGGCGTTGCTATGGCTACACCAAACTTTATATCTGCCAGTCTATTCTGGGTCCATGTTACAATATCCAGATCACGTGATGCTTTAAATCAGCAATGCAATTCTCGTTGAACCCACAACGAGAGCCAAAGAACCGGCTCTCACAAGTGAACGAGAAATCTCATCACTACTGTTTCTCTGAAGGCTTTTGGGAAATTTTGGGAACCTGATCCACTCACAGTGATCCTTTTCGTAATTAGCTCTTTTTCCTCTGTTAGCAAATACCAACAAAATGGCTGCTTTATTTGGAATGGTGATCGCAAAGAAGGTAATTTTACAAGTGTGGAAGACGGACTCTGTTACCACATATGATTTAAGGTAAAATTAAATGGCAAACACATCAGACCTCGAGGAACTGAGATTCTATAATGAGGACAGAGGTGCTGTGTTTGATCAGATTTGCGACCCTGTACTGAAATTCTTTCACAGCGAAGGCTATTGTGATGATGTTTTTTAGATGACACACATTGCTGTGTAGATTTCTCCTTTTCTGCATATGTAATTTTTACTACTACTACTTTGTACTACACTCTGAAGCGATAAACATATATATTTTCAAATAATAGTAAATTCATGTTGTCAGTGGGTGCTGATACTCAAGTATATCACTTGAAACACAGCATCTAGGGTTGGGCCTGTGTAAAACTTTTCATATCCAGTTTGATGTTCAGCCAAACACCAGACCAGACAGGTATACCACTAGGTAAATTATGACACCTTTAGTTGCCTTCTTGTTATCTTCCTACATTTGTACTTTTTAAGGAAACAGGTTTTATACTTTAATATTTAATTGAAAAGATATACAATAAATCCAACAGCAAGTGTGTTGTTATTAGCTACGGTCATTTACCTGACAAGAAACTCTCAGCTCTCTGGAATTCTTCATCTGACCAACTACCAAATTGTGTTTTTTCAAAGTGAAATAAGTCAGCATCATATAGACCCTGGGTCTTTAACAGGAGGTCTGCATTCCCTTGGCCCATTATGCTAGCAGCAAACACGTGGAGTTAATAACCATTAGCTATTTTGCGACCCTATTTACTAAATAAGGTTTCAGATTTGGGATTTTATTTGTGTATTTTTCAGATACTTCTAAATACATGAATATAACCA
The DNA here is from genome assembly GCF_041903045.1 of Epinephelus lanceolatus. NCBI lineage: Eukaryota > Metazoa > Chordata > Actinopteri > Perciformes > Serranidae > Epinephelus > Epinephelus lanceolatus. The sequence goes on from NC_135756.1 coordinate 5,864,775, forward strand.
TAATTATAGCCTGGGCTGGGTGCGTGGGATTTCCCCCCCTCTGGTCTATATATCCATAGTGATTAATGTTACATCACCATATAAAATACCTAGAATACCTAATATTTTTACTTGTAGGCTAGATTTGTTTATATATGCTACAGTGATTTATTTTCCACAGAGCTCTACGGTGCGAGCATTTTACTGCATTTGCAACTAAAAATAGTTTTGTTCACGCTGTGTGAGTACAGATTTCAACCAGCAGCAGAATCCTGTCGGTTGTGGGTTGAACGGGGGTCACAGACACAGTCAGGAATACGTATTCCTGTCAAATATGCGGCGCAAGATAAGGGCTTACCGGTAACAGAGAAGCCTGGCTCCAGGGGCCTGTTGTTCAACAGTAGAATTAACCAATCCAGGGTAAGTGGAAAAGCGAGGCTGGACAAATTCCCCTAAGTCCATCCTGGCTTAATTGGTTGTTCGAACACCAAGCCAGGCTGAGGAGGCGCGGCTTTGTCAGGCCAGGTGTAACTTATTCAGGTGAGTGCGCGTCCACGGCTTTCTTAAATAGACCCTGAGATCGATCACAGATTCACCAATGCAGCAATGGAGAGGACGCGTGCCGCATACTTCTCACCCAGTGAGCAGCGTCTCATCATGGACACTTATGAAGAGGTAAAACATATAATCATGAAGAAAGGAAACACTGCAGCAATAATAAAGCAGAGAGATAGAGCGCATGGCAAACAATTGCGGACCGACTAAATGTGTAAGTAATCTAAAAATATACACTTGCTGCGCAAATGAATCTGTCATAATTACAATTAAAGTTCCTTCCACAAATTAACAGTTGTACACTTCGCCTTAAAGGTGAGCAGTGGAAGTTAAGCAACTGCTGATTTCACACCAGCAGAACATATACTGTACATGGAATCAATCATTTTATTCATTCATTAATCAACCATTGGTGTTATATGGACTGTCTGACTTTGGATTGTCTTGCAGTGTAATACAAATTGACAAATTAAAAGAAAAACCTTCAGGAAACTGGACTTAGAAATTAAGAAACTAGAGAAAGAAGTAAGTGATTTTAATGCACATTGTAAGCATGACGCAATTAATCAATGTTATTTCTCTCTTTCTCTCCACAGCTCAAAGCAGACAGTGACTGATTACAGCATTTTTCATTTAAATAAAATGAGGTCAGAGAATATTATGGTTTCATCTTCATGTTTTCATTCATTGATGTAAAGTACACTGGAGTTATTGGTCCACTTAACTGGGAATATAATTTGGGAAGGTCATACAGTTATGAAACCTAATAACCACTAATTGTGTTAATGCCAAATACACCTACTTGTATGTTTATTCCAACAATTAATCCTTTCATTGGTAAAGATATGTGCATGTCAAAGTATGTTTGGACTATGACAAAAATAATGAATTAAATGTTAAATGTTTTTTTTTTATTATTGTAGGCTTAATGTATTTTGTTCAAAAATAAGAACATGAAATGACAGTAAAACACATTGATTTCCGATCGCAGTGACAGCTGACTGGACAGATAAGGCACCAGGCTAAACTAAGCCTGGTTGTTAGCCTGGTCGGGACCAGTTTAAGTGCACAGAATAAATATCCATGGCAACATATGTGCCTCTGCTAAAGTTAAGCCAGGATAACCAACATATCCCAGCTTAATCCTTTATCTAGGTTTCGAACAACAGGCCCCAGGTCCAATATTTTCCTCTTTGTTGATGTCATGACATCATGACTCCTTCTCATCCAGAAGCACCTGGACAGCCGAGCCATGGCGGCACACAGGTATGTGACGTGTCAGAGGGGAAACGAGCCTTTCGCATTTCTCTCTTTGTAGCAGCTAATGGTCCACAAACCTCACCGCACTGAAGGGACTGTTCTTTACTTATGAAGGGACTGTTCTTTACTTGTCAGGGGAGGAGGGTGGCTGGTTGATTTTTATTTCATTTATTTATTTTATTTTGATCCCCCCTATGTTAATCACTTATTGATGCTGTTTTTTAAGTATGAATAAGTCAGTAAGTAATTTATTCCATTGAAATATCATTGATGTATTATAGAAAAGTGATTTGTCTTTTTATAAATGACAAAAGGCACATCTACCTCATTTTCGCCATGGTATCGTGATACTACTCAGAACCATGGTACTTTCACTGGTATCGTACCGTGGGTCCCAATTTTGGTACCGTGACAACACTGTTATTTTATGTATTTTACATTTCAAGTTGTAAAAAGTAAAATGTTTTGTTAGAAAATTATTTTGTTGCATAATAGGGCATTAACAGAAAAGTCGATTTGTCGACGTGTCGAAGTCAGTGGCACAAGTTGACACCCCCCGGGAGGAGTCAACAAGTCGTATGTTTTTTCCCTCTCTCTCTCTCTGTGTGCTTGTGTACGGAATACAATCGCTGCCTCTGATTACGCTGATACGGTGTATTATAAGCGGAGCAGACTCAGCCAGGAATGTCCGCAGACATTCGGGCTTTCATAGTCAAGCGCACTTCCGCGTTGTAGTTTCCTGTAAAAATGTCAGTGAAAAATGCCCGCTATGTGAAAAATACATGCTTAACAGTCACTGGTGCGTGGAGCGGAGTCCGCACGGTCATAAAATCTGAGCTTTGCGCGCACAGGGCTTGCGGATGTCCGCTTTGAGTCCGCGCGGACCTCCGCAGAGTCCGTTCCGCGTACGTTCCGCTCGAGTATGTTCGGGCCTTGACAGACACACATCACATGTGTGGAGATACTTCACTTTCCTCCGCCGTGTCAATGTGATGACATCATCAAATGACTTGTCGACTCGACTCGACTTTATTGACAGATAAGTAGACCTGAAAAAAATCAAAGTCGTTAACGCCCTATTGCATAATGAGAATTGAGAAAATAAAGCAATTTATGTTCTTAATTTGTTTTTTTCTTCCTCAAAAAGTATCGATAAGAGTACCGTTAAAATACCATATCGATAAGAGTAGTAGTACCGTTAAAATCTTAACGATACCCATCCCTAGTGACCATAAACTGACGAGCCATTGTTGGAAGAAATACACTTCGTAAAGTCCATTACTGTCTTACACCTCATCATGCATCAACACTTGCATACAAGCATAAAACAAACAAAAGGACAGCCAAAATCTTTTCTGCTAATTAAAAGTATGCAAACTCTCTGCTACATCTTAGAGAACACACACACACACACACACACACACACACACACCGATACACACTCATCATGGTTTAATCAGTGCGGATGTACTGTGGAGGCCCTTTCCCCCTTCGGTGCCAGGCGCTATTGTGGTGATGACTGCACTGGCATATTGATGTCAAGTCTTTATTGTGTGGGTTTACGGTAGAGAGGGAGTGTTGATTATCTTGTAACCTCTCCACCCCTCTCTCCGCACCTCGCTCCCTCTTAGCTAACAACGTCAATGTGTGTGTATGTGTGTGCGCGTTTGCTGGTTTAGTCTAATGAAAGCTACAGGCCCTCAGCCTCCTCACGCCAAAGCCTAAATCAGACGCTCTCACGGCTGTGTCTATGTGCTGGTTCTCTCTCATCCCTCGCTTATATGGAAAAAGAAGAGCTTTGAAGGGTGTTTGTGTTGTTCCCCCATGTCTGACTGTCACCGAGCTGCTGCCTCTGTCCTTGTTCTAAACCCAGATATTAAAGTTACACAGCGGCAAAGATGCAGCAAGAGAAAAGAGGGAAGATGATAGGAGATCAATACACAACAGGGGGAGAAAAAAAATAAAGCGGGGTGTGGGAGAGTAAAAGGAATAGTTTCTGAAAGTCAGACATCCAAACAGGCAGACGGATCACAAACACAGAGTCATGGTTAGATCTGCAGACAGCTCCCACAACCAGAAAGAGACGGTGATAGAATATGAGAGAGTGAATGAGCAGAATGTAAAGGATGACAGGCATTTTGCTCCTCCGTCAGAGACTATTACTGCCAGCACCGCACCCTTCTGCTGTAATGTGTTTGGAGGGGGTGGACAAAATAATAGGAACACCCGACAATGTATTGCACTGCGAAGCTCGTTGTGTAGTTTGTGGTTTTGTACTGGACTACATTCTTCCTGCAGTTTTGATCCGGACTCTTGATGTAAAGAAGTGAAACTGTATCGCTGTCCCTATTCTTAAGTATTAAACATGAGCAGGGATCAGACTACAAGATTTCAGCACAATAACAGCTCTTCTAATACACACAGGGTTTTTGGAATAAAAATGAAAATGCGGACCAGACACAAGAAAAGACCTGTTGCTAAGCCTCGCCGGAAAATAAAGGGAAACCAGACCTTTTTTTTTCTTTCCCATTCAGCCATGTATCATCACACTGCGTTCAAATGAACGGTGTTTGGCTTTCCCCCATGCCGCCAGCGCCCAGATCTCTGCCAGCAGACGGGCGGAGATCTCCAAGGGAGACTAAACACCATCCATCTGCACACACTGTGATGACCCAAAGCTGGCTGAAAAAATCGGCAAAGTTTCCTGGTTCCTGTACAGCAGGGTCCAGGGTTTCCACTACATGTAATTGATCGTGGCGTGCCGCCATGGCAAAATAAAAGCCGCCACGCCTTCAGAATGCTGATTTTTTTTTTTTTTTCCCAGATGTTAAAACAATGTAAAGTATATTGTATGAATGGATATATATACATATATATATATATGTGCATAGTCTATATTTGCACACATAAACTTACCATAATCAGAGTTTGAAATGATAATTTAAATATCATGAAATGTTATGTGACGCTAGGCCTATGCTGCAATTAACTTTATTTTGAAAAACGAACACCGGAGTCATCACCTGCCTGTATGGCTGTACTGCGACGCGCTCAAGAGTGGAGGGGAGGCAAAAAGACAACAGTCCGAAATAGAGGGAGAGAAAAGGGGTGAGAGATAGGTAGCCTACCCAAGCAAGGTTAAGTTTGATGCATTTTTTGAAAATGCCTTAATGTTAATGTTAACGTTCCCGCTGTTTCTTCCTCTCACTTTCATCACGCTGTCATCATCCGAGCAATCGGCATTGAACTTTTCCGTGCTCTCATAGCTCCTTAGATTTGTTTTAAACTCAGTGAAACTTAACTTCTCATCACTTTGTGTAATATGGATGGAAAATGGCTTAAATGAGTCTGGCAGGCCCTTCAGGATCATTGCAGTTAACAAGCTATCACTTAGAGTTTCTCCTGCATTCCTCAGTGTTGTGTAGAGCTTAGATTGGGCCAAAAAACTCCAGCCCGACCCCACCCGAGCCCGTGCATATTCTGTCCGAGCCCAGCCCGGCCTGCCCCATCCCTTTAACTGTAATTATGAGCACGAGCCCGGTTTAAACCCGACCTTTTTTTAAGGATACAAACGTACACCTTGAAGGCTGACTCTCGTCTTTCTTTCCATGGCAAGCCTTCGTCATGTGCCTCTTAAGTGTCGAGGTCCCCGTCTTTTTGCTGTCCTATACCAGCACCGTGCTGCACTTGGTACACTAGACGAAGCCTACACACACGTCGCTGTCCAAAACTCACATGTGCGCGCCAGTGGCGCCATCAAGGCGGGGCCATTTATTAATTTGCGACACCTCCTACCTGTTTACCACGCCCACCCTCCAGACAACCTGGTCAGTGTAAGAGCACATTCAGGATCAACAGTATTCAACACACTTTTAATTGTTTTTATGTGTAGGTGAAGACAGACCTGAGGAACAGGCAGCATCAATGGGCCACCTCATTCGGTAACCAAATATATTCAGCCGAATATTGTAAAAAAACACACATTCGGTATTCGGTGGAATAAGTGAAAAGCAAGGCCGAATAATAGCAGCGTGTTTTGATAATGCAATCAAACAGCTTGCGGTGACGGACGGAGTAAAATGTCGGCAGTGTGGCAATATCTTACTCCATCCGTCACCACACTCGCATTTGCGACTAACAATAGTTTTGTGCGAGCAAAATAAATCATTCAGCACGCTGTGTGAGTACAGATTTCAACCAGCATCAGAAACGAAAGGCGAATCCCGCCGGTTGTGGGTTGAACAGGGGTCACAGACACAGACAGGAATGTATTCCTGTCAAATACGGCAGCCACAGTGCTACGAGGGGGAAGATAACAGCTTACCGGCAACGGAGAAGTCCGGCTCCAATAATATCCTCTTCTTGGCGTCACGACTGCCCAAAAGTACCTGGACAGCCAAGCCGTGGCGGCACACAGGTATGTGGCGTGTCAGAGGAGAAACGAGCCGTTCATATTTCTCTCTTCGTGGCAGGTAACGCTCCACAAACCTCACCGCACTTTACAGACTGTTCTTTACTTATGAAGGGACTGTTCTTTACTTATGAAGGTACTGTTCTTTACTTGTCAGGGGAGGAGGGTGGCTGGTTGATTTTTATTTTATTTATTTATTTTATTTTGAGCCCCCCTATGTTAATGGCTTATTGATGTTGTTTTTGAAGTATGAATAAGTCAGTAAGTAATTTATTCCATTGAAATATCACTGATGTATTATAGAAAAGTGATTTATCTTTTTATAAATGACAAAAGGCACATCTGCTTCATTTTTGCTGTGGTATCATGATACTACTCAGAACTGTGATACTTTCATTGGTATCATACCGTGGGTCCCAATTTTGGTACCATGACAACACTAATCTGGAGGGGGTTCATCTGCAAAAACTAATGAAAAACTAAACAACAGTATTCGGTACTCGGTATTCGGCCAAGCGTTTAATTTTATTCGGCTTCGGCCACAAATTTTCATTTCAGTGCATCCCTACTAATAAGGGTATTTATGCTACATTGGCAAGCCAGCCTTTTGTTGCCCCGCACTGCCTTTCATTGGTGTCAGGTGGGAGCTAACTAGCAGCATCACTAATTCAGCTATTACTGCTGGTAACAACACCCCAACCCATGGTGGCGGGATGACACTGCGGTGGAAACACTGTGCCCACCCTCTGGTCTCATCCTTGGTCGTCCCGATGAATGAGTGGTGTAACTTTGAGCCACAAAACCCCTTTAGCACTGTTAACTGTGTTATCACTGTTTGCTCTGTTAGCAGTGTCAGCATGGCAAGAGGTGCTGACATACAATAGCTAATAATGCTGGGTTGTGCTGCTGGCTAACCAGTGGAGACCGGAGTGCTAACACTGCTAGCTGTTTATTTGTCAGCAAAGCCAACAGAAAGTAAAATATAAGGCAAGACATTTGCAAAACAAAACATTAACACTTCACCACCTCTAAATGGATAGGGCTTTTAAATGTGTCACCAAAGCACCACACTAAAATGTAAGCATGTGTTTCATATCGTTCTGCATTTTAGTTCTTACACATTATCCAGTTAGTTTCAGGATAATGGGTGCCTGGCTTTCCAAAGTAAAATCAAGCAATGCTAAAATCCCCAAAACCAGTCCTCCAAACATTTAACTCTCTATAGAAAGCAATCTCCTGCTATCCAAAGCAATAAAGAATCAAGTTTTTGTTCACTAATCCCTTGCAGTAAAAATGTAATTCTGTCCAGACATGTTGGCTTGTATGTGACAGCCAATTTATATCTAAAAAGATCATTTCACAGCCCCGTATAACAAGGTATTCCAGAGGCACTACTATATCTGTAGGGGTACTATAGTGCAGAATCCAAGCCCAGAACACATATCTCACTGATTTGAGCCTGTCAGGTAAACCATCCACTCACACTATGTACAAATCCACCTCCTTTGCGTTAATTGGTGGACTCTTAGCAGCAACCACTGCCCTTTAACCTTCCATAACAAAGCATTAGACTGACAGATGCAGCACACAGCCTGGGAAACAGGGCTGCCTGGGGCAAAGGCAAAAATGTTCCTCCATTTAGTCCACAAACTCACATGTGGTACATTTATTTATGTGTGAAAACAGCGTATGCTCTGAGTTGATTATTTGGCATCGAGGTGTTGACCTCATCTCTCCCCTCCAGTATACATTTAGCCCAACACAGCAGAAATTGCAGAATGGCAATAATAAACGTTGCTCCCTAAAGCACAAAGCTGTATGTTATGAATCCACTGTGTGTGTGGAGCAAGCGCCAGCTGATAGGTGGTCATTCCTCTCATAGAACACAGGGGGAATAGTGTGTAGTGAGCACCTGCAGCAGGACTTCAAGACATGTCACCTTTGCAGCAACTAATAATTTACTCTTGCATATTAAAGGTTCGGTATGTAGGATTTAAAGGCATCTAGTGGTGAGGTTGCAGAACTCAAACTTCTACTTAGTGTGAAGCGTGTAGAATAGGGGTGTAACGGTACACAAAAATCACGGTTCGGTACGTACCTCAGTACACAAGTCACAGTTCTGTTTTTTCGGTACAGTAATGAAAAAAATAGACAACTATTAAATATCTTTTACTTACTGGTAACCTTATTAAAACATACCACCACAGCAGTTAACTGTTTTTACACAATTTTTGAATGAAACAAATATATATAAAATCCTGCTTTTTCACATTGTTTGAATGAAAATAGAAATATAAAAAGAGAAAAATAAAATCCTGCTGTTTTTTTAACAAATTGACAGCTGGTCAGCTTTAAAGCCTGCTCAGATTCAGTTTTACTAGGAAATTACTTAGCTTTCCCACTTTGTTAAAGTGCAGTAAACAAAACATGCTTATATCTAAAGTGCAGCTTAAACAATTTTACTCAACTCCGATGGCGTTGATTATTTTTTTAGCGCGATGGTCAGGGAAACGCTCTCTCTTTTTAAATGACGACGATATCGTAGTTTGCACCAGATTGCTTTTTCTAGTCGTGCCGGTTAACGTTCAAACTCGGGTGGTGTCGCTTTAGATGCGTTAGTATGTTAGACGTGTTTCCAAGTACATACCCGACCACTGTTCTGCAGTGTCGGCACACTGCTTTTGTCTTGTCCACTTGTTTATTTCCATCTTCGTATTTTACCCTGAAACCAAAGTGTTCCCAAACGGAGGACTTAAGGTTTGCGTGTGGGTCTTCAGGTTCGTCAGGCTCACTTGCCATGTTGTCAACATGCGAGAATGCGCTGCACAAAGTGAAGGTGGAGATTTACAGTCAGACTCGGTCCGTCATTCAATTATGTCCGTCGGGGAACTAGATATTTTAAATGGTTCGGCTCGCAAAAACGGAATTAAAATAAAACAAAATAAAATAAAATAATATCCTGCGCCAAATAATTCGGTACAGGGTCGTGCCAAACCGAAAGTCGCGTACCAAACGGTTCGACACAAATACATGTACTGTTACGGCCCTAATATAGAACTATGGTGGCCGACGTGAAAACATAAATGGCCCCAGACACAGTGCTTTGAAGGCAATTTTATGTTGCAGCAAAATGTGGCATTACAACATCTGGGTTCATCACATCTTGCCATGGGGTCCAAAAAGACTTCTTCCCAAAGGCGTAAATTATGAAAGACGTCTGTAAATCAGTGGATACACTTCTTCAACCGCTGCAGAATCATTTCATTATCAGGATTTGATCCATTAGATTCGATTACATTTCAAAAGTCTAGGAAACGAAAAATCAAATAATTTTTATCCCTATTCAAGTGAGCTAATTGCTAAACCGTAGGTTAGCTGTTCGGCCGGCTTAAGGCCTTAGATATACTGGCACTTGCTTTCTAAACATTTGTTTACTTAGACAACCAGCTACGTCGTGAATGGAATTATTCACATACTTGCCTACGTACTACGCGTGTTACTGGAGGATTCCACCACAGAACTTGGACCATATAGAACTTCCAAAATTGCATTATGTAAATATTAAAACAGCCACACTCGAGGAGGTTACTGTATTGTTAACTCTGAGATCAGCGTATAAATCTTATCTTGACTACGGTGAGTTTCTTTCTCTCGTACTGCCAACACTGCCCCAACTGTACATGTGGGTATTATATGTACAATAAATGCTCCAAACAGAAGCAGGTGATGCAAGGCAGCCATCGTGTACATTCAAAAGCGAAATTAAAAGCACCTCTATCTCCGATTTTAAGTCTCTAGTGCGCTTGCACTTTGAGGCCCTACAATGCAAATAATCCAGCTAATTTCATACCGAGGAAATCGCCCTTTTTGGCTTCATGAGCAACTGAGCAACTTTCATATTAATGACTGGTGACCTGACTCCAACACCATACCCACTTCTATTTATACATCTACTATTTAGTGACTATCCCCCGGAAAACCAATCAGAGTAAACAAAGTGTGTGACGTAGGCTAGCACAACGCCACTGTAAATAGACCAGTAAGCTGCAGCGGAGATGAGCTGTGATGATGTCTGGGAAAGAGTGTTGCCATCTTTACGGATTTCCTCCTCACTGTGGACTCCGAGTTGCATGGCTGTGATTCCCAGCTTGGTCGCTTCCCTGACCTGCTCCTCCATGAGAGCAACTAGCAGAGAAACAACAATAGCCACTGAGTTTTCACTGAGCCCCATCTTTTTCCCAATCACCGGAGCCAGTTGGTAAATTAAACTTTTACCAAACCCCGTAGGAAGGACGGCAAACACATCCTTTATTTCAGTGCAGCCATTTACTCTGCTTTTAAAGAAAATATATATTCCAGTTCGTTCAACACATTTACCATCACAGTTTCAAAATCAGTAGCCATGTTGGTTGTTTACGAAATGCATTAGGCTCGTTTGAGATGAACTGCGCCTCGCCTGGAAAGTAGACGAGTGCAGGCGGCCGCAGCAGGGGGCGGTGACAAAAAGCCACGGTGAAGTCGGACAGTTTCCCAACAGATTCCAGCAGCCTTCAGTCCGTACAGGAAGTCACAGACACACTTACATCCTGTCTGGAATGATGTCAATTCATTAAAAAAAGTGATCAGACTCATATCAGTTTGTTCTCAGTCTCCAGTTGTTTAAATACTTTAGATAATTTATTAAAATGCTTTACAGGTGATCTGTAGTTTATGTTCATGGTTTATCCTCCATTTGACATGAACTCTCCTGTAAATCAGCATCATATCAGTTTGACCTGTCCCCTCAACTACACAGGCTGAATAAACTGTGTTTGACAATAAGGTTCGTATTTTATACAAGACAAAAGCTTTCATTAAGGCTCAGTCAGATACAGTCAGGGCTTCACATCTGTACAGATATTATTTTAAGAATCCTCACACCCCACTGACCACAAGTCAAGTGTGTTGCTAAATACTTCAATAATTAAAACAGCCCAGTGTTAATGCACAGTAGACTCTGTATAGTTTATGAAGAATTTATTTAGTCTCTGACAACTAAACTTCACCATCAGTCACACATATTTTCTTTTACAGAATAAACTTTCAAATCAGACAAATAAATCTGAACCAATCAGCTGTTAGTTCAGGTGAGAGCCAGGCAGTGCAGTCGGTGGAGAGCAACTGCAGCGCCTGGCTCTAAAAACTGCGGCCGGCTCGCTCTCGCAGTTCGCCGTCCACTTTTGTAATACATCAGAGTAAGTCGGGATGAAGTCGGATACAAAACTAACCAGCATGCATTGTTAGCTGTTAGCCGTTAGCGGTGTCTGTAATAACCACAGACTGTATAAAAATAAGGTAATAACTCAATAAACGGTCCGTGAATAAAATAATTTTTTCCAGCGGATATCTTAGTTACAACCTGATTGAGCTAGCAAAGCAGTTTTGTGTTGCTATGTGTGGTATTTATTCAGTTATGGGAAATCACGATGTCTAGAAAGCATCAGTGGCTGCAGCTGGCAGGGACAGCTAACAATAGCAGCAAAGCTAACATCAGGACGTCATCTGTTAAAAGCCTCCCGTTGTCGAAAACGACATGAAACTACTCCAGTTAGCTCAATCATGTTGTAACTAAGACATCTGCTGGAAAAAAAAAAAAATCACGTTGACGAGACGGCATTTTGGGTGGAGTGGTCTCCATGGACACGGAGCTTGCTGTTTTTGTAGGTACACATTTCCTGGGGACACCTGCACGTCTTGGCCATGCCCCCTCCATTGTGACTGGCTGAAGCACAGCATCGTTCAAACTCAAAGCCTCAAAGCCCCCCTCTAGTCGTCTTTCACACATGGCTGCTGAGAGATTCTACAATGTAAATTGCAGAATCTGTCTTGAGAGATTATGGCCGGACTGATCTGCAGAGTGAAATAGAGTATGAGCTTGCAAGATTAGGATGCTTTCCCCAGGCTACCACTGACCACCACTGTGAATGAAAGAGAAACCTTCAGTGGTGTTTTTTCTAAACATGTCTTCAACTGAAAAAGTTGTTAATGATAAGTATACACATACAACGTAATACAGTATAGACCATTTCAAACCGGACAACATAAACATTCTAAATGGGTCCCTTTGTATTTCCTGTTTGAATGTATGTTAATGCAGAAGCTGACAGGAAGTAAACAGGGACCAAAGTTGTTACCCTTGCAACAGAATAGCAATGAAACGGTCCATAATGTTGACTTTATGTTGCAATTAAAAAAATTGAATACACTGTTGGTGCTTTGGTGGGTGCTCCCAAAATTTTGCTGGTACTAGTGCTACCATGGAAAAAAGTTAATTTCAAGCCCTCATTGTGAATATTATATTCAATTTCTGTCAATAGTTGCTCCTAAATCAATCAATCAATCAATCAATTAATCAATCAATTTTATTTATAAAGCCCAATATCACAAATCACAATTTGCCTCACAGGGCTTTACAGCATACGACATCCCTCTGTCCTTATGACCCTCACAGCGGATAAGGAAAAACTCCCCAAAAAAACCCTTTAACGGGGAAAAAAAACAGTAGAAACCTCAGGAAGAGCAACTGAGGAGGGATCCCTCTTCCAGGACGGACAGACGTGCAATAGATGTCCTACAGAACAGATCAGCATAACAAATTAACAGTAATCCACATGACACAATGAGACAGAGAGAGAGACAGAGAGAGAGAGAGAGAGAGAGATAAAGAGAGAGAGAGATGCAGGTAATGACAGTAGCTTACAACAACATTATTGAAAGTAATAATATTATAGTTACAGTTCTGGCTACTGTGGTACAATATGTTGAAAGTATGTATTAATATCTAAATCCTACACACTGGACCTTTAAAACCACAAAAACTGGCTGCAAGAGCTTAGAACAACAGCTTAGTTGCTATCACATAGGTATGACTTTAATATCTGGTGTACTTGTGTAAAGAAAAATGTGAATATGCCATCTTGGTAGTAACTAAAAAAATGTTGAGTTTTCCATGAAGCTGGGGCGAGGTCAACCTTTCCTGGGTTACCCAGACCTATCCTGGGTTGACTAACCCTAACAATGGCAATCAGGATAATCAGTATCACGACGCTGGATATCAACTCGGTAACTCAACCCAGGGTTGCTTTATCAAGAGCCGTGAACGCGCACGCAGCGGACCAATCACAATCATGAGAGAAGCGCAGTGTCACTGAGCGTCCTCACAGAGCGTCGTACGTGAGAAAAAAAAGTATTTCTCATGTAAGGATCAGAGATTAATTCTACTAAAATATGAGGAGGAGAAAAGCAACATTACAGAAAAGGCCAACAGGCAGCCGGAGGAGGAGGAAACATGCGTGGCAACGCATAACGGGATGAATAATGTTTAGTTTTAGTTTAGATTAGTTTATTTGCACATAATGTTAAAAACAGACAGTATAACATTTACAAGATTAAAAAAAGAAAAGTGCTGGAGAGGTTAGAAGCCACTAAAGGCTTATCAAAGAAATTCCCCTGTCAAAACATCAATGAAATCATATAATAGAGAAGAAAAAAAAAACGTGTCAGGAAAGAAGAAATTGAGGAGGAGAGAGGGAAAAATCAAGACAAAACAAGGTAGCAAACAAAATGATGTGTAGGTTAAATTACTCATCACTGGTTCAAGTAGCTGCAGTACCTGTACCTGTACATCTGACACTGATCACACCCTTGAATCCCATGAAATCAATGTTGTGCAGATGAACTGCGTGTATTACAATTATCGTCTAACATCATTGCGGCTGATAAATTGGTCTTCTTTGTCGTAACGTTATATATGCTACAATAAAGCTTAAAGCTGACGCCACAATTAAATCATATCAACACCAAACTGATAGTCTGAATAAAATCATCCTGTTATTGAGCTGTGTTAGAAATTAACAGCTGCGCAAAAATATACCTAGTGTCCCTCTTTAAAAAACAAAAAGGAAAATCCCTCAAACACCATGAAGTGTAGACATGATAGGCTACTTTCCACACTTCCAGCAGCAAAGCTGTCAGTTAGGCCCATTATCTTTAACAGGAATCATTGGCACTAATTAATGGTGCTATTAAGTGTCCGCAAATTACCAGTTTCTTTTTTATGAAGGGGTGGGATGAAAGTTCGACTTCTTTCCACTCCTTTTTGAACAATCTTTTCATTGTCTGTTGTTGTTGCTTTCTTTTCTTTTTAAATGTTCAAAATAAACTTTCAAATCAAAATCAACCAAATTAATTAAACTTCCCGTCATGACTGGGCTGCATTTCTGTCAGCGGAGTCATTTTTTCCGAACAGCTGATTGGCCAGTGGGTGGTGCTTTTTATAGGATCAGATTCAACCCTGAACTTACCCTGCTCCAGAGCAGGATAGCCGTTCAGAGTAAGTTACCATGGTGATCTACCCCGATAAGACCTGAACCGGCTTCGTGAGACCAAAAACCCAGGGTTAACCCTGAAGTTACCTCGCTAAGACATTAATCCTGCTTCATAATACAGGCCCCAGGTATTAAGATATGTCAGTCATATTTACATCCCTAAAGCCAACAAAACATCACCTGGTAGCCAAAGTTTGCACAGAGTCAACAGGCAAGACACCAACAGCATGATGTAAAACCAACTCACTGTAACACCAAACATTCAACCATGAGTATTCATATTCCACCACTAAATAACTTAACAGCTTAAAAGCATCATTATGAACAACAACCAAGAAAGAAAACCCAACAAAAAACCGACCAAATAAGGCAACTAACTGACATAACACACACACAGAGTTAGCAAGAGGAGAAACCGTAAATTAGCCGTTAGCAACGTTAGCATAGCACAAACGCACACGCAGCTAGCAAAAACAGCTCTTACCTCGGTGAAGTGAATAACTGGGAGAGGGACAAATCCTTTGGGATGATCCAGGAGTGGTCCAAAGACATATTAGCCGACAGAAAGCCAGCAAACTCCCCTGTAAAGGCTTGAAGTTCATGTTTGAGGCCGGTGATGCAGGTGCCAAGATGGCGACTCCTCAACAAGTCCCACCTGCAGCGACATGTTTAGCCTGCTGTCAGGGTAGCTTAGCGCATACAGTGACTTTACCAAGTATTTCTAGGTATAATTAGCCAAAACAAAGTCAACACAACAAGGTCACGATCACTCCTGTAATTAATTAAGTAGCTCACCTTGCTCCAAGGGTGCGTTTCACTTGTCACAGGGAACGTGCCGTCTGTCACGTGACTGAAGCACCGCACTGGAGTTTCCTGTCTTAATTATAATCCAAGGTTGCACTTTACTGTCAATTTTTAGGTGTGTCAATTTAAGTTTTAGTGAGATATGGTTTTATATTTAGTATAAATATTTTTTAAAATCATGTTTTTCATAGTGTCCTTAAGAAAAATGCCTCCAACAGTCTAAACCACCAAAGTAATATGTACATGTCATAGGAATAAGGGACTGTTTTTAATTTATTAGATGAGTATGGAGTTAGATTTGTGTCTTTATTACATGTGAAAAAATAAATGATATGAGAGAAAAAAAATATATTTAAGCGAAAAAGTTTTCACACTGATCGCAAAAAATAATGACTAACAAAAGTTTTGAGAGAAAGTATTTTGTCATAGAATATAAAAAAAATAATTTGAGATTTAGAAAATGATTTCTGAGAAACTCTTTCTCAAAAAACTTTTTTTACTCTCAAATATTATTTTTTTGCTATCAGTGTGAAAACATTTTCTCTCAGAAAAAAATTGTTTCTCTCAAAACATTTTTCTTCTCTCTCTCAAAGCCTAAGTTTTTGCTCTTGGGTCAGGATTTTGCTTTCGCTGCGAAAAACTGAATCATTCATCCACCGGCATAGATGCGCTGTATGGAGTTAGATTTGTGTCTTTATTACATGCGAGAAAATAAATGACATGAGAGAAAAAAATGTTTGAGAGAAAAAAAATATTTGAGAGAAAACGTTTTCACACTGATAGCAAAAAAAAAACAATATTTGAGACTAAAAAAGTTTTGAGAGAAAGTATTTTGTCATAGAATATAAAAACAAATAATTTAAGATTTAAAAAATGATTTCTGAAAAAAAAACTCTCTCAAAAAAACTTTTTTTTACTCTCAAATATTATTTTTTGCTATCAGTGTGAAAACATTTTCTCTCTCAAAAAAATGTTTCTCTCAAAACATCTCAGCCTAAGTTTTTGCTCTCGTGTCAGAATTTTGCTTTCGCTGCAAAAATAATGTCATGGGCGGGGCCACGTTCCCATTGACCAGTCTCAATCGAATTGACAGCTGGGTGAGGATCGTCTTGGGAGTCGAATTCAACTGAACCATTCATCATCTGTGTCATCATCTTACCCAAACATTGGAGTCTCCGCTCGCAAATAACGCAGCGTATGGAGTTAGATTTGTGTCTTTATTACATGCAAGAAAATAAATGATATGAGAGAAAAAAAATGTTTGAGAGAAAAAAAATTTGAGAGAAAAAGTTTTCACACTGATAGCAAAAAACAATAATATTTGAGACTAAAAAAAGTTTTGAGATTAAGTATTTTGTCATAGAATATAAAAACAAATCATTTGAGATTTAAAAAATGATTTCTGAGGAAAAAAAACTCTCTCAAAAAACTTTTTTTTTACTCTCAAATATTATTTGACTGAATCATTCATCATCTGTGTCATCATCTTACCCAAACATTGGAGTCTCCGCTCCCAAATAACGCAGCGCATCTATGCCGGTGAATCCACCATGGTGGATGAATGAGTCAGTTGAATTCAACTCCCAAGACGATCCTCACCCAGCTGTCAATTCGATTGAGACTGGCCAATAGGAACATGGCCCCACCCATGACATTATTTTCTCAGGGAAAGCAAAATCCTGACACGAGAGCAAAAACTTGGGCTTTGAGAGAGAGAAGAAAAATGTTTTGAGAGAAACTTTTTTTTGAGAGAGAGAGAGAGAGAGAAAATGTTTTCACACTGATAGCAAAAAATAATATTTGAGAATAAAAAAAAGTTTTTTGAGAGAGAGTTTTTTTTCTCTGAAATCATTTTTTCAATCTCAAATTATTTATTTTATATTCTATGACAAAATACTTTCTCTCAAAACTTTTGTTAGTCATTATTTTTTGCGATCAGTGTGAAAACTTTTTTGCTCAAATATTTTTTTTTCTCTCATATCATTTATTGTCTCGCATGTAATAAAGACACAAATCTAACTCCATAAAATCCTGAAGTTGAAAAAAAGCCTTGGTTTTTCATCCTTGTCATGTATGCTGGTTAGTTCGCGCCAACGGTTTATGTTTGGCCAAATATTAAATGGGACTTACAATAGATGATTTGATTAAATATCTTTTTTTCTTTTTTTTTGGCTTTTATTTAAAATGTTGTTTGTTTGTTTGTTTTCCTGATGGAAGTTTTCATTGCAAATGATATGTTCATGGACCGTCGGAAATTTGACAGCCCAATAATTATTTCTGTTTTTACAGTTTCTGGCTGTCATAAATGATAAAATTTTGGCAGTTTTTAAATCAGCTGTAAATGAAATCCAAAATACAAACATTTAAATTTGTATGCCCTTACCCGAAACCAAAAAAAAAAAACATAAATCCCTCCCCAGTGCTTAAAAATTATTTGGCATGCTTCCCATAACAGATAAGTTAGTAACAATAGTAAAAGTAGCCCATATTGAAAAATGAAGATTTTAGTCTACTTAAGTATTTTATGCTCATCTATTCTAACAAATAATGAGCGTTAGAAAATGGTTGTCTTTGGGCAAAGAAACATTAATAAACTAGTATTAAAAGTTAAAATTTCTACTAGTTTAACTCTGTTTTTTTCTCCTGAGAGTTTACTGCTAATGTCCTAATTGACCTATTTTGCTACATGTCAAATAACAACATAATACTTACAAACTTGCAAAAAAAAACAGGGTAATAGGCAGGATTTAAGGGATCGGATCTGATTTTATTTCATTTCATTATCAGAAAAAAAGTCAGAGCATCCTAGGACATACAAAAATACACAACAACATTTAACCAAACAACAAAACCAAGATAAAAATGTTATAATCACATCAGGCATAATGAAACTGGGGCCAGAGCCAAATTTCTCCATCAGAGCTTTTATTTCCATTGATAAATGTTTGGTGGCCAAATTTACTTCTTCATTTATTTTCAGCCACAAAATTGTCCAGTTTCAATCTGCTTATACAAAAGGTGACATAATATAAAGATATATACATATATTTGTGTCACAGAATGACTCCATCTCATGTCAGTAAACTCTCCTTGATCCCCAGAAATATACAACATAACCTCCGTGTCCTCTCGTGGTCCAAAAGTCGGTCTTGGGATGTAAGTGACGCACAGACATGTCAAGTTTGTAAAGAACGCACTTTATTGTTAAGTACATTGAATTTCCGGCACAGAGGTTTTATTTTGAAGTGTCGTTTCCTGCCATAGAATGAGTAAATAACGGACAGAAGACAGAAGACTAGCTCGACGACATGGGCAAACACAAGTATGATGCTGAATATTTTAAACTGTGTGGACCTTGAACTAATGACTGAGGACAAATCTGGATCCCATGGCTGGAGCAGTTGCCTGCAGCATCTGTCCATTGTAATATTTGCAATTAAACTGGACCTAAGTATCACTACTAACCTAAAATACTCCAAAGGTGCTCATACCTTAAAGGGACAGTAACCACAAAACCAAAGATATACATGTTTCTTCTCTTGAAGTGCTGTCTAGATTGTTTTGGCGTGAGTTGTTGAGTGTTGAAGATATCAGCCATATGCCTGCCTAATGAGATGTGTCATTTAATTTACATCAGTTGCACTAATTTCCCATTTAAATCCCCTGCATGTGTGTTTATATGTGTGTGCAGTGGTAATAGCAGCACTCTTTATTTGTCTCACTTGCACTTCCTTGTGTTCGCAGCTCTCCATCTCCGTTCAGGGGCACCATATAGCTCCAGTAATTGCCACTGGAGCGATTGCTCCTCATTAGATGCTATGGAAGCTGTAATTGGCCATCCCAGGCACAGAGATCAATGCCACCGTTATTACCGGGATTTCAGGCACCTAGGCCCCAGACAGCGGGCCCAGCCAAGGCCAAAGGGGAACTTGAAGGAGGGGGGAGAGGTGAAGCTCCACAGCTTGTTATGGCTGCACAGAGACTAGACAACTGCTTGTCTAGGTGTCTATCGACAGCTCGCACTCCAACATGCATCTGCTCTCTCCATCCAGCTCATTGACACTTTCCCTCCACAGAAGCTGTCTTTCGGCCTCATACCATCTCTCACCCTGCCTCATTAATGGGACTCCTTCTGCGCCGTTTCTCATGCTGCCACACAAGACCTGTCAAAGGGTCATATAGTGTCCAATCTACAGCAGGAATCTCAGTATTTCAGCTGTTACTGTGAGTGCATCTTGTTTCAATTCACCAGTACATGGAGTTAATTGTTGCTTGTTTAACTTTTGAAACATCAGTGTACTGTACAGCTGTTAGGGAAATTACAATTTAAAATAATGAACATACTGAAATGTTGGTGCCAACGACCAGTGTGCCAGTAGTGTACGAATCGTGCATACCAAGTACAGGAGCTTGAAATATCAGGTGCCCACCTGGCCTTCACCTGGAAAATGTTTCTCAAATTAACACGTGCTGATCAGGAAGAAACTCAAAATGACCATAATGAGACACAAAAGGACCACAGAGAGATGTTGTGTAACTGCAAAGACACACACACAAAATCAAACTACCAAAACTGCCACAAAGAGACACAAAACAACCCCATGCAAACACAAAAGAATTACAACAAGGTACAAAACGACCAAAAAAAGACACAAAATTACCCCAAAAAGATGCACATCAAAGAGACACAAAACAATGACAAAGTGACACAAACAACCACGAGGAGCCACAAAATAACTATGTAAAATGACCAAAAAAGACACAAAATTACCACAGAGACACAAAGTTACATCAATAAGACACACAGTTACCCCAAAGAGATGCAGATACAAAATTACTCTAAAGAGACACAAAATTACTTCATTTAGACACAAAATTACCCCAAAGAGACACAAAATTATGCCAAAGGGACACAAAATTACCTTAATAAGACACAAAATTAGCCCAAAGGGACACAAAATAACCCCAGACACAAAATTACCCCAAAGAGACACAAAATTATCCCAAAGAGACACAAAATTATCCCAAAGGGACACAAAATAACCCCAAAGAGACACAAAATTACCCCCGACACAAAATTACCCCAAAGGGACACAAAATTACCCAAAGAGACACAAAATTACCCCAAAGGGACACAAAATTACCCAAAGGACACAAAATTACTCCAAAGGAACACAAAATTACCCCAAAGAGACACAAAATTATCCCAAAGAGACACAAAATTACCTTAATAAGACACAAAATTACCCCAAAGGGACACAAAATTACCCAAAGGACACAAAATTACTCCAAAGGGACACAAAATTACCTTAATAAGACACCAAATTACCCCAAAGGGACTCAAAATTATCCCAAAGAGACACAAAATTACCCCAAAGGAACACAAAATTATCCAAAGGGACACAAAATTATCCCAAAGGGACACAAAATTATCCCAAAGAGACAAAAATTACCCCAAAGGGACACAAAATTACCCCAAAGGGACACAAAATTATCCAAAGGGACACAAAATTATCCCAAAGAGACACAAAATTATCCAAAGAGACACAAAATTATCCAAAGGGACACAAAATTATCCAAAAGGGACACAAAATTACCCCAAAGGGACACAAAATTATCCCAAAGAGACACAAAATTATCCAAAGGGACACAAAATTATCCAAAAGGGACACAAAATTACCCCAAAGGGACACAAAATTATCCAAAGGGACACAAAATTATCCCAAAGGGACACAAAATTACCCCAAAGAGACACAAAATTATCGAAAGGGACACAAAATTACCCCAAAGAGACACAAAATTACCCCTGAGATTAACCCTAACCCGAAGAGACACAAAACCAGCCAACACTAAACCACATGAAGATGCTTAATGACTAAAGAGAGATACATAAACCACCACAAAGTCCACGTGGCTTCCTCATATATGGGGGAGGTGGGACCTCTTGCATATCTGTGCCCAGGGACCTGTTGTCTCATAATCCGCCCACGATCGGATCGGATGTCAACAAATTGTTCTGCTCTCTGACCAACTTTCATCTCTTTCCAGTTTCAGCGTTTTATCCAGTTGAAGCACAAATAAGCCCGAACATGACAGTCAGAGGACATGATATGAGCTGAGCAGCGACTGTGGACCACAGATCCCTCTTTTGAAGCTGTCAAATTGAAAAATGAATAATGAAAACGATTAGAGAGACTACCTCTGGATATCAGTGACACAGCAGGAATCTCAATGTCTTTGTGTCACAGCGAGGTTGTTTTGGGTCGGCGCAATCAGTGATTGGGACGTCAGAGCAGTCAGAGTCTTAGAGATGATGATGAAAAGAAACTATCAAGTGAAGAATCAGTGTTTTCATTATTATAGCTCTACATTAAGCTTTGAAGGCAGTAATACACGTCGAGAAGCAGGAGTGTGTTTTAAGCAACCTCTAAACCTCGGTAATTCAGCTGGGACATGTTGTAGACAAGAAGAGAAAAGATGGCTGCCCTATAGGACTCGCTGTGAATCTATTATCATTACGGATCATTACAGGTCATGAATTAAGTTGATTATGCAAATGAAAGTTGAGAAAATATATTTTTTTAACTGCACTCACTGAGACCCATCTCAGGCTTTCAGAAGTATTATTCACGATAATCTTTCACAGATAGGTGAAACCTCCAGAGAAGAATTTTTACTTTCCCTGAGTCAAACAGCCCATTATCGCTCCCTTTTCACCCATTACCAGAAATACATAAAAGCCTCACACATCCTGCAGGCAGACTCACTGCAGCCTGTATCGCCTCCCTCTTTTACCTGTCTGCGTTTGTGGATGAGTTTATCTCACCATTAGCCCAGAATAGTCCCTCCTTCACAAAGGAGACTTGGTAAATACAGTAAATCAAAAAGCATATGTCTCCTCTCTGATGTAGAAAAGCTAAAGTGAGGCTATTTATATATTTATACCACATGATGGAGGTGTTGAGTCACTTTGAGCTTCGGCAATGTCCTTTTAAAACCTCATAACTCCCTTTAAAACCAACATTTTAAATGCCTGTGGGTAATGCCTTCCATTTTGTTTAACTTGTATCAGCTTGTTTGAGAAAGAAATGACCATTTTAAATGATGTTTTAAGGCAAGTCTGGTAATACCCCCTTTTTATTAGGGTTAAGGGGGAGGGATGGTGGATGAGGTGTGATGTGGACAAGAGGTGTGAGCAACAAACTGTGACCAACAGACAACAAAAATTAGCTGTGTTGTGGCGACTCATCACGGTTTCCAGCAGCTTTTTAGCCACTCAACACAGGTGTTTCTAACGATCTGTTGCTGTTTTTATGGCAGCTTTTTAGTCACCAAACATGGGTGTTTGTCAGCAACCTGTCACTGTATTTCCAGTTGCTTTTTAACCACTTAAAGGGAAAGTTCCGTTTTTTACAACCTGGACCTTATTTCTGGCATTAAATATGGTTGTTTAGTCACCCAGATAAGTTTGGTGTCATTTGGAGTCCTTCGGACGATATTTAGAGCCGCGTACATCCATATAGTGGAATGATCGGGGCACCGACAATGAGGCTCTAAATAACACATTATCTGCTGTGAAACTCGTTCATTTCACCAATATGTTTTTATGAATCGCTAGAGTTGCTTGTCATCATCATCCGGGTCATTTATACTGACCTACCTACGTCTGACCTGGATGATGTCATCCAGGTGCGCGCGCTGCCACACACCCAGAGCACGGCTCTGTTTACAGCTGGAATTTGCTACTGTTAATTTTTTGAAACATGGCTGAATATTTGTCAGATTTTGAGGTTGTGGATGACGACTTTGAATATGATGGACGTCCTTACCGTTTTGAGCCGGAGTATACGGAGGAGGAGCTCTTTCAAAGGAGGATGCGGAGGCAGAGAGAGGAACAGCTGGCCAGAGAACAACAAACCGCTGCATGTCCGAGAATAGATGCTAACTGGTGTTGTTCTTGTGGACAATGTTCCACTATGCCAACAGAGAAGGAATGTCTTTGTTGCTCCAAGTGGGATTTGAGGCCAGGAGATACACGTCTGGATGTCTCCAGAAATGACTGTCTCACAACTACAGAGGATCTCACTTCTATGATCAACCGTGCTGTTGTAGAGACTTTTTTTCGTGTCCCGAAAGTAAACTGGAAGACCCAGCCAAGGCCTGCAGGACCGAACGGGCAACTTTCGCTTGAGTAAGTAGCCTACACACATGCATAAATTGTTTATTTTCCTTGAATTTGTTTGCTTGATAAGTAAATAACTATGAGAATTTACATTTCTTTAGTTTCTTCTCATCGCTTGTGTAGAACGGCCCGCACGCTGCACAACAAGCAGAGGCACTTCTTATGCAAAATGTGAATTTATTATTACATAGTGCTCAGTGACAAAAAGTGAGAAACAGAAAGGTGAACGTTTTGGTGGTAAAGAGGACTGTCTTTACAAATTGCCTCTGATTATTTTTGCAGAGGTTAGTAGGTCAGTATAAATGACCCGGATGATGATGATGATAAGCAACTCTAGCGATTCATAAAAACATATTGGTGAAATGAACGAGTTTTGCGGCAGATAATGTGTTATTTAGAGCCTCGTTGTCGGTGCCCCGAACATTCCCACTATATGGATGTACGCGACTCTCGCAGATCTAAATATCTTCTGAAGGACTCCAAATGACACCAAACTTATCTGGGTGAGTAAACAACCGTATTTAATGCCAGAAATAAGGTCAAGGTTGTAAAAAATGGAACTTCCCCTTTAAGATTGTTTTTTTAGTAAACCATTGCTGTTTTTCCAGCAACTTTATAGCCACTTAGCAGAGGTGTTTCTTAGGGACCTGTCACAGGATTTCCAGCGAATTTTAGCCACCAAACGGAAGTGCTTTTTAGCTACCCATTACTGTTTTTCCAGCAGCTTCAAGGACCACTGAATGCAGGTGTTTTTCAGCAACCCGTTGCTTTTTTTCTGTGACTCTTTAGCCACCAAACATTGGTGTTTTTTGGCAACCTGTTGCTTTTTAGCCACTTACTGCAAATATTTTTTAACAACTGGTCTCTCTATTTCCAGCAGCATAATGCGGGTGTTTTTCAGTAGACCCGTTGCTGTATTTTCTGTGACTCTTTAGCCACACAATACAGGTGTTTTTTAGCGACCTGTTGCTTTCCAGCATATTTTTGGCCACCAAATATGAGTGCTTATTAGCAATCCATCACTGCTTTTCCTGCAGCTTCAAGGCCACCAATTGTGGATGTTTTTCAGCAGATCACCACCATATTTCCTGCAGCTTTTTACATTTACATGTTACATTACAGCTGACTGCAACAGCAGCTCGTGGATTGGCTAGGAATGGCAGATCACAGGAAGTAAAGTGGATGAGGTCTGAGAGGAGACTTAAACCCTGACAGAAGACAAATAAAGAAAGCACATAACGACAGGCAGACATCACAGACTCATCAAAGTGGCCGTTGTAAAGCCAGATAAAGACACATTTTCCAATCCGGGCTGTATAACCTCCCATAACTACTTTATTGTGCAGTAATGAATGGGTTATGTGTTGTCTCTCAGAAATGACCTGTTTTAATTTGGCACTGGATGACTCACCAGTTCAGACTGATGGCTCTGAGTACCAATGAGCAAAGCTGACATTTTCTTCACCTTCATCGTCCTGGAAATTTGCTCCATTTACTTTAATAAAAGGATTTACAAAGCATTGTGGGATTAAAATTTTAACCAGCATAATGTATATTGTTCTCACCTGGGGTGTTAACTGTCTTCAGCTCCCTTTTCTGTTGCCTCTGATCAACACTCATTTGTAGACTTTCGTAGCGAATGTGAAAAAAGATGCCAATAAATGATGTAAATTATATTTGTACAGCTTTCTAAGAGTTTAAAGTGTTTAAAGCTTCATGAATTGGAAATCTAGCGTGCTGTTGATCAGATCCAGAATCCTTCATGTGAGCGCCCATGGTCTTTCTGAGACATACCAACCTCCACATCACACTGACTTCCATAGCACACAGCAGCATTTTGCTGTAATTAATAGCATCACCACATGGCAGGGTGGCTTCTGATCAATGTGCATGAAAGCTGTAATCACCAGCATCACTGTAACAGCCCGAGTCGATTGACTCCGGCTCGGGAAAATTACACATGTGATCAAGAATCAAGAGGATGCAGCACACTGAACGTCGATACAGCATGTTCTCAGCTTTCAGCGGTTTAATTCCAGTGTGCTGATTTTAACGACAGTGTGCTTTCTGTTATGTGTTGAAGAAACTGAAGGTTAAATTCTGCCTAATCACATACTGCACTTCATCTGCACAAGGCAGGAGCATGAGTGCAGGGGGGTGCATTTGTTGTGTCACACTGCCCTCTTTAGGATATATGTCAGTGACTGTAGGAGGTGGCAGAAGGACAGAAGAAAAGAGAAGTGCCGAAACTGCCTGTTGTTAACCTCCTCATCTCCTCAACGGGTTTTAGGGGAAAATATCAGATCAACAGTATATGTAGTATACATCATCTGAAAGCTGGGAACCTTGAGGTTAATTTGAGATGCAGCTCAGCACTGTGCGTCAAGTTTTTCTCATCATAGAAATATAATTGAAGAACAAGATAGTAGTGTGCTCAAGGACTGTCTTTATTATATGATACTCAAGAAAAAACACAGTCGCTCTTGAAGAAAAGGGTTGGCACAAGGAAAGAAAAACAGAACTTCAGGCACTCATGCGTGGAGCAGGAACAGATGCATTTGAATCAAGTTAGAAAGCCTTTATTTCGGAACATGGGTGCTTCCATTAAAATGCCAACCAGTTTTGACCCTGAGGTCTTCGTCAGGGTGCAAAAGGATGGGCAGGAGTCAAGCAAACCTCACTGAATCCACAAGAGTCTCGGCTTTCCAGTCAGACCTTATCTAAGCAATTCCGAGACTGTTAAGGGGTCCCAGCATGCCGAAATATTCAAATACAATACAAATACAAAAACTGCATGGAACTAACATAAAGCTGTCGTGTCTGTAAAGGGGAGAATCGTAGGTACTACCCACAGAGGCCATTTTTATCCAGGTATCTTGAGATGAGAGTGTAAAATTCTGGATTTTGTTATGATATTTCCTGTTTTATTTTGAAGTACTAACCTCTTGTGTCGTTGCAGTTTCCTGTGTTTTCCCGCCACTTACTCACCTGCCCCGATTGTCCTCTGTGTATATAAACCCACCAGCTCCTCATGTCTCTGACAGATTCTGTTTGTTCTTTGTGTCATTGCTTTCTAGCGATCTCTTGTGTTTGATTCTTTGGATTTTTTGCCTGTTTTGGATTTTCAGGATTTCTTGCCTACTCCCTGTTCCCGGTCTGTCTTGTTTATTGTAACCCTACTCTGCCTCCTGTATGTTCTCTGCATTTGAGTCTGAGTTTCCACCAGAGTTAATAAAGAGAGTTGAAGGGACCCCTGTTAAAATGGCAACACCAGTTTTTCCCAAGAACGTTGCCCAAGGACGCCGGCGTCCTGGCAAAGAGTAAGGTTAGATATTAAAAGACTGTATTTCTCAGTCAGTCACTTCACATGATACTTTTGTCACAGATGATCTTATCTGGTGCCATTCTTTTTTAGATTTGTTTTTGGCTTTTTGCCTTCATCAGACAGGACAGACATGAGTGTGAAAGGGGGAGAAAGAGGGGAGGAAATGCAGCAAAGGGCTGCAGGCTGGAATTGAGCCCACGGCCACTGCGGCAAGGACAACGTCTTTGTACGTGGGATGCAAGCTCTAACCAGTGCGCTACTGGGCACCCTGTCATTTTGAATACAATCAGCTGTCCTCCATTTTAGAAACCAAAGAATCTGGTGAGGATTTGATGTGCAAAATCATGTACTAACATCAACATAGATTTTAGATAGGGACACAAGGGACATGTACCCATTAGTATTTGGAAAAGGTGCATTTGTCCCCCCAATAAAGACATGAAAGTCGCAAGAACTTTAATTTTGTCAAGATTAAAGACATTTCCACCATAAAATGATGCAGGAAAGGAACAAATTGGTGCATTAAAACTCTCCAGAATGTAGGAAATGGAGTGACCCTTCAAATTTCTTGGTGGAGGAACCCCAGAGCCTCGGTTTGTATGTGCCCCCCACCCTCCCAATGTTGAAACGAAACCTTGTGCATGACTCCAGCATAAATACAATGCCGACGATGTTAAAACAAACCTATAGAATCTCCTCAATAAATGTGAGGTAAAATTAGCACTCAGTTTGTTTGAGTAGATTTTATAAACACATACCATTTTTAATACATTACACAACTGATTACTCTTAAAAAGTGAGTGATATTAACACTTGACCACAACTTGCTGGTGGACTCAAACCCAGAACCTTCCAGCTTAGAAGTAACAGTGCCAACCACTGTACCACCTCACTGCTTAGAGACTGTATCTATCGTGTCAGTTTTTTTTTTTAATTGTAATGAACACAAGCAGCGCTCTCAACTCCAAAATATCTTGAACAATATATAGAGGTGTACAATTGTGGCGAAGATCCAGAAACAAACAGAACGCTGGCACTGTCCGATAAATTAACTTATTTAATGTGAGCAGAAGTAGCAGAGATACATATGTTACTGTTACTTCTGCTCACATTAAATGGGTTAATTTATCTGAGAGGGCTGTGTTCGTGTTTTTTAATTGACTAAAACAGTGATCCAAGAGAGATATGCATTGTCTGAACGCAGCTCAACACGTCCCACGAATTACAGAGTATATTTTATGATATTTTTTATGTTGCAGTTGTGACTGTTAACGTAAAGGTATTAATTATTTTAGTGCTGACTAATATATTTAATTAGAATTTAAATGATATGCATTGGTTTTATTTATCACTCTCCAAAATCCTTTTTTTTTACAGCGCATATAATGTTGGTTTGTATCAATTAAGGAATCTTCAAATTGTTTCTCATCTGTAAAACAAACAGTTTTATTTAACCCTGAAGTAGAAATACATTTATTAAAAATCACTCATGTGACCTGAGACTTAAAAATTAGCTATGAATGTGCTTTTCAGACACTTTTCTATTCATATTTTCTTTATAAATCAAGGTTATACCAAGGTTTTTGTCTCTAATTTATAAAAAAGGTCAAAGGTCTAGTATAAACACAAAAAATACACCAGAACTCCCAACATTTAAAGTCCCTCAGCAGCCTGAGTGGACCCAGCTCACAGTAAAACCAGTGCGACGTGTGCAGCCCACAACATGTCTGAGTTAAAAGACAGAATGTTTTGATCAATTGGTAATTAAACTTGGCACGGGATGAAAGTGGTTTGGAGAACTGAGGGACAAACTCCTGTGTTCAGATTCCTGATGGATGTGTAATTAATTGATGGGAGCTGTGTAACTGTATTGACCAGGTGTTCACTCATAATTAGAAAACTTACTTTGAGAAGGAATAGAAAATGAAGTTTAAATGAAGCCATTTGTTATTAATGAGGCCCCGGGGCTGTTAGATTTTACAGCGCTACGTAGAGAATGCAGAATTATCCATCCATCCATCTAGTGTCTGTTTCTTCTCATCCATATTCAGGGTCATGTTTCAGATGTGACATATGTGTGAAACACATGTACAAGCTAGAACAAGACATTTCTCTTTAAGCTGAAGTTGCATGACATCTTATGTATGAGCAATTTCTAGATTTTCTGCCACTGACGAATGTTGACCTTTAATTAAATACCACATATAAGGCAGTACAGTAGTTGTCATTTATGGTTGCTAGCATGAAAGCTTATAAAAAACAACCTGCAATGACATTTTATTCTCAGACCTCACTGTATTTAGAAATTTCATCGCTCGTTCCTGTTGTTTTTATTTGTTTCTCTCGATAAAAGATGGCTTTTTCAAGAACGTACGTGATGGCAAAGCCCGAACCTCACTTTCCCCACAAATAAAGCACTTGAAGAAGTTAACTGTCTTCTTATCAGCCGACTATGATGCCCCATTTTATACCAAACTAAAGGTATTTGAGGCTTGGTTAAAAGTGCCCTTCAAGACTGGGGTGAAATCCTTACTTGCAGTGAGGTCGGAGATGCAGCAGCGTCAGGGCGCGCTAGATGACCCCTTGTGGTGTGTTCTAGGAATGACAAGAAAAGAGTCATGAACTCATACTTGTCTGACTTGATGGAGAAACAAGATCATATTCAGAGTGACTGTAGAGAGATGATTGGAAAATTAAGATCTAAAGAGGGAACAAGATATTAGACCTACCAAGCCACCAACCGGGATACATAAGCGATACACCCTAGAGCATCTGAGGATAACACAGTTACACAGTTCCGGTTGTCTTCTCACAGACTACGAGAGGAAATGTGGAGGTGGAGCCGTACATTGGCATACAAAATAAAGAACATATACTTGTGCTCCCTCTTACACAGGATATCCGTGAGAGATATGGACATAACTCCACTGAACTGAGCTCACTCACTAAAAGAATCGTTCATTATCATAAAGTGAATATGTTAAAACTGAACCTCTTTACATTTTAACAGTGTTGTGGTTAGTTTGTGTTTATGTTTAGGCACAAAAGAGAAGGTTTTGGTTTGTGTCAATAAGCACTGAACAAAATAATTAACATAACATTTGCTAGTGTTGCTCTAATTTTTCACAAGTTAAATGAATAAAAGATCTAATACTTTTTTTGACGCAAACAAAATACTTAATTCTAATAACATTCGTTCATAAACCCACTTTGCCAGCATAATCCATGACCCATCTACCTGACAGGTGTGGCATATCAATATGCTGATTAAACATCATTCTAGAAATGTGCATTTTTCTTGCATAACATAATACCAAGGAAGCATCATGAAGCTTTGACTAACTTTCTGGTGCTACAATTTCATTTGTCTTTCACTTAACATGTTACTTAGGTATCCCTGAATGCATCAATTAGACATTTTCTTGTATATGCATGGGTTTTGATGCTATAGTTGCAGTCAAGCCACTACAGTGGACCCCAGTCTGTCATGTCATACACTGCCACCCAGTGGCCAGGTGTTGTCAGTGCAACACAAATTTCTCAAAACCCAGATGCAAGAGATGTTGTGCCCCTCAAGAATATCCCGCCAGTCCTTCTGTGATAGGAGACCCTGGCAGGGAAATAAAATAGAAGCTGAGGAGTCAGGTGCAAAGTTCAACGCTGATGCATGGCATTTAACAATATTAGAATGTTTTAAAAGTGTGAACACACTAGTTCAACAGCATTAATATATATTTTTATAGTTTCACGTGACATCACATTTTTAGTTTAAAACTTAAACGCATACTCCATCCCTTTATGACCACAGTGTACCCATCTTCTGATGGCTACTTCCAGCAGGATAACGCACCATGTCACAAAGCTCACATCATCTCAAACATGACAATGAGTTCACTGTACTCCAATGGCCTCCACAGTCACCAGATCTCAGTCCAATAGAGCACCTTTGGGATGTGCTGGAACGGGAGATTCTCATCATGGATCAACTGTGTGATGTCATCATGTCAATATGGACCAAAATCTCTGAGGAATGTTTCCAGCACCTTGTTGAATCTGTGACACCAAGGATTAAAAAGGGGGTCCAACCTGGTACTAGCAAGGTGTACCTAATAAAATAGCCAGTGAATGTATGCTGATTTAGCATGTTGAATTGGCATTGAATGAAATCACTCTGATTGGCAGTTCAGTTCAGCGCACAAGAAAAGAAACAAAAGTGAGGAAAGTAAACAAATGACTTAAGTCATAAAGGCGTGACATCGAAACAAAATTGTTATATCAATGCAATTTTTTTGGGCCATTAAGCTCTCAAGCAGAATTTTTGTGTCACAAGTTTGTAATTGTCACAAGCACATATATCTTTCAACATGGGGTTGTGTTGTAAATCTGCTAACTGGCAAACTAGCATCTTGAAACTGTCCTTCTTGGTCCTCCGGTTTCTCCTTTTCAACGATGAATACAGACTACTGACGATTAAGTATTAATTAAAAAGGGGGTCCAATCTGATCCTGTATTTCTTACGTCCGTGTTTGTGTGTTGAGAATGATTGTGCTGAACTTCCTAACCTGGAGAGGAAGTGCAGGTTCATCCTAAATTTCCAAAGGACACATCTTCATGAGACTTTTGCTGGATAATGCCCCCAAACTGGGATGAAGCAAAATCCTGCCTTCATCAAATCAGACGTGCAGACGTTGATCCTCAAACACTGAGGAGTCTTTGACAGTGAGATCCTCTGCTCTGTCCCCCTGCAAGACTCTGCTCCTCCACATGATGCCAGTGTTGTGCTGCTGAACACTTCCCTCTGCTCAGTCTGCCTCCTCTCTGCAGCTCATCCTCCAATAATCAACACAGGTGACTGACACAAGTGATGCAAGTTGACTCATATTAGAGACCTGGAAAGAATTATTGATGGAAGAACCTATGAATTAGTAACACAAAGCAAAAGGGAGCAGTTTATCCAGCATTTTACAGATGAAGCATTTTCTCAATCACTTACAATGGTGATGAATGATTTTAACTCCACCTTTATGAATAAGCAACATGTACTGATGTACTGTGTGTTCACTTTTAGACTGAGAGTCTGGTAACCCCTCCATCTTCAGGCCTGTCAGTCCATCTCCCCCCATTCTGATGCATTATTGGTCCTCTGTGTAGGGCCCAGGAAGCACTGGGAGATAAGGGGGAAAGGGCAGAAGGCCAGGCACTGCGATCCCTCAGATAGCACCTAATCACATTCATTACATCAATTAGGGCAGGCCAACACAACGCCAGGCTGGGAGTCAGACCTCCATCTCCTGCTGATCGATGCTAAACACAGAGTACATCCTCCAGTCCTCAACCTCCACACTGGAGACCAGCATACTGTACCTAACCTCACCTGGCATACTGGGCCTCCACCGGGAGCTCACCACTGGGATGGAGTTTAGAACCAGTTAATTTTGGCAGGGTTTAGTCTGAAGGAGTTTTTGAAAACTGGTACCAGAGGTTGGACAGAGTCAGTGTTTTGCAAGTCTCAGGTCTTTGCATTCAAGTCCAAAGTCACTTCCCAAGTCAAGACAGACAATTCCCAAGTCATAAACTTTGAGGTCTGAGCCCTAAACAAGTCATAATGTGCACTTCACCAAATGTTATGCCATTTTAACAAAGTAATAATATATGAAATTTACAAAAATCATGAATGCTTTTTAATATTTGTATTTATTTGTTTAAACAAATTTGTTGAAAGTTGTTTTGTAATTTTTGCTGACCTTCGTATATTTTTTGTATACAAACAAAACTATCTTTGGAATACTTTTTTTTGCCAACTGGTGCTCCGTTTTTCGTGGTTCCCTCCTGAAACTTGACTGGATACTGACAGATGGTTCCAAACAAAGCGGATCTGAGAAATTAAGAGTTGATTTGCAAGGAATATGTAGCGTGTACATTCGCTGATTCAGGAAATGAAGGAAAATAAATTGATTCACAGCACACTTTTTGAATAACATGCTATTTAATGTATAGACTTGGGGGAAGGTATCAAATATCAAGTTTCGAGTCACTGGTTTTAAAGTTCAAGTTGCCTTGCAAGTCTTCTTCTGTTTTGTCGGCCCACACCTTCGGCTGGTACCAATATTTCTTGAGTCATTGGAGTTTAAATCTGAGTTGAGTTGCAAGTCTTTTTTCTATTATGTCAGTCCAAAGTCATCAAATGTGTGACTCAAGTCAACACCAACACCATGTTTTTTAAGTCACTGGTGTTAAGGTTCAAGTCAAGTTACAAGTCTATTTTGATATTGTCATATGGACTTTAATTTAAGAATTTAAGACTCTAGTGTAATTCGAGTCCAAGTCTTTTGACTCAAGTCCGCGTCTCTGGCCAGTCACAATATCTCTTGAGTCACTGAAGTTAAAGTCCAAGTCAAGTTGCAAGTCTTTTTTTCTATTGATTGTGTCAGTCAAAAGTCATCAGATTTGTGACTTGAATCCGACTCAAGTTGACTTGAGTCCACACCTCTGGCTGGTACCAAAATTTCGTAAATTGTTGGTGTTAAAGTCCAAGACAAGTTGCGAGTCTTTTTTGATTTTGTCATTCCATGTCACCAAATTTGTGACTCAAGTCTGACACACCTCTGTCCGGTACCCATATTTTTGGGATCAAGGATGCAGATTGCCAACTTAAATATCTATTTTGGGCTATTTTTACTGATTGAAATTCCCCAAAATTACATGTATTAAGGTATTCATTTATTCAAGTCAGTGACTGAGACCACATTGAGACCACTGGACACTACAACCATGTATGTGGTGATTTGCTGGTCGAGAGATGTCTAAATGTGTAATTTAAAATCAGGCTAAATGTGGTTGAGATCTGAAAGTATTTTAGACATCTGGTTCACATATTACTGTCTTTTAAATTTACTTTTAAAATAATATATTTCAGTTAAAAACATGCAAAAATGCAGTGATTGAAACAGCACTCATATGCAATGTATGTAGATGTCTAAAACTGTAACATTCCTAATAACCTTAACCGACATGTAAAGTTAAAGGCCTCCCATGGCCAGCCAGTGTAGAACTGATCAATAACATAATACAGATCTAATGGATCATATCCTTAGATCCCATACAGTATATAAACACAATCCCAGTATATTGGCAAACCGATCTATTCAACAGTAGACCTGTGGTCCACTTTAAGTGTTGAGGATATTAAGTGGTTTAAAGCAGGACTTGAATGCACATCCTGAAATCCCCTGTGTGTAACTCCATCCATATAATGATTACCAAAGTAGAATCTTTAAGACGGCAAAATTTGGTATCACATTCTAAGTCCACGCAGCAGTTAAGCCCCGCACAATGGTTCTCGAATGATAAATATGAAATCATAATCTGAGCCGGTTGGTCATTAGATGTAATTCAAACAGAATCTTCAGTACAGTGCTGCTTTTCTTTCTGCTGACAGATAACAGACGCTACTGTGTGTGAGACGTTCACACGCAATGGTCGACACAGAGAAGTCAAATAAAGAGAAGATCTTGTGGACAATGTCTCCACACATCTGTGAGTTTTACTGGTTTAATAATCTCCACACTGGAATCCTCTTTAGGCGAACCAACCTGAGACCAAATCCTCAAAATATTCACTTCTTATTCTTTAATGTTTCTCCTGCAGAGTCCATATGTAAGTTTGATTTTTAAACATAAAGCGACCAGAAATTGTTGATGGTGATAGATTTCTGTTTTTACAGTAAATAGCTAATAGCAGGGCTAATATGACTGTGGTACAGATCTCACGTAAAATAAAGACCATATTCCTTACAAACAACATTAAAAAAGCTAATTAGCATCTGCTAGCCTGTGTTTTCCTTTCTGAAAACTTTGGTTTTACTTTGACAGCATAACAATATTGGAAGATGTCATCCATTTAACTGATGCTTCTTCCACCATCTTCTATAGCGATAAACTCTTAGACATTGAGGTGTGTCGGCTGAGATGCCAGAAGAAAATGTTTGCATTGTATTTTTATGCAAACCACCAATACGTTGCATTTGTGTCTTTCATACGCATCATTATCAATGTTTGTAAAGTTACATAGTACATGAGCTGAGAGATGGAGGGGGTGACACATAGGTGAGACACCTGCCAACCTGCAGACCACTGTTCAAGACCAAAATCAACAAAACCAGTGTAGCATGTAATTGCTGTGTTTTGAGTGGCTTTTTTAGCCACCAAATGTGCATTTTTTAAAATGAGCCACCACTGCTTTTCCAGCCAGGATAGTGCCATAAAAAGCTGTTGTTTTTTAACCAAGCGACATTGCTACATTTCCTGCAGGGATAGCGCCAAGAAAAGCAATACTTTTTTTAAATCAAGAAATCCCTGCATGTCCTGTGGGGACAGTGCCACCAAACGTGGTTGCTTTTCCCTAACACATCGCTGCATTTCCAGCTGGGATAGTACCACAAAAAGCAGTTGTATTTGTACTGAGACATTGGTGTGTTCTCTGCAGGGATAGTACAAAGACATCCCTGCATTTCCTGCAGGGATAGCGCCAGGAAAAGCAGTTGTTTTTTACTGAGACATTGCGTTTTCTGGGGGGATAGTGTCACCAAATGGAATTGATTTTCATCTGGATATTGATGACAACTCTAGCCAGGATTGTGTCACCAAATGTGGTATTCCAAGCCCAAACATAAACTTTTCCTGACCATGACCAAGTGGGTTTTTTGTGCCTTAACATAACCACACATTAACCACAGGTAAAAAGGTGAAGGTACAATTAAAGTTACAGTAACGTATCTGCTACAATATAACATACAACTGTTACTTATTCGCAGTTCGTAGGAACATAGTTTTTCTAGTGATTGGGTTGGGTGCGCATGTGCTGAAAACGGTCTCACTCTGAAGATGTTGAAAATGTGGCACTTTGGCAGTGACTTGCAGTGTCAGAAACCAATGGAAAAAGGCGTCCTTTAATGTCAGTGTGATACGCAGTTATAGTTTAATGGCACTCAGGAAGGAAACAGGAGGAAAACAAAGCGGGACAAGAACAAAAGGCTGCGAAAGTTTGAATATTGAAGCAAAAAATCATTTGTAAACACAAGAACATTAAATCTAAATGAAATTGGTTTAAACTGTGCATGAGGTGTATTACAGTTATCAGGTAGATTGGGTTGAATATAAGGAAATGCTGCACTGACTGGAAATAAATTTGCTGGAGGAAACACTCATGCAAGGACACATAGTTGTGCAGACAGACAGGCAGGGTGACAGAGTTTGAGCTGATGACACATTAGATGTCACAAGGTTAAAACCACGTGGCTGCACTACTAGCATGTACTCCCAGTTCGTCCTGCAGGTGTTGCGTGTGACAAGGAGCATGTGACACGCTCAGGTATGGTCGTCCTTTGTGGAATGCTGCCTCCTGCATTCACAGCATCCATCAGATGTCTGAGCGGGATCACCGCTGTGATGGACAAGCACGCCTCAAAAATGTTCAAGCTAAATGACTCGTGACCGTCAGGCGGGCCGTACAGTACATTTGAGAGCACATGTGTGTCATCGGTGACCTGCTGACTTAGCTGGCTTCCTCCTGAAACCTTTTGCCTCCTTTCCCCTCGGCGACAGAAAACCTGGTGACACCAGGATGAGCGACAGGCGAGGAAGAGGAGAAATGGCGCCGAAAACTGGAGGGAGATAAAATGGATAGATAAGGTCGGGGCATCTGAGAAAAAAAAATGGGAAAGTGGATAGATTGCGACAGAAGAGGGAGAGAGAAAGAAGAAAGGTGGGGGAGGCGGGGGAGAAGAGTGATGCTATTGATACACCAAGGCTGCAGAAAGAGGAGAGGAAGGTGCACTCCATTTTTTCCTCCTCAAAGTGCTATCGGAAGACATACATTACAATGACAGCACTGTGACCACGCCAACCACATAAAAAACACACCGCCTTTATTTCATCTCCCACAGATAGTTATTAATAAAAACCCGGACACACACACACACACACACACACACACACACACACACACACGGAGAGGAAAAATAGATGAGAAAGAGCGATGGAGAGTCAAAAAGGAGAGACGAAGGAGGAAGATCATGTCGGGAGGAGGTTTGCCCGCCTGACAACGTGAAGTCGAGAGCAATGGGACTCACACCTCGATTTGTCAGTGTGATGAAATAAGCTACCGGCCACAATCCCATACTCCACACTCTCTACTGACGTGACATCTAAAGCATCTCTTTTTCCTCTCTCTTCCCTCCTCTCCCCTTCCAAGTATTCATGTAGGCCCTTATTTCTCTTCTCACTTCCCTCACAGACTCTCTCCGCCTTTCTCTCTCTGAGCCTCGGTGTTATCAGTATCTGACACACAGTGAATCAGGGAGTATCTAGCGGCCTGCTATCAGACCTCTCTTCATCTCCCACTGCCCCTCTGTGCTCAGGCCTATCAATCAGAGAGCCGCTGCCAGGACAGATGCCACCGACGCAACCGCAACCACTGACACATCTTGCATCTACCACAACGTAGCAACGGAACGAACACAATTAACAGGAGTCATTCAGTCACTACAAAGTAAAGACAAAAGTTTAGCATAATATGTCCAATATAGTGGAATTTGGAAGATTATGATTGTTTTTAAAAGAGGTAGTTCACCCCAAATCAAAAATACATATTTGCCCTCTTCCCTGTAGTGATATTTATCAATCTAGAATTTTAGTTTGAGTTGCAGAGTGTTGGAGATATGGCACTCGCCTTGAGGTGCTTAGAGCATCCAAAAAACACATTTGAAAACCTCAACATCAGTGTCTCTTTCCAGAAATCACGACCTGGTTACTCAAGATAATCCACAAACCTTGTTTTGAGCAGTTTTATATAGGAACTCTTTTCTTTCTACCAAACTACACCCACCAATTGTATCACTGTGCAGAAGGAAGACGGGGACGCCATATCAAGTTCTACCTGTTACATGCATTGTCTTCTTTCAAAATATGCGCTACGTTGGTACGACCAATAACTAAAGCAAGTGGTTGGGTTTAAGCCAAAAAAAACAGGGTTTGGCTTTACAATCATACGAGAAGCAAACACTGCTCTCGTGGGTGAAAGTTGTTGGTTGTTAGACCCATCTACCACCCGTCCCACTCGCCCTACTCAGACTTTAAGTACCTTTACTTTCGTTGTTGTCCCACAGAGTTTCCCCCTGATGCCACCAAGTACCATTAGTCAATAACGACAACCAGCTGGGCATCATGTCGATGTTAAAGGACGACTTTTTCGTTGGCGTCTGATGCCGTAATTCACTGCCCAAGCGCCGGATTTCGACAACTTCAGAGTGAGATCGGGTTCGGTTGATGGGTGCAGTATTGTAGAAAGAAAATAGTTTCTACATGAAACTGCTCTCTTCAAGGTCCGCAGATTATCTTGAGTAACAGGGTTCTAATTTCTAGAAAGAGAATTTTTAAAATTATACTGAAGAGAAGGCAGTATCTCCAGCCAATATCTTTGGTAACTAAGGCTGCAACGATTAATCAACTAATTGATGACTAATCAACTATTAAAATAATCGGTGACTATTTTAGTAGTTGACTTATCGGTTTGAGTCATTTTTCATAGAAAAGTACTGTAAAAGTACCCAAAATACTCTTATTGCAGCTTCTTACATTCAAATATTGGCAGCTTTACACACTCTCCCATGACGGTGAACTAAAACCCTTTGGCGTGAGTATGAAACAAGACATTAGATGACATAATTTTGGGGTTTGGGAGAGACAGACCGACATTTTTCAACATTTTAACACATTTTACGATAAAATGATTCGTCAGCTAATCAAAGAAATAATCGACAGATTAGTCGACAATGAAAATAATTGTTAGTTGCAGCCCTATTGGTAACTAGGAATGGCTGTTGGGGTGACTGTGGCTCACTAATCAGAAGATTGGCGAAATTTGCATATTTCCACTTTAACTAAACGACTCTGCAAACCTTCTATACCACATATACATTTTTTTATTTACTATGTCTAATAGAATATCTGTGCTTTAAAAAAATCTGCTTCATTACTGTTTCAATGTTGTCATTGAACTTTCTTCTTGTTATATTTATCTTTCACCAAAATCTAAATTTTATGCTGCCATTTTCCCATGGTATTGAAAATGGTATTGAATATCAATATTTTCAAGGAATTATAAATCTAAATTAGAAATCCCACTATGACCACAACACTATTCAGTCACATGACAAACTCTACTGACTGACTTCAACATATCAAACGCACCTACTGCACGAGGCGGGCAATTTAAAGTGTCGACGCCCCGCCCACTTTTTTTTATCTCCGCCATTGTACCATCACACACCTGTTCATGAGCCCTGCTAAGCTAACGGCTAACAAGAAATAACTGCTAACTGTGTTTTTAGCTGGAAAACTTGATGCTAGAGATGGTAATGTTGATGTAGTATTTAAGATAACTTGATAGCTAGCCAGGCAACATCAGTTGTTGCTTCAGGACTTCTTCACAGAGTCTCCAGGCTGCTGTTGGATGTTTGGATGCTTCACTTCAGCAAGGTAGGAGCTGCTTTCGCTAACTGTCATGTCCTGTCTCTTTAGCTGTTGTGGGTGGTGGAGATGCTAACATCTGTGTAGCATTTAAGTTAGCTAGCCAGCCAGTCACCAACAGTCTGACCATGTTGGTGACTGGCTGGTTAGCCAACTTAAATGTTACACAAATGCTAGCTGCTTTTGCTAGCATTTCTATTGAGTCAAGTTTTGTCTCTAAAGTTGTTGTTGGTGCTGGAGATGCTAACATCTGTGCTACATTTAAGTTAGCTAGCCAGCCAGTCACCAACAGTCTGACCATGTTGGTGACTGGCTGGCTAGCCAACTTAAATGTTACACAAATGCTAGCTGCTTTTGCTAGCTTTTCTATTGAGTCAAGTTTTGTCTCTAAGGTTGTTGTTGGTGCTGGAGATGCTAACATCTGTGCTACATTTAAGTTAGCTAGCCAGCCAGTCACCAACAGTCTGACCATGTTGGTGACTGGCTGGCTAGCTAACTTAAATGTTACACAAATGCTAGCTGCTTTTGCTAGCATTTCTATTGAGTCAAGTTTTGTCTCTAAAGTTGTTGTTGGTGCTGGAGATGCTAACATCTGTGCTACATTTAAGTTAGCTAGCCAGCCAGTCACCAACAGTCTGACCATGTTGGTGACTGGCTGGCTAGCTAACTTAAATGTTACACAAATGCTAGCTGCTTTTGCTAGCATTTCTATTGAGTCAAGTTTTGTCTCTAAATTTGTTGTTGGTGCTGGAGATGCTAACATCTGTGCTACATTTAAGTTAGCTAGCCAGCCAGTCACCAACAGTCTGACCATGTTGGTGACTGGCTGGCTAGCCAACTTAAA
Source organism: Epinephelus lanceolatus (assembly GCF_041903045.1). Taxonomy (NCBI): domain Eukaryota; kingdom Metazoa; phylum Chordata; class Actinopteri; order Perciformes; family Serranidae; genus Epinephelus; species Epinephelus lanceolatus. The sequence continues at coordinate 5,905,028 of NC_135756.1, forward strand.
TGTTACACAAATGCTAGCTGCTTTTGCTAGCATTTCTATTGAGTCAAGTTTTGTCTCTAAATTTGTTGTTGGTGCTGGAGATGCTAACATCTGTGCTACATTTAAGTTAGCTAGCCAGCCAGTCACCAACAGTCTGACCATGTTGGTGACTGGCTGGCTAGCCAACTTAAATGTTACACAAATGCTAGCTGCTTTTGCTAGCATTTCTATTGAGTCAAGTTTTGTCTCTAAAGTTGTTGTTGGTGCTGGAGATGCTAACATCTGTGCTACATTTAAGTTAGCTAGCTAGCCAGCCACTAACAGTTTCACCATGTTGGAGCTGCTTTTGCTAACATTTCTGTTGTCATGTCTTGTCTCTGAAATTGTTATCGGCGCTATAGAGATGCTAACACCTGTGTAATATTGAAGATAGCTAGCTAGAGAGTCACTGACAGCTGCTTTTGCTAACATCTCTGCCGAGACATGTCTTGTCTCTTTAGCTGTTGTTGGTGTTGGAGATGCTAATGTCCATGTAACATTTAAGTTAGCCAGTCACCAACAGTTTCATCATGTTGTCTCTGAAGTTGTTATTGGTGCTGGGGATGCTAACATTTGTGTAACATTGAAGATAGCTGATTAACCAATTATGTTTGAGCTGATTTTGATAAATTTCTATTGAGTCATGTCTTGTCTCTAAAGTTGTTATCGGTGTTGTAGAGATGCTAACATCTGTGTAACATCAAAGATAGCTAGCCAGCCAGTCACCAACAGTCTCACCATGTTGGAGCTGTTTTTGCTAACATATCGGTTGAGTCTCTTTAGCTGTTGTTGGTGTTGGAGATGCTTATGTCCATGTAGCATTTAAGTTAGCTAGCTACCCAACCAACCAATCACCAACAGTTTCACCTTGTTGGGGATGCTTATGCTAGCGTTTCTGTTAAGTGATGTCTCGTCTCTGAAGTTATTATTGGTGCTAGAGATGCTAACTTATGTAACATTGAAGATAGATAGCTAGCCAGCCAGTCACCAACAGTCTCACCATGTTGGAGCTGCTTATGCTAGCATTTCTGTTAAGTGATGTCTTGTCTCTGAAGTTATTATTGGTGCTGGAGATGCTAACATCTGTGCTACATTTAAGTTAGCTAGCTAGCCAGTCATTAACAGTCTCACCATGTTGGAGCTGCTTATGCTAGCATTTCTGTTAAGTGATGTCTTGTCTCTGAAGTTATTATTGGTGCTGGAGATGCTAACATCTGTGCTACATTTAAGTTAGCTAGCCAGCCAGTCACTAACAGTTTCACCATGTTGGAGCTGCTTTTGCTAACATTTCTGTTGTCGTGTCTTGTCTCTGAAATTGTTATCGGTGCTATAGAGATGCTAACACCTGTGTAACATTGAAGATTGGTCGGTAGCTAGCCAGCCAGTCACCAACAGTCTGACCATGTTGGAGCTGCTTTAGCGAACATTTTGGTTGAGCCATGTCTTACCTCTAGAATTGTCATTGGTGTTGGAGATGCTAACATCTGTGTAACATTGAAGATAGAAAGCTAGCCAGTCACCAACATGTCTCACCATGTAGGAGCTGCTTTTTTCTGTTAAATCATATCATAACTGTGTTCGAAATCGCTCCCTATCACGGATATAGTGCACTATATAGTGTGTTCGCCATTTTGTAGTGTTGTTCGAATTCTCCGCGGTTAATTTCATTCACTATATAGTGGACTATAAAATACCCACAATGCACAGCAAACATGAGTGAACAAACGATGTACCCTACATTTTACTCCTGTATACCACAATACAATGCTGTCGTCTTTTGCCAGAGGAGAAGAAGAAGAAAAAATTTCGGTTAGTGTCCGAAATCTCGTTCAGTGGTTCCCCATGTAGTGCACTATATAGTAAACACGAAATAGGGAATAGTGAGTGAGTGAGTGAGTGAGTGAGTGGATGGTTTCGAACACAGCTCTTGTCTCCTAAGTTGTTGTTGGGGCTAGAGATGCTAACATCTGTGTAACATTTAAGATAGCTAACGTTAGCCAGCCAGTCACCAACAGTCTCACCATGTTGAAACTGCTTTTGCTAACATTTAGGATGAGTCATGTCGTCTCTCTTTAGCTGTTGTTGGTGTTGGAGATGCTTATGTCCGTGTAGCATTTAAGTTAGCTAGCTACCCATCCAATCATCAAAACAGTTTCACCATGTTGGAGCTACTTATGCTAGCATTTCTGTTAAGTAATGTCTTGTCTCTGAAGTTATTATTGGTGCTGGAGATGCTAACATCTGTGCTACATTTAAGTTAGCTAGCCAGCCAGTCATTAACAGTTTCACCATGTTGGCGCTGCTTTTGCTAACATTTCTGTTGTCGTGTCTTGTCTCTGAAATTGTTATCGGCACTATAGAGATGCTAACACCTGTGTAGTATTGAAGATAGCTAGCTAGAGAGTCACTGACAAATGCTTTTTCTAACATCTCTGCCGAGACATGTCTTGTCTCTTTAGCTGTTGTTGGTGTTGGAGATGCTAATGTCCATGTAACATTTAAGTTAGCCAGTCACCAACAGTTTCATCATGTTGGAGCAGCTTTTGCTAGCATTTCTGTTGAGTCTTGAACCTTAGTTGTCATTGGTGTTGGAGATGCTACATGTTTGCATGCTCTGGACTCTGTGTACCATGATGCATTGAGATTTATCACCAACTGTATGCCCCTAACTCGTCACTTTATCCTGCATGCTCGAATTGGCTGGCTCTCCTTACAATTTCATAGACTTTTTCAATGGCATTCCCTCGTCTTCAGAGGTATTCTTGGCCTACTTCCAGCATACGTATGTGTGTACATTAGGCAAAAAAATGAACATGATTTAATTGTCTGTATCGAAGGTGCGAACAGAATTTGGCAAGCGAGCATTTATGTACGCAACTCCTTATATGTGGAATCGTCTGCAGAAGGACTATAAGTTGAACTCTTTGGTTCCTCTCAGTCATTTCAAAGTGCTGTTGCAGGATTTTTGTACACAATCTATATGCCAGTGTAAGGGTGTGTGTTAGCTGCTCTTTGTAATCATGTGTAGTGCAGTTAAATAAAGGTTAAATAAGAATTAATTATAAAAAACATCTATGTAACATTGAGGATAGATAGCGAGATAGCTAGCCAGGCACCAACAGTCTCACCGTGTTCCTTCAGGACCTCTTTGACTGCTCATCACATCAGAGTTTCCTGTCCTGTTCCTGGACCGTAAGGATCAGTGCTTCACTTCAGCAAGGTAGGAACTGCTTTTACTATCACTTATGCTGTGAGTTGATGCCTTGTATCCATGAAGCTGCTGATGGTGTGTGTGCTTGGCTGGTGTTGCTGCCGTCTGCTTCATCTCAGACATCTGATTGTTGTTGACGTCTTGGCGTTTGCTGGCTGCTAATATCTGCTTTTATGGTGCTTTCATCTCGCTGTTTGCTATTTATTTGAATTAAATGTGAATTAATTTCTGGTCGTGACTGAGCTGTATTTTTCTTTGGGTTATTGCTCTTGCTGTGTGCATCATGAGGCCTTCGAGCTATTGATTTACATGGCTGCGAAATATGACTCATCATCATGCTTGAGTGTTATGACTGTAATGAGCTGAATTGGTTGTGCAGCAGTTTGTGGTGCTTTGATGTATGCTGGCTTTAAGGATTGTTTTCTTGCACGCTGCCCATACGTGCAGTTATTCTCCTGCAACATGCACTTCATGGGAGACTCAACATGGCTTGTGACATTCACATTTCCTCCACACACTTCATAATTAGCAACTCACTCATTGCCAACCATAAGTTCACATCCACGTGCTGATGGCCAGAGGATCCCCGTTTCACTTCAACAAGGTATGAGCTGCTTTTTCTAATATTTACTGTATGCTGGTTTTGCTTTGCTGCTGTTTGTGTGCTTTGCAAACGCTATGAAACTCTTGATGCTGCTGTTTTTTTTTGGGATCTGCTAGCTGCTAACTTCTGCTTGTATGCACTCTCTGTTAATTGTAGTTGTCATAATAATAATGTATGGTGCTCCAGTATACTTTCCTTTTGGCTGTTGTTTGTCATGTGTGTTACTATACCATTGATTTACCTTGTGTTGAAATCTGAATCATCATGTTTCAGCTGTATGGGTTTTGTAGCAGAATGATGCTGTTGCGCTCCTTTCAGTTGATGTTTGTGTGTTTAGTAATCTTGGCATGCTGCTGGAGCTTCTGGCAGTTTCATTGCTGTCTCATATTTTCTTGTGGTTGATGTTTTGGCATTTATCCCCTGATAATTGGTGCTGCCATCTACTTATGTGCATTTTATTGCATTGTTTTAGTTTATTTTCTTGTGGTGGCTGTGCTTACTGTTTTCTTGGGTTGCTGCATGTGCAGTGTGATCCTTTTGTGATGTTGATTTAGTGGTCACAGTGGTATAAATACTTTTCTCTGCGGGTTACAAATGTTTGTCTGAATGTCTGAATTATTTTGCTGCAGGTTGTTTCCTTTGTTGTGATGCTGGTTATTGGCTCGTCATTCAGTGCTGCTGCCATAGACCGTTTAAAACAAGTGGACGTAGCCTCTAGGTCTGAAAAGTGAAGCCACTGCCAGCCAGTGCCTTAAACCTACATTCTTTCTAATGGCCAGCAGGGGGCAGATCCATTGGTTGGAAGAAGAAGTCTATGAGAAAATGACCCTTCTTCTCACTTAATGAAAAGCGACCTGTCAATCAAGATAGAGTCATAGCCATCCCAGTCGCCAGAAGAAAATCTTTACATTTTGTGTTTCTGCAAAACACAAATCTGTTACATCTGCACATTCAATACATATCATATCATCATTTCTAAAGTGATGTGATTTATTCACCTTATTCTTAAGGGTGCAACTGCAGAAATTGTTATGGGAACCACTTCTGGTGGGGTAGTGCAAGTCGCAGTGAGTAAGTTAGTTGCATTGACTCTCTGTGGTTAGTTCCAGAGGCTAATCATGGTGGCCGACCACCAGCGGCAGTAATTCGCCCTTAATGTAGCAAGTACTGCTTTGTTTTTTAACAGATACTTAATCAGCATTTTCTAAAAATTCCTTGCGGAGCTCTGGTGCCTGTTGTGCTGTCCATACATGTAACATTACTAACACCCAGACTAAATTAAATTGGCTTCAGCAGCCATATGTTTAACGTGCACCCAAATCAAAAAGGGGCAATCTGCAGACTACCGTTTGAAACCAGCAATGCAAGTGGATTTTTTTGCAACCCTTGGTGACATTTCTACCAGTGTTTGCGACACCCAAACGTGGGTGTTTTTAGCGACACATTGCAGCATTTCCCTGCAGCGTTTGTGACACTGAAACTGGGTGTTTTTTTTACCAACACATTGCTATGTTTCCCGTAACATTTTAGCCACTGAACCTGGATGTTTTTCAGCAAACATTGTGGTGCTTCTCATTGGCCTTTGTGCCACCAAATGTAGGTATTTTAAGCCAAAACATCTTTTCCTAACCATAACCAAGTGTTTTTGTACCTTAACCTATCCACACCTTCGCCACAGCATTGTTGGGAAACGAGTTTCAACGTATCAGCTCCAAAATAATGTACTAATGTAATTTATCTGTGGTTTGCAAAAACACACAATGCAAACATTTTTTTCTGGTGATTGGATTGTCGTAGCAATGCTATCACCCCCAGCTACACTGTCTCATCCAAATAGTGTCACTTCTGGCTCCAAAATACCAAACTCAATGCTTCAAAATGGTTGACCAAAAACCTATGGGTGACTTCATGGTGGCTACATCCACTTCTTTAAGTTTGTCTGTCTGTGGCTGATAATGCTTTTCATGTTGCATTCTATAAGCTCCACCCTTACCCCAGCATCCACCTATAGGCTCAGAATCTGTGTTAATTTTGAGCCAATCAGTGGTGTAGTGGTAGTTGATAAGTAGGTGTACTCCTTGGTAGATGGTTAGGTAACCTAGGACAAAGTGGGTATACCCGGTAGACCTGCATATACCCTCCACTGCACCACCAAAGCCAATCATTTCTGTGCCTTTCAGACTAATTCTACAGTATTTAATGTGTGCTACCTTCAGCTGTTTGCCACTGATATCTGTGCTGAATGTATTAAGCTTGAATAGGAATATATATCTACACTCTAAAAAGATAAAAACATTTAAAATTGCATCATCTGTTTTTCTAGTGGAAAAAATTGCTCCTTTTAGGGTGTCTAAAACTCTGTTCCTGTCCACAACAACCTCTTCACCAACCCTGAACTAGCTGAACATATTTTATCACAAAAATCATCCATTTTCCGACACATTAACCGACAGCTTGTCCAGATTCTGTTCTTAATTAGCAAACGCACTAATGGTTTATACAAGTAAAAATCACACAAACTGCAATATGTGCTTTAGTGTTGGCCTTCAAAAAGCTCATGACGGTCAAACCCTTGAATCTTGAATTAAGTAAAATCTAATGCACAAATGTGATGAACGGAGGGATAATAGTATGTTTGAGACTCTCATCTATTATTGAAGAGGCCACTAGATCCAGATCACATCAGGCCTGGGACAGTAGATAGTGTTTCATGGTGGCTTTGTCTTTAAATATTCTCCTAGATTGAAAGCTTCAAAGTAAACTTCAATTACTGCAGTGATTAGATCTGGCCTGCTCCATTAGAGGACATTCTAGCTCGGGGGGGACAGACAGAGAGAGCAGGGCGAGGACTCTCAGACCCCCAGCCAAGGAATTACTAATTATTGATCTTGCTGCCACAAGCCATCTGACAATGACATTATAGTTGTGTAGCTTCAGATGGAGCAGTACAGTTCAGCACAGGGGCTGAAGTAGTCCCTGCAAAGCACTTAGACATGGGGATGAAATCCTGTTTCATTTGGGATGGGATAGAGAGCAAAGGGTTTCTGCTGGCTGTGGGTTAAAGTTCCAATTTGATTCAGTTTTTATCATTTTGTTTTGAAATACACTGTGGCTCAATGTAAGAATTGTAGTTTCCAGTGTTTCTTGACAATGTGGGCTTCCATATCAGTCACTTAAGAAACATGGTGTTCAGGTTTTTTTTTCTGCAGGACCAGTTGAAAACAGATGCTTTGCAGCTTAACAAGCTTATAATATAACATTCTAAGGACTAATTAGCTGCTGTAAAGGTGTGCATCCTTATAAATGACTCAAATCCTGACCTTTTGGTCATTATGAGAATGTCAACATGTGATACGTCACGACCAACAAGAACGTCAAACATTTCCACTTCTTCATCAAATGTTCTTGTGAAAATGTGCCAGAGTCTTTTAATATTTTCTGGACCATACAAACTCCTCAAATTCACACTTCTTTCTCTGTAGTTTATTAGCCTCCTGAGACCCCGCGTCCTCAGGTGAGGACATAGCATTTTGGGTTTCTGCACTGTATATTTCATTCTGCTTAACGTAGACCTGTTGTCCTCATTTTTGGACACTTTTATGCTCAGTCTGCAGCTGATCCAGACACAAAAGTGGACAAGGTCCAAAATCTGATCAAATTTTATGGTTGAAACTTGTTTATTTGTGCTAAATAACACCTGTAGTTTGATATGGAATACATTTCAACCAATTTTAGCCATGGTAACAAGCTAAAATGCCGTTCATTAGGAAGTACTCGTTTGAGGACATTGGGACTTCATGTTAGGCTTGACAGACTGTACCTACAGACAAAAAGGACATTAACAGATGGACGAACAGAGCAGGGAAACTTTAATACAAAATTACAACACGAGCAATTCACAAGGCTTTCAGAAATGTTGCATTATCTGCCGTGTTGTTTTCACACAGCCATGTTCAAGCATTGAAATGAAGAGTTTTGAACACTTGCAGACCTGAACAGTGACCTCTAACCCATACACTTACAACACATTCAACAATTGTTTAAACAATTGCGCAACATTGTTCAGGTATTGAAACAGTTTTATAATTTCTTACATGCTTGCGACTATTAAAAATCCTTGGGTCGCGGCAGGTTAGACTTGTGTTAAAAGCTGCAGAAAGGCCTGATGGGGCTGCTGTGACATGTTTGAGTGACTCTAACCTATATATAGGTGTGAGTGTTTGTTCTTGTGTGTTGCCCCAGTCGGTACTCCGCTTCCAACCCATTGCATGCTGGGTTCTTGCATCAGATCCCTGCGACACTGAACAAGATGACAGGTTTAGAAGTTGGATAGAGGGATAAAAATGTCAGATCTTAGATGGTATTGAGTGCAGGGAGTCAGTTGTGATTGAGTCCAGTGATTTGTTGATGGTAGTTTATTTCAAAATAGTTTGAATAAAACCATCAAATAAATAAATATATAACAATGAAGTGGAATTAACTAATTACACTACCATAAAGGACAATATGAAATATCACAAGGACAATACCAGAACATACTGGCTGGCAAATACACAACAGCAATTCAAAATAAAACAAAATACCAAAAGGAAATCACAATGCAAATACTATAACACGGAACATAACATATTCAAGCATGTAAATAGTGCACATTGCGTTAAATCAGCATTTGTAGGTCACCGCCCATACTGGAGTAAAAAGGGGAAAGTGGAGCAGAAATACAAGAACTGATAGCCTGTTTGATATTGAAAACCTTCTCTTCTAGAAATGATATGAATTTCTTTTTCTTTTTGTACACAACTGCTGGGGGCGAAAACAAAAAAGCGGCTGGCCAATGTAGCGCCATCACTGAGTAAATCTCTCTCAGTTTACATGTGTGTAGAGAGAGCATGCGTTGGTATGAGTTAAGGGAGGGCCCATTTACAGGACCTTTTTAGGGGCCGAGCCATCTGTGTGGGTACACCTGCCCAGTGTTTGACTTCTTGCAGAGTGGGAGACCAGGTGTCTTGAAAGTATTTGATTATATCATATGAATTACAAGAATAAAACTTGACTTCATTTTTAAATTTTTGATTATTGTACTGCATGTACACTGACTGTTAGATGTGACCAATCCATAATAAATACAGTTTCTTAATTAGTTACATTGTGCAAATGCCTGGAAATATATTTTTACAGTATGAACAATTTATAGCATAAAGGTTCAGTGTGTAAGATTTTGGGGGATTTAGTGGCATACAGTGATGAGGATTGCACATTGCAACCAGCTTAAACTTCTTCCACTTAGAATTCCTTGTTCAAGAGGTTTTTACCAGTAGCCGAATTATTTTTAGAGGTCTCCTTGTCTCCAAAACAAATGGAAGCTGGTAAAAACACCGGATAAAGCAGTTCCACTTTACAGATCAGTGTTTCTCTGATGCTATTTGGTATATCGGAGACTGGCAGCGCACTCACCTCATAATAATGTTTGCTTACCTTTATTCTCTGATAATGTACGATCCAAACATTCAGGAGGTTTTCACCTGGAGCTGAACTATTCGCAGAGGTCTCTTCCTCTCCAAAATAAACAGACCCGTTGATTTAAACCAGTAAAAACACTGAATAAAACACCTTCACATTAAAATTAAGTGTTTTTGTGATGCTGATATTTTCAGGTGGATATACGCTAAAGAAAACAAAGTTCTAATATTCCATTTTTGCCAATATATCCCACTAAATCTGACACACTGTAATGCTACCTTACGCCAAGGAGAATCCTCCCAGTTAGTCCCAGATTTTAAAAAGGAATGGTAATTGGTAGGGGTAGGAATCACCAGAAGATCCACCATACAATATCATTGTGATATTAAATATATCGGGATATGTTGAGTATTGCGATGAAAATCTATTGTGATATTTGCGATTTATTACCCTTTTTTTCCAACTGCAAATTATTTCCCCAAAGCAAAACTTTGACAATATCAGTTTTACCTCAAAAGTTTTCAGTCAGTTCGTCTGACGTCAATCCTTTTTGTTGCAGCAAAATGTGATGTAAAGCAGAAATAAAAGTAGGTGTAAGTAAAAAGCAGGTGATGGACTGTGTTAATTTCTCAGCTCTCTCAGAGTTGGATGATAGTTTTGTCAAGCAAAAGTTGTATTAAAATGTGTATTTGCAAAAATTGATAATGTATGTAATATAAGATCGATACAGTGTCCAGGTATCGATACAATATCGCCACGCAAAATATTGCAATTCTATCCACCTTATTTTCAGACATGGAAGTAAATAGTGATCAACTTCCGTTTTTCGTGCATGACTTCCGGTCAGCCGCTTTCCCTCATGTTTTCCCTTACCAGAGCTAATGGTGCAAGCTAATTTTTTTCAATTTTCAGTTGTTTACGTCAGGCAATCAGTTAGTTAGGTAGTTAGTCTGTGTATTTTATATAGATAACTGTGCCCACGTTTCCATTATAACAGAAATTTATTCCCTCTAAACGCCAATAAATCGCACATCAATCAAAAACTATGAACCAAAAAAACACAATCTATCCCGAGTGAGACAAACTGCTTGATCCCCGTCTCCAGTGTACCAGCAGAGAACCTGCAGAACCGAATCAGTGAAAAAAACAGACCGGGCTACACAGCCTCTCTAATGTTACCTGAGCAGCTGAAGCTGTGGCTCGCCCCTTGACACACAGACACACAGACGGTGCTTCTGCATGCCAGCCAAACGTGTGCGCACCTGTGAGAAATAAATATGTGAGGTGTACGCGGCTTTTCTATCTTTATTTCCCCTTTTCTTTCTTTCTTTCTTTCTTTCTTTCTTTCTTTCTTTCTTTCTTTCGTTCTTTCTTTCTTTCTTTCTGTCAGCGACATACACTCCTAACACAGGACGGGTTGTTTTTATTGACTGAGTTGATTAAGCTATAGTGATGCGCGGATCGGCTCTGATAGCACCCGAATCAGCATGTACGCATCAACCATCCAGCTGTTACAACATGATTGAGCTAGCAAAGCAGTTTTGTGTTGCTAAGTGTGGTATTTATTCAGTTTTGGGAAATCACGATGTCTAGAAAGCATCAGTGGCTGCAGCTGACAGGGACAGCTAACGTTAACACTAACAGCAAAGCTAACATCAGGATCATCATCTGTTAAAAGCCTCCCGTTGTCGGATACGACATGAAACTACTCCAGTTAGCTCAATCATGTTGTAACTAAGACATCCGCTGGAAAAAATATTTTTTTCACAGACCATTTATTGAGTTATTGAGTTACAGACACCGCTAATAGCTAACGGCTAACAGCTAACGGTTAGCCCAGCTAATCTACGATAACCATGTTATTAATTACAAACAAAACATGCACACAGAAATAGTAACGTTTGTTCGATCATTGGATCATTGTGTTTATAGACTTTACAAAAATCAGATTAGTCTAAACGGTGATATAGTGACGTGAAAAAAAAAATATATATATATACTTTACAGACTTTATATACTTTACAGTACTTTCCCTAGATATTGAATATCCATCAATACTTTAATGATGTGATTTCTTTTTTTGTGTCTGAATCTTTTTACCTTGTTTGGTCATTATCACTTATTGTCTAATATATCTTAATGTCAGTCAAGGGAAGCTTGTCTCTGTCTTGATAAAGGTTGGTGGAGTACATAAACACCAGGGATAACAATGGAAATAAGTCCAGGACTTTATCGTTCTATCCAGACAAGATCTGACATGTTATATTTTCACTTATATTAGAAGGTTGTGAATAAACCAATCAAAGGCCTCTTTTTAATGTTGCTGAGTCTCTCATGTTTCAGAAACAGTCTGGAGTTTGGGGCTGTGCAGACCTTGAAACCAGTAGATTGAGCAGAAATGACAGGAAAATGCACGACCTTGATAATGACGATAATGATCCTGATGGTTTTCTCCGTCACAATGTCAATACTGTTAATAATGACAGCGATGATGATGGATACGATGATGATGATAATGATGGTGCTCCCAGTGATGGCGCTGGCACTGTGGATGCTGCCGATGATTGTGGAAATGAGCATGTTGATAAGGCCGAAACATTTTCTTTGAGCATGCATGGCTCCCGATAACAGCACTGTAAGTCTACACTGATAGTCCCAGTGACCATCTTATCTACTACATCTCACTGTCAGACACCCACTTCCCCTTCCTCTCTGTTAGCAGGCTCCCAAAAACCATTAGAAGAACCTGATCAGCGCCACACACACATCCATAATCATAAAACAAATTTAGAATATTACAGGAGGAGAAACGTTTGAAATTAAAAACAGGGGTGCACGGAAGAGTGAGAGGTCTGCGGGGAAAGTGAAGAAGAACACGGGCACTCAAGTAAGAGAGGGGAAGATGGAGACGAAGAGGGAGAGGGAAGGGGAAAGAAAGAGGGAGCGAGAAGGCAGGGGGAAGATAGATCACGGTCCTGAGCGATTGTGACAAGCATAGACCCTATCAGCCGCTGTTTGTTTGCACACTCCCCTCTCTGCATTAAAGGAGCCGTCCAGGCCGCCGGCAGGCCGCGAGCGCTCCATCTCATCACCTGACACGCCAACAGATGTTATGGGCTGATAAGAGCCCCGCGGCCCCCTTCCCTTTGCATCTACGATTACCTCCGCACAAAGGAGAAAGGGGCGGCGGAGGGGGGGAGGAAGGAGGTGGAATGGAGAGAGGGAAGGAGGCAGAGGAGGGAGGAGAGGAAATCAAATACTTCATGATGACTTAAAAAAAAAGAGAAGAAATGAAATAGATGGAAGTGGAGTGTGTGTGTGCGTGTGGAGGGGATGGGAGATTGAAAAAGGGAATGAGAGAAGGAAAGATGGTAGGGGACACACTCATTTGTCCTGTATGAAGTGGTAAATGGCCTCGCCGTGCTTCCTGGCCCTGTGCTGTTTGTCTCTGTTCTAATCGGCTTATTCCATAAGCACTGCTGCACCATCGTCATTAGGCAATGATAATGATATTATTTAACAGGGGATGAGAGAATTAAGGAGCCGCGCTATCTGATGGCTAGTTTTGTCCGCCGCCTCATTTCCTCATCCTCGGAAAATGTAGCATTTCCCAGCCGATAAGGATTGTTTTGCAATTGCGAAGATGCTTTAATAACAGCCACATCCATTGCCTTTATTGCCTAAAAATATCATTACTCCAACTTTTATTGTGTATTACATGGCTGGTTTGTTCTCCAAATAACACTAACTAAATTGGGATGTCAAAAAAAAAAAAAGACTGGAACATTGGTCTTGTTATGGCGAATGTAACCCAATCACTGCAGTAAATACATACATATCTCCGTCTCCCTCCCTCTTCCGCCGCTTCCTCCTGATCACTAATTTATGATATAATTTAACAACGTTTCTATATTTGTTCCGCTAAACACTTTGCGTGGCATCAAATTACGGCTTCACAAAAGATCATAGAAACCCAATATCACGCATCCTATTCTCAGCCAATCTGAATGGAGAGATTGTGTTTCTTTTCTTTTTCCACTGCTTGGCTCCAAGTCCAGAGGGGGATAGATGACATTACTAAACACAAATCAGCCAATAGAATAAACAAACTCGGGGGATAAACAACAATGCAATCTCCATCTGCGCATAAACAATATGCATGTGTGTGGCTCCTCGCGATGAGATTGAATATGTGTAGATGATAAGCCAAGCAAGGTAATCAATGCAATAATGATGAGGAGGAGGTGGGGGGTGAAACGGGGGCACCAGGTCCTATCGCAAGCAGGCATCAATGGAATTTCTAAAGCCTGCCCTGTGTGTGTGTGTGTGTGTGTGTGTGTGCACGTTTCTGTGTGTTTGTGTTTGTGCGTGGAGCAAAAGCGTGACAAACGCGTCATTTCGTGTGCGAGAGAGATAAGCTCTAAATAATTGCGGTCTGACAGGCCTGAATAATGGCCAAATTAGACAGAAGGTGCACATTATTACGAGCGGCAAACATTCAAGGCTGGTTTGAGATGTAACTGGGCTTGATTAAGGCTCCGATGACGATGACGATGGTGATGATGGTGTTGTTAGACCCCCCCGCACCCCACCCTAATCCTATTTCCTCTCTTCTACTTTCTCCTCTTTCTTCTCCTTCTCCTCCGCGCATTAGCATTGCCTGGGCCGCTCCACTGAGTTACCTGTGGACGACCTCCTGTTGAGCCGCAGCCCACACACAGAGTAAAAGAGGGATGAGCAAAGAGAAAGAAGATGAGGGGGGGTAAAACAGCCACGGCCGTTGATAATCGGCGGATAAAAAGAGCGATACAAGGTCAGGGAGAGGACGAGGAGACAGTTGGGTGAAGCTTGGGCTGTGTGAAAGGAGCGATGGCAGAGAACAGAGAGAAGATAGAGGAGTGGCGGCTTTGATGTCGATCAGCTTTGGATTTGGTGTTTTGTCTGTGCCGCGGTTACGCCACGCTCCGGTAGAAAGATGAGAAAGGCCTTTTGGGAGCCTTCACTCGGTTGGCGCTTACCTGAGGCCCAACCAAAACAAGGAGCCTGTATCCGCTGTACGGATCAGAGCTGCCGTACAGCATGACCTAATGGCAGAAAGACAGGCTGAAAAATGACAGAATCAAGCATGTAGTGGAGAAAAAACACACCTAAAATCAATTTCAACACTTGACATAAACCTTTGTGGCATAAATCATAGCATACACCAAACTAAATTACATCAAACCGGTATCGTTTTGCTCCAACCTTTAAAGGAAAAGCCACAAGTCATGCTTTTCCCAAAAATAACAGGGATTTCTGTTTCCCAAATACTATATTTCCCTTTAATTCACTGCCTTTATTACCTGAATGAAAGGGTAGCCTGCTTTGACGTTGATTATAAATGGCAACAAATGTCAAGTAGAGGATATGTGACACACAGAAACACATGAGCATGTAATGGGGCAGCGTGTTGGCTCCGTGTTTAGTGGGTAGTCCTCACAACCAGAGGGTTCTGGATTCCTCCATGGTTCCTCCAGGTGCTTTGGTGTCACCGTACAATTCAAAACACATGCAGGCTGGTGAAACTGTGTGTCTGATGTAGGCTATCAGGGAGTACCAAGCATAGCAACAGTGAGGCGTGTGAGCTAATGGTGCAGTAATGTACAAAATAAGGAGATGGAACAGTGACTCCCCCTAAAATACAGTCTGGCAAAAGCCTGATTCAGCGGCTGAGAATCCTGCAGAGGTTTTGCGATTCCAGCGTTAATAGCGTAGGCAACTGGACCGGGTGGCCAGGTGGGTCAACAACTCACATTGTGACCTGAACGACTCTGAAACTAAGAGCTCACGTGACCCCTGCGACTCTGCAAGGGTTCCCACCCAACCAGGGTTTATAGCCTGCAACTTCGTACCAGTCATTCAGAACTGAAGATGCGTCTTCAATGAGAGGCGAAACGTCTTGAAGAAACGCAAGCAAGTCCAGTTGCCTACGATATTAGCACTTACGATTACCATGACCTGGATGACTGAGAATCTTCACCGACAAAATATTCCAGCATTGGCACCAACTGTCTACACTGCAAAGCAACCCAAAAATGGAAGAAGGACTTATCAAAAACAGCAGGGTTCATACAGTCATTAAAAAAACTGGAAAGGTTATTGAATTTAAGAATAGCAATTTGGAGCCCTGGAGAAGTTTTGGAAAACATTATGAATCCAGACAGTTTTGGAAACTTTATATACTGTGTTTGTGGTGTTAATGTTCAGGCAGATCAGTCACGTCACTTGACGTTACGATGTTCTCTGCGTGGGTAACGTTAGACTCTGACCTGATCTGCAACCTCTGTCTTTGTCAAGATGTAGACGCAGATTTATCAATATTCAGCCTGACTTGGAGAAGTATAAGACTTGGCTTAAAAAAACAAGATCCAAGATGTGCAAAATATGGACTGTGTAGTTAAATGTTTTACATTTTGAACACGGGAGAGACAGCTCTAGCTAGCCATGCTAAAGGAGCTGTCATTAAAGACGAACTTCACAGTTTCAAAATTCATATATTTTATTCATATAGTGTAAGATAGTAAAAAAGACCAGCTCTCTCCAGAATACAAAAATTAGAGCGCTAACAACTCTAACTTCCTGACAGTGAGTCAGGAAAATGCTCTAGATGACTCCAAGAGCACCCAGGTAACTCTTCTGAGTATGTAGGTACATTTTAACACTGCAGTAGATAAAAGCTGATTTGGGTGTAGAAAAGAAAGCAAACATTTCGTGGCTCCACAAAATCAGGCCTCATTCTTAGTCTATGAAGCATCTCCAGACGTATACCCTACAGCATCACAAGTCTGAGACTTCCTTCTCTGGTTTCTGGCTTTGAGAGTGAGTAGCTCATGTTCACAATACTTAAATTTTCCTTGGCCGTGGAAATAGCATCTTGGAATTCTTCATATCGGTGGTGTTCCCCTTTAAGCACTGCACGAATCAACTCCCATTACCCATGTTTTTACCCCAGTGACAACCGTGATGCAATAAACACGTGTCCATACCAGGTGGCTGTGGCTCAGAGGTAGAGCAGGTCGTCCACCAATTGTAAGATCAGCTGTTCGATCCCCGGCTTCTCCAGTCTGCATGTCGAAGTATCCTTGAGCAAGATACTGAACCCCTTCTGCTAACAGGAACCAAAGGCTCATAATTCAATGTATGTACTTGATACTAGATAGAGCCTTGAATCACAGTGCGTCCTCCACCACACTCCCCATTGCTACAGACCACCTCACGAGGAGGGAGAGCATGGCAGCAGCTCCAGAGATGGACCCCTACTCAGCAGCTGCAGCAACTTGATCTCAGTCAGCGTTGGGGAACCGGACCACTCTGACTCCCTGACTCGGTTGCTGCTGTTACACAAGTTTGACCCCTGAATTTGAGATGCTACAGTCACTGACTGAAGGGTCATTTTCGGCCTCAAAGCAGTCCGCAGCAGCGAGGAGTGAGGTGGAGGGACCACAAGGTGTGGTAACAGTGTTTCCCACAGAATGAGTGTGTATATGTGGTGGTAGCTGATGATGAGAAGAAATTAAATAGATGGTAGTGGAGTGTGTGTGAGGTAGCATCCTTTTTCTTTCTTGTCTTTTAAATGCCTCGGTATCCCTTTGTATCAATCTGTGTCCCCTCTATCAATTCTGAGGTTTCTTCGGGTCCGTGAATGCAGCACAGGCAGAGCGCTTCATGAGTTCTTTTGTTCCCTGAGCAGTAGAGTGTGTCTCGCAGGGTAGGTAATTGATCTGTCAGTCTGTTCCCAGCTGATCAGATCAGATCAATGGATGAGAGTAGCAGCTGTTTGTGAGTAAAAGCAAACTTCTAGACCCAACAGATTGAATGGTTAAGTTTCACTTTCAATGCACCTGACGTTGCTGCTCCATCTCTTCCCCCCGACAGTGTGATGCTATAAATAAAGTATAATTTAGAGATGATTTCAAGGCCTTAAACACCAAAAAATCCTGAAAGGTGGAGTTATGTCTTTGGACGAAGTGTTTGCTCACTATTTAGCAAGACAAGCTAAATAGCATTGAAGGGTTTAACTTGTAAATCGTTACTTTCTGCAGGTGGAGTTTCCAAGCATGGATCATATTGGTGTCATCCTAATCAGTTTGGATGGGACAGTATTCTGACTGATCTGACTGATGTTTTTCTCAGTCAGATGATTTTTTTTTCCCCCACAAGCTGGATAATTTCAGTTTTGGAGCAGAACACCCCAAATCTATTTCAAACACCCTTCTGATATCACCAGGAGTGATCAGATCCAGATCACATCCATAATCTCCACGCTGATCACTGCCCAAGCAGACGGTTATCTGTGAGTGTTAGTGATTGGGAGATTAGTGTTTTTAAATGCTTATCCATGTAGACCTCCCCGAGGTAGTCTCTCTCCAGAGCCTCCGTTGAATCACGGCGTCAAATCGGAGACTCAGACACACACAGATCCGACATGTTGGCTTTTGGGGGAGATCGGGGGAGATGATGGAGCGGGGGGTGGCTGGAGTGGATCATGTACATAATCACTTGTTTATCACCAGAGCATCTTGCCAAATCACTAAAGCACTGCTCTAATCACAATAACCAGAGCAGCTGCTGCTTTCCTCCTCTGTGTGCATCTTAAACCTATATGAGGTCATCTTAGGGTTACAGGTTTTTGGGAGCTGATAACAACATCCTATAGATATCTTTAGATGAAATCAGCTAATATGATTTCTTGCAAATATCAAATACCTTTGATCTTGTTTAAAGGAATACTCATTCACTTTGTGTGCTTTTCTACAGGAAGTTAGAGGAGAGGGTGTTTTAGGTGCTTTCTAGCAATGCCAGTTCTGTTGCCATTATATACTTGTCTCGTCCTTGTAATGTCCAGACCTAAAATCCCAAAATTGTGGTTTCACAAGCAGCCAACTGAAAAAATTAAAGCACTTTACTGACCAACAACAGCTGGCTTTCCTAAGTTTGAACAAAATTCAGGTCATTCTTGGACATACAACTTTTTGTGAAGGCATTTTAAAAGTTTTTGGAAGGGTGTATTTTTCTTTAATCTCCTTCATCCCGTCATTTAATGTTTCTGCAGACCACAGATACGTTAAATTTGTATGTTAATATGTGTCGGATACATTGAAATGCTGTGGGTAATGTGTAGTTAGGTTTAGGCTTAAGAGAATAAGATCATGTTTTGGCTTAAAGTACCCAGTTGTGGTGGAACAATTGCAGATGAAAACGCAGCGATATCTCAGTAAAAAACAACCTCTTTTGGTGGAACAATCCCAGCAGGAAATGCAGCATTGTCTTGGTAAAATAAATACCAAGTTTAGTGGCTAAAAAGCCACCGGAAGATGCAGTACTGACTCATTAAAAAACCACAGGCGTCTCACCTAAGTGTCAAGCCGAAATGTACTTGACATTACTGGAAGAAACTGCTGGAAATTCTTTGATCAAAATGTCACAAAAAATACATTTTTTTAACTAAATCTAAAGTATTAAGTATTCCTGGCAGAATACTGTTGTTGGTGAGGCAAAAAGTAGAAATTTAAGAATTTACATTTGGTGGATGCTGGACCAGAACCCCCCCAAATTGCTTGAAAGTGCCTGAAAGCTGTGCAGAACTGCAGGTCAAGGTGTTGATCCTCAGTAGTATCGTCATGCTAGTCAACTGATTCATTTTAAGCATAAAACATGGTGCATAAGAAGGAAAAAAAAGTCTCTAAAGCATCACTTTGTCCATTATGGAACATGACAGCTGTTGCCAATGCGACTAACAATAACATGCATACATTGAGACCACCACTGTCATATTGATCAGCTTTGTAATAAATACGCAGTCAAACTACTCCAACACGTTACCCTTCTGCCCCGTGGGCCAAAAGTAGTGTCTGATCCAAGTGACTCTGAGTACGAGTGTGTGTTTCTGTGTTTAGGATGTGGGTGAGATCAAATCCTTCATACACAAAAAGCTCCCTGCTATGTATCTGCTGTCCTCATCTACCTTGGCCTGGTAGGAGATGTTCTAGTGCCAGTAGGACGGAGGGGAAACTCCAAACACTAAATAAGTCTTATCTGCTCCCAGTGCTCGGCTGAGATTAGGAGAGGAGTAAAGGAAGCCAGCGCAAAGGAAAAGAGAAGCAAGGAAGTAGATGGGAAAAGAAAGGAAGCCACTGGGAAGGGAAGGGAAGGGAAGGGAAGGGGCAAAAAGACAGAAAGTCGGTAGAAAGGATAGCAAAGGAGTCCGAAAGGAAAGAAAGCCAGGAGAAAGGAAACTAAGGAGAGGAATTGAAACCAGGGGAAAGGAGGCCAGTAGAAAGTACAGTAGCTTAGTGTAAAGGAAGGAAACGTATGCCAAAGGAAAGGGGGAGGGGAAAGGAAAGGAAGCTAGTGGATAGAATAAGACATAAATCAGTGGAAAGGAAAAGAGAAGCAAGGATGTTATAAGGAAAAGAAAGAAAGCCAGTGGAAAGGAAAGGAAAGGAAAGAGGTTGGCAGAAAGGTCATAGGATAGGAAAGAGAAGCAAAGGAAGAGACGGGGAAGGAGGGCAACAGACAGAAAAGGAAAGAGTAGGAATTTAGGGGAAAGGAAAGGAATGAAAATTAGAGGAAAGGAAGCCACTGGAAAGGAAACTAAGGAGAGGAAATTAAACCAGGGGAAAGGAGGCCAGTAGAGAGTACAGTAGCTTAGTGGAAAGGATGAAACGTATGCCAAAGGAAAGGAGAAAAAAAGGAAGCAAGTGGATAGAAAAGGCCATGAAACCAGTGGAAAGGAAAAGAGAAACAAGGCAGTTGTAAGGGAAGGGAAGGAAAGGAAAGGAAAGGAAAGGGATCGGCAGAAAGGATATAGGATAGGAAAGAGAAGCAAAGGTGAGACGGGAAAGGAGGCCAGCAGTCGGAAAAGGAAATGGTAGGAATTTAGTGGAAAGAAAAGGAATGAAAGTGGGAGGAAAGGAAGCCACTGTAAACTACATGAAACCAGGGGAATGGAGGCCAACAGAAAGACAGTAGCTCAGTGGAAAGGAAAGAAATGAAAGCCAAAGGAAAGGAAGCCAGAAGACAGAAAAGGAGAGAAAAGAGTAGGAAAGGAAAGGAATCTAGTGAAAAGTAGAGTAGAAAGGAAGGGAAGAGGGGAAGACGTTTGACAGGAGGTAAAAGGAAAGGTGAAGATACAAGGGGAGAACTGAAGAGAATAGTAGTCTGAGTGTTAGACGATTGGTGTTCTGTCTTTTTCAACCACTTCTAAACTACCCCACGCTTCATAACTCCCCACTAAGGAGCGACAACCCCAGCCTCCTCTTGGAAATGAGCGTCTATCTTTGGAGAGGAGTGCTTGTTTTTGATTCCATTACCCAGGCGAGGTGTGGGGTGAGAGGGTGGCAAATGGGGGAATTTGGGAGTGCTTGGCGAGCGGGCGCATGGGAAGAAAAGCCAGTTTGGGAAGCAGCGGTGGAACCACAATCTCTGGAGTCCATTCTGTCCCTGCCGCCCTGTGATCCCCACAGCAATTAAAGGCAAGGAGAGAGAGGCCACAGGGAAGTCCAACAAATCACGCCCACGAGGAGATACACTCGGGCTTACTAACAAATGTATTACATTCTGCACATATGGAAAGGTACCGAGGAAAAGACAGTGAGGGTGTATAAACTGAGATTTATTTACAGAATCCCTGTAACAGTGGATCAGGAGGGATTCAGAGGGTTCGCAGCGAAATGAAGAATCGTTTGATTTTATTACACGACTTGAGAACTTTTTTACTCTGAGCTCTTCATCGGTTTCCTTTGACTCCATTTCTAAATATTATAAATGCAACTTCTGAAATGCTAGGACCTCTTCAACATAATATAAAATACATGAAATATTCAACTATCATGAAGATGTGACATTATAATAATGCACTGTAGAGACAGCATGGTTGTTAATGCCTGAAGGGCCAAGATTTTACTCATAAAAGTCAATTTCATCCTCATGAGGAGAACTACTCCCATGAAAACAGTTATATAATGTACTGTGGTGGAAGCTCTCCAGTGTCAGAGAATATAACCTTCATGATGTCATACAGGTTATATCAATTTAGGCTTGGAGAGTACTAATTTGTGAAGAAGAGGCTGTGTTACAAACTGCGGATGTTGAACTTAAAGGGAGTGAGGGTCTAACAGAAATTTGCTGTTGGTTGCATTATGGGAAGTTTAGTTGTTGCAGGATCAAACCAGTTGCCAGACCAAATTTTTGCGTTTCTGCAAACTGTGGATATGTTACGTATTTGTACGTTACTATGTCGCAGATACTTTGAAACTTTATGTTTCTACAACAATGTCAAAACAGCTTGTATGTGATTAGGTAAAAATTATGTTTGGGCTTAAAATACCTGGTTTTAGTGGCTAAAAAGCTGCTGGAATAACAGCGATGTCTCGATAGAAAACAACCGCCTTTGGTGGCACAATCCCGACTGGAAACACAGCAATGTCTTGGTACAAAAAACAACTGCTTTTGGTGGCATCAGCAGGAAATACAGTAATGTCTTGCTAAAAAAAATATCACTTTTAGTGTCACTATCTCGGCACGAAATGCAGCAATGTTTCGGTAAAAGAACAACCACTTTTTGTGGCAGTATCTGAGCTGGACACAACAACGTCTTGCTAGAAAACAACCACTTTTAGTGGCACTATGCAGGCTGGAAACACAGTGATATCTTGCTAAAAAAACGCACTTTTTCTGGCACTATCTCGGCATGAAACACAGGAATGTTTGGGTAAAAGAACTTCCACTTTTTGTGGCAATATCTGAGCTGGAAACACAATGACATCTTGCTAAGAAACAACCACTTTTAGTGCCACTATCTTGGCAGGAAATGTATCAATGTCCCGGTAAAAATCCCTGCTTTTGGTAGCACTATTCAGGCTGGAAACACAGTCATATCTTGTTAAAACAACGCACTTTTTGTGGCACTATTTCAGCATTAAACGCAGGAATGTTTGGGTAAAAGAACTTCCACATTTTGTGGCAATATCTGAAGCTGGAAACACAATGACGTCTTGCTAAAAAACAACTACTTTTAGTGGCACTGTCTCGGCTAAAAGAAACCCCGCTTCTGGTGGCAATATCCAGGCTGGAAACACAGTGATATCTTGCCAAAAAGA
This sequence comes from Epinephelus lanceolatus, assembly GCF_041903045.1. Lineage (NCBI taxonomy): Eukaryota > Metazoa > Chordata > Actinopteri > Perciformes > Serranidae > Epinephelus > Epinephelus lanceolatus. The sequence continues at coordinate 5,927,460 of NC_135756.1, forward strand.
AACGCACTTTTTGTGGCACTATCTCGGCACGAAACACAGGAATGTTTGGGTAAACGAACTTCCACTTTTTGTGGCAATATCTGAACTGGAAACACAATGACGTCTTGCTAAGAAACAATCACTTTTAGTGGCACTATCTGGGCAGGAAATGCAGCAATTTCTCTGTAAAAAACCCCGCTTTTGGTGGCAATATCCAGGCAGGAAACACAGTGATATCTTGCTAAAAAAACACACTTTTTGTGGCACAATCTTGGCCAAAATGCAGTAATGTTACGGTAAAAGAACAACCACTTTTTGTGGCGATATCTGAGCTGGAAACACAATGACTTATTGCTAAAAATCAACCACTTTTAGTGGCACTGTCGCGGCAGGAAATGCAGTGATGTCTTGGTAAAAAACAACCACTCTTGGTGGCAGTATCCCGGCAGAAAACCCAAAAATATCTCGGTAAACAACTGCTTTGGGGCACTCAGTAGCTCACGTAGAGCAGGTTTCTCATGTATAAAGGCTATGTCCTTGCCTCAGTGGCCCTAGATTCGGTTCCAACCTGAAGCCCTTTGCTGCATGTCAACTCCTCTCTCTTCCCCTTTCATGCCAACCAACTGTCCTATCAAATAATACAGTCAAAAGCCAGAAATAAAATCTTTCAAAAACTATCTACAGTAGAAACATACATAGAAAACAACCATATTTGGTGGCTAAAAAGCCACTGGAAGGTGCAGTAGTGACTCACTCAGAAACAACTGGTTTTGTTTTCTGTTGGTCTCAAACTGTGGTCTGCAGCTTGGCAGGCATCTTACCCAGGCATCACGTCATCCATTCTGTCCACCTCCCGATGACAGTCGGCTCATATCCTATGTCACTTAAGCGTTAATGTGATACAGATGAAATGTACATATAGCAAACATTTTCTTCTAGCAACTGGACTGGGAGGATAGGATAAAAAAGTGCGTCACTGATGTGGATAGGGTAAGGGCTACTTTATGTTTGAACTTTTCCTGAGATAAAAATTTTAGTGCATTCTCACGCTGTATTGATGTACAACATTGTAGATGCACTGGGACACTTGAGCATAAATCTGTAAATGTGGTTTTACGTTTTCATCTCATGAAAACATTCACATTCATACCTCATGAGAAAACATCAGAAGCAATGCAAATACACAGAAGCCAAAACTTTCACAAATTTGACTAAAGATCACAGAAGAGTAAACGCACCCACTGGATTCTCACTTTATCACAGACCGACTAACACAATTACATCATTGCCATAATAAGTGTGTATCTTTTGTCATGTCCCTCGTTGGGTGTAACTCGTAGAAGTTGTGATAATTTTGATCTCCGCTGTGTTTTCTTACTCCTACACTGCCCTGAAAGAAAAAAATAACACCCTCATCTGACCAATCGCAGAGAACGATAGTGAGATTGTCTCCATCCTTCATCGTAGGATGATCCTAAATCCACATCACATCTTTCCTCACACCCCCAGTTTTCACTTTAAGTTGAATATCACCACTCATTCTTTGCCGGAGCTTTAAAGCAGTGCCAGTGACCACCCACTCCAACTCTTATCCCCTCTTCTTCCCCTCTCCTCCAATGTCCATCAGTCATTGTTCCCTTTCCATCCTCCTCCTCTCCTCTCTTTCCTCTTCTTCTCCTCTCCGCTCCTCTCCTCACCCCCTCCCAACCCCTCGGCTTTGATCTTGATTTCTTACCAGGAAATATCTACCAAGGGGCCGTCCAGCTACAATAACATTCAATAAAAGAACACAAGGGTGGCCGAGACCGGACCACTGATAGCGCCACGATTTATGGGCCCTGCTTGCTTGTTTGCTACAACACCCAGGCGCTCACAAACAACAACAAATGCACACACACCTAGCTTTATTTTACCAAGCATACTGCCTTTTCTTATTTGTATTTATGAGTATCTTGTATTGTCTGTCTTTTGATTTTATTGTAATCAGCACGGTACTTGAGGCCTGATAAACCTGATATTCTCCTGGACGATTTAGATTTGTAGCCTCTTTCCCTGGAGTAAATTTCTTTGCTTTCTATTCTTTTAAACTAAAAATTAGTGCATGAAATGTAACCTTTATACGAGCCACTATATGGCTTGCACCTGCCCTTTAAGCCATCACAAGGTCATCTATCTTTCTTTTGTTGCAGTGCAGATATCTCAGTTGTCAACTCAATCACCAGAATTTAGGCCACATATGTTTCCACATACCACGGATCTGTTACATTTGCACGTTATTATGTAATGGATACGTTGTAAACGTATGTTGCAAAAACGTCGTGGTCAAAGTGTCGTTATGCTTTGGCACAAAAACCACTTGGTTATGGTTCGGAAAACATGTTTGAAATACCAGGTTTTTGGGACACAATCCTGGCAGCAAAAGCAGTGATGTTTCTGTAAAAAACAACTGCTTTTAGTACCACTATCCTCGCTGACAAGTCATTACAAAACACCAACATTTGGAGTCCAAATAAGCCGATGGAAACACACGGCAGTTTGCTACAAAACACCTATGTTTGGAGCCTAAAAAGCTGATACAAACACCCTGATGGATTGCTCCAAAACACCTAATTTGGAGCCCTAAAACGCCAATGGAAACCTCAATTGGTCATTACAAAACATCCATGTTTGGAGTCTAAAAAGCTGATGGAAAACCCCGACCTTGTTGCCACAAAACACCCAATTTGGAAAAGCTGATGGAAACACACAGACAGGTTGCTACAAAACACTCCCATTTAGGGCCTAAAAAGCCAATGGAAACACAACAACAGGCTGATAAAAAACACCTACATTTGGAGCCAAAGAAGCCAATGAAAACACCCTAATAAGTCACTACGAAACACCCAATTTAGAGCCCCAAAAAGCCAATGGAAACACACAGACTTCTGCTACAAAACATCCATGTTTGGTGCCTAAAAAGCAGTAGAAAACAGCAATGACTCACTAAAACACAACCGGTTTTGTCGTTTTTGGGTCTGGTTTGTTGGCAATCATCTCGCCTAGGTGACACACCATCCACCATCCATTCAACTCCCTGGTGACAAAGGCAGCTCATATATTACACCACTTTAGAGACATTGAGTATCTCAATGCTGAATACAGACGTACCCCCAGTATGAACCTTTGCCTTTCATACTACCATATGTCTACTCTTGATATGGTCCTTTACTAAATTATGTGTTCATATCCAAATGTTCTATATTTATGGGCACTTTTCACATCTCATCATCTCTTTCCTGACAAATTGATACAGTGGTGGGGGTAAAATTTGCTATTTTAAATTTGGGGGATAAAGATGATCACGTTCAAAGATGTTGATACCTGGCACAGAATTTCTGCCATCGGCAACTTCACTCAGAAGTGCCTCTTTGTGTTTCAAGGTTCTTGTTTCAGCAGAGAAACTTTACGCCTGACATCTTGGATGGGCTTTGTTCCTTGATGCTGTAAAAATAAAAGCACTCGCTTTGGCTGAAGCAAACTACATCAAATCAAACACAGGCTGGGCTGTAGTTGTTGTTGTTGTTGACACTTGTCTCAATCCCCTTTGTTCCAATGTCCATATCACCCGCCCACCGCACACTGACGCCTGTCCAAACAGGACTACAAATGGCTGCCGTCCCGCACTCTTTAACATGGTGTGGGACCGTGCACCGCTCCTCAGTCTGCTCTGGAAATTTACTGTGACCAACGCTGTCCGACCCGGACAAGAAAAGACAGCGTCCCCTTATGCCTCGACCCCTAAGGGCTGGAACCGAGTGTGACGCCGCTACCCACAAACCAGTGGGGTATCAGCCCCACTGCGCCTACACTCCCTCGACCGGAGCGGAGCGTTGCTGTTACGGGACGCACCTTTGGGATTCGTTTCCTGTCCCGCTTGCAGCCCCGCGCGGTTATCTGCTCAGGGCCAGGGAGCAGGGACAAGCGTGGGTCTGAGGGGTTGGACTGGGGTGGAGGGGGGGGCAGCACCGATCCATTTTAGGACGGTGAGGGATCATCATTGTCTCCCGTCTCACCCTGTCACTTACCATTACCCAACCACTGGCTGACATCCTGTGTATTCCTATGTGTGTGATTCCAGAAAAACAGTACAGGATGTGTGGTCTTGGCATCGAAGTCGCACACGCGCACTTTACAAGTGAGCACACACTCTCTCTTTCTCACAAAACACACACTCTCCATACACAGACACAGTGTCACCACTACAGGCGCTTCTCAGCAAACCTACACATCGGATTGTGAGTGGTACAGCTCTTGCTAGCAGACTGTGTGTGGGAGGGACAGAGCCACAGGCGCTAAGTGTCTCTATAGCCCATGTGAAATCACATGTAGGCTGCGATGAGCCTCCAACCATACCAGGCACAATCACATGGAGAAACAGAGGGAGAGGGAGCTTTAGAAGACCACCAAGGATAGCAGCATGGCACAGGATGCCTGGGCTGTCTTCATGTTAAGGCCTTTTTCTTCACTGTTCCAAAGTATTCACCACTTAAAACAGATTAAGAGCTTGGGGAATAAACAGGCCCGATGCTACGAAGTGGGGAAACACAGGAGGAGGGTTTCGGGAATTAGAGAGCAGGACGAAAGGGAAAGAAGCCTTTCAGGAGATAACGCCTCGAGAAGCAATCAGGATTGTTCCAATATTAAGGCGCTTGTGATGAAACAGATGAGTGGATGAACAAAAGGGGGGTAGAAGAAAGACACTTGGATTGCTTCATGGGAAAAGGAGCTACTTTTTTTGTAATTTGCGATCTTCAAAAGCTCAGTTTTGGACTCAAATGAATAGATAAAATTGTCGGTGTCCACTGTAGTTTTTGTTTTGCTTGTTGTACAACTGCATCTGTTAACTTCGTATTTGAACTACAGACCACAATCCAGAGGAAGCCCTCAGGCGATACGGTCAACCTTCCTCTGTTCACTTTGGCTTGTTCTAGAGATGGAGGAGGTGGACGGTCTGAGTGTGATGAAGCTTTGCCGGCATGTCCACATCTTCTTCCTCCGCATTTTCCTATCCAGTGTTGTGTCTGCGGGGACAGAGAGGGAGAAATGCATCAGATTAGACTCCCATGCATCTGATTAGTTCCTGTGGGATAGTGATGTAATGGTTTGCCATTTTTGGCCTCTTATTAGTCCGGATATAAGCCTGCACTGCCCACTTCTAATATAATGGTTATGATGCTGTTTTTTGATAACATGGGCCCTTTAATCACACAAGTATTGATGGAAATGTAAGAAATTAAACATAATGAAGTCTGGATATGAGGAAAGAGCAGAGCTGGCTGGTGTTATCCTCACTGAGTCAATAATTTTCTTCATTAGGACATCTCAGATGGCATTATATCACAGCCACTTATCACAAGCACATAACTGTATTTGAATCAATATGATTATTCGTTGTCACTTGAAATTATTATTGAGCTAGTTTCATCAGTAAAAGTTAACAGATAACAGCATGAAGACACTAGGTGGAGCACTTTCAAGGTCTGCATGGTCATGAAAGTGATCAACTGTGATTCTTCACATAGAAACATACAAGAGGGAAATTAATTATGACTCCCAAAGACCATTTTGTTTGAAAAACGTAAAATCACCAAACTTAAAATTCAGTTTTACGCTCTGCCTAGATAAGCTGAAACTAAAGATTACATTTTGAGGAAACCTGATGAAAGTATTCAGCAGTTCATGTGTCAGATTCTGGGTCAAGTTTCGATGAATTCAGCAGCTATAGTTGATGCTAAGTTGTTTCCTACTGCAGCAATATAGCGTTCAGAATTTGGCTTCTTAACATGATAAATAGTGTATGTTACTATGCAATTAAATTAGCCTGGAAACTCCAGTAGGCATGTCACAATACCTGGCATTTAGAAGTCAAAACCAATACCAGTAAAAGTCCATGATTCTCAATACCAAATTCGATACCACGGAAAAAAAACAACAAAAATTAAATGCCATGTATTTAAACTTGCACTCCTTTATCAAAAACATTTAATTTAATTTAATTTTAATCATAAATCCCTGGTGAACTGCCTCAAACCCAAAAAACTAGTCTACATTTTACATTTACACCATAAATAGATGCAGAAAAGGAATAAATTGGTGCATGAATACTCACCAGAATGTAGGAAATCAAGTGTTTAATGCTCAAAATTTTCTGTCGGAGCACAGCCAAACCCGCCTTTTCATACATGTTTCATACATGTATGAAACAAATATGAGGAAACAAACATTAACATATGTCGCCTACAGTATATTGACATATTTCTCATCCGTTGTCATTGTTGTTCAACACGTGCACTCGTGTGATGTGACGGTTGGTCTTTGTGGTCTGCTATTATCCCGCCTCCTCTCCATTGTGATTGGGCAGCAGGGTAAAAAGTGACAGTGATATGCGCACATTCTTAACCTGAAGCAGAACTTTCTTTAAGAAGAAGAACTTGTCAAACTGCCGGTGTTTGTAGCAGAGTGTAAATATGTGGAGCCCCTGTTGCAAAAAAATTAACAAAATACACTTTTGTTTTTGACCGGTCAAGTGGAGTTGTCGCTCCATCTTCCACTTCCTTTTGTGCTGGTAGGCGTTCGACTTCTTCGTTCGGCATTTAACAGCAGATCGGAACACCTGTAGGCACATTTGCTGCCCCGCCAGGTGCAGAAGAATTGCATCCCCAGTGAAAAATAGAATTTTGGCATTGACTTGGTACCAAAATACTGATCTCTTGACATCCCTGGATTCCAGTGTTTGTACATCAAGGAACACTGAGGGCATGTTTTAAAAGAAACCTTCAAATAAGAATGCACAGTGGTAAAATAAAAGACAACTTTACACCACATCTATAAGAACATACTTATAAATTATAATTCAAAGAGTAAAATTGTGGCCCAGACTTCTGGCTTGAGTCCAAATGAACAGTGTTAGCATCACCCACTCTAAACCCAGTTAAAGTTGCACCACAAACTTTTGACTCTGTGTGAACTTATGTTGTGGTCAGCTCGCTCTCAGACAGACAGCACCGCCATGGGATTTGACAGAAAGGGTCAAAACCGGGTCGGATCGGATCGCTGCCAAGAACCTCTGATGAAGCTGGGAGTTTTTAAAGCAGCCACACACTCGCGTCAACAAAAGAGAAAAGACAGTTGGAAAGTGCGGGGGAGGCTGAGTGAGCAAACAAAGTGGATGCTGCTGTTAATCCCTCATCGATTCAGTCATGCTTTTTTTCTTTCCTTGAATCTGTGGGCATCGGGGATCTGCGGAAAACACAGCCATCTTTAAAATAACATTTAACTAAGTTGCCATAATGATGGTGACGATAATGGGGAATGCCACTGGCGAGCGCGGTGGGCGTTATTGTGCCTTATTGGCCCCCCTACTGGTTTGATTTGCACAAAAGATGTGAGAGGGAGGAAGATGATTACCATAACAAACACACACTTGCAGACGCACTCTTCCCCAGGGAAGTGTCAGTCTAAGTGGGAGAGTATGTTGACATTTATAACCATCTGGGGGGGACATGGTCGCTATTTCTCAGCTGTTTAACTTCAATTAGGGAAGGACGGGCAGAGAAGGAGGGTGCAGAGGGAAGAGGGAGGAATGGGGACGACTTGTTACTGAATGGTTAAGTGGCGGCAGAATGGGCGCTAAGGGGGGAAACACATTTATGGGTGTCTCCTAAAGAGTTTGCATTGTGCCCCGGCCTTTGTGGCTTCACATTGATGGAGGACCGCTGATAGCTATAGGAGATTATGTATTGACGGAGGATGTTAATGTGGATCTGGACCTTTTTTTTTTTTTTTTTGCAAAGAGTGATTACATTGGCGAGGCCTCACACTGCCGGGAAGTTACATCCATTCACCTGAAAGCCAAACAAATATCTCAGACCTTTCTTTTTTTAAGGTCAGTGTCATAAAACGTCGCCCGGCACTCTAAAAATTGAGATGGTAGATCCTGGGGGACTGGACCGAGAATGAAAGACGGACAGAGAAGAAAAAAAAAACCCACCCATAATAAAATGATGAGGAGGGAAAAAAGGTCCTATTGGACAGGAAATAAAGTGTGCTGTCAGTCAGTCGCCGCGGCACTGCCGGAGTCACGTCTCCCAGGTTATTGCTTATTGTTTACTCCCCTCTGAAAAGGTTAGAGGTCATGGCGACCACATCTATTTTTCTCTCCCACCCACTCGCCCCATTCTTCTCCGAGCACAAGGAGGAACAAAGAGCGACGGCGAGGGCGGCGGAGGGAGAGGGATGGGGTGTGTGGTTGGAGGGTGAGTTGGTGGTGGCGGCGGCAGCAGTGGAGGTGGTGGTGGTGGATGAGGGGGAGTGGAATTAGAAAAAAAATATAGAAAGGGAGAGCAGCGATCAGACAGCGCTGATAAGGAGAGGAGGCGGGGGCGGGGTGTTGCTGTGAGCTTTTGGGGGGTGGGGGGGCAGCGGCGGTGGCAGGAGGATGGTGGTGGTGGCGGTGATGGGGGGGTGATGTGTGTATTCAACTCCGGGCTGACTCCTCTTATGCTAATACAGCCAATTTCCTCTTTTATTTCATTTCTGGAGCCGAAATCTGCGATCTGCGATAAGGTTGCCGTGGCGACCGCCTGTTCCCCGGGCGGATGCGGGCAGCCGTGTGATGGAGATGTGTAAGTCGGCGGGAGCAGCAGGGAATGAATAATTTAAAACTCCACCAAGCTGGAGAGATAAGAGAGAGCAGGGCTGAGGCCTCTCTCTCCTCTCTCTCTCACACACACACACACACACACACACACACACACATGCACACACATCTCTCCCTCACCCTTCCCCACAATCCATCTCTCCACCTCACCCCGTCTAACTCTCAATCCCTCCTTCCCTGTGCTCTCTCCCCCTCCCTCTCTTTCACTTTCTATTTCTCTCTCCGGACATCTAAGGCTTCATCCTCCAAAGCAAGCTGACCTCCAAGGTCAAGGGCATGATGGGTAATTGAACCGGCGGTTTGGGGCGGCTGGGATCGGGCCTACGGATGATACAGCAGAGAGTGGATGATGGTGGTGGTGGTGGTGGTGGTGGTGGAAGGGCCTGTGCACACTTGCTCCGATCCAATCCGCCGTCTCTCCTCCTCCTCGATTTTTTAAACGTGATGAATCCCGCGCCCCGGCTGCCAAGTGTGCGAGCATTCAGTGAACTTCGTATACTTCAAGTTAAGCCCACTTGGCTCGTGTCATTCTCACATTAGTCACTCGAACAACAGCCGCTCTCCAGCGCACAATGGCCCCCGACACTTGAATGTAACACATGCTTGGAATAGCTGAGTGTTCCAGCTCAATGGCGCTCCTGTGTAAACACCGCCGAGGCTTCACGGTAACTTGATGTCCTGGGATGTGTGTGTTTTTGTGTCTGGCATCAGGGCGTGGTCAGGTACAGGTGAGGCGGTCGGTTGTTACAAGAAACTATGCGTGATTAAAACTGTAAATAAAATAGTCTGTTGCTGATTTATTCAGTGTGTTTGAGTGTGTTCTGTCGTTCACTTGTGTATTTTTAACATGACTGAGGATAAACAAACTCTGACTGTGATTGTGGTGCCAACCAGTAGTGGAAAGTAATTAGGTGTCTTGGCGCAGGTACTGTGTGTGTACTTGCACTACAAGTATTACCACCTCTACTTTGGCACATACTGTACTTTGCACTCGATGACATTCTTTAACTGTTGTAATTACTTTAAAGATTTTACTTACAAAACACATCTTATAAAAGCTGTAGTTTGAGCCAATTAACTGTTTAACGCAGCAGTAATTTTAAACACTGGTGTAAGGTAGTATCTTCCGTCTAAACGAGCATCTCGTCACATGATCAAACATAGACTTTACATTGGACAGCATCAACATACTGGTCATGCTACCCATATTTGCTTTAATGTGTATGACAAAGTTACCAAAGAAAATAGGAAAGAATTCTTTTAATTGAATATATATTTTTCAATAGTTTGATTATAGTTTTTGTATTTGATGTAGAATTTTGTTACGGATTGTTACTGACAATTTTACGGGCATGAAAAGCAAATGGCACCACTTTTATTTTAACCTGAAGTCTTCTTTGAACATAGTCGTATTTTTGAAGTGGCAATTTTAGTCACTCACAGGGGCCGATGTTTCTCCGAACTCTCAATGGGCCCCGTTGCAACTGCACTGTCCAAATTTCCGCCCCTGACAATAATCCAAGAAAATAATCTATGTAGTGAGACTTGAAATGATAATGAGTACTTACACAAGCATGCTGACAATACCTCCATACTATAACTTAAGTCATAGTTGTATTGTACTTGTATTACTTTTATATTGTTGTATTGCTTACTGTATTTTTCTGATTGTCAACAAAATCCCATGAAATGTCCAACCCAGCAACGAAATGATCCTCTGTGCCATAGAGCTCCATTATTGTCCCTTGAATACACACCACGAGCCACACTGTTGCACACGGTGTCACTTTATTACAATAAAATACACACTGCAGAATATTTTCAATCCCACGTGTACTCACTGTCCTGCTGGGAAAAGTCACAAGAGCAGCAAATTTGAGGCTGAACGTTGTCAGAAACATCTGCTATAAACAACAGTGCCCAGATGTTTTAGGATATCAATCAAGGTTTTCTTAAATAATCTATGACTTCAGAAGTTTCTCGCAACTTCTGAGATTTTGAATCTTTAAAATTTTTAGTGTCAAGTAGGTTTTCCCAGACACCAAAGTAAATTCCTTGTACGTGAAAATCTACTTGACGATAAACTGCATTTTGATTCTGAAATGAATGAACGAAACTGTATATTTGTGACTTGTTTTTAAAGACTTTTATGACTTAAGAAGTTGGAAAAAATACACCCAGAGGAGCCTGAAAACACTAGAGCTGCAACGATTAATCGATTCATCGATTGGTTGTCAACTATTAAATTAATTTGCAACAAATCTTACAATCAACCGATTGGTTGGAGTAATTTTTTAAACTGAAAATCTCCGGGTTGTGGACAAAACAAGACATTTGAGGACGTCATCTCGGTCTTCGGGAAACACAATGACATTTTATAGATCAAACAGCTACTCAGTTAATCGACAATTAAAATAATCCTTAGCTGCAGCCCTTCAATACAGCAGAATGCAAAACCTGTTGCTGTTTCACTTAGAGGTTACATTTAAAGTTTGGTTTGACTGAATGCACTCCACTGCTGCTACAACTTTTATTTTTCAGCCAAAGATTGAACAAATAATTCTCTGGGTTTTATTTGGAAAATTATTTACGAGATACACAAAGCTACTAAATAAAGTTGATGCCAGTGAAGGGCAGGTGGGGTCATAAAAGCAGGCAGCAGTTTATCACTTAAAAAGTCTCGCAATAAACTCCAATGTGACTGATATGCGATGGCGTGCGAGGATCCTGGAGGGGGATTTTTCTTTTTAATTCAGCCTCTCTGGAGGCGATCATGCAGGCCAGTGGCTCGGCCACTCAGCTGGTCGGGGCAGGCGTGTGTTACGTTACATCCTCGACTCCTGCCTGTCTGGCCCGCCAACTCTGTTTTCATTCCACAGCCGCAGCATAAGGCTTTATCGCCATGGAGATAAACCAGGGTTATAAACACCCAGCGGGTCACGTCCAGGTGAGGGGTTCACGGCAAGGTGTGGCTGGCCGACGCCCGCCCACACTCCCCTTCCTCCTTCCTTCCCTAGGTGGAGGGACCTGTCCTAAAAAGACACAAGCGGAGGGGAAAATCAGAACAAAAAAGCTGATTCATAAACAAGCCACACAGGGCGCCCGCACAGGTAATCTCAGCCCAAGCGTGAAGCCTTCATCCCTGTGGCGCCAGGAGGCAGCTCACCCCGCCAGGACGCACACACACACACACACACACACACACACAAAGTTGTGAGAAAAACCTTAAAACAATTCACATTAATGCATCCTCACCCTTGATATTTAAACAACTTAAAATAATCTTTAAAGAGGCATTTATATATTTCAGCAAGCTTTTAAAATTCAGTCGCACGTCGTCTCTCTGAACACCATCCTCCATCTGAGCAGAAGATCTGAGCCCACATCCTCCAAGGTCTTCACATCAAGGGGATAAGAAACTTGTTTTGTCTGCCAAGTGCAACATCTCACATTCCTCCATCTGACCCGTCCTGCTCACGACGAAATGCACAGAACGACACGTACAGCTCCGGCAACAAACACGCAAACAAACTGCAAAAACATCCAAACACCCAGGTTCCTTTCTCTTCCTGCACAAAACACCTGCAGCTCCTCCGCCCGACACATGGTGGCACTACGTACTTAGTGGAAACCTGCAGCTCTGGGTTCCCTCCATCCTGCCTTGAACATGGAGTCCCACCAAGCAGAACAGGGGTAAACACACACACACACATATACACACACACACACACACACACACACACCTAGCAGATACTCCAGATTACATTGATAATACCAAAAATATTGGCCCATAGAAATAATACAACACAGCGATAACAGAATGCTATCTGGTTTGATCGTGATACCACAACTAAACACAAGCAGAATATCAACTCTCGCAAACAAGAAATAAGAAACTGGGCCCCCCTCACGTCACTGAAATGACAAAATAAAACAACACCCTCCATCTGACACAAGTGAAACCCAGTAGCTCCACACACACACACACACACACACCCACACACACACACACACACAAAATACGCTGCCGTCTTGATGTCCCTGATGAGAATTACAGTGAATTTCCAAGTAAAAGTGGTGTTGCAGCTCCTCTATGTGAAGCCAAGCAAATAGAGCAGTTTTAAGAGGCTTTCAGGGGCTGCGTGTGAGCAAATATGATTTCATTAAACAGGATATGAGCTCTTTTCTGATGGCTGTTAATCTAGATTAAGGTTTGTCTGCATATTCACAAATAGATGTTGGGAAGAATCAAGCAAATTAAATACACCGCCAGTCGCCAAATCTATTCAAACAGGGTCAAAATATAGAGGAATTTCTGCTCTTTATTCAAACATTATTATCTCTTTAATTAAATCATTCCCAAATTATTTCTCTGTTAAAATTGTAATCTATATAAAGGAATAATAATAACTTTAATATATTTGTTTTAAATGGGGAGATTTGCCTGCATGGGATGCACATCAATCTGTTTTTTTTTTTTTTTTTGAAAGGCACTGGTAGATTTACATTTGTTTAATTATGGGAGCTCGCGATCGTCTCTATCTGAACTGCGAGTGTGGAAAAAGAATTGTAGGGCCTCAATTAAATCTGATGTTAATTAAATCTGATCTTGTTTTGTGTATTAATCAAGCGGCAATTTTAATCTAGTGAATACACAGACTGTAATAAGAAATGTGGATATAGAGGGAGAGCAAGAATTATTTTAATTTCATGCTTGTGATGAATGTTTTTTTGTCACATTTTATTTAGCTGACTTGCATTAGTTCCTAATCTCCCCTCCCCCCCCCCCCTCCTCCTTTTTTCCTCTGTGTCTCTTTATGCAATCTGAGCATCAGATTCATCCAGTGCTAAATGTCTGCACACATATAAAGAGAATGTGAAACAGCCTGCATGAATAGGCCTACATTCAATGAGGTGTCTTAATAACTTCTGGTGAGTTATTATGTGGAGAACTCTTCTATGGCGAGGCTTTTTTAAAATTAATATTGATGTGTGAGGGCTAATATTTCATTTATTTCCCCCCAAAAGAGCGCAAAGAAAGGAGGCTTGTTCACATGTAAGTGCTGCTACTTTTTATCCTCCGCCTCATCTGCATTTCTGTTTGTGCAACCACCTCCGCGCGCATGTGTGTGAGCGTTAATTATGTTTACATCAGCATTAAACGGCGCCCTTATCAGATGTACTATTCCTTTTCAGAGGCAGGTTCTTGGTAGAGTGACACCAGAGATAAGTGGGAAAATTTACTCTGTGGTCAGCAACTCTTTCCACAGATACACACATTTTTATTTCCTCTGGTTATTTTAAGCAAACGTTCCTCCTGAATGCAGAGATAGGCGAGGGAAACACAACCTCTATCCAAACCACATTAGGCTAATTAACAAACTCATTTAAAGCCGGAGAAATATTGATTGCCATACATTTGGAGACGTAGAGGATGGAGGCGGCGGCGGCGGAGAGGGGGGGAGGAGGAGGAAGTCAGGGGAAATAAATAAATAAGAGTCTGGCAGGTGTATGTAAATTGTTTGTTGGCAATGGAGAAATTTAAATTACAGTTCAATCAGAGAGGAGGAGAGAGGGGGGAAGAGAGTGGTGAGCACCCTGTGATTTCCCGTCTCCACGCTTAGTTGATATTTCACTGGGTGAGGATTGAGCGCTACGGGTGCATTTCACACCCTGAATGAGAAAGGCAATCTCGCTCAGCCGACTAGAACAATAATTAGAATGGAGATTAAATAAAAATAATTAGAAAAAGTTCATCTAGTTTTGATGTATTAATTATTCCGCCCCTGCTTTATTCCAAGTCTAATTATCTGCTTCAGTGAAAATGCCAAGATTTTCTGTGAGTCATAAAAAATTACATTCATGTAATTATGTCAGCAATTTGGGGGGAAGTCAGCTAAGCAGAGCGTCGGCTCTCTACTCCCCCCCAGTTTAAAGTAAGTAACTTCTAACTACTTATAACTTATAAGTTAATACAGTCCCTTTCAAGCCAGGGGTATAAATAATAGAATGCAATGGGAGATTATTTACTCTTTAAATGAGGAGCTGCTCTCTGTGCTCTCCCAGCTCCCCGACACTTCCCGCCTTCACACTCACATGCTCGCACATCACAATGAAAACAAGACGAGTTTTTATCCATTCTTGGTCAGTAGATAATAATTTGCATATAAATGGAAATATTTATTGTGACAAAAAAAATAAGGAAAGGGAGATGTAGGAAGTAATATGCTCATTTTTCAAAAACTCATGGGGCCCAACTGTGATATCTGTATTTTAGGAGTCAAGCAGTTTAAAAAATAAGACGAACTGAATCTAAAAAAAAAAAGAAAAGGAGAGAAAGAATAAATAAATAAATAAATAGCGGGAGAAGAAAGGGAGAGGGGAGCCAAGGGAACCTTTTAAGATGTTTACTACACAAATGGAGTCTCCAGAGAAGACAGCGTCCTGATGAAATATGAGAGATAGCTGTCGACATTCTGTACTTTTCTCCTGGCTGTGTAGATGGAGGCAGGCAGGCTGGAGGACTAAGCTGTAATGACTTCCCTTCCTCTACCTGACTCACCGGGGGAAACCAATAAAGTTACAAAAATAAACTTTACAGATGTGAAAAATGTATTACCAAGATAGGAAATAGGTGACTACACTTGAAAAGAAAATCGAATATAGAAGGTGTACCTAAGAAAAAAAAAGGTTCAAAAAATTTGAATGCAAATGTAAACACACTTTACATTTATTTTATTCAGACTGTAAAGTGATACATAAAAGTGTGAATATCTTTAACATTTTTTTTGTGATAAGTCACACAAGGTGGCATGGAAATGCAAACCTTGGCTTACACAGTAATCAGTCAGACCAGGCACTTTGAAATGCAGAAAATACAGAATTTCATGTTCAGGGAGGCTGCATGAAAATACATGGTGCAAACATGTTAAACGGGCTTTCATTGAAGTCAGGTTTGTTAGTTTTGTGTCTGCTCTTTTGAAAGTTAAATTACCATTCATAAGCACCTTTTAAATGGGTGAACTACAAAGCATTACAATAAGAAAGTGCAGACTTTCTCTTGCCTTTTCTCTCCAACGATACTGTTTGGATTCATTAAATTATAAGCAGTGTGGTGCAATAGCTGTGTGCACTGCTGCTGGGGCTCCTGTGCGGAACCAATATGCATTGAAATAAAAATGTATGTACACAGTGCAGATGTGATTGTGGAGGTGTGGGATGCATGTTAGCCTAAACTGATTGAAATCGATAGGAAACAGGAAGAGGTGTAGAGTATTACGTAGTCAGTCGTTCTGGTACAGCAGAGATGTTAGCGTGCTTGCTCCCCATGTAATGGCTTCACATGAGCATACATACATATGAAGCCCCACAGCAGCGAGCTCTGAACAGATAAGGGCTAAAGCTCTTTGACTTTCTATTTCCTTCTCAGAGACCCAGAAGAGACTTCCAGCTGCCGGGGGTTCCTGTTGCCATCGTTGTGATATTGTTTCCATTTTCTTGATTCAGACGTTTGTCCCAAGTTTGTGAGGGTGATTTCACAGTCAAACAGCGGGTTGTTTAGATCAGATTCACATGTTAATGGAAAAGTTTTGACAGCAGCCAACATTTTGTGGTAGTATTCAGCGGTTTCAAATGTGACCATTTGCCTGTCTCTGAAACAGCACTAAGACTCATGGGACATGCAGATGGAAAGGTTTTAAAAAAGGAAGATTTTATTTGTGCTAGATAACATGATTTGTTTTGTTTTTTCAACATTAGACCATTTTTGGGACCATAAATAAAGAAATAAATTCATATATTAAAAAAATTCAGAAAAAAAAAACCACACTGTGTCCAAAACAGCATTTAAACAATCATGGGACATGGAAATGAAAAAGGTTTTAAAAAAGGAAGATAATATTGGTGCAAGATAACAGTATTTCTTTTTTACGTTATACCATTTTTGGGACCATAAATGAAAAAATAAATAAATTCATACACTAAAAAATTCAGATTTTTTTTTCACTCATACATTGTCTCTGCAACAGCACTTAGACAATCATGGGACATGGAAATTGAAAAGGTTTTTAAAAAGTAAGATAATATTTCGTGCTGGATTTCAGTATTTTTCATGTGTGACCCTTTTTTTAGGACAAAAAAAAAAAAAAATACAAAAAAACAAAAATTCCAGACTTCTAGTCATGTTTTGTCTTTAAAACAGCACTTTGACAACCATGGGACATGCAAACGGAAAATATTTTTAAAAAGGATGCTAATGTTTTGTGCTAGATTTTGGTGTTTTTGTTTATTTTTTATTTTCTTTATACATTAGACCCTTATTTGAAACCATAAATTGAAAAAAATCAGAAATTTTTTTTACTCATACATAAACTCTAAAAAAGCACTTAGACAACCATGGAACGTGCAAACTGAAAATATTTTTGAAAAGGACGCTAATGTTTGTGCTAGATTTCAGTATTTTTTATATTTCAGCATTTTCAGGACCAAAAATATGTAAAAAAAATATATATTTTTTCCAGATTTTTACTCTTGTCTGTGAAACAGCACTTACAGACAACCATGAGACAGGTCAATGGAAAATAATTGAACAGACAGAGCAAACATTTTGAGCTAATTTTCAGTGTTTTTAAATGTGTCAGGACCAAAAATTTGCAATTTTTTTTCTATTGCTTTTACTGGTGTATTTTAGATGAAGGTTTTGAAAAAGAAAGCAAATATTTTGTGCTACATTTCAGGTTTTTTTGTAATATTTAACCCGTTTTTAGGACCAAAAATGTACAAAAAAAAAAAAAAAAAAAAGTATTAAAATTATTAATAAATTGTTCTAGACTTTTTTTGTGTCTTATCCCTTAAACACCACCTAAACAATCAGAGGACATGTGAATGACAAAAAGTTTTGAAAAAGGAAGTTGCCGTTTCAGGTTACGTTTAACCATTTTTTATGGACCAAAAAATATATATTATTGAAATTATCAATATCTTTTTTAGGACATAGGACACGTGAATGACATTTTTTTTTTTTTTTTAAAAAAAAAAAAAGAAAGCTAATATTTTATGCTATTTTAGCACTTAGACAGTCACAGACATGAAAAATACATAAGGGTTTGAACAAGAAAACTATTATCTGCCTGATTTTAGTATTATTTATTTATTCATTTATCTTTACTTTCGACCTTTTTTCACTATCTATTTTTTCTGGACATATACTCACATCTTGTCTATGAAACAGCACTTAGACAATTATGGGACATATGAACAATGTATGAAGGTTTTGAAAAAGGAAGCTAACATTTTGTGCCAGTTTTCAGTGTTTTTAAATGTGTTTTCCGGCCAAAAATATACAAAATAGAAGACTTTTACTTGTCTTGTCTCTAAAGAAGCACTTCGGCGACCTTGAAACACGAAAACGGTCCATTGAAATGTTTACGAATGCAACTCTCAGTTCTACTTTACAAGTGGGCGAATATATTGTCACTTCAAAAACAAACTAACTTTCAAAAATGCAAAATGAATGAGTCACTTGTCCAAGATAAATCTACAAAGGCTTTTAATGTGTGTGCCCTGCGTCATGTCAGTGTCACACACAGGTTAATATCTGATATTTCACAAAAGATCAATATTGCCCTGATGTGTGTACAGATTGATAGGTTTGGATATGAGACGTGCACCATTCAACTGTTAGCACATTTGCATTAAATATGGGACATGTGAAAAGCATTTGTACAACAGAACTGTGCATTTCAGAGCTCTATTTTCTCATCCTGTTCAGCCTTGTACTTTCTCATTTGGTTTCTTTCTTTCGGCCCTCTATCTGTGTCTTGCATCTGCTGAGGAGACACCATGTAGAAGTGGTGGTTATCAGGCCCTGATCAATGCAAGCAGGAAACATACTGATTAAAATATGAACAGACCGCAGAGAGGAAAAAAATATGGCCACACACACACACTCACACACAGAGGCAGTCCAAGCTGCTAAAGTTTTATGAGATATTTGTCTTTTTCTTTGCAAATATAATTCGTGTGATTGAATTTCACAGTATGACCACATGCGGGAGAATTCACTTTTAATATATGAACAAGTCAGAGTGTTATTCCTTCTCTCAGTCAGCAGTGAGTCAATAAGAAGACAGACGCACGCACAAAAACGTCCAATTTACAAGTGGTCCATTTGTAAAAGCTGATATTTGCGCTCACACGAGTAACTTCTGATGTTGGTCGTCTTGCTTTGAGAAGCAGTGGAGTGTGTACAGGTCTCCTCTGCATTGTGAAATAGCTGTAACGTAGGTGAGTTTTTAAATGAGTCCAGAAGCTTAACTGCACTTCCACCACCATTGTTAAAGTTCCAAACATTGGCTTTAGGCTGGGTACAAAATGTCCGACTGAACGAGCTGTGAAACGACTGCTACGCATGGTTTTGGGGGAAAATGTGCCCGATGACACGCTGTAACTGTAAGCAACACTTTACTTAATTTGTTGTTTATTGCATTTTCCAATATGTGCAGTTAATATGTTGCACTGTTCCCACATGCCATTCAGGGACTTGTTTGTACTGGTGTAATGTCTGTTTGTCAAGTTTATGTTGTTTGTATTTCATGTCCGTTGTCCTTTTGCAGTCGGCCTATGTATTGTACGTATCGAGGCAACACACAAGTTCTCAAACTGTTAATCAACAACAGACTGTATGTACGCTTTCTTTAAGTTATTTATTAACAAAGAAAAATTCACTGGATTCAGATACTGAGGGCGTTGGTATGGTTGTTTGGTACTGTGCCAGAGTGCGATTGGGTCCTCCAGTCCCTTGCCTCTTGGCTTTCTCATTAGTAATGTTGGTTTGTATCCGAGTACATTTGCGTTATCATCGACGTGACATTTTTATTGTGCTACTGTTCGGAAAGTGGGGCAGCAGACGGACACTGCTACCCCGGGTATGTACCGTCATCAGCAGGGACCAACGGAGCAGCAGGGCGAAGCTCAGCTCCTTGCTGGAGGGTAGCCGCTGCTGTTGGGTGTGGAACTCTGTGCCTCTCCTTGAAGCTCCGACTGCAGGTTGAAACATGGTCTGTTCACACGGCCAGTTATAAAGGCATCAGTATTAAATGGAAACTGTTTTCTATTCGGGCGGCACGGAGGTGCAGTGGCTAGCATTGTTGCAAGAAGGTTTAGGGTTTGGGTCTTCCTGGGGCTGGGGCCTTTTTTAGTTGACTTTGCTCCACTCATACCCATTTTCCACCATCATAGAACTAATCCCCACACCTTATCTTGATCTGTTCAGTGCTTTTCGGCCAAAAATTAATTGGTTCAGAACCTGAAAAGTTGGATCTCAACTGGCTGCATCTCTGGCTGTGTACTGTGATGACATCGGTTGGCGTGTCATATTCTATGGATTGAAAGAAGGGGATGGAGAAGTCAAGAGAATCATCAAGGAAAAGTGGTCTTATTAACAACTGGTTCATGCTTGTTTTTTGGGTCAAAACAGATATCGGTATTACCAGAACAAAAGTTCATGTATAATCAGTATAATCCACAATTATGCTGCTACTGTTTACTTTCATTGTGTATTGCGCAACGCCTCCGTTGATTACCAACCATTGACTACAATAGTTGCAGGTTGGTTCCCTAAATAGCACCCAGGTTCCAAGAATTCTGAACGGTACCAGTTCAAGAACCAGAGCTAATATGGTGGAAAAGGGGCAAAAGTGTTGGCGTGGGTTTTCTCCAAAGACAATTTGTGACTGTAAATTGCCCGTAGTTGTGAAAGGTTGTCAGTATCTAAGTGTCAGCCCTGTGAAAGTTTGGGGGGGCAGGGGCTATAGATAATGAATTAATGTTTAATAACTGGTTAAAAAAAATCCTTGTAGTCACGTTAAAAAGCACTCCACTTCCATGTTTTGGTACAATTAACATAAATTGTACCAGATCATTGTTTCAGTTGGACCCAGCATACCGTGCCTGGGTATGGTAGTCAAGTGAACTTGGATCTGGGCCCTGATGTGAAAGCCACCTCGAATTTGATTGCTCCTTTTTTCTCTGTTTGAAATCAATGCAAATTACATGTCAGTGTACACTGGCTATCTTTGGGTTTTAGAGTTTTGTAGAATAAATGAAACAAAGCTGATAGATTAGACGTGCAGACATGGCAGGAAATAATAAGCAGCGGTTGGGCAACATGCGTAAATCTGACAACTCAAACATGATGACAACACATTTAAAAAAGAAAGGGTACACATGATTATGGTTAGAGAGGAGAATATGCAGCTGTAATTCAGAAACAGACTTGACAACCAGTAGCATTTGGATGAATGTATTTGAAAATTTTAGCTTTGATGAAAACACACTTGACCACCAACTGGCTTTGGATAAAAGCGCTATTAAGATGCAGCTGTTTACCAGTTACCATTCAAACACACCACAGAACTACTACAACACAAAAACCCAGCACAAACATGGAGATGGTTGTGTAGCAAGTCTTCACTGTGGCAGCCAACAGTCACCTCTGAGGCCGCTTCAGCTTCCTCATGGGAATGTCAGAATGTGTACGCAGGTAGATGTTTGTGCAAACATGTGTGGGTATGTGTATGTTACCTATTAACCGCATTAAGATGCAGATTAAAGGAGGGAGCAGTACAAGCCCTGGTCAGTAAGTTGTGTTGACTTACCTGCGGCCTCCAGCAGGCACTCGATGCTATAAAGTCTGCTTAAGATTGTGTAGCAGGGCCAGAAATAACATGTGCTTTAATATGAGATATTATTAATACAGACAAGTTGAGAGAGTTTATGTGGAAAATAAGGTTAGAGGCACTGAAAGGAAGCTGTGTGTGTGTCTTTGTTTGGTGATGGTCTTTGAAAATGTATGAATGCACTCCAGATGTTTGCCTATTATTGAAGAGATATGTGTTTTTGAGTCTAAAATCTGTGAAAGTCTCATCTGTTCAATAATTTCTGGAGTGAAAATGGCTTTTAAAAGTCCAGTGGTGAGGATTTTATGTTGAGAACTATGCCATCAAAAGTAAGGAGCACTAAATCAGTGAGCACAAGCTTAGTTGGTGTTTGAAGACGGTCTATTATGATGTAAATACATTTGAAAAAGACACAAATTTCTTTTCCTCAGCCTCACTTTCTTGTCCTTGCAGAGAAACATGGCTATTATTTTCTCAAAAATATCCATTAACAACAATCAGCGACCCCATAAATTCCCAGCTGAGCGGCCAACAAAAACACCACACAATCAATCCAATTTCTGTCCCTGAAAAATTACTGCTACAAATTACTGCCACCCATTATTATTAGGGCTGCCATCTTGACTGTTCCAAGCCAGAATCCAGAGATGCTATCTGAAAGTCAACTTCCTGTTGTCGGACCGGGGCGTGCTGTTTTTCTGTTGTTATTGTTTCTGCGCAACAATCTTTTTTGTATGTCCGGATTAGGAGGCACATAAAACCCTAAATGTGTATCCGCCAGAGCGTTTTATGACAGATTTCTGACTCGAGAAAGAGTCATAATAGCAAGGAGTGTTTTCTTTAGATTGCTATTTAAGACCACTTCGTCTTTGGCCAACAGAAGGCGCCAAGTGGGGGGAATCGAAAAAAGGGGGCCTATCAATTACTGACCTCAGTGGTCAACCTTCTGACTCATTTGGACTCCCATTTTCTATTCACACACACACACACGCACACACACACACACACACACACACACACACACATACATACACACACACAGAGCCACAGGTTAAGTCTGGGGTTTTGGAAAGATCCCAGGGTGAACATTAATTTCTTAATGCATTTTGGATCCCATGGGGGCTGTCCTCAAGAGTAGGCCACATGGGACCATTCTGCCAACTCTCATAATGGGATTGAGTGACTGTGTAGTATGTGACGCAAATGTGTGTGTTGATGACTCCACATCTTTGCAGTTAAAGTGACTCTTTAAGAGTTTCTTAGATAAGAGTTTCTTAGATAATTCTCCTTCTTTTGATTTCTTTCAGTTGTTCCCTTTTCAGCATTTTAAAAGTATCATGTATATGTGTTTCTGTGTGCGGTGTGGTCAGCGTCTATGCCGTGCAAAGGAAAATAAAGCCGTCATTAATTAGCAAGGTTGAGTTCGTCCTCTCTGAGGTTTGTTATTGCTATGTCTGAAGCGGGAAGGAGGCAGACGGCTAATTGATCGACAGGCTCTCTGGGACTCGGTAATGATAATCAATATTGACACATGTTTTCTGCCCTCGCCATAACTCATAAACATCCCTTACGCAGGCAGCCGCACGACTGGCTGGGTATGTGTATGCCTGCGGCACACAAACAAAAACAACCAGCATGTTCAAATTTAGACCGGAGATGGAATGGAAAATGTCTGCTCAGACAAGCTTTTGACCTCTGTGGGATTTTAGACGGATGATTATGGATGCTGATCGTTTTGGATGAAAACCACAGATAGAAGTCTTTTTTTAACCATTATAAAAAACAAGATTCCCCTAAATTCCCACTAAATTTTTAATGAAAGGAAGACCAACTCTATAGAAGACTCAAATCAGCAAACATACAGTATGACTACGACTCTACTATAACAACCAGTTCAGGTTCAAACCTTTTCAAATCTGGCTGGGGCTGCCCCCTGAAAGTTGAAGACTTGAATCATCTGTTTGAGACCCTTAAGCCGAAAAAGATTCTTCAAGTCAAGCAGTGTATTTTTTGGGGGCGGTGGAGAGTTTGTCAGTCAGTGTGCAGTGTACTTTTTTACTTTCCAGTCCCCAGTTTATTTATACAGCACCATTCACACACAGGGCAATTCAGAGTGCTTTACAGGGGCATAGAAATACATTAAATACAATCCATTAAGAAACATTGAAAATTGCATTTCAAAGACAATGAATAAATAAACAGAAAAAGCTGCAGCGTCGGCACTTCTCACTTTCACACTGGTCCCCAGGGTAAAATCATTACGTCAAATCATCCTGTCTGCTCAGTGAA
The DNA here is from genome assembly GCF_041903045.1 of Epinephelus lanceolatus. Lineage (NCBI taxonomy): Eukaryota > Metazoa > Chordata > Actinopteri > Perciformes > Serranidae > Epinephelus > Epinephelus lanceolatus. Next base: position 5,951,103 of record NC_135756.1, read on the forward strand.
GATGTATGCAACTGCAACAGGCAACTGCAGACCCAGACCCAGGCTGAGAACGAAATCTTCTGCCTTCTGCTTTGAAGTGGTGAATTTAATACGGATGCACCGAATATTCGGTAACCGAATATATTCGGCCGAATATTGCAAAAAAAACACACATTCGGTATTCGGTGGAATAAGTTAAAAGCAAGGCCGAATAATAGCGGCGTGTTTTAAAAACCAATCAAACAGCGTGCCGTGACGTGCGCAGTAAAATGTCGGCAGTGTGGCGATCCGTCCCTCACTCAGCCTACAGATTTCAACCAGCAGCAGAAACGAAAGGCGAATCCCACCGATTGTGGGTTGAACGGGGGTCACAGACACAGACAGGAACGTATTCCTGTCAAATACGGCGGCCATCGGCTTACCGGAGATGGAGAATTCGGCTCCAATAATATCCTCTTCTTGGCGTGTGGACTGCCCAGAAGTACCTGAACAGCCGAGTCAGCTGAACACAGGTATGTGACGTGTCAGAGGAGAAACAAGCCGTTCATGGCCCACAAACCTCACCACACTTTAGGGACTGTTCATTACTTATGAAGGGACTTGTCAGAGGAGGAGGGTGGCTGGTTGATTCTTATTTTATTTATTTATTTTATTTTGATCCCCCCTATGTTAATCACTTATTGATGCTGTTTTTGAAGTATGAATAAGTAAGTAATTTATTCCATTGAAATATCATTGATGTATTATAGAAAAGTGATTTATCTTTTAATAAATGACAAAAGGCACATCTGCCTCATTTTCGCTGTGGTATCCTGATACTACTCAGAACCATGATATTTTCATTGGTATCATACAGTGGGATCCAATTTTGGTACCGTGACAACACTAATCTGGAGGGGGTTCATCTGCAAAAACTAATGAAAAACTAAACAACGATATTCGGTATTTGGTACTCGGTATTGGGCCAAGCGTTTAATATTATTTGGCTTCGGCTTCGGCCACAAATTTTCATTTCGGTGCATCCCTAGAATTTAAAGCTCATTGCACCTAATACAATCTAGTTTTTGAGCTTTGTTTGGTATCTAGTGTCACCAAAATTTGTTGTCTCGGAGGGCTAACTTGGCTTTTAAAATATATTGCATGAATGTCGCTTTAATGCTGAACGTCCCGCCGATACACGTTCAGAAATCTGGCAGTTCAGTAAAGTGCTGCTTGATAGTCTATATGAAAACAAAAATGAGTCCGATAAGAGTCCGTGATCTTGTACCATCGTGTGAAGTCAACAGCATATGTGACAATTTCTAGAAATATTGTGATAATATATTTTCCTTCTCCATACTGATTCCCATGCCTAAACTTGTGTATTAGCCTATGGACAAATACATACAGAGAATAAATGCCATACAACTTTCTTTTATGCATTGTAAAATATTGCTAATTGCTCATGTTTTGCAAATGGCTAACGTTACGCTATTTACTGGAATTCTTCTTAACCACCCTGAAACAGTAGTTGCCAGTGACTGTACACTGCAACTTGCTGCAAAGGCTACTGTTTAAGAGGAAACTAACTACTTTAGTTTAGTTTATTAATAAATTACGAGATCGGTGCTAAGACTTGCATACTGATGATAACCTGATCCAGCATTTTAGGCAGCATCTGAGGCATTTCCGATACTGGTAAAGGCATCGGAACAACTAATGATTTCAAAATGCTAAACCAATATTTGTGGCTGTGAGGGAAAGTAAGACATAAGGTCAGTGATAAAACAGTTATAGGAGCAAGTGATGGAATATTTTACACAATCCAATCAACACATTTTGTTCAACATTTTTATTATCCTTGGTTTGATAGAATTTTTGGTTGAAGTTTGGTCTAAATTAGAGTAAGCAGACCTGGTAATTTGGTCTATACTTTTGGATCAGATATAAAGTAAGGGGAGGTTGCATTACAAAAATAGGCTGTACTTAAGAAGCATTGATTGTGTAGTTTTACTGTAGGGCAATAACAAGTTTATTTTTAACTTATTACTAAATATCTTGGTGACAAGTCTGTATAAAAAGAAATTTGAGAGATCCTTTTAAAAATGTTAGTGTATGTTGGGTGTTTATGTACAAATAAATATAAACAGATATTTTTTTGCAGATTTTTTGTAACTATCAAATAATAATTGTTATCTGCCTCAAAAATCTAGTATCAGGCAGACACTAAATATTTTTATTTAGTGTCTGTCTGCAAATCTTAAAATATTTGTTGACCCAAATTGAATGCCTTAACTGTAATAGTTGACAATGGGGGTAGACGGCAAAATCAGTAAACTGGCAGCATAAAATTGGCAGCTTTTGTCCCAGACTATTGGTCTCAGCTTTTCCAAAACACCATACATATAGGAGAGACTACAACACAATATGGCACCCGTTTTGGAAGCAGGAGGTCAGGGTCTTGGTGGCACGAGGGGGCGACGATGAAAAAGAACATTTGGGTCACTGGGCAATTACCAACACTCTCCATCACAATAAATGGACCTGCACATACTTCCCCCTCAATTAATGCATTAGAGGGGTCGGAGGTTATGTAAGCACCATCCTCTCTGCCAGAACTGGGTGGAGTGTCGTAATCCAGGAAGTGCGGTGCTCAAACCCGATTGGTTGTGTGTGAATGTTTAGCTTATATGTCAAAAGAGAGCCGGAGGAGGACGGGGGCAAGGAAAGTGCTGTGCTGGGTGGGTTTTGGTGGTTGTAGTGGTCTTATTGAAAACTTCATATGCTGCAGCTTGGCCAGAAATTTACATCATTCTTTATATTTTGCTCTAAATATAGATGAAGGCACAAGTTCTGACTGGATGAAGTAGCCTTGACACACGGCCAGTTGACACAACCTCCCACTGAGACAAACTTTAAAAGATCCTCAGTATTTGTATAGTATAATATGGTATAAAAACTTCTTTTTCATGGTAAATCACTCAAACTTTACTTTGACCATTTCTACAAGCAGAAAAATTGGGGGATGTTTTACATGTCTGACCTGTACATCCAGTAATAATCCCACATGCTTAACTGAAAATTGTAAGTAACTGAAGTTGTGTTTGGATAGAGGCCCACAACAGGAGGAAGGCACCACAAACTCACGCACCGCACCACATACAGAAGCTCTCATTGTTTATTTATTCAAATGCTGCCATGAATGGTGTATTATGCTGGCTTTCATCTGTCAGGTAAAGGTATAGCACTCTTCCTCTCTGCCTTTCAGTCCCTCTGTGTTTCTATTAGGGGGGTTGAAAGCGAGCGCTCCGTCAGTCGTTGCGCCTCGGGCCAAATTCCACATTCATGCCGAACACACACACAAGCTCACACACCTTACTGGTTAAAGCTTTCTAGGAAATGTGAGTTGACCTCTTCTTTCCTCACTACACCACCCTGTAAAGACACAAAGAGAAGTCAAGCCTGTGGTAATGTGTGTAGTAAAAAGTTCGCAAGGTATGTGGTCACCCGTATTTCTGTCAGCTTCATTAAGTGGTGAATTCAAATAATTATTGTGACAGATTTATATTTGTTACTTGTCGTGCAGCATCACAGCGGATTTTGACTTACTGATGCTGGCTTTTTAGCAATGATGATTAATAAAACCCTAATTGAAAAATGTAAATCAGTGTCTTTATTGTGACTCATTTAGAGTTGGTTCAAGAAATTTTTTGGGTGACAGTGTTTCCTCTTGCAAAGGCCAGGCTATGTTTGAACTGACTCACTTGTTCATATGTTACGTAATCTTTTTTTTTTTTTTTTAATGATGAAACTTTTGTTATTGCCTTTTCAACACTTGAAAAAATGCTTACAGTTCCATAATTCACAGAGGACAAGCAGGAGACACACAAATCAGTTGTCGTGTTAGTCATCTCTACCTATCACTTCCAGATAGGGACCCCAGATATTTCTGAAAACCTATAAACTGTTAACTCTGTGGATAAGCTGCTCAAAAGAAGCAATCCTAGACAGCTCATCTCCCCATTCTTTGAAGCAAGTTTTCTCTTTTGACGTCCAATGTCAGCATTATCCTGCATCCTGGTATGAGAGCTAGTTTCATCCAAGAGCACACTTGTGAGGAAATGTTAGCTTCTAAACACTCATTCACCAGAAAAAACATTGGCATTGAACATTTCTGCAAACCAGGGATATATTGTATTTGTATGTAATTACGTAGCAGATATGTTGAAACTTTACGTTTCAACAATGCTACTGATAATGTGCTGTTAGGTTTAGGCACAAAAACCAGTTGGTTATGGTTATGAAAAAATCATGTTTTATTTGTCTTTTCAAAACCTTTACAGTTTCTTTTTTTTAGTTAGAAGTAATGTTGTAATTCTGCAACTATGAGCTCTACAGAGTCAAAATACCCTGTTTGGGTGGCACAATCTCAGCAGAAAATCAGCAATGTCTTGGTAAAAAGCAGTCGCTTTTTGTGGCGCTATCTCCACTGATGGGTCGTAACAGAACACCCACAATGGAAGTCTCAAAAGCTGATGGAAAAACAAGAGATTGCTGAAAAACACACACAGATTGTTACAGAACACCCACGTCAGGATTCTATAACGCTGACGGAAACACAGCGACAGGTTGCTACAAAACACCCACAGTTGGACCCTAAAATGCTGATGAAAACAGATGGGTTGCTACAAAATACCTACGTTTGGAGCCTAAAATGCCAAAAACAAACCCCACACTGACGGGTCGCTACAAAACACCCACAATTGGAGCCTAAAATGCCAATTAAAACACTGACTGGTTGCTACAAAACACCCACAATTGGAGCCTAAAATGCCAATTAAAACACTGACTGGTTGCTACAAAACACCCACTTTTGGGGCCTAAAATGCTGATGAGTACAGATGGTTTGCTATAAAATACATATGTTTGGGCCTAAAATGTAAAAAAAAAAAAAAAATCCACACCACCTGGTCACTACAAAACACCCACAAAGCCAATGGTAAAATGCCAAAAAAATCAGTGTTAAAACATGGGCATTTTGTAGCAACCCATCAGTGTGTTGAGCCCAAAAAGCCGATGAAAACAAAGCAATGACTCACTTAAACACAGCCTGTTTTATTGTCTGTTGGTCTCAAACAGTAGTCTGCGGTAGTCTGCAGCTTGGCAGGTGTCTCACTTAGGTGTCACGCCATCCACCACTCCCTCCACCTCTTGATGACAACCTCAGCTCATATATAATGTCACTGTAGAAACATACCTATAAATATTATATTTATGAGACATGCAAATGTAATGTGTCGTGGTTTACATAAACTTAGAATGCCAAAATTTACATCTGGTGACTGAGCTGCTCAGTGAGCTCTGTTTCCAGTATGTTGTTAATACATTTGACAATAGGTGATCCGAGGCCATGTCCCATTTCACATCATATAGCATGTGGACAAATGTGCCCCTGGCGAATCATCCTCCCTAACGATAATAAACAGTCAATAGTTTACTCTGTGGTGGGCAAATTAAGATTTCAGACAGCTATGAATCATAATCCATTTTGCACCATCACTTAAAGGTGTGGTGTCACATTTTTAGCAAGAAGTAATATACGTGTCACAGACAGTGCTGTTTTTTTCCATTGTGGTACTTTTTTTGAGGAGACCACATTGTTAAAAGGGTATAATGCAGTGGTGGAGCTATTTTGGAAACAGCATTGCTCTGTCTGGTTTACTTGGCTCAGAGAGATGAGAAAGGAAGCACTGAGGGTAATTTCTCTGTCCTCCTAGAGAAGCTGACCATCCCTTATCATGGCTGCCATGAAGATACTTATTCAGTGAAACACCTGCCTATTTATGAGACTTTTTAAAGGACTTAGTCTTCATCACCTCCCACCAGACCCTAGAAAAAAACATTCATGTCTTTGACTGTAACCTGATCCATAGGTATTGCAGTCCTTCTAACTGCCAGCTGTGGCCACCAGTGTGTAAACTGTCCTCACACAGCTTTAACCTGGGAACTGAAAGAGTCCTGAATTTCTCATATGACAGGTCTACTTTATTCATGTGTGCTCTCTAGAGTTGTACTTGCTGCAAACATCTTGCTAGTATACTCAAACCAAGTAGCATAATGAAGGGAATTTAAGTTTCAAACAGACCACTGGGTTGTCCTGTTTTCAGCGGACCTTAAAAAATACTATCAGCTGTAGTTCTATCAGTCAAATCTTGTTGCACAAACAGAATATACTTGATTGAAAAGTAAAGTTTACACAGTTCATGAAAGCATGTCGCAAGCTGATACTGACACTGAAATTGTAATAAAGGGAGCAGGGTTGCACTCCATCACCACCAGTCAATCATTCACCAATAATACCAGTTAAAACCCTCCCTTAAGCACTCTTTACATTTCCGCTTATGAGTGTGTGTGCATGCATGTGTGTTTACAAGGGTAGTTGTGGCCATGTTATATTAAGTTTTAAGGGAGTGTGTGTGAGGAGGGGGGTTGCACACACAGGGACAGAGTCTCTTTCTCAGTGGCGAGACTTTGAAGTCGGGGCAGTTCTCTCTTTGAGGTGGTCTATCCCCCGTTCTCAACAGCGTTAATCATGCGTGAAGAGAACATACTCGCTCTGTGGTCGGCCGGGCATCACTACTGATGGCTTCCCTCAGTCTGCGTGTGGGATGGAGGGGCTGGGCTCAAGGGGGGTGGCAGACCTGATTAACATGGCCAAGGGCTAACGCACTAAAAAGAAAGCGCAACAAATAAATATATGGGGTCAACTCGTTCAGCCGTAGCTACAAAGGTAGAAGAGTTCAAGGCAATTGGGAAAAAAAAAAAAAACAAGATTATTTTTCTTTACTTGCCAGAGAGGAACTCTGCAGCAGATCACTTCTAGGGATAGTAAAATCATGCAAAGTAGTTCACGATATGGCCGAGAGTGTGTGGACACATACGCTGTGCTTTTGTGTGCCTTTGGTGAAGGGACTGGTTTCACGGTTTTGGCTCAACCCCAGAGTTCAAATCAAGGGAAGTCATATATCCGCAGAATACTGTGGCCCCACATTACACTTATGTCTTTTCCATTTACACATATTCATTTTGCATATCAAATAGTGTGAATGCATCCAAGCAGCATTCAGGACTGATTGAAATTCAATTTTGTATGGATACAAAACACTTGTAATAACGAATGTAAAAAAAAGTATCTTGAAGTATCTTGAATCCAGATGAATTTTTGATGATATTTACACTTTAATTTAGGCTGGTGACAGTGCACCTGAAGCAGTTGGGTAACTGCCATAAATGCCATAAAAGCAATAACTTACTTTGTAGATAGTTGTTAGCTAAGATAAACCTCTATTGTGGTAACTTAACCTCTAACACAAAAACAAAGATAACTCACATATAGACTACAAGTAGACCTGGGTATCAGTACTTGATACCTTTTAAGGTATCAACCAATGTAACCTATTACCAAGTATAGGGCTGGGTATTGTTTGAAAAAAATGTGACTACCCATACCACCCTTAAAGTGGTACAAATACCAATAAAGTATTTTATTGATAGCCATAATGGTAATGGAGTGGCATGACATACTTTTGAACATTTTGTTGGTGTCTCTGCACACTGATCTCCCAACTCCATCAAATACACTGTGCTCAACTTCACCACACCACAGACTGTAAGGGTTGTAGCCACTGCTGCAGGAGTGTGACAGGCCTAACTGTTAACATCACATGACTAATGTTACGAAACTGTTATTAATGGGTTTAACGAAAGAGTTGGCGCAAAAAGGAACAAATGCAGGTATCTTTGGTGCAGGGTTATGTCAGTATTAGAGATATATGTTAAGGTATCGTCACCGATACCTAGCCCTGACCAGGTAGTATAGAAAGGTCTGCGGTCAAAAGGTACCTGCATTCAATACTTTGTGCGCCACGTGTCTGTTCCTGGACTGGATTGGAAAACTTTCTGTTGCTGCCATCTCTGGAAACTGCTCTCTTACTGGCGAATAGTCATTTCAAGGTCTGCCCGATTAGCATGAGCTGACTCAGAAGCAGCAGCTCACAACCAACACCAGGCCGTTAAATGGTCCCAACAAACTCACACTAACACTGAAACGGCTCGACTTTGTTAATAAAAACATTAATAACCGCTAGGTAATGTTAGCCATGCGTTGCTAACAGTTAGCCCCATTACTTAGTGTGTGTGCAGCTGGGCGAACTCTCCCAAATGTCCCCATGGCAGCAGCAACAGCTAATGTGGTGTGGTAAAAGTCGAACGCAATGTATTTGATGGAGTGACTTTATTCACACATTACCCATATCAAATAATGTATTTGATTGGTATCAGTCTCACTTTAAGGGTACTGGTTTTGATACTCTAGAGACAGTAATTGAATTTCAGTCTGTCTTGAATGCTTCTTGGACACGTTTACACTTTGGATTTTATGATAGCATCAAGCTTTCCAGTCTGTCCAAAGCACGTGAGTGGCCCAGTGTAAATGGGATATTTTAGACAACAATGTGCTTCCAACTTTGTGGCAACAATGTGGGGAAGGCCATGTCCTGTTTTAGCACAAGTGTTCAAAGCATAGCCATAAAGTTATAGTTTTTCAAGGTGTTGAAGAACTTTACTGGCTTGCAAAGTGCCTCGACCTTTATTCAGTCCAGTTCCTTTGGGAGTGCTTTTATTGCCAGGTTCTTGTGGAAAGATTTCCCGAAAGACTGGAGGCTGTTGTAGCAACATATTAATGCCCATGGTTTTGGAATAAGACGTTCAACAACCACATGAGAACTATTTATGGGTGCCTACATACTTTGTTTCAGTGTCCACATACCTTTCTCCTGCATACATTTATTAAACCAGGTCGTATTAATAATTTTATTGGGAGAAAGACTGTTGGACAGATCAGGAAAGAAGTGCAAGAGATTGCAAGGCTTAAGGCAAGGATAGCAGAGGGAAAAAGCAAGAGAGAGGAAATGGGGGTGGAGGGGAGGACTTTTAGCAGGGGGAGGCACAGACAGTTGAGTCATATTTCAGGCCTGATTGGAACTGACAAAGTGTTATTGGAGGACTCAGTCCCCACAGCATTGTTTGCTTTAGAAAGTCAGGGCCAGATTTATTATGACTGAAAAACATTAGAGAGATCGGAAGTGGGGACAGCGCAGGGAGCACAGCATGTCTGTCTGCACACAGAAAAAAGGAACTTTAGAGGGCTCGTATGGAGATGTATTAGGCCAGATCTGACATTTTATGCCGTTCATAAAAAAGATTTAAAAGTCTGGTGTTGAAAACGCTAATGCAGTCAAAGGAATGACAGAATATTACCAATATAAACCTGTCAGTGCCCACAGTCTGTGGTTCTCCATTAGTTCACTCATGGAGACAAATGGCTGCCATTTGCCACGTTTAGTGTTATGGCCGTTGGGGTTGAGGGGCTGAGGAGACAGATAAGCGTATACATCTCATGAGTATATACTCTTTTTATCTCTGCACAAAGCCCATGGTGCTTCTGTACCATCCGAATCAAGAAAGCAATAGAGTCTAGCAAACCTCAGCAGGACAAAGTGTGGAGCTACCATGCCTGGTGCTGGCCTGGCTTTTGGGAGCAAAAACTGCTCAGTTGTCTTACATAAGGACCCTTAGACAAAAAGCCAAAAAGGAATCTGTAATTGAACCACCAACCCTGTCTTCTTCATCATTAGCTGTCATCAAGGAACCTTGAGCAAGGCACTAAAAGGTCAGATGGATACAGTATGGACGTTCTAAGGCCACAAATAATTGATTGTAGGGAGTATTTAGAAATGTTTAATGATTTAAAAAGTGTCGCAACAGTTTGTTGTAAATAGTCTGTGTAACAAGTCATGAAATTACGTTCTTAAAGAATGACTTGACAATCATGAAAGATAGTCTCTACCTTACTTCTACTGTTGGAATTCATTTCCAACTTGACTGATCCACGCTGAACATCACTCAGCCTAGCTTAAAACTTAACGAGATGTCCTCTAGCCAAGTGGTTAAAGAGACAGTTCAGCCCAAATTTTAAAAACTTATCTTTTCCTTCATACCTGTCGCGCTATTTATCAGTCTCAATAGTTTTGCGTGTGAGTTGCTGAATGTTGGAGATATCAGCCGTAGAGATGTCTGCCTTCTTTCCAATGTAATGGAACTAGATGGCACTCAGCTTGTGGTGCTCAAAGCGCCAAAGAATACATTTGGAAAAACTCAACAGCAATGTCTCTTTCTAGAAACCAAATCATAGAAATCATGACCTGGTTACTCAAGATAATCCACAGACCTTGTTGTGAGCAGTTTCATGTCAGAACTATTTTCTTTCTACCAAACCGCAGCCACCAACTGTATTACCATGCCAAAGGAAGCATCCACAGATGGCTCACTTAGCACCACTGAGCAAGCTAACGTTACAGCTCAGCTGAGGACACCATTAATGCTTGTAAGCAAGAGGCTATCGTTCATGAGTAGATGCACCCTTCCTTCTGTGCGGTGAACCATTTGGCAGGTGTAGTCTGGTAGAAAAAAAATAGTTCCTACATGAAACTGCTCACAACAAGGTCTGTGGATTATCTTGAGTAACCAGGTCATGATTTCTCACACAAAAACAGTCTTGACCTATAAATAGCTCTACAGGTAAGAGGGAAGATATGTATTTTTTTAATTTTGGGTTGAACTTTAAGATGCATACCATATAACCACAATTTCCCCCTTTGATTCTGACAGGGAGCCTTGGTTACCCCTTTCCATCTCTCCCTGTATTTCCTGTCTGTATTTCTACTGTTACAATGGCAAATGTTAAAAATAATCCTAAAAACAAACTCCTTAAAACCCCTCAATATGAACCTTGCTTAAAACTTTACTTAATGGCTAACTCGAATTGTAGAAACTAATGAAAATATAAGATGTAGATACAGTATGCAAGGTTGTAGCTCAGGAGGTATTGCAGGGTTGGTGGTTTGTTCCCTGGCTCCTCTTTTTGAAGTGTCCTTGGGCAAGAAGCAGAACCTTATATTGCTCCCGACAGACAGGCCAGCACCTCGCCAGGCATGACAGGAAGGAGACGGTGGGAAAGTGCTACACAAGTGCACGCCATTTACCATTTATATATATGCAGAATATATACAGGTTTACAATAAAGTGTGTAGAGTAACTGTGAAATTAGGTCAACAAAGACGCATGTCCATGTTCATACCCCAAGAAAATATTTTGTGGTTAAGTTGAACTGACCCTTTAAAGACGAAATATTTAACTTTAACAACAGTAATAAGAGATATTTAAGTTATTGCTGCTTGAATAGCAAAGCACTGGTTTCCCCAGGAAGGCTGCCCAGTTGTGTTGATGATGTCCTGTATATACAGACCTGTCATGAATACGAGGCTGTTGCTGGAAAAGTACATGTTGCCCGCTCAACTTTCCCTGTATAAATAAAGCTCCGAATAAAAAGTTAGCACAGGCACAAAAACAATGGCTGCCAGAGCAGGGCGCTCTCATCCTGGCCAGCGCTCACACATGTTTTGATAGTTAATGGACAGTGTGGAGAGGCTAAGCTCACTGTATTTGAGTAACCTCCGCCTGACCCACTACCCGCCTCTCCCCTCCTCGCACACCGGGACAGTGAGCGACAGCAAAAAACAGGGAGGAGAGAGAGAGGGAAAGAGGGAGGCGGCAGGGCCACGGCGGTGCATTCAGGGCCTAAATGAATGAAGGCTCTGGCTGGTCGTTGCCTGTGTTGTGTTTGGCTTGGCAGGGTCTGTCCACACAGTGCCGTGGCACAGACGGCCAAAATCAGCTGACTGCTACAGAGTGTTCGTTTGATGCTTGAATGTTCTGTTTGAGTCTGATTTCATAAAAATAATAAATAAATACATTGCAGCGGAAACAATTAGTTGGTTGATTGTCTGGAAACAAATCAACCATTGTTTTAACAACCGATTAATCATTTGAATCATATTTCGCAAATAGTGATAAGTGATAAGTCACTCTGTTTTTGTTAAGCATATTTTCAAGTTATTTAATTTGAAGTGTTTTATTTCCTTTCATATGGCTATGTAAAACATATGTCCGGTAGTTGATCTATTTGACCCAAATTCTGGAATGTAAATGGCCATATTGGCTGTCAAAAACAAGTCTAGCATAAACGCTGGTTGCGCGCACAGCGACACGGACATTAATCGACTATTGTCACAGCCTTTGCAAAAATGTTCTCATATCCAGGTTGTCTGATGCCAACGCTTTGTTGCACCTCCTTGTTTACGACTTTTCAGCCCCTCTTAGTGACTTTATTTCTAAGAAGCGTCTAGCAACAAATTAAGGGACTTTTTGAGAACATCAGGGGAGAAATTGTAATTCATTTCTCTTCGTGAACATACTAGCAGACTAGGATACACCACCCAAATCACCTAAACCCTGTGAATTAGGTTTAGAAAGAAAATTGGAATCAGCCAAAATGGCAGGATGGACTTTTAAAAAATCTGAAATTTGAATCAGCCATGAAAATTTGCAGTTGGTGCATCTTTATTTTGCAAAGATACTAAACTTTTCTTTGTCTTTTGTGGTGGCAAATTGAATAGTTTGGGGTTTTGGACTGTTGGTCAGACTAAAGAGGGCATTTGAAGATGTCATCTTGAACTTCAGAAATGTATGATGGACATTTTTCACAATTTTCATTTATTTTTACTAACTAAAGTGTAAGCTGGAAAATAATATAAAAATAAAAGTTAGTTGCGTTCTTAAAATTCATGACATTTAAGGAAAATATTTCAAATGTTATCCAGCACTTGCAACATCAGAGTCTTGATAGAGGTTTGTTATTTGCAAAGCATCATTCAGTCCGTCTAACACATCTAGCACTGATAGAGGCGTCGTCAGTCAACTGCAGCTTGAGCTGAAAAGCAAAAAATGGAAACAATCGATAAAGTGAAGATTGAAAGATGCAGATAAAGTGACGACAGAATGGAGAGGTTGATTAAAGAGAGAGAGTACGCAGAGACGTGGAGATCAAGCATGGGAGGGAAAGAGTTAGCGAAAGGGAGAGAAAGGAAAACAGCCTGGCAGATGTGAGCCACCTTGGCTGTGGCACAGTGCAAAGCTCTTTTGCAGGAGAGAAATCCAGCGGGTCCTGAGCAGGTGGTGAGAGTGCCAAGAACTGAGCTGCCTGACAGATGACAGAGAGAGAAAATGAGGAAGGCAGCGAGGTGAGGTGAGGAGAAAGAGAGAAAAGACAGCAGGGTTTCTCAAATTCTTTTAGGTTACAGACCCACAAATAGACCTGCACGGACGCCAACTTGATACGATTTAGCTGTTTCTTGCCAAGTTCATATTTTGAATAAATGACCTGCTAACATAATTATTCTTATTTGGGTAATTTGTCAGTCTTTATTAATCAGTCATCGAATCATTATCTGACCCTCCTGTTTGTAGACTCCACCTCTCTGCAGGAGAGGGTTCAACCAAAGTGCCACCAGTTCATAACATAACAGTCACTTTCAGCCCTCCCAAAGGAATCTGGTCATATCCGTGCACCCTCCCATCCTCCCCCCGGGTCCCTCTGAGCAACAGCGAGGGTGGGGACTGGTTTTTGGGGAGATAAGTTCACGGTCTGATCCCGCGTGAGGGTTCCCTGGCCGGGTCACAGAGTCGTGCCGGGGTCGGCGTGGATGTGCTGATCTGGGAGCGATTAGCCTAATACGATTAGTTGTGATATGACACGCTAGCAGAGCCAGGTGTTAGCTGGGGAGCCATAACTGTCGGCTATAGGGGATCGTGGCCTGATGCGCTTTTAAGGACACGAGTAGAGACTGGAGTTTAGGGGTTATAGAGTCTGTGTTTTCAAACTGGAAGCAGGGATTGGTCCCATGCCAGGCAGACAGTGAAGTAGGCCAGGTGCACAAGGACCCTCATCCAGGTAACAAAGGTTACGCTAAAGGTTTATCTTATTTATTACAACAACTTTTGTTGCTCTGAGAGGAGCCAAGAGTCAGTTGGGCTGTGTAGGTTTAGAAAACTCTGTATGACACTGTATCAACCGAAATTTTACAACATAAGAACAACTTCTTATTAGGAAAGTCTTATGTAGCTGGTCCTCAACCTTTTTGGAGTTGTGACTTTAATTGTGAAGTAGTATGTACTCAGAAACTCTCGTCACAAGTTGTATGTGTCTGAGTCATTTGCAAGTCAAACAATGAAACAGAACAAAAACCTTTGCAGACCTTTTCAAGTTGTTTTGCAAAAAATGAAAAATTGTAAATTAACGCAATCCAGGATTTTCTTGAATTCCCCAATACTGGTGTTCTTGACTAGATTTAGGGTTGGCTAGGGTTAAAGGCTTGAAGAAGTCATACTGTCGGGTATAAGAATAATAATTTACAAGAATGAAAAGATTTCAGAAAAATAATCAAATAAAAGTATTGTTGTGTATCGGAAGCAAATTGTTCAACGTCTTCATGTCTTTCATTGTCAATCCCAATGCAACCCCTCAGAGTTATCGTCCTATCCCTTGGAATGTCCTGAGTCAAAGGCAACATCCACACTAATATGTTTTCATTTTGAAATGCCTAACCTTTGCTCCATTTACACCTGGCGTCCATAGTACTTAAGAGTTTTGGAGCCCCTAAAATGGTGACCTTTAAAGACGCTGCTGACACCATGTTAGTTCAAAAAATTTGGGGTTGCATTTTAGTCAGGACGACCAGAAAAACTCTCCTGGTACTGCCCTAATATGTTGCCGTATTTGCTTTATGACGACTCCCAAATTACTTTGACAGCCTTATACTCATGTTTTTCTTTCAGCAACATTTCTACCTTGTCATTGGTCCAAGCAAAGATATCTCTGGTCTTACTTTTTACGGAGCTAAACAACCAACTGTAGAGTCGATAAACACTAGCATGCACGTGCACAGTGTACGTCAACAGTCATTTTTTTATGGGTTTTCAGAAGTGTAAGTACCACAGATTAATTTTGAGATGGTGCTACAATGTTTGTTTTTTTAAAACAGTGTCTTAAGCGTATTTTATTTTACGCAATGTGACTTTAGGTTCGGTAATACTTTGATTTGTAACCAGGAAACTGTTGTGTGTTTTTGGTGCTGTAGAGAAAGTTTCTGAAATGCTTCTCTAAAGAACAATAGACAGTGCTGGAATGTGTTTCCACACAATTATAAAGAAGCTGTGCTGTTGTCTTGTGTATACTAATGTATACTTTGATCAAAAGACATAAGGGACACTTTATATTGTGTTGTTATTTCAAAAGCACAAATCCAATGCCATCCACATCCCATGTGTTACGGGGCAGCTGACATTTAGATGAACTGCCCCTTTAACAGTTCAGACGCTACTTTGAGTTATAACATAACCCTAATTTTTCATCAGGTGAGTTATGCATTTGAAATAGAAACGAGACAAGCAGTGAAGTTTTTGCTGTTTAATGAAACAAAAGAAAAACACTGAAAAACTCACCAAAAGCAGAGAAAGATGGTGAGAGAGAGGCAGAGACAGGGAGCAGATGAGGACTGATTGTTTGACCTCTGACCTGGGCGTGGATCCAGGCTGGCCCAGACGGGCAAACAGACGCTGTTGGTTCTGGCCGTGGATACCGGCTGTGATATATGTTTTCCTGGAACCAGAGAGTAGGAAGTCGGGGCTTTTAAAATATAGCGGATATCATTTATTTTTAATATATGGGAGTTTGGAGTGTCTGCACGAACTGCACTCAAAGACTTCTCCACCAAAATGCTTAGTGCTGGACACTGCACTTATAAGGCTATAAGTTAAGTCAATAACAGCTGGGGACTGCTGTTTCAAATCCTATTTTTAATTTAAACCCCTGATCTCATATACGAACACTGAGTGTGTGTGCGTGTGTGTGGAAAAGGGAACAGTAAAGCACAGCGAAGCACTGAGGGCCATGTCAGTCAGGTGGTGCAGGTGTGGTATCTGTGTCTGTCCGTCCTCTCCAGTCATCAGCACATAAAGAATTGAGCTTTGTGCCACACACACTCATGTTACCTCAACTTTACCCTGTGGAGGAACCAGCCAGAGTGAGGGACATGGGTTTGTTACCTGCAAAGGACTGTGGGAATGACCCAGAAGAGTTGTGGGTCAGCACCCAGTCACACTTCTTCATTCTGAAGTTACTACTTTTAATATTCTGTCACTTGTGTTTCCTTCCAAAATTTTGCATGTTTTTACTCACATTTCTGTAAAAAAAAAATATCAAAGTACAACTCATATTAATGAGTATTTCAATAAGCAGAAGGATAGGCAAAGTTGTGATAAGATTACATAATTAATCAACCACCGTGGCTGCTTACATGACGTAACAGTTAATGGCTCCAAGACACAGACGCTCTGTCTACAGTGGAAGAACCAGAGGGAGGTAACTCAGTACTGTCTGTTTGAAAAATCTATTCCCAATCTGCATTTTGTTTCAGACGTAGAGCCAAGGTGAACATTTTATTCCTTTTTTTTTTTACCCCCCCCCCCCCCCCCCCTTTTTTTGTGTCAAATTGGCGATTGAAATATACTCAATAAACGATACCTACAGGCTGCATATTTCGATTAGCTCAATAAGGCCTGTGAAACAAACATCTCAAAATCTATGTCAAGAGTTCAAAAACTTCCAGCGCACACTAGAACATCAGGATTGACACAAAGTTTATTCAAAAATGTTTAACAACAAAAGGAGCGAACAACGCGTTTCGCTTGTTGCGTCATCAAATTCGCTGATTCGCTCAAAATCTATATTCAGTCCAACATTGGACATGTAGTAAAGACACTACTGCCCTGTTATATACTCCACTAGTGGAACTGGATGAACATTGATGGTGGCTGCATGACTCCAGTTTTGCAAACCTGTACCCGCAAAGCTTAGTACCAGAACTATCCCAGTACCAGCAATTAACTCCAAGTCAAATCTGGACCTGCCCGACCTACTGGGGGTCGGGTACTGAACTTGGTACTTCTCAGGTACTCGTTAGTTGGTACCGTGTGCTGATTCACATCAAATCCATTGATGCGAAATGTCGGTCCTTAAGAGCACATCTGGGTGAAAAGGCAGGGTTTAGACAAGAGCTGTAATTATTACAGAGAAGGTAAAGTACTAAAGAATGTAACCGTTGCGTACCGAATTCCAGGTACCCGCAGCAGTATCAATTTAAATATTAACAGTACCGAACGCTAATATTGAATGATACATTGGTTGGATTGGGTTGAAGCTGCTGAGTGTCCACAAGGCCAGCTCGGGCATCTATGATTGTCTTTGTTCTCACTCACTGCCCATCCACAATTAGTTCATTTTTACCCGTACCCATGAATTAATATGATCATATTTTTTTACCCCTTACACAACTTTTTTACGGGTTACTCAGCAGTTACCTGTGGGTACCTAACGCAGTCCAACTTTTAGCATATTTTACCATGTGTATTAATAACTGAGATATCACCGTTAAGGTGATCAAGGTTGATCACGTACATGCACTTCAAAACTACAAAAATCTCCCATAGCACCAGACCAACAACAGACTGTACTACTCTTATTTGATCTATTTGAACAAGTTCTGCCACGGATCCACAAAGTCCCCCCTGTTGGAACACCTGGCTGTTAAAGGGGGCTACTCAAGGACCTCGAGGTCCAGGGGCCGAACCTGGAGCTTCCTTAGCCCGAGCCCTGGGGCCACCCTGCCTTTTGTCCCAGTAACAGCAGCGCTGCTCGGATTCCTTGCTCCCATTCCCAGCTCCGTAAGAGAATACCCCAACTACATGAGGTCCAAAGAGTGGTCACGACATCAAGTGCATGTGAAAGCATGCATCTGTGTGTGTGTGTGTTTGTTGATCTGTGTTCTTAATTGAGTGACGGGGTGAATGTCCATGTGCTGCAGCCGACTGGAGCTGAATAGTGCACCTGCATCATTGTGAGAAGTGCACCGCCATGACCCCTCACCCCTGACTTTTGGCCTGTAACTGTAAACCTGGAAACACTGGAGTACAGCAGGGATGTACTGGACCTCCCCATGTAGGGACACTTTGTGTGTGTACGTGAATTTGCATTGTATCCGTATCAGGGTGTGCATGAGAGCATGTGTTCTAGGCGTGTGGTTCGGTCATCTGTGGATTCCGTTTACCTTGAAACTTCAAGGTAGTGGTTGCTAATTGAAAACGCAAAACTTCCTACATGAGCGAACAATAGTCTCAGAGTCCCAACTCCAGGGTTCACACAAAGGGCCCAGGAAGTGTACAGGAGCCTGTTTGGCAGCTCCGAACATGTGAAGCCAGCTGTGAAGGACATTAGGCCGCGACGACAAGGCCGCTGAGAATTACAATATGGTACAGTATGTTTGAGACGAGAACTCCCTGCCTGGCCCCAGCTGTCCCTTTAAGAGCCGGGTTATTACTGGCTTTATTGTTATTACTGCCTGTTTTTTAAAGGGGCAGGCGAGCCAGGGGAGTAATCCGCCCGTCAGCACTCACATTAATGGCCTAATTGGTCTCTTCTCTCCCAGTCAAAACGCAGGCCTCAGCCTCACGGAAATGCTAAGCCCTCAGAGCCCCTCGCGCTTAAATTCCCCAGAAATGCATGATGTCTCTGCAAAGTGGAGCTGTCACTACCCCTCTCTCGCTCATTCACATTGTTGTCATTCCTGTTTTTTTTTTTCCTCTTTTCTGTTTCCCTCCATCATGCTGTGCGTCATTTGTGGCACCAACTTGGAGGGAACTTCAGTGGGTTTAACCTCTGGGATTAATAATATGTTGTCAACCAGAAGGCTCATATTTATACACCACATGATGAGCAGCATCACATACAAGAAAGATTGCCTAATTTTTTACTTACTCTTAAAATAATACTTTACTTGATTTATCATGAAGGAATGTTGCTAGTGTCCAACACTGTTGCTGTTTTATACCTTGTCAGTTGACTTACTCTTCTTCACAGTGCACTTGTCAAGATTATAATGTAAAAATAACCTAGCTTTATGATTGGTTGTTGGGGTTGGTTTCATTGATTAACTGATTATTTGATCAAGTGGAAATTGATAGGGCCCCACCAATATGGATGTTTTGGGGCCGATGCCGATTCCGATATTATGGAATAAAAAAATCTGATAACTCATATATTGGCCGATTAAATTTTTCCGTTTTTCAATTTAAAAAACCCCTGAAATACCTGCTTTTAATGGCTTAAATATAGTTCAAACACTTGTTACAAAGATATAAATTGAAGGAAGAACGTTTTACTATTTTCAAATACTTTTATTATCAGAAATTGTGTGGAACAAGCAGCATATGAACAATTTGAACACAAAATAAATCAAAAATACAATGTGCAAAAAGGCAGTAAACCTCTGGGAAATAAAACAATCATGCAAAATCTATATGAATTGGTAGAGGTTATCCAAGAGGTAGGTTATAGTGCAAAAAGTAACACAAGGACATCATTTCTAAGTAAAACACCATATCCCCTGCATTTTATTAGTGATGAAAATATAAGTGTAAACATCAGCGTCAATTGGCCAACTTTTGGCCAATTGCCGATTATTCTCTAATGGCTATAATCTGCCGATAAATTGGTCGGGCCCTAGAAATTAGTCAACTATTTTGTCATTTATCAAGCAAATATAGGCTACTAGTTTCTCCAATGAGTTTTTAAATGTAAGTTGAATATTGCAGGAGTTTCAGTCATTTATTGGAGAAAAAAAAAAAAAAATCTGTATCGATTATTTGTAAAAATCAAATGATGATGTCATCATAGTGTGCCCGTTTGCAAAATTATGTTGTTCAAATGAGTGATTCTAAAAGTGTTTTAATTGCTTTAGATAGGCCATTTGAGTTTTTGTCTAGGCCGCCGTAGTTACCCAATGGACGTGGCACATGGTAAAGGCTTCAGCTGGTTGCAATCTGCAACTTCACCACTAGATGCCACTAAATCCTTCACACTAGACCTTTAACCAGCACATGATTGACATTTTTGCTTGATAAATTACTTAAAAAATTCATAAGTTATCAAAATTGTTGTCTGTAAATTAAGTAATCAATTAATTGACTAGGATTAGGCCAGTGAAAACATTTTCAAAGCAGTCTGATATCGAGCTAAACTGATATACCGAATTTTATCAGGTGATCCACTCAACTTACCAGCTGTTCCTAAGATGAATATAATGTCTCCTTGCTCCAACATCAAGCTAGCGTCTGACTTGCGGTATCGTGTTACATCGCAGCTCTCTGTCCTCAGTGAGTCAATTAAATACACACTGCTGTTATGTCATGTAAAGAAACCGCGTAAATATCAGCTGTGCGCTTACCCACTTAAAAAATGGGTTAGTAGCCTTTTGATGCCATCGGCAAAGGTTGCTGATGTAGGCTACTTTATAATTTGCAAGAACGTGTTATGACGACAAATGCCAGGTCAGCCGGTTTGCATAGAATCAAACTGGTTAAAGCTTGTACTCCATACTGGACCAGACCATTGAAATCTGACATTGACCCCCTATCATTTCTGCCCTTAATTAGGTCAGGTAATTAAGCACATGATGGTTTTGTCATTAAGATTTGCAGTCACTGACACCTAATTAATTTCTTATTCATCTTAAGGAAGAGAAATTAGATTCTTTTCTATGTGATTTTGCATTTATTTGACTTAACATCAGCACTACCCGTCTGATCGGCCTATCACAGGGCTATGATAGCAAAGAGCATCTTATCACCACTAATTAGGACGCTTCAGATTCCATCCATTGGCCCAAATTACATCATTGTGTCTGGTAGGGATGCTGGCAGAGAGCGTTCTCTCCCCACAGGTAACGACAAAACTAAATCCAAATTGCCTCCTAAAAACTAGCAGGTGTGCACTCCATCCAGACTAAACTGGACTCCTCGTTGTTGGATCCCTTGCCTCTCTTGTCTCTTTGGTATCCGTCGGTATAATCACATCACACAGCAGCCCGGTTAGTGAGTATTGGTCTGTCGTGTGCAGTTTACTGATGTCACTTCACATAGTTTCTGTGTATTGAAGTTCACCTCTTTCATTTCACTCTCACTGCCATTTCAAGCCAGCTGTGTTGCAGCTTTAAACCCTCCGCCGCAGCTTCACTCCTGCACTGCTGGCAGCTGGGGACTAAAGTGGAGGAGTGTGAGATGTTAATGCCTTGCTCGAGGGCACTGTAGCAGGAGGGTATTCATGGGGGAGTCCCTGGGTGACATCAGACCCTCCAATTCAACTCTCTAGTCCATGTCAATTTTGGCGAAAATTCCTAAACTTGTTTGGAGCTTCTCTGTCTGTCCTTGCAGGAGAATGTTCCATCTCGCAAATCTCCATTTATTCAACATCTCTGTCCATTTCAGACACCAACTAAAACACCACTTTTAGCTTGTTAGCACCTGCTATTAGCTTTACAAATGATATTGTCATTTTTTGTTCCAAGCACAACCAAAGCGTGTGGAAACATTTCACCACATCCCTGTTTTGGCAACCCGCTCAGACTGTATCCATCATAATCTAATTGTTTAGATGACAGAAAACTTTTTCTAAATGTTCTGGGTGTCAGTACGGGGGAGCTTTCTGTCGCCTTGTGTTCCCCCGCGAGTCGTGTGCGGGAGAGGTCAGCCACAGTGTGAACGCAGCTATCTGCAGACTGGGGGTTAGCCGGTTAAATGAAGAGATTAGTACAATGTGAACCGCCACAGGTGGATGCAGTTATTCTATCATTTCCTAAACTTAATTAAATCAGCGACAGAGTGAGGACGAAGAGCGATTGACGCCTATCAACGTGGCCATCGACATAGCTAGCTACTCGGTAGTTTAATTTTCAATTTAGCCCCTTCTCCTGCTCCCCTTCAGCCAAGTGAGAACGTAACACACACATGTATATACTGGTGCTCCCTTGCCAGATCAACCAGGATGGGAGGTTAGGGGTTCGAGGTTGGAGGTTGGGGAGGTGAAGGAGTAGAGCTCAGTTGGCAGTTTAGTGTGTGTGTGTGTGTGTGTTGGGGGGTCGGTGGGGTTTGGGGAGAGCTCATGTGTTAGTGTAACTGAAGCTGTCATCCAGCCCCAGGGTCACCTCCCCAAAGCACGCCGGCTGTCTCTTTTAATAGACTAAACACATATGTCTCTCTATAGCAACACATGATGAGGACAGAGAGGAGGGAAGGGGAGGTGGGTGTTCGTAGAAAAAGGGGAGGGGTGCGGATTGACTTCATAATTGGCCTGTCACAATTTTCTAATGGTTAATGGAAATTGACACTAACATGAGACGTTGGCCACATGTCACCCCATGCTTTCACTAGCAGAAGCTGCAGTCACTTGTCGCTGCACGCACCAGAAACAATAATCAGTTAATGACTGAAACCAAGAAAACCAACTCGCCCCTTGTTGGTTAACACTTTCTGCGACAAGCACTATATATAGAGCGCATAATGAGACAAGAAGGGAAAACTTCTGCTTGATGGTGGCTGATGCAACAACAACATGTTTGGAGCTGTTAAGAAGGGCGCCTTTTAAATGTTAATGACTAGTTATCTATTAGAGGATCAGAAGGAAGTGCGTTATCTCACATCAGTCATCTCTCGGTTAAAATGCAGAACAAAGCACAAGGGGGTATTAGAAATGTCCTGACATTATCCAAACAACATCATAACTCATCTTTTTTTTTAAATAATTCATCACTCTAATCGACAGTGTGCACATTTCCAGTATGTTCAAGTTTGCTGAGGAAACGGTGAGTAAGACTCATGAATCAGGCTCGAAGTAGAAAGATCATCCACCTTCCCTTTCGCCCCCAGAGATGTTCGGTAACTTCTCCTTGTTTGTGACAGTATCTGTGGTGCTGCACTACTTGATTGTTAGTTTATTATTTTACTGGGTTAGGAGAGGGCAAAGAGGAGAACGTAGGAAAGTAGGTGAAGGTGGTTTGAGGAAATGAGTAAAAACCAGTGTTAGCATAAGCATAAGGCAATTTGGCAGCATGACTTTTTCCTGTGATGAGTGTTGTGATGCAATTTATACAATAACAATTTAACATCATTAATAGTCCACAATCAAAATGCTGTGACTTATACAAGGGTTTCCGTGGAACAGTGTCTGAAATTAACTTTTAAACTCACCAGCCAATGGGGTTGGTAGGTGGGATGTCACATAAACATTCACATTTAATTGCGGTATTAAGGTACTATGATATATACAAACTTCAGTATGAGGTCAGAGCAAAATCTTTAGGAAGTATATCGAAGAGCTCATCAGCACAGCTTCAGCATGTTAATAACTTCCCTCTGGTGAGCAGTTATGCAGTGTACATGTGTAGGGCTTTTATTGTGAAAGGTATAAACGGAAAGAGTGAAGCTGTAATCTGCTGCTGACAATGTAGGAAACAAAAAGAGTTCTTGGCTCAAACTATGAGGCCTCTGTGTTATTATCTCAGTACCTTCATAAGTATGGGCGCAACGTTAGCTAGAAGCAGACCAGTGGTGAGTGATAGTTTAGTGGATCAGCTGATGTTCCGTATGGCAGTTGTTTCCAACTGGTCCAGCCACAGGTCCAGATTTGTCATTGGTCATTAGTTCAGAAACTAACCAAATGCCTCTTGTAGGGTTGCAGCAATACACCGGTTTTGAGGTATACCGTGATATAAAAGTTGACAGTTATCATACCTTGCACATTTGTTTATCTATGATATTAGAGTGCAGCTAAACAAAGGACCTCTCCTTTATTTTAGTTATTTTCTAAGAGGAGACTTTTTACACATACTTATAACAAAGTGGTTTCAAGCTTCAATTATAGTAATAAAACCTTTGTTCAACCAAAAATAACCCTTTCATTTTCATTCCTTTAAGGGTCATTCTGACTGATGACTGTCACACTGTGAAAATGTCATACCATTGCGAACCTAGCCTCTTGCATTTTGTCTACGGCCAGGATGCTTGGAGCAGAGGATCCACTGTCTGCTGGCTAGCTGTCAGTGTACCCTGGACGACATGGGGGGGTGCTCAGTTGAAATCAAGGCAGTGGGTTCCCACATGCAGAGAAAAAAACAACCTGCCCAAAAAACCACATCAACGAACTCTAGACATTTCTTACTTCTTTTCTACCCTTGTCTCTGCCCGGCGACAAAAAGGTCATCTTTTATGCCTCAGTAAACATTTGGGCAAAATTGTCCCTAAAGCTAAAGTATAAAGGTTGGCAAATGTTTTTTCTTTTCAGTTTTGGTCAGTGTAAAATTGGTCTTAAATTTCCTTTTGCGTGGCATTCAAAAAGGATTGAATCTAACTTTTCTCAAGCTGTAGGAACCTTGTTGTGAAGAGGCCTCATGTCTGCAGCTACATTGAAAGCTCAACAGTCAGCCGTTAAAAGCAGGCGTGTGACAACATTTTTAGTAGTGTGATGAATAATGTATCCAAATGTAGGTCAATGTGGCAGCAAACTGATTTGTTTTCAACCATACCTTTGCAGGTCTTAGTCATTCCAATGCTTGATGAATTTCAGTAGAATGTCAGGTCAGGGCAGCTACAACCAAACAGTTCTGTCTTTGATAAGATGCACAGTTGATGACACTTTCGAGGGAATTGAATGTATAAATTGTTTAAAATGACTCTCACTCAACATTATCTTTACTGTCGAAGATTGACCTCCTTGTAAAGTGGAACTCCAATTCATGTGGTTACAGAAAAATTAGTGTGAAGAATTTCCCAAACCACTCCTGCACCTTAATCACATTTCCGGTGAGGATGTGTTTGCTCAGCATCTACCTAAGCATGCATGCGTTTGTCAGATTATGATGAAATGTGGACATGGCTGTATCTGTTTGTGACTCATTTGGTGAAGTCAGGCTGACCACAACTCCTGCAGCTTGTGATGTCAGAAAATGCAGGAGTTATAATTTCATTAGGAAACAACACAACTAAGGCTGCATCCATCGATTCTTTTAGTAGCTGAGTATTCTGTTGATTATTCTGGTGATTAATTGAGTAATTGGATGAGAAATACTGCATGTTTTCATTAGAGTACTTCAGCTTTATTAAAGGGCATTAGTTATATGTAGAAGAGAAAATAAAAGTCTTTGAAATTAGAGAAATGAGCAACAGATTTGTTCTTGCTCAGTTGAACATGGTGGAACCCTCTGCACAAAGCTGTTCAAAGTAGGACTCTGCGACTTAAAAGTACAATTCATCTTTTTTGAACGGATATTTATTACTTGGCCTTCATAAATCTTATACTTTAATTTTCTTTAGGTTTGACTGCTCGTTTAGACTCATTCACTGTGGTCAAGGGGTGCCTTACACCTGCTGACCCTACCGACTGCAAGCCAAATTCAATTCAGTGTCACGATACCTGATCCAGCTATTGGGTCAGTATCGGCCTGATATCTGTATTGATATTGGTTCATCCCTTATAATGATAATAAGTATGACATTGACATCTGTTGAACAGCACCTTCTTTAATGTCAGAATGTGTGTGTTGGGACTGATACAGAAACATTGGTTAATTCCATCATGAAGAAAATCAAAAATTTTGTGGACTGTGACTATATTTTCATTATACAAAAGAAATTTGGAAATACAAATACTGTCTTTGCCCGAAATTTGAACTTGTTTTTGCAACACATTCTCACTCTTGGTTGACCTGGTCACATATCGACATTTGGTCATGGACCTTATACGTCCAGATACGACGTGCAAGGTACCCTGGATGTGTTGGTTGTTGACATTCTGGGTAGTGCTGCACGATTAATCTAATTGCAATCGCAATTGCGATGTCAGGCTGTGCGTTTACATAACCGCATAAAAGGCTGCGATTTGCGATTTAACGTAAATAAATGTTAACATTATCCTGGTGCGTGCAGCACGTTTGGTCAGGTGACCACCTGGCCTGCAGCAGTGACCAGCATAAGAAGAGCATAAGCACTACCATGAACAGGCTGAGTTGGTGGTGAAAAAACCACAACGTCTATTATATGGCGATACTTTGGATTCAGGTACGGCAGCGTTGAACAGAAAGATGTGCTGTCTAAGTGTAAAAGTTAAAGTCGCCACGTCCCGCAGCAACACGACCAATCTATGTCAGCATTTGAGACAGCACAGCACAGAGAAAAGTAGGAAGAGTACATGCGAAAGAAAGCGAAGCCGAGTGACATTAAAGACAATAAGACAACTGAAAGCCGCCAGAGCTTCATAAAACAACGTCCAAGCACAGTTACGCAAAGATTTGTAAGTGTCATGGGGAAATCACGGAATCCGTAATAAACTATATAATAACAAATGAAAATTGAGCAATTTTGCTTGGTTTTCGGCCCGCTTGACATGCTGATATAATGTCGGGGAAACACTGAATCAAGTAAGAAGTCTAATGATACCATTTATGTATTATATTGTAATCGCAATCGCGATATTGTCCACTCAATTCGCAATCGCACATTTTTATCAAATCGTGCAGCACTAGTTCTGGGACACCATGTCAAGTTCTGCCTGTTCCATGTATTGTCTTCTTTCTAAATACACTTCTGTTTTCACAGGAAATTTAATGTCTACACATAGTCTCTTTCAAAATTAACGCACTAGGTCATACAACACTGCGAATTGACATCCCCCCCCCCCATCAGCAACAAATGCACTTGATTAGGTTTAGGAAAAAAGAACAGGGTTTGGCTTTAGAATCTTACGGGAAGTGGGCAGCATTTCCCAGGTCAAAGTTGGTGTTTGTTGAACCCATCCTTCAACACTTCTGCCCGCCCCACTCTGACTTAACTTTCGCTCTCGACCCGCGTTTCCCCCTGATGCCACCGAGCACCATTAAAGTATAATGGTTGCCGGCCGTGTATCATGCCAGTGTTAAAGGACGGCTTTTTCATCAGTGTCTGAAGCCACAAGTCACTGTCAAAGCGCTGAATTTCAGGTTGGGTTTTGGGAGAGCCCCTACTAGCTACATAGCATAGCTTTCATTGATGCTACTTAGCATGCAAATCCAATTAGTTTAGATTACAACAAGACAGTGGTGTTTAGCTAACACTAACCAGATGAGATGTTCAAAATCATTCACTTCTTTGCACGTTCAAGTTTTAGCTCATGCTCACGGTTGTATTACTAATAATTTATCAGGTACAGTGGTGATATTGCTAATATTACTGTGGAAATGACTAATAATTCATAGCACTTTATTTAAGCCACCTCTGGTGAGGAGGAAGAAGAGAAGATAAGGTCGAGGTGTGGGGGGGGCAGCGGTGCACCAGAAGGGGTCCAGAAGTGAGTCAGAAGAGCCTCCATACTCCACCCACCTCCCTCCATTTCAAACAGGCTCTTCAGAGAGCTGCTGGCTGGCTGTGCTGTTGAACTTGGCCTTGCCGTCACTCTGGGGTAACCCAACACCCAGCACAGAGGGGCCTGACAGACCCGGGGACGAGGGGGCTTGTGAGGTGGGGGGACAGGGGCCCGCTGGGACGCAGAGTGCATTTCAAACCCATCAGTGTCAGTTAGTTCACTAAGTGGTGACATAATCACCATCGCCATGGCTGCTCCTCTGGGAGAGTCAGGCAGGGAGGAAGAGGTGGTGGGAGCCCCAGGTCTCCTTCTCATCCCCCCCTGGCCTCGCTGGGGTGGAGTAGGGGTGCTTTAACCAATCTGCTCTCCTTCTGCATTAGTACCCACATAACCATAATGTTAGGAAGATATAGTTATACTGGTCCCAAGGACAGCTCAGTCCACCTCTGTTTATTAGCCTTCTATGGAAGTGTTCGATGAAGACGTCCAAGGAGCCCAAACTGGGCACAAGCCAAAAGTCTTGGAAACCACTGGTTCAGTCTAGGATCTGTTATGCTTTCCCTTATTTTTATATCATTTACATAATGTTATTATGTCGGGTGTTTATATTAAATAGGGGTGTAACGGAACACAAAAATCACGGTTCGGTACGTACCTCGGTACACAAATCACGGTTTGTTTTTTTTCGGTACAGTAATGAAAAAAATAGACAACTATTAAATATCTTTTACTTATTGGTAACCTTATTAAAACATACCACCACAGCAGTTAACTCTTTTTACACAATTTTTGAATGAAACAAATACATATAAAATCCTGCTGTTTCACATTGTTTGAATGAAATAGAAATATAAAAGTGAAAAATAAAATCCTGCTTTTTTTTTAACATATTTTTTGAATGAAAAATATAAATATACATTTCTGCTTAAACAGTTTTACTCAATAAAAATAAAAAGTATAGTGCAGCTGGTCAGCTTTAAAGCCTGCTCAGATTCAGTTTTACTAGGAACTTACTTAGCTTTCCCACTTTGTTAAAGTGCAGTAAACAAAACATGCTTATATCTAAAGTGCGGCTTAAACAATTTTACTCAACTCCAATGGTGTTGGTTATTTCTTTAGCGCGATGGTCAGGGAAACGCTCTTTCTGTTTTAAACGACGATGATATCATAGTTTGAACCAGATTGCTTTTTCTAGTCGTGCCATAACGTTCAAACTCGGGTGGTGTCGTTAGATGCGTTAGCATGTTAGACGTGTTTCCAAGTACATACCCGACCGCTGTTCTGCAGTGTCGGCACACTGCTTTTGTCTTGTCCACTTGTTTATTTCCGTCTTCGTATTTTACCCTGAAACCAAAGTGTTCCCAAACGGAGGACTTAAGGTTTGCGGGTGGGTCTTCAGGTTCGTCAGGCTCACTTGCCGTGTTGTCAAAATGCGAGAATGTGCTGCACAAAGTGAAAGCGGAGATTTACGGTCGGACTTGGTCCGTCACTCAATTACGTCCGTCGGGGAACTAGATATTTTAAATGGTTTGGCTCGCAAAATCGGAATTAAAATGAAACAAAACAAAATAAAATGAAATAATATCCTGCGCCCAGTAATTTGGTACAGGGTTGTGCCGAACCGAAAGTCGCGTACTGAACGGTTCGACACAAATACATGTACCGTTACGGCCCTAATATTAAATGTGGCAAAACTTTCAGGTAATGACGTTAACATATGTAAAAGTAGCCCCGGTGAGCAAAACCCTCAGACTACAGACTGTTCTGAGTACTCTGCTTCCAACAAGACAAGCTGACGTCAGATCGTGACAGGTTTCTTTATATCAGTGGTTCCTAACTGGTCCAGCCGCGGGGTCCAGATTTGTCTCTAGTTATTAGTTCAGCTCCTCACGGTTTAATACATTCAGCTTCATGCTTAAGTTTGGCCATGTCATTAAGCTAGTTTGCTGTCTCTCTCAAGTAGCTGTCCGTTATTTGGTCACTCTATAGTAGGAAACGGTTCTTCAAAATAAAAGCTCTGTGCTGCAAATTCACTGTACTTTACACTGTACTGTACCACTGCTTTATAAAATCATCTGCTTTGGGCGTTGACTTCACATAGCCTAAACCGCTACATGTAGCTTCATGCTAATTTCAGGGAAACCAACCTGGTCTTATTTCAAAGTCTTCAACTACCGCTGCTTGGGCAGAGACTTCTGGGTTAGACACAGATGAAAAAAGCCATCCTTTCACGTCTGCATGATACACGGCCAGGCGCCTTCAGTGTTAAGGGGGCGAAAAGTCTTCGTGGGGTGGTTGGGAGCGGTGGTGGATGGGCCCAGCAATCAGTGACTATCACCCGGGAGGCCGGTGTTCCCTCCCGAATGAATGTAAAACCAAACCCAATTGTTTTGTTTCTCAACATAACCACTGATTTGTTGCCCTAACCTAATCATCTGGGTTTCTTGTTGAAGGAAAAAATGTCCAATCGCGGCGTTGTACCGACGTAGTACGTGTATTTTGAAAGAGACTGTATGCAAGCTGTACAGTCAACAACAGATGCACCTAGGGTACCTTGCACCTTGAATGTCGACATGGAAAGTCAATGAACAAGCGGCGATATGTGACGAGGTCAGAGTGAGAATGTGTGTGGGGAAACATGTAATCTTGGCCGCTGATGTTGTTAATTTCTCCCTGATTTTGGATTATATTCCTGCTCGAAGAAGTGCAGTTGAATACAGGTGTTCCAGCACATACAGTATGAGGAAAATAAAGTGTTTATGAACCTTAAATCATGTAAACACATTCTAGTAGAAACCAAAAATACAAGTATGAAATGTGGTTTTTTTTAAATGTATTTTAGTGTTGAAGATTTTTATGTCGAGGTTGTTGAAAATATAACTAGCTTTAAATCTAGAGGAGTAAAAAGTCAAGCATGCCCTTCTCAGTTGTAAAATTACTCAAGCAAGTACCTCAAAATTCTCCTTTCCATCACTGCAACCCATTTAACAAATGATGCACACATTCCTGAACCAGCATCTTCAAAATTATACTATTTCAGATATTTAAATAAGGTTTTCCTACCTTGATGTCTTCTTCTGGTTTCCTTTCATTTAGCATTAAATCAACTTGCATAGACTTGAAACTTGCATCAGTTGTACAATCCATCACAGTGATTATCATATCTGCCCGGAAGATATGAAAACCGCATTCAAATATGCATACTTTGAGAGTTATGGAAACTACAGGTAACTGTGGTAAATGGGCTTAAACATGCAGCAACACTGATCTGAATGTACTATCCTGTAGTCAAACTGTACTTTCTGAGACACATTTAATGTCGGCACAGGGATAAAGAGATCTATAGTGAGGATATAGGACCGCAGAAATGATTCGTAAACAGCTCTTACACTATATCGGTATTAAAATGCCCCCAATGCTTTGCATCATAACTCTTACATAACGTGAAATTCATGATTTTAGATATGAAATACTACATTTAACTTATCAACATGTCCAGAGACACATCCTACAAGTCCTTGGTTACATCCAGCAAGTCTAGAGTTATGTCCAACAAGTCCAGAGTCACCTCCAATAAGTCCAGAGACGCCGCCAACAAGTCCTTAGTCATCTCCAAAAAGTCCTTAGTCATGTCCTACAAGTCCAGAGACACCTCTAATAAGTCCACAGACATGTCCAACAAGTCCAGATTCACCTCCAACAAGTCCAGAGTCATCTCCAACAAGTCCAGAGTCATCTCCAGCACGTCCAGAGTCATCTCCAACACGTCCTTAGTCATGTCCAACAAGTCCAGAGTCACCTCCAATAACTCCTTAGTCATGTCCAGCAAGTCCAGAAACACATCCAACAAGTCCTTAGTCATTTCCAACAAGTCCTTAGTCATTTCCAACAAGTCCTTAGTCATGTCCAACAAGTCCTTAGTCATCTCCAAGTCCAGACACACCTAAAATAAGTCCAGAGTCATCTCCATTAAGTCCAGAGTCATGTCCAAGAAGTCCAGAGTAATCTCCAACAAGTCTTTAGATATGTCCAACAAGTCCTTAGTCATCTCCAACAAGTCCTTAGACAACTCCAAGTCCAGACACACCTAAAATAAGTCCAGAGTCATCTCCAACAAGTCCTTAGTCATCTCCAAGTCCAGACGCAGCTAAAATAAGTCCAGAGTCATCTCCATTAAGTCCAGAGTCATGTCCAAGAAGTCCAGAGTCATGTCCAAGAAGTCCAAAGTAATCTCCAACAAATCTTTAGATATGTCCAACAAGTCCGGAGTCACGTCCAATAAGTCCAAGTGAATTTGTCACATAAAATCGTTTTAATGGTCTTAAGGAGAATGCATTCTGCTCAAAGGACCTATAGGGAAGCAGTTTATACTGTTTTTGTTAACTCATTCTGAATAGGTTAACTGTTACAGAAGTTACAGAACAGGTTGGGACTGGTATCACCACCTAAATCAACCATGCAACCACTGCATGTGACTGTAAATGTAAACAATGTTTAGTAGTCTTTTATTATTAGTGGCATTTCAGCCATGTTTGCCTCCATTAGTGTCTTTAATGTCATGCCATGTTGAGGTGACAACATAAATACGTCCTAATGAAGTCGCTCTTGAGCAGAGGTACGCAGCAGTGAGTTCTCTACTGTTTTGTTTCCTGTTTCAACCACATGAATAGTGAGAAAATTACCAGCACTGTCGCAGGAAGACAACAGGTCCGATCCAAATGACTGACACGACTTCTTACAGAAAAGTTGAAAGTGATGCTGTTTTTCACATCTCACCCACATGTTTCCATTTCAAAATCTGAAACTCACCTCGCCTACCCCCCCACTCCTTACTTTTTGTGTTGTTGCATGCCACCTCATTGTTGTTGTTGTAGTAGCATGGATTTCTCTTCCCCAAATTTTTAAAAAGTACTATATATGAGTCACCTTGCACACTCTGAAACCAAACCTGTGTAGGTTTGACATCATGTTTTGCAGGCATTATGCAGCTGCAAAATAAATCAGTTGATAAAAGTCAATATATGTATGAGCAAAGTTTTTTGTCTTGAACACTTGCAGGCACCATAACAGGCACATAACAGACAATCGTGGGACTAAATATGTACTTTTATGTTACATCACATTCATTTGAATGATGCTTTTCAAAACTGTGACTTTAAATAACAGTATTAAAACAAGAGCCACAGTATATGCCATCTAACCCTGAACAAAACACTGGAAGCCACAAGGGATGTCAAGAGAACCGATACGTTGGTACAGAGTGAATGACAAAATTCTGAAAACATGATGGTACTCATTTTTTTCTCCAGTGTTGTAGGTACTGAGGATGCAATTCTTCTAGATCTGACAGGGCAGCATATATGTCTACAAGTGTTCTAATTTGCCATTTAGTGCCCAAGGAAGAAGTTGAACGCTTACCAGCACAAAAGAACAACAACACATGAAAGATGGCGACAAGGGCAACTGCAGCAATAGCTCCGCTTTGACTTGTAAAAAAGAAAAACGTTTTCTTCAGGCCTGCGTCTTGTTAATTTGTTTGCAACAGGAGCACTGCAAATTGTTACTTGGCTCAGATGGTACAAATGTGACAAGGCCCTTAGCGTCTGTTTTGCGCTTAACACTACACTTTTGGCTTCTTTTTTTTTTTCAGGTCACTAAGAGTTGAAAAATGTTCAACTTTGGGTAAAACGCTCTCCTCGTCACCATCACGTTTTTCATCCAATCACAACAAAGCAGCGGTGGTACAAATAGCCAACCACAAAAACCAACTATCACATCTCACATGTACAAGTGCTAAACAGCAACAACATTGGAGCAGAAAGACGTTCATATACTGAGGGCTATAAATTGATATTAATCTCATGAACCCGCATTGACTTGTATTTTGTTTTCCAGGGGTGGAAATCACCACAGGCCTCATGATACAATAATATGCCAAGTAGTATGGTAACATATATTGCCGTTTATTGCGATATATTACCTTTTTCCAACTTCAAATTATGTCGCCAAAGGAAAATTTCGAAAACCTCTGGTTTAACTAAGAAGGTAAAGTTGTCATTCTGTTTATCTCACTTCAATCTTTAATTTTAAAGCAAGCAGCAAAATGGGATTTACCAAGCAGACAGACTGACCAGCACAAATTCCGTCCAGCCCTGCTCGATATCGATTGTTGGGGTCTTTGCATTGATACAATATTGCTAAACAAAATATCGCCATACTTTGCTATATCAATGTTTTGGACAGTAAATGAAATTTAAATGTTTTTGTGAAAGGATTGTAGGTTTAAGCACATGGGCTTTATTGTTTTGTTTTTGCTATTACCATGGTATTGAATTGGGTATTGAGAATGGAGGAATTGATATTGAATCTTCAGGCTCTGGTATCGTGACATGCCAAGGAACCTACAAAACATACTGGCGAAATTGGTAGTAAATACGTGTAATTTTTGTGAGACAGGGTTAATCAGTGATGCTTCCAATATGGTAACACAACACCCAGTATCGGCAAGGTCTTTGATTTGGCACATACCAGCCGAAATGTGTTTAGTAGCAAGCATAGACGAACTACTGACGAGAATTATCAAGATTCTTTGTGCTGTTTACTTATTCTTTAACCGGATAATCTTTACTGAAATCATTTTATTTCTTAATTCTTATTTCTTTTTAGGCAGTTTTAGCTGGTCATTAGAATAGAATAGAACAGAATGTCTTTTTGTCATTGTGCATGTATGACAAAACTGAATGCACTCTCCGTAGGGCAATATAACTTAAAAAAACTTCTAAAACCAATTACAAACAATATAGTAAAAAGTAAAAGAAAAATAGTAATAAAAATTACACTTCAGTGCAATACATCGTATAATACAGCATGTCGATGTGCTGACTGTAGATGTTCACCCAGCAACCTCGTCGGAACATGTACAACACATACAAAAACAGCCATACGAAGCAACGAAATGGAGAGCGCTGAACCGCTGCGTCTTTGTGCGCCGCCATCTTGCCATCCATCCATCATTATTAAACATATATTGCATACAATGCCAATGGACTTGAGAAGTTTGGCTTCATTTTGTTACATGAAAACATACAAAAAAGAAATAATCATTAAAATTGGAGGAACGAATTCGAGTGTTGAAAAAGCATTTGTTTTTGATATCTGTACTGAAACAGGAATTTCAGTCGATAGCCTATTCTACATGGTCTCCATCTGTCTGCATATTTAACAGGCCAGGAGTGAAGCAACAATAACTGCTGTGCAGAGTGAATTAAAATGGAAAAATAGAAGCATTTACGCACTGATCTTCAGGATTCCCCAATGGTTTTACATTATACATAATTAACCAAAGGTACACTTTTGTCCTTGGGGTGTATAATCGTGCGTTTAAGAGTGCAAATAGGGATAACACCACTGACTTGCATCAAAGGGTACGGACTACGCACATGACTTTCCCTTTTACTTTTTCTAAGAGTTTTTATGAATAAGTTCATCTATACATCTGTGAACGACTGCACCAGGATGCAGATATTTTAATTGTACATTTACCATGATGATGATTCTCACGTACAAAGGATAAGGCTGTGGGAAGTGAAAAACCCAGATGAGAAAGTAGCTTGCTAATTTTTTTCTTCTTCTTTTTATCTGTCTGTGGCTTCTATCTCTTAACACCCTAACCTAAGAGTGGTGTGTCTTGGTCCAATCTCAGAAGATGCTTATCATACTGCGAAGCTATGAGACCTCACTTTGTCACTGCGCAGAGTACAGCTGCCACTGTTGGGAGCATTAACTGTATGCCTATGCAGTGATCTTTACTCGATTTTTTTCCCCACCGCTCAGTCATTTCCAAATGACTGGGATAAAATGTGAACAAGTCTCAGGATGACGACGTGATCCCCAATAACGGCCCCCTTTCCATCAGCGCTGGCTATCTAACGATGGACAAGACAAAGGAGCTTATCAAACAGGCCTGATAACACAGCAGCCAATTAAGATATGCTCTCTCTATCACACAATATGCGTCCACTATCACTATCAAAGGGTCAGGAAAAGAGAGGGAAATGAATGAGATCGGTAAACGAAGACGCCCTGTAACCTGAATGAAAAGAGAGTATTTTGAAATGTGTCATGGGAAGATATCCCCCTGAGAGGAAGAGAATTTGTCTTGTGGACAATTTGTACACATGTAAAGAAGGCATGGATGCACTAGCTCAGGAACATGCCAAGTTTTTTGGGGGGTAGTGGGCACTAGATGGCACTAATGAATGGTAATTACAATGATCTGCTCCTGTGGAAATTATTCAATATTTTTCAAGTCATTGCTCAGACACTTCAATGTCTTTTACAGTAGTTAAACATGAAACTATTTCAAGCAAATTAAAGAGCAAAGTAGGTACATCTGTCCTTAAAAATATGAATAAATATACACAGTGTTGTGTATATGAACATGCATGAAAATATAGTATACTGAAACCTGAAATTCAATCAAGTAAACATTTCAAAACTACACATATTTCTATGTGTTAAAAACAATGACTGTAGCTTTTACTCACATGTTTCTTCAGGGCCTTTTAGATAGTTTTCAAAATTACATTATTCTAAATATATTTGTCTTATTTTACTAAACAATGACATGTTTTTGTACAGCTTGCTAATATATCAGACACCACAGAGCAGTGCACTTTGCATTTTATCGACTTAACACATTTGCTTTTAATGACTCTTTAACAATTAATTTCATGGTGTCCTTTTTCTCATCCCTCTCATTTTTAGTTTGAGAACTTGAATCAGATGTGCTCAATCAAAATGGGAAGATTTTGCAAGCTTTGATTCCTCACATTTGTCATAAATTCAGTTCCAGGTACAGAGAAAACCTTGACCTTTCTAGATGCAGAGTTCAAATTCTGAGGTATTTCGTGTCTCATCAGGTGTGGGAATTGGTTTTGGGTGCTCTCTAACTTTAGAAGACCTTCTGTGCTTTGTAATAAAATTGATAATTATGAAATTTAACAACCTATTTAAAAAAAAAAAGGGCAAAACAACTACCGAATTTTAAAAGGTAAAATTGGAATCGGTTGTCACTCCAAAT
The DNA here is from genome assembly GCF_041903045.1 of Epinephelus lanceolatus. Lineage (NCBI taxonomy): Eukaryota > Metazoa > Chordata > Actinopteri > Perciformes > Serranidae > Epinephelus > Epinephelus lanceolatus. The sequence goes on from NC_135756.1 coordinate 5,987,381, forward strand.
TGATATTAACAACCTTTGTTTTGTGTCATCGTGTGTGGGCATCATGTTTTCCTAAATTACTCTTTGGGCTTTGTCATAACATTAAAAATCAAATCAAAATTTAAAAGTACCAGCATCCTTTAGAAACGGTCAAAGGTTAAATTGGAATCGGTTGTCACTCCAAATTGATACCAACGACCTTTTAACAATTCATTTTGTGGTGTCAGTTTTCTCCTCCTGCTCATTTGTAGTATCAGAACTTTTATCAGATGTTCTCAATCAAAAATGAGCAGATTTTGACAGCTTGGATTCTTGGAGCTTGGAGGTTTCAAATATCATTTCCTACTGAATTCCAGGTAGTAGAAAACGTGACCTTTTTAGATACAGGTTTAGAAATGTGGGGTTTGTTGTGTGTCATCGAATGTGGGCATCATGCTTAGCTGTTTCAGGTGCTCTTTCACCTTATAAAGGCTTTGGGCTTTGTCATAACATCGATAATTTAAGATATAAAAGTACCAGCACCCTTTAAAAAGGGGCAAAACTGCCAAATTTTAAATGGCACACTTGGAACCGGTTGTTACTCCCAAATTAATATGAATTACCTTTAAACAATTCATTTTGTGGAGTCCCTTTTCTTTCTCATTTGTAGTATCAAAACTTTTATCAGATGTTCTCAATCAAAAATGTGCAGATTTTGACAACTTGGATTCTTTTTTTGGAGATTTCAAGTATCAGTTCATACTGAATTCCAGGTAGTAGAAAACTTGACCTTTTTATATACAAGGTAAGAGTTGTGAGGTGTTTTGTGTGTCAACAAGTGTGGTGAGCGTCATGCTTTCCTAAATTAGTTGCTTCAGGTGCTCTCTCACTTCAGAAGACTCTTAGGGCTTTGTTTATAACATTGATATTGTTTAATTTGAAAGTTCCGGCATCCTATAAAAATGGGCAAAACTGCCATATTATTAAAGGTAAAACTTGAACCGGTTGTCCCTCCAAATTAATGTTAATGACCTTTTGTGGAGTCCTTTTTCTCCTCCTGCTCATTTTTAGTTTCTGAACTTTTTTCAGATGTTTTCAATCAAAAATGTGCAGATTTTGACAGCTTGGATTCTTTTTTTGGAGATTTAAAATATCAGCTCATACTGAATTCCAGGTAGTATAAATCTTGACCTTTTTAGATACAGGTTTAGAAATGTGAGGTGTGTTGTGTGTCATCGAGTGTGGGCATCGTGCTTTCCTAAATTAGTTGTTTCAGGTGCTCTCTCACTTCAAAAGACCCTTAGGGCTTTGTCATTGATAATTATAAGGTATAAAAGTACCAGCACCCTTTAAAAGTGGGCAGAACTGCTGGATATTACAAGGTAAAATTGGAATTGGTTGTCACTCCACTCCATTAATATTGACCAGCTTTTAACAACAGGCTACATTTTGCGGTGTCGATTTTGTCTTCCTGCTCATTTTTAGTATCAGAACTTGTATGAGCTGTTCTCAATCAAAAATGCGCAGATTTTGCAAACTTGAATTCTTTATTTGAGGTGTTAGATTAGTTTCATGTTCAGTTCCAGGTAGCAGAAAACTTGACCTTCTCGATAGAAGGTTCAGGTTGGGAGGTGTGTGCTGTGCTTTGTTTATAACATTTATAATTACGAAATTCGAAAGTACCAGCAGCCTATAAAAATGGGCAAAACCACAAATTTTAAAAGGTAAAATTAGAATTAACGACCTTTTAACAATTCTTTTTGTGGTGCTGGTTTCCTCCTCCTGCTTGTTTTAAGTTTTAGGACTTTTAGCAGATGTGACCTCTCCAAAATGGGCAGATTTCGAAAGTTTGGGTTCTTTTTGGAGGTCTCAAATTAGTTTCATGTTCAGCTCCAGGTAGCGGAAAAGTTGACGTTTTTACATAGAAGGTTCAAGTTGTCAGGTGTGTTGTGTGTCGAGCGTGGGCATTGTGTTTTTCTTGGAATGGTGGTTTCAGATGCAATCGCAAATGACTCTTTGCATTTTGTTTATGAAATTTAAAAGTACCAGCAAACTATAAAAAAGGCAAAACAACCAAATTTTAAAAGTTAAATTTAGAATCGGTTGTTACCCCCAAATTGATAACAGCGACCTTTTAACAATTCATTTTGTGGTGCTGGTTTCCTCCTCCTGCTTGTTGTTGGTTTCGGAACTTTTATCAGGTGTGATCTGTCGAAAATGGACAGATTTCGCAAGCTTGGATTCTTTTCGGAGTTCTCAAATTAGTCTCATGTTCAATTCTTGGTAGCAGAAAACTCTTTCTACATAGAAGGTTCAAGTTGTGTGTCAAGCGTGGGCATCCTGTTTTCTTTAAATGGTGGTTTCAGATGCGATCTCAAAAGACCCTCTGTGCTTTGTTCCTAACATTGAGGTTTATGAAATTTAAAAGCACTAGCAACCTATAAAAAACGGCAAAACTACCAAAAATTAAAAGGTAAATTCAGAATCAGTTGTCACGTCTGAATTAATGAATTTTTAACATTTTATTTTGTGGTGTCGGTTTTCTCTTCCTTCTCATTTATAGTTTCGGAACTTTTCATCAGTTGCTCTCAGTCTAAAAAGGGCAGGTATCGGATGCCTGGAATCTCCGTTCAAGGTCTCAAATAGTTTCACATTCAGTTCCAGATAGGAGAAAAGTCATCTCAAAAATCACCTACTTTTTAAGACAGTCTGTGCTTTGTTATAAAATTCATAATTATGGAATTCAAAGGAAACCAGCAACCTATGAAAACACATTTTGAAAGACGAATTTGGAATCAGTTCACTCCTAAATTGACTGATAGGTCTTTTTAAAATGAGAAACAAAAAACAAAATATGATGAAAAGTTGTTGACATTTTCTGCGCTGTTTCATTATTATTAGTTGTTGCAAACAAAGCAAGAAAACAAGCTAGATTTTCAGTGGTGAGCAACAGAAAAACACAGAACTCCTCGTATTTTATTTGGGATTTAAACCTTTATTATTTAAAATATATACACCTGAAAATGGCTGTGCCTTTAATTTAAGTTTAATTAATATAACAGAGACAATAACAGCATGATAAACATGGATTCAACAGGTGCTGAGAGCCGGGACTCCATCTTCATGCAGTCCAGCCTGTGATCACACTGCAGCTTGCTTTACCAGATATGGCCTGAGACGTGTCAACTTAGTGTAGATGTCAAACCTCTGGAGCGATAATGGCGGCCTGCGACGGCAGGGTTAGTTATCGTACAAACGGGGGTCGTCGCTCTCGACCCCCGTTGCTCCATGGCGGCCCTCTAATCGCCCATCTGGGCTCTGTGCGCTGCCGTCCTCCTGTTTGTCGTCGGACCTTATCGTAGGCAGAGGCTTAATCTGCACCGGTGATAAGATATGTGCCGCTGCATACACACACACGAGCACACTTTTACACTCTCCTCACACTCCTGCTGTCGGCCGGCGATGCTGTGATATGTGTGCAATTGCGTCACTTACTGTTGCAGATTATTCATTCAGACTTTTTGTCATATTTATGTAGAAATACCGGGAACCCCCTCACTTCCTATTCATTAATTTAACGAATCCGCTTTGGTGATTCATGCACGGTAAGATAAAAGCAACTGACACAGCAAACATGTTGCTGAGTTTGTCTGGCTGTGCAGGGGAAAAAAAGAATAAGCTAAGTGTTGAGTTAACTCTGACTGGCCAAAGTAACCGCAGTACAGCGAGTGAAGACATTTATCCTGTCAAACAGCTCTCGTACTCGGACTTTTTTCTCGTCGATTGCAACAATAAAATGCCCCACTGATCTGATACTATCTCTCCGTTCTCACACACTTTGTCTCATTAGCAGCTGAAGAACAGAACAGAAAATAAAGAGCAAAAACATCTGATTTCAAAGATTAGATAAAGCAAGTGTAAAAAAAAAAAAGAAAAAAGACGAGGTTTATCTCTAAGTGTACACGTCCTTGAGTTTCTCTGAAGGCTGCCATATAAGGTCACCCTCTCTTAGGCTCTTCATGTGGTTTAGGTAAGCTGCGAGAGCTGGTAAGACGTGAAGGGGAGAAGAAACGGACAGGGAGCGACAGAGAGAGAGATCATCTTGGCACGACCCCAGAGTCTCCTCTGCAGTGTTTGAGCCCGGCGTCTCTGCAGATTGCAGCTTTGAGCTCGGGGACAGAGACCGACTGCAGTGCAGACACTTTAACTGCAGCAGCAGCTCCACCGAACTCTTCAAACAGGTGGATAGTCACAATAATTAACGGCCGAGGGTTCACCTCTTTTTACATTTATTAACATTATTTTTTAGTTTTTCAAACAAGCCCTAGACTAAAAACAAACATCGAAATCATCCAAACCAATATCATGTTCAGTCATGCTGCACATCTGGTTTTATAAGAGCGTCTCACATACTCCTATACATGTGAAAATATATATATTTTTGTCTTTATACAAACCCAAAAATGTGAAAAAATGACATTTGGCACTTTGCATATTTCATGAAAAGTACAGAAATGAACATGAATAATTGAAGTTACACCAATGCAGGGCAGGCTGACATGGAGAAAATAAATTATCACAACCATTTTAGACCATATACATTCATATCTGTATCACAACAATATTGTAGGGTTGGCTATTGGTGCTTTCACGACATATTTACACAATGAGATTTCCGTTAATAGTCATTATATTCACATCGCTGATTATCAAGAGGGTAAAGGCAAACAATAGAGCAGCTGGAACAGTCTGGTAAGTTCAGAAAATTACATCACTTTACTATAATGCAGCCTTTAAAGCCAGGAAAAGACAACACTCATGACATTTTGATAAACCAAATCCAAGACGATATCGAGTCTCATATCAAGCTATCAATACAAAATCGACAATTAGCCCAGCCCCGCACGTAGTAAGGAGATGTGGGCCATGCATGAACGCATATATGGTTCCAAACACGTTGGGACGCTGCGTAAAACATGTCAAATTTCCTTTTTATTAAACATATTTCACATGAAGTTTAAATCAGTCACTGGTATCAACTCAATAAAACTACTCTGACAAAGAAAATGTCACATTTCAATCCATATAAATGACGTGCAATGAAGTGGAATGAAATTATTGAAAAGTATTGAACATGCTAACATGAAATATACTTGGAGAAGCTTGTGTTTGCAGTGTCAGCTTCAAGATGCCACCTGTATGAAGACGATATCTTTGACATTGACAGTCTTTATATCTATGGATTTTGGGGTCTCAGTATGTGAATCTGGGAAATTTCACCTTTAAAACTTCAACAATTAGTTCCCAAACTCTTCCTGAGTATTGTTAAAAGAAAATGCGATGTAATACCGTGGTAGAAGTGCCTCTGTCGAAACTTTTTTTGGAACATGTTGCAGGCATCAAATTTAGATTAAGTGTACATTTACTGTACAAAAAGCAATGAAGTTTGAACGTTAAATATCTTGTCTTTCCATTGTATTCAACTGAATGTAGGTGGAGACGGATTTACAGATTATTGCGTTCTGTTTTTATTCATGTTTTACACAACTTTTTTCGGGGTTGTAAATTAAAGTCATGTCACAGATCGTACAGGAAATGCACACTTTGTATCCTTAATAGTGACTTGACTAGTTAGACCCTCGAGAGGTGTGACTAACAAACCTTTTAAACTGCAACAGCAGAAATCCAAACAGGTTTTTATACTATTTTTTCTTCCCAGTTTTAGATTTGAGAGGGTTGTACTGCGTAAAAAACAACAGCCACAGATGTAAAGCACATAAATATAAGCTGTATTTAACCATGTGTCACAGCTTGCGTCTCTTCGACCCCAACAGAAGTGATGTGTCATTTTCTGTCACTTGTGAAACGAGAAAAGACGTCAGAGGGCCCAGCGACTGCAGGACCACAAACACAACATTAGCATTAATAACAGGAAGAGATAGGGACAGACAACTTCACACATTGCTCATCTTTTATTTTGATATTTATTTATCTGCACTCTGCATATACAGTCAGGTCCATAATTATTTGGACAATGATACAGTTGTCGTCATTTTGGCTCTGTACACCACCACAATGGGTTTTAAATGAAACAATGAATACCTGCTTAAAGTGCAGACTCTCAGCTTTCATTTAAGGCTTTTTTCAAAAATGTAGTATGAACCGTGTAGGAATTACAACCATTTCTTCACACAGTCCCCCGACTTTAAGGGCTCATAAGTATTTGGACAAACTAACATAATCATCAATTAAACAGTCAGTTTTAATACTTGGTTGCAAATCCTTTACAGTCAATGACTGCCTGAAGTGTTGGACACATAGGCATCATCAGATGCTGGGCTTCTTCCCTGGTGATGCTCTGCCAGCCCTTTACTGCAGCCGTCTGCACTTCCTGCTTGTGTTTTGGGTGTTTTGCCCTCAGTTTTGGCTTCAGCAAGAGAAACGCATGCTCAGTTGGATTCAGGTCAGATGATATGACTTGGCCATTGCAGAACATTCCACTTCTTTGCCTTGAAAATGTCTTTGGTTGCTTTTGCAATATGCTTCAGGTCAATGTCCATCTGCACTGTGAAGCATCGTCCAATGAGTTTTGAAGCATTTGGTTGAATCTGAGCAGATAATGGTGCCCCAAACACTTCAGCTTTCATCCTGCTGCTCTTGTCAGCAGTCACATCATCAATAAATACAAGAGAACCAGTTCCACTGGCAGCCATACATGGCCATGACATAACAGTACCTCCACCATGCTTCACTGATGAGGTGGTGTGCTTTGGATCATGAGCAGTTCCTTCCCTTCTTCCTTCTCTTGTCTTCCCATCATTCTGGTAGTTGATCTTTGTTTTATCTGTCCATAGTATGCTGTTCCACAACTGTACAGGCTTTTTAGATGGTTTTTGACAAACTCTAATCTGGCCTTCCATTTTTAAGGCTAACCAATGGTTTGCATCTTGTGATAAACCCTCTGTATTTATTCTAGTGAAGTCTTGTCTTGCTGACAAGAGCAGCAGGATGAAAGCTGAAGTGTTTGGGGCTACATTATCTGCTCAGATTCAATTAAATGCTTCAAAACTCATTGGACGATGCTTCACAGTGCAGATGGACATTGACCTGAAGCATATTGCAAAAGCAACCAAAGACATTTTTAAGGCAAAGAAGTGGAATGTTCTGCAATGGCCAAGTCATATCATCTGACCTGAATCCAACTGAGCATGCGTTTCTCTTGCTGAAGCCAAAACTGAGGGCAAAACACCCAAAACACAAGCAGGAAGTGCAGACGGCTACAGTAAAGGGCTGGCAGAGCATCACCAGGGAAGAAACCCAGCATCTGATGATGCCTATGTGTCCAACACTTCAGGTAGTCATTGACTGTAAAGGATTTGCAACCAAGTATTAAAACTGACTGTTTAATTGATGATTATGTTAGTTTGTCCAAATACTTATGAGCCCTTAAAGTCGGGGGACTGTGTGAAGAAATGGTTGTAATTCCTACACGGTTCATACTACATTTTTGAAAAAAGCCTTAAATGAAAGCTGAGAGTCTGCACTTTAAGCAGGTATTCATTGTTTCATTTAAAACCCACTGTGGTGGTGTACAGAGCCAAAATGACGACAACTGTATCATTGTCCAAATAATTATGGACCTGACTATATCTCTTCTGAAGCAACATGCACACTCCGTGAGATACTGCTCGACAGAACGGCTGGAGCCCGCTCAGAAAAATAAGAGTATTGTGGAAAAACGGTGTTAAGTTTGCAGGAGATTTGGCGGGGCTGACGGCAGCTGAGGGACAGCCCGGTAACCTGAGAGAGCCTCTCTGCCACCGCTGGACTGCCGCCCATCTCTTTATCACCGCTGCAGCCGAGGCAAAACACACAAAATATGTTTACACCGCACTGATAAGATCCAGCATTCTGCAGCCATGCACGTCTACACTCAATATTAATAGATACAGTAAAGCACACACAATAAGACACCGTAATATTGCCTCGTTGTGGCATTTAAAATCTTTTTTTATTTATTTTTTTTGGGTGCTGTTCAGTGTAAGACGGTCGGGTTGTCACAATAATTGAGACAGATTAGATGAAGTGATTGAGGAGTACAGGATTTTTTATCTTTTGTTCAACTTCTGGTTATTAGTTCCTTCTTGTTTAATTGTTAAAACCCAATATTTTCTCCTCTAAAGGCTGCGTGCAGCTTTACAAATCTGCCAACCTCTCTTTTTTTTCTTCATACATATTTGCTTATCAGATGCAGTGTGAATATCGATTTCCCGGATACGGGGTGATAAGGTCTTTACGAGGCCAGGTCCTCTGTGAGCGCTGGTGAATATTTTATCCAGCGTGGATTATAATGAGTGATTAAGCTCAGTCACAGTCATATCACCACAGCCAACCTTTTTAAATAATTCACCAGCAAAACTGTATCGATAAACACGCTTAATGCGATCCGGGGGTGGGGGGGTGGGTTATAAGCTGCTCGCTGGACGTTGACGCAGAAATTCTGATTTAATGCAAATGCAGCCTCGTGCTTTGTGTAAGTTCCCCGGTAAACAGTTTGAATTGAATACAGTGAGTGTGTGTGAGTGTGTGTGTGTGTGTTGGAGGAACAGACTTTAAGGAGCCTGAGAGGGAGCCATATAATGGTGCCTGATGACAAGGCAAGCGATCTGGGCTACTTGGAGGCAACCATGAGCTGGTCGAGCTGGCCGGCTGTAACCTAAAACACCCAGACAACACCAGAACATCCACACACACACACACACAGACCAAACACACACTGACTGAAAGGCAGACACTCATAGAAACACTAGTTGCTTCTCACTTTCTACAGTAGCTGACAATATACACATTTGCCTTCTGTGACTAAGCATACGAGTGAGGGGGCGGCGGTGGACTCACACACGCACACACACACACACACACACACACACACACACACACACGTTTTCTATGAATTCTCCACTGGTTTTAAAATCACTGGAACTGCTCACATTTTGCATCACAGTTTCATACTTAGAATGTGATTTGCAGCAGTGTGCCTGGTATTGTTTTTGCATCATTTTTCTGTGTAACTAAAGTGACTTTTTTTCTTCTAGCGTGGTGTTGAGTAAAACCATGAGAAAGTCAAAGACACTAAAACAGAAGAAACAACAAAAAAACACTTCAAGGGAATTTTTTTTCTTGGTTTATCTTTCATTGTACTTCAATTCTGCAAATTATGAATTAACGTTCCTTGATAAAACTTTTTTTTTTTTTACATCTTAAACACACGCAGGAGGAGAAATGTGCTGTTGCTGTTACACACACACACACACACACACACACACACTTAAATAAAGCAGCAGGACTTTCTTGTATCCTCGTTCTAAATCAGAGGAACTCGTATAACCCGAGCTTGTCATATTTACAGCCACTATGAAAAATGGCTGCAGACATACGATGGAGGGCAGCACAATGCCGCCACAAGGTCTTCTAAGACAAGTATGATTACTGTTGCTCTTTTGCCCTTTCATGCTGGCTTTTTTTATGGCACACTTTCAACAGTGCAGCACTGGCTGTAAAACCCAGGGCAAAATAATAGAGAGATCAAGACCTTATCACATAAGTTAGGATGGGAAATTTCCCCCCTTATATATATATTTTTTCTCCTGGACCTTTTATTATTCAGGACAGGCAGTGTACAGTGCATGGTTGTGAAAACGGGGAATAATCTCATGCAGCAGATTAAGTGGATTAATTAGGGTTTTATTCATCAGGGTGAATTGGTACCTAAAGAGCTTCCCCCTGCAATGACAAGGATTTTTCACCCTTAATTATCTCGGGCTGTGGAATGCGGTCCTGCATGTGCGGCGCGTCGAGCGACGAGGAGGCATATCACCCCTGCAGTCGACACTGTGGAAATGTGAATCTTTACGCCCGCATAGAAGTGACTTAGCTCTCTATCTCTCTTTATTTTATTTCAACTGCTTTAAAAAATGCTTCCTTTCCTGTTGTGTTGCGCAGCCTGTCCCCCATGTGAAGTCACGTCAGACCGCAAAACTGTTATCATGCCATCGAGCCCCTCCTCAGGCCCATCTCTTATCTCCCCATCATTTTCCACTCACCGAGCCCTCTCACACACACACTCTCACTCTCGATCTCTGCCTCTGTCAATAACCAATAGTTGTTCGAAAACCACCTAACATACTTCATATACGACCACATGCGCATGCAGTTGGCATGAGAACAGAGAGACATGTCTGTGAGGGTGCTAATAAAGAGAATTTCACTTGTCGTGTTTAAAGTCATACTGTGAGGTGGAGGCTTCTGCGTGGTGCCTTTGAATTACGCAAAAACGTGACAGGTAAAAATAGACAAAGAATTTATGTGGAGAAATTACATTTATTTACTTATTTAGATGCTTTTTCACATTTAAAAAAAAAAGTATTTGGGGGCATTTTAATTTAAAAGAAGAAGCAAAAGTGCAAAACCTGTAGCTACCTAATAAAATACAAAGTTTGACATCATATGCAAACAAGAGTACATTTATTAGACGTGCACATATAAAAAGCTTCACCCTAATAACCAAACAGAGCAAGCACACAAGCCGTGTGAGAGGCTGCAGGAGAAGAAAAAGTTTAGTCCTGAGTAATTTCTAAAAGCACAAATTAGATAAAGCTGATTAAGATAAAATCGTATTGGAATTTCTGTACCACTAATGTGAAACCAACGCATGCCGCCACCGGTACTGTACACTGTTCAAGGCGGGCGGGAACAGTTCTTCATCCTTCTTTCTTTAAAAAAAAAAAAAAAAGTGGTGAAAGTGGGTTTTAAGGCCCATTCAGGGCGAGACAAGAGCGTCTCAGAGACTTTCTCAAGTTCCAGTCTCTCCAGCACAAAGAGGCCGGGGAGGAGCCGAGCATCACCGAACAGGCAGATAACGAAGTCGGGGTAAGGATGGGGAGGGAAGGTGGTGGTGGTAGCAGCAGTGGAGGTGCAGGTGGGGGGGGTATAAAGAGGGGATAGATGGGTACCGGGGTGGTGGCGGCGGGGTGGAGGGATAAAGGAGGGTGGGCATTCACCGACCAGGTCAGACGTAATGCTTGACTGGCGAAATGTCTGATACACATCTACGGTCTTTAGTCTCCCCTCAGCTGACTGACAGGCCGCTCTGTGAGAGGAGGTGTGTGTGTGTGTGGTAGGCCTATACTTGCATTAGTGTAAGAGCGAGAACAGTATACTGTATACATCTCCGGTGTCAGGTGAAAACCTTAATAAAGCTCCGCAACATCACATTTTATAAAACAAATTGGTTCAGATGGACGACACATTTGTGACAGGATTTTTTTGGTGGGTTTATGGATCTAAAAACGTGTCTCAACACAACTTATTTGCATTAAAGCATATTGTGATCATGAGATTAACAACTGAGCACTTTGGTTATCTTTAAGAAGAGGAAATAGCATTAACCACGACAGCTGCAACTAGCAACTGAAAGTGATAAATGCTAATAGTGAGGGATGAGTATACAGATGAGGACTGGTTTGAACATTATATGCGATGGAAAAATACACTTTTCATCTCACTGATTTCTTAAGAATAAAAGTTAGAGCATGAAAATAGGTCGTATTGTTGGAAAAAGTGGCGTAAAACTGCAAAATATGCAGGATAATAACGAGAAATATGAGTTTATGAACAAAAATAATTAACTTGATAAATATACGTTGTTCTATTAACATAAATACATTGGGTTTTTATTGGGCCGTTGAATAGGTAATCTTAGGTCGTGCGTCTACCTTGAGAAAAAGTCACTAGTCTGGCTCTCGGTGGTCTGACTGCAGTTTCTGTGGCATGTGAAGGAGAGCAGCCACTTAACCCTTTCACGTCACTGTGTGCAAAGGAAACAAAGGTCAGATTTTGTTGCTGCATCGATGACTGTATCGCCCTGAGCTCTGTGACCCAGAATGGCTGGTATGGAAGATGACTTGTAGTGAAAACTTCAAAGGCCTCAATCGATGACTGACATTTTAATCTCCTTTATCGATTGTGCCTCATACAACCCTCGCTCCATTCGTCAGCAAAGTTTGTTTTGTTTGTGTTCATCATAGGTGGCACAAATACATCAAACAAAAAACTTCAAACGTGTGAACTGTACTGTAGTTTTTTTTTCTTGTGAGGACATACAGTAGCTCTTATCTTCAAGATTTTGGAAGATTAAAATTGCTAAGAGAGGCAACCAACAACATTAAGAAAACTATTTGGTTGTTGATTGTAGCGCTCTTCACGTAGTGTTTCTCATATCATTGATGTATAGCTACAAAATTTTGAAATTTTAAAATGATTCAACCACTAAACCTTTCTACAATTGTAAAAATTAAAGCTACACTCAAATTAAGTAATTTAAATTTGGTCCTATGTTGTAAAATTAAAATCTAATTCAACAGAGAATTCATATATTTTTTATTATTTGAATTTCTAAAAAATTTTTTGTAAAACCTTTTGAAATATGTAAATGCTAGATAGTAAAAATGCAAAGTCGCTTAAAATTATTTAAACAGTCACAGTACAGACTGTGTTTACATGGTGCCCCATTCAGTAAATGTCTGAGTTACAAAAGTTACAAATCTGTAAATGTATATATTTTTTGTGGGGTGAAAATTTGTCGTTAATTATCACAAAATTTTGTCGTGATTCTGCGAATTGTTTTGTCGGAGAAGTCACTTTTGGAGCAGCTCAACTTTTATTTTGTGTCGCTTTCAGCAAAAGTCTAAATTTGGAAACTACTGTTTCCAAATTCCATATCTTTAAATATATATAGAATTGTTGCGTAAAACGTGTCATCAATTATCCTTAAAATTTGTCGTGATTCTGCTAATTGTTATGTCTTAGAAGTCACTTTTGGACATGTCTTTATGTCGCAAACTTTTATTTTGAGAAGATTAATATTCATACATTAATGTGATGTCATAAAAGTTGTATTCTAGAATAGTCTTGTCACTCAGTCCCTCATCTTGTACAGAACATGACAGATTGTAGAAATACAACATGATGATGTAAAGGCTAATGCTGTTAGACGTAGCGTCCTTTCTGCCATCTTCGATACAAGCCATTTAAACCCATAAAGGATACTTTCCTTCAATAACTAAGGGTAACATGAATGACAGTGACTTCCTCTTCCCCTCTGTGTTCTTCATCACTTTCTCTCTTTTCTAAAACTAGGTCAACAGGGATTTCCTGCCCTCAGACATTTCCTTTCCAGCCAACACCTGGCCTTTGTAATACCACTTCAGCGAGAGGAAAGAGTGTGTGTACTGTATATATAACACACAGGATCAAAAGTCACAACAGCCTGTAAGTTTTTCACCACTGTGCAGGGGGAACTCAGACCACTGTCGACCTTCGTCGAGCAAAACCAGGACTCAACTCTCGCAGAAAGCAAGAAAGAGACACTCCTGAAGATTTAGCTGCAGCTCCGGGCTGGGATTTTCAAACACACAAAAACAACAGACGCATATTTATTCCTCTAATTTTCCCCAATTTAAAGTTCGCTCGAGAGATGCATTATGAAACAAAAGCCTCCCGTTAGTTTTTTTTTTTTCTTCTCGCAGACTGAATTATTAACAACCCCAGGCTTACCTTTGCATTTCTAATTACGTGACGCAGAGAGATGGCTCTCCAACTCCTCAGGCATCCAGTTGGAGTGTCATTCTGAAGGAGAAATCCAACGCAGAGAGACACTTGGAGGGGGGCTAATTCACAAAGTAGGTTACAGAAAAGTGTTGAACAAGTCCCAACTGTTTGAACACCCCTGGCCCTCAAAATCTGATGTCTCCAGACTCATACAGATACATAAAGCAAGTGGGGAGAAGCAAAGCACTGTGGAGATATATTCTCAAGAACATCACATTTCTGTTGTTTATTAAAGGGCAAAAGAAAATGTGGGCTGATTGAACAGAAGAGGAGCCACACGGCTTCGGATCAGCTGACAAAGCACGGTAGTTTGTGACTTTCACATTAGTTTTCTCTCCTTTCTCTCCCCTAAGACTTGTTGCAAAGGTGTCAGATCACCCACGGTGGGTACGCGATCAAAAAGACTCAGAGTGTGGTTGAGGGGGAGGGGACTAGGTTAAACACAATAATGCATCACACACAGCCGATGTGGGATCACAGCAAGCTTCTTAGAAGAAAAAAGCTCAAGAACACACGAGGGGGAATACTCACCTTTGCCTCGACGCTTTCCTCTTCCTCTGCTACTTTCTCTCCGACAACCTCCCTCCTTCACACACACCGACACACACCACCTGCACAGTGTTCGGGCCGACAGTATACATTCAGGCTGATAGTCATACTGAGAGGACTGTGCTGTAAGATTCGGAGAACATGATTGTTTTTTTAATTCTCACCCCGATCTTTCTGAATGAATAATTTTCCGTTCCTGGGGCACCACTGAGAATCAAAAACATGTCAGGGTTCAGAAGCCTCTCTAAGAATTCAAAAGTCAACCAGTACAGAGAAACATTCAAGAGGGGCAGCTCCAGTGACAGCGAGCTTCTTTGAGACTTAAAAAACAAGCATGCTGCCTGCAGGAAAAAACACACACATAAACCCACACACTCTTAAAAGAGTCAGTTGCACCACTTTTCCGACCTCTGTGGATGGAGCAGATGAGGTCGCAGCAGCCTCGCTACCCAGCGCAGAGTGTGTGCTGCCCGGCGTGGTTTTGCCCTCCGTCTCCTTTGTGCTCATGGGTGCTGGCTCCGTGGTCATCCCTTCATCCACCCAGAACACCTGGCCACCCTGACAATAACGGGCTTCACAACGGCTGCCTCTCTCACACACACACACACACACACACACACACGTGTACAACCGAAGCAACAACCACATGTTTATGCAAGTGTTTCTAAAGCGTACAGTCTCTGTAGGCTGAGGCACCAAAGGGCCCTTTAGAGGGTTTCAGGGGTCCTTGATGGAGAATGAGGGGTGCTGAGCAAAAGCAAAACAGTTTTGTTTTACCAAAGTTCAGCTCACAAAGAAATATTCGATGTTGGTATTTGCTTTTCTAGTTTAGACTTCTTTGCTAGCATGCTAATTATCAGAGCACGTGGTGTTAAGGTGTTAAAACTCAGCCTGCAGGGAAGCATGTCCTGTGCAAAAGGCCTGTCATAGCAAGAAGTCTACTGGTTATTGTGACAATAAGCTCTATATGTTCTGTGTTTTTCAGGGCTGGTACTGATTATTAGTAATCAAGGAGGCCAATTACCAATATTTGTAACTGGTATACCTTTGCAGTAAAAATCTTAGTGACAAAATTTAGAAAACACAAACTCCAAAAGCTTTGTTTTAATGCATTTTAGCATAATGTTTAATTAAATACCACAAAAGAGAGCATTTAACATTGAAAGTATTGCATTCTTCCTTCCCATGTGTTCATTGAGTGTCATTCTGTACTTTTATACAGTTTCTTTGCAGACGAAGGGATTTTTGATACAATATCTTTGCTTGATCAAGAGGCCGAGTGTTACCGCACAATTCTGTGATTAATCATTGAAGTGTGTGAATCAAATCTCTCAACACCATCTCGCTCCCTTTTCCTTTACTTGCCGTTCTCCTACTCATACCACTAAAGTTACATCCAGTAACTACTTTTACCAACAGCATGAACGTTACCAGCGGAGACGGTGTGTTTTTGTAACTTCAGTGTAGAAGATTGTTAAGTTTGTCAGTAATATCTTCTGCCTTAAGTTCGACCCACTGCCCCACTTGCTTACCAAAGGAAATCCATCTGCGAATAAGTTCGTCTTTGCCCGTCTGGGGCACCGCCGCCTTCGTTGTTGATAGGCATGACAGGTAACTAATGGGATAGTGCTGTTGGCGGGACATTGATGCAGCTGCATCGAGCCAAAGTAGCACATTTTTTCAATTAATATATTCTGTCAGCTATTCCCCATAATCGAAAAATTTTAAATATTGCGGCCAATAATCTGCCAGGCCAATAATCAGTAGACCGCGAGACAAAATACCTGCAATGCTAATGACGTTCCCGTCAGCCTTAACTGTACTTTGATTTCGGAACGCACCTCAGATTTGCTTCTAATTTTTCACAGTTGGTACTTGCGGTATTGCAGCTGGTGGCCAAAAAAGCATGTTCCCCATAGACAACCATTGCAAACGACACGTCTGTAGAACTGTTGACAGGACAACTTGAGCTGAAACTACTTTTTATCCATGGTGGCTTTATATTTGTTAAACTCTCCCTGAGCCGAGAAAAGTGATTTTAAAATCCATTATATCATCACAATGTAAAGTCTACGAATCAAGCGGAAAGTCATGGGCGGAGCCAGCATGAGAAACGCATACTGTAGAAGTAAACCCAGAAGCTAGAGACTTAATGAATAGGCGCCATTTTGGGAACTGCTATCCAGTTATTACTCTACCTCTACGGGTTAGCGCTGATTAGCTAAAGCTGGCATGCTAACACAATAAACTACGATAGTGATAAGTATGGTAGACATTGTCGTTGTGAGCATGTTAGCATTCTGATGTTAGCATTTAGCTCGTTTAGCTGCCTAACTACAGCTTCAAGGTGCTGCTTCATGTTTTCTTTATTTAACCACATTATCATATCTATTTTCAAATTGATTTGAGCTACTTTACAGTCATTCAGTGTAAGTCTTCCTTTTGTCTGTTCTGCTAGTGCAGATTTTTGAGGGGGTGTCAAGGCCTGCCCAGGGCCCTAAACATGCTAGGACCAGCCCTGACTGCAAGGTGTAAATGCCTTTTAGGAGCAGGTTGGGTGCAATGTCTGCTCCTTTTGCTGTTTTTACACACAGAAATAAAGAGATAAACACTTTGTAGGAAATATTCAAGGTCAGACACACTTGTGCACCCCATTAACTAACTGCTCATGCTGTGGTATTGTCCTATCCTCCCCATCATTCTGCCTCTCAATTTCAAATCAGGAGTTTAACCTCCAAGCAGATTCTGCTCACGCTATGGCAGCGGACCTGGCCACGCACCATGGGAGAATTACCTCCCATAATTATACTGCAATTATGACTGAGATAAAATCAGCATTATTCTAAAAAAAGAAAAAAAAAGTTTAAATGAGTAGCGGGAGGGAGGGACGGAGGGATGGAAGGAGTTGGAGCTTTAGTGTCTCTGAGGGGATTGGTGACAGTCCTGTGAAACAAAAGGAAACAAATGGACAGAAAACCTTTCTAATTAAGCACAGAGAAAAGATGGTGCCTCTTGTAATTATAAAAGTGTAAGAGATTCTTAACTGGGTTGAGGGTAATTTTGTTTCAATTCTGCCATTTTTAAAAAGTTGAGTCCAAACGGTGAAACTAAAGCACAAACTTTCACAGTGGGGAGAAAAAAACAGAGTGGTTTTATTTCTTAGAAAATGTCGCAGCTGTAATCGAAACCGATCTCCAGCAAACTTGGCTGACCTTAGGATGTTATCTTAATGTCTTGACACTGAGAAGCCATAGAGCACGCTTTGCTAAGTGACCACTAGGGGCTCTGTGAGCACTCTCATGCCTGTGAATCACTCCTGGCTGCAGCAAACGGGGCCTGCAACAAATAAAATCTCCCTTCAAACCCCTTCAAACCGCCAACCACCTCCCAAAAATAGACATACAGAGAAAAAAAAAAGAACTCTAGGAGCTTTTGGGGCTCCACTTTCCAGCTAGTCATCTTCAGTGACGTGTGTGCAGCTTTAAGTCTGGAGCTGGATGGCAGCAGACAGGACATCTGCTCTTCATATCCGCCTGGTGTGTTGCACAAAGTGGACTCTCTTAGCTCCAGCCATGGACCCAGCGGCAGCACGGCGGGCACAATTCCCTCTCCAAACACAATTCGGAAAAGGGACTTGTTTATCCAACCATTCAGGGCTCGGATCAGAGAGAGATAATGTCTGGATGGGTTTGGGTCTCTTTTCCATGTAGCCGCGCACATCTGTATCTGAGTTTTCCACTCACAAAAAAAAAAGCCGACGGAGTGGTTTAAACTGAGCTGGTGTACGATATATACAAACACACAAAGCAAGAGGAGCGCACAAACATAAATACACAGGTAGGCCAACAGCGCATGCATCGCCAAGCACTTAAGGAAGACATTGGTGGTCCGTAATGGCGCTTTTGGATCACGGAGGAAAAGCCTCAACCTCAAACATCACAAAGTCACACACAACCTTCAGTACTTTTTTGTTTTTTTGTTCTGAGACTCTGTTTCTTCAGGTCACAAAAAGTCTTTGGATCCATTTGTAATGCGTTGTCATCACTCCCGTGTCACATTTCTTTAATAACACCACAATCTCAAACCTCCCATCACCCCGTTAAGGTCAGCGTGTGAAAAAGAAAATCAAACATTTAAAAGCAGCAAAAAATGATTTATAACCTGTATATTTCAGATATGAAATGGCTGCGGAGTATCTCCCGGTGATGCCATTACTTATTTCTGAAAGCCCACCTGATTGTAGTCAGACACACTCACCTAAAAACACCTAAAACAGCTCAATAAAGCACCTTGAGCCATGATTGGGATCTCACTCATATTCCCTCGTCACAAAGATGAATGCATTTGCAGAGGAAGGATGAGAGAGGGGGCTGACTTTTAATAAATTCTGCATCATGCTTCCGCTGCGGTGCCCACAAGCCAGTGACAACTGCATTTATTTAAAGACAGTTTGATGAATTAAATTTTTCCTTTTTTTTTATCTGGAGAAATACATTCACAGACGAGTAATGATCATGACTGTAAAATGGAACCGCTGCAGCAGAGGAGACGACGTTGATTTCATTCACTCTGTTTTCATTTTTCTGGAAATGTTTGATGGGCGGCAGGAGAGGCTGCAACTCTCAAAACACATTAGCTAGTTTATTGCTTCTGTGTAACACCTTTTTTTGTTTTCTCAGAAAATACAGATTCAGAGATGTTCAGTGACCCCGAATTGCTTTTTGTTCACGGGGATTTTCCGTGTCATTTAAGTTCTCCACAAAAGGAAAAAATAAAAAACCCTTGATAAAAGAAAATTGTGCAACCAGACCGACAGATCAGATAATTGGCCAGGGGTCACACACGCACATGCGTGCAAACACGTCTAAAGAACACCAGAGCTGTCTAGAAGAAGCTAATCTTGATGCGGAATTTTCGAAACATTCAAAAACAAGCATCCATAATATCAGTATCAACTGCATCTGCACGCAATTCAGGCCAGCCAGCAATATCCTTCAGAGGACAAAGTGTACGAGATGAATCAATAAACTCAAAAGCCCTGAAATCTCAAATCCATTAGGGCTGCGACGAAGCACGTATTACTTCAAAATGGAGTTGCATTAAGTGTCAGATGTCCGTGATAAGGCCGCCTTCATTTGGGTTTCACTGTTTCTCTTTTTTTCGTCCCCCCCCCGATGGGACACATGAGTGGTGACTCCTTATCATTCATGCCATAAAGCGCTATCTGTGTCTCTTATCGCCTGTCTCTGCACGAAAGAGGAAAAGAGAGTGTGACAGAGAGGGAGAGAATGAAGGACAGAAAGTAGCGGGGTGATAGTAATCGCCTCTGCCTCTGCTGCTGTGGCCACATGCATGTACACCTGTGTGAGTGGACACGGACGCAGTGTCTCGCCACCTTAACGCCCACGTATCAAACAAGGCCACGGGCCTGACATGCTCTTATCTCCTGCAGCCCTTTTTCGAACAAATGTGCAGCGCTACCACCAAAAGTACAGAGGAAACTGAAACTGCAGAGAATGTGAAGTTTTTTTTTTCTTTCCTCTCCCGTCTCGTGTTCACTGATGGCCTGTTGTGTTATCTTGTCGGATGAACTTTCTTCCAGCCAATAACTTGATTATTAACTGATTAAACTATCAGAATACGTAAATTTCACATCAGATTTTGTGCAGCAGGACTTCCACTGCATCATCACTTTGAATATGAGGGGTAAAGACGATTCCATCAGTGGAGAGTGTGAATTAAAATTCCAGATTGCGCTGCACTGGAGAGTGTCACGGCTTGCAGATTGTGCGTGCGATACGACACACTGACCCCGCTTGATTTCGCAACACGACACATTCTTCTCACCCCGGCTGCTTTTAATACTATCTGAATCCCTTCCCTATGCAAGGCATAACCTTAATCTCGCTGCCTTTAACCTTGCCATTCTCCTCCTCTATCTCTCCCTTCTTCCCCTCTCTTGTTCCATCTCTCCCCGCGTTTGTTTATCCAGCACTCTCTCGCTGCCTCTCTGATGAGTGTTTTATCTTTCGGCCCACCTTTTCACACTGCCGCGTTCACAATCACGAGTATCACCCGTAATTATCTCGCCGTATTCCCCCTTCCCGCCCTATCGCCGGCATTCATCTTGGCTCTGGAATTATATGCGTTTCAGATGGGTGCCACCGCGCTCCCCCCAGAGGAGAGGAGGAAGTAGACGAGGAGGATAGGTTCGGAGGAGGAGGGAGGGAGGGAGAACAAGCAGGGCCCAGGTTGGGTAAAGACAAATCTAGCGTGTCGCAGGTTGGAGATTGTAAAGCCTGGCCGGCCTGACCTGCATCACCATACAGCGGCCCGGACCCACATCTCAGGTGTAATTACTTTGTTTCACAGCTTCCTTTATCTCCCATCGACTTTGCATCTGTCCCCTTTCATACTCCGGCACTGCTGCGCATAATATAGTTGTGGTCCCTGTCAAAGTCGCCTTGACCTTCCTCCTTTCTGCCGCCGCCATTGTACCAATAAGAAAACCAATTAATGACTTATCCGTCCATCTCAATGTCAAGTCTTTTTCTGAGGTGTACTATTATGTCCGCTTTCCCGACGTGCCGTTAATTAACTCAATGCTTCGCCTTCTCCATCCGAGCCTCCCACTGCTCACTCACCCAACCACGCCGGCATTCAGGGCCGCATAATAGTACTGTAGGTGTGAGGCGAGCTGCCGAGCTCACACACACTCACACACACACAAAACCTTAAACTTCTGAGAGCAACAGAATGTAGAGAGGGACGGTGGAATGGCAAAGAAGCATATGAAAGGATTTAATGAACAAGATGTCTGAAGGAGAATTCAATGGAGAGGCCAGATAAGGCTCTAAAGTCGTTAAGAGTGGGCAGAGTGTGGCGCATCCGCCTCTTTAGGTGGAGACGACGGAGCGGTAAAACCCTGCACATATCCTCACCTTTCATGAGGGAAGCCCTAACACTGACTCGGGGAGCGTTTGCTTTCCCTTTATCGCATTCATATTCAAATTCCTGAGTGAAATGTCAAAGATGATAGACATATCACTTTTAGCTTTCCTGTTGGAGCAGCCTGCACTAAAAACCCCTTTTCACAGCCGGGTTTTAAAAGTGGAAATACCCACTAGGACTCCTGTCACTGTGTAATTCTGACTGATGATTACCCATGTTGCTTTGTGTCGACTTAAAAGGCCCTGGCTGTGGTCGAGCAGGGCAGCCTGACATTCAGTCACCTAATGATTTGACCTTTTTTGTGGCTCGGACAAAGAAAACTGAACCTGCATCTTCGCTAAAATATGATTTATGCAATGAGACAAAACTGTGCATAACCTTTGGCGACATTCCCCCTCGGACGCCAAGCACGATGTCTATCTCTTTCACTTGTCCCCATTTCCATATTTATATTAATTGAAGTATTGTCCCAGGGGATAACTATTACGAAAATCATTCCAATATATTAATATATAAAATTAGAGCAGCACTGTTTATGCAGTATTTTTTTGAACTTTTCTAGTAATAAATTACTCACGCAGCCGGAGTGAGGAGCCGGCCCTATCTTTTTAATTTTCTAAATGCAATTCATTGCTCTGAACACGGATTCAAAACACTAATTAATTTGTATTTGATAATTTGCCCACTTTCACGCCATAACATAAGTGCAATTTTTTTTCCTCTTTTTAAACTTTGCACTGCATGTACAAGTTTAATTAAGTGAGAACTCTCCACATTATCAACATCGTGAATTGTACGATTTTGTAGAAAGGAGGAAGAAAAAAAAAAAGTAGGTCTGCGAGGGTCTTTTCCGCCTCTTCCTCTCCACTCCCACAATTTCCCGCATAAAAGACATTTCCGGAATTGAGAGGAGTGATTGCTGGAGGAGGTATACATTTCAAGTTAATTTTACATTGACCTTGTAAAAAGGGGATTGTGAAGGAGCGTGGATAAGTTAAACAGTAATGAAAAAAAGACGAGTTAATGCACCTTCATCTGCCTGCGCTGAACTGTCTCACTAACGGACCATCCGCTCCTCCTCTCAGCTGCAGTACAATCACACAGCATAGACGCCTTTCATGGACCCGCAGCCAACCTACATTTGAGCTAAATTGTACATTAAACGAGATTAATGAGATTTTGGTTTCAGGGGGCTGAGTTTTAGCACGACTGTTGCCAGGCTACTGGAGATAATTGTCTTCATTTTAAAAGTTCTGACCACGAATGATTGTTCAGCGGTTCCCTCTGTACGTCTACATCAATAACTGCAGAGAAGTTAGAACATGGTGTCTTACCTGTGTTGAGACGTGAGGACAATGTGTGGGAGGTGAGTGTATGTTGTGGTCTCAGAGCCATCATCAAAACAATCATCTCTCATTCAACCTGATTTTGCTCACTGCTCTATTTTGCAGAATAAAGGACGAGACGGCTTCAGGCAGACCTCAGCGCTGTTCGTCTGTGATGTCTCGTTTGTCAGGTTGTGATGGACTTGTTTGCTTTTTATGCAGTTGCTTTCATTTTGCAGTGAGCCATTAGCTTCTTGTTACACTCTCGGCAGACAGCAGGCTGCACTGAAGACATTAAATGAACCAGTTACCTCACAAGCTCAACTCTTTCTGTTGAATATGTCAGGGCTGCAACTTGATTTTTGTTTCTTTTTTTTTTTTGGGTTGAAATATGTCATAAAATCAGGACTACTTTCGTCACCATGGCCTGGTTAACCCACAAGGGGGCCCTAGGGCAAATAAAGTAGACATGGGCCCCCATTGACCCCCTGTCTGTAGTGATATGTAAATTCCGACTTAGAGCTTTGGATTTGGATGCATTTTTAAAACATGAATAGTGGTATGTGTTCAAGCTAAGCTGCTTTTTAAGGCCCTTATCATTTCAGTTGATACTCTGCTTCCAAACTGCGTATTTACAGGTAATCAAATTACCGCAAAACAACTGTTACACAATAAATAAGGAGGATTCAGGGCCACTACAAGTCTGGGGCATTGGCACAGTTGCCTTTTTAAAGTGGGGTTGTTTGAGGTACTACATGTCAGTGCATTGGCAACAGTAGATTGCGGTTGACATGCTCTTGTTTTGGAGAAGCAGGCAGGAGTACCACCACAGAAGCTTAGCAATGTATATATTTTAGTCCAAGCTAAAAATATCAATATTAGTTGAAGTGTATGCTATATTCAAAATATTTTCACTATTTTACCTTGCCGTCAAACAGCCCTTTACAACGAGGAACTGAACCCCTTTTGTCGCTTGCTACAAAGCCTGTTCTCATGCACTGTTTGTATGTTTTTCTATGAAAAGTTATGCATCAAAATTCTTACAAATCCCACATAATCATGAGCCAGTAATTTGTGTGTAACCCACATATTTTGGAAGGTTGCGATCACATGACAAATGCGCTAATGGGAGTAAAGAAAAAAGAGGGAAGGGGTCTCGTAAGGAGGCAGGTCGGGGTAGTGGATTGGTCACAAAACACAGGACTTTCCGCAGGAGTCCGGAGTTCTGAACCGTGTGGACTTTGAGTAAACTTTGAGTCATAGGGTTAGGGTTAGGGGTTAGTTTGTATTATGATTGACTGGTAAATTCAAAATACCCTTTAAAACATCAAAGTCACACAAAAACACAAGGATTCTAACCTATGGATGCAGCAGTAGACCAACAAGAGAGAGCTTAGGTGGTTAAACAAATCCAGTTTCCTGTTGGGAATGGCTGCAAAAATAGGTTTTGCTGGTGTACGTGTCCACATCAGTACATCACTTAACTTTTGTTCCTGCATTTTTCTCCGAACTTAGGGTGTACCGACCACCATTTTCTGTGGGCAAGCATCTCATACAACTCCGCTAAGAAAAATCCAAACTGTCCCTTTAACAACCAAAAGCGAGTGGGCACCCATGTGCAGGGGCTGTGTCCTTGCCTCGTCGGCCATGGGTTCGATTTTGGCCCAGGGCCCTTTGCTGCATGTCATACCCACTCTTCCTCCCCCTTTCACACTATATCTGTCCCATCAAATAAAGGCAAAAAAAAGAATATATTTAAAAAAAAAAAAATAAATGACCAATTCTTAAAATTGTTGTAATCAACTACTTGTTTCAGCACCAATCTAGAGCTACATACTCAGCTTCCATCTTTCTTTTTTGCTTTCCCGTTTCTAAACTGAAGTAATTTTATTCCTGAACCAAAGTATCAATCTTAACCTTTTTGCTAACTGTGAATATTCCTCTTCATGTTCAGCGAGGACAGCACAACCCTCTCACTGTCTGATCACTAAAGCACGTCAGCCTCCAACGTGTCCATTTCCCCTTTCATTAGCTGCCCTATCTGGACAGCGCTTCCTCTTCTTTACCCGTTTTGTCCGTCTGTCACGGGACAAAGACCTGACGGGGACCTGGCTGGGCCCCGAGCCCAGAAAATCATTTAACAGGCCAATCAGAACAGGGGCCGATCCCTGCGCAGCCATTAGGGAAACCTGAGTGCCGACCCCGACCCCCCGTCTCTCACAGCCTCTTTTACATTTTAGACGCTCTACAAATTGAGCATCATCCTCCAACCCTCAGCAGCCATTTTGTAAATGACGGGTCCGGGAAAGAAGAGAGAGTGGGAACAGACATGAAAATGATGTTCATGGGGTTTATGGAAGAGATGGGGAGAAAGAGATAGAAATTAAATATCCTGGCTGAGTAGAAGGGGGTTTCTAATTCTCCCCCCCTCCCTCCTCATCTCCTCTCTGAACCCCAACCTTTAGTTCGCTGACTCAAAACCATGATAAAACCCTATTTCTCCGCTTTCATTCTTTCACTCGTCCTCTTTTCCTCTTCGATCCCGCCACAAGGGAACACTCAGGCCTTTGTTCGCTGAATTGGTTTTCAGATGTTATTTTTTCTTCACTCTTTCTTTCTCTAAGAGCATGTGATTAAAATCACCTCAGTCGTTTAGCACTGATGCCTTTTGTCTCTCCAGTCCCATTCTGCTGGGAGTCAGAGGGCTTACCACTCTACATCTAACAGGTAGGATATAATAGGATTTCACTCCTGCTCTTCCCTGCACCGTCCGTCTGCATATTTAGAGCTTAAATACATGCATATGTATAAATTAAGGCTCAGGGCAATAATCGGAGCTTTTAATAAGAAGCGGTGTATAATTTTAACTTTTAAGTCTAGGGGGACTTGTGAGTACCGCCGGGAAGATGAATATTTTCCATGTCCAAACACGACTCTGTTTGGCCAAATTATAGCAGTTTCATAAAGGTTATGGCGCTGAACTTATTCCTGTAGAACAAACATGGGTTATTCATGAGTCGGGGTTAGTGCGGACGCTTTGCACTGGAGGTAAACTTAAGAAAGTAAGAGGAAAATTAATCAACAATGAGCATTAATTTGAACTTAAAGCTCTGCGAGTCTAATTATGAATGTTAAAATAAAAGCTGTCAGTTTCTTTGTAATACAGTTTTGACTCTTCTTTATAATCCCTCAATATTTAGTTCTGTAAGGCCAGCCAATTTCCAGGTGTGTCTGGAATAAATGGAAGAACTGTATAGTTTCCTCATAGCTGGATACAAAGATGAAGTTGATTCAGAAACATAAACTTTGTAAGTAAAATAAATTAGGCAAAAACATCCCTAAATCTGTGCATACATGGTACGATTTCAGCCTGTTTTAGAAATATTAATGTTTTATACTGTGCCAACGCCAAGATTTACAACTTACGTGCTCTCACTATGCTGTCCGATGGTCAAGCTATGACCTGAGTGCTCACATTGTTCGTGTAAAACAGACAATTAAACGGCCCGCCAGCCCCTTCGGATCGTTCTGATCACCTGAAAGCTGAAAGTTTGTTTGCTTGCAGATGTCTGCAACCTTACAGCAGTACAGTTCACAACAATGCATTATTTCCAATGTGTCCGTTGTTTGTTCTGGTTGTGATAAGAGAGAAAACATCATAGAGGCACATATGATGTTGCCGTAGCTCGACCAAACCAACCTCTATATATTCCATCCACATGATGCTTTGTGTCCCCATGGCACTTTAAGACACTCTCTTTGCAACTTGTGTGGCATGGAAAAAGGCACTGACCTTTGGGAATTGACTTGTAGCTCTGCTTCCGTGTGAGAGCCTGATTACAGTCGACCAAAATTTTTGCCAAGTCAGACATTGATCCCAATGTCCGATGGCTGGTTGGGAGCAGTTGATCAGGTCGTGTTTGGTCCTCTCTACCCAGTTTCCACTGCACAACAAACGCTGCCCTCCGAAGCTGAAATTTGGTCTGACCCTAAAACAAGTCGTGAAGGGCTGTCCAGGAGGATTAAATCCAAATAGACTAATCAACCACCCAAACTCGACCCTGCTTCAGTAGGGATTTCGCGCTCTCAGTAAGTTGTTAATAACACAGAACACAGCGGGTCATTTGTGTCTGACACTTTCCACCCCTTTTAAATTTCCTCCACCAATTTACTGGTGAAAAAATAATATAATAAAATCAAGCACGTGCATACTGATTTGGACGTCCATTACTTTTGAAATGATTAAAGCTTTGAAGCATTCAGGTCAGCTCTAGAGTTTTGTGATCCAGAAATTAGGCTAGAAATGGGATCAAATCGAACCGTGTATGCCCAGCCAAAGAGTGACTTTTTTATATGAACATTTAAAATACTGAATAATCGAAATTCATCCATGTGGAGCCAACAGAAGTATCCACATATGAAATCTTAGTTAGCTAACACCCGCTACGTTCTGGCCATTTAATGTACTTGGAAAGGTCACAGTTGACATTCACACCTGGGTCAAATAGCTCTGCAGTAGTCATGATTATTTATTGGCTCCAGCTCTGATCAGCAGTGATGAAAACACAACTCCTGCGTAAACGCGCTAATTTTATACAGCAAAATTAGAGATGTACCGATACCACTTTTTCCTTCCCAATACTGATTCCGATCCCTGAACCTTAGGTGTCTGCCGATACCAAGTACCGATCCGATACAGCACGTAAAATAAAAATGGATGGGATGTGAATTGTTGTATGTCTCAACTCCTAAAACTCTATGTAAAATATTAAGAAATAAATACTGCAATAATAGTAGAATAAATGTCATAAAACTTTATTTTATTATTATTATCTAGTGTTGACACAGGTTAAAGTGCAGCCACACAGTTTGGTAAAAAAGACATTTTAAAGGCTGCAGTAGAATGCTTTTTAAACTCCGCTCTGTTTCTGTTTCGTTTGCCTGAAGCATGCGTATGCGTAATGACGTGAGGTATTACGTGGTATTGGATTGGCCATAGGCTGTACTCGCTGATACCCGATACGGCATTTTGGGCAGTATCGGAGGCATTTCCGATACTGGTATCGGTCCTCCAACTCCAAACAAAATACTGTCCATCTCTGCCCAAGCAGCGCTCAAACATCGAACTAAACTAATCTACATTAGTGTGTTTGAAAGAGAGACTGAATAGGTAAGAGATATGTAAAAAAAAAAAAAGTAGCCACCAATAAGTTTTCTCAGGCCTCTGTGCAGCTTTGTATTGTTTACTAACCTGCTTTCCTGTCCGTGACATCAAGCACGACCCACACAGGAAGGCATACGCGCTTGCTGCCAAGTCATGTACACAGCTCTGGTCTACTGGCAATGTCAAATGAGTCTTTAGCCTATTTTCAGAGGGTTTACCTGTGTTTAAAAAACCTGCATACACATACAAAAAATCCTTACGCGAATAAAAGAGCTAGATATGCATCACAAAAATGACGATCAAATATGTGTTACAGTGAAGAATTATAGGATCGTTTTTGATCAGATATTTCTCATTCTAACCAGTTTCAAACACACATTTTCAGTTTTTCATTTCGTTCCTGTTGGGTGCTTGTGTTTAAAGTTTAGGACTTTTGGCATCTTGTTAAAAGAAATGACATACTTTTAGAAATATCACTTTTGTTTGTACTGAAACTCAGGTATTGTCTGATCACTTTCATCAGAAAGTAAATGTGATAGTTTAGGGTGACCATATTTTGATTTCCAAAAAAGAGGGCACTCGGCCGGCCACGACATAGCCTACTTAAATGATACTCGCAGTTTACTCAAAGATGCCTTATCATTTTAATATATTTAAAATTTATATGTATGGATAGAAAATTCAGTTATATTACAAAATAATATCTCTCAAAGACAGAAATTCAGATAGGCCCCAATAGGGGACACATACACACACTAGAGTGTGGCGATCCGAGCCCGACGTTACCCGACGGGTCGGGCCAGGTTTGGTCAGAAATGTAGCTATAAATTTTATTCAGGCTCGGGTCGGATTCAGTCAGCTTTCAGTGAAAATGTAGCGTAAAAATAAATAAAATCCTATTGTCTGTCCTGTTTATTGCTTGGGCACTGTTATTTACGTGACAACACCTGAACATAACACACACAGACACACACTGGCTGTTTGTTTTGACCTCTCCCCTCTTTGGAAGTCTCCGACCTCCCGCCGCCCGCCTCCGCCTTGATTAAACGCTGAAAATAAAATAAAAGAGGGAGACAGGTTTTTCCTATTTTATCTTATTTTGTTATATTTCTCCCTCTCCTCTCGCTGGAACCGTCGGACCTCCCGCCGCCCGCTCCTGCCGCCCGCTCCCGCCGCCCGCTCCCGTCTCAAACACGGAGGTCTCCCTCTCGGCTGAGCACGCCCGGCCTGTTAAATAGCCTGTAACCATAACAACTGTGACACAAACTCAGTGCTTTGGTCATTAAATAATGTCGGGCTCGGTTCGGGTTCGGACAGAAATATGCGGTCGTGCCGCAGTCTAACACACACACACACACACACACACAAACACACGGAAAACCGGACATTATCATCAGTTTATAAAAACCCCCCGGACGCCCTGGACGGGACGTGAAGTGGACATGTCTGGGCAAAAGAGGACGTTTGGTCAGCCTATGATAGTTTCCAGTTTATTTTAAAACTGTCTTGCGATCACTCAGGACTTGTGTGTTATGAATGGTTTCCATATCCAGATCTTTGTTGTTCCTCTGGCTGTTTTTATGTGTGAGGATCACCGATATGATGTAAAGAGAGTCATCTTTTGCAAATACGGGCGAGTGAGTCCAACTGACAGGATCCAGAATGACCTTTGTGACCCTTTACCTGTCACCTGCTTCTTCAGCAAACACTGGAACAGTTTCTGATCACACCTCCACCTCCACCACGTATGTGCAGAGGAAGTGAAAGAACACGGCATCAGCAGTCTTTTTACTCACTCTGACAAAATCTTACTTTCTTCTTTTTCCTCAATCCCTCCTCCACGCTGTCTTCCTCTCGGTTCGGCTGCCAAAGGCCTTGATTAATGGTTCGCTTTAATTAATACTTTTACAGTACTTAGAGCAGAGACCTTGCAATTAGCATTGGCCTAAAGAGTGTAATCACCTGAGCTCATCCAGATCCTTATCCACAGACTGACTGACTGACTAAATGACTGACTGAATGGTAGGCAGGGTGACAGAGGGAGCATGTGTAAGCTTGTATAGCTCAGATGTTCATTTATTTTCAGAGAGGTATTGTGGGCCTGTACTTTGAACTCACATACAACTTGTTATTAAAGATGAATGTTGAATTTTACTGAGCTTGCACAGTGGTGCCCTCAGGTGATCACTAACTACTCATACCTTACTTTTTAACTAATGGGATGAATGACTGAAGCAGCACTTGGAAATTCCGTGTTGCCTTACTGGCATAAAAAATAAAGAAAATAATCAAAGATCCCATTGATTCTGAGTATGTAAACTTCTGCAGGATTTCTGGTTACTAACATATATATGTTTTTCATATCTTGGTTTCAGGGCAGCCAGTCTTCAAACCGACATGAGGCAGTTTTAATTTCAAGGCATGATATTCCCATTTTTGTTTTGGGGACCTCTGCAAAGAAGGTTACCTGAATGTTTGTGGTCCCATCTATTCCGTTTGTCAGGATATACATAAGCCCAAGAGTGTACAGCCTAAAGGGACTGTGTGAGGCTGTACTTAGCTGATGCTAGCATTTACAAACTACAGTTAAAGGATAACTTCGGTATTTTTCAACCTGGGCCCTATTTCCCCATGTGTATGTGTGCATATGATTCATAGGTACAACTCGTTCTAAAATTGGTTCAGTATTGAGGAAGGCGGAAACGAGCTAAAACGGTAACGGGGGCAAATGCGTTTCGTGTAAGTTTGCGCATTAAAAGTGCTGACCGGTTCAGATCGCCAGTGCTATCTCTGTAGATAGCATACTAAGCATTTCCCTTACCTCTGGGCTGTGACGTCATCTTGTGAGAGCTTTGCTTGTTGTTGTCCCGGAGTACAGCTGAGAGTTTTACTGCATTGATTGAAAACAATGGTTCGTGTTTGTGCTTATTTGAATTGCAAGAACAGGATGTCGCGCAACACCCCATACAGCTTTCATAGGCTGCCTTTGTCGGACGGTGAGATGCTGAAGTTGTGGCTAGTTGTGCTACAAATGGATGCTAACACTCCTGTCCAGACACTGCGCCTTGCAGACCATCGGGTCTGCAGTGCTCACTTCTCCCAAGATGACTACTGCCAGCCGAAGAAGAGAAGACATCCAATCCCAAAACACCTCTTCCTCAAGAAAACAGCTGTCCCACGAGTAGAGAGAGCTACAGACACAGTGGAGCAAAGCTCGTGACATCACACAGCCCAGAGGTAAGGGAAACACTTAGTATGCTATTTACAGAGATAGCACTGGCGATCTGAACCGGTCAGTGGCGAAAAAAAGCACTTTTAATGCGCAAACTTATACGGGACGCATTCGCCCCCGTTACCGTTTTAGCTCGTTTCCCAGCTCCCAGCTACATCCGCCTTCCTCAATACTGAACCAATTTTAAAACGAGTTGTACCTATGAATCATACGCACACATACACATGGGGAAATAGGGCCCAGGTTGAAAAATACCGAAGTTATCCTTTAAGGCTGATGGGAATGCCATTGCTGCAAGTACATGTATTTGGTCATACATCAGTTGGAGTAGTAAGTATTCAACTTAAAATTCTGAAGTGATGATGGCACTAGACGAAAACATAAAGATTGTCAAAGTCATAACAAGTCATCCACAAGGGGACATGACTGTACCAAATAAGCGTTTTCAGAACGGAGCAACTTTTTCGTTGTTCTAAGGCTGAGTTCCATGTACCGAAGAAGTCAGAGGTCAGAGATGGGAGTTGACCGTGTTGCAACACAACATGTTGAAAAATCAAGGACAACAATGCATTACGCTGTGTTTTGTGGGTAAAAACTCCGTAATGTGTCCACAGATAGAAGTTGAACAGTACTCTGTGTATGACTGTTTTAATGAGACACAAAAAAGACTTATAAAGGATATATTAGTTCAGCTTTTACTTCAGGTGATCTGCAGAGCAGCCATCTTGGATTTTAAGGTCAGGGTTGGTGAGGTTACTCTGAAAGTGGCCTTCAGATAGCTTTCCAGTTAAAATTTCCGACTGGGATTGGGTACATTCCGACCTCCCAGTGCATTTTGTTTGCACCGCAAGAGCTACAAATGATGGAAGTTCTCAGAACAGTGTTTTGAGGAACCCGTTTAGCTCCTATGTCAGAGCAGGGACACTCCCAGCACAAGAAGAACCGTGAGTAACGTAAGTGTAAGTTGACTGGTTAAACACATGAGCCAATGCAGCACCAGCAACTGCCATTTTTAAAGACTTGTTAGCCTTGTAAACAACAGACAACCCAAAATACAAACAACAGCTCGAAAAAAGAATGAAAACACGGACAAATGAACAAACGTCCAGGCTTAGCATGTACGTGATGGGGAAAATACAATGTGATTTTGACTTGTCAAAGCGAGAGTGAAGTTGCAGTACCAACCACGAGCTGGCTCACTTCACTTCAGTGTACCTATTGATGGTGTGAATGCAAGGTACGTAGTTCTCAGGGGAGCTCCACAATGGTTTGTTTCAGGGAGTCCCCAGAACAGTTTGATCAAGAAACTTTATGTCATGGCAAGGAGAAGCAGTCAGAGGATCATTGACATCAGTGGAATTTGTCCTCTGGGCATTCTCGGAACCCATCGACTTTATTCGGTGTCTGACTCCCGGCAGACGGCGATACAGCCTCTGGGGACAGACCCCCGATTTTTTGGCATTCCGGTTTGATTTGGGCGGAGGAGGCGAAAAAGTAAATATGCTGAACCATTGCGATGGATTCAGAGTTTGCAGTGACGCCAGTTATGTTCTGCCTCGTTAGTTCACCGCACGGAGCGTTTAACCTGGCAACAACTGCAGCCGGTTCAAACGTGATTGGTCAATATCATGCGGACTACAAACAGCCTACAACTGGAAACCAGGGCTCTTCCGCTCTTCTTCCGGAGGCAAGATCTCCGGGGTTTGCCTAAAGACTCTACATTCACTGAATGTAGAGTCTGTATATAGAGACTATCCTCTGGGGACCATGAATGCTTGCACAAAATGAAATGGCAATCCATCTGACAGTAATTGAGATATTTTAGTCTGGAGCAAAGTCAAAAAGTGTAAATATACAATATTTCTTATGAAACTTGGTGGAATGCTAGGTCAGTAGTTTTGGTGAGAATGCAAGAAATTAAGGCTGCTCTCAGACCTAGAGTTGTCTTGCGTTGGTCTGAATCAGGGACTAATGTTGTCACAACGCATTTACAAGAGGACCAGATCAAATGCCTTGTGTGAGAAAGCTGCTCTTGGTTGGTCAGAATTTCCATGTGGGAAAAATCCAGGAAGTAAAGCAAACGTTGAAGAAGAGTACACTTGCAAGATAAATATGACACTTTCTAATGTCACAATGGAGGGACAACTACGCAGGTTGATTTTAGCGCTGCTCATCGTGGACTATATTGCTGTCATTGTTCATTTTAGTCAAACCATACAGTTTGAAAACGAGGCGCGGCTCCAACTAGAAAACAATGTTTTGATGCATTGGATGTGCTGAATGTGCATATTAAGGCAGCACAGGAGGAGGTGCACATTAATAATCCTCCAGGACTGTAACATGCTCATGTTTAACCCAAACAATGTGTCATGTGACTGCAGTTGCTTCACATCCAGGTCGGAACACGTTCTCACCACAAATGAACCGCACCAGAGTTCATTTGTAACCGGGCTGAGACCACCTCTTCAAGAAGGTCTCGGTGTGGTTGTTTTGGTGCACACCTGAGTGTGATTGCTGTGTTCACACCTGCCCAAACGAACCACACTGAGGGGGCAAACGAATTTGAGTTCGACTGAACCAAACCAAAAAGGGTAGGTGTGAAAGCAGCCTTAGTCTCAAGAACTTATCTGACTGGAGACAAAGTTAAGACGTGTATCAACATATGACCTGTATGTATTTTGGTGCAGGTCTGTATTAAAATTGAACAGATTGAAAATGTCGCTGTCCAGCATTAAAATAACAAATAACTGAGATCATGGAGGCATGAGAGCTCTGAGTGGTGTCTAATTTTATATAAAGCGCTTCAGAGAGCCCTCATTTACTGTGGTCACCTTTATTTGGCAATACTGCATTAGCTTTATCATTGTATTAGGTGTATTACTGTACTCAAATACCAATTAAATAGCTAATAACAATGCCGGGCCTCACACCAGTCACCATTATAGATGTTTTGCTTGTGTAGTGGAAATGGTTAAATATATTCTGCATTGACAAACAAGTAAAATGTGAAGTTAGTTTCAGATTGAATGTACAATGGCACATTAATAACCTCAATAAAGAGCATATAAAAGCAGTGCCTTTTTTTTTTTTTTTTTTTGTTTCAGTGGGAAGTGCAAACAGCAGGCAGTGAGAGAAATTCCATGGCATTAATTACAAACTGATTAGAAGCTCCTTTTGCAGGAGGCTGTATCATTTAATTGAGGGGAAAATAATGATCACAATTCCAGCAACTTCTAATTAGAAAAACAGCTCAAATCTTATCAGGACGGCATGATGCATGCGGAACACACATCGCTTTCAGTCGTACACAATCGCGCACACACATCCGGAAATAAACAGTTTCTATGGAGTGTATTCTTTTGTGCTTTTTTTTATTCAGGGATACACACTCGTGCAGGCGCTCCCACTCTGAGACAGAGGAGCCAGTTTAAGCACATCAAGTCGACTAGCGGATTATGTTTGTAGATATTACCCGAAGAATCAGCGGTGCGCTTTCTCAAAAGAGACACAGACAATTACAGATCTGATAACCCCTGAGTTGTATCGCAGTTGTTGCAGTGTGTTTACACTATCTGACATGGCTGAAACAACAGCACAAATAAGAACAGAGAGGAGATTCTCATCTCAACTTTCCTGACTTGCCTCTTATCACAAACCGCAAAAATCACAGTGTCAGAGCTTGGAACGGGACCAAAAAGCCAACACACACTCCGGCACACTTGTACAAAAACAAACCACCATCACATCAAATTTTTTTTAAGGTTGAGTTTCTGTATTTATTGGCAGCTGCTGGGTGTGTTTTGTAATACTTAAGAGGATATTTCCACACAGATAAACAACAGCTTGAAGAAAGTGTTTTCTGTTAAATTGGCAAATAACGGCAGGTCTGTGTGTGTGTGTGTGTGTGTGTGTGTGTGTGTGTGTGTGTGTGTGTGTGTGTGCGCGCGCGACCTCAGGGGGGAATTGCATACAGTATATGACTCGTGTTATGGCAATGACACAGGCAGAAACAGCAGCACTTTTAGTGAAGGACGCATTATCTTCCCTGCAGGTCAACGAGACAGTTTCATAACACCCCAAATGGGATTCTTATTCGCCGTGAGTAGCGCTGAGCAGGGGAAAAAAAAAATGTTTGTTTATTCTCTCTGTCGTTCATGAAATTTATACGCATGGCGCTATGATTAATAGGCAGTTTTGTCATTGGTTTTATTAATGTGAAAATGCCTGATTTATGGGCCGCGTCTAGACACAGTTGCTGCTTTCCTCGTCTGCGGCAGCAGATCAACTGATCGCCTCCAACGTGTGCGTTTGTGTGTCTCAGGCGACAGTTTTGTTGCCATTAATGGACTCTGCCGTTGTTGCTCGCAGGGCGAGAATGAACATTGTGTATGTGGGTGGCTTCTCCGACTCTTTATAAACAGAGTCATTACAGTGTATTAGGCAAAACAGCAGTAAATCAGCGCGCTGACAGGCCTGGCAGAGCTGCGCAATTGATGGCACTGAGTTGAAAGGAGACGGGCGGCACAGACTAATATTTGATATTACGCTCTCGATTGATCAGCTGTATATTTGCAGCTGTCATATTAGGGAGGTTGCAAAATTTGATTGAAATTAAAATTAAATAAATTAAAAGCCTCCACTCTCCGCACCCTCCTACCTTTATTTCCACAGAGATCCCAAGCATAACAGCCAATAGCCACGTTTCTATCCTAAACAGTGAGACAACTCATTACAATGCAACACACACACACATGCACACACTTGCACAAGCACAAACACATCATCATCATAAAGGTATCTACTTGAGGAGAAATTGGAATCGGCCACTCCCTTGGATCAGTCTGAGTATTCCTTTACCATGTCTGTGCAGGCTTGGAAGAGGATGCTGTAGTGTGTGTGTGTGTGTGTGTGTAAGGGGGTTGGGTCGGGTAAGGCTGAGGGATTGTCCAGGGAAAGTGTCTGCTTGGCCGTCCCTGGCTGAGAGGTAAGCCTTGCCGGTGGTGTGCTGAAAACCAACCGTGTTGTCGCCGGGCTGCGGAGCCAAAATCACTGACGCGTTTTAGAAAGGGCCCCCGGTGCAGGAGAGGATGGGGGTATTAAGCGCACACACACACACACACACACGCACACACAGTCCTGAACACGTACAATGCTGTTGCGCGCACACACACCTACTCGAACAATACTCAAACAAAAGCGCAGGCATATACCGTAACACAGAGCCAAAGGTACACCCTTGAATGCAAACACACACATATACTGTAAGCACACACACACACACACACACACACACACACTCGGAGCAGCGAGCCGAGCCGCTGTGCCAGGTGGCAGGGGGAGGCTCTCGGCTGAGAACGAGCAGAGAGGAGGAGGAGAGGCTCTTGGCCGGCCTTGAAAGCGAGAGGCACAAACGGCAGCGGCGATGCCCAGGTTTGGATGCGGCCGGGGGAGCCCTGGAGGGGTTTCCTGGGCACACAGGCAGGGAGGCGGGGAGGGTTTGCTGGGACGCTTTTTGGGCTGCTTTTGGGCCGTGGTCAGCCCCCTCTGTAACAGAGAAGTGTGATCCCAGACACAGCTGTCCTGTTCTGAGCCGGACCTCCTTGTCCACGGGCCCAGAGCTGCAGCAGGGACGGAGGGATGCTGCGGCCGGCTAAGACTGGGCTTACACACACCGTATTGTTCCCGGCGTCAGCGCTAGATGCTAAATAAGACGTACCTTCTCCCTCTGAGCTGTGTGTGTAGCATGGCGGGTTTAGGACAAACGCTATGCTAATTATCTCTGGAATAGAAATACAACACCCGGAGATAAGGCGCTGTGTGTTCGCACCCGGCCCGCTGAGGTGATCAGATAAAGGGGAGTTGACTGGATACAGTAGCCAGATGGATTGAGTACCCTCACACAGCAAAAAAAAAAAAAAAAACACCACACGAAAAAGAAGGTCAAACTAAGAGAATCCTGTATCAAAACGGAGGAGAATCTGCACCTTGAAATGTTTAACACTTTCCACGACTGAGTGTGATTTTAAGTTGCCAGCCACCGCCAGCATTTTTGATCATATTCACTTTGAAGACCCACAGAATAGTTTGTTCTTTGGATATGTGAACAGTATATACATGAAACTAAAGAAGACACCGGTTGTCTCTGTCTCCTCTGTTGTCGTCTTGTCCATGTGTCACTGTCACCGTCATGGAGATCTCATTTCGTCCTATCAAACTTGTTTGCTTCTTCGTCCAAATCAGATTTAGAATATCAGTCTATCCACATCACCACGTCTTGGGCAACCGTAAATGTCAAATTTTTGTGCAGTTCACAAGTAGCTACATTTCTGTAATGATCTTCCTCCGGTTTCAAGCGGATCTCTATCTTTGTTTGTTGTTGGACGCTGCAGTGCTGAGGGGTATTTCAGGTAGGAGGTTCAACAAACTCTGAGTCTAACCCTGAACTCTGAGCTGATTTACCCTGAGATGGGAAACTCTGAGTTACCGGTTCCAGAACAGCTGATTTGAGTTAGTTCAGTCAACTCTGAGTATGTTCACTCTGAGTTAAGCCGACAATAAAACGTCATCATCAATTGAGCTCCGACTCCACGATTCACCATGGCAACAGGTAAATAAAAGACAGCGCCTCCATTTTAACCCAGTGGAAGTAGAGATATTAATGCATGTGTAGCAGACGGTGCACGTTTATCTTTAAAAGAAGAGCCTGAGTCAGAGCGAGGAAGGTGTAAATAAGTTAACCATAAAGTTAATAAAAAAGTTTTATTCGGTGTTGTCCGTTTATTCATCATTTATCAGACTTACATTTCCTTAATGAAGACAAAGTGGTGGAATCTGACTGTGTATCAGGCTGTAGATACATTACATTATATTAATAATATATAATAATATATTTGTTCAGATTTAATCTGATGGGGAAAAACACAGGAGGCAGAAGATTTAAAACATATAGGCTAGGCTATAGATCAAAGACATAAAGACATGACTGTAAACTCACAGTCTGACCCAGTAATAATATGTTTGGTGATTTGTACTTGAAAAGACGTTGAGGTTAAAATATAGTAGATTTTAAAATGTTGCACATCTATTTGTATCTTGACTCAGCAGCATTCAGTGACTTTATTTCAGCTACAAATGTAGTAAATTTAAAGACACTAAAATGCTGCACCATTGCTCACTCAGAAATATGAACATATAATCCCCAATATTAGGCTATAGGAATTATGTTCCATCAGTGCAACCAGTGACATCAGTGATAGAGATCATTAGTCATTGATACTACATGTCTAAAGCTTCATACCGATTTTTAAAATTTAAATAATTAGACCTGCACATTATGTGCAATAAACATTTGGGAGCTGCTCTAACAGACTGACAGTCTGATCCTTGTGCACAGGTAATAATAAATATAAAAAGAACAGAGGTTTGATTCTGAGCTGAGGATGAATTCTCACTGTGTAATGTTTGAATGTAAAAACAAAAACCGATGTCCAAAGAAATGACTAATGTGCATAAATTCAGTAACTTAAGACAGTCCTGAGTAACAAACTAATATCCAGCAGGATTTAGACTGTGACAGACAGTAAATCTCCGCTAATTAATGCACTTCCATACAAGCTTTGACACGGACTGAATGAATGAGGAAATGAAACAGTGTGTAAAGAGGGAGGAGACAGAGGAAAACTCAGGGTTTATTGAAGAAAACCTGCCAGCGAGCAGGTTATGTTCACAGAGTCTGTAACCATGGTGAGTGACTCAGAGTTTCGGTTACCTCTCTTTCTGGAACGGATAACTCAGAGTTTCCCTCATCTCAGGGTTAACTTACTCTGAGTTTTCACATAACCCACTTTCTGGAATACCCCCCTGTTCTATTTCACAAGATGTGTAACAGTGCCCCCTATCTTATAACAGTGAAAACACAGATTGCCGGAAAATCTGGTCAATGGTGGGGAAGCATTGACAACACATTCTCACTCCGATCTTGTCACATATCGACATTTGGTCATGGACTTTCCATGTCCACATATGACGTGAAAGGTACCCTGGGTGTGTTGTGGTTAGGTTTAGGCAATAAAAACATGTGGTTAAGTTTAGGCAATAAAAGCATGTGGTTAGGTTTAAGCAACAAAACATATGGTTAAGTTTAGGCAACAACAACACATGGTTAAGTTTAGGCAATTAAAACATGTGGTTAAGTTTAGGCAATAAAAATGTGGTTTGGTTTAGGCAACAGAAACACATGGTTATGTTTAGGTAATAAAAATGTGGTTTGGTTTAGGCAACAGAAACACATGGTTATGTTTAGGCAATAAAAGCATGTGGTTAGGTTTAAGCAACAAAACATATAGTTAGGTTTAGGCAACAGAAACACATGGTTAAATTTAGGCAATTAAAGCATGTGGTTAAGTTTAGGCAACAAAAACACATGATTAAGTTTAAGCAACAATAACATGTGGTTATGTTTAGGCAATTAAAGCATGTGGTTAGGTTTAAGCAATAAACACGTGGTTTGGTTTAGGCAACAGAAACACATGGTTAAGTTTAGGCAATAAAAGCATGTGGTTAAGTTTAGGCAATAAAAGCATGTGGTTAAGTTTAGGCAACAAAAGCATGTGGTTAGGTTTAGGCAATAAAAACGTGGTTTGGTTTAGGCAACAAAAACACATGGTTAAGTTTAGGCAACAAAAGCATGTGGTTAGGTTTAAGCAACAAAAACGTGGTTTGGTTTAGGCAACAAAAACACATGGTTAAGTTTAGGCAACAAAAGCATGTGGTTAGGTTTAAGCAACAAAAACGTGGTTTGGTTTAGGCAACAAAAACACATGGTTAAGTTTAGGCAACAAAAACGTGGTTAGGTTTAAGCAACAAAAACACGTGGTTAAGTTTAGGCAACAAAAGCACATGGTTAAGTTTAGGCAACAAAAGCATGTGGTTAGGTTTTGGCAACAAAAACACGTGGTTAAGTTTAAGCAACAAAAGCACATGGTTAAGTTTAGGCAATAAAAGCATGTGGTTAGGTTTAGGCAACAAAAACACATGGTTAAGTTTAAGCAACAATAACACGTGGTTGTGTTTAGGCAACAAAAGCACATGGTTAAGTTTAGGCAATAAAAGCATGTGGTTAGGTTTAGGCAACAAAAACACATGGTTAAGTTTAAGCAACAATAACACGTGGTTGTGTTTAGGCAACAAAAGCACATGGTTAAGTTTAGGCAACAAAAGCATATGGTTAGGTTTCGGCAACAGAAACACGTGATTAGGTTTAGGCAGTAATAATGTGGTTAGCTTTAAGCAATAAAAACACGTGGTTAGGTTTAGGCAACAAAAACATGTGGTTAAGTTTAGGCAACAAAAGCAT
Source organism: Epinephelus lanceolatus (assembly GCF_041903045.1). Classification (NCBI taxonomy): domain Eukaryota; kingdom Metazoa; phylum Chordata; class Actinopteri; order Perciformes; family Serranidae; genus Epinephelus; species Epinephelus lanceolatus. The sequence continues at coordinate 6,027,583 of NC_135756.1, forward strand.
GTGGTTAGGTTTCGGCAACAGAAACACGTGGTTAGGTTTAGGCAGTAATAATGTGGTTAGGTTTAGGCAATAAAAGCATGTGGTTAGGTTTAAGCAATAAAAACACGTAGTTAGGTTTAGGCAACAAAAACACGTGGTTATGTTTAGGCAACAAAAGCACATGGTTAAGTTTAGGCAACAAAAGCATGTGGTTAGGTTTCGGCAACAAAAACACGTGGTTATGTTTAGGCAACAAAAGCACATGGATAAGTTTAGGCAATAAAAAGACATGGTTAGGACTGGGAAACAAAAACACGTGGTTAGGTTCAGGCAACGAGCATGTGGTTGGGTTTAGGCAATAAAAACACGTGGTTAGGTTTATCTTTTGTCCCGCTGTGTTTCCTCCTGACGCCGCCGGTTGCCATTAATCTATAAAGACACCAGCCGCATATCATGCTGATGTTAAAGGACACCTTTTTTGGTTGGTTTCTGATGCCACAAGTCACTGCCTAAGCTTTAGATTTCGACGACTTCTGAGTGAGACCGGGCTCTCAAGGACGGAAAATCTCGTCAGTGGCGGAGAAAGAGTTAAAAGCTCCAGCTCTCTAAACTTGTAGTGTTTTTATCTGCTGCGGTGTACTCTGAACCACAGGGGAGCTTCCCATCTCAGGGTATCCATTGTCCCTGTTGCCCCTGAACTCTCCAACTACCGCAAACAGGATCAGGTCCCAGTGGAGGAGGACTCTAAGAAAGGAAGACTGTGAAGAGGAGGCAGTAAGGGGGGAGAGGAGAAGGAGGGGTGAGGAGGAGGAGGAGAAGAAGAAGAGACCAGGTGGAGGAGGGAGGATTGAGAAGCCAAAAAAAAAAGAAAAAGGGGGATAGAGAAGCGAGGGAGTGAAAGATGTGAATTAACAGAGTGCTGGTGAGGTATTCTGGTTGGGGCTGGCTCACGTAAAGTGAGCTGTGGGGCGTGTAAAGTGAGCAGGGGGCTATTTGGGTCGTTTTCACATGGAGCCTGGCCAGACTCCAGAATTGAGCGAGGAGGGAGAGAGACTGAGAGAGAGACAGTGAAAGAGGGAGAGACTCCTAATGGCTAAGCCTTTCACTAGGCCACACTGCAGTGAGCCGTAATTGAAGGTAATTGTTGGGAAGAGCCGACACACACAGCTTCCCCACTGTTCCCCAGGCCGAGATGGACAAGCCTGGGATGACAGAGAGGGGAGGAAAAGAGAAGGTGTGGAGGGAGGGGTGTTGAGGGTGAGGACCGTGGGGAGGCCAGGTGAAGGAGGGAGGGGGGGAGGGAGAGCTGGACGATAGAGGGAGATTGCGTTACCCCACCTCCACCGTCCCCAACTGTCCTACACGGCATTTGTCTGCTCGCACAATTGCGTAATTGTGTCCTCGCTAAATGGTCCGAAGGGCTGCCGCAGCGTCTTGGATGCAGGTGGGCAGGCTCAGGTGACAGACAGACGGACAGACGGACTGAAAGACGACAGAGACAAGAGAAAGAGACCTGGTGCTGAAATGGCGGCAGTTGGGTGAGCTCACGTTGGGACACCAACTTTGAAACATCCCAAAAAAAAAATACTTTTTTTTTTTTTTTTTTTTTTTTTTTTTTTGACGAGGCCTTCACTGCAGTCCAGTAAATTTGATCTTTTTTTCCCTCCAGAATCCTTCAATGAATACATTTCGCTCTTTGTCACACACATACACAGACATTTTCAAATAGATTTCATGAGGTTGTGCCGAGGCGATGATGTTCATGTGTGTGACTCCGAGCGCTCAAGTGTGTGTATGTGTGTGGGTGTGTGTGCGGGCAAGAGATGGAGGAAATCACCTTCCCCACTTTGCCTAGCCTCCTCGGTTGGATGGGTTTAGCTCCATGAGCGCACTGGAGCAGGAAATCCAGATTCGCAGCCTATCAGCGAAATAGCACATATATGACTCCCCAGCCTAAGACGGTCTAATCAGGCCTGCCAACCCGCTAACTCCACCACCATCATCACCAGGCGCCAGATTGACTCCTGAGCCCAAATCGCAGCTCCTGCTTTACGCCATAAAATGATTCCTGTATTGGTTTCCCCTTAAACCTGGTGAAGCTAATGCAATGTAATGTAAAAATTAGAAGCACAGTGCTACTGTGCTGCATGTCAGCAAGTGCAGATTTGACCGGACGAGGCCGGGGGAGGGAGGCGAGGCCGACTGGACTTACTGACGGGGAGGGGAGGGAAGAAAAAAAATCAACCCAATTACCCGGACGAGCTACTGTTCTGCAGCCTCTTGCGAGTAAGGCTGATGAATGTGAAATGTTGTAATTTGCGAGTGCTGATAGTGACAGAAAAGTGGCGCTAGATCCAGTAGAATTAGAATTAGAGGAATGAAAGACAGGATCCGATTTACCCTATCAGAAATGTGTTTTTTTTCTCCCTCACCAGCTTTTTTCGCTAAATAAGCTCGCTCATCTTTTATTTCCGAAGTAACCTTTTTGCCTTAATTACTGAATATCTGTGATCCGGGGTCCTGCGTCGCCGTTGGCATCGGGGGGCTTCGGCTGAGCACACGCATGCACACACACATCAGGACAAGCTTTGATAATTAGCCAAGCAAAATGAACTTTAATTCTTTCTTTTCAAATGCGAGATCTGGCCCATAATTACTGCTGTGTAATTAAAAGTCCCAATCAATCTGTTGGATTGCGGAGTCTCAATGAAAGAACAGGAGAAATTAGACCTTAATCCTCAGAGCACTGTCTCCCGCCGCGCCCCTCACTTCTCATGTCCCCTTCACACGTGTCAGCGTTGACGTTCACACACACATACGCTGTCAGGCACTCTTACATTTCAGCCCCCAACCCTGAAAAGACAAACCCCATTTTAACAGGGAAAGCTTCTTTTTTTATCCTCCTCCTCACCTCCTCCTGCTAAAAATGTATAATATAATATAGACCATTATGTTCTTTAAAAACTCATTACAGCGTTTGAAATGGGAATCTTGGGAAGTCTGTTTAAATATTGCCTCCTCCACATTGTGCGGAGATGGGGGGAAAGACACATCGGGGGACGTGGCATGCAATTAAGAGCAGAATGGATTAGTTTCCTTTTTAAAGTTATTGAGACACAATGAAGGGAGAGGCTTTCTCTGTTCCCCCCTCTCATCATCTGTATTGATGGCTCCCCTGTAAGCCCCTCCGCTTGCCCTCTCCCAGTTAATGACAGTTTGCATTTCACACTACGAAAACCAAGGAAAACCCTTTGGCCTTTTCCTGTGAAGAGTGAAGAGATAGACCGGGCAAGAGAAAAGAGGTGTGACAGAGCCGTTTGACTTGGTAGGTCGTGGCTGTCATGGTGTGGAGAGGAATTAGCCCAAGACAAACATGTCAGAAAGACTAAAAGGCATTACTTCTCTCGCATGTTGTAACAGCCCATTCTTCTCCGCTCACACCGCCCTGAAAAGTCACGGAATCCGAAAAGTTTGCAGCGAGGCAGAAATTACTTGGCTTACTGTATTTATGAGGCCTGGTGTGCAGCAGTTGCTGAGGCTTGTTTAAAACTAGGCTGTCAAGAAGAGAGGCCTACTACTGCAGCTAGTAAGCTGTGGACATGAAGGCTTGGTTGTGTTCAAGGAACATGCAGAATGTCAGGATAGTTGATCTTTTCATGTAATGTATTAATAAGGTTAAACCAGGTACAAACCCTTATTCATTTCCTCATGGCGAAATACATTTTTATCAGTTCTATCAACATTGTTGTCACGAACTTAATTCTGGAAGTTCCGGAAACACTGTGGCATTGCTAATACCAGGTGGGGCAAGAAATGTAAGAAATATTGGACAGAGAAAACAAAGATAAAGGGTACAATTTGAACCAAGTTGTCCAAAGCAGACATCCATCACAGCTTAAGAAGAAAAGGTTTGTTGTTCTTTCTAGGGACATTAATTAGTACTTAGCCTTGTATCTATGAGCTACTTGCAGGCCGCAATATATACTGAGTGCTGTTGGTTTCCATCATTCAGCCTGGGTGCTAGGACCCAGGCCTGGCATCCTCTGCTGCATCGATAACCATAACCAGTTAATTCAGGTTATGAAATAAATGCAGGAAGACACTAAACCAAAATGCTTCAACGATGAGAAGCCCAATCACCAGAATAAATAGTTGGGGTTTCATTCAAAAATCTATAACAAAATCTTCAGAGAATTCGCAATTTTTTGCACTTTTCCATCTATTACTGTTATGCGACTATTGGGAGTGGGTTCATGGAGATAAGAAGTAGGTGGCGCTGATTCTTAAGTCAGGTGCCTCTGCAAAAGAAGGCACAACAATCAGTTCAACAATCAATGTATGATAAGGGAGAGTTTAGAAAGATTTGAACAACTAATATTACAGCTCTGGTGTGGTGACAGCTTTGTGCGCATAATGTTCCGAAAGTGTGTTAAAAGCCATCAGAGATGATGACGAGAGCTTGCAGTGGCCTTTTGCAATGACGATGCATTATAACTGCATGATGTCATGTATTTGCTGAATCTGTTTCACTTGCACTTTGTTACATTTCCCTTTTTCAATACACCAACTTTGTGAAAAAACTTTTTTTGAGGATATTTAGAGATGTTTTCAAATTTTTGGGTTTGGGTTTTTCTCATTTTATGCGAAATTCAAAATGCGCATAGAAATAGGTGGATGGAAACGCGACTAATCTTACCGTTGTATATTTATACAAACCACAGATATGTAACATCCATACGTTATTATGTAGTGAATAACGTGTGGAAATGTTTAGGCACAAAAAACTTATTTTGGCTTAAAATACCCAGCTTCAGGAGCACAGTTGCCACTGGAAATGCCACTAATGTTTCACAAATTCAGCTTTTTGGCCCTGTTAAACCTGGTAGTAACATACATTTTGGGTGATCCAATCCAAGTGGACAATTACAAGTGGACAACTGAGACACATCATTGTTCACACCTGTGCCTGTCATGCATCTACAGCTGACCGCTTGTGTTCAGACTTCGTCACTGCCTCACGCACAGTTATTGCATCCACACTTTTGCTAGCTGCTCTGTAGCATGCTTGCTAGTCATGTTAGCAGTTGTGTCACTACAGCTGGAGATATCGCTGTCAGCAGAATTCAACAGGTCTCCTTCTATATGGCAAAACGAAGGACTGTCAGGCAACACTTTGTCCAACTCGATATAAAATTGGTAAGTTATAGAGCATCAGAGCACTGTCACCAAAACAACCTCCATGTAGTGTTTAAACTACAACAGATATGTGGTCAAATGCACCCCACACCACCTCTGCAAGTGGTTTGAGAGGTCAGATCACAATGCGTCTCGGTGGTCGTTGAACATGTAATCAGAACTACGTCACTTTAGAAACATGGAATGATAATTATGAAACGTACAAATGTAACGTGTCCGCGGTCTGCAGACATGTACAATGCTGATATTTTCTTTTGGCGACTGGGATGAGGGCTATTATACATTGACCATTGTCGTGGTCTTGACAAAAGGAGTTCACTCCTACTCCATAAGATACCAACATTGTTGCGTTGATGTTTGGTTCCTTCTTTTCTCTCTTTTTAGTGTCTGAGTTGGATTTAACTTTTTGCAGCTGATCAATAGGACCGTGCCAACCATGTGATCATGACAGGCCGGCTTCTGGTTCAACTTTGGCTGATTATACTTTGGCTGATTTTAAGATAAATGTGGATTCCACGACTTCATATCAGGAAGATTTCTCCAAATGTGCACAATCTCTTTTACGTTTTATATATGTGAGTGTTGAAGCTTCCCCCGTCTGATAGAATGATCTTTTCCATTCCCGTCTTACCTTTCACTTCTCTCTAAACTTGGGGCACAAAAAAAGTTCTGAGTAACCAGAATTTGCAAAACTCAAGGAGCCAAACGCCGTCACGGTGGCCTACGTTGCTCTTGAACCACTAATATCATTTTGCATAGGCCCTAAAACGCAGGGCTTATGATTAAACACCAAGCATATATTAAATTAAACCATTTCCCCCCTTTTTAAAAGAAGAGGTTAAAAAACTGCATTAATCGTGTCAGGTATGAGAAATGGTATGATAATCAGCCTCGTTTGGAGTCTATCCTGCCGTGGTTACGTGGACCGCTAATCCAAAGGCAGCTCTTCTCCTGCACCTGAAAGCCCTCCTGATCCCGGCTGAATTCTAATGATTGAAATGAAAGGCATCAGCATGCCAAATCACATAATGGAAAATCCAGAACAAACGCTATGACCCCCCCCCCACACACCCCGCGGCCTTTCCTTTCACTGCGTCACATCTTATCTGACTCCTTATTCTATCAGCAGAGGTGCAGCACAATGGGGACACAAGTCATATGTGCTTTATGTGCAGTACAGAATACTGTTGTGCTAATCTATACTGATGCATACAAGGCTACGGGCTGATGGATCAGTTTGCTGTTATGGTTCCTCTATCAAAGATATCAGACAAGTGTCATCTAAAGCCAATATGATTGACATATACATATTATAATAGCTGAGTTTACGTGTGTTTTCATTACTGGCCCATTTTTTTGATGATTTAGTCTCTTAAATGTCACAAAATCATAAACTACCCATCGTAATTTCTCATGATCTCAGAGGACTTCTTCCAGTTGCTGGAAATAATAAGCACATTTTCACATTCAGTTACATGTCAGATTAATAATGAATCCTGCAACCTAAAGTGCGTCACATGGCGAAATTGGAATGACACGGACAGAAGACAATGAAATATTAAAAAAGCCAACCAACCAAAACAGAACAAACTGACAAAAAAAGATGATTAAAACTCCATTGAATAAACAGAGAGTAAATAAAAAAAATAAAATAGAATAAAAATTAACAGGAGAGATTAAAAAAAAAGGTAAAAACCAATGGTTAGAAATTAAAAATCAAGACTGTAATGTTACCTCACATTAAAAGCCAGATTAAAAACACAGGGCTTAAATTTACGTTTAAAAATACAGAGAGAGCTCGCCATTCTAATATCCAGAGATAGCGAATTCCACAGTTTAGGGGCGTAAAAACAGAAAGCGCTCGTATTTTTATGGGACACATGAGGGACATGTGTTCCTCAGACTAAGACTTTTTCGATCACACAAAAATGAGACGCTAGAGACGCGGATGCTTCAAAGACGCTTGAAACTCTGGAAGTGCTTATCCAATGCGCGCTAGCTACTGGCGTCTGACGCTCAAAAAGTATTAAATATATTGTATAATTTTTTTTTTAACTTTTCAGCATCTACGTGCGTCTAAAAAGAGTCTACAAAAAGAAATGTCTAAAAAGACGCCGGGAAAACAGCTGTCTAAAAAGATGCTTGAACGCCGGTCAGACGCGCTGTATCATGGGAAAACAATGGTTTTAATGGCGTCGCGTTTCTGGCGTTGCAATGCTCACAGTAAGCAACAGTAGCTATCACTCGCTAAGGAGTCTGCTAACGTCAACAAACGATCCACACATGCTGTTTCTAGTATATACATTCTGCAGAGGCAGCCCAGTGGAGACAGAACTAACTAAGTGCCCCGTAGCAACTTGATGTCACGTGACGCATGTTAAGTGGCGCCCCTAGCACACACTGGACGCGTTGCACTGCAGCTCGTCAACAGACGACCACGCAAGGTTATTACTACTTTTACTTAAAGATTTATGCTTCCTCCACCTCTGCATTAGCTCACAATCATGTGTACAGCCCCTAATTAAACTGAGTTCTCACCTGAAGAGCCGATCTCCAGAGCTATGACTCGCCAGGAGATATCTTTTTGGCCATTGTCTTTCTAAAGACGGTATTGTGGGTTGTTAGCTCAGGATATTTCTCGACCTCAACAACAAGTCTCTCCTCATCCATTCTTTGTCACACACGAGACACAGCAGCAGCTACAGAGTTCTCTTTATACGTCAGTGGTGAGGAGAGGAGTCGAGCTGCCGTAGGAGCAGAGAAAAAGAGCTGCTATGGGAGCCAGTATTTAGAGAGGGAGTAGAATAAAAATGCATTTGATTCCAGAGGTGGCGAGACGGCGAATAGACTTGAAGTGCTGCTGTGTGGTGCGTCCAATAGTGGCTTTGCTAGCTAGCTAATCCTTGTCCCATTTATCATCTGATAAACGGTAAATTCATCAAATTCAGTGCCCCGTATCAAACTTTCAATACCCCAACAAAAAAAACAGAGAAATCTTAACATTAGAGGAAACACTGGCATGTGAAATATATTGTGATATTGTGATTTTAGCTAGCTTATATTAGCTAATGTTTCCTTGCTTGCTAATGCAGATGAATTGCCAGCTAGCTAACATAACAAAATACTGGTGTCTTTAGTACCAAGGATAAATTTCACTAATGTAACAGAAAAAGTGGTTGCCACTTAGTAACAAAAAGCCAAAAATTCGTAATTTCCACCAACCTGGAAACTGCGACTGTTAAGCCCCGTCAACTAAATGGTAATCGACTAATAATTGCTGTAAATATGATTTTCCTCAAAAGCCTCTGGAAAAAAAAAATCAGTTAATTTTATATAAAATTTGACAATTTAAGTTCAGTCAAGTGTTACTGTCGTATGTTAGTCTGAACGCTGTGAAGACCATGAAAATTCATATAATCCTGAGAAGAAAAAATGTCTATGTCTATACACACACACACACACACACACCTATACACACGTACATGCATGCAGACACACACAGCGGTCCTCCATCACTCCTGCCACCCCTTCATCACAGCAGAGCAGCCTAATCACTCACTCTGTATCCTAACCAAAACAAAATGGTGCCAACCAGTAGCTTTTAGCCGTGTTTACACTCCTAACTCCCCCACCTCCCCACTGCCCCCCTCCCCACCCTCTCCCTCCTCCCTCGGTGGCTCGTGGCGGCATGGGTGATTAATTTGGGCCGTGCAGACAGGTAAACACAGGCCTATTTAGATGGCTTACCCGCCACCATATTTATACTCAACAGGACTAAGCTTCAGATAGAATATCCTCAAAGCTCCCATCTGTTTATTTTCTCTAACTGCTCCTTGAGCTCCGTCCTGACACCCGTCCTCTACCTTCTTCTGCCTCCCCCTCGCTCTAAGCCTGACTCCCTTCTCCTCCTCCTCCTCCTCCTCCTCTTCTCTCCCACCTCCTCCCCCCCCTGACCTGCCTCACTCTCAGGTCAAACATGGGGCAGTTTTTGTCATCTCCGCAGAGAAGGCGACTTCATTTGTTTAAAACTTTTGTTTTAATTCAAGTAAAGTAGGACTTCCATGAACGAGGCCTCCTTTTTAGAAATATTCTTATATTTATTCTGTCCCCAGTGCAATACATTAATGATTTTACCTTTCTGTCCCCTACGTATGTTTATCTTAATATCACAAAGTAAAACTTGAAAGTCAGTCTTTAACTTTTGAGTTTTCCTTTAAGATTACATCAGCCCATTAAAAATTACACCGAAGCCGACTTACATGAGACTCCAGCTTTTTATACACTGCCATGATCAGCGAGGAATGTTTGCGCATCAGATGAAATCCTGATGTGAAGCTGCAACATATCAGCACCAAAATGTGCTGTCGAAATGTTGTTTTTCTGCATGAGCTAGAGTCTAACTTGGAATTTATATTTTTAAATCGTGTAGTTTTTGTATGTTCACACCAGTTTTTGAATTTCCACTTCTTGCTGCAGTGCGTCTCATCCTGAGTCATGGACAGTAATGAAACAAAACGATGAAAATATGACAGATTATGACTTTAAACCTTTTATCACACTCGTTTTGACAGAATGGACTTTGGCATGACGTAAGCATGTTTTGGACTTCACCTAACACATCTCAGTAGTACACGTGATGCAGAGATGCCAAGAGTCTGATAAGGCCTTGGAACTACGTGAATGACAACAATCACAACATGTTTTTGCTTTTTTTTTTTATCTCTGACGCACCGACTCTGACGTTTATCTATTCCAAAAATTTGAAAGAACACTGTGGGTTTTTCTTGGTGTTTGAATCACCAGGGGATCTTTAGGTGGAGATAGCAGGTCAACAGTACGCACCACATTAGAAGTGGTGTACATCAACTGAAAGCTGGGAACTTGAAGGTCAATTTGAGATGCAGCTCAGCACTGAGTGTCAAGTATTTCTAGCTATTTAAACTTAAAGGTTAGAGTGTATAGGGGCTTAGAATATTATAATGGAAGTATGATGGCCATTCCCATGCTTAATGTTGTCTGATAAACTGTTGAAGCAATTTTGGGTTGTTATCATTTGTTATTTTCTTGAGAATTGTTAAAAAATGTTTAAAAAAATCCCTCCAAAACACCACATTAAGAACCAAGACCTTAAGGAACACCATAGAAAAAATTATCCTGTCAATTTACAGTCATACTTGGTGTCAGAAACTTTTGTAATTTGGAGATTTCTACAGGAATTGCATTTTTTTGCCTTCATGCCAGAGAGAGCCATGGCTGGAGGCATTATGTTTTCGACTGTCTGTCCGACCATCCCATTGTTGTAAACATGATATTTAAAAAAGGCCTTGAAAAAAAAATGTCTTAAAATTTGGCACAAACGTCCACTTGGATGGCGATGAACTGATTACATTTTGATGATCAGAGGTCAAAGGTCAAGGTGACTCTGACCTTGTCTGTCTCATAGTTGTGGACATAATATGTAAAGAACACCTTGAGGGAATTTTTTTCAAAGTTGGCACAAATGTTCACCTGGACTCAATATTGAACTTTTTATTGGTGGTCAAAGGTCAAAGGTACTGTGACCCTGCATCTGTCTCATTCTATTAAATAAAATATTTCAAGAACACCTTGGATTCTCAAGAATACCAGGGATTCTCTTTGAATTTGGCACAAGTGTTCACTTTGACTCAACAATGAACTAGTTAGATTTTGGTGGTCAAAGGTCAAGGTCATTTTTGTTAATGTGATATCTCAAGAACATCTTGAGGTAATTTCTTTAAATTACTTGCACTTGCACTTAACTAATTCTAGTTTTGCAATTGCATGGACGGCTCTTTGCGCTGGAAACTGATGAGAACACCCTCTTTTTTTAATATACCTATGACTGCCATGCATCCTCTGAATGCTCGAGGTCTAAGTACTTTGTGGCTGTTCGGTTTAATGAGGCTCTGATTATCCTCAAGGTCACAATTGGTCATTTTTTACAGTGACGTCAAGTTTTAAAAAATGGTCTCACTGCAGTGAAATGGCTCCTGTGGGGGCTAGTATCATCACACATTAATAAAATTGAACTATCTGAATCCACAAGAGTTTCGGCTGTTGAGTCGTACCCAAGTTATGCAATTCATAGACTGTTTATTGACCCCAGTATGCAGAAATATTCAAATACAATATGCAAAGAACCACATTTGTGCTGCATAAGAAAACAGCATGGTTTGTGTCCAAAACCGCATGGGACTAGCATGAAGTGGGCATGTCTGTAAACGGGGACTTGTGGGTATCTATAGAACCATTTTCATTCAGATGTGTTGAGGTGAAAGGGACCCCTGCCAGTTTTTCCATCGTCAAAATTTAGTCTAACTTTGGAGCATCATTTTCCCCCCTTCCCAAAACGATGGCATGACATTTCTTCGGTCTTCTAGTTTCTTATCTATCTGTTCTACCTATCTTAACTAGGGATAGACCGATATGGATTTTTTAGGGCCGATGCCGATACCGATTTTTTTCCATCACCCTTAGCCAATGACCGATTATGGACTGCCGATTTTCTTGAGCCGATATTTGGGGCCGATACTGCTTTTGCTCCCTCAATTTACATAAAAAAAAATGACACAATGATAACAGATATTACAGGTCTCAAGTTTAAAATAACAAACATTTATTGAACAGTAAAAAATACTAAAACAAGATGGAAAGTTGAGGTAGAACAGGTAGAATATTATTATTATTGTTATTATACATTCAAATAAAAAAGAGTTCAGTGCTCATAAATCTTCCAGTAATATCTTTATAAAATAAACAAATATTTAAGCTGAAGCATAAATAAAACAACAACTACTGTACACAGTAGGATTCAACAGCTTTGTTCAACTTAACCACATACTTTCAAATGAAAAAAAGTGCCAGGGAAAAATAAATCCGCGAACCCACGTGCGTATCGGCCGATGCCAATACAAGTAAAAAACTCAAATATCGGCCCGATATATCGGCCAGCCGATGTACCTTAGTAGGTCAGTGCTTTCGCTGCTCAAGGCCATGTTCATTTGGAAATTGGAGGATTTGCCTTCACTGGGGGGGCAAACATTTCTGGAATACATTTAAATATAGTAATAAATATAAAGGCTAATATTAGAAAACCACTATCATGTGCATGTCAGTGCATGCATGTCAGTGCATTCACCCGCGCATACCACTGCATCACCTACAGTAGCTTCCCTCCCACTCACATACCTGCAGCTTTGACACGAGTGCAGTCGTATGTGTGAGCACAGCTATGGTGCTCCTTGTCATGCTTTGCATTCCTGCAGCTGCTGCAGGCACGTACGCTGGTCCCACCCTGCCTACCTGAGGTCAACGCCGGGGGAAACCAGGCCAGACGTGAAAGCACGAGTCACATGAAGTGACGACTGCGTAAGAGGGGGCAGTCGCACAGGTTCAAAAGTGTTGTTCTGCTGTTTTTAAAGATGAGGCCTTTTTATGTCTTGTGTGTTTTTCACATGAAGCCAAATCTCCTTCCTCCTGCCAAACTCATCTCCCTCTCCGCTCATTATACAGCAAATGTGCTTCATTAGCTTGTCTGATCAACAGGTGCAGCATGTTAACGTAATCTCCCGTCTTTTTTTTTCTCTTCTGAATCTTAAGTGGATTGTTAGTGATGAAGACAGCGGTGGGAGGAGGGAGGCCAGTATGAAAATCCACTGATACAAACCCTGCTAAGTGGTATTATGCATGCACACAAAGTACATGCAAGTGGCATTAAACACGTACATGCATGCAGAATCACACTCAGAGAAATCACGCATGGGCCATCGCTAATTTAATTACTGATCCACAGATTCTTAGCGCACAATCCGTCCTTTAAAGATTTACTGCACGCGCAATACTGCAAACATATCATACAAATGTTTTCCCTCTCTGTGAGTCCCATCATGCCTTTGGGCAGGGATAATTACTTATCAACACTAGAGTTCCTTAAAGGGGTGTCCAAGAGCACACAGGCTGTCTGTTTGTCTGGGGATTTTTATTCCACCACCTCGTGGAGATGATTTGTCTATTATCTCCGGTGGATTTGCTCCTCTCTTCATCTGCAGCGCATTACTGCAGTCATAAAGCTGCAAGGTCAGGGGAAAGGCAGGGAGGGAGTGGGGGTAGGGGGTGGGGGGTGGTGAGGGGGGTCTTCTCCTCTTCAGGCTCGCCTACAGTGGAGCTTTACCCAGCAGAGATGTATGATACAGTAACCCATCATACACCGGCCAAGCAGTGATAAATCAGCGAGCGTGGTCAGGGTAAATATCCATCATCATCTTTATCATCGGCACCGCTGTGCTTTATGGACGCAGTCACAGTGGAGAGACGAGCAGGATGAGTGTGAGAGGAAGATGACATGCGACAGAGGTCTTAAAGGGGTCGTTCATCTCAAAAGGAAGATTTGGGACTTGACCCTGCCTGATTCCACCAAAGAATATAAAGCTTTAGTTTAGCTAGATGTTGAAGTTAATGGGTCCAGCTTAAAGAAAAGCGTTCTCAAAACACCCAGTGAGTTAGCTCCTAAATTTAGTCCACTGTTCAGATTGCACTTCAGAGCTCTGAGGGGAAACTTTGCCTGATGTTTCTTGGTCCTGGAAACTAAAGGCTGTATTTTTACTTTTGTGCAAACTACCTCTTTAAGACAGAACCATGATTAACCTCATGATAGTGTCGGTATGAGGGCTGCATGATATAAGGAAGATCTGGGATGTGCAATAACATTTTTTGATATTGTGATGACGAATGACCTGCGATAAACAAAAAGAATATGGACGCACGCATGTTGGCTATACAGTTTCTTTCTTTCTTTCTTTCTTTCTTTCTTATTTAATATATTAAATAAATTATTTCGAACAAAATGCATGCATATTGAAAATTACTTTAATATTTAATTATTTAAAATTGCTTGATTTCGTTTGGAGCTGTCTACTGACTCGGAGAGTCTGACGTCCTCTGGAAGTCTATTCCAGAGACGAGGGCCAATTAAACAGAATGCAGCATCATTGTACTTCTTAGTTCTCCTCTCTAATAGCCCAGAGGTGGAGGATCTTAGAGATCTGGACTGAATGTATTTGACCAACACATCAGATAAATAGTAGGGAGACGGTCCATTGTGAGATTTAAAACTGAAAGCAATCTAATATTGATTTAACGACAGATGTGTGTATCTCAACAAAGGAAAGTGAGAAAAAGTAAAGTTTCCCCATTTAAAACTAACTTCCTGGGCATTTAAGTAAAGATTACTGAGTTTACAAGGTGCACTTGAATGCACCATGAAGTCCCTGTTGGTGCAAACCATAGTCTGTAAAAATATTGGATGTACTTACCGTGACATCCCCTGGGTTCCCATTTTGAAGCCTTGAGTTCAGCATTCCATCCGTTGGCATCTTGATTTTTTTAGAGCCACAAGTGAACATATTTGGTCGAGAGGCTGGCGCTGTGGAAGAGTGAGGGATAGATCTGACCGAGAGTCACTCAAAGCAGCCCCACCTTTTATTTACACATATTTAAAAGTTAACGAGTTTATCCCGAGTTAACGGGATAAACAAGTGAGTTAAATAGGAATTCATCCCCTGTAGAGTTGTCTTGAATGAGGAAATTAGTCATAGAGACCAAGACCATGTTTATTTCTGTTTAAAAGTTGGACATTTTGGTGTCATGGGTGTCTATGGAGATTGACTTGCTCTTGGAGTCGGCCTCAGGTGGCCATTAGAGGAACTGCAGGGTTTGGCGCCTCCACATTGGCTTCATTTTTCAGCCTTGGTGGTTGCCCCTTGGTACCCAGGTGCTTTGCCACGTGAAGCAATGTAGATTTCAGAGTTTGAGGTGCACCTGAATGCACCATGAAGACCCTGTTCCTGTGTGATAGTGTTACTGGTGTCATTATTCTTGTTCATCACTTTTCTGGCAGTCTTTCGCGGCCTCTCGATCGGGCATGTTCATATTGCGATGGCGATGAGAATACGATTTATCATTCAGCACTAGCCAATACTCGTTACTTCCCCAATACTTCATCAATCAGCCTTATTTTTAGCGTGTGTCAGAAGAAAAAATCCTCGTGAAAATGCTTGATCACTGCTTAGAAATCAGCTCTAGGCGATGCACCTGTGCATTCCTGCAACCAATGTTTCTTACACCTATTGAAAAGACTCTTAAACATGAAGAAAGACCATCACACATTTTTCTGTCAGTGTCCTTAAAGCTGTCAGTGTGCTCAGACTTTACAGTCAGAGAGAGCTACTTTACCAGTTTGTCCACTGGTATTCGCCCCAAAAGGCCAGAATGCAATGCAGGTATTGACATCTCATGATTTAAAAGCTCACAAAAAATCAAAAAACGGACGCATTGGGTGTTATCTATGACACAGAGTTCTCAGTCGTAAATTTTGGGTGACATGGCCATGTGCACAGAGGTTCATGGATGAAAGCACTCAATGAAATTTACCTCACACGGACCCTCATGGAATGTATGAATTTGCCTCGGAGAGTGACTCAGTTTGTCTCACAACAAGTTTGGCAGTGTCAAAGTGCGTAACAGGAAATGGAGGCAGGGAGAAGGATAAGCAGAGTTTCTCACAAAAACTAGAATATTTTGATCCCCACAGATTGCAGATGTATGAAAGCACGAAGATTTTCCGTAAATCGTCACGATCACTAACGTAATCCAGCGCCATCCGGCTCTCAGCAGCCGCAGTGCGAGTCCCTGCAGAGCCGACTGAAGGTAGCTGAGGGTCATCTATTCTATTCTACATGCAGACACAGTGCAGCTAATACCATACTTCACAGCCCAGCCTTAATCAGCCGCTGCACTGACAATGTAATTATGGAAGTGTCCAGGCACTGCAGTCAGCCGGGGAATTCTAATTATTTACAAGGCTGAGGAGGAGAGCCCACGGTTCATCTGAAACCCACGACCCGCTCTCTCTGCACATCCCAAATCATCTCGAGCGGAGGGCCGGACTGCAGGCAGGCGTTTATGAAATACAGACGTAGTGAAGAGAGACACACAGAGACAAAAGGCCTCTTGTTCTTAACTTCACAGGAAGCATTGGATGAACACAAACTTTAATTTTGCAGATATATTTACCTTGATTCCCTCCCAAGGCATCTCGTCGACTATTAGAGTTAGGGTCCGTCCCAATTCTCACACTTCCCCTCAAAATTGGCCCTAGCCCTTGTTTTTGTGTGTTCCCGCGAAGGGCTAGGGTGTCCCATACTTTAGGGAAGGGCTTTTCAGCCCTTAAAATCTCCACTTATTTTGAAGGGCCGTGCGATGCACACTTACGAACCCATCTCAACTGAGGGGAAGATTGAATTTCCCAGGATGCGTTGCGAAACTATCCAGTCAGGCGAGTTTTCCAGGAAGATGGCAGTCTCCATGAGAAAGCCATCTCACAATTGTAAGTACTATTTTTGCAAATAAGCATGCAAAAATTCATCAGAATGTGTTACGTTTCTGCATATGCATTGTTATCTGTAAGCGCTGAGTTAGAATATGAATGCTTGAAAATCGCTAATTCACGATGTAGCCGACATGAATATCTACAGAGTTCTCCATGAAGCCATTAATGCTACTACGCATGACGTAGGTGAACAAGTCTGTTACGCTAATTTGCATGAAGTTGCGTCCCAATTCGTGGGTAAAATTCCCTACCCCTCAACGACAAAGGGATAATGTTGTGGGGTAGGGAATTTTACCCACGAATCTATCTGGCGAGTGCAGTTGAAACCAACGGGTAAGGTTAAGGGAAGAGAATTGGGATTGGCCCTTAGTATTTCATAACTCACTGATGTATGCCCTCAACAGCTGTGCTAACAGTTGTGCTATCTACCTGGGGAAGGCAGCTAATGCCAGTGTAAGTGCTAACTTGGTTTGTATTAATGTACAACCGAGTGTAAAGGAAGTCAGGGGGAAACACGGTGGGATAAGAACGAAAGTTAGGGTGGCAGGTGGGAGGGGTAGTGGATGGGTTCACCAAACACTTTCGGTATAGTCCCTTTGGAACCAACAGTAACCGTTCAGACATGGTACCTAGACCCTAGTGTTTCCACCACAAACAGTACCCTTAAATGTGGGCGGGGTTGTTGTCACTCACTGCTCCGTCCAGCACTCACTGTATTTCCTCCTTTATCAGTCTGCACCTGGTTTATCGTCCACAGAACGACATTTTCAGAACAAAATAGAACAGGCTGCAGTGAGAGTCTCTCTCCATGGGATATGATCACGTGAGCCTCAAAACCAGACACAACTCAGCCCTGAGCAGAGTGACCGTCCTCTACTGACCAATCAGACTGCAGTGTTCACAGCTCCACCTTTTAGTACCAGATCTGTGTGCTAGGTACCCCAACAGAGGGGGGACCAAACATGGGGACGGTACAGAACGGTTCCATTGGTACCATCCACAACTTTTAACAATGGGAACGGAAAACTGAACCTTATGGTACTGCTTGGTGGAGACAGGGCTCAAGTCTCTGGAGCTACTGGAGGGATGAAGACTATTCTTCCTCTGATTCCTTCCGATTAAATTCAAACTTTTCTTTGTATGAACCTGGTTTCAGAGTCGTGCTTTTGGGTTCAAACCTGTTTTTCGGAGCCTTTACACAAGCACCACGTGTGTCCATGATGACTACAAGACCCGGTTTGCTTGGAAGTTGATCAGTGTATGCAAATTAAAAAACAAAATATACAACAAAGTAAAGTTGCACCAGATGATTCAGACCCAAAAAGAAAAAAACAAGCATACTGTAGGTGTGACAGTTAACCAATAACCTTACAGCGCTCCTCTGCAGAGAGCAACAAACTCAAACACCCTGGGCTTGTAGTCTTTATCCTCTCCACTTCACACGGCAGCTGGAAGAGAAGCAGAGCACCATCTCTCTTATCAGTGTGTGTGTGTGTATGCTTGTGTACAGTAAAAGCCTAATCTAATCACCGCACACTCACTGGTTCCTCCAGGTGTATTACTGTACCAGGAGTGTAATGCAGAGAGAGAGGGAAAGGGGGAGAGATAAGTAATATTGATCTGATGCGGCGATTGTCACTCTGTTGCCTGCCTTGAATAGCTAATCTCTTTTCTCACGGGTCAGAGGGAAGAAAGGCGACAAGGGCTGCAGGTTTAACCACAGCCAATCGACAAATTGTTTTCAACGTGGGGTGATCAGACACCAGCCGGCAGCGTCGGATGTGAAATTGTATCTCCCAGCTGTTGTTGGCAGAAATAATGATGGTGCTGATGATGTTGATAGTGCTGATGAACAAGTTTTGGGTACTTTTGGCGATGGATTATGGCGTTAGGACACAAAGATAAATTGTCACAGCTGAAAATACTTGGGATACTGAGTAGTGCATGATAACTTCGTAATGTGTTTGTGACTAGTTTATAATCAAAGAATCTTATGTATTTAAATGTATATGCAATATAACTTCATGTTAATGCAAGCTATTTGATCATCAGGTTTAATTTAATATCATTATTTCAGCCCTTATGTTTTGGATCAGGGATCCTCGTTCACGGATGACTTCTATATTAGACAAAATAGAATAAAACAATCAAGTCTTGTTTATTGAACTGTCCTGTTTCATACACACAAGTAGGTCTCATTTGTAAATTCCTAAATCCAAGACCAAATCTCAAAGCTGACAATAGATGTCTTGTCAGATTAGTATTTTTTTCGACCAGTCTAAATAAATGTTTTGCCAGTTTTAGATTATTTTATGTTATATAGCCGAAGTTCTTGCACAGACATATTTAAAATCCTAAAAATAAAAAGGATCTTGTCAGAAAATGTGTAGATTTCTAGACTATGTTATCAAATAAAAGTATTATGGAAACCAGAGGTGGGACAAAGTCATTGTTTTGTTACACACAAGTCTCAAGTCTTTGCACTCGAATCCCAAGTCCAGACAGGCAAGTCTTGAGTCAAGACCGAAGTCTGAAACGTTTTGATTCCTTAACAAATCACAGTGTGCTCGTAACCAAACGTAATGCTGTCTTTACAACAGAATAATATATAATTTACAAAAGTCGTGAATGCTTTTTATTTACTTATTTATTTATTTTTATTTAACATACTTTTTTCAAGCTCTTTTTCATATATACAGCTTATTAGCTTTTTAGTTTACAATTCATTACAAAGACAATTTGTGGTCAGTGTTAAAGGGAAAATAAATAATGAAAAATATGAAAGATATAAACAACCAATACATTTAAAGTTAATAGAGTACTTTGATGTCCTATATGACATGGCAACATGCTTTGCAATCTTCTAATCTTCCATCAAATGGCTGAAGATAAAGTAAAGTCACGAGTGATTGGTTTAACACCAGTGGTGTTAAGTCCAAGTTGCAAGTCTTTTTTGATTTTGTCAAATAGAGTTTCAAGTGATCAAATTTGTGACAGGAGTCTGACTCACGTCCAAGCCATGTGACCCAAGTCCATACCTCTAATTAAAACTCAGGTGTCATGTTGGTCAAATAACGTCCGTTTTATTTATAAAGTCCAAAATCACAAATTTGTCTCAAAAGGCTTTACAGTCTTTATATTTCACCCTCTGTCCTAAGACCCCCAGTTCACTAGCCACTAGCATAGGTCACTAATTGTGTATATGATTTAACTCATAGTGCAAAATATCTTTTACCACAACATTAACTGTAACCCATTAAAACCACTGTGAAATACCTAAACGTTAATCACTGCTTCATGGGTAACGTGAGTAATTTAGAACACATTTAAACCCTGTTTCCTTCGGCTCATGGCCTTAAACATGCTTGGAAACTCTACTTATTTAGCCCCAACATGCCACAATATGTTAAGTGCACAATGATAGTGTTGTTTATTAGCCTTCAACTATTTAGGTGAAATCGACTCCATAGATTTTAGTCAAATCAACTCAAAACTCATAATTTGTTGACTTAACATAAAAAATGATGTCAAGCTCACAAGAGATGAGCTTCTGTGTCAAGTAAACATCACGTGCTTATGTCATTTTCACAGCCTGGAGCATTAAAGTCCAAATCAAGTTGCGAATCTTTTCTGATTTTGTCAAGTAGAGTCTAAATTGATCAAATTTGAGACTCGAGTCCACATCACTGACTAAAACTCAGGTATCATGTTGGTCAAATGAAGCCTATTTTATTTATAAAGTCCAAAATCACAAATATATCTCAAAGACTTAACATTATAATTTTGTGTCATGGATGCATTTGGGTTTACAGCGTATATTATCTTGAGCTGATAATTGAAGTTTTACGGTATTTGTAGTTTGCAGGAATGTGACACACTAACATTTTCCATGGGCATTCTGAGGAGATAAAACTATCCAGTATTTCTCTTGAAATGTTTTGACTCCTCTTTTAATCATCTTGCAACCCCTCACATCCGTCTTGCGACCATTTGGGGAAATCCCAACCAGAAGGCTGTGGTTTATGTTAGGTTTCTAAACACATATTTACTATTACTTTTATTCAAACTGAGAGCAGACTGCTGCGGTCCCCTGGGTTTCTGTGTGGTCAAGGAGCCGTTAGTGGTTGAGTGTGTGGCTTAAAAGCTCAAGGTCATGGTGTAAGGGACGGAGGAGCTGAACCCCAATTAAAGTCCATCACGGGAGGATACAAATTTTGCATTTAGACATTCAGGTGCGATATTTTCCTCCCTCCACATGTCAGGGCGAAGTCCCCTTGTATCTACTCTTCATCACCCCTCCTCTGTATACACATCTGTCACCCTCTCCTCTCCCACATCTCCACCTGGAATGAGAAAGGAGGGATTGATGTGGCGAACACGCCACAGTAGTTTCCATTTACCAAGACCAAACATCAGCAGGCATATCTCTGACACCAAAGGGTCTGCCTGGGTGCCCCCTCTCCCTCTCTCATTCTCATCCCCCCCACACCACCTCCCTTCCCTCCTCCTCCCCTCCCTCCCATACCCCCGCCATCTCCGTTTAATATAGAAGCTGGAGATGAAAAATGGTGTGCTTTTGTTTATTTGCCACCGATGCAAATGCGACCACAGCAGGATTAGTGAGTTCTCCATCTCTTTGCTGATAGCGGTGGGAAGAAAGAGGGGATTTTTATGCAAAAAAGATCTCTCCCACCCTTGCTATGACAATTGCAATGCATCACTTCATAGACAGTTTTTAATCTGTTTCAAACCAACCACACTTTGAACTGCTGGGAATGCGAGATATACAACTGTGGGTATATGTGTGTGTGCCTGTTTGTGTGTGCATGTGTGTGTGTGAAAGAGAGTACTTGTGTGAATGTGCTGTATGTGTTTTCCTGTGATTAATCTTTGGAGTTGGTTTAAGCACACTGCTGACACAGCACAGATCTCCCTCTCCCTCTCTCTCTGGCTAACTTTGTCTCTCTGTCTGCATGCCCTTGGATTTAGCTTTGAATAACAAAAAGTTTGTATCCTAATTCACTGTTGGTCCATTGTGTCCAACTTTTCTCACATTGTAAAGAAAACTTAACTCCGAGCCTGTAAATTGATCTTTAATCAAAAATCTGCACAATTTAAGCTACTTAGATTTAAAGACTCACGTTTCCCTCTGTACGAATTTCAGCCGAGAGCTGCACAAGGAAGGATTTGTTTGTAGGAATCCTTCTTTTTTAAATAGGTGTGAATGAAGAGTGGCCCATCCATCCAATGAAAACTCAAATAATCAGTTATATTTTGATTCGATTTGAACTGGATTTACAACAATGCCTCTGGTTTGGATCAAGTACATTTTCTGCGGCTAAATCTGCATGTATTTTTTTTTCCAATACTTTCACAATATTTATTTAGTAGGTCTGTTTAAAAGGGGCAATGATTTGGTGGATTTCTAGGCTACATAGAACTATGTCTAGGTCAATATCAATATTCTCATTATGACGACGATGTAATCACAGCAAAGGTTCCAATTACTACAGTGACTATGTTGACGTGTACACTAAGGGTGCTTTCAGAGCTAGAGTTGCCTTGCTTTGGTCTGAATCAGGGACTAATTTTGTCACAAAGTTGCACAATTGCCAAGAGTTGGTTCATGTTCTCACTAGTGGGGTTTCCATCCACCTATTTTTATTCCCATTTTCAAAAATTGTGAGAAAAAACTTGGATGGAAACGCCAGAAACAGGTTTTGCGAATAAACGATGACGTACCGGCACACAGATCCTCAAATGTGGTCCTTGACATACGGAAATGTTTCAGCCAGAGTTCGTGAGTGAAATGCTGCTGGACCACTACTTCCCAAAAGTCCTTCACACGCCTATGTTCCCATACACACGGAGAATGACGCGGTGGTCTCCTTCCAGCTATTTCCGACAGTACTCTTAACATTAAACTTCTTCTTTGTTGTTTCTTCTTCAAGATGGTTAGGTACGCTGTGAACGCTGATAAAATGCTAACCAGAGTTCTCCCAAGAGCCGACAGGTTTATCAGGAATCTGTCCATGGTCAGTTGTTGAGTGTCAGTTGAGTGTGTTGTTGTTTGCAGTGGGCATAAGACACTCTCTTATGATGTCATCTCATGGCGTACTCTTCTTCTATGGGGGTGTTTTTATTTTGTTCATTTTTCACAAGAAGCGCCACCTACTGCTCTTCCTGTTGACTCCCAATAATCACAAAACAATAACAAATGGAAATGGGCATAAATTCGCATTTTCTTTTGCGCATTTTCACAAAATTCGCTCAAAAATTTCAATACATTTGGATGGAAACTCCACTAATGTCCGCAAAGCAGTAACGATTGTGCTAAGTGGCTAATGGGCATGTAGCTACTTCCATGTTTCAGATGATACGTCATGTTTGTAGTCGACCAATGAAGATGAGTTTACATATCACCTTGGGTTCGTCCTTCACCTTCTCAAAATGATCCCACACTTTGGATTTCCTGCCCGACATGTTATTAACTAGCCTGTGGAATAACCGCAGGTACCAGCCCTGGAAATGAACCTGACTCCTGTCTGACTGCAGAGCGTGGCCACTTCCTGTGTCTGTCCTTTCAAATTAAAGTCCCACATGGTCCAGTCGTATAGATTTGGATTTATTTTGACAAGACACAGCTCCTAATAGAGTTTCACATCTGTTTGTTTGTTTGTTTTTTCCTACGACTAAACAACCAATGGAATCTTGCTGACTAATGACCTTTCTGGTTGACTTGTGTTTGATGGACCATTCGGGTGCAGCCCTACATCTTAATATGATTTCTGGGTTCTAAAGTGCTTGGAGATCCAAATAGTTGGTCCAAATACTTCAAAGTAGAAATGTTTTTCTTGGTTTAACAGACATTTTATTCTCTCCCCTCCTTTCCTGTGATCAGTCTGCCAATAAATATATTGGAGGCCCAAACACATAAAAAAACCAGTGCTGTCTGTAGATCCTTGATAGGAGTCGATTCAATTCAACATGAGTAGACATTCTTGTCAAGAAAAAAAATTAGCCAAGAATAGAGTCCTGGTGGCTTCTGTTGTAGCTGGAACTACTACAGAAGCCATTTTGAGTACTTTGCCAGGTGTTCATATGTCTTTGTGTCTGTTGTGGTAAGATCTTTGCCAGTGAGATATTGTCGCAACCACGCAAGATGCAGATGCAATCACAAACTTGTACAGGTGTCTAGAAGTTAAACTGAAGCCCAAGTTTGATGGGTGTGGTCTGAGCAGGGGCGCTGGAAAAAAGGTCCGTAGGAAGAAACAAAAGTGACATCATCCCCCCTTTAATGCCTTGGGTTCAAGAAACTTTCCAGGTGTGCAGGTGGGATCCAAATGATGGTTCGTAGGCCTAGCAAGGTAGACAGGAGGAAGGGAATGGGACATTGCCCACTTGAGATCAAGTTGGGCTGTATGTATGTGGCCCATGAACTAAGATCAGTTTGACACCCCTGCTTTAAAGAATGTGTGTATAGGTGAGTTAAAGCAGTGAGCATTACCGTGTGTTTATTTCGAGGGCAGATTTCTGATATTACCATATCTAACAATGATAGAGGCTCAGCTCGTGCTGTTGTTAATTCATAGGTGGCCCAAACATGTGGCAGTGTACTCTTTGTGGCAATGCATCCAATTTCAAATATTTCCTCCATAGCACTGAAGTGTATAGCAGAATAAAAGAGATGGGTGTGTTTCCCCGGAGTCCATTTCCTCATAAATAAAGCCTGTCTGCTTACTTTCCTTTGCATGTTCCTTTGATTCCACGTATTCAGACGCGTCTCAGTGTCAGATCAAACCTTCAAACATCCATCACCTAACCCTCAGGAGAAAGGAGGAAATGCCAAAATCCCAAACTGTCATCAGAACACGCTTCACTGTTGTCGCTCCCACAGACAGATACAGCGAACTCCGAGTTTCCGTTTAGGATTTCTGACTGACTACACAATTATCAAGGGCTACGGGCGTATGACTGCATATCATGAAAAGGGAAGAGAAAAGGGGGTAAAAGGAGGAAAACACGGGCCTGTTTATCTTTCTAGCCGCTGTTGGCGTCCTGAGGAGAGTGTCTGGCTCTGGGTAGATACCAACGGGACGACACAAAGGCGAGATAAAGCGTTAAGACATTTTTTACTCATCAAATTTAATAAGCCTCATCTCAGACACACAGGTATTCAGCGCGGCGCTTTTCAGGGAAAAGGTAAACACATCCATTTTGTAAGCTCTTGCAGAGATCCAAAAAAAAAACAAACCTCAAACCAGCAGCTGACATGCATTCTAAACGTGTCAGGGTGACAATAAGATACACTATGAATAATAGAATAAACAGATACATATTTTTCCATATGCCTCCTTCCTTCCCTCTGTAGTTGACGCCTCAGCGGCATGATAAAACCCACATCAGAAATACTTTACTTTTCGCGCTCCGCCCTTTCCTTCCTTCCCCTCGTTCTTTGCGGCGCAGGGGCTTACCTGTGCCCTGCTCGACTGACACCTAGCATTCGAAACAGCTCGCCGGGATTTAATCAGTCGTCATTATGGCTGAGGAGAAAGAGGCTGTGGCACAATGCTGACACAAAGACAGTCTAAGGGGATCTTTGTGCTGTAAATGTGCTTCTCACAGTGGCTGCGTGACAGCTGACGGTGAGTCGCTGAAACACTGATCCACTGTTTCCTTGTAGAGACATCAGGGTGAATACAGAGGTGCCATGGCGTGCGCTGAAAGCTGCCTCAAAGACCTGAATGCTGCACAACACCTGCATGGCTGCTGTGGCGGATTAGGGTGTCAACACACACAATGGCTGAGGGAACTCAATGCCTTTTGACTCGCCTTGCACCCCCCCTCCCCCCTCTCATACGCTGTCTGACGTCCCCCATTGTCAAACGCTCTATTTTATTTATCACCACAACAGCTCAATGGGGAATTAAGGGTGAGGAAAATGGCGACAGGTTATTGAAAAATATTTATACACTTTGAAAAATAAACATTTTTCAGTTAAAGTTCATTTCAGTCAGGGATTATCCGGAGGAGGTGACAGAGGTTGTTGTTTCCTGTTTCCTGTACTTCGGGGACTTCGGTGACATCTGTCTCCGATGCAGCCCGGAGCCAGCGGGAAAACAAGATGGCGGAAAAACGCACAGAGGAGAAGGAGGAAGAAGAAGAAGAAGTCCATTCCAGTGCAACAGATGGAGCTGAGAGCGGGTGAGGAGGAGGGAAGGTTAAGGGAAGGCTGGTGAGTCTTCGGCAGGAGAATTTGGCAGGCCGGCAAAGAGTGTCGGAGCCTGGCAACGCCACAAAGAGCCGTGGCTCTCTATCCAGCTCTGCTCCACACCTCTCTGGCAGACATGCCATCACAGGCTTTGTTTGCATGGGTCTGTGTACTACTGGGAACCTTGGAGAAAATAAAGAATGAGGTGCAGTAGATGTGATGTGTATGATGAACAACTGCCTTATTATGCTATGTGTTTATGGGGTTCTCTCCATCTTTGGTGCTGGGCGCCATCATTCTGGTGCTACACAACACTTCAATGAAAAATATTGCCATGACAAAGCATAGGTGTATTTTACTGTATGTAAAACAGATTGCATACTGTGGGCTGGACAATTTTAGTTGGAACTAAGCACTTGAACACTTGAGAAAACAAAACAAATTGCCAGAAAAAATGTTGGCATTGTACATTTCTCTAAACCACAAATATCTTACATTTGTAGCTGATACATTAAACTTAACGTTTTAACAACATTGCGGTAGAATTGCAGTTATGATCAGGCAAAAAAACAACATGGTTACAGTTAGGAAAACATCATGTTCCGGCCTAAAATACTCGCTGGAAAAGCAGCAATGTCTCAGTAAAAAGCAACAATTTTTCGTGGCTCTGTCTCCGCTGGAAAAACAGCCAAGGTTGCTTTTGGGGGTTATAATGCAACTGCTTTTTGCGTCACTATTGCCGCTGAACAAACAGCAATGACTCAGTTATCACAACTGGTTTAGTTGTTTATTGGACTCCAACAGTGGTCTGCAGTTTGGCAGGTGTTTTGCTGAGTTGAAGCACCATCCACCATCCCCTCCACCTCAAATGCTGGTGTGAGGCAAATGAAACATACAAATATAATGTATTCGTGGTTTGCAGAAATGTACAATGTCATCATTTACTCCTGGCAACTGGGCTGCAGAAAACGTACATATGAAATTAGTACCATTAATAGAGATCTGGATCTAGAGCTCTGTCAAAATGTTGAAAAACAAACAAACAAACAAACAAACGAAGGCAGTATTTCACTGTTAGGAATCCATTTAAAATGCATCAATCTACACCAAAAACAAACAAGTTGTTCTTCAGCCACTGGCCTGTGTGTGCACCAAACTTCATTTAGAGCTGTAAAGGTTTTGAGAAGTCATGCTGTCTAACTAACAGACAGACCAACAGGCCTGGACACATCACCTCTTGGCAGCGGCAATGAAAGCTTCCATGAAATTTGCATTACTCAAAGGTGAGCTACACCCATTTTCGATGATCTATGATTCAAGACAGTCTAAAGATATTAATAAACATGAACAACTCTCTCCCAAGTCCAAAAGCTAGAGGGCTGAAACTTAAATCTGTGATGTCGTCAGGTATAAAATCTGCAGCTGCTCCATGGACAATGAATTGGGAAATATGTTAAAGATGACACTGAGAGTACCCAGAGGAATGCTCTGGGTACCTTTTCTGTTTGAGACCTGAGAACACTACAATAACTTGTTTGCAATCTCGTGACTTTTGAACTACCTCACTCTCCAGGTCTCCAAATAAAACTGATGTCACACTGTGAGCCAATGAAAGCATACAAATATTGGAGGACCAGAACTTTTTCTAGTTTAATTAGTGGCCCGGGCTATTATTTGCTTAAATCACTGAAATCAACGAGCCCATATTTGGGACAGGCCTTTAATTCCTTTTACACAAAACTTTTGCTCTGCAAAGATGGGCAAAAAATAAATCAAATTAAAACCAGTATGAAAATTATTTGTCAATTATGCATCATTCATTTGATCTAGCTCTGCCAGATAGCACATCAGAGAGATAGAGAGTTACGGCACCCAGTGTCCCAACAAAGCACCACTTCATCCTGTTAAAACAATCCTCACAACTTGGATTAATTTTTAGGAAAAACACTTTTGATTCTTTTGATCTGAGGACCCTTACTGACTGAAAGAATATGAATAGCTTACTGCGAAATCGAGGAACGTAATTTGAGGTAGCTAACAACCTGGTTTTATGCATCCGAAGAGCGCCAACAAATATTCAACAGTTTCTACCATCAAGCTTCCACCTCACCGTCTGTGTCGCCAATTTCCCATCTCCTTAGATTAGCATGGGTCAGAGTTTCCGCCATCAAGTCACACAACTTCTGCGTGGGAAGCATCTTTCAGGCCTCGTTTTGTGTGTACGCAATGTTTATAAATGAGACCCCAGGCCTCTAATTGAGACGGGCCTTTATTTGTCAAAATGTGTCGCTACACTGGGCTAGTAAAAGGGACTGGGCTTTTAATTGAAGTTTTACAGCATTTCAACTCTGTACATGGATGCACAGCTGTCAGGCTAACATTACTAGCTAACGTTAGCTAACTTTAGCCACTATTTTCCATCTACTAGGTCAACCGTCCCCTAAGGTCTGGTAAAATGCCCTTAAAAATCTGGGTTCAAAGACACAGAGACAGCATGTTGTTATTGTATCCAACTTGAGGCATGTTTAACACTTAAACCTTTGTGTTTGACATGACTCCGCTTCTCCAGACTGAAGACGGAGGTTTTTTTTATCCACATCTGCAGCTGTTCCTCAGTGAGTTGTTGTTTTAACTCCTCCCCTCTACATTCTACTATTGTCAGGACTTAAAGTGGCCCATGTTTTTTCCCAATTAGAGCACTTGAAACAGCCGTAAACTGCGCAAATGATACGCATTTGTACAGTGCTGACAGTCTTTGCCTCCAGTTGCCTGCCATCCATCTGGACAGCACATCGATGTATGACGTCATATGCAGAGAAGCTATAGAATCCAGCTTATTTGGGTATAAATAAGCTCCCATTCATTGTCTATGGAGCACCTCCAGACTTTATACTTGATGATCACAAGTTTGAGACTTCCTCCTCTGGTGTCTGGCTTTGAGAGAGAGTAGCTCATGTTCACAAATATTGATTGAACTCTCCTCGGCCATGGATATAACATATTTGAATTCTTAATTTAGACGTTCCCCTTTAAAATCAATATTTCATTCAGACAGCGCTGAGTATTTATGTAATCTCTGGTGTCAGTTACTTAAACTAAAATGATAGACTGACACTAACGTGTAAAAACAAACCAGCGCACACACTTTTTCCACACACGCACAGACACGTTAGACTGAAACATATTAGAAGAAACAATGAGCGAAAACTCCTTCGCTGCGAGCCTGCTAACACTCACACACGCTGGATAAATAAGTCCAGTTTAACTCGACTCACACTCCATATTTTATCCCAGTCGGAGTAAATCTCTTTAACACTGCTGTAGCCTCCCTTCCTCTGCTGCCCTTTGGTGACAGTGTTGGCAGAGTAACAGTAATGCAGTAATGGTATCAGAGAATGAGGCCCTAAGCGCTGGGCTTTGACGGGCCTGCCTGCCGATGATGGATGTCTTCAGAAACTAAACTACTCCGTCCTCTGCACCCCAGAGCGCCGCTGTTGCGTGTTGGGATCCCCTCTGTAATGCCACAATGGATATTTGAGAATGGGAGTGTGTGTGTGTGTGTGTGTGCACGAGAACATGCATGTAGCTGGCTTTAAAGTGTTTGCATGTGCTCTGTGGAGTTTTCTGCGCACATGTGCTCAGACTTAGTGTGTGTGTGTCCTGCTTGAATGAACTTGGGAGAGTCGAAGGCTCTTAGCGTGGAATGTGAGGGATGTTATATAAACACATTACCGACGGTACCAACGTACAGCCGTACACACTGCTGGCGCCAGCCCACACTGCATTAGCTGACATTTTATACAAAAATGGTGAAAATGGACCGTCTGGTGAGAACCAGAAAACCCTCCGTCGCTCTCTCAGACTCTGTTTGGGTTGAAGTTGTTCTCGTTTTAGCCTCCTTTGACTTCTGATTGCTGACTCTGCCTCCCAGAGGGACTGTCACGAGGTGCTGCGGTCATTCAGTCTGCTTATGTGACCTGACAATTTAAACGGGAAGCCTAAAGGATTTGGTAATTTACATCAAATACAGGAATGGGAAATTAGTCAGAGCACTAAATGTGATCTGGTTACACGACAAAAGCAACATGCAGCGGACAAATACATACACACTTCAGCACATAAAAGCATCTCCTGTACGTTTACACACTAAAATGCACCAATAAAATCTTAAACAAATGCGGAGAAATGTGCACACTTGCAATCAAACAGACACGTGTTCTCCCGTGCACACCGAAACCAACACACCGACTTTGAAAAAGCAATTAATTCCAGATAGCATGGACATGAAAGGCAGCGGGATGCTGTGAACATTAAAAGGCACAGAAGCCCGAGCGTTGCTTTCCTGCGTGTCTTTAAGGCTTTCTCAATCCAGGCCCTTCTAAATAGGATTCAATAATGTCCAGGTTGCTTGTTTTTAACTTCAAAGATTTCCCACCAAACGGCTTAAGTCCAACACAGAGAGGAAGAGAAGGAAAACACTGACAACTCATTAAATGTCAACGTTCACTTTATTACATTGTGCTCTGCTTTCCTGTGCCACCAAAGTGGTTTCACCGCTGACACGGGGGAGCAAGTTGGAAACCTGCTCTCCGTTGCTTTTGGATATTCATGAAATCAGACGTCACAGGACAAATGACCAGTGTCTGAGCAGAGTGGGCGGAGGCTGGTGAAATGTTTGAAGCTTGTGCTGCTGACCAGGAGGAATTCAAGAGGTGCTTCACATGACACACATTGAGTTTTTATACCGAAATCACAGACAGGAAGGAGTGAAAAGTGATGAATAGACATTATAGATGTAGATATTAGTTGGACAGTTCATCCCAAAATAAAATATACTTATATTTCCTCTTACCTGTAGTGCTATTTATTAATCTAGATTGTTTTAGTGTAAGCTGCTGAATGTTGGCGACATTGGCCGTAGAGATTTCTGCCTTCTCTCCAATATAATGGAACCAGATGAACACCAATGTCTCTTTCCAGAAATCATGACACAGTTGCTCAAGATAATCCACAGACCTTGTTGTGAGCAGTTTCATGTAGGGACTATTTTCTTTCTACTGAACTACACCCGGGTGGCACGGTGGGGCAGTGGTTGGCATTGTTGCCTCACAGCATGGGGGGTTTGAACACGGGGGATGTGTTTGCATGTTCTCCCCCAAGGTACTCCGGCTTCCTCCCACAGTCCAAAGACATGCAGGTTAACTGGTGACTCTAAATTGTCCGTAGGTGTGAATGTGAGTGTGAATGGTTGTCTGTCTCTATGTGTCAGCCCTGTGATAGTCTGGTGACCTGTCCAGAGCGAACCCTGCCTCTCACGCAGTGTCAGCTCCGTGACCCCCAACAGGGTAAGAGGTTATGGAAAGCTTTCAGCAACAACAGATTCATTCTCCCAACTTGTCAAATATCGATGCTTAGTCAGGGGCCCGACATGTCAAAGTATGACACTCTGGGTACCCCTCCAGCGTCAGCTTTGGACACTCAAGGACGGCGAGTCAGTCTGTTGAATGCGTTGTGGAATGCATGAAACGTACAGTTTCCACAAATTAAATGTATGCAATCTCTTTTCCTCTAATTTATTCACACAGCACTTTAAACCTAAATATTATTGTTGTTGTTGCTTGTTGTTGTTGTTATTACTGTTACTATTATCATTACTATTGTTGTTGTTATTACAGTATTATTATTATTATTATTATTATTATTATTATTATTGATATGAGTATTGAGTGAACAAGGGGTAGGACCAGATAAGTGTATACTTCTTCCTACTCCTTTTGAACATTTTTTGTTTAGTGAATTTATTTCGGTCATTTACAACTTGTAGAGTTTGAGTACACAAACAATAACTCATACACATAATTTATACATTGAATAAAACAATAGTTAATTTCCTTTCAATACTGAAAACCAAAACATAAATATCTACAAATGCACTGACCGAAAAGGTACAGGCTGAAGCCTTCTTACATTAATAAGGTTTTGTCAGCTCCCTTTGAAAAAAAGATAAAAAGAATGAAAGAAACGAAACAAAATGTGTATATTGTGTACACAAAAGGAATATGAATAGTGTTCATAATTCTGTTTTGTATTTACTAATAATGTTATTTTTAAATATCTTTTTAAATCTGTGAAGCGTATTGCATAATTTCATTTCTGTTTCTAAATAATTCCATAAGTTTACACCTTTTACTGTTATACATCTTTGCTTTACATTAGTTCTTGCCTTTGCTTTATGGAACATGCAAATCCCTCTTAGTTGATATTGACTCACTCTGACCTGAAACATCATCTGGATACTTCCTGGAAGCAGATTGTTATTTACTTTATACATAGTTTGTGCAGTTTTAAAGTCAACCAAATCGATGAATTTGAGGATCCGTGAATTCATGAATAATATGTTTGTGTGTTCATGATAATCAGCTCTGTTAATTATTCTTATTGCTTGCTTCTAATATAAAAATTGGGTTTGTGATTGTTTTATATAAGTGTGTCCCCAGACCTCCACACAGTAAGTGATGTATGGATCTATGAAGGAGCGGTACAATAGATGTAATGAATTTCTGTTGAGAATGTATTTTGTTTTGTTCAATATTGCAATAGATTTTGATATTTTGTTCTTAATATGATTTGTATGTGGTTTCCAGCTTAATTTGTGATCTATAATAACTCCTAAAAACTTATTTTCCCAGACTATGTAAATGAGATGTGAATATATTGGTTTCTTCTCTTTCTAATTGTTTTAATCAATTGCTTATTTTTATTTTATTTTTAGTTTTTTACATGTTCAAATAAATAAATCAAAAAAAAAAAAATCAAACCTACCTCTGTGTATGAAAAGTGCTTTATAAAAAAACAGTCACTTTTTAAAATACACTTAGAAACGCTTAGAAAGCTCTAGGTAGCAAAAGTACATCGTTGGGTGTCAGAAAAATATCATGATTTGGCTTAAAATAGGTATGTTTGTTACTGATGTAAGGTAACATCATGTGACTTATGTCACATACATCATATGATATTCAGAAATAGTGTTGAATGCCACACATACTAGCACACTACATTGTTATTAAAATAACTCGACTAACTTTTAGTTTCACACGTGACACAAACCACAGTCTCCCGGGTGGAAGTCCGGAGTATGTTTGACCCATCCACCTCCCTCCCGCCCATCCTATGTGGACTTTCTTGCTTGTTATAGTACAGCGGTTGCTCAGATCATCAAAAAAAATAATGCCAGCAGCCAGTGTGTATCATACTGCCACTAAAGGGAGTCTCTGAGCATTAGTATCTGACGCTGAGGGCTATTAACCAGCTCACTTAGCTAACGTTACACCTCAGCCAAGGAGGGAGGCATCAGTGTTTACATCTTCCGCTGTCACGGGCACAAGCCTCTTGTCCGTGAGTAGATGCATGCTTCCTTCTGCGTTAGTGGGAGTAGTTTGGTAGAAAGAAAATAGTTCCTATATGAAACTACTCACAACAAGGTCTGTGGATTATCTTGAGTAACTGGGTCATGATTTCTGGAAAGAGACATTGTTGTTGAGTTTTTCAAACGTATTTTGAGCACCACAAGCTGAGTGCCATCTCGTTGCATTATATTGGAGAGAAGGCAGACATCTCTACGACTGATATCGCCAACACTCTGCAGCTCACACCAAAACAATATAGAAATCTAAAAGTATGTGTTTAATTTTGCCGTGAACTGTCCCTTTAATGTGGAAAGTTTGTATGATGGTCCATAGCAACTATCTGAACAACTGTTAAGACTTTTATATCAGTTTATGTCTTTTTTGAATTGCAGTTACATCATCTGGCGAGAGCTCTCCCTCTGTCTCAGTTGATGTTGAACATGCGTGACATGTATGTAAACTAGAGACGCGGGTCTTGGCCCGTCCTGCACGCCGCTGTCCATCAAATGCTTTCTAGCGAGCCTCCCGAGTTTGATATGTGCTGCAGAGGCAGAGGCAGTATCCAGACTGGCAAGACGAGCCATTTGGAGAAAAGAAGGAATTGTGTTACAGGTGATGAAGAGGGAGGACAGGAAGAGAAAAGAAGAAGAAGAAAAAAAAACAAGAGTGGTGGCAAACCTGTCTGCGTCTTATGAATTTGTGAAACAGCTCTTGAACAGATCGCCTCTCACTTCCTCTTCTTCTCCCGCCCTCCCCGCGCCTCCCATGTCCGTTAACCCCCTCGTAAAGAAACAAATGTTTCATCACCGGGGAACGAGCACACGGGGATGTTTAACCAGGCGAATGGAGTGCCTCCTCCTTCTCCTGGGCCGCCAACAAACCGCTGGCTGGGAGAGCGGCCAGGAAGAGAGGCAAGAAAGCCAGTCTGAATGTCAGCTGGCTGGGCTCCGGCTGCAGCAACGCCATCTCCCAGCACACTGAAAAACACACACACACACACACACACATCCAGGCATGCATGCACATCAGCATGCAAGTACACGCAGCACTATACATACAAGCAAACACATATTCACCCTGTCACGCTGTTCACGCTCAGAATCGCAACAGCACGCGCTCAAACACACACTGGTGCGTGCACATGCACAACCCCGAGTCCCCTGGCAGCGCGTCTTTTCCACAGCGCAGGCCTGTGATACTGAGGCTGAAGGAATTTGCTGTGGATTACTTCTGGACTGAGGCGGGCAGCTTTGGCAAGGAGCGGCCAGGCCACTTTGAGGATTTAACCAGCAGCAGCCACTGCCTCCCAAAAGCCCTGGGAGCCGCCCCGACACCGGCAACACACACACTTACACACATGCAGTCTCATCAAGTGGTACGTCGAGGATTCACGGTCTGAGAGCGCTGAGATTGGGGCCTTTTTTTTTGATTTTAGGTTAAATCAATGGAAGTATTTTATCATCTTGTTTAAATATAAACTCGCAGATGTTGGGCGGGTTCCAAAAAGGCTAATACCTCCTTCCTCAAATGCTGCTGGAGCAGATGGATTGGGTTACTAGTGTCTGTATTAGTGGTGGCTACAAGTGAGGGACGGCGGTGTGTGTGACCTGTCCCTCGGAGAAGTGCGGTAATTACCCAGGGAATGTCAACACTTCCACGCAGCTCGGCACCGGTCATCTCAGGAAACTGACGGAGTGCGAGAGGGGAAAAAAAAGCAAGAGAACACGCATGTGTCTTCCCCCCGTTCACCCCGTGAACTTTTGAAGAAACCACTCTCCCCTACACTTGGACTTCACACAGAAAAATCCCTCCAATTTTTTTCCCCCCCGTCCCACATCCAAGCCTTCTCAGCCTGACGTGAAAATCTATATATATTAATCATCCTATCATAAATGATGAGGGCAAGGACAAAACTGAGTGGAAAAGAAAACCAGGAGAGGAAAAAAGAAAAGCAGTGAAAAGAGCAGTGGAGAGTGGATGGAGGAGTCGGGTTTCAGTAGGGGGCAATGCAAGGCTACACACCGAGAGAGCTGAGGCTGACTGCTCCCAGCAACACACACACACACGCACACACACACAGATCATCTTTTAATATCAGCCACACCACTGTATTTACTATTCCTTTATGCCACATCAGTGGTATTTGCGGAATGACCAAAACATCCTCGTCATGGTCAGCATTTCTGGAACGCTTCGGGCAACGTGGGGCATCCCTGGAAATAACCCCGGAGTCAAATAAATGATGATACGACAGAAAAAACGCGGCAAAAATAAAACTTAAGACAATTCAATACACATATTTGCAAACGGAGGACACAGACACTAGAAAGTCGTCCATTTAAATACTTCCTGTGATGTCTGAAATTCTTGTTCTAGCAAAATATTTTCCATAGAATACAACGCACTTATAATAAAAGTGTGCATCCCGCCTTCCTCCACCGCCACTGCATATCCACACTCATCAGCAGCTTTTAATCTGGCCAGAATTAGCATATTCAAATGGTTTTCCTAATGACTTTCATCTGGCAAAAAAAAAAAAAAAAGGTAATTTCATACACGAGAGTAGCGTTCAACTTTCGAGGCGGCAAAGACAAAGCTGAGTGCAGGAGGGGAGAGGGGGGCAAAAGATGCAGCGGGCAGATTGCCGGTCCAGCACGCGGTGCGGCTTGTAATAAGGTTGCTTTTAATTGAACATATGGGCTTCAACTTTGAACCGTAAACGCTGGCGTCCTGTATGTGCAGGAGTCGCTCGAGGGGGGGAGAAGGAGCTGTTAGCGCTGGTGTAAATGGCATATCACAGGCTAATACTGGGGTGGGAATGGGAGGATTCAAACGATCAGGCCACCGTTGGGTGGAGATGGCTGGAAAGCACATGAGCACACACGCGTATATGCACGCAACACACACACACACACACACACACACACAAACGCACGCAAACTCTTTTGAAATTTTATTCTTGAGTACAAAAACAATTAAGAGCAGTGGTGCTTTGATGTTCAGTGCTGCCCTGCAGGTCAGGAGGGAGAGTGTTTCTTTATCTTAATTGAAAAAATTAAATCATTAACCTGATGCCACTGTTTCTGAATGACAAGTCCTCTGCTTTTCACTCGTTCCCAGCTTACCCTTAACTAGCAGCAAGAGAGAACATGAAGAGACATGCTCAAGAAGAAAGTAGGGGGAAAAAAAAGAATTTCAATAACACAAGAAAAAGAAAGTTTAGTGGGTGTAATTTGATTAATAATGCTAAACGGAGGCTGGGAGGGGGCAAGATAGGACCGGGGGAACAAATTAGCCAGCACAGCTGGGGAAGGACTCCGTTCGGCAGGGTATCAAAGGCTCACAACACCGCCTTTCTCCTCCACGCCTCCGCAAACTCAAATTGAAATTCGGTATCTTGTCATACGAGCTTCAGAAGTGTCTTCCTTTATTGGGCTGTTTTTTTTCTCTTTTAATTTCACTCATTCATTCCTTTATTTCGTTAACGAACATGAAAACGGTGTTTTTTTGCCTTTACAAAGTCAAAATCAGTTATTAAAAGTGATCAGTAGTATTATTCCAGCCACATTTGAAAAAATAAATAACAGATAGGAATCATATTTTCCTGACTGCGCCGTTGGAACGGATCAACAGTTTAGAAAAGCATTAAAACTCCGATGAAGCAGCTCGTAAGAAGCTTAAGTGACTCACATGAAATCAGCTTGTGTACATCAGTGACGCTGAGTGAAAACAAGAAAACATCCTGATACAATTAACCGTGGAGATGTGCGTGATTCCCTAAAAGATGTTCCCTCGTATTCAAATGCCCACGACATGCATACATACGTTCCCAGATAATGCCTTGGCCTGTGCTGAGATAGCGGATAAGTGTGTGATAGTGTGTGTGTGTCGGGTGGGTGTGGGAGTCAGCTTGTCATAACACATCTAGCGTTTAGCGGGCTAATCGTGGGAGACGACCATGTTGTTTTGAACACCTGTAGTATTACGGCTAATGTAAATAAAGGCTTACACTGGAGGCCTGTCACTCTGGCTGTCTGAGGGCTGCGAGAAGGGAGGGATGGTGGTGGTGGTGGAGGTGGTGGTGGAAGGAGGGGGGGAGGGGGGGGGGGGGGGGGGGGGGGGATGACCAAGGTAAGAATAATCACTTCTTCTTATCTCCTTTCCTCTGACCTGAAACAGTCAAACTGTGGTGCATGAAGTCACAGAGAAAAGAGCTGGTGGAGGGGAAAACACACACAGCAGTAATCTCGATGGCAGACATTAAAGGGGCGCCGCGTGGCGATACATCATTGTCCAATTAGTCGTGATACCTCGACGTAATTACCGTAAATAAACAAGATGGTGGTGGGGAAGATTTTTGGTTGAGTATCTTTTACTTAGGAAAAAATAACAACACCATAATGTTAAAAAACACTATTAGTAAAGGTCCAAATTTTACTTATCAGCAAAATATTTGCATCTATCAAAAGTCAAAGTTCTCATGCATATGTCACAGTATATTTTTTTTTAACATATTTACTCATGCATTGTCCTGTAAGCAACTTTTTAATGTTGTAGCTGCTCGATTCGAGCTCATTTTAACAACTTAATACAAACCGTTTGTTGGTTTTATTGCTTTTTATAATGTAAACTATGGGAGCGTTTTGTATGTAAGAATCTCAATTTGAAAAGTAACTGCCAAATATAGCAGTGGAGTAAAAGGTCCCTCTCAAATTAAGTGACGTAAATGTAAGAAGTGTCATTTACTCAAGAACTTAAGTACAATTCTTGAGTAGATTTATTTAGTTATTTAATATTCTATGGAAAATTGTTCTGTGAAGCACCCAGTCACATGATCAATGAACAAACCAAAATTGGTAAAGAAAAATTAAAATTATTACAAGGAGACGAATACAGACATTCTCACATAGGATTCGTCGCAATGTCTCAACGACGATGCTTTCAAAATGGTAACGTTATTTGTTTAATCTTCACGTTACATTCACGTCCACCATTTTAAGATAAATGCTTCAAGTCATAAACAGGAAGTGATAATATATAGACAGCATTAATGATACAGTAACGTCACGTCACATAGCACAAAGTTAAACTTTGATTAATCTAATGTGTCAAATCGCTGATGATCCATTTTTTTCTCCAAATCTTGTAATTCAGAGAAAAAAAAAAGTCATTACTGCAAGTATTTAGGCTATTTAGAGCCACAACTAAATATTGTTATTATTGAAATTGCATTCTTAATTTATTTTCCTCAATAATCAATAAATTGTTTGGTTTAGAAAACATTGGAAGGCTAGAAAATGCCAAAAAAAAGCGGTAAATTCTTGCATTTACAGTAAGAAGCTGTAACCTTCAGATTTGTGCATTTTACCTGTAAAATTACTGTAACTGATAATTGAGATAGTTGCAGATTATTTATCTGTCCATTGATTAATTGTTAAATAACTATGGCAGTGCTACTTTGGTGTAAATTTTTATTGAATACATTTAATTGAATTTCTATTGAATGATTAGATGTAAATGATAATACGCTTTTTTCTATTTTATAAAGTTTTTTAAATTTTACATTTAGTTCTCTATGGGGAAAAAGCACTAGTGCTGCTCTGACTCAAAATAATGTTGCTAGGTTTCAACTTCTTGTCCATTTAAAAAGAACAAAGTTTGGTTTTTAGTCGTGCTCTCATAGTGTAAGCTCTCTGTTTCTCTGCTAGAGGAGCTGTTGTGGTGTCTCTGTGCCATATAGTAATTTCTGGTCACCCAGTTCAGTCTGTTAATCATCTTGGAAACTCTCTTATTTGTTGACAGTAATTCCACTCATGTCTCGGCGGTAACGTGCTGATGATTTATTGATGGCAAAACACCCGACGCAGCAGCTTGAAGCAGAGGTGAGGGGGTGCTGCGTTCGTTGACTTTTGCCCTGCACCTGTGTGTTCACACACTGTTTGAGCTGCGGTTTAGCACACTTGCTGTACAGTATGTTGCAACAGTCACCTTAAAAGACCAGCAGAGAACTTTGAAGTCAGTATCTCTTTCCCAACGCACATGTAACCATCTGCTATCTGGGCAACGAGGCCGCGTGTGGAACTTCCAATAGTGCTCGTCTTTATTTTTTTCCATCTGATATGGCACAGATATATGAAAACACAGAGACATTTGGCTTTCATTACGATCATTAGAGCTTTTCTTTTACAAAATGAAATGTTAATATTCCAAGTGTATCGTCTGCGGAGGTAAAATATAACAATGCTCCTTTGCAGACAGGAGAATATTAGCAACAGAGGAGCCATTGTGAAGCAGAATGAACATACTTTTAGTTCATCTCAGCGGTGTAATGATGTCTTATAATCCCACATCCATATCTGCACTGACTCTCGCAGGCCACACCCATATTTGGAGACTAATATAATGACTTTATATTCAGTTGAACGGTACACAATATAGTTAGATTATGCTTATTCGTCCCAATACATAAATATGTCATCTCTCGGGCAAAAGCTCTCGATTGTGCCTTGAATGAGGCAACAGGATCCCAGTGCACAATCATCTCTGTCCGTGAGTCTTTCAGAAGTTGAAGGATTTCATACAACACTTTTCACCGCCGTCTTATTTTCTCCCTTTTGAAAGAGAGGGAGTTGATTTTTTTTTTTTCTTCTTCCCTCCCTTCTCTCCCCCTGTACGGGTTTAACTCAGGCTATTTCAACCCCGCTGAAAAAAGTAAATGTGTTTCTAGGCTGCTTTCAGTCTGAGCTGCACAACTTATCTCCCTCTTCCTCTTTGTTATTAAATGCAGTGAGCGAATGATCGGCGTTTCTCTAAGGGACAGAGAGTGAGTCAAAAATCTAAATGGGGAGGCACACTCCCTGCATTACCATAAAAAAGGGGGAAAGAGGTGTGTGTGTGTGTGTATGTGGGGGGGTGGGGGTGGTTTTTTTTCAGCCTATCTCATGTGGAGGGGTGGTCGTGAAGCCCTTATCGGTTCACCAACAGGAGAACGGAAATGATTAACATCTAATTTAACCCAATCTCCCGCTCAATAGGCCGCCATTCAAAGGGACGCATCTATATGTATTTAAGAGGTAATCACTGGTTGGACCCCCGCTCTCAGACTCCCCCCTCCCTCCCCTTTTGTGCGGCGGGATGACACACAAACATATTTCCATCTGAAAGGCGGGCCTTGGTGGCTAGATTTCTGAAGGAGAATCGCTGGTGTTATTGTCGGGTTGTTTGTGCCGGGCCTCACTGTACTTGCATCATGTGGGTGTGTGAGTGTGTGCGTGTGTGTGAGTGCAAATGCATCCGTGTATGTTAATGCTGTCAGGGACGATGTGGTCTGCAGTTAGCAGCCCAGTAAGGCAGAGAGCAGCTCAGGGTGTCTGTAGTCAGTCATAAAAAAGGTATAACAGCTGCTTAGCTTTTGTTTGCTTTACAAATGGACATTTTCAGGATTTTTCCTCTTAAATAATTGATCCATATGTGTGCATGCAGGGTGTCTACAGGTCCTTAAACGTCTTGCATTGTCTTAAATTCAGATTCAATGGGTCTTAAATATTTTTGGTCACATTACCGCGAAGATCTCTCCAGCCTGACAGACCCAGTGTTGACATTGGACAGACCGAAGAATTACAATAACACGTAGCATTTATGACATCGATGAGATTTTGTTTTCTTTTTACATTTAACACATTAAACTTAAACTCACCCATTTTTCCTTACTGTTAATTTCAGTCTGACGTGTATTCCCATTGCGGGTTTGGTCTTAAATTTCAAATAAGGTGGCATTAAAAAGTTTTAAATTTAACCTGTTTATATCTATAGACACCCTGGTATAATGGAGTGAAGTAACTCTAAAAATCAATGGCCTTTCTATTGAGACTATGGCTTGAAGTGTCTGTAAGTAATGTTTAAATATTTCATCTTTCGTCAGTCAAAAAAGTTGCCTTAAACTTTGATTGTAAAGCTGTCAACAGTGACATTTCCCCTTGTTTTGTTTGACTCGTTAGAAGTGTTTAATTATGTAAAGTCAAAAAGTTATGCTAAAAAAGCCAACATTTTTGGATGCTGTAAGTGGCTTTGTTTTTCTCTTTATGCTATTAATAGTCTCTTGGGCTGGACCCAAATATGCAACTATTCAGATATTTGACTGTTGGTTGGGTACCCAGTTTTCGGTTTAGGGATTCGGATAGGCCTGTTGTTTTCGTTCTTTTTTTTGCTGTTGAGAAGTAACAATCAAAAAATTATGAATAAATATAAATCCAGGGTGCCCTCGGTGATGAAAAACCTGAAAAAAGTCATGTTTTTTAGGCCAAGGAAAGTCATCGATTTACTAAGTGTATCATGAAATGAATCGTGAGAGTAATCTTACTGTTCATGTAATGTGACACAAGGGCACATTTATTTCTCACGCTGTTGACATAATGTAGCTCTACTGTGCACCAATGTGTGACATTTTGTCAACCGTCATGTACATTTCTTTGCTTTCTCTGAATAGTTTGATCGTGAATGGTGAGTTTGAATCTGATATGTTTGAATAAGAGAAAAATAGTCATGCGACAGTGTAATTTAACACATAGGATCTGGAATGCCAAAGTTTCCATACCTATGCTGTAGTACTTTTAAATTGAACTGCATGTTCGAGATGTAGCAATGTTCGGGTTGGAACATGGAAGTTTTATTTTCAGTCCTTAAAAGTCATGGAAAAGTTTCGTAATTTTGTCCTTGAAAATGTGGGAACCCTGTAAATCTGTGTATTCTTTACATTGATCTATTTGTGGTGGCTCCACACAGGGGACAGTTGTGAGAGTCCATCCACACTTTCACAGTGACATGGCTAACTGTTAGCATCCCACCGCAAACATTACCCAACGATTATGAATGGGT
This sequence comes from Epinephelus lanceolatus, assembly GCF_041903045.1. NCBI lineage: Eukaryota > Metazoa > Chordata > Actinopteri > Perciformes > Serranidae > Epinephelus > Epinephelus lanceolatus. The sequence continues at coordinate 6,069,656 of NC_135756.1, forward strand.
TTAATGACAGAGTCGAGCCATTTTGGTGTCAGTGTGAGTTTGTTGGGCCAGTTTAATGGCTCGGTGTCGGATGTTAGCTGCTGCTGCTGTGTTAGCTTGCGCTAACTGGGCAGTCATTAAAGTGACCATTCACAGGGGTGAAAGCAGCTCAAGAGACGGTCCTTCAGCACTTTGTTAAAACCTGTGTTACAAAAATGCTGCATCTTATAAATATAAATCTCAAAGCGCTTTGTCTGTTGTCTCGGATTCAGAGACAATTACTACTAGCATTTATGTATAGCACCCCCACCCCCCTGGCCAAAGCTTCAAATATTGGCTATAGATCACTACTGAAGCTCCAGATCTGAAAAAATTGTATCAGAGACAGTCTCGAGTCCCCTCAGATTTATCTTGTGACTCCTTGCCTGGTCTGGCCCCCCAGGTTTGAAGCCACAGGTCCAAGCTGTGCTTTGTACGTCGGCCCAGGCTCATGCTAACTTTAGCAATTAACATCTAGCATGTCAGTGCTAGCTCGTGCTAACCAGGCAATGTGCTTTGTCAGGTGTTGTCTCGAGCATGTATGTTAAGCTCCCCATCCTCCTGGCCATAACTTAGCCATTGCTGTTGATCATTTCAAAGCTCCTCAGCCCCAAAAAATGGTATTCGTATTTCGCCCTAATAGTTTTGTGACCCCTCTGGTTTATCTTGTGACCACTCGCTCTGCCCTGACCCCCAGCTTAGACCTGGAGCCACAGGTCTAGGCTGTGTTTTGCACGTAGTCTCAGGTTCATGCTAACATTAGCATTTAACATCTAGCATGTCAATATGTTAATTTTGTCGTTTTAACTTACTTAGAGTAGCAAGTTAACATATTTTAGCATGTGAGTTTGTTGGCATGCAAACAGGCTAACCACTGCTAGCTTGTTAGCATGATTTTAAGTTTGTTTTGTGGTAAAATTGTAGCGTTTAACATGCTACATTAAGCATGTTAGCATAACCTGAACCCCTATCAGCTGAGACTGAATTTGGGCTTAAGTTTTTGTGTAAATATTCACATGTTGGTGGTGCTAGATGAAAAGTCAGGGAAGCCCCAAAGAAAATAAGCTTCATCTTTTGGGACGAAGAATGTCTATGCTATGGCAATCCATCCAATAGTAGTGGAAATGTTTGACTCTGGCCCATTGCCATTTGTAGATCCATGCTGCTAGCATCCCTGAAATCTTCACTCAGCAGCACCTGTCTGTGTAATAATGCTGTCCAACATAATCAATAACGCTCCGTCCTCTCTGCAGCAGTTTGACTGTGCACACAGTGAAAATTGCAGCCTTTGTGGTGTAAATTCCCAACATGCATTATATCAGGTATTATCAAAGTGATGCAAGTTTTGTCATGATAATTTCCCCTCTTTTTTATGAAGCCCAGACACTGCAGTGTTTGAATTCACACCTCGCCTGTGAGTACGGGAAGTGGACAGATTTTAAAGCCAACTCTTTCATCCCAATGTCTTTTAAATCTACCAGAAGAAGACTTTCAGATTAAAAAAAGAATATATTTTTTTCAAAGATTGCCTGGACAAAATGCAAGGATAAGTGAGAATGGAGTGTGAAGAGGAATCCAGGCCACTTTTGAATGGAGATGAGAGAGTCTGTGTGGAAGGTAGGGCCACTGTGCGTCAGGTTCACCCTAGGCGAAGCCCGGCAGAGGCAGTTCTTCATTAGGAGGGGAGGGGGGAGGCGTGAAGATCTCTCCGGAGCTTTCTATCAGCGCAGATTACATGCATGTAGACACGGTCAAAGGGAGCGGCAGAAAAGAGGAGGAAAAAAGTAAGTGTAAAATAAAGAAGTTGGAATCAAAAGGGTCATGTGCAATCTCTGCAATGGGGGTGATGACAGGTTTGCCTCACACCTGAGCTGTATTATGCATTCCATAATCGGACAAACCCTGCACACACACACACACACACACACACACACATTCACACACACAGGGGCCGACGGCAGCAGGGTTGTGTTGGGTTGCTGTGACAAGGTGAACTTCATGCATCGTGTACATGATATATAACGCCAGAGTGGTGAACAAAAGAGGGCCAGACAGAGCGAGGAAGAAGGAAAGAAGAAGAGGAGCACTTCTCCTCTTTCTTTCTCTCCCGCCGTCTGCTGCAGGGTTTTTTTGTCTTTTCCTGGACGAGTGACAAAGGCAGCGCTAGGTAGGTGACCTTCGTCTCCATCCTCTCTTTTATGATGGTGGAAAAAACACAGGGTCAAGTCCATTCATCCACCTCTTCAGCTTGTCTTTTTCCTCTCCCTTCTTTTTTTGGAGTGGTTAAAGCAACAAAAAAAGGCAAAGCATACATTCTGTCACAAGACTCAGTGATGAATGAAATTACTCTATGTCCAGAAATGGAGAAAAAAAAAAGTTGGCCACCAGAATCCAGGATCCTTCAACAAACCTACAACCTTTTTTTTAAACACCAGAAACATTTGGGTGCATTTGAGGAAGTCGGAAAAGGGAAGGAAAAAATAGGGCGAAACAGAGAAGGCAGAAAACTGTCCATTAACCAAAAAGCAATTTCTGTTGGTGTGCGCCTGGCTGCTCCAAGGTTCCTGGCCGGGCTAATAGCCTTTCATTACAAGTTTCCTCCCCAGCCAATTAGAGACAGGTCCGTGGCCGTCCGGCCCGCCGGCCCACCGACACACACACTTTGATCAGCTCTCTGTTCACTGACACACGTCTAATGACCAGGGGAGAGCAGGGAGAGCAGCGAGGGCGGCCTCTGTGTTCACACATACAGTAGCTACACACACTGCTGAGAATACACACACACACTTTTACTTTAACTACAGCCAGAAGACAAAACAAACTCAGCAATGAGCCAGAAATGCAGATTTTGGTCTGATTTTTTTTTTTTTAAGTGTGAACAGTTGTCCTTATATGACCAGAGAAAACCTCTAGGGATAATTCGGCTTCTGGTAAAAACCTCCTGAACAATAAACTCTTAAGGAATTCTGACTGAGAGAAAATAAAAATAAAAAAGAAAACCCACTGAATTGGTCAAAATTTCCCACAAAATGATGGATATCTGCATTAAAAACCCTAGAGCCCTAACAGAGGCCACAGTGTGTGTTGTCTGCACACATGTGATCACATGCCCACACACACACAGAGACCAACCCCGGCTCCAAACATTAGAAAACAAGCCCTGTAATTAGCAAATTAGACCAAAATGCAGCTTTAATGCCCCTCCTTTCTTCTGCTCTCAGAGGATTTACTCCCGGTCAGCACAGTGCATTCACACATTCCTTCCATACATCAAATAGTTCTGTGTCTTTGTGTGTTTTGACTCAGGTGAGTTGCTCCTGTTCCTCCTGACTCTTCAATCATTTACAGTATTTACGGCCTCACCTGTGACCCTGTGGCTGTGGTCAGCTCACAATGCCATTGGACAGGATGCCAGATCATCTGATGCATGACTGCAGGGAAGGTTTACAGCAGAGCGGAGTTAAAGCAAACATGTTGTCCCATCAACAGAAACAAGTAGATTAGGCATGCAGTTATATTCTGTACTGAGGCCGTTCAGCTCTGGAGATCTGTCTTGACACGAGTCCGTAGAAAAACCTGTCACAGCAGGCTTAATGTGACAGTGACATGAATAATTTGCTTGACCCCAGCAACATTAAAGTGTTATTACCAAGGGATACTCAACGTGCTTTGCCTGGGGGCCGCCTCTGCAACCTTTTGATATATAGACATTTGTTGTCCTCACTCATCATTTCTTAAAGGCAAATCTGGTTGCAGCAGCTCCGAACATGTCTATTATATGTATATGCAGCTGGGATTCAAGGATATGAGGAAATGTAGGGCTTAAAATGGCCGAACGTTAGTCGACCAGAAAGGTCATTAGTCAGCAAGATTTCATTGGTCGCTTTGTCATGGAAAAAGCAAACAAGCATGAAACTCTATCAGGAGCCGCGCCTTGTCAAAATAAATCAAAACCTATATGACTGGACCATGCGGGATTTTAATGTGAAAGGACAGACACAGGAAGTGTCCACGCTCAGCATTCATTTCCAGGGCTGGTACCTGCGGTTATTCCACAGGCTAGTTAATAACATGTCGGGCAGGAAATCCAAAGTGTGGGATCATTTTGAGAAGGTGAAGGACGAACCCAAGGTGATATGTAAACTCATCTTCATTGGTCGACTACAAACATGACGTATCATCTGAAACATGGAAGTAGCTACATGCCCATTAGCCCACAGCGTCATTAACAGGCGGCTCGCTCAGTGTGTGACGTGCACTTGTAGATAAAATATAGGCCTATATAAATGAAAGAGTCAAATGTAAAGTTCTACAGTGAAGTCCCACTGACTACACCTTCAAACCTTGTCACTTAAGAGTGACATTTGATTTATATTTTTTGAGGCTCACCAAACTTTTTGGTTTTGTTGTGCATGGGTGTGTGTGTCCCTTTGTATCATTCAGTGTCCCCTCTCTAAATTTGAGTATTTTTGCAGGTCAGTAAACGGGTCTTCAACTCTTCACCAACGTCCCAGTGGCCTTTGTAAACCTCCCCCTGTTGACTTGGGCCCTTTGGCACATTTTTTAAAGCCAACAGTCTCAAACTTGGGTTTTAAGATGGACAGTGATTTTAAATTGGATTGGCAAATTAGCTCTGTAGTGAAGTCCAGCTTTTTCCAAATTAGACAGCTGGCTAAGGTGAAACCTTTCCTTGCACAACAGCACTTTGAACCAGTAATCCATGCCTTTATTACATCTCGGCTGGATTACTGTAATGCACTTTATTTTGGAGTCAGCCAGTCCTCCCTCGCACGTCTCCAGTTGGTGCAAAACGCAGCTGCACGCCTGTTAACTGGAGTACGTAAGAGGGAGCACATAACTCCCATCCTGGCCTCCCTCCACTGGCTACCTGTGCACTTTAGAGTCCATTTTAAGATTCTTTTATTAGTTTTTAAATCTTTACATGGTCTGGCCCCACCTTACCTCTCTGAGCTTCTTCACCCCTACGCTCCTGCTCGGTGCCTCAGGTCAGCTGATCTGCTGCTTCTGGAGGTGCAGAGGTCCAAACGGAAGCTCAGAGGGGACAGAGCTTTTTCCGTTACCGCTCCTAAATTGTGGAACGAGCTACCCTCCACATTAGACAAGCCTCCTCACTGTCCATTTTTAAAACTCGTCTAAAAACCCATTTTTATTCCTTGGCTTTCAACTCCGCATGAGACTCTGTTTCTGTTTTAGTGTTTTATATATTGTTTTATTGTTTTTAAATTATTTTAAAAACAATAAACAATTATTTTAGTATTTATTTCCTGTTAATTATTTTATGTCCCTGTGTTGCTTTGTCTATTTATGTACAGCACTTTGTTTCAGCCGTGGCTGTTTTAAAGGGCTATATAAATAAAGTTGAGTTGAGTTGAGTTCACAAGTTCTTGTTTTCCTCAGTAGCAGTTTGTGAAGTGTGCGTCGCAGGGTGGACAGTTGATCGGTCGATTTAATTAGAGCTGATCAGATCAGACTGACAGGTGAGAGGAGCAGCTGCTGCAGAGGCAAGTGAAAGCAAATTTTTAGACCCAGCACAATTAACGGTAAAGCCTAACTTTCACTGTGCCTAGTGTTCTGATGCTCCGTTTACGACAAATTTACGACAGATAGTCTGGTCAAATTATTATGTTTTTAATTTTACAGTCAGCAGTTGTTGTATTTTGCTCCCCTCACTTATATATAATGTAGGTATAAGTCAGATTAGGTGGACCCAAATGTTCTGCTGACTCTAATTGCATTTTATTTTGAAGACTGTGCCCTGAACTTCCTGGAGAATTATTACTTCCTGCAGTTTTGTTTTTTAGCCCAACGGTCACAGAAAGTTTGTAAAGGTCTTCATGGTAAATGGTCTTCACTTGTTTAGCACTTTTCTACTCTTCAACCACTCAAAGAGCTTTTACATTTACAAACACATTCACATAGTTGTCGCTGCGGCTACCATACATGGTGCCACCTGCTCCTCAGTAACCATTCAGATGTACTCACACTGATGGAACAGCCATTGGGAGCAATTTGGGGTTCAGTATCTTGCTCAAAGATACTTCGACATACGGACTGGGGGAGCTGGGAAACAAACTGCCAATCTTCTGATTAGTGGATGACGTGCTCCTCCTAACCCACAGCCGCCCACGGTCCCAAAATGACAAACCTGAATTCAAATCGACCTGATGTTTGAAACTAATATACATAGCCTGACTTGTTTGTGCCACAGAATATTCAAAGACCAGTTCTGTCATGTCAAATACTGTTTCCCACCTTATGGTTTGTATGGTTTATTTATGTTTCAGATGTCCGTTTTACTTTATTTTGTTTTATTCTATTGTCACTTATGTTGTTGTGAGTTGACCAGTTTACGATAGGTGAAGCCAACTGACCATGATAGAACTGTGGACCTGAACCTGTACGGATCCTGGGTCAGTTCTCTGGTCTTATGGCCGGTATACACTGTGCGATTTTGTGCTCTCCCAGACGAAAGATGGCCATCATGGGAGAAACGTGGCGATATCTTTGGTTGTGGCTCTTAAACGGTGGTCTTACGTCGCGCTGTGAGACAGGTTCAAGGACAGCCGTTGTCAACATCTTGCGACCAAAGATAACCTGACACAAAATTCTGACAGTGTCAGAAATTTAGGATGACTATCTCACAGTGTGACAGCTGCTACGACCTATGGCTACTAATCAACCAATAGAAATGCAGCATGAAATGACGCAATGGTCACCGCGACACCGGCGCTAAACCCAAACAAATGATCGCTTGCCATGGAGGTAAAACGAACAAAAAGAAGTCTGTGGAACTCCCAGAAAGAAGAAAGTTCGGTGGAGCTGTGGCAGCAGAAGCCTTGTTTATCTGATGTTTCCTCCAGCTGCTATCATGACCGCCAGAAAAAAGACGCTGCATGGAAGGAAATTGCGGAGGAACTGCAACATCCAGGTGAGCAAGCTACCTATGGTGGCACAGATGGAAGACATACGCTGATGATGTTGCATATTGATGTACGTCGTAACCCGCGATTCAGTAGTAAACGGCCATCGTACAATCTGCACACATCAAACTTGACGTCGTACCAAAGTTTATTAGATCCACATCTCACATTGTAACAGTGTGTCATGCAATGGTCTTATTGCTAAAATCGCACCGTGTATAGAGGGCATTAGGGTCCTGGTATACCCGTGAAGACCTCTTAAAGGTAGCTTGATTGTTGTTTGGCTTCATTTTTTGTTGACTTACATCAGCCTGTGAAGCTCTATCAATTATTATTGCTACTTTTTCATGTAGCTAGAAATGTAGCATGAAGAAGCCCCTGTTGGTAATTCCAGTGTCTAAGCTCTAAAAGTTCTCATCACAGAAAATGACCCCTAAATAAAGGACTGCAGTGCTGTTCAGTACTTTCTGCAGTTTATCGCTCAGATGATGCTTTGCTTTATTTTACTTTAAACTCACCTTTGCTGTGTTAACAGATAAGAAACTGTATACATCATACAGACAAAGAAAATGAAACTGGACACGCAAACGGTAATATTGCATCAGGGCGGGTCTGTTTTAGCCTCACACATATTTATGCAACAACGCAGCGCAGGTGGAAGCAAAAGTTTGTTGTCTGCACACAACATTAAAGCAGCTAACTGGAGACGGATACTATCTTGTGTTATGGGATGGAGTGTTTAGACACAAATAGTGAGACAGCGATGTAGACGGAGGAGGAGCGGGGGTGGTGTTGCCCTCTCGTCTGTGTACAGGAGGAATAATAGTATTTTTAGAATGAGACAGAGGTACTTCAGCTCAATGGGTGATTTTATAAACTCGGCGTCCAACTAGACCTGAAATGGCGGAGAGTGCAAGCTGAACACAAATCTGCAGCCAATTGGAACAGTATTAAATTACAATGCATTACAGGATATGGTGGTTGAACTAATTCTGATGGAGAAATTGCTTCTGTTATTACACTGAAGACAGTTTTGGTGAGCTCTCTGTCAGGCAGTTAGTCATATGTGTGTGTGTGTGTGTTAGACAGAGAGTATTCAGATTACAAATAAGGAAAAGGACAGAGGAAGAAGGTTTTTATGCTCCTAAAATGTTTCTTAATAAAAAAGGAACCAGTCATTTAACATGTTAAAACACACACACGTGATCGTCCACTGATGAATTTGAACTTGGATGCTTCACAGACATTTAATTTTCATTTTAAAACAAGTTTTCAGTCAAGTTTGATCAAGAACGTAAAAGGACTTTAAACACAAACTTAATGATTCATTTACAAACAACTGATGCAACACAGTCCTGGATGTTAACTGTGAAAACAGGTATCAGATTCCACACAGGTATGCATTTCTATCAAGTGTCTCTTTGTCTAAACATTGTCGACTCTTGGCAGGAATAACATTTGTGTCGGGAAAACACCAAATTCTTGTGATGCTTTGACACTAAAAATTATAACATTTAAAGATAATGAAAACCAACTTTTCATTTCACTGTAGCCTCAGGTGAAAGATATCAGTATCAGCCTTCACAGCTCTCACATCATAAGATCTGTACTTGGGATGGGACGATATACAAGTTTATCATACATTGCAATAAAAAAACAACAACATCACAATAAGTTGATTGTGTTGAATTTCCGTTATTGGGATTGTCGTGAAAATCGTGTCTAGCAGCATCTAAGAGACTGCCAGGCACATTCTCAGTGCTCGTGAACGGTTGCTGTTTACTCGCGTTTTCATTTCAGAGAGCATGTTAACAGGTTAGAGCATTCACACCGCATCCAATCTACGTGCTGCTCGAGTCGCGCTGCTTTCGCGAGTAAGCTCAAAAATAGAAGAGACACCGATTTTTTTACGCGAGTCGCAAGCAAATGGTCGCTGTATTCAACAAGAAAACTCGTGTTGGCTTGTGTTGTGACCTCTCTCTGCCACAGTAGACACCGAGACGAATGGGGTTTTTGTGCTAAGGCTAGTAATACAAAGCAGACAGACTACTTACCCATTTGTAGTGGTAAATATTAATTCTCCAAGTGTTGGAATAATCACTGGCATTGGGTCCAAACTCACTTCTTCTTTGGGGTTTATTGGAGATTTGCAAACACAGTGCACTACCGCCACCAACTGTTCAGTTGTGGTTTGGTGTGAGTACGCGTGTGCTGCTGCTACACTTGTGGACCGCTTCGCAAAGGCATCGCTCGTGGTGTAAATGAGGCCTCACTCAGACCTCGTCGCATATTGACGTTTGGTCATGGACTTTCCATGTCCACATACGACGTGAAAGGTACCCTGGGTGTGTTGGTTAACGTTCTGGGACACTGTGTAGAGTTATGTCTGTTACGTGCATTTTCTTCTTTAAAAATACACTTTCAAAATTCCCTTTCAAAATAAAGGCATTAAGTCGGTACAACACCGCAAATTGACGTTCTTTTGCCTTAACAACTAACGCACGTGGTTATGTTCAGGAAAAAAGAACAGGGTTTGGCTTTAGAATCTTATGGGACACAAACACCCTCTCCTGGGTGAAAGTTGGTGTTTGTTGGACCAATCCACCACCCCTCCTGCTCACCATAGTTGGACTTTGGCCACCTTAACTTTTGTTCTTTCCATCTGATGCCGCCAAGTGCTGCTAAACTATAAGGACGACCGCCATTAAAGGATGGCTTTCTTTGTCAGTGTCTGACGCCGCATGTCACTGCCAAAGTGCCGGATTTCGACGACTTGGGAGTGAGACCAGGTTGAAATAAGAGACTCGGGGTGTCGATGGCTTGGTGGATAGAGCAGGCGCCCCATGTACAAGGCTGTTGCCGCAGCGGCCTGGGTTCAAGTCCAGCCTGCGGCCCTTTGCTGCATGTCATCCCCTCTCTCTCTCTGCCCCGTTCACACTTGGCTGTCCTATCCATTAAAAATGCCCAAAAACATATCTTTGAAAAATAAGAGACTCAAACAAAAACAGGCTGCGTACTAGAGGTCTTGAACAGAGATTTCAAAAATAAGTGGTGATTCCGCATGTGTCCATTCCTTGATTGTCTACATGCCTTTTGTCCGTAAAGGTCCACAAGTCAAAACAATCAAAATGGTTTGATTGAAATAAATCCATGTTGTGAGTATTTCTGGGCTAACTATCCAGCTTTCTATCAGCTCTGCTGCCAACTTGCTGGTACTGTTGCTCCATTTTTTTGGACCTGACTTTGCTTTGCTCTTGCTGATCCAAAGTCAGCCTCATCATCACGCAAGTTACATACACAGTTCTAATGTGTCTCAGCACTGATCACAGGTCTTCTTGCATCCCCTATGGTATTACAAATGATAATAAACAGACCTGGGACGTGGTAATTGAATGGGACGTGACTGACTGTAATAAAACATGGACCTGAACGTGTACAGGCATTGGGCTGGTCCAAGGTCATGAGGTCCAGGTAGACCTTTGAAGATCTCTACTATGCAACAAAAAAATGCAAAAGATCTCAATCAATTATTGGCATATTTCATTTCAAAAGATATGAAGTCATTTCAAATAATTAAAAACCCTGTTTTTCACTAAACAGGGTGTTCACGGAAAGAGATGTGTGTCCTATCTGTGATGCAATAAAAACATTTGTATCTTAACAAAATGTAAAGTGAGTCCAGTATGATTTAGTGCCATTTTAAGTTTTAGACATTTTTCGATAATTCCCCTGGATAATATTGTGAATCACAAATACTTTGGCCAGAATAATTGTGACATAATTTCCATACTGTCCCATGCCTTATCCTTACTATGCTCTATTTACAGTACATGCTTCCAGACCAATGGAGTAGTCACCTCAGTTTTAATATCCAAACTTTCTGGGTGTCTTTTGAAAAACGACATCTGTTCACCAGTTGTGCAGTCATGTTTCTGTAACACAATGGCAGTAAAGTCAATGAATTGGAAAAACAACTGAAGTGAAAGAGAGAGGGGAAACAAGGAGTGTGTGTGTGTGTGTGTGTGTGTGTGTGTGTGCGTGCTGAGGAATGTCAGGTGTGTGTCTGTGTAAAGCCGGTGTTTATGTTCGTACCCAGGTCAGCCCCACAGGTATGTTTCAACCACAACATTACCTCCCACTGACCCCCCTAATGGACAAGGTGAGCAAGCAGTCAGCAGAAGGAGTGACGCCCCTAAAACACACACAATCAGTGACGCACACACACACACACACACACTCCCCAGCTTCTAAACTACAAGCCAAAATCCCGACATTAATCTGAAGTTGGACACAAACCTAAAATTACTGCCTCTCAAGACCAATGGAGCGTGACGGCAGTTTTTCTGCCCCGTTGGCAGGGATGAAGGGAAAAGGAAGGAATGAAGCGGTGAATGTATGGATGAAGACGGGAGAGAGGGGAAAAGGAGGTGACCCAATGAGAGGAGAGAATAAAAAGTGTAATTGGGAAAGAAAAAAAAATCAGATTTTGAGTTGTTTCCTGGCGGATGCTGGCAGGTAGAGGTGGACAAGATGTGGTCAAACAAAAAAAAAATTTTTTTTTTGATTGACCACATTGTGCGTTTGTTTGAATTGCCACTCATCACTTCATAATAGAAGATGCACACACTCCTTTCTGCGCACACACACACACACACACAGCGGTGATTACCATACTCCATATTACTGGTGTACAGATAACTGCTTGGCTCCCATGGGCCTGCCAATCCACTGTAATCCCTCAAACACTCTGAATTTTCATTTCAAACAAAAGCTCAACTGCCAGAAGACACAAGGAAGCATTCTGTTGCCTCCTCTGTGTTTCTTTTCTTTTTTTTCCCTGTTCCCGGCCTCATTTTTGTCGTCGCCGTCGCCGTCGTCTCTGGGCTTCCTTCCTCGCGTTCCAACCACTTGTTCCCCCTTCTCTGTTTTCCGCATTTGTGAAATTCAATATCAGAATTATAAATGATGCTTGTACTACACACATAAAAGCCCCCCGATTCAACTGAGAGTGAATTTGGAGTGATATTGGACATAATTCAATATTTACCATCGTAATAATCGAAGCTCTCGGCCCTATAGCAGCTTCAGTTAAAGAGAGAAGGTAAAATATCCTGAGGTGGGCTAATGTAGGTGATCAAAGAGGATGGGGGAGGCATGCTTTACATTCCTGAGTCCTGCAGTATGGAAAACGTCACATCCAAGCCCTTTGGCTTCTCATACCTCACCTCATCTTCTCCACCTTACAGCACATGCTAATATGACATTAGAAAAATCCACTTAGTCTGACATTGTCTTCATGTTAGCTGATTTTATGTCAGCTGATGTTATTTGGGTTTGTTAATAAGTTACAAAGCTGCTTAAGTAAATTTAGGAGTTGTTATTTCTGTTCCTGGACTTACAGCAACTTGTTCAGCTGCAGTGGATCTTTTCCACGCTTATAATTTCTGTCGTCCTAAGTAGAAAATAATTCATACTATAGCCAAGAAAAATACCTTTGACTATACTAGGTCTGCAAAATCATATTCATTAATTCATTTATTCATTCAACCTTTATTTTATCTCGGATATACTTTGAGATAAACACCTCATTTACAATGTAGCCGATTAAAAATGTATAAAACAAAAGCACTTAGACACAAAAATAAACTTATTTAAAGTAGCAACAAGAAGTAAAAAGCAATAAAACCACAATTAAAAATGTCAAAAATAAACAAATAAAAGCATCAATGATTCTTCCCCCGTCTCGAAAAACGAGCTAAAGACCGTACAACATTGTAGCGTCCTAGATGGCTATCACCTTTTTATGCCTCCGCTGTTTTCAGGTTTGCCCGTCCGTCCAGCTCATCCTTGTGAACATGGTATCTTAAGAACGCTTTGAGGGAAGCTTTTCAAATTTAGCACAAAGGTTGACTTGGAGTTGGGGATGAACTGATTGAAATTTGGTTGTTGAGGGTCAAAGGTCAAGGTCCGTGTGACCTTGCTTTCATCTCATTCTTGTGTGTGCAAAATTTCAAGAATGTCGTGAGGGAATTTTTTTCTTCAGATTTACGCTTGAATTCAACAATAAACTGATTGGATTTTGGTGGTCAAAGGTCAAGGTCACTGTGACCTTGCATCTGTCTTATTCTCGTGGACGTGGTATCTCAAGAGCACCTTTAGGGAATTTCTTTAAATTTGAAACAAAGGTCCACGTAGACTGAAGAATAAAATGATTTGAATTTTGTAGTTGAAGGTCTAAGGTAAAGGTCAGAGTGACCTCACAAAATGTGTTTTTGGTGGCACTAATCTTTGGTGCCCACCCTGAAACTGTGCTGATTTTACAGATCTACTGTGCTGTCGGTGGAGATATGGATGTTAAGTGAAAGAGAACGTTTTTTTTTTTCTTTTTCAAATCTTTGCAAACAAGGGCAGTGACTTTCCGAAGTTTGAGTTGGGCAGAGTGATCGGATCCCAACTGGAGCTGCATGTGGACACTAAAGAGACACATTAATACCAGGTGTAAATGTAACCAGGTTAAATCATACCTAGATACAATCTGGATGCAAGGTGTAAGGAGGTCTTTGACGTGCAAAAGGTGAATGGTTTCCCTTTTACACTTGTTTTACTTGAGTTGAACATTTTAGCATAAGCTGACTCTGTAGCATTACATTAAATTTACTGCAGATGGAAGCACAGTAGATGTAGCTTTTTCTTTTGATAAGTGGCGATGGTATACGCACAATAATGCACTGCAGGGCATACCAACAAAATATAGAGAAAAATGTACAAGATGAGGTGACAACAAGTGTTTTATCACATCACCGTCATATTCTAACAGTTCAGAAGTTCAGGTGTATCACTTTATGATACGATCTGTTTCCACCAGCATCCAAATTACCCCACACACATGTACAAACACCTCAGTAGCCACCGGTCAAAGCCCGTCTCCACAGTGATAGGCAGGTGAGGCAATAATGGTGATAACAGAAGACAAGGGCCATTACAGGGAGGTGGGAGAGATAAGCTAATTTTAAATTGGATATTGCCGTCATCTGACAAAAAATCGAGGAAGAAAAGAGACGTCGATGAAGATGGGGGCATGTTTGACGGGGTAAATATGCAGTGTAGTCATTTTTTCCTCCTTAAGTAAGTAAGACTTTAAGCGGAAACCCTTGAAATGAAATCTGGGTGGCGGCGGCGGACTGAGGCATCGCGGTGGTGTTGCAGTGTTGAAGCCTAGCTGTGTTAAGCCTCTTAGATTACAAAACACTTTGGCTGCGTGTGCACGTTTCTGCCATTTAATTATCAGTCAAGATTCCCTGCTTGTGCACAGACACAGAGAACGTCTGTATGCACATGGAACGGTGAATGTTCACCACATTAACGCTGCACAGGAGCAGGATCTGGGACTGTCAGTTCACTAAAGCCCTAACAAGGTGAAGTCCCTGCAACTACAAACCCTGTTTAATCCAGAAGATTCCTGCAGACAAAGTGGAGCGAGGACTCATAATTGAATAGGTGGTAGTATGTTTCTGTCGGTCAGAAAATGCCAGCTTAGATGGAAAAGTCCTCAATGATTCGGAGCTGTGATTTACCCTCAACCAAGAATTGTTTATATGGTATAGTGCTTCTTTACATGTGTAACTGAGCAAACTGTAGAAGTCTTCAAAGGGGACCTATTATGCTCATTTTCAGGTTCACAGTTGTATTTTGGGTTTTACTCAAATATGTTTTCATGCTTTTGTGTTCAAAAAACACTTTATTTTCCTTATACTGTCTGTGCCCGAACACCCGTATTCACCCTCTGTCTGTGACGCTTGTTTTTTAGCGCCCGTCTCTTTAAACCCAACTCCCAAAAAAGCCAAGTCTGCTCTGATTGGTTGGAGTTTCTGGGTCTTTCATATCTCGGTGTCTCTGTACTGTCATCGCAGCAGGGGAATGGCTGTAATGGTACGTAGTGGCACTTTCTACTTGGGAATGTTCCTAACAACTAAATTGCCTTACGTATAAATTAAAGTTTTAGTCCAAGAGTTAGACAACATTCAGAAAACTGTCCAAATGAAGCACAATTTAATGTCTATGGTTAAACATTGTCAGAAAACTTTATTGCCTTTATTAGGAGAGCTCATCCATCCATCTTCAACCGCTTATTCGAAGTCAGGTTGTGGGGGCAGCAGGCTTAGCAAAGTATTTCTGATGTCCCTCTCCCCAGCAACGCTTTCCAGCTCCTCCTGGGGGACCCCAGGTTGTTCCAAGGCCAGATGAGATATGTAATCCCTCCAGCGTGTTCTGGGTCTGCCCTGGGGCCTCCTATCAGTGGGACGTGTCCAGAACACCTCCAACGGGAGGCACCCAGGAGGATCCTGATCAGATGCTTTAACCACCTCAACTGACCCCTTTCGACGCGAAGGAGCAGCGGCTCTACTCCGAGCTCCCTCCGGATGTCCAAGCTCCTCACCCTATCTCTAAGGCTGAGCCCAGACACCCAACGGAGGAAACTCATTTTGGCCACTTGTGTCTGTGATCTCATTCTTTCGGTCACTATCCAGAGCTCATGACCATAGGTGAGGGTTGGGACGTAGATAGACCAGTATATCAAAAGCTTTGCCTTCTGGCTCAGCTCCCTCTTCACCACGACGGTCTGGCACAGCCTTCACATCACTGCAGACACTGCACCAAACCGCCAATCCAAAACATGACAACTCACTTAATAAAAACAATTACTGCCAAACAGCTCTGTTTGTACAAGACACTATCTTTATTCCACTTTCTACCTCGCTACTTGCGGGGCGGGGCAAATAGACCAGTGTGTTCTTTTGATTTGTCCGTTTTTTAAAAAGCAACATTTGAATACGTAGACGTGATATTTCAGTGCAAATGATATCTTTATGTCATTTAAATATGTGCATCATTTAAAAAGAAAAGTTTTAGTAATAAATCTAATCAACTAGCGATGGTAGCAATGTTTAATCAACCAGTTGCTAATCATGCACATCACTAACTCCTAAGCTTCTTACCAAAGTCTTTACAAGTGGACATGTTCCAGCTAGAATATAATCCAAAATCGAGGATAAATTAACAACATTGGCACCCACGATTATATGTTTCCCTGACGTTAGCATGTAGCTACATGTAGCAGTATATGTAATATAAACACTTGCAGCTGATGACCATATAGAGAAATCTGTCATTATCTGATGTCACCTTGTCTCAAAAGTAGAAAAAACTGTTGTAAAGTCTGAAGCCTGAGATTTTTGCTCACAGGATTATTTTGCATACATATTAAAACTCTGGCCACCCTTGTTATTATCATCTGACATCTGGACATCTAAGTTAAAGCCTAATGGGTCCACTTTAATGCATGAAAATCCCTGAACATCTATGCAGGGTTTCTAGTGCTGTGACAATAAGCACCTGTAAACAAAACCTCATCTTGAGGTGCATGTGAATGGAAGTAGACGCCATTTTGGCATCACGTCTGTCATCGCCATGCTGCACTTCACCCCCTGGCGTTCGCCTCCCCCTTTCAGACGGCCTCCCTCGCCAACGGGACTGTCACTACGACCATTACCGGTGGCCATTCAGCCTCTGCCCGCCCTCCAAAGGCCTCCTTGTTCTCCCAGTCGCATGGCTGCCCGGCAGCAGTCCGCTGGCCCGCTGGCTACTGACCCCTGGTCTGGCTCACAGTCTGGCACTGGCGCCCTCCATTAGCCTAATTACAGCCATGAAAGCAGTGCAGACCGAGGCCGGCATTAGGGCCAATTAGGGCCGCCCAGGATGGGCCCTGACCAGGGTAGGGTTACCCACACACACACAGACACACAAAAATGTTTGTATCACTATGCATGAGAGCCTATATTCATTTCCTAATCCTGAATTAAACCCTCTCGACTAAACTTCAGTCTTCATCTCGATCTAAGCCTTATTCTCAAAGTCCACAACACAAACTTACCAATTTGAACCAAATCTTAACCTTTAGCTCCGACCTTCAGCCTTGGCTGGGGTTCGGACGAGAAGCTGCATGTCATACTGGCCACCTTGATGTCAGTGAAGTAAGGCAGGTAGAGATAGAATGAGTAAAAGACAGAGGCAGCAAGAGGAGCACCTTGTAAAAAGAGAGAAAGGATTGTGTCTGTCCACTCATGCGTGTGGATGTGGATGCCGAGCCGGGGAGCCAGCAGTAATTTGTGGCTGTCACAGGGAGATAATAAGGCTTGTGTCTTCCCTTCAAATAAAAAGGTGGAGATCCTCCTCTTAAAACACTATCCTCTCTGTCTTTTGTTTCCTCCAGGGCCCCTGCAGGTATGGATGGATGGATGGATGGTTGGTGGATGGACAGGGGGATGAGCGGAAAATGTCCATCATGTTGTTAGCAGCGGCAAATAACTATGATTACCCAAAAATGTTCCTGTTGAGCTGAATTAGTGTTTGACGATAACAGGTCATTCAATTTCCCCAAAAGCTTGTAAACTGTACGAAGCACAGGTCAGAGTTTGTGGACGGGAACACTTCTGTAACTTTGTGTTGACAGACCTTAAAATAGAACTCTGACTGTGTTGAGTACAGTCATCAGCCACGCTAAAGAAACAACAAATACATTTTTGTCTTCCATGTCTTTCACCCTCAGAATACCTTTGTTTAAATCTTGTAAACAGCTGTCTTGCTTGCTTGGGGCTCATTTATGCTCCACACTGTATATGGATGAGATGATATATGTCTCGTCTGGCCTGGGAACGCCTCGGGGTCCCCCAGGAGGAGCTGGAAAACGTTGCTGGGTAGAGGGATGTCTGGAATGCTTTGCTCGGCCTGCTGCCCCCACGACACGGCTTTGGGTAAGCGGTTGAAAATGGATGGATGCATGGTTGTATACTGAGCAAGACGGAGCCTTCTGTCCGTACAGTGCATTTATTTTGTCCATATTTATACACATTTGCCGAAAGCCTACAGATACGGACGAAACGGAGCAGTACCACCGTAGATCATTGAGTGGCCTGTAGTGCCATCTATTAGCTGTATTCATGCCATCATAAAAGACGCATGGAGGTGTGAGGGCAGTGATGTTTACCATGTTTGAAACTAATGTATTTATTTCCATATGTAAAGGGAGTATATATATCAGCCATAAGTCTGAGTCTTAGGGCTGATTAAAGGTCTGTAACTTGATATCATGGGATGCAAAAATGACTAAGTTCACTAGGCTCGTAAATGTGTATGTGCATGTGAAAAATAATGCACTTGAAAGGCCTCTACAAAATACTAATCAAAAGCTCAAAGAGTTTCAGTTGATGCTTGTAACATGGATTCAAATAAAAGAAAAACGTGAGCCTGGATGACAACAAAAGACATTGCAGTCAGTGGTTGAAAAAGTTTTGACTTCTCTGCGTATGGCAAGCCGTTTTAACATTTAATCGCTAGACTGGATATTCATCACTGATATCTGCAACATAATTTTGCCTAGTCAAAACTCTTATTCAGTATATCTGTAATTAGATTTTGACTAGTCAAAACTCTAATTACAGATATCTGTAATTCAGTTTTGACTAGTAAGATTCAAACTACTTTTGCCATTCATGTGTATGGGGTTTGTCATTATAGATATCTACAATGTAGTTGCGGATATCTGCAACTGAATTGTGGATATCTGTAATTCTGGTTTGAGATATCTACAATTTAATTTTGACTAGTCATAATTCAAGTTCAAGATATCTTTAATTATCATCAATTGAAGATATCTGCATGGTCCTTTCTAGATATCTTGAATTGAGTTTCAGATAGTCAGAATGATGTTGTAGATATCCGCAACTGAATTATGACTAGTCAAAATGACGTTGTAGATATCCGTAACTGAATTATGACTAGTCAAAATGACGTAGATATCTACAACTGAATTATGACTAGTCAAAATGACGTTGTAGATATCTCAAACTGGAATTATAGATAGTCATAATGTTGTAGATATTGATAATGACAAACCCCATACACATGAATGACAAAAATACACTGCCTGGCCAAAAAAAAAGTCACCACCAGAAAAATAGGTCATACACTCTAATATTTCGTTGGACCGCCTTTAGCTTTGATTACAGCACACATTCGCTGTGGCATTGTTTCGATAAGCTTCTGCAATGTCACAAGATTTATTTCCATCCAGTGTTGCATTAATTTTTCACCAAGATCTTGCATTGATGATGGTAGAGTCTGACCGCTGCGCAAAGCCTTCTCCAGCACATCCCAAAGATTCTCAATGGGGTTAAGGTCTGGACTCTGTGGTGGCCAATCCATGTGTGAAAATGATGTCTCATGCTCCCTGAACCAGTCTTTCACAATTTGAGCCCGATGAATCCTGGCATTGTCATCTTGGAATATGCCCGTGCCATCAGGGAAGAAAAAATCCATTGATGGAATAACCTGGTCATTCAGTATATTCAGGTAGTCAGCTGACCTCATTCTTTGAGCACATACTGTTGCTGAACCTAGACCTGACCAACTGCAGCAACCCCAGATCATAACACTGCCCCCACAGGCTTGTACAGTAGGCACTAGGCATGATGGGTGCATGACTTCATCTGCCTCTCTTCTTACCCTGATGCGCCCATCACTCTGGAACAGGGTAAATCTGGACTCATCAGACCACATGACCTTCTTCCATTGCTCCAGAGTGCAATCTTTATGCTCCCTAGCAAATTGAAGCCTTTTTTTCCGGTTAGCCTCACTGATTAGTGGTTTTCTTAAGGCTACACAGCTGTTCAGTCCCAATCCCTTGAGTTCCCTTCGCGTTGTGCGTGTGGAAATGCTCTTACTTTCACTATTAAACATAGCCCTGAGTTCTACTGTTGTTTTTCTTCGATTTGATCTCACCAAACGTTTAAGTGATCGCCGGTCACGATCATTGAGGATTTTTTTCCGGCCACATTTCTTCCTCGAAGACGATGGGTCCCCACTATCCTTCCAGTTTTTAATAATGCGTTGGACAGTTCTTAACCCAATTTAAGTAGTTTCTGCAATCTCCTTAGATGTTTTCTCTGCTTGATGCATGCCAATGATTTGACCCTTCTCAAACAGACTAACATCTTTTCCACGACCACGGGATGTGTCTTTCGACATGGTTGTTTAGGAAATGAGAAGCAACTCATTGCACCAGTTGGGGTTAAATAACTTGTTGCCAGCTGAAAGATAATCGCCCATGCAGTAATTATCCAATAGGAGGCTCGTACCTATTTGCTTAGTTAAATCCAGGTGGCGACTTTTTTTTTGGCCAGGCAGCGTAGTTTGAATCTTACTAGTCAAAACTGAATTACAGATATCTGTAACTGTAGTTTTGACTAGTCAGAATGACGTTATAGATATCTTCAATTAAAATTCATACTAGTCAAAATGACGTTGTTGATATCTATAATGGTAATTCCGGATAGTCAAACTTAGCGATTAAATGTTAAAACGGCTTGCCATACTCTGCGCCACAATCTTCCTGGTCTTGCTATGAGCAGTAGCTTACGTAACCAGTGTTACCCAACTTAAGGTAGATATTGCTGTGCACCTAGCTACGTGTACATTCACCAAGTTGTCTGTCTGTATGGCTCTGCGCTGGTGACAGCTATGGCTGGATGTTTTTGGGTTGTCTGTTTGTCTGTCAGTCCCATTCTCATGAACGCCTTGAGGGGATTTCTTCAGCTTTGGCACAAACGTCGACTTTGATTCCGAACGAACTGATTAGATATTGCCAGTCAAACGTCAAGGTCTCTGTGAACACCATCAGGGAATTTCTTTAAATTTGGCACAAACATCTACTTGGACCCAAGGATGAACTGATTGGATTTTGGTGGCCAAAGATCAAGGTCATTGTGGCCTTGTGTCCGTCTCATTCTCATGAACACCATATCTCAAGAAGGCCTTGGGAGAATTTCTTCAAATTTGGCAGAAACGTCCACTTGGACTCAAGAATAAACTTAAAATTTTGATGGTTTCAGGTCAAAGATCATGGTGACCTCACAAAACATTTTTTTGGCCATAACTAAGGAAGTCATATGCTGATCATGACAAAATTTCACACAAATGTCTACTAGGACAAATAAAGGAAGTGATAACATTTCATGTCCAAAATGTCAAAGGTCAGCTTCACTGAGATGTAATAAAGTTCTGCACTTATGACACTTTTCGGTCCATTACTCAGTATCATAACTCAGGAACAGAAGGGGAGAGATTTGGGCAGATACTGAATCGATCACACTCATCTTTGGTGTTCACCTTGAAACTGTGCTGACTGTTTGGATCTTCTGTGCTGCGAGAGAAAGATGTGTCTGAAGCATCCATGTTTTCACAGACATGGATGTCAACTGTAACTAAAACTGGGCTGGTTTCAGGAGGCATACAACCACGAGGAGGTAATTCTAGCTTACCCTTATTCCAAAAAAGACATCGGACCTCGTTCACAAACAGAGCATGAACACAAATCTGTGCTTAAAAACAAAACTCAAAACTGAAATTGTTTGAAAATGGAGGCCAAGGGATTCCTGAGAAAAATAACGTCAAGTGTTGCAGGTTTCTGTAGTTACAGCTTCACTCTGGTCCTGGATGCTTAACCAAATCACCTTACCTTACAAGGCAGCTGGAATAGCAAGATCATGCTATCATGCAAGGGCACAAGAATTTGAGCAAAATTCTGTAAGACGTCAACGCCATCAGATCTTACCTCTGACATCCATATTGCGCGCTATTCAAGAAAACATAAATCCCTGGGAAGTTGTCCCATTACAGGGTTTAATTGTCAAGACTTTGAAATCTCTATTGAAATATATTTTCCTGCCTAATTGAAAAGTAAAAATGAGAAAGCCCCTCAAAATAACGTTTTGTCCCGATTCTAAAGAGTGGGTGTTTGCCAATAAAGCCGATATATAAATAAAGAAAACAAACAGTATTTGAACAAGTGTAGGAGCAGTTTAGCATCAGGGGTTTATTATTTTTCACAAAGAGAAGTAGAAATCTGGTCTGAATGCTGCTGTCATTTTTAGAAACACTGACAAATACCGTTCCATGATGAATATCCTAGGCAAACATCATATTGTAATACAGTACACAACCCAACAAGTCGGTCAACTTCCACTGTACAAGCAAGCCATTCATTCTGTGCGGAGGCCTCCCCATCTCCGCAGAAGCTCCAGCATGTGTGGAATCTCCAGCCAGAACGGTGATTAATTGTGAAATCTGTCTAGAACAACACAAAGCCAAGTCACAGCACTCGTCACGCGCTCAGCTTACTCAAGACTCGCTGCTGTCAACACTCTCTGATATGATCTATACAGAGGATGAACTTTCCCTGTTTGGGGCTTAACTGATAAACCACACACACACGCACACACATACACACACAGAGCAGATAACCAGCGGCAGGCGCACTCCCTGATGGGTGTCAAGAACAGGTGAACAGCCACCTGCTTTATGCACTTATGCACTCATAACTATTAGTGAGCTCAGGCTGCGTTATCAGGAGACGTAGAGGGAGAGTTAGAAAAGTTTACATGTTGTGATCCTCACATATGAGCTTCAATTTTATATGTTTTATAGGTGAAGATTTAATGATGTAGTAATATAGAAATGTGCAGGATGTTTAGAGATGTTAGCGATTGGAGTGAAACTAATGAATAGAGTCGTTGTTTTAGTGTTTGTTCAGTTAATGTGAACTTTTCAGGATGGTTGAAATGCAACTAACGATGAACTGGTGCAGAAGATTCAGTCTTATTCAGCATAGATTTTAATAATCTTTATTTATGAAGTGTTTTTAAAACAAAGTTACAAAGTGCTTTACGTGTCAATAATTAAAACAGACAAGACATGAAACAACAACTTTTATAAGAACTGATAAAAAACACTTTGGTGTATAAAAGCTGAGGAAATAAAAGAGTTTAAATGAACTTAAAACTAGACTAGACCGATTTATCGGCAGTGCTCGGAATCGGGCCGGTTTTCACGTGATCGGCCAAGACCTGCGACCGGCTGGTCAGTCTAAAATATGCCAATTAAAAACACCGGTCAAATTCCCGTCGCGCCGCATTATTGACATCGTGTAACATCAGCAGCGCACATACACGCACTTGTGCAACTCACGGCTTGGGCGATGTGAGGAAGTGAAACATGGGCGGCTTCTCACCTTAATCATTCTGGCACGCACATCAAAAGAGAGAAGGAGAAAGTTGTTAATTGTCCGTGTTAAACTGAACTGCGGAGCTCTCACTACTGCACTGTGCCGCTTGAAACTGACGAGGCGCGTGTCTGCGTGCCGAAGATGCGCGTGTTCACGCACTTACTGGCGGCCGCGTCCCGTAGACCTGTGTGAATTTTCCACAGGAGATATTTTTACTTTTTTGTCTTTTAAAGAAATTACCCACTAATGTTATACACCAATAATTATTATTTTGTTTATCCATGTTTTTATTTAGGTATGCCTTTTTTACTTATTTATTTTAATACTGTACCTGAAGTTATATTTGAGTAAAAAGGAAAATGTTTCTAAACAGATTAAGAAACATGTCACTGTTTTTGTTTGTTTGTATGAGATGATTATTGAAAAGCTGGTTGTGTCTTGGTTAAAATGTTCTAATAAAGCACAAATAGAAAATATTGCAATATCTTGTGTGCTGTAAAGTGGTTTGAAAAAAATTAAATCGGAATCGGCCATCCAAACACTCTGCAAATCGGAAATCAGTATCGGCCCAAAAAACTGTAATCGGTGCAAGTCTACTTAAAACTCAAGTAAAATCAGGAAAGGCTATCAAATACAAGTATGTTTTAAGAAGGGAGTTAAAAGAGATCACTGACTCGGCCAACCTGATTTTCTCAAGCAGACTGTTCCAGAGCCTCGGGGCCCTGACAGCAAACACTCTGTCCCCTTCAATTTTTAGCCGGGCCTCTGGAACAGACAAAAGACCTCAGCCTGAGGACCTCAAAGTTTGTCCTGACGTGTGCCGTCAGAGATAAAGCTGGGAGAGAGAATCAGTAAAATCTTAAAATCTATTTTAAAACATACTGGGAGCCAGTGTAAAGAGCTATGGTGCCAGTGGAGTTGCACACCTGGCGCATATGCCAAGTTTTCTAGCTTCCAGGTTTACTTCCTTAGTATGCGGTCCACTGAATATGCACTGTAGTTTTCCTCCTACTGGCCCACCTGCGAGTTCCTGCTTGGCTCATAGACTTAACATTGTGATGATGTCAGATTTTTAAACCACTTTTCTCAGCTTGAGGAAAGTTTTACAAACATTAAACCACAATGGCTCAAAAAATGCAGAATATACGACACATTCTCGCTCTGACCTCGTCACATACTGTATTGACGATTGATCATGGACTTTCCATGTCCAGATACGACGTGCAAGGTACCCTGGGTGTGTTGGTTGTTGACGTTCTGGGACACCGTGTCAAGTTCTGCCTGTTACATGCATTGTCTTCTTTCAAAATACACTTCTGTTTTCACAGGAAATTTAACGTGTACATACAGTCTCTTTCAAAATAAAAGCATTACATCGGTACAACACCGTGAATGGATATTTTCTTTTCCTTCAACAACAAACCAAGTGGTTGGGTTTAGGAAAAAAGAACAGGGTTTGGCTTTAGAATCTTATGGGATGTGAACACCGCTCTCTTGGGTGAAAGTCGATGTTTGTTGGACGGACTGATTGACTACTCAGATTAACAGATCTGTCTGCTGTGCCTAGTGTTGTTCAGTCCACCTCAGCATCCACAAGAAAGTCCACCAGAAACAACAGTTTTGGATCAGACATGGCCGAACCGGCAGATGGTGTTTGAGAGTTGATCATTGTTGAGGAGTGGAAGGAAAACTTTATTGGTGTCTTTGATCTCTAGTAGCTGTTTTGAGAACATTAGACTTTACACTTTACTACCTTTGCGGCAAGTTGTTTTTGTGTTCTAGTTTAGACGGATATATTTTTTAGAATGAAGATCATATGGACGGGATTTATTTTTTCTAAACAGAGGGGGAAAATGCCAGTTTTCAAAAAAAATCTATACAGAGTAGACTGAGCCTTAAGCTCTAAAATTTAAGTCAGGCCCAATACTGATGACTACAGTACTGACACATCAACCTGGACACAAGTTTGGGGTTCCAGATATTTACTGTGTCCGAGCTGTTTTCAGCAAGGTGTGTTGCGGCTCATTAATGCTTCCTTCACAGATTTTCCTACCTGAAGCTGCAAGTACAAGCGCACCATCACTTCCTCTATATCTGTGGCAGCAAGCAACCTCGCTCGGTTAACATCAGATTTTTCTCCAAAGGTCAGTATCGGCAAACTGAACCCAAGTCTGTCCACGTCCAAACACACAAACACAACATGTGATTGCTTATGCCTGCAGGAGCTGCAGGTAATTCATGGGAGATTGGTGACGGCGTTGCTCTGAGATGTGCACCGTTGTGTGGAGAGAGTGTACACATGGGAACCAGTGGGGGGATACTGGTGTGTGTGTGTGTGTGTGTGTGTGTGTGTGTGGATATCGGGAGCTGTGGGTCATCTGCAGACGCCCCAACCTCACCTTATCTGCAGCGAGGTGGGCTGTGTTCGCAGAGATTAAACACATTTCGAAGCGACGCTAACTGCCGGGGCCTAAAGAAACGCAGGCAGAGGGAGAGCCAGTGTAGCTGCAGCCAGTGTTGTTGTTAGCTGAGGAGAAAATCCTTGTTCCCAACACTGATAAGGACATAAAGTGTTTCTGTCCCCAAGGGGGCGGGAGGCAGATTCAGCCTCTGTAGATCTACTGTAATGAATATCAATGGCAGGGAATGGGGCTGCTCCCGTCCCTTTGGGCCTCTAGTTGCTTCTCCCCTCTCTTCTGCTGTCAGAATTGCGACAGGGACACTATGCATGAAAATGCGAGGCTTAATATATGGTAATGCTATGTAAACACGGGCTGATCTGAGAGGGAGGTTTGGAGGGAGAATAGATCGACGGCCGTGTGCGCTCAAAGCCGAGTCGGGGAGTATATCTCCAAGGCCAACAGTAGCCTCTGAGCACATTTATCTGGAAATGAATATGATACACTAAACAGGAAGAAGGGAGGGAAGGGCGCTGGGGTGAGGGAGGGGGGGATGTGGTTACTGCAAACTCAGCACCACCACCACCACCTCCTCCACCACCCCTCTTAGCTTCCTACTTCCTCACTTCTTCTTCTTCTTCTTCAGCAAGACATTTCATTCTCCCTCCTCCTCTTTACCTGAGTTGAACGGGGTTTATTCAAATTGGCATCCTGCGGGCTGAGAGGTTACCTGAGCCCCTGCGAAAAGTAGAAAAAAAACATGGTGGCCACAGTGGCAGGCATTTCTGCCACACACACACTAGCCGGGGGTTCGGTTACTGCTCTAAACAGCCTGTCTGGTAGCGCCAGGGGAGGTGGGGGGGGGGGTCAGACGTGGAAGTATTGTCTGTAAAGCGGTGTGGGTTTCCCAACTTGTCTGACAGCCCCGACGCGAGCAACGCCGCATTCCTGTGCAGAGAGGCCGAGACGAGCCACCTCATCGTCTGCCGCCATTCATCAAGTTAAAAATAACCGTTTCATTCAGCGGGTCACTCCGTTTTGATTTTACACTTCCAAGCGAAGAGCGACAGACAGAACAAGAGGAGGACAGTGACAGAGGGGAGAAGAGGAAGGAGAGAAGGAGTGCAGAGATGAGAGAGGAGTGTGTGTGTGTGTTAGTGAGATGCCATAGCCTGAGGCAGCGAGGTGGGATTTGTAAGCCCTTTGTAAGTAACAGGCACCACTCTTAGCAGGCTGAAGGTATGTTTTTGTGTGAGTAATCCGTGATGGATGTTTTAATTGAAAGCACAAGGCTTTTAGGGCTGTTTTCAGAGACCGCAGCCAACATCTGACACCTCTACTCAGACCACCTCCCCAACCCCCCCTCCAAACCTCCAACCCTCCAACCCCGCCCCTCTGTACAGTCAGACAGCCATACGTGGCCCGGGTCATGCTCTGAGTACACCGGCTTCACAGGGAGCACCAAATTACTCCTGACACATCTGTAACACGGCATGGCGATGGAATTTTTTCAGTGTTTACAAAGTTCAACCAAACCTAGTTTCCAGGTTTTCCCGATATGTATTGTGCTCTTAGTTTTGTGCTTTTTAAATGGTCACTTCATCTTCTGTGATTTATTTCTTGTATGTTTTATAAAGCCTTTGTAAAGCACTTTGTGACCTTTATTTGTGAAAAGCACTACACTAATACATTTTACTGCCTTATTTCATGCAGATATACATTGATTAGTTATATGTCAAATTAAATTGAATGTTTAAAAAAAAAAGGAAAATAAATTACAAAATGAAAATTCAGTAAAATTTAAACAATAAAAATAAAAAAATGGGTGAAAAAAATATATAAAATAGAAAAAATCATGAATAAAGCATGACAGTTAAAAAAAATACAGTAAATTAAATTGCTGAATATATGAAAAAAAAAGTTAGTGAGAGTTTATCAAAAACTTTTGTCAGTTAAAAATCCTGTATTTTAAAAATTTCAGTGTTTCTGGAACCTAGTGAAACCACCATTTTTTTGCCTAGGTGCATTTTAGGCATTCTACAGAGGGTTATGGAAAAGTTTTCTACACTCAAGGGTAGGTGTGCGTCATGTCATCTCGTTCACGATAATACCAGTATGATTTTTAATATCATATGAAAAATTCATATCCTGATACTTGCGATATTTCAGCGTGTTGACATATTGTCACACTGTTACCCACGGCAACAACAAGCATGGCTGATAGTAGTATTACCGACTCCACAGTGGTTCCAAAAAGAGAAGCAGCTTCAGTAGTGTGGAATAAACTGTGGCGTCCTAAATGTTTTATGAACAGCCCCAGACTTCTCAGACTCTTTTAGTGACTTACCGCTCAGAGGGAACTCATTCAGCGGCTCCTCTGGCAGCAGCACAGCGTCTCTCCCTCTCCTCTCTCGCTGTGTCGTCGAGTGATTTTGTCATAAACCTTCGGTAATGTAAACCTACGTGCGACAAATAAAACTCCATATATGTAAATGTGTGATAGTTGTAGTATCATAACAGCCTGTCACAGGTTACAGCGTGATGATTAGAGGAGAAATGGCAGAGCATAAAGGTCCAGGTGGAAAACATCACCTGTTGATTTATATATATAGATCCCAGGGGACATTTTTTGTATTTGAGCAGTTTAAATGTGTAATTTGTGGTAGATTTTATTTAGTTGAACTATTAATATTGTAACAGAATCTGAATCTCACTCTGAGTTACTGTTGTTGTTCACAAACTAAAGAAATGAGAGATCGTTTCTGGGGCTTGGTCAGTGACATCTGGTGTTACACAGTGATGAGAAAAGCCGTTCTTTGACATCGGCATGATACTATGACGGTGGCAGGACAAAGAAAGTTAAGGTGACAAAAGTCCGAGTCGGGTGGATAGGTCCAACAGCCAATAGCCATGTTTCCATCAGCCTGTTTAGATGCGCATCTAGAAGTATTGCATCGGAAAATTATGATGGAAACACCAAAATTCTAATTAAAATCCCCTGATTCGCACGGGAACTGCCCATTGGTCCGACAGCCCATTGGTCCGACATCTCATTGTTCCGACCATATTAAACCCATTGTTCCGAAGTCCTGTTGTTCCGAAATCATCATGATGCCCTGTGGTTAAGGTCTGGTTAGGTTTAGGCACAAAAACCACTTGGTTAGGGTCAGGAAAAGATCATGGTGTGGGTTAAAATGAAAAAGAAAGTGGCAAACACATAAGCCGTGAGCCTGCTCCGCCTCAAGCCTTTCCCTGCTGACCCAGAGCCGGTCGCGGTGCACCATACGCCCGCTGCGAGCCGTTCAGCACCGCGGACAGTCGGACTAATGGGATGTCGAACCAATGACATGGACCCATTCGCACAAACTAAAATACGCTCGCTTTACCCGGGTTTCGGTTGCTTCGAAAAAATGTTGATTCGCAAAACGGGGGATGGAAACAGTTATGTTCGAATTAAGTTTGACGTAGTGCACCTCTCTCCATGGTGATATCCACGCTCCGGGTCGGGAAGGCGGTAGTGCATTTACAAGCTGGTTGCCAACCGCCAGAAAATGTAGAAGAAGAAGAATGCGAGACTTGTTTTGTTTCCAGTTATGTGGAAAACTCGCGCAAGTTCGTAGTTTTCACCAAAGTCCGTACATTTAATGGAAACACACAGGATTCGTATTTCTTTTAATGCACATTTCCCAATGATTCAAATCACTTTTGGATGGAAACATAGCTAATGACTTTCACCTGGGAGATTGGTGTTCTCTTCCTGTGTGATTGGTGTTAACACGTGCATTTGTACCGACGTAGTGCTTTTATTTTGAAAGAGACTGGATGCAAACTGTAAATTTCCTGTGAAAACAGAAGTGGATTTTAAAAAAGACAATGCATGTAACAGGTTGAAGTTGACACAGTGTCACAGAACGTCAACAACCAACACACCCAGGGTACCTTGCACGTCGTATGTGGACGTGGAAAGTCCATGACCAAACATCGATATGTGACGAGGTTGGAGTGAGACTGTGTTGAATTAATACTTAGCTGCTATGTTGGAATTTGAAAAAGATTATTTGTCCTAAAATGTGTTTTAATTTGGTTTAAAATAATCTTGAAAATACATTAAAAAGTATTAGATTTAGGTCAAGTCAATTTTATTTATATACCCCATTTCATACGACATGCCTAAACAAAATGAAAGGGTACTATTATTATCATATTCTTAAAAAGGGGAGATAATAATAATAATAATAATAATAATAATAATAATAATTTCTAAAACAAATAACTTAAACAAACAACTTAAAAACCTAACTTTAAGCTTGCGAAAAAAGATGCATTTTTAGTTTACTTTTAAAAGAGAACACTGTTGTAGCAGGCCGCAAGTGTCAGATACCTGTCAGTACCTTGATAGTACATCCAAAATGTCACAAAACTTTTGCTGTGAAGGATTTCAATGGATGCCTTCAGATATATAATCTCCCAACGTCTCTGGTCGAGTTTCACACTCCCCCTCCAATTAGACAGCAGCCATGTGTCCTTACCTGTGCGCTCCTGCTGACAGAGAGCAGCAGAGTTGATCCAGCAGAGCTATGAGGCCACAGGGTGGATGAATAATTCCTACAGTAGCCCGGGTGGGGCCGGGGCCTGAGGGGTGAGGTGGGGATGGGAGGGGGGGGGGGACCATAAATTTACAACATGATGAGCCAGGTTGAGAAGGGATTGACCTCGCTTGACCTGCAGAGTTGAGACCGGAGGCTTGTCTATGGTACAACCACTGCCCTCCTCCCCCGAAACCTCACCTGCTGACTGTGCCTCACCTCACCCACAGCTTCTGCATCCCCGTCCTGCATACCAAAGATCCTCAGAAAGAAAAAAAAAAGTGCAGCTCCCATTTAGAGCAAGTGCTCTTGACAGTGAGTAAATGGGAGCAAGCTGCGGGAGAGGGAGGAGAGTCGGGGGAAAACTTCACAGGGATTTCTTCTTTCTCTCTCCTGTCACTAGTCGCCAATTTACCCCCCAACGCATTCGGAATCAAAACTTAATTAAAATTTTGAATAAATAAAAACAACGAGAAAAAAAAAAGAAGTTATTGAATTCTGAACCCTTTGATAGATTTATCCCCCCCAACCCCAGAATAATGCAAAATAAGATTTAATAACACCTTTCATATGGAGAGTACAAAGCCGGCTATTTGCATTAAAGTGTAAATCGGCGTCGGGGAAAGGCAGTGTGCCTCTAAGCTTATTGATGTTCAGTTCTGAGCAGCCGGGCGGCATTGTTTCATGCCGAAGCTTGACGGATGTCAAGGTGATTATAGTTTAGATCACCCCTAAGAAGACAACGTTTTGAAATGGTAAAATACAGACAGGCAACACAAAAGCCTTCAAATGTTTGTTTTACTGGGAGGGGAAGAATGGAGAGAGCGAAAAACTCCCACTGAGTTTCAGTGTTCGCTCATAATTCACACAGAGGATGGATAACTCCGCCGCTGTTCAAACAATCTGACAATTTGTTGAATTCTTCTGACGGGCACAAAGTCCCCCTGCGAAAACCATTACTGAATGGCATGACAACGAGCGGGAGAGGTACAAGGGGATTGTTGCGTTAGCCCTATCTGTCCCCCTTCACCTCCGTTTGAAAGTAAGCCATGAGGCAGGAAGCAGAGAGCGGGAGAAAGTTTGTCAGTTTACACTTTGCCAGCGAGGAGCAGGCAGAGATCCTCCATGTAGGTGCTTTGATATGCAAAAACACCTTCTCATATTCACGTTTTTTTCTTCTGCTCGTTAATTAATTAATTAGCGGCAGATAAAAAGAGGAAGTGTGACGATGCTATCTGAGGAGACACTGTACAGATCTTCACCAAGCAAAGAGAGCAGCAGACTGACAGAAATTAATTAAAATATAAAACTAATATATACATTTTTATACATTTGTCTTTGGTCTTGAAAGTTTTCAGAGTTTTTGTGCTTCTCTGGTTTAAACTCAGGAGGTGAGAACATTTGAGCAAGGTTATAACATCAAAAACTAAAATTAAAAAAAAAAAATTAAAATACAAAAACATTTCAGCTAACTGGTATAAAAATAGAAGCAAACTGAAATGATATTGTGCGCTTAGAAAGTTAACTAAAATAAAAGTGTTTTAGTCTTTCACAATTTGGTCCAATTTGTTAACACAACAAGCCTGAGGAGGCACTGGTGCATATTTTTATGGAGACTGTGAGTCAGTCGCCTTCAAAGAGTGTTTGTATTGTAATACCTGTTCTGAAGAGCTTAAATCTCGCCCCTGACAAATAACACCCTATAATATAATAAAAATAACAATTAAACTAATTTTGAAACTAATAGAAAATAAATAAAAAATTTAAAAAAATAACAATTAAAAACTAAAGACATTTTTTTTAAACAAAAACCTACTCAAAACTAAAATAATAATAATAATAATAATAATAATAATAAAAACTACACTAAAACTACAAAAAATAAACATAAAAACTTAAGCTTAAAAAATGTGATTAATAAAAACTAAACTAAAACTGAACATTTTAAACAATAAAATACAAAACTAAACCGAGCAAACTTACTCTAAAACTAAACTGAACTGATTACAGAATTTAAAAAAACAAAATAAAAGCTAAGGAAAAATACAAAACTATAATAAAACTATATGTGAGGGCTCAAACCCCCCCAAAGTCCCCAACCGCTGGCTAGACACAAGAAATATTTAGGGTTTTTATTTTTATTTTTTTTCCCAACTTGTCATGTTTTAGTTCATTTTATATTATTTTTTATTTTATTTCAATTTATTTTATTTTTCATTATTTATTTATTCATTTATTTGCATTTAAGACATTTTTTAATATAGTAATAAGAAAATAGAAGAAAATATTAACTAATAAAAGAACTTTAATGAAATGAAATTAATAAAAGTCAACACATACTAAAAAATAAAATAAAATAAATAGTTACATAAATATAAGTTCATGGCATATCATTTGACTGGCTCCATAAATACCATTTGATAGGACATAGTTAACTGATAACTGATTAATTTAGGACAGATGATATAGTTTACTGACACAGGACACGACGACAGAGGACACTTTTTATTAATTTTTATTTCTGATTTTAAAGCTAAACACTGTTTCAAAGAAAACCAGAATTCCTTCTTTTGTAGGTGCCCAAAAGTAGTCAAACTTAAGTATATCAAAAGTACTGATGACAGGCTATAAAAATAAAAAGCCCCTCTCTGTGTTGTGACCTCTAAATTCCCAGGACGTGACCTCTGACACCTCAGCGATGGCTCCGGTCCTGCCCCTGACTCCGCTCTGTCAGGCCGCCTCCTCCCAGCTGGGTTCCTACAGTAGTGAGACAGCAGTGAGAGCGTGTGTCCCGAGGCTGGAGGTGTTCTGAGCTGGGAGACAGCAGACTAATGGCTGCCCTCCTCCTGTCTAATTACTTCTTATCTGACTGCTTGTAGGACCGCTAACTGAAGCAGACACACCCTGCCTGCGCAGGTGACTCTGGGAGTTAAGGTGCACATGCGCGTGTGTGTGTGTGTGTGAGCTGCATGGTGCATATCTGATGCCTTAAAGCGGTTTGACATGAAGTTTCATAGTGCACAGTGAGAGTTGCGTTTTAGAATTAGAGGTTCTACACTGCCAGTTTATTAGGTACAGCAGTCAAAGACTAATGCAGTCTAATGCAACAGCTCTGCAATAAATCATTCTTTCAGGAAAGTTATGTACAATTAAGTTGTGTTTTTGACTTTTATTCTGAAATATTGCTGAGTGGAGCTGCAATGATTGATCGATTAGTTGTCAACTAATTGCCATTTAATTTGATAATCCATTAATCAGTTCAAGTGATTCTTTAAGGGGAAAAAAAGTCTTTGAAATTCTCTGATTCCATTTTCTTAAGTCTAAATATGTTTCTGTCTCTTCATTCATGTATGACGGTAAAGTGCATATCTTTGGGTTGTGGACACAGCAAGAGATTTGAGGACGTCATCTTTGGCTTTGGGAAACACTGACCGACATTTTTCACCATTTTCAGACATTTTATAAACCAAACTAATGGATTAATCAAGATAATGATCGACAGATTAATTGACAGTGAAAATAATTGTTAGTTGCAGCCCTAATGATCAGTGTCAAACTGTCGTGCACTGGTTTGTAACTCTCTAATGTTAAATGGACTTGTATGTGTATGGCGACCACTCAAAGTGCTTTTACACATCATGCCATAGTCATTGGTGGCCGAGGCTGCTGTACAAGGTGACACCTGCTCAGTCGTTAAACATTCACAAGCACTCACACAGTAATTTGGGGTTCAGTATCTTGCCCAAGGATACTTCAACACAGAGGTCAGCATGGGTCCATTTTTGAAAACCCGTACCCAGTACCAGAACCAACCTGTACCCCGGGTACCCGACCCAGTGCAGACTGGAGGTGCCAGGAATCAACCGCTGATGACCCACTTTACCTCCCGAGACATTTCTTTCCACTGGGTGCAACTTTTTGTTACAACCTTTGAGACTGAAAACCAAAGTTTCTACAGCAAAACCCCAACAATGCAGTGGCATGTTAAACTTTCCCAAACAGCTGTAAATGCACCATTTCCACCTTTAAGCTAGGGATGTTCCCAATGACTAATTTCCCTGACATTTAAACTAAAGTTTAAACTTTTATAGTCATTGTAAAGACGTGATTAGAAGTGAATTCCCACCAGGCGTTGCGATGGATGTGACGCGGATGATGCGAAATACACGAATTAAGCAAGTAGCGCGATTTTGTGTCATACGCTTAATCGAGAGAGTTGAAAAATCTGAACTTCAGCAATAGCCACTTAGCATTGAGAGCTTCCGGGGATGTATGACACTGAGCATGTACTGGCGGAAATTGTTTATTAATTCAACAATATTAAGTGCACATGACGTGAGTTATTCGAGCGTATGAAGCGAGTCAACACAAAATATTTTACCGTTCAAACTTACATGAGTAACGCAACGCAAAAATTCACATCGCATTTCCTGTATACTTATTTTTCCCTTTATACTTGCAATATACACAAACTTGCAGCTGCAAAAATAAAAATGACGCTTAGCTCCACATCAACCAGCACAGTAGGTTGCTTCTCATTGAGCATGTTGCTGTGAAATTTTAGAAGTTTAGAGTATTAATAACACTGAAAAATGATGTAGCTGTAGTTTTTGTAAAATTGCGTCAAATGTGTATTTTTATCTCATTAATAAAGTTTCTGCTGGTGCTATTTTTGACCCTAGTCTGACCTCAGGGGTTTAAGATTAGGATTAATTTAATTTTGTAAAGGTTATAGTTCAATATTTGACTGTAAAAACGGTCTGCTCAGTTTTAACTGCATCAGAAATGAAATATATTTTGAACTAATGAGTGCAAATTTCCCATGACAGCAGGCTGACTGTTGGCATGCAGCCGTTATATGTACCTCATTAGTGATGAGTACAACCTGTAGATTTACAACACCTGTAGTGTGTGTGTGTGTGTGTGTGTGATACTGCACATGACCTGATAGATTTACAGTGCTGTCATTAAGGCATGTGAGATTTCCAGCTCCCACCATGCGGGGCTGGTTGCTGTAGTCACTGTGCAGCCTCAGGTGAGGGACCTGTATGCTGAATATGTGTGTGAGTGTGCGTTGCTGAGGAGGTTGAACTAGTGGTGGGCGATGTATCAGTTACACTTGGCTTGTCCCACATGGGATGTATTCTGACCTTATTGCAGCACTATATTCTCACATCTTTTTTTTTTTTTTTTTTCTTTAAAGCCACCAGCATGAGACTCGCTTTGGCGTTTACGGTCTCTCCTCTGGCCCTCTCCCTCTCACAGACACAAAAAGAACAAAAAAACTCACATCAAGATTTACCACACACACTGCCCCACCATCCAGACCACCTTCTCCTGGTTGATAGTGTGTGAGCAGGTGAGGTGTGTGTGCATTTTGCGACCATGGAGCACCAGCAAGACTTGCAAATATTATTAATATATGAACTGGAGAGCTGTTAATTTCCTGCTCACAGTGAATAAATCTACATGTTCAATGGCAACACTGTAATGGTATTACTTTCTGCTAACTCCTAACTGCTAACAGCTAACTGCCTGAGACACTTCCTGCCTGAGTAAAGTTGGGTGCTTCTGTTTTGGTTTATTTTATCATAACAATACCTAATTAAACTTTTTTTTTTATAACAGTGCTTTATTTAACTTTATTATAACTGTACTTTATTTAACTTTATTATAACGGTACTTTATTTAACTTTATTATAACTGCACTTTATTAACTTTATTATAACTGCACTTTATTCAACTTTATTATAACAGTACTTTATTTAACTTTATTATAACAGTACTTTATTTAACTTTATTATAACTGCACTTTATTTAACTTTATTATAACAGTACTTTATTTAACTTTATTATAACAGTACTTTATTTAACTTTATTAAAACTGTACTTTATTTAACTTTATTAGAACTGCACTTTATTTAACTTTATTATAACTGTACTTTATTTAACTTTATTATAACTGCACTTTAACTTCATTAGAACAGTACTTTATTTAACTTTATTGTAACAGTACTTTATTTAACTTTTTTATAACAGTACTTTTTAACTTCATTATAACTGTACTTTATTTAACTTTATTGTAACAGTACTTTATTTAAATTTTTTATAACAGTACTTTATTTAACTTCACTATAACTGTACTTTATTTAACTTTATTATAACAGTACTGTATTTAACTTTATTATAACAGTACTTTATTTAACTTTATTATAACTGCACTTTATTTAACTTTATTATAACTGCACTTTATTTAACTTTATTATAACAGTACTTTATTTAACTTTATTATAACTGCACTTTATTTAACTTTATTATAACAGTACTTTAACTTTATTATAACTGCACTTTATTTAACTTTATTATAACAGTACTTTATTTAACTTTATTATAACTGCACTTTATTTAACTTTATTAGAACTGTACTTTATTTAACTTTATTATAACTGCACTTTATTTAACTTCATTAGAACAGTACTTTATTTAACTTTATTATAACTGCACTTTATTTAACTTTATTATAACAGTACTTTATTTAACTTTATTATAACTGCACTTTATTTAACTTCATTAGAACAGTACTTTATTTAACTTTATTAGAACTGCACTTTATTTAACTTCATTAGAACAGTACTTTATTTAACTTTATTATAACAGTACTTTATTTAACTTTATTATAACTGCACTTTATTTAACTTTATTAGAACTGCACTTTATTTAACTTTATTAGAACTGCATTTTATTTAACTTTAGTCTAACAGTACTTTATTTAACTTTATTATAACTGTACTTTATTTAACTTTATTAGAACTGTACTTTATTTAACTTTATTATAACAGTACTTTATTTAAATTTATTATAACTGCACTTTATTTAACTTCATTAGAACAGTACTTTAATTACCTTTATTATAACTGCACTTTATTTAACTTTATTATAACAGTATTTATTTGACTTTATTATCATAGTACTTTAAGTTACTTTATTATAGCATTCCTTTATTTACTGCAATTATAACACTTTAATTAAAATAGTATGTATTTAATTTCAATAAAACTGTACTTTATTTAACTTTACTATAACAGTACTTTAGTTAACTGCATTCTTTCTTTTTTTCTTTATTTATTTATTTATGTGTATATATATATATATATATATATATATATATATATATATATATATATATATATATATATATATATATATACAGTACATTAATTTTATTAGAACAGTGCTTTATTGAACTTTAACAGTACTTTATTTAATTTTATAGCAATATTTAAACTTTATCATAGCAGTACATAGCAGTTCTTAATTAATTTTATCATTATTTTACTTTATTTAGCTTAATTATATCACAGTTGCTACTTTACTTAATTTTATTGTAACTGTAGTGTATTTAGTAGTAGTACTTTAGTAGTCTACAGTTTTCGGGGGATTTCTAAATATCAACTTATATATTGTGTAATGCAACAGAGCCTAAATAAAATCTCTGTCTTACTTATAGGCCATATTGCCCAGCCGTATGTTGAACTATGTAACCATGTAAGCAGCAGGACTCATAAACATCAGGTCAGTTTCAGTGTTACACACTCCCATCTGACCTGCTGTCGCACATTCATACACACACACACAGATACACACAGCACATGCTGGTACATTGATGTTTCCTCCGTTTGCTTATAGATTATCATTTCTCTGCAGGAGAGTGGGAGCACTTTGTCAATTCACCACAGCCGCACAGAAGAAAAAAAGCCCCAAAACGATCAATTTTCACTACAGAGATTTTCATATCCCCCCCTTCTTTTTTTCCAGGGGATAAAATATTTTAGGGGATAGAGGAGCTGAAGTGAAAGGGGCTGAGAGGAAGGATGCGAGTGTGGGTAAAGGCAGGCGAGTAGGTAAAAGGAGGGAGGAAGGTGGGAGTGAGGAGGAGGAGGAGGAAGAGGAGGGGGAGGTCAGGTTAGGGGTCACGTGTGCGAAAGAGATAAGACCTCCTCATTCCATTTTGACTGACAGGCCGGGGGAGGGCTCAGCAAAGCCCCCCGAGACACACACCTCCCTCCATCACTCTCCCCTGCCGCTATCACACTTTCTCTAGGCCATCACTCTCTCTGTCTCTCTCTCCGCCTCTATCATACTCTCCATCATCCCCTTCTTCCTCCGTCACCTGCTTCCAAATACGCTTTCTGCTTTTATCAAGTATTTCCTTCTTCTTCTTCTTCTTTTTTTTTTTTTTTTTTTTTTACCTTCACATCTTAGTTTTCTGGTCTGTAGTCACATCTTCTGTCTGTAAGCGTCCTGGCTGGAAATGTCCTCTTGTCTTTCTGTATGAGTTTTTCTTTGCATGAAGAATTTATTATGTCTCTTCCTTGTATCCGTTGAGTGTGTCACTTCATACTAACAGTCTGCAATCATGTAGCTGTGGCTGTTTTGTGGTACATGTTTTCCTTTGCCTTTCTCACTGGCTTTTATGAGAACATTCTGGTTTATAACAACTAGGGCTTGGTAACGTATAAAAACGTATGAACTGCCAACTTTGTCAAATACATGGTGCTCGTCTTTCACCACACCACTGACTATAGTGTTGTAGCTGCTGCTGCAGGACTGTGAGCTCAGCGCAGGGGGCAGTTGTGAGAGTACGCCCGACCTCATGCTACAGTGACAGGGCTAATTCTTAGCATCACACGGGTAACGTTACCTAACGGTTATTAAGAGGTTTAACCGACACATTCTCACTCCGACCTCGTCACATATCGATGTTTGGTCATGGATTTTCCATGTCCACATACGGCGTGCAAGGCACCCTGGGTGCGTTGGTTGTTGACGTTCTGGGATGCCGTGTCAAACAGTCTCTTTCCAAAAAAAACGCAGCACGTCAGAACAGCACTGCGATTCGACGGCACGTGGTTGGGTTTAGGAAAAAGAACACGGTTTGACTTTATAATCTTTTAGGACTCAAACAACGCTCTCCACGGTGAAAGTCGGTGTTTGTTGGACCCATCCACCACCCCTCTTACCCAACCTATTCGGACTTTCACCACCTTAACTTAAGCTGCGTATCATGTCGACTTTAAAGGACTGCTTTTTTCTTTAGTGTCTGACGCTGGAAGTCACTGCCCAAGTGCCAGACTGCGACAACTTCACAGTGAGACCAGGTTGGTTTAAGTATAGAGTCCAGCCATCTTTGTGTGAGTTTGTTGAGACCATTTGACCACTCCTTGTTGGATGTTAGCTTTTGCTGCTGTGTGAGCTCATGCTAACCGGGTAGACACTGAAATGAACATATACTACTGAAATGAACATATACTAGCATGTGAGCGGCTCCGCAAATGGCAGAAAGAAAAAGTTTGCTGATCTGGGATTAGACCCCGACACAAAAAGGTTCAAATGCAGGTATCGTTTGACTGGAGAAGTTACGATACTACTTGGCACTGCATTATTTTGGTCAATACTTTAAAGGTATCCAGTACCAATAACCACCATTAAATATATGTAGTTTTGTCCATCATTTCTGTCAGTTATCTGGGAACACAGATCTCGGCGATTACTCTGCTTCATCATGTGGCCCAAAGTCAAATGGGGCAAAAAGCATCAGATAGTTAAACAGTTCATTGCAATTATCTAAACCACTGTGTGTGTGTGAGGGTGCTGCCTTGGACAGGTGCACTGAGCAGTTGGGGGTTCAGTGCCTTGCTCAAGAGAACTTTGGCAATGCCCTTGAGGCGAACTGTCACCTCTGCAGCTACCAGTCCACACTCCATACTTGGATTCCCAAGCCAAGTCCCCATGGACTGAGCTACTGCCACCCCCCTACAATTGCAATTACAGTTCCTAAAGTCACAGCATACTTTCATTTCTTATGTTTGTTAAAGTATAACAAAAAATGACAGAAAAATAAGTAAATACAATAATACATGGCATCAAAAAAAATGTCCCTAAACCTCAACAAACCAGTGCAGTTGGTGTGCCGAAGCTTTATTCTTGTTTTAAATAAGATTATCCTTTGGCTTCAACACAAAGTCGTTCCACCTCTCTAACATAACTAACAATACATGTTGTCCTACTAGTGCACAACTCTCTAATAGTTTTGTAAAGCTTTAACAACTTATTACATCTCTTATCCTTGGATATTAGTAATCATTAGTCCATAAGAAATAACCCGTAATTTAAATAATGAGACAAAGTGCTTGTGTAAGTTTTCTGTGATGTAGTTGAACAATTGTTTAAGGTTATTACAGTGATAAATAATGAGGCTTTTCATGTGTTTACAACAGAGGCTGTACAGTAGAAGCCCTCCACAGGTTATGATCTGTTACTGACAACAACTTGACCCTTGAACCCTCAATGAGTCACTCATGCCCTCAAGGTGCCTTTTTTTTTTTTTTACTGCCAAACAAGCCAGGAAGCAAACGCAAAAAGAAAGAAAGATGCAAACAAAAGCGCGAGCATTGTTCCAACGCAGCATTATCTTCATTTTTTAGCACCAAACAATGCGTGACAATGCGCGGCAACAACAGGAGCCTTTATGGGAAGCGGCAGAATAGAGTTGAGGCCGTTGTGAGAAGTGGCAGAGGAGACGAGACAAAGCGGGATGAGAAGGACGATCTTCATTGTGGCGCCTTTTCTCATTCTGCCATGAAAGACACCGGCGAGGAGTCCTCAGGGCCGCTGCCAGCTGCAGAACAATCACACCCATACGCCACAACCACGCCGCCCATCCAAGCACATTAGGAGAGCATTGTCGAAGCTGTAGCTCTCCGTATTCATCCGCGCTCCTCTGAATGGCTGCTCGGCGCTCGGATGCAATCATAACATCTCCTGGTATCAGAAACATCTTACATTTACATAACCCTTACATTCACACGCCCGCGTGTGTATTTTGCACCTTCTTAAGGCGTCATTTAATTTTTCCTCCTAAAAGGATCGTTTAAAATAGACCTTAATCAGGATAGATTAGATGCCATTTCAGATGTTATTGATGGAGCTGGCATTTAGAGGTTTTTCTTGGCTCAATCACACCAGTAAGACACATGCTGAATAAAGGGAGAGTATAATCTGTGCATCGCTGGTTCCACAGGATTATGGCAAAAAAAAAAAGAGACTGAGGAAAGAGTGGAGGGGTGGAAAGCAATGGTGAGTAAGGGAGAGTGACGGAGAGGGAGAAGGCGATGGATGTCAGGTTCTTCTCTTCATATAAAACACCAGACGCAGCAGAGGAGGGGATTGGATTCACTTTTTAAAATGTCACCCAACATCTGTTTCATATTTATGATGGTGGCGCTGCCTCTCCGATGCCCCCTTCAACACTCTGGCGATTCTATCTCTGCCTCGGATTACCCCCACTACCCACCAATGCATAATTTATAAGGCTAATCTTTCGCTGAAAAACTGCAGAGAGGAGAGGGAGTGTGTGAGAGAGTGAAAAAAAAAATGGATTATGAAGAAGGAAAAACTGCCACAGATTTTTTGCTGATATGTGAAGCGAATGGCTGATTTTGGAGATGATACCTTAAGTATCTCATGTAGTCATTAACAGGATTAAGTGAGTGGGCTTCTGATAAGGTAGGAAAACAATTCAGGATTCGGCACATCTTGTCCTCTTTAACCCAAACAGAGACATATCAGTGTATGTGGCCCATGTTTTTCTTTCTTCTGTAATTTGTGATGCCTTCAGATGCCGCCGATAAGCTTCGGATATCATTAATATCACTAATGATAACATTATAGCCCACTTCCTCCGTCGTGGTTGCATTGCTCGTCATGCTGTGAGGGCATCATGCCTCCAGATTCGGGTGGAGGAAGCTGCCATTTGCCCTTCCTTTGTTCTCGCCGTATGACTGTTGCCATTTTTACACCCGAGACCACAACAAAAAGCCGAGGCGCCTCCCTCTCGAACCGGGTGAAAAACAGACTCCTGTGTCCTCTCCTTCCCACTGTCTTTCCATCCGCCACATCTGACATGACAGTTTCTTTCCCCTTTTTCCCTCCTCACTCACCCCCGCTCCCCCGCCGCCCCCCCTCCCTTTTTCTCGTCAGCTTTATTATGAAAAGTACACAGTTTCGATAGAGTGCCCTTCTGACATTTTCGACTTATTAGCTAGTTTTCGTACCGTCTTCAATCAACCTCCTTAATCCTCATA
Organism: Epinephelus lanceolatus; assembly: GCF_041903045.1. NCBI lineage: Eukaryota > Metazoa > Chordata > Actinopteri > Perciformes > Serranidae > Epinephelus > Epinephelus lanceolatus. The sequence continues at coordinate 6,111,860 of NC_135756.1, forward strand.
GGGAGAAGCGCTTTTAATTCACTGATGGACTGATAAGGGGTGCCGAGCAAAGCGCCGGAGAAGCAGCGGCAACGCTGGCAAAGCAGGCCTCGGATGAGGAGGGGAAGAAAAAAATAAAAAGAAAACGAAAAGACGGGGGAAAAAAAACGATTTACACGTAGATGAATCGTGCTTACAAGATGGAACCCTGGGCATTAGGAGCGGATCTGAATTTCCTATCTGTCATTTTTTTTTTCACCCTCCCTCTCTTCCTTCGCCCCCCCCACCACCCCCCCGCCACCGCATTCGTTCAGTGTTTTTTTTCCCTCCCTCTCTCTCCCCTCCTTCTTCTCCGCCATTACCCTTGCTGATTGCAATCTTTAAGCGCCATTGGGCCCACTGCTTCTGCAGTTTTTAATCTGTCTTTAATCCCATAGATTTTAAATATTCCCCAGCTCCCGGAGACTGGAGGCAATTAACTGCCCTTCTGATGCTCTCCTTATCAGTTGCCTCCTTGTATCTCTCTGAAGCAGCCTCAAGACACTGCCAGAGCTGACAAATAATACCGCCATTTACCGCCGAGCATCCTCGGGGACTGGAAGGGAGCGCGCGGCGCAGCCACCGCCGCATTCTAAACAGGTATTTGGTAAACATATCATACAGAGGAGAGAGAGGAGGAAATATACTGCAACAACACTCCCAAAAGCAATGTATGTTTGTCTGGCTGCCGTTTTGCAAGTGTGTATGTGTGTTCTCCCTCGGACTCGAAGACAAAAGATTGTCCTCCAGCTCTGTGCTGATGTGAGGAGGCTGCGCTGTATGGGATGCATAGCCTGCTGTGTTGATACTAATACATACAGCCTGCTCTCTGGTAGCCATCTACGGCATTCATGCTGAGAGAAAATGAAACGAATACGACCAGATTTGAGACACATGGCTCTCTGTCTGCGCCAGTTTTATTTTTACCCCTCCGTTTTTTCTGTTCCTTGCTTTAGAGTTTTGGTAAAGTACTCGAAGACATTGATGGTAGAGTCCAATTTAGGGCGCTGGAGAGTTGCAACAACTCAACAACAAACATGCACATGAGAGACAGATGCCCACACATCTGCATCGCTTTTATCGATAACCCTTTCCGTAGCCATACAATTATGCACAATAGCTAAAGCATGATTCAAGGACCCGCAGTCCCAAACTGACGGAGGGTAAAAAGGTCAGAAGATGAGCGTAGTATATGAGACACAGATGCCCGGCATGATTTGCTTTAGCCTGTAGAAGTATGATATGCTTGATTACTAATTACTTAAGTAAAGTTTAGGGCCTGAAAGATGCTCATAGTGAAAGAGAGTAAAGGTAGGAATGATGTCTGAGGGTTAATTCAACATGATAGACTCATTTCTATTTTGCTTTACGAGGTTTCTGATTCTGAAAGAATGAGATGACAAAAAGGCAAAGACAATAATGCAACTCCAAAGTTCAGAGACCTTTGTTCCTCCCTTAAGACACCACTTAACTTCATCTCAGCCCATTAGTTTCTTATTTTGAAGATCATACTGAGACCTGGGATTGTTTAGCTCAGCCTTGACCTTTGCCAAACGGTTGGGGTTCACACGAGACGGCCAGGGTTTCCTTTTTTTTTTTTTTGCAATCTATCCAATCACTCCTCTTGATAATGCGTCCTATGGCAGCGCGATGAATGCAATCACCAGCCCGTGCACCACAAGCCTGCTAACAACACCACAAGACACTGCGGCTAAGCCAAACCCGGCAGGCTCAGCCAAAACCGACAGATAACCATCAGCTAAGAGCTTTGTGACATCATCAGACAGAGACGGCTACTGACTCCATGCCAGGTTAGAGAGCTGCTAATCCAAACCACAGACTACAATAACACAGACAGAGACAAAAGCAGGGAATGTGCATCATTACAAACACTCTTAAACTCTTAAGCTCTTTGTTGACCCGAACAACACGATCGCTGTAATGGAGCTTGTACCTTTATTCAGGTCACTGCGCAGCCACTGAGAGATGAGATCTGACCATCATACCTCTACGTTTCTAATCATTTCAGCCAAACTTTCAGACTTCACCTATATGTGTTGTTCTGGTACTCATAACCAAGTCACACTAACCATTTGCTTGACAGCCGCTGGCATTATCTTCCCCTCTCTAGTGTTGGATTACAGTGCACACAGGCTTCTCACCATTAAAATCACATTCAATTACCGAGAGGCAGGGAAGACTGGCTAGACAGCAGCTCTGCTAATGGGGAAGGTCGTTAAATTATGATTGCAAATGCACTACATACGCTGGCACATGTATATAAACAGAGATAATTAAAAAAAAAATCTCCCTCTCAGACTTTCTGATGCATATTTTGGTCGTGTTTTCATGGGATCTGCCACCTCGGTGCATCTCATTTCTCACGACGGGAGCGGGAGTTCGGGTTCTTCGTGTGTGCAGCCGAGGAGGGCATTGGCCAGGCACCCCTAACAATGCATCATGGGATCGTGTTCCCTTGGCCAGCCGCTCCTGCAAAGGCGAACCAATCAGCGGCGAGCTCAGGCTTCATTTGTTTACCACCATATCTACAACAGGATGACCTCTTTCTGGCTATGCCTCAAATTGGATAAGAGGAACTGACACTACAGCATGTGCGAAGCCATGACTGCACTCATTCACTCCTTATTGTGCCTATTCTTTAATCCACTCCCACATGTGTACACGTTGTGTCTCCCTCTATAAGTATCTATGTATATGTATGTGTGTTTTTGTGTGGTTTGGGAGGTTAAGCTGCTCTCCAAGCGTGGACGATACCGATCCAGAGAACCACGGGGTCTGAGGGGGCCAAGGGTCCGCAGCTCAGCCCACAAACAGGAGGCTGTGCCAGGCAGGACATAGGCCAAGAGTTAGGGGGCGGTGGCGGTGGCAGTGGCGGTGGAGGGGCGGTGGCAGCGGAGAGGGAGGGACGACAACCACTCTCATCCTTTTAAAACCCTGGCACTTGGGTCACACTAGGGGGCCACCCAATTTCACACTCTTCTACAGCATGGCTCCCTTACAGAGAAATAGAAACACAGGAAAACAACTCAAGTAAGCCTGGAAAACAAAAAAAACAAAAAAAGAAAGAGCGCTCCAGTGAAAATAGCGTTTTGCAATATTTGTTTTAACGCCTTCAAAGGAATTTGCAACTAAGGTGACAGTGTTCTTTTATTTTATTTTTTTTCAAGCCACAGGTCAGAGATTGCATTTTCAGCCCCGCAAAATAAAACACACCCCAGCACTTTGCCTCAAATCCAATCAAGCGCCGTTATCAGCTCCCTTCTCATCAAGGAGGGCTGCTGATGGAGAGTGGGGGTGGCGGCGGCAGCGGTGTCGGGGCTAAGCCGACCCCCCCCCACCACCAACCCCAACCCACATCACCCAACCTACACCCCCACACACACACTCACACCACCCGAATCCACTCACCCCCTCCACCTCCCCTATACCCTCCTCCCCTGGTTTCCGTGGCGACTGCTAAGCCCGAAGTTACGGTAAAGCTGGTGTGCCGCTGAGCCCTGGGCAGGATTTGTGACAGAGAAATCACATCAGCCTATGCTGATTAACAATTCCATTCCACCCTGAGATTTATATAAAAAAACTATCTTACATTTGGCTTTTTAATAGGAACGATCGCTATCTCAAATTGAGTCCCTGCAAACTTTAATAAAGGCTACAGGGTTGAGTGGCATTTTGCATGCTGATTTAGGCCCGATTGGCGGCTTTTGATGAGAGGGAGGCTGCTATGTAAAGCGGTGCTCCTAGCGCTTTTCCACATCGCCGGTTCAAATGCGGAAGGATAAGAACATGAAAAAAAAAAATACCACTTCCATCTGCAATCTCCGGATTTCTCTCTGCCTTCCTCCCTCACTCTCACTCACTCTCTCTTTTTTTTTTTCAGAAAATGATTGACTGTTGAATATGAATAAATGGAATAGAATGAAGCGGGAATAGAGAGACTGAGCGCGGCAGACAGAAGAGAGATGGAGGAAGAGACCGAGAGAGGGAACAGGAATAAAAGAAACCCTCTCCTGGACTTTTTTTTTTTTTTTTTTTTTTCTCTGGAGGTGAAAAATAAAATCATAAAGCCAAGGTTTTTATGCTCTCCCATTCTGACATTTGGAGAATGGTATTAGTGTAGAATATTCACAGCGTACAGAAAAGGACCACGGGCGCAAGCGAGAGCTGGTGTGTGTGTGTGTGTGTGTGTGTGGCGGGAGGAAAGGAGGAAGTGGAAGGGGTTGGCGGGGGGGGGGGCATCAAATAAAAAAACATCGCCAGAAACACTTATCCCCTCCACCCCTCCGCTCCGGCCCCCACAAATCTACATCGGTATTAAAAAACTATTTATAGTAAGAGTTCAGCTTAATGGGATAATCAGCTCTATTTGTAAAGATATTGGATAATCCCAAATAGTTTATATGGGCATAGAGATTTAAAACATTTTCATTAGATATACTGCATTTCGGGGGCATTTCACATGTCCCTCAGTTCACTGTATAAGCTGGCCGAGACAAAAGAAGCTAGAAGGAGTAATTCCTAAGGCGACGGCCGAACACTGCTTCCACCGTGGAGTGTTTTTTTATTATCACGCGCAGGATGGCAGAGGAGATTCCATTGTTAACTTTGTCATCATCAACCTGCTCCGGTTTGTCACACAACACCAACACCAACGTTTCCTGTTTTCGACTTGCCATTGCGCAACTCCTGGCAGTGGAGAAAAACAGTTTCTGGTGTTGAGCTTGCTCTGCCATCTCAGGGAGAGAAAAAAAAGGATGAATAGTGTTTTAATTATGCTTTTTTTTTTCATCATATTACATGCAGAGTTTAGTATTACAGAATGTTCACTCTTGCCTTAACCAGAACCACTGTTGAAATAAAAAGAGGAGAGGAAGAGGAATAGAGGGAGAGGGAGGAATGGGGGAGTTAAGGGGAAGAGGGCCAATGGAAGGCATCCAACAGGATCAGTGAGTAGGGCATGCTGCCAATGCCTGGCACACACACACACACACACACACACACACACACATACAGTTTATATCTGCCCCGCCTCTCTCCCTCAAGGAATCCCTCATATAGCCCGCAGGGTGGACCACATCCACCACATCCACCAGGCATCATCACCCCATCCTGGTCTATCAGCCAGTAAGAGAACACTGGTCTTACTGGGATGCCATTTTGCAGGTGGATGATAGCTGTAGGGGGAAAAAACATCATGTAACGTAGCCAGTGTAACTCCAGCGCTGGGCCAAGAGGAGTTAATCCCCAGATGCAGAACTGTAAAGAACACTTTAAATTCTCGTGATTATCACGCCTTCTTATAAGAATCGCCATTAGTCATGTTGCCAAAGAAATACTTAGTTACAAGTAAAAGTCCTGCGTTCAAAATCCTACTTCAGTAAAAGTATCCGTGCTAAAGTACACTTAAAGTGCCAGGAGTGATGGGTTATTGCATCATAGGTGGAGATTATGAGGAGGACACGGGCCACATCCATCTGAATATTTATTATTTAATTAACTTTTTTTTTTCATTTATTTATTTATCATTACAATTTCAAACATTTTTTTTTAAATTTTTGAAAATGTAATATATAATTGTTTTTTTACAATTTGAAACTTTTTGAAAATTTTTGACCATTAAAAAAAACAATTAAATCAAAGGCAAGGCAGCTTTATTTGTGTAGCACATTTGATACACCAGGGCAAATCAAAGTGCTTTACAGAGCAATAGAATATAAGAGACAAAATGAATTATACAGAAAAGTGTAAAGACAAAAAAAAAAAGATATAAAAGGTGAAATTATTTACTAAATGTTTTACATTTAAAAAAAAAATCACCATTAAAAAAGTGCAAAAAAAAGTGGTGCAAAGATAAAAAGATTATTTAAAATGATTTAAAGTTAAGTTGAAAAATAAGTTTGCATTACAGGGCAAAAAAGTAATGTTTTTAGCTTTGACTCAAGTGTTCAAAGTCGGGGCTGTCTAACATCTGTGAGGTTATTCCAGGTTTGTGCTGCATGATCACAAAACTCTGATTCACCATATTTTGTTCTGACTCATGGGATGGTCGGTAGGTTGACCCCAGATGTCCTCAGGGTCCTAGAAGGTTCATTTGTCACAAAAGCATGTCAGAGATATATTTGGGCGCTGAGCCACAGAGTGATTCATACACAAGCAACAAGATAAAGACATTGCCACTGTAAATTAATGTAGAAAAGACACACTTTAGTGCGTAAAACATCACCAGAATGCAGAAAATTAAGTGTTTGATGCTCAAATTTTAGTATCAGAGGACCCCCAACCCCTCTCATACGTGTCCCCTCAATGTCTAAATGCAGCCTACACCCTTGGTGTTCATCACTTTAATGTTGCAGCCAGTAAAGGTGGGGCTTATTTCAATAATATTTTTCCGGTTAGCTTATGTTAATATGCATACAATAATATTTAGTATTATTTTGTATCAATAATCTAAACCTACATATTTAGTAGTATCTAAAGCTATCAAATAAATATAGTGGAGTATAAAGGACAGTATTCGCCTCCAAAATGTAATGGTGTAAACTTGTAGAGTGGCATCAACTGGAAATACTCAAGTACAATTTTAAGTCAATTCAACTTTAAGTACAATACTCCACCTTCCACCACTGCTGGCATCAAAGTCGACTACTGGACAAACTTCCCCTGCACCCCACCCCCCAACAAAAATATCTTATTTTTATATTATATTCCTTACAAACAAGAAGAAGAGCTAATAAGGAATGGCAAATAAACAAGTTAGCTAACAACCAATATTAATGAATAACAAAAAAAGAACACGGAATGTGCAAATTTTATTTTTTCTTGCTTTTGTCCTGCGCCCAGATCACTTTTGCCTGATTTTAAAGCTCTCAGAAGGACGAATGAGTCGGCTCTGTCTTGTCATTGCGCGTATAGGTGTGCTAATATTTCTCCATGTTACTGGTTATCTTCAATATTTTGATTGGTTTGGGTTTGGCTGTAACTGTGCGCTGCTGTTTTTGCCGGGTCTCCCTTATTAAATAGATTGTTGATCTCAACGAGACTTGGTTAAATATAGGTTAAATAAAAAACAGAAAAACAAAACTGAAGGTATGTTGAGCCCAAAAGTGAGAAAACACTAAGTTGTAGCATCATGATTCATAACTTCTAACATCAGTCGTTATAAGTAGTGAAGTCTTTTGTCTATTTGAAAATATCCCTTTAAGAAGAGCAATGTGACCTTTGAATGTTTAAATGCACTACTTCTTCATTTAAAAGTTACACGTTAGCTTTAATAACTTACTTTACGCTAATGTAACAGCTTCTTTGACGGACCATCTACCACAGAAACTTTCGAAAAGTTTTGTTGTCTATTTTCTTCCTGTCTGGTTTGAATATCCAACATTAAATGATGTTTTGGAGGTTGCTGATGGCAACAACATTAGTTAATTTTTATAAGTATTTGACACTCCGACACTCACTGACAGCTGTAGACCTGTTATAGATATCCGGTTCGTGGGTATAAGCTTGTCAGCTTATGTAAAGCCGTGAGCTTATGTATGATAAATACCATTGTTAAACAGCCAATCTGGGCAACGCACATCGACTATTAAAAGGAAGGACTTGTTGATGGAGTAGTAATCTCCTTACAGTTTTCACATACCACCATGAATCTAAACACAAGACCGCGTGTGTAAAAACAGTAACAAACCATGTCCGGCCTCGCAATCCATTCAAGATTCATGTGCAGTTATCACATGCTGACAGCCCTTGTATCGAGAGCACAGTCGATTGATATGCATATGGTAAAAACAACCCATGTCATCCCAGTAACACCAACATAAACAATGCGAGGAAGCCACTGGGGTGCAAGCTCAATGCTTCAAGTCAAACACAGGGGACTTAAAGAGGAGCTCGGAGGAGACAAATGGAAGCTGTGATGCTGTTTTCAGCACCTTAAAGGGCAACTTCAGTTTGTTTCAACCTGGACCCTATTTTCCCATGTTTTTGTGTCTAAATTAGAAATGGAGATAACAGTTTTTAAACTGGTCCAGTATTAAGTGAGACTGCCGCAGCCACATTGACGAAACAGGCTGCAGTGTAACCACTTGGGACAATTGTACACCGTCACTTTATGTAAAGTAAAAGTGTTTGTTTTTGCCACTGACAGGCTCAGATTATCGCTTTAAATGTCTGACTACATTATGAAAAGGATCCCTACAGAGATAGACTTTTTTGTTAAAAAGTAGGATACTTTTTGTTCAACTGGAAACAGCCCCTAGATCACTATCTCCAAACGCACCAAACTCCATTTAAATAGAGTAATTTTATCATTGTAAAACACTCTTTGTTTAAAGTTGGTGGAAACAAAATAAAACTCAAAAATCTGCCTGGGTTCATCTTTACATTGTTCCAACAGTCACCAACTCTGGTTTGGTCGAAATAAACCCTTAATTCACCTGGTTTGATGTGAAAATATGCTGCCTCTATACACACTAAAATTACTGTTTATTCAAATTCAAATGTCTGGTGGGTTTGGCAGTAGCGATTTCGGAGCTGTTTCTGGTTACACATAAAGGATCTTACTCTTTAACAAAAAGGTCTACCTCTGTGGGGATCCTTTCATAATGTTGTCTGACACTTGAGTAATAACCTGAGCCTGTAAGTGGCAAAAATACCTCTAGTGGACGTAAATCAAAGGTGCTCATTTGCCCATAGGGATTACATTGCGGTCAGTTTCGTTGCTACTGGCTGTAGCCCTCTCTCAGTACTGGACTAGTTCCAAAACTTGTTTCCATTCGTCACGTAGACACAAAACATGGGGAGATGGGATCCAGGTTTGGAAATAGTGGAATTACCCTTTAAATTCTGCCCTCCCAGAAAAACAAAAGTAACCCGACCTCTTCCTAAATGTGTGTTTCTTGCCGTCCAGACTCCAATAGACCCGTGGTCGCTGATGCGGTATTGGTCGACAGGGCCACAGCTTTCTCATCTGTCAGGGGTTAAGTAAAAAGGGTTCTTATGGGTCCACACACACATACACACTCATACCCCTCCTTAAACTGGCCTAGGACCCTGTTGGTACTACCCCCCCTTCACCTCGCTTACCTTCCCTCCCTGGCCAGTGCTCTCCTGTGGCCCTGATAAGATGCTATCGGTAGCCCTCTAAGCACTTGAGAGGCACTTTAGGAGATCACTGGAGCCATTACCATGAAAAGTAAAAGATACAGGGCTATATTGATGCCAGATTAATACTGACCAACATGTTATTGATTTCTGCCCCCTCTCCCATCTCCCCTCTCCCCTTTTTTACTCTCCGTCCTTTTCTTCTTCTCTGGTCTGGACCTCTGGCGGTGATCTTATTTTCTGATGGAGCAATGTTTTGTGGCCTGGCTTGGGGAACAGGTCGCCCCCTCCTCCTCCTCCTCCTCCTCCTCTTCGTCGGCGCGAGGCCACTATCTACGGTTTCACAGGGCCATCCTTTAAAAGGTGCAGAGCAAAGGCTCACCGTTATCTGCCGATGTTATTCAATTGTTACAGGACAATCTGGGCCATTAGCCGGCTGTGTTAAATAATGCATCCGCTTTTAAAGGGGGACCCTTATCTCTGCTATGCGTGTGTGTTTTTTAACATTATTAGTATAGGAGTGTAATGAAAGGTCCCTGCCTGATGGGCGCTGATATACCTCCAAGGTCTCTCTATGAAGCGCAGCAACAACAACAACAACAACAATGCATAAACAAACAGTGACCTTTTTAATGAAGCCTGGTTTTATCTGGTTTTATTAAAAAGGACAACAAGAAGCGGAAACGCTTCAGACGAGATAAAAATGCATTTAAATGTGCTCGTATAAAGGCACAGACAATCGATCACAATGCAGCCGCTCGGGGAGGAAAAAAAAAAAAAAGGGACGGCACATATAGGCCAGTGTGTTGCTATGAGACACAAAAGGGAGGAAGAGATCGAAGGAAGAGGTGAAGAATGAGAGGGTAACCTGAGCGAGAGGAAGACCGAATGAAGAAGAAGAAGAGACGGGCGAGGGGGGTGGGTGGGAAGGGAGGATGTAAAGGATGAGTACAGAGAGAGGGAAGGATGGAGGAAGGGATGGGGATGGCGGCGGGAGAGCGATAACCGCAATGTCTTCAGTCACAGATTTACACAGGCCATTGCACTCCCATTCTCCCTGGCTCTTATCAGCGGAATTATTGAGCAGTGTGGCATACCATTAAAAATTCTGCTTAGATTTCACAAAAATCAAATTGCGTAAGGTAATGAACGCAGCTTTCAAATGGACTCCTCACTGATACCCATTCTCAGCAGGCAGAAATACATCTCAGTCATAATTCGCTATCTTTATTGTACTTCTACACAGACTTAACTATGCTGCCAGAGCAGGGGAAAGCTTAATAATCGCTGTTGCCCTTGATGTTAAAGGGATGATTTTGTGGCTATTGCTTTGCAGCTGTTTCCCTTTCTCCCTCCTTCACTCTTTATATCTGTTTCCTCCTCTATTTCGCCATCAATCCCTCCCCTTTATTGTCCCCCCATCCCTCTCTTTCTTCCTCTACAGTCCCCTTTCTCTGCAGGCCACACTGTCGGCCAAGGTCACACAGGTCAGCACAGGTTTTTTACTCCCCCTCTTCCAAAGCGCTGTTTGCTGATGACTGAGAGCTATGAAGCCAGGCAAGAAACACATTTCAAGGATGTCAGCACCCTTGTTTGGATTGGCTCGTGCTGCTCAAATACAATCATAGGCACAGACAAGCACACAACTTCATTTGTCTTCTTAATTTAGGGCTCAGACACATTAAAATAAAAACGACTGTATGTGTAAAAGCAGAGCCGGCAGGGGGGTGAGGCTCGTTCTCACAGACTACACCAAAGACAAGGCTCGGTTGTCTGCAGCCGTAAGACTGACAATAGAGTGAGGTAACGCTGAAGGAGTGGCGGGGCATGTGGAACCACTTTGTACCTTCCAACAGCTATAAATCTCAGAGTACAGTGGAAGTTTCAGAAAAGTTTAGCTGTTTGACACATAAGACGTTGACATTAGAATATTAGTTGAAAGATAAAAGGATAGACTCCATTTTGAAGGTGGGGTTGTTTCTTCAAATGGAAAGAGAAAAGCATTCAAAAGGTGTTTTTGCATGTCATGTTTGAAAGATGGTTGAGTTTTAACACATAAATCCTTCTCAGGGTAAATTTGACAAATTGATGTACAGTACTACCATTTACAGACTGACAGGTAGTTTTTTACTACCTTTGACTTTGCTCAGATACAAAATGTTATTTTTTGAATTTTTGATTTGACATAAACTTAATCACTGTCATCAAGACCTCGAGTTGACTCTCAAGACCCAGTCACTAATACCCCCTTTCCACCCACATAGAACTGGTTCCGTTTTGGTTTCCGCAGCTTATATTCAACCATTAGGAACGTTTTGACTAAACATGTATTTGTTCGGAACCCGAAAAGTTGGTTCCCAAAAGCAGGTTTCTTTGACCACAAGTGTGAATCTTGACGAGGTCATTGGGCGTGTCATACTCTACAGGTTGGAAAGAGAGGATAGAGTCTTGCATGTAATCCTCTTCAACGTCTTCTTACCATTATTACTTGACTGATGCTTGCTTTTTGGATAAAAACAAAAATCTCCAATGATGGAACAAAAACTTCAAGGGGCAATAAGCGGAAATTCATCATTTCTAGATTGAAAAAATTAAAATATTGCTATGTGAAGAACTAGAGGTGTAATTTCATCTGGAGTATAGCATGACCTCACACACCCTCTCTCTGTGTTGATCTCCAGCCCATTGTTTACAAGCCGGTCTGGCTGCGCGTTCATGTACGTTCATGTGAATCGCCGTCTCCTCCCTCCTCTCCGAGCCCTTGGCCCTCCCTCCCTATAAAAGGCTACAGCCAGTGAGCAATGGCAGCGCGTATTTTCGAAGCGAAATGGTGGAGAGCGGAAAGAAACGTTCACCTGAAGACGACCAGGATCCGACATTACCTCTAAAGAAACAACGGTCGTTGGCAAAGAAGTTGTCGGATAAAGAACGGGACAGAATTGGATTAACATTGGCCTTGCATTTCCAAGGTGGAGAGCACTGCGAGAGCTAAAGGAGCTACAATTTGACTCGGAGCTAGCTTTTCTTCTCCTGGACAGGTAACATTAAGTAACAACATAAAGTCAAATATCTGTTTTAATTAGTGTTACAGTAATGTTAGGCACATGTCGCTATGTCGATTCAATTAAATTTAATGTTACAATCGTAGCATGGGTTAATGTCCGGAGCTTGAGTTATTAGTGGCTCGTTCCCAGCAATGGGTCAGGCGTTACGGTTGTGTTAGGTGAGTAGCCCAGCAGCCCAGCTAACATTTGCAATTAGCATTGTAAAATGTAGCCTGGCGGGCTCACTCACGGAGAAGAGTAGGAACGTTAGCGTTAGCTCCCAGTGTTAGCACTAGCCGGGATCCGGCGATGGCTCTAGCCGAGTGGGGGTGGAGAGCAGAGGCAGAGGGAGGTGTGGCTCACTTTGTTTTGGTCTACAGGCAGTGCACAACAGCAAACCAAGCGGTGAAACGAAATCAGTGTGATCTTCCATCTTGCTTCTACCGATCACTTCCACTGTGCATTGTACAACACCCTCAGCTGATGACACATCCTTGATAACAATGGCTCCTCTCAACGGACTGGATCAGGTACCAGAGTGAATTTGGTAGACGAGGGATATTGAGGTGGGAGTCTTCAGAGGCCCCACAATAAGTATTATATGATATTATTGTTATGATTTTCAGTTTCAGTAACATATATTGCGATATATTGCAATTTATGTCCAAAAGGAAAACTTTACCAACATCTGATTTATCTAATGCGAAAAGTTTTCTGTCTGTCTATCTTATTTCGAACATTTTTATTACAACAAAATGTGTCTAGTGGACTGAAAAGCAAATATTTTAATATTCTAGTTGGCTACCAAATGTTTAATTTGTATTTGCAATTTTAATAATTTGTGTAATAAAAAAACTGATAATCTGCGTCCACATATTGATAGAATATTGCCACGCAAAATATTGAAATGTTGTACTGTGTTGGTCTACTACATAACTTTATTTTCCTAAACCTTTCCTATGTAACTTTATGTTAAGTACATAACTTTACAATAAGTATATCACGTGATGACACCAAACCATATTTCTCTCCTTAACTTAAACTTTGTGACTTTATTTTTCTAAACCTATCCTACGTAACTTTATTTGCCTAAACCTATCCTACGTGACTCTATTTGCCTAAACCTAACCTATGTAACTTTATTTGCCTAAACCTAACCTACGTGACTTTATTTGCCTAAACCTAACCTACGTAACTTTATTTGCCTAAACCTATCCTATGTCACTTTATTTGCCTAAACCTATCCTACGTGACTTTATTTGCCTAAACCTATCCTATGTCACTTTATTTGCCTAAACCTAACCTACGTAACTTTATTTGCCTAAACCTATCCTATGTCACTTTATTTGCCTAAACCTAACCTACGTAACTTTATTTGCCTAAACCTATCCTATGTCACTTTATTTGCCTAAACCTAACCTACGTGACTTTATTTGCCTAAACCTAATCTACGTAACTTTATTTGCCTAAACCTATCCTATGTCACTTTATTTGCCTAAACCTAACCTACGTGACTTTATTTGCCTAAACCTAACCTACGTAACTTTATTTGCCTAACCCTATCCTACATGACTTTATTTGCCTAAACCTAACCTACGTGACTTTATTTGCCTAAACCAAACCTATCCTACATAACTTTATTTGCCTAAACCTAACCTACGTAACTTTATTTGCCTAACCCTATCCTACATGACTTTATTTGCCTAAACCTAACCTACGTGACTTTATTTGCCTAAACCTATCCTACGTAACTTTATTTGCCTAAACCTATCCTACGTAACTTTATTTGCCTAAACCAAACCAACGTAACTTTATTTGCCTAAATCTATCCTACGTAACTTTATTTGCCTAACCCTATCCTACGTAACTTTATTTGCCTAAACCAAACCTATCCTATATAACTGTATTTGCCTAAACCTATCCTACATGACTTTATTTGCCTAAACCTAACCTACGTGACTTTATTTGCCTAAACCTATCATACGTAACTTTATTTGCCTAAACCAAACCTATCCTACATAACTTTATTTGCCTAACCCTAACCTACGTAACTTTATTTGCCTAAATCTATGCTACATAACTGTATTTGCCTAAACCTATCCTACGTAACTTTATTTGCCTCAATCTATGCTACATAACTGTATTTGCCTAAACCTATCCTACGTAACTTTATTTGCCTAAACCTATCCTACGTAACTTTATTTGCCTAAATCTATCCTACATAACTGTATTTGCCTAAACCTATCCTACGTGACTTTATTTGCCTCAGTCTATGCTACATAACTTTTATTTTCCTAAATCTACGCTACATAACTTTATTTGCCTAACCTAACATGTCATCGTGTTATGTACATTAAGTACATAACATGATGACATCCAACCATGTTTCTTTCCTAAACTTCAACAACGTAACTTTTTCTAAACCTAACCTACGTAGCTCTTTTACCCCAACCTATCCTAAGTAACTTTACATTGAGTATGTAACTTTAGTTTAAGTACATAACGTGGTGACACCCAACCACATTTCTCTCCTGAACTTAAACTCCACAACTTTACTTTTTCTAAACCTAACCTACATAACTTAATTTGCCTAAACCTATCTTACGTAACTTTACATTAAGTACATGACTTTTCATTAAGTACGTAACACGATGACGCCCAACCATATTTCTTTCCTAAACTTAAACTACGTAACTTTACTTTTTCTCAACCTAACCTATGTTACTTTTTTGCCCAAATCTATCGTACGTAACTCCACGTTAAGTGCGTAGCCCTTTGTTTTGTGATAACATGACAAAGCCCACTCATATTTCTTTTCAGAAGCCTAAACTACATAACTTAACGTTCCTAAACTTAACCTACATAACTTTTCGTTAAGCACTGAACATGACGCCATTTTTAAGGGCGTTAATTTGTTGGATATCATACGAACAGTTGCATGAGGACACATTGTCGTGGTAGACAGAGCAGCAGTAGTGACAAACTATTAATTTCTCTTCAAAACTTGGTGTGTGGCTGTTGTTATCAGTGCAGAATCTGCTGCTGACTCAGTGCAGTGTGTTTGGGCTTAATTGAGACTTGCAGATGCAGATTTTTTAGGACTTCCACAACCAGTGCTCTGAAGGAACAGAGGACATGTGAGGTAGCCAACATGCACAGATGAACATGTTCAAAGTGCAATACAATCCGCAACGTCCTCTTTGAAGAAACACCACTTAAAGAATCTCAGGGTTTATATGGAGAAAAGCATGCTGTACACTCCACCTTTTAAAACATACTCTAACTGCATGTGGCCTGTGCTCCATCAGTGAGTAATGCACCAGACTGCGTTACCAAACTGTTTACTTTATGGAACTACTTGTCATTCACTGACATTTGAACACGACAGAACATAAACAATGACAATTTGTCAGACAAACTTCACTGCTGGATCTAGTTCCACTTAACTTAATGTCAGCCCCCCCACCCCCGGCCTCATTCATCCAAAACCAAAAATAACAACCCAAAGCCCAAACACTGTCCTCTCTGTAGCTTCCTGGCACAGACTCTATCTGGCTGGCCTTTCTCTGCAGCCAGTATCAGTGTGATGTGCCAAAGCGACAACTGCGTGCCACGCAGATCTCGCCTCGCCTGTCTTCTGCGGCTAGTTAGCTCGCTAGCGCTTTCAGCTGTCTGCCCGTCTGTGGGTCGGTCCGTCTGTACTCTGCTGGGCTTCTCCAATCACAGGCCTTAGCCCGAGCAGCCCCTAATCCAACCATGGGCTTTACCCCACCAGCTCAGTGTAATCACACAGCTAATTCACAGGCGGACGGGAGGAAGGCAATCCGTGACGGACGTTTTTTGTGCAACTAAGAATGAGCTCCCCGGTGACCAGGGGAGGTGGTGGACTGGGAGACTGTCAATGAAGGGGCCATGAAAAGATGGCTCCGGAAAGGCGAGATGCGAGGGGAATAGATGAATAGCAGAAACGGGCTCTGAGATAGAAGTACGAAATAAGGAAAATGTTTGGAGTGTATAAAAAAAGGGACATGAATCTGTAGCAGTCTTTTGCCAAGAGAGTGTTGAAAGAGCCATTGTGAGTTGGAACAGTCTATATTACTCAATAAAGGCTGTGATGAAAGGCGAAGCTCTGTATTAATTTGGATAAGAAACCTTTGCCTCCGTGCCCCTTTTCTCTCTCGGCTCCCATCCACGACACCTCTGTGGTTTAAAGCAGTGTTCGGTTTCAGTTCAGCAAGCCAAGTCATTACATTTCAACATGTCGCACCTTTCAGAGGGGGAATTAACTAGTGCTGTTATTTCTTCATTCCCCATGTGCCGGGGCCCAGAGGAACAGAAAAAAGAAAAAAGGTGTCGATATTTTGACATTGTCACTTCATGCACACTTGCATGCATGCCTGTGCTGTGTTAATGTACTGCGTGCCCTCTGACTGTCCTCTCCACACAACTGTCTTCTCATTGCTCATTGCAGATGAACTCAGGAGGTGCAGGGATTGCAGCTTGGCTGTCTGCCTGATTTTACCGTTGACATCCCAGCAACAAAGGAGAGTGGATCTCTCTTACACCTCACATGTCAACACACTCCAACAGTCAGCAGTCAGAGTAAACGGGCTGGAAACCGCAGATATACAGTGTAACTCTGCATATGACCCAGGGCAGGACAAGTAGAGATAAAATGATTGTCAAGATCAGAACAAAAGTATCGAGTTGATGAGAAGCCAAAGCTTCTTTTCAAGGCCAGTCTCTTAGCTGCTGGTGTGGATAAGGTCGTACGCAACACCTTCGTGAAGGGACAGTTACCAAGATGCCTGTACTATGAAACAACTTCAACATCCCCAGAATATCCCTTCATTATCTGGCTTTACTAACCCTAACATTGTCCTTCTGGTTATCAACTAGCTCTCTCAACTGTGGGTTTTCCTGTCCACCAACAAGAGTATTAATGTGAACCTGGTGGGGTTGTTGATCACAAGTGACATCATCAGACCCATGAATGAAGTACGTCATATGATATAAGGTGAAATGGTGACACCAATATCCTGCAGGAATGTTCAGTTTATGGGACAGCAAAAAGTCATATTCATCAGAGCGATAGCCTTAAAACAGAGTAAGATGTAGAAAAACTAGAAACAGTTTCAAAATATTAAAAGTAAGCCGAGGCTTAAAATATATCTAGGTATTGTTATACTTGATCCAAGTACTGAGTGAGTATTTTTGCTATTTAGATAGATGATGATGATGATGATGAATATGTCACATTAAAGACTTTAAAATAATATCAGCCTAGTCAATGACTGATGAGGTCTGTCTGACCGAAATGTTGCATTTATAAAAATGGGAACCAATTAACAGAGTGTGGATTATTTTACTAATAAAATATAAGCTCTTATCTTTTTTTAGTTTTTATCACACAGGTGTCTCATGTTATTTTGAGCTGCGGTGATGAATCAGAGTGTAAAATAGCGTCACTGCAGATTAAATAAACTTTGCACAGGTTTAAATGCTGCTAGAATCATGTTTAATGTTGTGAATGATCTCTGTGTTTGTTCAACGATCTGTTTTAAAACCAGTGGAAATAGAGCCCTGGAACAATGAAATGACCCACTATTAGTTCTGACCTATAACTACAGGCTACTCTTTTGTCCATGGAAACTTTTATCTTCAGTGATGTGATTGGTCAGAGGTCAGGGTGTTGACAGGCTGTGATCTGACACTCTGAAGTTAACCTGCTCCAGAGCAAGTTAGCTGTTCTGCATAAGTTACCATGGTGACTTATCCCGGTAAAAAGAGAACCAGTTTCGTAGGACTGAAAACCCAGAGTTAACCCTGAAGTTACCTCGCTAACTCCAAATCCTGCTTCGTAGTTCAGGCATCAAGGAGGCCGCTGTCGTTTTCCCTTTGAAACATAGTATGCTAGTGTATATAACATGCAATGCTCATGACGTCAGGTGACCTTTATGACGCACATCACTTGACGTTACATTACGTTAGTAACAAATGTTATTTTAAGCCAAACCATGATGTTTTTTCGAAACCTAAACACACACTTTTGTTGCCTTAAAGGAAGTTCAGCTTTTTTTTCAGTTTTTTGCCAACGTTTGAAGTTTATTTTAAACTTGCATGCATTTAATGAGCGGAAACTTTACATTTCCTGTGAAACTGGAAGTTTATTTTAAGAGGACAATGCATGTAATGAGCGTGATGAACGTCCCTGAGTGTCCAGAACCGACACAGCAGGGGCACCTAGTGTGTCATAGCTTGAGGGCCACTGACCAAGTGTTGGTACCTGACCAGTTGGGAGTGAGAATGTGTTGGGTTAGCTGTTCATAACACAAGTTACCAGGGTGGTTTATCCAACTAAAAAGTGAACCAGCTTCATAGTATGGAAACTCCAAGGTTAACCCTGACGTGACCTCGCTAACGCCAAATCCTGCTTCGTAGTACAGGCCCCAGATCAGTGGGAAGTGCAACCTTGTGTAAACCTACGATGATGAGCAGAGGGGTTCGTTATACGTTTTAGGGAGCGATCACACCGAGATGAAACACCAGAAACACGACGCCAGTAAAACCATTGTTTTCCTATGATACGGCGCGTCTGACCGGCGTTCAAGCGTCTTTTTAGACGGGCATTTTTCCGGTGTCTTTTTAGACGCGCGTTTTTGTAGACGCTTCTTTTTAGATGCTGAAAAGTTAAAATATTTTCAACATTTTGAGCGTCAGACGCCAGTAGCTAGCGCACATTGAATAAGCGCTTCCAGCGTTTCAAGCGTCTTTGAAGCGTCCGTATGTCTAGCGTCTCATTTCTGTGTGATCGCCCTCTTATACTGCCAGAGTCTTTATCTGTGGTCAAGTACTGTTGCTATGGTTACTAGCAGTTTAATTTACATTGCACTCTGATGTAGATCAATGTTTGTACTTTTCATCAGAGTTATTTTTTAGGGAGCCATTGCCAGTGTTCCTGTATGTCTCCTTTTAGAAATCTTAAACTCAGTTACTGCCATATACTACATGTAGATTTTTAGGGTTTAGGCAAATTCAATACCTTTAAAAGTCTTTTGAGCGTGTCGATTTCGTCATACGTGATCCACTAATGAAGCTTTTAAATGACTGTACTGTCATAATACGATTTACTGCCTTCAGCAACAGTGTTCAGGCTGCATTAATTGATCACTCCAGGGTTCTGTGGCTCTTATTACACTTACCCAATACTCTGATTTGTTTGGTCTGCTCTGATTGGTGCAGAGCTCCTGGCAGTAGGCGGAGCTGCATTTTTTGCTCCGTCGCTACCTGTCTAGATGAGTCAGAGTCAAAGCTGGGCTGGAGCCAGGCAGCCAGGTGAGGTTTGTTGGGGTAATGCGCTCATTAGTTGCACCCACAAGTGTTTCTGTGTGGTAATTTGGTCGACCAAACCAGAGCCTAGAGGGAGAAAAACAGGCAGTGAGACAGATATGCTGACTGATAAGGAGCGCAGGTTCAGGTATACTGACACTTTTATGGTGTGAATGTGTGTGTAACGTCTGCATTTGTGTTTCTGTGTGTGTGTGTGTGTGTGTGTGTGTGTGTGTGTGTGTGTGGGCAACCCCACTCAACAGAACAGAGAGCTATAAAAGCACCACATAAAATCTTGAAAGTCTACCGTCGTTATGGAGCCTTTGATGTTAACCCTCGAATAAACAGCCAAGCCCAGTGAGTTGGAATGTCCTGTTTGTCTCACTGGGTTAATTTCATCGCCTGCTGTGTGTGACATGTACAAAATTTATGTGTGACACATTGACAGCCTATATATTTTAGATTTTAAAAACAACTGAGGATGACCTATTTTGATTTGATTTGGTTTGAGTTGAGGTGTGTACAGCATGTCATAAAGTAAAAGAACAAATTTATCAAGAATGTTGATAGGACCAAAACTAATACACAGCCATATTTATACTCACCAGCCACTTTATTAGGTACACCTTGCTTGGACCCCTTTTTAATTCTTGGTGTCATAGATTCAACAAGTTGCTGGAAACATTCCTCAGAGATTTTGGTCCATATTGACATGATGACATCACACAGTTGCTGCAGATTTGTCAGCTGCACATCCATGATGAGACCAGTTTGAGATGATGTGAGCTTTGTGACATGGTGCGTTATCCTGCTGGAAGTAGCCATCAGAAGATGTCGGTGAAGATTCTCAGTCATCCAGGTCATGGTAATCGTAGCAGGTGAGCTCTTAGTTTAAGAGTCTTGTTGACTCTGAAACTAAGAGCTCACATGTGACCCCTACGACTCTGCAAGGGTTCACACCCACACAGTTTAAAGCCTGCAACTCTGTACCAGTCCTTTAGAACAGAAGAGACTTCTTGGATGAGAGGCGAAACGTCTTCAAGAAACGCAAGCAAGTCCAGTTGCCTGTGGGTTGCCTGTGGGCTGTGGGTCGAACTGCGCATCACTACCGTTTAAGCAAGAATTTATACTTGTGGCAGACTCTATGCCGTAGTCTAAGCACATGGCCTATGCCATTGTGAGCATTTATACTTGTGCGGTGGTGTGTCTGCGTCACTCTGCAGTTACACCTCCAAAACACTAGTCGGCGGCGGAGGTTTCTGTGAAGTGCTGTTAAGTTTAGTTGATTCAAAACACACAATAAACACACATTAAACACACGCTTAACACATTAAACACACATTAAACACACAATAAACACACATTAAACACCCATTAAACACACTTTAAAAACATTAAACACACAATAAACACACAAACACATTAAACACACAATAAACACACATTAAACACACAATAAACACACATTAAACACACTTTAAAGACATTAAACACACAATAAACACACATTAAACACACAATAAATAGACATTAAACACAATAAACACACATTAAACACACAAACACACATTAAACACACATTAAACACATTAAACACACAATAAACACATTAAACACACTGTAACACATTAAACACACATTAAACACATTAAACACACAATAAACACACATTAAACACACAATAAACAAACACACATTATTTATTTTATTTTTTTTCTTTTATACTTGTCTGCATTGGTCTTCATAGCTTAGCGCCACTAAAGGGTGTAAGCTTCTTGTGAAGATTGATGCACTGTTAATCTTGCAGTCAAGTATTTTATACCCATAATGCGTGGTTGTGACCGTCACCCACCCTCACTGGAGACTAGCCTATCAGCCTTTATTGGAAAAACTTCCTAATATGAGTCAGAGAGGGCCGTGATACACCAAAGTGTGTCAGGAGGAAAGTAAGGAAACAAGCAAGGGGGAGGGGGCAGGTGCTTAAGTCCTGAGTTATATATTGACAGTGCATGCGGAGAAGAAGGAGGAAAAACAAACAAATAAACAAACAAACAAAAAAAAAAACAGGGGAGAAACAGGCAGTGTAGCTGATGTATTGTGGCCTTGAGGTGGTTGTGCTCCATGCAGATTATCGAAAATAAACATATACATGTCTACTATACTGTACTGAAAAACAAAAACAAAAGAGAAGTCTATACTGAACACCAAAAATGTGAGAGTCTTGGTGGAGGGGGAAAGCCCAATTGCAGAGAAGAGTTGCCAGCGCGGTGTGGTAGGTTTGAGAAGCAAGTGGGCCCCTTTGGAGTGATCCCATCGGTTCTTTGCGATGCGTCATGGAGCTGAAGTATCGAACATGCATGCGTGTATTTGAACCCTTCCAATGTGTTTATGAAAACCATCACCAGGGTCCAGGGCCAGCCCTGCGGGGGAAGGGGGGCGGTATGGCACCCCAAGACCGCAGGAGCGCCCAGACCCCAAGACCAGGGAGCCGCAGAGGCTGCAGGACACCACGCAGGCCCAAGGACCCAGGGCGGCGAAGGCCGGCACCCCCAGAGACACACCCCAGACAGGCGGGGCAGGAGGGCCCGCCCACCCACCGCCCACCCACCGCCTGGCGCGGACCAATAAACACACATTAAACACACAATAAACACACATTAAACACACTAACACATTAAATACACAATAAACACACATTAAACACATTAAACACACAATAAACACACATTAAACAGACTTTAAACACATTAAACACACAATAAACACACATTAAACACATTAAACACACAATAAACACACATTAAACACACTGTAACACATTAAACACACAATAAACACACATTAAACACAATAAACACACATTAAACAAACACACATTAAACACACTAACACATTAAATACACAATAAACACATTAAACACATTAAACACACAATAAACACACATTAAACAGACTTTAAACACATTAAACACACACTAAACACACATTAAACACACTTTAAACACATTAAACACACAATAAACACATTAAACACACACTAAACACACATTAAATACTTTAAATACACATTAAACACACATTAAACACTTTAAATACACATTAAACATGGCTTAATAGAGACAATTTCAAACACAAGTACACAAATCAGCTTCACTATAACTCGCAGCATTCACAGACAAACACTTGTCTTTATCTGGACACATTTTCCCCACAAATACATCATGCTAACGTTATTAGCACAAGCCTAAGGCATTTTACATTGTATAAATTAGCCTAGTGACTAGCAGAGATTTCCTCTGCTCATATGAAGCCAGGATAAATCACACACAAGACTTAAAATGCTATTTTGCGGAGGCTTGTAATAAACTGAATATTAGCAAAATTAAGTAAAGACCAGCATGTGTAACCAGTCAGAAATATTCTCTGCAGTTAACAGTTGCACGCTGACGACACTATATTTTTGTATATGAAGCACATATGACCTCATAACTGACCATTGACCATCGGACATTTCCTGACATTTCAACGTATGAACATTTTATTAGGCCAGTATTTATGAGTTTACTTAACTGTCAGGAGTTAATATTAATATACAGAGAAATGTGCGGGTGAGCGCAGGTGAGAGGAAGAAAATCAAAAACTGAGAAAGGGAAACTCTTTGCAGTTTCAAACAGGTGATCAGGTGTTGATGTCGTCTTTGCACCCACTTTCACACACGAAATACACACACATAGACAAAATAAGGAAGCACAGCAGAGGGGGGTCAAACCACCAGAGGAAGACGCTGCTCTAGAAGCCTTTATTAACTCCACTGACAACTCCTGCTTATAACCACAGCTAGGTCATGTCACACATAGTAAGAAACAGACACACACACACACACACACACACACACACACACACTGAAGACAAGCGCTCTGCCACCAAATATTGGACAGCACCCAATACTGTTGGTGGCACCTGCATTGTTGTGAGATGTTCCCTCTTATTTGGCTGTAGCATCCCTCTCCAAAATAGCTGTGAGCACCCGTAAAACACACACATACACACACACACACACACACACACACACACACAGAATATATACACTGTCTGGTTTTGGTTGCAGAGTGTGTTCAGCAGGAGACAGTGTGTATTACCTGTTTTAGTTGTGGCCAAGCTCGGGGAGGGGGGGCAGGATTAAGCTGGCTGGCTGACGTTGTGCCAACACTAAAATCGACCACACACACACACACACACACACACACACACACACACACACAAACACACACAAACACACACACGTGTCCACCATTTAAGACGTTCCTTTTGTTCATGCCTGCCTCTGAATTCTTTATAATCCTGCAGCCCCAAATGAAAGTGTGTGTACATGCAGATGTGTGTCTGTGTGTGAGTGTGTTCTTCAGTGTGTGTGTGTGTGTGTGTGTGTGTGTGTGTGTGTGGGACGTCTCCTGAATTATAGTACGTGAATAAGTGAGAAACACACACCTTGTGAGATTAGTCTCTTCAGAAATTGGCTGATGTGTTCGTAGCTGTTCTGCGGATATGCTCAGTATCAGGAAGGCTAAAACACTGCGGGAGTGAGTGTGTGTGTGTGTGTGTGTTTTTGGAGGGAGGGTGTCCAGTTTCTAGTGAACAATGTGAAATTACATATTGTTGGTGGGTTAAGAGGGTTACCATTCGCTTAAAGTGGTGTTTTCTGAGCTGCCCGGTTTGCAGTGAAAATGTTTGCTACCCATGGAGAATTCGGCACACACACACACACACACACACACACACACACACACACTCCATATAGACTACATAGACAGCTCAGACTTCACAGTGGGGTTTTGGTGGTGGTGTAATTTGTTTTATTAAATACAATTACAGCAGCTTTGCTTCTCTAACCTGGTGACCAGAGGCTGCAGGCTGTGTGTGTGTGTGTGTGTGTGTGTGTATTGTTATAGAAGTCAATTTCCCAAAGGTTTTCCCACCCACCGGTGGACAAAATATTAGAAACATAATGCATTACAAAGCAGGATTTATTGCAGGGCTGTTACATTAGACTGCATTAATATCAGTGAGGTGTAGGGGAGAGCGGGGTCGGTTGGGACAGTGCCGTTTTAGCAAGCTATAAAGCAACTATGCCGCACCAATCACAGTGCCCATACTCAGCCGAACCGTCTTCACTTTCAGCCTCAAAGTGGAGACCTTCTGATTGTTTCTCACATTTGAATCCCAATTTTAAAGTTTACAGCGTGTTAGTAAATTATACAACAAACATCCCCGGGAAGCTCATTTTCAGGCCAGTTGTTGCTTGTGTTAGCTGTCTAATTTTTTTGTTGGCATGAGTCCAAAATGTGTCTGCTCTCCATGGGATAGCTAGGACAGTTACCCAGTGGTTCCCAACTGGTCCAGCCACGGTGTCCAGATTTCTCCTTAGTCATTAGTTCAAGATCTACACAGTTTAATACATTCAGCATCAGGTCTTTGAGCTAGTTTTCTGTCTCTGTCAAGTAGCGGTCTGTTAGTCGCTCACTCTTAAGCAGGAAACAGCACTTTAAAATAAAAGCTCTGTGCTGGAAATTCACTGTACCTCAAAATAAAGTGTTTTTTACAAACTTGACATGTTAGAAAGTCACTTGCAGTCCATTCAGAATGGTCGGACGACCCACTTTTGGAACATGACCCACCGCTTGGGAACCACTGGTTTATAATACCTTGTTACAACTTAACAGAAGCCAAAAACAAGACAAAGGGTTCTCAATTGAATAAGAGCAACTATAAAGTCTTTACGTGAACTGCCTGACCGTAACATTGGCTTACATTTCAACCTCTGAGCACATTTTGAATGTGCAGATGTTTTTTGTTTGTTGGTATTTTTTTGCATTTTTGTACAATGCAACAAACTTAATAGCTTACATATATCTATAAGCCGCATGTAGCCTGTGGTGACCACATCGAGCTGATAGGTGCCACTGAAAATACTTGGAAGACAGTCGAATCCATATCTCAGTAATTCATGAATATAAAATAATTTCTCTGAAAGAAATATGTGAACAAGTGACATTTAAATGTAAGGTGCTCAAATTTATTTTTTTCAATTTAAATGACATTTTTAGGCAAGAA
Source organism: Epinephelus lanceolatus (assembly GCF_041903045.1). Classification (NCBI taxonomy): domain Eukaryota; kingdom Metazoa; phylum Chordata; class Actinopteri; order Perciformes; family Serranidae; genus Epinephelus; species Epinephelus lanceolatus. Next base: position 6,137,485 of record NC_135756.1, read on the forward strand.
CAAGGTGTCCCAGCTGATTATACACTGTAAAATAACAGTATTTCTTTGCCTAATTTCTAAATTCTTTAATGAAAAATTCTGTAAATTTCTCTTTTTTTTTTTTGTTTGACAGACCTTGCTGCCAGTAATCTGACCATTTTTTACTTTGTTGAAGGTATTTTACGGAAATAATTCAGACAAAAATATGTAAAATAACAGTGTTTTTCTGTTAAACTTTAATTGCCACAAATAACTGGAGGTGTTTGTAATGATTTAAGAAAAAAACAAAAATGTCTGTAATTTTTTTTGTTTTTTGCACCCTATTTAAATTAGGATTTTTTAATCTTTATTTTTATTTGTTTTTTTTTTTAATTAATGTTTTACTTGAAAAAAATATATTAAAACAACAAACAAAACAGCTTTTCTCTATAAAACCTTTTCTGTAAATTAATTGTTTTTAAATTAGAATATTTTACATTTAATTTTCGTTTTTTTATTTGGCAGCCTTTTTTTTCCCAAGCTTTTTTTCTCTTTGTTTTTTTACTCCAGTGTACCCACTGTCCTAACTGTCCCAGAGAGGCTGAACTTTGGGAAAATGCACCTATTGTACATTTGAAAAAAACTGTGCCTGCCAAATTTGGTTTGGGCTCTTAAAACTTAATTGATCAGACCCCCGTATCTGTTCAGAGATCTAATTATTGTCATTTCTGTTCAAGTAGTCTGCGAGTATTGTCGATACAAAACTGTCCCAACCGACCCCGCTCTCCCCTACTTACTAAACTGGCCACCGAGTGTGTTTTCCTGTGTGTGTGTGTGTGTGTGTGTGTGTGTGTGTGTGCATGCTCCTGTGGTCTGTAAGGTGATCTGAGGGGCCACAGTTAAAAACACAAACGGAGATGAAAGCAAAGTGCCGAGTCAACACAACAGCTGCAGACGGCCGCATTGTTTGTGAAGAAAAGCCGACGCTGTTGAATTAAGGCAGAAAAAAAAAACAGCATGGCTTAATTACTGTCGCATAATACCAATTATTTTGCCTCCACACCCTTATCTTAATTACTTCAAAAGACCAACTTCAATTAGGACGTGAAAACTGCATCTAGAACTGGCAGTCCAATCCCCAGCTCCCCATGGAGGCAACGTCACTCAATTACACACACACACACACACACACACACACACTCAATTACTCTCACACACAAGCTGAATCTTACCAACAAATTTGCTGATAATTAATTGACATGCCAGGCATAATATTCAGCATAAATAAATGAGCATTGTTCTGAAAACGAAGATGAAAGCGTTGCAATTAATTCCCTGAATCAGTACAGAGTGAACCAGTAGCCGTCCAAATCATTTCATGTGTGTAAGATTCTAGTGAAATGTCAGCGATTTATCTAATCGGCGGGTTTGAATTGGAACGATGCGCCGTTAAATGTTTCCGAGGCAAAACCAGGTCGTTCCAGACATCTAAGTAAAGAAACAACTAATAATAGATCGACTTGAATTCTATCCACGCGGGCTCATATTCAGGCCTCTTCGTCTCTTCTCACTTAAACCCTTAAAAACTGTAGAATCTTAAGGTAATACTTCGAGTGGACAGTTATTCTGTAAACAATTATAATGGATTAAATCATTTAGACGAGGAATACTTAGACGAGTTTTGGCAAATGACTTGTTGGTTCAATGCTTCACAACTGTAGACCAGGGATGTCAGTTTAGAGGCCATTACTTTTAGGCCAGCGTGTCATTGAGCTCCAGGGCCACATTTTAAAGCACTATCCATTTGTGTTGTGTTCACATGGGGCACGAATATAACAATTGGCACGAGTGAATTACATGGAAAGTCAGCGTAAAGGTGCAATAAGACACAAATTCTCACCGGGCTGTACAACAGATACGATGGACATGACCAGAATGACACAAAATACATGAATTAACCGGCACGAGTGAAGAAAGAAGTGCAATTTCACGTCATACACTTATTCGCAAGAGTTGAAAAACGTGAAGTTACGCGACCAATTCGCTTCATGATAACCAATCAGCATTGAGATCCTCTGGGACGTATGACGCCGAAGACATCATTTGATCAATTTCACAAGCGTATAATGCGAGTTATTCACACTCATGAAGCCAGTCAATACAAAATATTCTCATGTTCCGACTCGTGCGAATAATGCAATGCGAAAATTTGCATCACAACATTAGAGGTGGAGAAATTTCAATGTTATGTGATGTAAATGTTTTGCCTTTTATTTTGATTTGCTGTTGGCTTTGTGTACAGACAACCGGTTAGCCGCGTTATCATGCCAAACATTGTTCCCACTGCCCATCCTCTTGTCTCCACTGGTTAGCTAGCCTTAGCCGCTCTGCACTGTGCATCACCCATGTCAGGTTGGAACTAGCTAGCGGTGCCGTTCATTTGGCGATGACAAATCTGAATTGAGGTTGGCTCAAATTAATTTTTAAGACGGTTCCGTTAAAGTTTGGCCATCCTGTATCGTCTGCCGGAGGGGAAAAGCTCGTACTCAGTGAAAATTGTCCGTATCCATATTGCCTAGCCCGACCATATTGATGTGTTACATAAACACAATATGGACAGTTGCTGAATAGGATATCGGTGTGCTGAAAAAAAACCCTTTAACCCCTTTTAACATATTATAATGCAACCAAAAACTTCTGTACTGATGAAAAGGATTAGCATGTAAACAATTAAAATCTGACATACTGTAGAGGAACTTGCATCTTGTCCTAGATCAAAGTCAAACTCTTCATCTTTTTTTCAAAAGTGGAAAACTATTTGTATGTCCTTGGTGTTGCCATCTATTATAAAGACGTACAATATACACGTTATTTGAGAGGCAACATGTGTGTCACTTCATGGCATTCCTTGTTGAGTTTTCACAAACCTGCTGACTAACCAGGCAATCTGCCAAAATGTTTCCTTTAAAGTCAAAACCTTTTGTGTTTGAGCCAACTGGTCACCAGACCATTCCTTTTTCATCTTTAATTCATCTCCAGGACGGGAAAGAATACCCCAACATGCCCTTAACACCTACAGTCCACACACCTGAGAAAGATTATGTAATTATTGTATCCTGAAGTCTGTAAAACCCATCAGCATGTCCATCTCTCAGCTTTCCTTTGACCAGTGAAAAACTGTTGACACAGTGTTGTCTCATCTTCTCAAAGACCCTTTCGTGTGCGCTAAGAGTGAGCTGAGAGGGGTAAAGTGCAGTGTGTGTGTTTGTGTGTATGTAGGGGTGATACTCAGGGTGTGTTTGTGAAGACATGAAAGGTAATGCGGACCATCGGGTCACATGTCTGGCTGCATGACGAAGGGCTGTTACCGTCCCAAACTTGGGGGGTTGGAGGAGGGCGGGTTGCATGTCGGAGAGACTCTTTTGGTGGGTGAGTGAGGCGGTAGGCGGGAGGTGGAGGGGTGTCCCTGACCCATGTCTAAGTGGCGCTGCAATGTTTACTGTGAGGAAGGAAGCTGTCAACTGTGTTTGCTCCCATCTCAGCAAGACGGAGGAACTCCTCACCCGCCCCCCCTGCGTGCAGAGACAGAGAGGGACCAATGTGCAGTACATTTCTGAAGACAGAAAATCAAAAACAAGAGCATTTCTTCGACTGACTCCATTTGGTCTGCAGTAGTGCATCTGTAGGAGCGTGTGTTGTGTCGGAGCGACGGGCCTCCCCTGCAAGGGCCCGGAGGTGATTGACAGGGCTTTCTACTTGAGGTATAGAGTTTCCCCCTGGTGTAAAGTCCCTGTGGCTCTCCTCCAAAGGGTGACTGCATTCCTGACCAGGTCATGAACTGACCACCTTTACCACCGTCACCCCCCACAACCACCACAAACCTCTCAAAATCCCCCCTACCTGAGCTGCAGAGCAACCCAAATTGAGGCAACCTTCAACTTAATGCTTTTAACCAACTGTGAGGAAACTCTGCATGACTCAGGTCAATACGCCGTAATTTGGTTGTCATGACTTAGTTTCAAGGTTGGAGCAAGTCTCTGTTTGCTTGGGCCAAAAGCATGTGTGGTTTCAGGACCTTTGCACCATGATTAAGTCAGGACCATCATCAGAGTCTTAAAATGTTTGGTTTTAAATCAGAGCCACTCTTTAATGGTGTCCAGTGCCGTAAAACTTACTGTTTCTAAGCGGGTTTTAAATATGTAATGTGTTCATACTGACAAAGTGACAATACTTTCTAAGCTTGCTTGGTTTTGATTCAGCTTATGGCAGCTCAGTCACCAGAAGACAATGTTGTCATTGCAAACCATGGATACGTTATATATTTTCTACATGTCATACATATCATATTAATGTTTCCAAAGTGACATACTGCTGATTACATGTATGTGAGCTGAGTTTCATCGGGAGGTGGAGGAGATGGTGTATAGAGGTAAACCTTAGCAGCTAACCGCAACCACTGTTTGAGGCCAACAAACAACAAAACTGGTTGTTTTTTAGTGAGACATTGCTGCATTTCCAGCTGCAAATGTGTGACGAAAATTTGGACATGGGTTGCATTTCCACTGTGACTGTGCAGCTAAAACTTGGTGCTTGGAGCTACACATCAGCAGCATTTCAAGCGGCGAATGTGTGACTAAAACCTGGGTGCTCTTATTGAGATATTGATAGCATTTCTAGCTATGATTGTACCATCAAAACTGGATGTATTTTAGAAAGACATTGGCATTTTTAACTTAATGATTTTAGCTAGATATCGGTTGCATTTCCAGTGTGATTGTGCAACAAAACCTGGGTGTTATTTAGCTAGACATAGCTGCATTTCCGGTGGTGATTGCGCAACTTAACTTAGTGAGTTTAGCTAGATATCGGTTGCATTTCCAGTGTGATTGTGCAACGTAACTTATTGATTTTAGCTAGATATCGGTTGCATTTCTGGTGTGATTGTGCAACTAAACTTGGATGCTATTTAGCTAGACATAGCTGCATTTCCAGTGGTGATTGCGCAACTTAACTTAGTGATTTTAGCTAGATATCGGTTGCATTTCCAGTGGTGATCGCGCAACTTAACTTAGTGGTTTTAGCTAGACATCGGTTGCATTTCCAGTGTGATTGTGCAACAAAAACTGGGTGTTATTTAGCTAGACATAGCTGCATTTCCAGTGTGATTGTGCAACAAAAACTGGGTGTTATTTAGCCAGACATAGCTGCATTTCCAGTGGTGATTGCGCAACTTAACTTATTGATTTTAGCTAGATATCGGTTGCATTTCCAGTGTGATTGTGCAACAAAAACTGGGTGTTATTTAGCCAGACATAGCTGCATTTCCAGTGGTGATTGCGCAACTTAACTTATTGATTTTAGCTAGATATCGGTTGCATTTCCAGTGTGATTGTGCAACAAAAACTGGGTGTTATTTAGCTAGACATAGCTGCATTTCCAGTGTGATTGTGCAACAAAAACTGGGTGTTATTTAGCTAGACATAGCTGCATTTCCAGTGGTGATTGTGCAACGTAACTTATTGATTTTAGCTATTTACCGGTTGCATTTCCAGTGTGAGTGTGCAACTAAACCTGGGTGTTATTTAGTGAGACATTACTGCATTTCCAGCGGTGAGTGAGCAACTAAAACTTGGTGTTTTTTAACCAGATATCGGTGCTATTCCCAGTGGCACTTGTGCAACTAAAACTGGTGTTTTTTAGCGTGACATCTGTTGCATTTCTAGCAGTGATTGTGCCACTAAAACTTGGTGAGATTTAGCGAGACATCAGCAGCATTTCCAGCAGCGAACGTGTGACTAAAACCTGGGATATTGATAGCATTTCTAGCTGCAATTGTACCATCAAAACTGGATGTGTCTTAGGAAGACATTGGTATTTTTAGCTGCAATTGTGCCACCAAAATTGTGTTTTAAGCCAATGTAATCTTTACCTCACTAGATGTTTTTTGTGCCCAAACCTAACTACACTTTTACTACAGTGTTTTTGAAATGTAAAGAAATGTAAAGTTTCAATACATCTGCTCCATCATAACATACAAATATTACTTTGCAAAAATGTGCAATGCCAACACATTCTGGGATCTGGTGCAACAGACAAATTGGAAGTACTTCTAACAGCCTGGTCAAAGAAATCATAAAATGAAAAAATTATATGTTTGACTTTTCAGAAGAACAGTTAACATGCTCTTTGTTAGATATAATTGGCAGTAGCATTCCAGTTTGACAGTCTGACATCCACTGGCACAAGTTTTCTATCAGTAATGTTTCTAGTACTGTATCTATCATCACAGTGTGATCTGGTTAACCAATCAAATTATAGAGAAGCCTGGCCACAGCCAATGAGAGCTGAGTGAAGGAGAAGAGGGGAAAATACAGGCAATGAGAAAAGAGAAATGAAACCTTTTCAAGTTTGTTGTGGTTCAGTCTAAAAGTGGCATGAAAGTTTGTTATCATCAGGCAGGCAGGATGCTTCGTGTCAGAACTTCATTAGTATGTAACCACCAATTGAATAGAAATTACAGCATATATTCACATATATTATGAATGTGAGATAAAGATGATAAATCAGCATTTTCCAGTGATTCATAGCTGATTTAACTCTGGTTCTACGGTAACATTAACAGTGTCAACAAAAAAGCATTAGAAATTGCAGTCCAGTCACCAGTATAAAATGTTGCCATTGTATGTTTCTGCATTACATTTGTACATTTTATACATATGAAGTAGTTTTGATTACATGTATACGAGCTGAGTTTCTCATTATGGGGAGAAGGGGATAGTAGATGGCATGACACTGAGGTGAAAGCTGCAGATCACAACAGCAGCTGCAACAACAGATGCAACAGATGTTTTTTTAATGACAGCTCAAGCAACAAATGTCTCACTCACAACTTGACACATATCGCAGCTTGGTTAGTGGACTTTCACATCTACATATCGTGCGCAAGGTATCCTTTGTGCATTCATTTTTGATGAGGGTAAGGTTTGGGCAACAAAAGAACGTGGTTAGGTTTAGGAAAAAAAAACATGGTTACATTCATACAGGAAGGGAAACCTGGCTTCCTGGGTGAAAGCCTGGTGTTGTTGGATCCATCCACCAACCCTCACACCTGCCCCATAGGGACTTTCCAGGTCCTTTAATTATGTGTTCTCGGAAAACACTTTAAACTGATGCCATTTGGTGGCATTATTAACTGACGTTGCCCGACAGTGTAACATACCACCATGAAAATATGCCGTGTTTTGTCGGGGTCTGACGTGGAAATCAATGACCAACCAGCGGTGTTTGACGACTTCAGAATGAAGTCCAGCCATGTCCAACCAAAGCAGGTATTTTAAGCAAAAACATTATGTTTTCCTGACCCTAACCACGTGGTTTTTGGGCCTAAACTTAACCATATGGTAACCCGATTATTAACATAAATCTAACATCAGTTTAAACACAAAAATATTTTAAGTCAACCTGGTGTTGCTCTGAAGTCATAGAAAAGCAATGCTTGGTCAGTGACTCTGGTGTCAGACACCAACAATGAAAGCTGTCCTCTCACGTTGGCATGATACACGGCCGGTCACTGCCATTGTTAAACATCGGGGAAACCGCGGTGGGCCAACAACAGAAGTTAAGGAGGCGGAAGTCTGAGTAGGGCAGGCAGGAGGAGTCGTGAATGGGTTCAACAACCACTGACTCTTACCTGGGAGGCTGGTGTTCACTTCCCAAAAGAGTGTAAAGCCAAATCAAGTTCTTTTTTCTAAACCCAACCACGTGTATGTGTTGGCTAAATGTAACCACGTGCGTTTGAAGGGGAAAAAATGTCAATTTGCGGTGTTGTACCAACAGTGCCTTTATTTTGAAAGAAACTGTATGCAAACTGTACATTTCCTGTGAAAACAGAAGTGTATTTTGAAATCAGACAATGCATGTAACAGGCTGAAGTTGACACGGTGTCCCAGAACATCAACAACCAACACACCCAGGGTACCTTTCACATTCTATGTCGATGTGGAACGTTCACGACCAAGCATCATTTTGTGACGAGGTCGGAGTGAGAACGTGTTGGTAAAGTTTCAACGTATCAGCTACATAATAATGTACAAATATAACATAACCGTGGTTTGCAGAAAGGTACAGCAATGGCGACATTTATTCTGGCAGTTGGGTTGACAATTGACCTATGGCTAAGTCCCGCCCTCAAACGCGATGAGCCAGTCACAATGCGTATAGCCATTCCACTCTGACATTCTCTGCCTGGACGTTCATTGAAATGCATTACAGAAAGTCAGGTTTTGTTCGGTTTTATGAGCTTTTTCGGAGATTTGAAGTTTAAAAATGGTCAAACGGTGTGCATGGGGTACATGCAACTCTGACACAAGGTATCCTGAGAGGCTGGGTGATCAGGTGTATTTTTTACACTTTAAACCACATCTCAACCGAGAAAAGTGTCTCCTTTGGATAAAGTTGTGTGGTAACGTTAGACCACAACATCAACTCAACGTGAATAAGATTAACAATGATGTCTACATCTGTTCTAAGGTAAGTCAACATTGTGTTTGAGGCAACATATTGTCACTTTGCTGGAAAGAAATATAAAGTTATCTTTAACATCTCTAGCTAACGTTCGCTAAAGTTAGCCTAACGTTAGCTCCTAGCTGCGTTGTTCATCATGTCACCTTGTTTGCTGGGAGTTCATTAGCCTATTTTGTTCTAGTTTTGTACTTTGGTGATCGTACATCATTGTTAGCTGTTGTCCAAAGGGCTCTAGTTAAGCTAACGTTAACTTCTGGAGCTTAGCTTCATTAACTTATCTGTAATGGCAGAGATAACAAAGGTTGGCAAACGTTATGCTGAATGATTCAGTGTAAATACTGTAGCACCAAACTAACGGAGAGACACTCTTGGTAAAGATGGTAAAAAGGCCGTTACCCTTTTCTCATATTCTGAGCCAAAAACCTTAACTTCAGTGGCACTTTAACTTGTTGTCTTTGATGGTGACGGCAACCAGATGCGGTTCACAAGCGTACACTGTGACCTGTAAATTTTGGCTTGTAATTTAAGCTTTTCATCGACCTTCTCAACAATAAAATGATGAATATATCCCTCCAATGCGTAGTTTAGGCCCTTTTGGTTACTTCTCAATGACATCTGATCGTTATGTCCCCAAAAATCATCAATTGCCTCCTGTGAAATGCCGTGTACTGTGACACCTGCCATAGCGCCGGTCACTGAATGTTGATAGTTTGTCCAAGTGAGTGGAGGGGGGCGTGGCTTAGCCATAGGTCAATTGGTGCAGCAGAGGCCGAGATATCCTGACTTTTAAACCCTTGTATGGGTGATGCTCCAAAAATACTGTATCCTTAATGTAAAATGGTCATCAAACATATTCTCCAAATCCAGCTTGTTCAGTTGTGTAAGTTGTTGTTATATGCAGACCTTATATGGCCTATTCAGAAGCAGCATTTGCATATCTGCCCATATATTAGAACCACTTACAACTATAACATGGCAGTCCCTATAGACGCATTGTCTCTGTTTCTGTAGCTATTGTTGTGCCTGGTGGGGTGGTTACATGGATTAATGCTTCGTTGTTGTTTATTCAGTCTTTTTTTTTTTTTTTTTTTTTTTTTTTTTACCCTGGCAACGTTTCTGAGCCTATAACTGCTTCATTTTTTTTCCCTACCCCTGCCACACACACACATACACACACATGTAGATACACCCCAGCCCAGCCCCAGCACCCTTCAGGCCTACCTCTGGGGCCCGAGTGTGATGAGCTGCGCCCATCCCTGCTGCCTGTACTCTCAATCTCTATCTCGACCCCAGCAGAAAGCCAGGGAAATTACGCGCCTTTTCCTGGAATGTGATTAGATTCCTGATGTTGGCAGCCACACATCTCTGTTTTTTAATTGGGTTCCGAGGCGCGACGAGATTAGCCTCGTGACATCATTGATGGTCTGTTTGTGTGTGTGTGGGGAGGTTGGTGGTGTCTGCTGATAAGAGATGGTAAGGGGGTGTCAGGGGGTTTTGCGGGTGAATCCCCCACTCCCCAATGGATGATGCTTACTAATAGGGTCTATGAGTGTTTTTTCCCTCTGTACATATATGTCTGCATGAGCACATACATATGCACATATGCATGGAGAGGCATTTATTTATTTTTGTTTGTTTGCAAGATGTTAAAGTGCATTATGTGCGAAACATTTATGCAGCATTAGTCACACGTCTCTTTAGTGTCAATCTGATAATTGCTGTTTCCATAGAAACAATAGAACTGACGTGTCATCGCTCTCTGCTATCAGAAATCATGTTCAGATACAATACTCAATAAAATAAATTCTTGCCAAAGCCATTATAGACCTTACTTTACATCTCTACAATCTGTAGCTGTGTAATGTTGTTATATTATACACAGAAATTTTGTTTTGTCTCATAAAATCAGGCCTATCATCTTGTTCTTCAGTAAAATCGCTGCACATATCTCATCTATTTAGGTTTATTGTAGCTCATTACTTTTGTCAAATAACTCTAAAGACATTCTGACTTAAGCCAGGTGATTTTCCTGATCTTTGAGCCAATCAAAAGCTAGTTACAGTGTTTGGGAAGGGTTATCTGAAAGGTTTGAATCATGTCATTCACAACTAGGGCTGGACCTAATAGCGCTCTTGAGTTATTGGAAGTGTAGTGTTTCCCGCAAAATTAGATTCTGTTTGTGGTGGTAGCGGACTGAAACGGCTGGTGGTGGGGGACGCAAACCTTTAGTTAGCTTTAGTTAGCTTTGGTTTCCCACTGTAGCAACTAAAACTCAGCCAGTGCAAACCCACGCTGGATCAGCAAACTTTCTGTTGCTGCTGTTGCACAGATTGGACCTTGTGCCGACCTCGCCGCTGGGGTTTGGCTGAATTGGAGTTGCTATAGAAGGTAACTCAAGCAAACCGGAGGTCCGTCTCCGGAGCTGCAGCTGACTCTCTTCGTGGCGAAATAGTATAATACTCATAATATTAGTGTAGCCTAATCCATATACCCAACTTTGCAGCAATACTGGATTAAAACAGAATGCATATAGGGATAGGGCTAATCTTAAAATAACCCTAACCCTGGAAAAAATACACATATATAACCTCTGTCAATCCAGCATTTTCATGCCTCTGTGCTGGCAATAGCTGTGGCCAGAGGCGTTATGCTATTGGGTTGTTTGTCTATCTGTATGTATGTCTCATTCTTGTGAACAAAGTATCTCAAAAATGCCTTGAGGGAATTTCTTCAAATTTGGCACAAACGTCCACTTTGACTTAACGAAAAACTGATTAGATTTTGGTGGTCAAAGGTCACTGTGACCTTGCTTCAGTGTCATTCTCGTGAATGTGATATCCCAAGAACGTCTTGAGGGAATTTCCTCAAATTTGCCACAAATGTCCACTTAGACTCAACGATAACCAATTGGAATTTATTGGTAAAAGGTCAAGGTCACTGTGACCTCACAAAACATGTTTTTGGCTATAACTTAAGAATTTCTATGTTTATTATGACAAAATTTCACACAAATGTTGAATAGAATAAAATGATGAAGAGATGACATTTTATATCCAAAGGTCAAAAGGCCAACTTGACCGTGACATCATAATGTTCTGCAAATAAGTTTTCTTGACATGATTTGAAACCATATCTCAGGAACATTAGGGGAGACATTTGGTCAGATACTGAATAGGTGACACTAATCTTGGGCGTCCATTTTGAAACTGATTGTATAGATCTTCTGTGTTGCCAGGTTGAAGGTGTGTGAAGCATTCATGTTTTAGCATATGCAACTTCTTACCAGCAACATTTGAGGCATTGTCATGGCTTTATATGAGTCTGGACAGACATGGATGGAAATTGTAACCGCAGCTTGACTCGTTTGCAGAGGCATACAACTGCCACGGCACGCAGTAATTCCAGTTTATTTTTATTTAACAGGAATATAAGATTTGGAATCAAAGCCAAGTGCCCACGAACCTCTCTGAAAACACACAAAAAAATGGAATTTCTAAATCAATGAATCATAGCCAAAACCACAAAATTAAGACCCAAATTATAACAAATTTTTCTTTATTATTGTCTAAATAGGACACCACAGTGCAAAACAGGATCTGTCAAATCACTTGAGCTTAAGTGTCATGCCAATAACATTATTTCCTGTGTCTCCATTGAAACATATCAACAACAAACATCACATTAAGACTCATGTCGTAGTTTTACTTATATATATTTGATTTAAAAAGTAACAGCATGAATATGTAACACAGGTGCTGCAACCACCTGGACGAAACTGAACTGACTGAAACTTTCACACAGTACTGAAGGTCATGGACAGTGTGAATGGAGGTGGGGGTGGAAGGGAGGTTGTGGGTGTAAAGGTCTCCCACTCCTCGCCTCCTCAACCCCCCCATTAGCTTGCATCCCCTCCTCCTCGGGCCAGAGAACAATCAGCCTGGCGTCTGATACTTCCTGCCCGGCAATAATTACCCCACCTAATTAAAACTTAATTGCTGGCCTCTCCGACCGCCATCTTAAATGAGCAATGGGAGCCGGGGCGGGGGCGTAAGCCTGCTGGGATGTTTGTGTGGACGGCAAATTGGTTTATCCCTATCAGATTCCTCAGTCCCTGGCCCTGCGCACGCTACTGCACCGCTCGACTGCCCAGAAACAGAAAGAAAGGGAGAAGGCTTAATGTGATGGAGGCCAGACAAGGCCTAATGAGATATACTTTTTTTTTTCTTGCTTCTTTTAAACCACACTTTCATTCACAGTTTCGATTAGTTGGCTTAGAGGAGCGGGCCGAGGTCTGTCTGGGCAGGTTTTGTGGAGAGAGTGATGAAAAGTTTGCCTTATGAGAAGAGAAATAAAAGGTTTGGAGAAGGGGGGGGGGGGGGGGCAGAAAGAGGGAGAAAGAGACAGAGATAAGGAAGTTAGGATTCATGGCCCCTCAAAATCATCAGGGGTAAATGAAAGAGGAAATGCTGCGTTAATCGCTATGGATTCTCATAATTGTTACGATTAAATTTCATAATTGACTAATGGCCAGCTGCGGCTTACATTACACGCAGGATAAATACATCACATTAAACATGCAAGCTGAGAGGAGATGAGTCGAGATGGATGGATAGATAGGACAGGATGGATGGATAGATGGATAGATGGACAGCAGGCTTTGCAGGCCTGCGAGCGGTGGACGACTCGCGGATGAGAAAGCTGGAGGGAGCTTGGCAGGACATGAGTGAGCGCAACAAAGGTAAAAGGTGTGAGAGTGATGAGAAAAAATTGGTGTGGAGATAGAGGAAGCGATGAAAAGGTGGGGAGAGAAAAAGATGGAGATGGCGGAGGGAGAGGGAAAGCTAGATTCATGGCCTCCGGGTGGTATTAGGCTGGGTGCCAGGGTGTGTGTGTTTTTCCATGTGTGTGCTCTCCGCCACACTCCCTTCTTCTTCCTATGAACTCCCATTTCCCTAAACCCCATCTCTCGCTCTCGCCATCCTTCACTCTTGAACTCTCTCTCCGCTTTTGCCTCCATTTCTTCATCTCCATCCCAGGGAAAAAGGCAGTTGTGATGAGCAGATAGCAGGGGGGCCCGACGGAAAGGAGGGGAGGCGGCGGCGGGGGGGAGGTGGAGGTGTGGAGGTATGGAGGGAGAGCGAAAGTTGGAGGGTGATTAGAGAGAGATGACAGGTGACATCCATAAAGGGATTACGGAGCGGGCCTCAAAGACAGGGCCCTAATCCTGGCTTTGTACAGGCACAGATAAACAGCTCCACTGATGGCTTGCTCTCTTAAAAAGTGAACATGAGCTACACAAATAACTTCCTAATTCCCCCTTTGTAGAAGTGAGTGCACGCTACAACACAAATAAGTTCCCTAATTCTTCCTTTGTACAAGTGAGCCCAAGAAGCACAAAATAACTTGCTCTCGAGGTGTTTGTGAACAGGATGCTCTATAAGAGGCGAGAGTGACTGTGGGTGTTTGTGTGCACGGGCAGGGCGGGGAGGGGGTGCACAGGGTGTAGATATGTGTCTTGGAAATGCTCGATTGTACTCGGTCGCGTGTCGTCGTTGTGACTTTTGAACACACTTGTAATGAACAGAAATATGGTGGAAATATTCTTATTTCCTCGCCTTTGAAAACACACACACTCAGGAACACACACAGTTGTCGGTTTGTGGTCTAATTAAGCGTTACCTTAAAGACAGGGAGGGAGTCAAACATATACACACTCACACCACACACACACCTGTGCTGCTCAGACAGGAAAGACCACCAACTGAAAGTCTGGTTTCCCATGTAGGAGTGTGTTAAAGTGTGTGTGTGTGAGTGTGCGTGTGTGTGTGTGTGTGTGTGTGTGTGTGTGCTTGCACATAGGGGACTGTCAATATTTGTGTAGAGACCCTATTTTACCAACAATCCCAAGAGTCTGCTCAGTTACACTCCAGTATAATAGTGCTGTGTATTCTGGTGGCTATTGCGTCTAGTTTTTCACATATTTTTAACTTAAATAATCAAGTCAGTATTTCACATTTTTGCCATCTTAGCATTGATAAATTAATAATCTAGGTTGATTACCATGCACAAAGTGGAAGCTGAACCCTTGGTGTTAAAATACTGTGTTCCTCAAAATCAAAACCACATTTCCCATGAAGCTTCCTGTCACAAACAGTACTCTGAGGTGAGATGGGTTTTTTTGTGACATTGTAATCCGGTTCCTGTTAAAGATAACATATGTAACTTTTCTAGAAGCAATGTTATTTATTTCGTTGAGTTGTCAGCCAACATTATTCCAAACGTTTTCAACAAAACCCAGAGAAATCTGTCGTTGTAGTCAAGGGTACTGTCCGAATGTTTTTGTTGTGGCGTTATATCCCCCTCATACATGCGTCTGGGCAACCTGGTCTCACTCCAAAATCGTCAAAATCCGGCGGTTGGGCAGTGACTCATGGCATCAAACACTGACAAAAAAGCCATCCTGTAATGTCAGCATGATACGCAGCCTGTCACCGTTATAGTTTAATGGTGCTCGGGGGCGTCAGGGCGAAACACAGTGGGACATGAACGAATGTTAAAGCGATGAAAATCCGAGTGGGGCGTGCAGGAAAGGTGGTGGATGAGTTGGGAACTTTTTCCCAAACCCAACCACGTGTTTTGTTGTTGAAGGCAAAAAAAGGTAAATTTGCGTGGTTGTACAGACGTAGTGCTTTTATTTTGAAAGAAACTGTATAAATTTCCTGTGAAAACAGAAGTGTATTTTGAGAGAAGACAATGCATGTAACAGGCAGAACTTGACACGGTGTCCCAGAACATCAACAACCAACACACCCAGGGTACCTTGGGCGTCGTATGTGGACGTGGAAAGTCCATGATCAAACGTTGATATGTGACGAGGTCAGCGTGAGAATGAGTTGGTCAGGGTTGCAGTTGTTTGCCAGAACTTGTCATGAAGTGACTTTATATCCAGTTTAGAGCCACATTTTTATGATGCATTCTTTAGATATTGATAGTTTTTAACTACATATTTTAACCAGATGAACGATTTTAGTCATTGGATGTCTGGATCTTCAGTTATCAGAAAAACAAGCTGCGCAACTGTTAGTAGCAACTTAGCTCCAGCCCCTGCTGTGCCAAACAGTGTCAGAGAAACACTGATTTTTAACATGAAACTGCTTTGTTCTGAGTTTTTACCAATTTTAATCACCTGGTCCAGTTGTTTTGGAGAGGAGGGGAACTCTGCAGATAATTCGGCTACCGGCAAAAACCTCCTGAACATCTAGATCTTAAAATATCATAAAAAAAAATGGTGAGCACACTGTAGCAGGAGTTGAGCTAGCAGCTGATCGGAGCATCGGAGAAACAGTGATTTTTAACATGTAACTGCTTTATTCTGTATTTACACCAATTTTAATCACCAATTTTTTCTGTTTTTCTGAGTAGTTTATTTTTCTGTTTTTTGGTGTAATTTTTTCTGTTTTTTGGAATAATTTTTTTCCCTGTTTTCCATGGTAATATTTTCTGTTTTTCGTGGGTTTTTTTTTTTTTCCCTGAACGAGAAGATGAGATACTTGAAAATCTCGCGATAAGCTCCCACCTGGCACCTGCAAGTGACCCCTGCATCCATGGTGACTCCTGCTCATGGATGTATTTTGCATCCGTGCTCCTGCTCCTAGACAGTTTCAACTATGGGATCAATAAGGGTAAGGCACGCAGTTACACACAGGGTATGATAATCTAGCTATGTTTTCGACTGCATTCTTGCATGCAAAAACAGAAAAAAATGACCACGAAAAACAGAAAATATTACTCAGAAAAACAAGGCTTTTTTTATTTGTCAAGTGAATGCAGTACGCTTCCGTAGAAAGGGCCTGTTAAGAGTGGGCCGATTGCTCGGCCTCAGGTATTGAACTTTACACTCAACACTGCGCCTTCTTTTGTCCTGAGCAATGCACCTGCCATGACATAGTTGCATCCCATATCAAGGCAAGAGTACAGGTGTCATTTGCCAACAGCTAGCTATTTGGGACCAGGCTACTTCCAGCAACAAAAGTGTGCATACTTAAAGTTGTGCTGCTGATACTTGAAATGTTTGAGTTTTAGGTTATTTTTTTCCGTTAGATTTATTTTTGCACAATTTTAAAAGAGACAAAATGGCAATAAAATGATACAGTCCTTGGAAAGGCGAAAAACCAAATGGGTATTGCCACAATTTAACATCAATCTAACATTGCATGCTAAATGTTACTATGGTAACATGCTAACTATACCCATGATTAACTGCTAACTTTAGCATCGTAGTAGTGTGTTTGGTTACAAATATGTATAAAGAATATAGATCCAAGAGGACATCGACCACCACCTCCAGCATGGAGACCTGGACAGACGACACAAATAGAGGCCAAGCTCAAACTCACCATTCACACAGACAGGAGAAAGGAAATTAACACACACACACACAGAGGGAGGGACAGACGAGGACAACATGCACATGAGGGAGAGTAGCAGAGAGACTGAATCTCCTGGAGGACGTAGGTCCAGATCCAAAACATCTGGAATGAGGCACCAACAGCCAGGAGAGAGAGCGTGAGGGAGGTCCCAGGACGGCGGATGGTCCAGCTCAGAGAAGCCTGAGTGAAAGAGAGGACAAGGAGGAGGAAACAGGGACACAGAGAGAGAGAGAGGCACACAGACAGGACACAAACAAACAGAGGGTTAGAGAGATGCAGTAGCTTTCAGAAAGTTTACAGTGTTCTCATCGGCAGGACAAACATGGACTATAAGTACCGGGCTTAATAGATTCATTGAGACTAACTGATGTAAACACCTGTCTATATTCTAAGATAAAACAGCAGCACCTATTACAAACTCAAAAATAGCATCACTACAATAACAAGTCAGCCAGCCAGTGGTTCAGTGAAGTAAGTCTACTGTACGAGTGGGGGACCACAGACAATTAATCAATGTCGACTGATCTTTTTGACGAATTCAAATGTCCTAGCGAGGCTTTCTTTTGTGATCTCTGACTGATTCATCCTTACATATTGGGTCAATCTGCAGTGCTTGTGACATCTAAGGTAATGTTAGCAGAGACCATACCAACTAGGTACTAGATAGGAGGTGTTGATACAAACCACTGTCATTTACAGCCTTTTTCCACCAAAATAAGTGGGTTTTTTTTAATGTAAGAATACAGCTCTTCAGTAGACGAGTATGCCTTTCTGTTCAACATCACAGATGTGCTTGAAAACAGGGTTAATAAGGAGTAGAAAACCGCATGGAAGCCAGTGAAAATGTTACAGTTGTTACTTCATCTTTATATGTGTTAAATGGGATTCATACTTGTGCATCAGCTCTATGCCTACGCCGTAGCCTACACACATGGCCTAAGCTGTTGGTAGCATTTATACTTGTACGGTGGTGTGTCTGTGTCACTCTGCAGTTACACCTCCAAAGCACCATCAGTGGCAGGGTTTCTATGAAGTGGTGTAAAGTTTAGTTGATTCAAAACACACATTAAACACACATTAAACATGGCTTAATACAGACAATTTCAAACACAAGCACACAAATCAGCTTCACTATAACTCGCAGCATTCACAGACAAACACTTGTCTTTATCGGGACACATTTTCCCCACAAATACAACATGCTAACGTTATTAGCACAAGTCTATGGCATTTTACATTGTATCAATTAGCCTAGCAGCTAGTGGACTTTTCTTCTACTCATATAAAACCAGGGACAACAGCAACATTTAACAAAGGTAACGTTACAAAATTCAGCTCCATTACAACTCACAAGGTTCACTGACACAACAACTGTCTTATACTAAATACATTTTCCAAACAAATACAACATGCTAACGTTATTAGCACAAGCCTATAGCATTTTGCACTGCATAAATTAGCCTAGCAGCTAGCAGACTTTTCCTCTTCTCATATGAAGCCAGGGACAACAGCAACATTTAACAAAGGTAACATCACAAAATTCGGCTCCATTACAACTCACAAGGTTCACTGACAAAACAACCGTCTGATACTAAACACATTTTCCAAACAAATATAACATGCTAACGTTATTAGCACAAGCCTATGGCACTTTACATTGTATAAATTAGCCTAACTTCATATGAAGCCAGGATAAACCACACACAAGACTTAAAATTCTATTTTTTTGGAGGCTTTGTTGTCTTTACAATTCATTGTTTTCAGGTAAAACAATATTTTAGTAGTTATAGGGGATTTACTGGTGCAGCAACAAGTCTGGGAAGAAGCCACGGAGTATAAAGCTTCAAACGTCTATTAACATGTTGTTTAAATGCTCTGAGCAATAACACATATACTTGGTAGCGCTCATGTTTCCATATTGCGACTTAAAGCTCCTGAACACAACAAAGTCAGAAGAACAACTTCCCAACTCCGGAAGTGGGATCATCCGAGAAGCATGTGAGTGCACCAAGTAACAGATATATAAAGAAGTAACTAGAGTAATGTTTTCACTGGCCTTCATGCTGCTGTCTACTGTCTGGCATGATCGTGACGTCAGATGTGACTCACCACAAAAAATGGCAATGGGAAAAGGAGTCTGTTCCCAGTTTTTAACATCTTTTCCCGTATTCAAAAACCAACATATACGTGGTAATTTTGGCGGGGAAAGGGTGTAAGCTAGTTAGCTGCTAGGTTTGGAACTAAGCAACAAGGCAGCAGGGCAGAGGAGGTTTAAAAAGAAAACTGAGTGACATGAGGCGGTTGTCAATCTCACAAAAAAACAAAACAATATTTTCACAGGAAGCAGCAAATATTTTTCTCTCCATTGTTCATCCATTAATATTTCTTTCGGTGCGCAGTGAGCATTTAAGTCTCATGGGGTCGACAGCATTGTGTCAGACTCGGCCTTATTTAGGGACCATGAGCAGTCCAGTACAACCATGGTTTATATATAGACACTGACAGTTTCTTCTTCTCAAGAACTTTGACAGCGGTTGCTGAAAGTGATGAGTGTGTGTTACTCATTCACAATCCCCACCCATATTTCTCCAGCCCGTCAAAGATTCTAACAACCTCACAGGGTCGCACCAATTTCAGTTAACAGATAGCGTTTTGATTACGAAGCCACCTATTAGACTGGCTGTGATCGCTGCGTTGCTCCCTCTGGCCTTCTCTTTCTTCCTTTAAATATGCACGGTCAAATCTCTATCTGCTATTTCACACTTTCCCTTTCATCACCCTCCATTACCTGGTAATGAATAGATCCTTGCTCTTTCTTCTTACGCCTCTCTGTTAACTTCATGCAAATTCGGCTGTAGTCTCTCTGCCACCGACACATCGGCAGTGACTTTGTGAGGTATAAAAGTAAAGGAGAGCAGAAGGGGAGGTCTAGCTAATGACTTCATTTTCTCTTTCATGGCGCTTTGAGTGTGTCTGCAGCGGGATTCCTCCCCTAAAGCACTGAGTTGGTGACACAGATACTATAATATGAAACGCACAGGCTAAAATAAGCATGACTAGATGTGTGGGATTGATGCAGAAACAGGTCAAGCATTGATTGTATGGCTATTTTGAGGATTTTCAAACGCATTGATACTGAAGTTGAGTGTGGGTGTGACCAGGGAATGGGAGAAAAATAAGCAAACAGCGGCTACAAACACACGCAGACACATAAACACACATCCCTGTCACACTCCCCTGTTACACACTCGTACACACACACACACACCTCAGCCCCCTCTAATAATCCGCTAATCCTGTTTATCATCAGCCAGCTCTTCTTAGTGCGAGCGATACATGAGAGAAATCACACTCACAAACACACTCCAATGTGCAGAGCCGAGATACAGTATAAATACACACATCTCTATTTCTTGATTTCTTCCTCAATCTTCACTCCGTTTTGCTATTTTCCTCTACGCTCTGTTATGCATCAGCTATGCAGTTACACATCACAATCCCACATCAATGCCCAGCCTCTCAGAAATAGGAGTGTTTGCTTCTTGCTTCTGTGTCTGAAGAGTTTTACTAAGCTGTGGAGAGCTCACTTCTTCACCCCCCTCCCCCCCGTCGCTGCTTTTTAACTCCACATGCACACACAAAAATTGAGATACTTCCTTGTGGGACATTGCAAGTAAATTTGGCCTTAAACTGCAGCTGAACTTTTTCTTCCTTCCTAAAGAAAAAGCACATTTTCTACGATATCCCCGTCTGAAAATAGGAATATAAGGTATAATCACAGATGATCCTGCCTTCGCTACCTAAGAAGGCAATAAATCTATATTTTTCATATTTCTCTTTTGGGATGCTGATTCTAGTACGGGCTAAGTAAGTTGTAAATATAGCCATAATCGCCGTCTCTCATTTCATAAGGTAATCTTTGACGCTTAAGGGGTCATTGGAGGAATTGCTGTTTGGTTGTTGAGAAGCACAGAGCAGGTTTACTCAAGCCTGGCATTGTGTAAATCTTGCACGGCATATCTTTGAAGGAAAAGGGAAAGTGAGGAGGACAAGGATAGAGGAGGGAAACGCCTCCGTTTCACAAAGGCAAGAAGTAGCTCAACTCGCCATGATTCTCTTATGACGGCGGCTCTCTACAAGTTTCAGCTTCATGACCCAGGGAACTTTAAAGAAGCGCTGGCAGGGAGTTTTGGTTTGGCACCTGAAACAAAATGCAATGTCAGATTTCCGAGCTGAAGTGCTAAGCCTGTGGTTTTCGTGTGCAGTAATGCATGGCAAAGTGAGAAAAAAGTTTCTGAGGGCTAATAACAGCATGTAGGCTGGCACTGGTATGGAGAGTATTAAAATGTATTGAAACTAATTTATGATTTAATGCATAGAAAGTGTGGAGGCATATTTACATTTTTTAAATGTAAATCAACATATTTTAGAGGAACCTTTAACTACATGCTAATTTGCATCAAGCACAACACACAGCTAAGGCTGATGAGCATGTTATTAGTTCTGCAAGAATTTTGCCGTAAATAATTATAGCCTCTTTTACGCTGCCTCATGGAGTTGTCTTGCCTTTAACGCTAGCGGAGGTGGTAAAGGCGCCAAAACAACGTCTGGTAAAAGGGACAGCCAGCATCAAGAGACAGGTGTGATGTTTTGACGACGTGTTAAGCAGGATTTATACTTCTGCGTTGGATCGATGCCGTACTTACGGCGTAGCCTGATGTGCACCTCCGCAGAAATGTAGCTAAACATCGCAGTGACGCAGAGCTCCTGTCTGTTTCTGTAAGCTGAAACCATTTCCCTCAGTGGAAACAAAGCTTTTATTTACTTTAATTTCACAGATAAGAAACAATAAATTGTGAAGAAAATAAAGCCTCCACAAAAATAGCATTTTAAGTCTTGTGTGTGATTTATCCTGGCTTCATATGAGCAGAGAAAATCTGAGGTAGTCGTTAGGCTAATTTATATAATATAAAATGCCATAGGCTCGTGCTAATGACGTTAGCATGGAGTTATAGTTGTTTGAAAATGTGTTTAGTATAAGACAGTTGTTTTGTCAGTGAACCTTGTGAGTTGTGATGGAGCCGAATTTTGTAACGTTACCTTTATTAAATGTTGCTGTTGTCCCTGGCTTCATATGAGAAGAGGAAAAGTCCACTAGCCGCTGGGCTAATTTATACACTGTAAAATGCCATGGGCCTGTGCTAATAACCTTAGCATATTATATTTGTTTGGAAAACGTGTTTAGTATAAGACAGTTGTTTTGTCAGTGAACCTTGCGAGTTGTAATGGAGCCGAATTGTGTAACGTTACCTTTATTAAATGTTGCTGTTGTCCCTGGCTTCATATGAGTAGAGGAAAAGTTCACTAGCTGCTAGGCTAATTTATGGAATGTAAAATGCCATAGGCTTGTGCTAATAATGTTAGCATGTTATATTTGTTTGGAAAACGTGTTTAGTATAAGACAGTTGTTTTGTCAGTGAACCTTGTGAGTTGTAATGGAGCCAGATTTTGTAATGTTACCTTTGTTAAATGTTGCTGTTGTCCCTGACTTCATATGAGAAGAGGAAAAGTACACTAGCTGCTAGGCTAATTGTTGTTGTTGTCTCTGCCTCTTTTGCTTCTGAAACGCCATCATGCACTGAGGCTGCATTTTGCCTACATTGTTTGATTCTGTATAAAACAGCAAAGCCAGTATAATGAAGGGACCTTATTGTGGACCTATTTAGGGATCTCTGTGTAAAAAGGGCTTGTATCAAATGTCATGGCAATCCATCCAATAGTTGCTGAGACATTTAACTAGAAAATGAAAAAGGTCAACATCATGGTGGGGCTGGTGGAACAGTCAGGGGATCAAGTCAGTAGGGTTCATCCTCTGGTGACTGTGAATGTTTTCTGATGGTGGACTAATACACCGATGTTGCCAGCTACTCTTGACAAATACAGCTTTAAGTGTTCAACTCTAGTCACAAAGCCGTATACAGAAAAGTATGACACTTTGAAATGAAAGTGTGCAAGCTCTCACTGAGTCATTTACGCCAAGTCCCTGTCAGATTTTCCACGATTAAAACATCTGCGCTGGGTTCCGCCTCTCTAATTAATGTGAGTGATGGCTTGGCAGTGGGTGAGCTGTTTAGCCACTTATCTGTCGCCACCATCAACACCTACTTCATGACAAATTACATCCACAACTTGACCAGGATAGATGGAGGTGGTGATAAAACTGCCTGCGGAGCCTCGGAGCATTTGCAAAGAAAGAACATTCGAAAGAGACGACAAACGGCATCTGCTCAGATTCAGCTCCTGTGTTGTAATGTGTTTTCTCATAAGACTGTGACACTTTGATGTCAGTCCAAGTGCACTGTGAGGCCTCAGAGGAGCAGAGAGCAGAGAGGTCTGGTCACTTTGGGCTACCTTTAAACACCGGGGGGCCGTTCCATTTCCTGAGTCCAGGAAACCCACTTTTGAGGAAGCTCCGTGGGTTCGATTTCTCTCATTTCCTCCTCTGACACCATTCCTGGTTGGAGTGCAGGAATGCAGGCGGGAAGCACCTCAGTGGCATCCTGTGGATATTTCTCGACTCTGAGAAATAAGACATCAACACAGCGGAGCGGGATTGGTTCATTTATTGTGGCTGGAACCTTGAGGTGAAACGCAAAGTGCCTCGCAATCAGCATGTGTACTCAGTCGCAATTATGCTTCTGAGATACTTTCTAAACTTTAATAAGTGAAAAAGAGAAGGCAATACGGTGTTAAATACAGCACATGGACCATCTAAGCTGACATAACCCTATTATACACACATACACAAACTGTCACATACACATTCTCGGACACACACATGCACACACACAGTAATTTCCTCAGATGGCCTGTAATCTTGCAGGCCTCCATCTCGGCGGCTTAGCCCAGTGGACTGGGGCAGCCGCTGCCAGCTTTCTACCCAGGGCGGGGGGCCCGGAGGGGGGGCACAGGGGAGCCGCAGGGCCTGGAGGAGCCCCACATGGATTGTATTTGGGAGCCTGAGGCATGAAATGGAATAGGTTTAATCTGTTATCACCTGCAGGGGAGTGTCGGGGCCAGCCACTGACAGATATAGCGGTTGAGGTGGTGGTGGCGGTGTTGGGATGGTGGGGGGGGTCGCAGCACCTCAGTCCCCGCTGGTAAATGAAATATCAGCCACTACAGGCAGAGAGTGATATTAGTTTAATTTCTCTGAAGCTCACCTCCTCTGCCTCCCTGCCTGCCTCTCCCCTGCTCGTTCTCTTCTCCACATTCAAGATTCAACAGTCGACTTGTGTGAGATTCAGTTTTGCCGTTTGAACCATATTATTGCCGGGAATATGTCTTTTTGTCCGCAGCACGTCAGTTTGTTATGGGTATAGTAGTTATGTACAATCTCTTAAAAAAACAACAGCTAAACATCTGTTTTTTTATTTACATATCCTCCATGTTGATTACACTTTTTAGGAATTGTTTGACATTTTGTGAAATACGTTCATTTGCTTTCTTGACAAAAGTTAACAGGAGTCTATACTCCTACATTTAATTAAAATACCTACTGTGAGGCTCTCCATAGACACATATCCTACGCCAGAGTCCTGCACCGGGTTGGGTGCCTGAGGATATCCAGTGGGTGACCTGCAAAAAAAAGTGACTTGTAGCTGATATATTTTGTCTTGATTTTATTTCCAGGTTTGAGTGGGGTATTGTAAGTTGTGGTTACGGTTCGTGAGTGGGTCATGTAACCACATGCCGCAGCACACAGTACCTCCTTTTTTATTTTTGTTATCTAAAAAAAAAAATACTTTAGAAGAAACTAAACTTTCAGTTATTTTTATTTCACAAATAAGAAACAATACATTGTCAAGAAATAATAAAAAAAGAATAGAGCCTACTAGCATAGCATTCAAAGTAGTAGAGGAAAAGTCTGCTAGCTGCTTGCTTATGCAAGGGAGATGTCATAGGCATATGCTAATAACGTTAGCATGCTTTGTATTTTGGTAAAACATGTCTAGTATAATGTCATTGTTTTGTTAGTGAACTTTGTGAGTTGTAATTGAGACGAATTTTGTAACATCATCTTTGTTAAATGTTGCTGTTGTTCCTGTCTTCATATGAGTAGAGGAAAAGTCTGCTAGCTGCTTGGCTAATTCATGCAATGTAAAATGTTATAGGTTTATGCTAATAATGTTAGCATGTTATATTTGTTTGGAAAACATGTTTAGTATAAGACAATAGTTTGGTTAGTAATCCTTGTGAGTTGTAACAGCCGAATTTTGTAATGTTACCTTTGTTGATTGTTGCTGTTGTTGATGAGTTGTGGAAAAGTCCACTCGCTACTGAACTAATTTTTGCAATGTAAAATGTTATAGGCTCATAGTAACAACTTTTGCATGCTGTATTTGTGGAGAAAACTTGTCTAGCAACAGACAGTTGTCTTGTCAGAGAACTTTTTTAGATGTAATGGAGCCAAATTTTTTAACGTTGCCTTTGTTAAATGTTGCTGTTGTTGCAGGAAAAGACTGCTAGCTGCGAGGCTAATTCATGCAATAGAAAATGTCATAGGCTTATGCTTATAATGTTAGCATGTTGTATTTGAGGGGAAAACATATCTAGTATAAGACAATAGTTTTGTTTGTGAAATACTTGTGGGCTATAACTGAGTCAAATTTAGCAACATTGTTAGTTGTTGCTGTTGTTCCTGTCATATGAGTAGTGGAAAAGTCCGCTAGCTGCCAGGCTAATTCATGCAATGTAAAATGTTATAGGTTTAAGGTAGTAATGTTAGCATGTTGTATTCGTGGGGAAAACTTGACTAACAAAAGATAGTAGTTTTGTTTGTAAAGTTTTGTTTTGTTTAATATTGTCTCTATTAAGCAATGTTTTATGTGTATTTTATGTGTTTTATGTGTTGAATCAATCAAACTTTACTGCACTTACAAAAACGTGACAGAGTAGGCATATAAACTCCACCGCCAACTAGTGGTTTGGAGATGTAATTGCAGAGCGACAGACACATCACTGCACAAGTACTAATACTCACAGTGGCGTAGGCTACAGTGTAGGCTCTAGATAAAGCTGTATAAGAATCAGCCTTTAAATGACAATATGGATACTACTCTCCCACCTCTCCATTCAAGCTTAACTAAGCATTAAGACTGAAAGTAGGGGGAAACAGTTGGCCTGGTTCAACTGGTAGACAGATACAATAGTGACAAGGAGGTCACAAGTAGATATTGTTTTATTCAGTGGTCGCAAAGGTTGGAAACCACTGTGTGTTTTTGTTTTGAGCATCCTGTTGCAACCCACTGAAGGCAGCTGCTCAAACTTCTAATAAAGTAGCAATCAAAGTATGTATACTGCTGATTTATAAAGCCAGCAGTTGGCATTTTCTTTTGTGGATCTCTCCCCTGCATGAACTGATCTGTTCAGCACAGGTTTTGGGGAAAAAATATGATTAACTTGAAGTAGTTTGACGACGCTGACATGTCGACCACAACTTCCTGTGAAGGAGGGAGAGACAGAGAGAGAGAGAGAGAGAGAGAGAGAGAGGTCTGGTTTGACACTCAGGGGGCGTTGGAGAGGTTGAAGGGAGGCAGCGTTTTTTGAAAGCTGCTTTCACACACCTTGAAGTGGCTCACCGTCTCTGCTACTGTACTGAGAAGAAGACATGAAGGGTAGGAGTGGGTGAAGGTTATGAGGTAGACATCAGCAGCTGGGGGAGGGAGAAAATGTTGGGAAATTGTGGCATAAGAACAACTGTGAAAGAGGAAGCTTCATCTTCCATCACATTAACCTCCGTGTGAGTCCCAGCCTGCAGCTCTTTGGGATATGCCACATAATTTAGGATGTTATTGCTCAATTTTTCCTCTGCTAGACAATAAACCATATCCCCTTTAATAATGTATTCATGTCTTTCCTGCTTCATATCTCTATAGGAGGTAATGTTGTTGTGGGCTGTTTGTTTGTTATGGTAAAATTGTGTGCAGTCTGGCAGATTGTACCACTGGAAGTGGCGTATTCACTCCTCTTTTTTTTTCTTTTTTTGCGAGGCAAGTCATTTTTCGGTTTAAGCTGACATAGCTCTAAAAATAGGTGTGGTTGGGAGGTTGATATTCTCACCTACGCATATTTACAGACTCCTACCTCTTACCCACACACACTTCCACACACAGATACAGTGCATTCACACAAACTGCTCCACTTTGCCGACAGCCCACGCCACACACAAACAGATGTGCCACACGAGACAGAAAATATTCCATTTCACACATTTTTGCTCGAGTTTATTGTCGCTGAGTATCACCAGGCGGCCTTTAAAGGCTCATGACACCCAAAAAAACTTAGTTTCTCACTCAAGTCGGGGTGAAAAATATCCTCAGCTGCACACAGTTGTAGAAAATACATACAGAATCCACACAGTATGTGCTGTCAGTAGCACAAGAGGAAGCAGTGGTCAACCAGTGCTTGGCAGGTGTGAATAACCCCCCCCCTCCACACACACATTTACACTCTGTGATACATTTAACAGCTCATATGAATGAAGGAAGGCAGCACAAAACAGGCACCTCACACCCGGCTACGTCTTCTCATGGCAGGGAAGCAAAGCCAACAGAGCGGCCTCCGCTTGCATCACCACGTTGCTATGCAGCGACGGCACAGCAGGTCCACTATTGTGATTGCAATCAAGCATCCCCAGACAACTATCACAACCAACTAATTACAGGATTAGGTGATCAAACAAGGCTCCTGCAACACCAGCGCCAACTGCACTGCGTATTTTGGCATGTGTCACTGTGTACCTGTCAGTCTCGCTGAGCGAAGTGCAAACAGCTGCAGATTCTGGGGGGAAAAACATGGAAAGATGATAATATAATCAACGCTAATGTGGGTTTCTTCCTGTATGACAACTTCCACTGAAATTCCTCTGAGTTAACCGTTTATTTATGTTAGCACAGAAACAAGTCTGTGGGGCATTGTTTCTCATGTTCCAAAGTTATTTGTCACACACGGCGGTGATGACAGGGGAGTGACACATCTTGCTCAACGGCTGTCTAATGCATTGCAAATGAAGCACGAGGAGGACAGGTAATGAGGGGAGGAAGGGGGGAAGCACGGTTATAGAGGGCAGGGGTCGGCCCTACTGTATGACATACAGCTGGGTAAATGGGTGACTAGTGTTACAGTAGCATGATGCGGTATCAGCTCTCACGCTATCTCCATCCAGATCGTATGAGGAAACTCCGACCAAGAACAACAAGATTAGTGAGTAATCAGATGTGATGTGATACTCTGAACACTCGGTTGAGGAGCCAGAATGCAGACAGGTTGTTTGAATAGAGGCAAGAATGTAGGAGCAGGTAGACGGACTGTGGCATGAAGCCATACGGAAATATCTGCCTCTGTGGAGATAAAGATAAAAAAAATTCTTAAGTCAGATGTGTAATTTTTAAGCGACAACCTCGGAGGCTAAAAAATGGTGCTGATGCGGTCGTGCCAGAAGCTGCAGTTCCCTGAACGGCCACTTGAGGCTGACTCCAAAAGTGAGTCAATCCTGCAGACGCCCATGTTAAAAGCAGAACTAGCTAAATTACTTTGTCATAACAACTGTTTGGGTGCATGAATGTTTATAGAACTGACCCATTTTGAATTTTATTGAAGCTTCAAGTCCCTATTTAGACATGTTTATACTAATACTGATGTTTTGTTCGTTTGGTTTTCCCAAGTTCTAGTTTTAAAAAACTCTGAAACGGGACAGGAAGCAAATCTGCTCTTTCTTCCTCAATGAGAAATTTACTTGCAGTAGTTTTTGTTTTCCACTTTCTCCAGCGCTGCTCATGCTATGCTGACCAGTGAATGAGCTGTTAGCATCAAGATTGCTAGCGATAGCATTAGAAGAAACATCAGAGAGATTCAGTGATACATGTTTAAGCCTCAGTCAGACCCAGACTCAGGTGAGGAGTCTGGCACCAAAACCAGCAACTAGTGCAGTTAGCATCTTTGATGTAGCTTGTAGGCTAACTGGCAATGGCTGCTACCACATTATTGTTTTCAAAACGTACAATAATATCTGCTATGATGGGGTTTTTGGGAGATAGGCTAGTGCAAGGAAGCTCCAAGGTCCAGTTTACATCCCAAAACTGCACACTCTACAATGTTTGCTGTGAAAACTTTAGCTATGCTAATGCTAACACCGCTCTGCACTGGAGGTTCCAGGTTTCTTTACTGTGACAGGAAGGTGTCGTCATTAGCTGCTGGCTGTCTGCTTGGTATCGCCTCAGCTTGTCATTGAACTTGACCTCTTGGCCGTGTTTGTGTGTTAGGGTTACCGTTTTGGGAGTTTTTCATGCAAATTTTGGACAAATAATATGGCTTACTGTGCGGTTAATTACAATAACAGACCGTCCAAGAAGTTTGTTTTTCATTGAGTTAGCTTGTTAAGTAGCTAAATAGCAAGCTAATGAATTAGCATTAGGTTAGCTGACCTGTGCTAACAATGCAAACCGGAGCATATGCTAGCCACAGGGGGTCATCCCTATGTTCCCCAGGTTTTATGTTCCCCGCTTACACAAAAAAGGTTCTGTGTTTCCCGCTTATCCAAAAAAGGCAGGAAACATAGCAGTTGCATTAATATGTTGTTTTAACATCTCTAAACACACACAATGGAACATAATGGGGAGAAATTACAATAAGCTGTTAAGTGCAGCGTTTTTTCGGGCACTCTGTTCAGTAAATCCACCATGATTATTTATTAGTTTTGTGATAAAAATAAATGCGCCCATGTTCTTGATCAGGGATGTTGATATCAACTGTTCAGTTCGGTCCTTCGACCAATCAGATACTCAGATTCCTTCCTCTCTTGTTTTTATGACGGTAGTGTCAGGAGCAGCCAAAGACCACATGTGGCAAGATAGTTATCTACCAGTGTTCGTAAACAAAAGAATATTGATCATGGCCGAAATAAAGATAAATATTTATGTACAGTTAATGTGTTTCCCCGTTTGCTTATGGGTACAGGGAAACATGTATGAAACTGAACAGTTGATATCAACATCCGTGATCAAATGCATAGACGCATTTATTTTTATCACAAAACTAATAAATAATCATGGTGGATTTACTGAACAGAGTGCCCGAAAAAACGCTGCACTTAACAGCTTATTTATCTTTATTTCAGCCATGACAATTATTCTTTTCTTACCAGTTGGTCTTTGGCTGCTCGAAGAAATCTGCACTGACTGAAACGCTGCATTTAAGGGCTGGATTAAAAAACCTTCTGTAAAGGATATAATTGCCCAGATTGCCCATCATAGATCGCCCAGATGGTAAGTTTCTGATTGTAATTTCTCCCCATTATGTTCTGTTGTGTGTGTTTAGAGATGTTAAAACAACATATTAATGCAACTGCTATGTTTCCTGCCTTTTTTGGATAAGCAGGGAACACAGAACCTTTTTTTTAGTAAGAGGGAAACATAGAACCCGGGAAACATAGAACCTTTTTTGTGTAAGCGGGGAATATAGAACCTTTTTTTAGTAAGAGGGAAACATAGAACCCGGGAAACATAGAACCTTTTTTGGATAAGCGGGGAGCATAGAACCTTTTTTTGGTAAGAGGGAAACATAGAACCCGGGAAACGTAGAACCTTTTTTGTGTAAGTGGGGAACATAGAACCTTTTTTGTGTAAGCAGGAAACATAGAACCTTTTTTTTAGTAAGAGGGAAACATAGAAACTTTTTTGTGTAAGTGGTGAACATAGAACCTTTTTTGTGTAAGCGGGGAACATAGAACCTTTTTTGTGTAAGCGGGAAACATAGAACCTTTTTTTAGTAAGAGGGAAACATAGAACCCGGGAAACATAGAACCTTTTTTGGATAAGCGGGGAGCATAGAACCTTTTTTTAGTAAGAGGGAAACATAGAACCCGGGAAACGTAGAACCTTTTTTGTGTAAGTGGGGAACATAGAACCTTTTTTGTGTAAGCGGGGAACATAGAACCTTTTTTTTTAGTAAGAGGGAAACAGAAACTTTTTTGTGTAAGCGGGGAACATAGAACCTTTTTTGTGTAAGCGGGAAACATAGAACCTTTTTTGTGTAAGCGGGGGACATAGAACCTTTTTTGTGTAAGCGGGGAACATAGAACCTTTTTTTAGTAAGAGGGAAACATAGAAACTCTTTTGTGTAAGCGGGGAACATAGAACCTTTTTTGTGTAAGCGGGGAACATAGAACCTTTTTTGTGTAAGCGGGGAACATAGAACCTTTTTTTTAGTAAGAGGGAAACATAGGAACTTTTTTGTGTAAGCGGTGAACATAGAACCTTTTTTGTGTAAGCGGGGAACATAGAACCTTTTTTTTAAGTAAGAGGGGAATATAGAACCTTTTTTGCAGGTTTAAATGGGGAACATAGAACCCGGGGAACATAGATACGCTCACAGCCACAGTTATTAAACCAGCATGAACCGAAGTCGAAACGTATGATATTACTTTAACAAAAGGTTTCTGTATGATGTTAGAAAATGTAGGTCCATTGCATTAGCTAACTAACGTTTTACAAAGTTAACATTAAAATGGTCATACTAACTCCCCCTTTAGCATGCACTTAAATGATTCTCCAAACATTTCAGGCTTACAGATGTAGATGTAGTTTTTGAGGGGTTTAAATGGAGGTATAAAGTGTGGTGGTATTCGGGTAGTATTAAGGCATATTCCTGAAACGTAAACGATAACTTACGCTTTACTCTAGTACAGGGGCATCCAAACTTTTTTGAGTAGAGGTCTGATTAGATAACGTGAAAATACCGGGGGGCCAGCTGCGCCTCACATCATATACTTTATATGAATGAAAACATCATATACAATTGAGTCAAACACAACAGTTTTTAGCAACATCTTTTCATGATATTCAGCTTTTCACCGCTCCTAAATGCAGCGACCCTTGCTTCCGTCTTGATGCTTTTTTGCTGTGTGAAATATGTTCAGCTGCGAAACCATCAGTTTGCTTGTTTCCTGTCTGTTTATGAAAACCCATTAGTTCCACCTGTGTAGATCCTACATGGCGAATGTCTACAAACTAAGTGATTGTCCTGCCATTGTGAGGGAATAAAAGTGAACTTGCTTGATGAACCAATAACGTGTGGTTGGCCACATATAGTATATTTTGAAAGACAAGGCTGGACTTTGGACATGCCTGCTCTTGTGCATTCACCAAAAGTATTCCCTGAGTCTAAATATGCCTCATTAAGTGTACTTAAGATGTATGAGCCTGCCCATCTTGCCATGTGGGCACCCTAACCACAGATTGGCAGAAGGACCTCCCCTTCTGTAAACAAATACCTTCCTCGTCTTCTTTCTTATAAGCAGTTCCTGCAGTTGGTAACCCGTTCTTCAAAAAGCAAAACACTGTGCAACCACTTCCTTGATGCTGGTCCAAGTGCTTCACTGCGACAGAGACAAAATGCCACAGAGTGATTAATGTCCCCATACCCTCGCCATGACATCATGACAGCAGTGCAGACTATGGGCTGGTGTGTGACATGCGACGCAGCAGCGCCCTGACCTCAAGACAGACACGTACTGCACAGTCGCAGACGTGGATTGTGGAAGTGACGGACCTGCCACATGCGCATCGTGTCCGCACATAATCTGTCCTGAGCTGGGTGAGAATGAAAAGATGGAAAACACGCTAGCATGTTTGGAGGCATGTGTGTGTGTGTGTGTGTGTGTGTGTGTGTGTGTGTGTGGGTGTGTGTGACAGCTCAGCGATGAGGGCAGGCCTGCTGACGAGAGTCTTTCTCAGCAGCTCTTGCCCGGCTCTGTTTGGAGTGTAAACATGTCAGAAAGTGTGAGAAAGCCTGTGTGTGCGCGACAGCGACAGGCTCCTTTGTTTTGGTTCTCAGGGTAATAATAGCTGATGATGAGCCAGGTTAACTTTAGTCGGTTTGCAGGCGTGCAGGTGCTTACAGACGGCGTGAAAACGGTGGAACTGGTCAGCCCTCTGCCAGACGGAGAGACACTGGAGTCGTCTTTTCAAAGCATGTTTACTGCCACTGAATCACAGACATACACTTAAAACAAGCTTCCATCAAAATTAATTCTACATCAGCCATCATCAAAGTGAGATGGTGCTGAAACAAGATAACATGATGCACTTTTACGCCTGAAATATTAGTTGCATTCGAGGAAAACTAGACGACATAAACACGCAAACAACTCCCTGAAAGCAACACCAACAGATAAGGCCTCACTCTGCTGCTATATCAAGCCAATCAACAGTCTATAATGCTCTCTATATATAATTATAGAATGACATAATCTCATTATGTCATGGTACATTACTAAATCTCGTTAGCCCATTAGCTCCTAGCGGGCCAACACGGAAGGCCCCGCCCTTTCCTGTACTCCCACTCACTCAGAGAGGAAGCAGGAAGCTGCTCGCATGTCAGTCATCCCCGCACGGGAAGTGCCTGGGAGATGGCCACCCTTTAATGCTGCAATTATTCTAACTGTTGTTTGGATTGATAATCACGCTCATTACAGAGAAATGGCGGTGAGGGTGGGGGTGGAGGGGGGGAGGAAGGAAGTTGGAAGCTCTAAGGCTACATGTTTGAGGCCACGGTTTGTTCGGCGGAGGTCTGATGGACGGGGTGAAGGGAGGGAACGTGGAGCTCCGGGGAGATGTGTTGCCGCTTGGGTGCATGGGAAAGCTTGTTTGTTCGAAGAGTTTGCATTTGATCTGGGGTTCTCAGAGTAATTATCTGGGCTGGTGCTTCCAGGGAGAGGAGCGATTAACACAAGCTAGGGGTCAGGATAGGACACCACTCAGGCCGACCGCAGGGAAACTGTATATTCTCTGAAATAAAGCAGAGGACAGAGAATATTAAGACGTAAATGTTGTATTCTTTTACTCCACTACATGTACGTGGCGGCTATAGTTGTGGATTCATTTACAGATAAGATCATAAGGTGTCAGCTTTAAAAAAACAACTCAATAACATGTCGACTTTTTGACCTTTTCCTTTTTGTTTTCCTTTAAACCGTCTTAATTCTGCTTTTCTTTTCTTTTGACTTCCTTCTTTCTTCCGTACCTTGCTTCCTTTTTGACTCTTTTTCTTCTATTTTCTTTCCCTCTGCAACTGATCTTAAAGCATGAAAATCCCTAAAACTGATGAAGCAGATGTTTTAGCAGAAAGTCAAATTACCTTGTCTCTTCTTTACAGTGAGGACATTTCTGTTTGGTTCCACAGTACATTTTATTGCAGCACTTTTAGTTTTCAGTTACACCTCCAAAACACTAGTCTGTGGCAGGGTTTCTGCGAAGTGCTGTAAAGTTTAGTTGATTCAAAACACACATTAAACACACATTAAACATGGCTTAATAGAGACAATTTCAAACACAAGTACACAAATCAGCTTCACTATAACTCGCAGCATTCACAAACACTTGTCTTTATCGGGACACATTTTCCCCACAAATACAACATGCTAACGTTATTAGCACAAGCCTATGGTATTTTACATTGTATAAATTAGCCTAGCAGCTAACAGACTTTTCCTCTACTCATATGAAGCCAGGGACAACAGCAACATTTAACAAAGGTAACGTTACAAAATTTGGCTCCATTACAACTCACAAGGTTCACTGACAAAACAACTGTGTTATACTAAACACATTTTCCAAATAAATAGCTATAACATGCTAATGTTATTAGCACAAGCTTATGGCATTTTACATTGTGAAATTTAGCATAGCCGCTAGTGAACTTTTCCTCTGCTCATATGAAGCCAGGATAAATCACACACAAGACTTAAAATGCTATTTTAGTGGAGGCTTTATTGTCTTCACAATTTATTGTTTATCTGTGAAATTAAAGTAAATAAAAGCTTTGTTTCCACTGAGGGAAATGGTTTCAGTTTACAGAGACAGACAGGAGGTCTGCGTCGCCACAGTGTGTAGTTACATTTCTGGACGAGGTGCACATCAGGCTACGGCATAGGCTCTGCATCGACGTAGGTATTGCATCAATTTGATGCAGAGGTTTAAATCCCGCTTAAGAGGGAAAATCCCCGCCTGATTAAATTGCTCACAAATCCATGTCCAAAAAAATAAAAGTTAAAATGGGGTGTTGAGTTACTATTTAAAAAAAGTACTAAAACAAAGCAAAGGTGTGAGAGAACAACCCTAAAAGAAAACCCACGAGGAATAAAACATATTCAGTGAAACCACAGAGAGGGGACATCAACATAATAACAGAGTGCAAGTCATGGAGCTTGTAAAGTAAAGCTGGGACTGCTGTTTGCCGTGCCAACTTTCCTGTACATCTGAGAAAACAGCTGAGTGTGTGTGTGTGTGCAGTGGTGATGGTGTGGTGGTGGGGGGGCACGTATCACACCTGCTCATCAATTACATGCCGGTAATTTCGGCATGTAAGCAGGTCTTTAAAACGATGGCAGGGAGGAACTGCTCATTTTCTTATGAGAAGGCAGAAATTTGCTCCGGGATAAAAAAAAAAAAAAAAAGACAGAAATAAAAAAAGACCAGAGCCAAGTATTAAAATCAGCCAGGCAGAGTTGAGCGTCACAACATGCAGGACCCAGAAAACCTGTAATTAGAGAAGCTGTCAGCTGGCACATATCACACACTGCTGTGGCAAAGATTGGAGAAGCTTGCCAGGCACAATTAGAGGAGTGTCACTGATTACCTCCTCTATTTTTTTAAACAGAGGACTGATGCCGGGACCTAATCCTCCTCATATTTGTGGCCACTGCTACACTGCTTTACATTTCACCACTGTCAATTAGATACAGAGCCGATAAAGAATTGAAGAAATGCTGCAAAAAGTAATAAAACAATGTTGTCATCTTAAATAAATCCGAAGTTAACGGGATGAAGAGACAGAAATAATGACAAAATAATGCAATGATAATAATGAGCAGGGGGAAACAGCTGTTTTTAATGGATTATTCGGATTAAAACTCAAATGTGTTAACGCTTTCAAGTCCCCAAAAATTTAAGATACACTTTGCCTCTTTTAATTCAGCTGGAAAAATGTTTATCACAACTTTTACTGTACGTTTGCTCTGATCTAATACGGTCTTTAGTTAGTTTTGAAGGCACATGGACATAGCTCACATTCCTTTGTGTTTAAGGTGGAATATTTAAGGTGGCACACTTCTGTATGCATGGAGAGACCTCTCTCACCCCCTCCCAGACAAACAAGCCTGTCCAGTTACACACACACTCACACACACACCTCTGACTCCACGTGTTCTGCGTTAAAACAACAAAAAGAGGACATTAACATTTGACCTCTTGTCTAATCCTGGGACCTGCTACTGTTCCTCACATTGTTTCCTAATTGTGACTGTTCTTAATGGTTCCTTCTGTGTCCTGAGTGGCTTGTGGGCCTTTTTTGACTGAACAGTCCCAGGAACTGACTGATGAAAAAATGCACATTTGTGTTGACATTAGGCAGTTTAATAGTGGTGGCTTAGTTTGAGATGTCATTTTTGATTCAGGATGTTTGTTTCAATTGAGTAGAGAAGACAAAGTTTAGTTTCTCTCAGTATTTCTCTCTGTCTTTCAGACCTAGAGTCGTCTCCTTTGGTCTGAATCAGGGACTAATTTTGTCACAAAGTTGTATAATTGCCTAGAGTTGGTTCGTGTTCTCACGGCAGCATTTACAAGAGGACCAGATCAAATGCCTTGTGTGAGAAAGCTGCTCTTGATTGGTCAGAATTTCCATGCGGGAAAAATCCAGGAAGTAAAGCAAACGTTGAAGAAGAGTACACTTGCAAGATAAATGTGACACTTTCTAATGTCACAATGGAGGGACAACTACGCAGGTTGATTTTAGCGCTGCTCATCGTGGACTATATTGCTGTCATTGTTCATTTTAGTCAAACCATACAGTTTGAAAACGAGGCGCGACTCCAACTAGAAAACAATGTTTTGATGCATTGGATGTGCTGAATGTGCATATTAAGGCAGTACAGGAGGAGGTGCACATTAATAATCCTCCAGGACTGTAACATGCTCATGTTTAACCCAAACAATGTGTCATGTGACTGCAGTTGCTTCACATCCAGGTCGAAACCCTTCTCACCACAAACGAACCGCACCAGAGTTCGTTTGTAACCGGACTGAGACCACCTCTTCAAGAAGGTCTCGGTCTGGTTGTTTTGGTGCACACCTGAGTGTGATTGCTGTGTTCACACCTGCCCAAACAAACCACACTGAGGGGGCAAACGAACTTGAGTTCAATTGAACCGAACAAAACAGGGCAGGTGTGAAAGCACCCTTAAATAGGTATCAATTATTCAACCTGTTGAATTCATGAAGAAAAGTTTGTTTTTCTTACACGGCTCCATGGCAAACGTAGAATCCAAAAGGAGAAAACGTTCGATAAACTGGCGTAAAAGGATGTTTAACAACAGCAAAACTATCAAAATATCCATTAACAAACTCTCACACAACTCATGCCGTCTGTATTTAAAGTCTGCATTCCACTGAGTTGCTCATCCGTGTGAGAGACTGTTTACGTAGAAGTGTTTTAAATAGAAAGGTTGCAGCAGAAATGCATGTGTTTGGGAAATATTGAGCAAATGACTGTATAAATGAGACTTGGATTATACTGCATGAGTTGTGTGAGAGTTTGTAAATGGATGTTTTGACATGCTGTTGTTTAACGTGGTCCCAGGTTACAGTCGGGTAGGGCTGCCCCCGACTAAGAATATTCCTCGTCGACCAATAGTCGTCATGTAGGGCCATTAGTTGACTAGTCTCCTGCATGTTTACGATATTAATGTAATTATTAAATTATATCTTTTGGTGGTTTGAGTTGAGTTGATTACAGAGAAATCCAAAACCATACTAATGAACCTTCATTAATATAGGCCTATATTTTATCTACAAGTGCACGTCACACACTGAGCGAGCCGCCTGTTAATGACGCTGTGGGCTAATGGGCATGTAGCTACTTCCATGTTTCAGATGATACATCATATTTGTAGTCGACCAATGAAGATGAGTTTACATATCACCTTGGGTTCGTCCTTCACCTTCTCAAAATGATCCCACACTTTGGATTTCCTGCCCGACATGTTATTAACTAGCCTGTGGAATAACCGCAGGTACCAGCCCTGGAAATGAACCTGACTCCTGTCTGACTGCTGAGCGTGGACACTTCCTGTGTCTGTCCTTTCAAATTAAAGTCCCACATGGTCCAGTCAGATAGGTTTTGATTTATTTTGACAAGGCGCAGCTCCTGATAGAGTTTCACTTTTCTTTGTTTTTTTTCTGTGACTAAGCGACCAATGAAATCTTGCCGACTAATGACCTTTCTGGTCGACTTATGTTTGGTTGACTCAGCATTACCACTCAGGTCAAATGACGTTGCAGTAGTCACGGGTATTAATCGTCTCCGGCTCCAAACGAAATTTTAGCCTCCTTACTTGTGAGATGCAATAACACGCCACCACAAAACATCATCCGTCTCCACCCAAGCAACGCTCATACATTGCTCCAAATTAGTCTGCACAGAGTTTGAAAGAGAGATGGAATAAATAAATAAATAAATTATTAATTAAAACCCCCCCGCCTACATGTGAATTCTGGTGGAACAGGGGTATGAATAATATTCAAAGTGTTGTTTTGTGGGTAAAGTATTGGTTAATATTCCCACCCCAAGTCTCACTATTGATACTATCAACAGTTGGTGCCTCATCACTGTCTGAATATATACCTTTGATGACTAAGCTGTGTTCGGCAGGTACTACAAACTCCACCCTGGTAGTTCCTGGGCCACCAGAAAGTCCTGCCTCAGCTGCTGGGACTTTTCGTGGGGCAGCAACTTTGATCCATGAACAAAACATATGAACCAGGTTCCTGCTTTTGAAATGCAGGTAAAGTACCTGTAAAAGTTTGCTTGGTTCCTGTAAAAGTTCTTGTGTTTAAAAGGGGTTTTTATTGGTTTTATTGATGGATAGGTACACTGAGATTTTTACTGACTCATCGTGGGGGTTGGAGTGAGTTGACACTTTTTTCTTTATACTTGTTAATTCTTTGTAATTTCACTCAGAGAGTTTAGAGATGGATGAATGAGACAGAAGAATGTCTTTGATAAACACACTCATGGCCCCTTGGGGTAAATGAGCTTATTAGGCAAGCAGGAACACACGCACACACACACACACACACACACACACACACACACCACACACACACTGCTCTGGGGTCGACTGATTACAGGGGTACGTTAGCCCCCTGGGGCCGGTCCATTCACAGTGGGGTTAGCACACATACACACACACACACACACACACACACGTTTATGGTATTTACATCCATTTGCATTGCTAAGGCTCTGACTGAGGAGTGTGTTTAGTCCTGCTGGGGGCCACCAGCCCTCCACATCTCTCAAGAGCCGACTGGCCCGACCGGCTCGGCTCGGCGCAGGGTGTTGCTGTGTCTGCCTTTCTCTCCCCACCTTTCCTCTGATCCCAAACCCTGTGTTTACACTGATGATTAATTATGAAGGCCTACATTTTCAGCTGCAAAAAATTGCTTAATAAAAATCTTTAAATTAGTTCATTCAATGACCAACATAAAGTTCTGCTTTATTAAAAAAAGGGCATTTCAGACTGAAAGAGTGCATTTTCATAAGAGTTGTCTGCAGCCAAAGTTTAGTCTATGTTTGGGACAAAAGTGACTGGTTTTAGCTGAATGAAGACTAGAGCTGCAATTAACTAGACTCACAAGTCAGTCTTTAGACGCTTTGCTTAATTAAAGACTGATGTCTTTCTCCCTGATTTTGTGTTTAGATGGGCGGATACAATTTCAAGTTTAAAAAACTCCCTACGTTGCAGAACCAATAGTAAATCTGCAGGGTGGTTCTTCGGTGGCTCGCTGAACTGCTCGTAAACATAGTCTGAGTGCGTTAAAAGTTTTAAACAAAGTCGCTGTAAGTCCTTCATTTCCACAATCTTGTGGACTGAGCACACGTTTGATAAAACAGAGTTAAATCTCTCGGCATCCATTTTCAAGCTCTCTGTGTGTTTGTTTCCTTGCCGACGAGAAAAGGGGGAGCGCACATTTCTGGGAGGGCGTGTCCTTTTCAAAAATGCAAGAGGCGTTGCTTTTTGCCGGCCGTTTTCTCCGGTTTGTTAAACACACTTTAGAAAGGAGTGTCCCCAGACTATCAGAAGGCGGAGATCTCTGATTGTCTGGTGGCGAGACTAGCAACTAACGATTATTTACATTGTTGATTAATTTATCAGTTACTTTATAAATTCATAGATTAACTGTTTGGTCTATAAAATGGCGAAAAATGTCCATTAGTGTTTCCTAAACCCCAAGGTGATGTCCTCAAATGTCACTTTTTGTCAAAAACCCAAAGATTTTTAGTTTACGGTCATGAAAGAGTAAAGAAAAAATAAAATATTCACATTTAAAAAGCTGAAATTATAAAAATTTTGCCTTTTTTTCCTCTTAAAAAAATACTCAAACCGATAATCGATTATGAAATTAGTTGGCAAATATTTTGATAATTGACAAGTCATCGATTAATCGTTGCAGTTTTAATGAAGACAGGTTGTACATGTTAAAATGAAAAGTACTTTTAGATTTAAGATTAAAGGTGTGGAATAAGCATTTTTAGTGACACGAAAAATTACACTTTTTATACATTAGTGAGTCGATCGGTTCTGAATGGCAAAAATAAAAAAAGTTTTAAAAAATTGCAGATAAACTCGGTAAAACCAAGTGTAGAATAAAATATTTGAAATTAATATTAACAGAATTATTTTTGAAATTCATACAGCACCATTTTAATAAATATATAAAACAACGGACATTTTCCAACAAAAGTCAGACAAGGTAAAATCATTCATACATTCACATAGTTAATATTCTGTGTAGCAATTTGTGCTATTATCTGCTAAGCATGGACCATTTTTTTATTTCATGTCAAATTGTTTAATTTACCCCTTTATTCATTATCTCGTCTCTGTTTTCTGTTTTTCTGTATTTTATTTTGAAAAGCCTGATATAAAAATGTGAGATAGTTTGGTCAGCATGTGTTGTTTTTAAACGAATAAAGACTTTTTTTATTCTGACCATCAGACACAGCTCAACCACAAATTTAATTCAATAACATATAATTCCCCTTCATTCAGCCAGTTGTCATAAATGACCCAGGTTCTCCTTTTTCACCACATCCCTGAAATCAAAGATAATGATCAGTTTGTTTCTCAGTACACAACCCTGATGCAACAAGTCAACAAGTCAATCTGCCAAACAATGGAGCTGGAATAAAACTACATGGGCTACATTAACATTATGCTTGTGTGTGTGTGCGCCTCCCTCTGATGGCTCTGTATGGGCTGATAGTTGGCGTCAGGGCCCCCTACTCAGCCAGAGCCACAGAAGACAAATAGCCAATTTGGTTTTATTGTGATGCTGGAGGTCCACTCGACCCCTGAGACAGATGACAGAGCAGCGTAACACAGAAACACAGGAGGAGGTAAATGAGACTCAATACAGTCCACACAAATACTGCCAAAAAACCTGCCAACACTGGCGCACCCAGGGCAGACATCAACGGAAAACACTGGACCTTTTAAACTCTGACAGAGGAGTTTATACAACTGGTGCCTTTAATCTTTTAGGATGGAAATATGTCAGTTTTGTCATAATGTAGAGGTGCCTGAAGAAGCCTTTAAAAATCTTTAAACTCAATAACTATCCACAAAAACCAGCATACATGTGAAATCAGAAGAAAAGTTTTGATAAGAATCAGTGTACCAGTGTCGTATTGATCAGTTCTACAGTAAATATAAAATACAGTGCAGTTTTGAGGTAGTCAAGTATTTTTGAGTGTTTTGTAGTACTTTACAGGTTTTTTTTTTTTACCTACAAACTGTTCCTTCCCCTATTAAAATATAACACACAATCACAGATTAAAGCCTTCCAACTTTATGTAAACTTGTTAGTTTTATCTTTAAATATATCAGCTAGCTAAGCTTTCGA
The DNA here is from genome assembly GCF_041903045.1 of Epinephelus lanceolatus. NCBI lineage: Eukaryota > Metazoa > Chordata > Actinopteri > Perciformes > Serranidae > Epinephelus > Epinephelus lanceolatus. The sequence goes on from NC_135756.1 coordinate 6,179,417, forward strand.
ATGTAGTTAAGAACATTTACTGGAGTACTATACTTAAATACAAATTTGAGGTACTTCTACTGAAGATTTCAGGCTATTTCACACTTTCACTTCACTATAGTTACTCCACTGCATGACACCTGTAGTTACTCTTTACTTTGCCCTGAATTGAATGCTTCTTCCTTCACTGGTTGTAAAAAATCTTTATCTATCTATCTATCTATCTATCTATCTATCTAAAGTCCAAATTTCTGATGTCACAGATCTTTAAACATACCACTGAACTTAAATCTATCTTTGTACTTTACCTGTACCTAAAAAGATTGTTTGTCCATAATCAGTCTGAAATTATTTATATATTTTAATCAATTAACTTTCATTAAGGTTTAAAGTTATGCAAAGTAGGGCCAGAATGAGGCTTCAAAGCAAGAATCCACAAACTAACTGGGGATGTCACAGTGTCTATGTCCATTATTTGATACAGTCTATGGAGTAAGATAGATTATTATAAATTAAACTAACCATCTGTATGTAAAAGTGTTGTTTTTAGCCTAAATTCTACCAGTTACATTAGAAAAATCAGTGATGGAACGTAGCTAAGCTAAGCTTCTCTTTTGTACGATTTCATTCTTTTAGTCCACGACGATTCAGAAGGAAATACTGAACTTTTTACTTCACTGACCCCCTTCGTAACTATAAAGATCAAGAACTTAGGCACAAATCACATGATGAGTTTATAAAACATGACTCTATATAAAAAACAACAGTGACATTGTGTAAGATTGGTCATTTCAGCTCCATCTCAACATTAAAGTGCGGTTTACATGCCAATGTGGGTTATAGTTATTGATTATATCATAAATATCTCTGATAGGACCAAATATTCTGCATTGTGAGTACTTTTAATAATTTAGGTGCGTTCATCTAGCTGTACGTTTACATACAAGAGATGCGATATTTCTCTGTTCATGGACCTTTATCAGATTTAACACTCAATTGTAGCTCCAAAAATTCCATTAAACATTGATTTACAGGTAGGGTACAAAATTAGCATCATCCATTAGCCAAATGCTAATTGCATTTCTAAATGGTTGCTAGATTTTCTTCAATCTGGCTTGTAAAATTTGACCTTTATTTTGCATCCTGGTTACAAGGTTTTCACGCAATATGTTTGGCATGTAAGATCTTTATCTGCAAAATAACTACAAACTAAACAAATCAGATGAATGAGTGAACGCTATAAAATGTATATGCAACATAAAATTATAAAGTTTTGCAAGTGTAAATACACAAGTAAAGTACAAGTATTACGTGTTTAAGTCCACTAGAATAAATGTACTTTCATTTCCAACTCTGCTCCTCCACCTTTCAACACACAACATATCAGTCTAATCCTGTTAAACACACACTCTTACGAGGCAATAAACGCCTCAACAGGCACCCCAGAACACACACACTGAAACACAAACACACACTTAAGGCCATAAAGGCCAGTCGGCAGGCCTCCTGTGCTGTCTGCCATGACGGCAGTTAGCGTTAGCCGTAAAGGTTGCAATCAGAGTGACCTCTACAGTAGAGAATCAAGCTGAATGAGCAGCAGGCCTGGCGGGCTGTAAAATCTCTCATCACCACTGTACTCTGCTCTAAAGAGCCACGCCGATTGGCCCCATAAACCACACGAGGGGTCCCTATCAGACACATTTGAGTTGGGTGGGACAGATGGAGTGCAGAGATGGGATAGGTAGGGACGGGTGTACGTAATTAAAGCAGGAGTCGGGGCTCTGAGGAGACCAACAGATGGAGAGGAGTAACCCCTCCCCTCCCATCCCAATTCCACAGAGGGCTGAGGCTGGCAAGCACAGGAACGCTAAGAGCAGAGTGTGTGTGTGTGTGTGCGTGCGGTCCTGGGTGTGTGATAAGCACATGTTCCCCTGGGTGAGTGCTTGAGTGATCTAACAGGGGCAATTAATTTGTTTTATATACGATTTAACTCCTCCGAGCTCCGACAAAGGAGGCAGTCCTCTGGGAGCTCTGAATGCTCTCTGATACAAACCAGGACCACAGGGGAGATGCACAATCAGTCCACGACGAGAATGCCCGTTTATGCCCGGGCTTTCATGTGTACTGACGAGGGTTGGGGGGGGGGGGGGGGGGGGTCCACATGTAAACTAATTTCTCTCAATGAATATGTAATGGAAACTGATGAGGCTAATGACTCGTAGAGGTGACCTACTTATTTACGCCGAGGAAATGAGGATCTGTGGCTTTCATCTGTCGCACATTAGAGGAATCTCAGATTATTTATGTACAAGCGATGCTTGTGATATCCCAAGAGAGGCTATCGTCTCTGTGACAGCGTCCTTTCTATCTAATTTAAACCTCGCTATCTGTCACAGTCGTCGCTTGGCCCGCAGAGGACGTGGCAATGTGACCTTTCCGCCCATCTCTCCCAGGACTCGGACACAAAAACATCACGTGATTGTGAAGTTCAAAAAAGTCTAAAAACATCTACATTCTAAACTCAAAAAGCACAATAAAACTTTTTTTGTTGTCAAAGTTTTTAGAGGCAGTAACAGAATACATGAGTCAGGGTGGTGAGGTAAGCTGCAAATCAGGCCAGCAGCACTTGTTTGTCACTGAAGCAACCATAAGGCATCCATCTTAAATTTACACCTGTTACATCGAATGTGTAAAAATTATATACGTAGCACCGTGACATCACCCACTGGTTTGTGGACTCCCATTTTGAAGCCCCGAGCTAACAACTTGGCCATCTCCATGTTGGATTTTTGGAGCCAGAAATGACTATATTTGGACGAGAGGGTGGAGATAACCCTAACGCTAGCTGCTAGCTTGGTTAGCACGCAGCATTCACAGTGAAAAACTAGCCTAACACCACTAAAACAAAATGTTCTCATAGGAAAAACAGAGCATCCGACTCTTTAGAGGATCTTTTAGTACAACCAAAACTTAAACAAGACTTTTTTAAGTGACAAAAGTGTTACAGTTAACTTTGATAAACTGAAAACATACTGGAATAGTGACAGTTTCGGCTACGCCTATACTCTACTCTAAATCTGGGGTTATGCCATGGTTACATTCTCTAACCAACTTGTAGCAACTTGTCAACAGACAGTCACTCAAAGTGGCCACGCCCGTGATAAGGCATAACTTTAAGCCTTAATAACATTCAAATGGGTGAGTTAAATAAAATCGACCCCCGTACAGTTGTCATGAATGGGTAAATTAGCGCTAGAGACCAAAACCGTCGTTGGGACCAGGCTGTAAACATGTTTATTTCTGCTGTTAAGTTGGGCATTGTAACATGAGGGTCTACTACTCTTGGAGCCAGCCTGAAGTGGCCATCAGAGGAACTGCAGTTGTTGGCACTTCTGTTTTGGCTTCATTTTTTGTCCCAGATGCTGCTGCTTGATCCAATGCCATCATTAAATGCCAATATCGGAAGTGGTGTGCCCTACATAAGGCAAGGTGAAAAGCAAACGTGAAGACATAGCCGGGATGGATGGATGTGTAGCCAGTCCGTCTTTTGTAGACCTGCATTGTATGTTTTTTTTTCTGTAACCATAACCACAATTTTTCCATGATATAGAGTGTGCCAGTAAACCCGGAACTCCGTTAGCGCTTTTAGCACTTCCGGTTCTCTCGTCTAAAAGTCAGTACGTTTTTTTTTTGAATGGGATTTTGGTTCTACGACATAAAACACGTCAGTAAATACCCTACTTGTGAATTTTGAAGCTTTTACGTGTCATAAAAAAGGAGTAGTCCTGTAGTCCATTAAAGCCTAACGTTAGCTTTTTACTTCTGGCGATTACATTTAAGCTTCAAATACGGTATGAAAGGTGTTCATATGTAAAGATTATCTCGCTGAGCAAAACCTGTAAGTATCATAAACTTGTGTTAGCCACAGAGCTTATTTTCTGACATAATCCAAAACGCAATGCAAAAATCACATTCACTTTCTCTTCCGGGAACCAGCGCGATGCTAAACTTCCAGGTTTTGACGTCAGCCCTGGCACACTCTATTAATCAAGTGTTTGTTACGTAACCCTGAACATACAGCAACCATAATTTGGATATTCCAAAAAGTGCATTTTTAAAATGCTGGCAGTGCAGATAATCTAAGGTTTTACAGAATTGTCCAGTATTGACGTTCTTTAGTTACATTTAATCTCAGATTCATTGAGAGTTAAATGCAATATAACAAATACGGCTTGCTTTCTTTGCTTCTGCTTTGTCATCATGTCCAAAAGTTATCTATTTCCAAATAGGCTGTAGTCGTAGAAGTATTTCTTGAAAGCACCTAAATTGGTGGAGCCAAAACCGAGAGTTAGGCCCTCTAGACTTTCCATATCACAGAGGAGTGAAATCAAAGTTTGTTTTTTCCACTTGGTGGCAAGGTCATGTTGGAGTCCTGTCTATGAAAATGTTACGCTTCCTGTTTGATTGCACTCCTGATCTTGTCAGGAACATTGCAGTCAGTTTCAAAAGTCCTTTATAATTTTGTCGCTGTAGTGTGAGTCGTCCAAGAAGTTCTTACTCTTGCTATCACCTGGTACTCTTGACTCAGCGCTTTGACCAAAAGGGAAAATCAATTCATTTCAATAGAACTGCCGCAACCACTAAGGAACTGAACATTTGCTTTCAGGTAGAGTTCTTCCTATGCTGAACTTTGATGACTGAATAGTGCTGACCTTTTGGGGAACAAAGAGAACCGTTGACTCCAAAGTGGAGGAAGCTACTATATTAGCAGTGTTATACCACCCACCTGTAGTCATCATGTTACTGTACATATCAGCATCCCCTGTTTCACGGGGATGTCCAAATGTATTCTGTTTCCAGTGTGACTAAGAACTTACTTTAACACTGCTCAGCTAAGCTAATAGTAATGGGCAAATGATTGTTTTATCATTTATTACTATGCCATTTATGGTCAGATATGGACATTTCCAAGTGTCCTTTCCCTTATGAGGCTCAACTTTAACTAAACTGGCTGTTTGAGGAAGCTTTTTGTTGAATTTAATTCCAAGAAGCAGGCAACAGTTTTTTTAAATCCTTAAATCTGTCTGTCAGGCAGTAGCTTATGCTCCCTGGCCATCATTGCCTCATTGATGTTGATCCTGTGTCAAGGTTACTTATGAGGGGTCAGAGTCCGAGCCCTCTGCAGCCTGTGTGGGTAAACACTATCGATATGAGGACTCAGCCGTGAGCCCCCTTCCCAAAACAATGGTTAACTATCCCTCATCAAAACCCCTTTCACACCCCTTTCTCCTTTCCTGGCCCTCATTTGGTCTCATTAACTCGCCAGTCCTCCTCCTCCACCCCTCCACCTCCTCCCTCCTGCAGCAGAGCAGTGATGCTATCTGCCCATCACTCCATATTGGTCTCCTGAGAGAGCCCGAGGCGCTGGGAACCAGGACCCCCAAACGGTTCTCTGGAGAAAGAGCAGAGAGTGGGACAACAGGTTAGATGATGAAGGGAATGACCCTTTAAAAACAGCTGGATCCATGGAGGTGGGCATCACAGATAGCATTGTGTCCCAGCCTCACCCTAATTAAAATAAAAACAACCTGGACCTGACGATAAGAGTGGCGTGAGTGTCATCAGTTGCAGATATGGAGAGGAGGAAATGAATAGGAACAAAAGGACAGAAAGGACGGACCGTGGGAATTATCTGATGAGCTGGACTGAACAGGACAGTGGTTAAATCCTCTCTGTGCGGCTGTCCCAGGACGGGGATGTTGATTGATCAGCAGGGCTGCAGATCCAGGAGGATGTTGAGGGTAGATAGCAATATTTAATGTCTGATTTAATGAATGAAATCAGTACACCTGCAACAAAACCTCAAGTAGCATTCAAAACACAAACTTAAATCCACCCAAAAATATTTTATTTAGCATTTAATGTCACTTTGAGTCATAATTCAGTCATACAAGAATGTCCGTCATACCAGAGTCCGCGGGTAAAGTACCTGCAGGTATCTTGCCCAAAGACATTTCGACATACAGACTTTAGGAGCCAAAGATCAAACCACCAGTATTCCAATTAGTGGACAATGCTCATCAGCTGTAGTAAGAGTGTTACCCAGAGTCCTGCATTGCTCTGATTTTCAAGACTCGTTCCCAAACCAGCCCTGCGACATAGATTAAGACACACACCACCTGCACATATGACCACATACCCCTACCGGATACCTACAGAAGGTGGCACGTTGTACAGTCGCCTCGGCAACCAGCGTATGAATGTGTGTGGGTGGATGAATGTGGCATGTAGTGTAACAGTCTAACAAGTTCAGTGTTTTTTGTGTGTCCATGGTAAAGGTGCAAACAGGAACCATTCTTTGGTAATGTAGCATGACCTCATCAAAAATAGATGTAGCAGAAAGCTTACTCAGAAACTCCATGGCAACCTTTAACCTCGGGTTTGAAAGTCTAAAGCATGATGGGAACTGTGGGGCCATAACTTAGAATGCATTTATAACAAATGGGAATTTAAAAAATTGTATATACATTTTTATTATTGTTTTATTGTTTCAATACATTTTTGTCAGTACAAAAGTTGTCACTATGCATCAAACGAAGTACTTGTCGGATTGTCAGCTAGTTCAGAGACCTCCCTACACCCACAGCTTTCTTACATAGACCGTACTTGTCAACCCTCACCATTTTCCAGGTAGACTCCTGATTTTCATTTCCCTTGCACAATTCCTGCTAGAATCACAATTTTTCTATTTTTCTCCCAATTTATGACAAACCTTTTTTTCCTTTTCATTATCCTAACTCAGTGGTGTCCAAACTTTTTTGAATGGGGGCCAGATCAAACAACATGAAAATACCTAGGGGCCAACTGATTCTCACATCAAATGGGTTTTAAAAAAAGTGAGACAAAAGCAACCATTTTTATCTTTTAATGAACTATTACTCTGTGATGCCTGTCTACAAAATGTATGATAGTCCTGTCATTGTGAGGCGAAGGGTAAAATTGCCAAGTGATCTTGCTCTATTCACCATTATTGTGTAAAGGACCACATATGGTATATTTTGAAAGACTTAAATGTCATGACAGGCATGTCCAGACTTTCCAGACCCCCCCCCCCGATAACAGTAAAGTTACGCCAAATGATAATGAGGAAGAAAGTGGCTCACACCTCATCCTAGTGAGAGACAAAGAGAGATATATGGAGAGTACTAAGAGGAGGAAATACTTGAGCAAATTTCAGGCGTCCTAGAGAGAAGAATCCCCGTTTCTTGCAGGAAACCAATTAGTTTATGCCAGTGATTCATGCAACTTCATACCCTAGAAATCCAGAGTTCTCGCGAGAGCACAATTTGATGCCCATGAAACCGAGCTGCATCAACCACATCGGTGTATCTGATATAGGCGGGCCAGAGGCGAGCTAAACAGATGACGACAGCGCTGTGACAACGAAGTCTGGAATCAGTCAGTAAACATTGCAAGATGGCTATGGATGAACACCAGTTGTTTGAAACGGCTTTGGCTGCTACAATGAACGAGTTAGACTTGGCTTTTTCTCTAAAAGAGGAACAGAAGACGGCGCTCGAGTCTTTCCTTTGCAAGAAGGACATTTTTGCTGTTTTGCCGACCGGATACGGCAAGAGTCTAATCTACCAGTTAGCTCCACTGGTAGCTAAATGTATACGTCACCCCATGTATTGTTCTGATTGATCGTAGTGTTATTCAATTGCGTGCAGTGATATTTACAAATGCATGCTTGGTGCCGCCCCTCGAGTTGGGCCATTTGCATTACTCATGGCCAGACCCTAAATCTTTCTAGATTTGGGTAGATTCCAGGCTAGCAAGTTCACACGACAGAGGTGAATTATTCTGTATTCTTTCCTGAGAATTAAAAGTAAACTTAACATATATAAAAATGCCACTTCAGTGTGCTTATTATTTTTGTTATTTTCATCCTGTAAAAGTTTCTGAACCCTCAGAAACTGTCCTTATTTTTGAGGTCTCAAGGTTGGCAAGCATGCATCAGAATTAGGGGGGTTGCATCCAACCAATGTTTGTAACTTTCTGAAACTGGCAATCCGACAAGCACGCCTGCTTCACACAGTGATAGGCCAGGTGTGTGGAAGTTTGAGTGTAAGCTAGGCTTGAACTTCTCTGAACTTCACTTTGATCACTTGTTGTATGTACAAATGAGTGCAATACGATTAATCAACTTCAGCGAGGCTTCAAAGGCAAAGTGAAACGTCCTCTGACAGAAAAAAACAAAACCACTCAGTAAAGCTGACTCAATAAGACCAATAAAGCCAATATCATCTACAAATATTAGTCTAACCCTTAAAACTCCACCATGTAATGAAGAGCCCCCCTGACTCAAAACATGACATTTAATTTCCACAATAACCTCCAATCAAGTAGCATTGCACCGGCCCCTGGAAAAAAATATGTAAATGTTTTGAGAAGGAAAGTTACATAAGTTTTCTCTCATTTGCCATGTCGGTGGCGAAAGTGTCAGCCCAGGAAAAACTGCGAGCTGCAGATACGGCTTTGAGGAAACATGGACTCTCCTCCCTGGAAACGTTCATCAGGCTTTGACCCATTTAGCCTGCGTCTTAATGAGGCGAAAAGCCTCGCTGATCATACCTCAGACACATGGGTAAATAACACCCCAGGGAACGCTGGGAAATTAACAAAGCACATTTCAGTCTGAATCATTTATACATAATTATACACAGAGAAAGGATGAAAGCATCTGTCAGAGTGGGAATCCACCCGTAATCAAGCCAAAAACAAAACTATTAAAAAAGGCAAAATGGAGACTGTTAAGTGGTTTGACCCTCAGTGCCCTCGACGCTGGAAGATGTAAAACAGTCCAGGCATTTTTGGCATATTAACTAAAAGACATTAAAGTTATGGAAAGAAGAAGAGAGCGCAGCAGATTAACTTTCCTTTCATGCTCTGATTTACAGCTGTGTGTCAGGTTAGTTAAAGGAATTTAATATAAAGTGATCTATGTATCTTGGCAACAGCCCGGTGTGACGAAAGGCTTGATATGAGCAGATATATTTCCATTTGACAAAACACACTGCAAAAAGTATCCACTGCACTGACACTGAGTTTTAGACGTTTGCAGATTGACGGCATGTTTGTTAAAGTAAAATGAATGACACACCTTTTGTAGAAAAGTAGTTCCAGAAATACCCTGGAAAACTTCTCAGGAATCAGAGGTGAAAGTATCTCACCCCACAAGTAAAGTGAGGTTGCAAACAATGCTTCATAATCTCAGTTAAACCTGAGCATGACTCATGGTTTTGCAGAATAAAGGAAGCTGTCATGTAATGTGAGCAGTCACACATGAAGAGCAACATGAAATACAGATGAATTTCCATTTGCTTTGGTGTCTGAATTTCATCCATGAGGACCGAATCTGTCAATGTGGCTGCAAAAGAATGCACCCAGACAAAAGATTATGTTCCAATTTGCAGATATTTTCTACAAATTCTGATATTATCCAGCTCTGATAGGTTTGACATGTTGCTGACATAATAGGAGCATTTAACCAGTTATCCAACTGAGAGGTGGGATTTGTACTTGTGCATTAGCTCTATGCAAAGCCTGCGCCGTAGCTGTGAAGTGCTGTAAAGTTTAGTTGATTCAAAACACACATTAAACACACATTAAACACATATTAAACATAGCTTAATAGAGACAATTGCAAGCACAAGTACACAAATCAGCTTCACTATAACTCGCAGCATTCACAGACAAACACTTGTCTTTATCTGGACACATTTTCCCCACAAATACAACATGCTAACGTTATTGAACGTTATGAAGCCAGGGACAAAGGTAACGGTACATAATTTGTCTCCATTACAACTCACAAGGTTCACTGACAAAACAACTGTCTTATACTAAACACGTTTTCCAAACAAATACAACATGCTAACGTTATTAGCACAAGCCTATGGCATTTTGCACTGCATAAATTAGCCTAGCGACAAGCGGAGATTTCCTCTGCTCATATGAAGCCAGGATAAATCACACACAAGACTTAAAATGCTATTTTTGTGGAGGCTTTATTGTCTTCACAATTTATTGTTTCTTATCTGTGAAATTAAAGTAAATAAAAGCTTTGTTTCCACTGAGGGAAATGGTTTCAGCTTACAGAAACAGACAGGAGGTCTGTGTCGCTGTGACGTGTAGCTACATTTCTAGGGAGGTGCACGTCAGGCTACGGTGTACGTACGGAAAGGCGGGTTGACGCAGAAGTAGAAATCCTGCATAAACCTTACCGAGGACTTTTGTTGCTGGCACTTAAGGAAATAACCATATAAAAGGAAGTGTTTTACCAACAGTATAAATTCATTTGAAAAAGACTGTATTCATGGAACCCAATGCATGCAACAAGTCAATCCAAAATTGATGCAGGAGGGTACCTCATGCGTCATATTTCGACGTGTAGGTCCACTGACAAATTGGCGGGATTTAACGAGCTGGGATGATGACGGATTGAAACACCAAATAAAGAATTTCTCTTGTAAGAGTGGTGTTCCATCCGTCCAGTAGAGTCTCAGAGACTTGAAGAATCAATGCCACGGCACACTGAAGCTGTTGTGGTAGCATATGGTGGCCCAGCATCTTATGAAGACACTTGATGTTAGTTTATCCTTTAATTTATCAACCTTCTCTTTCCATATATATTTTTTCATTAAGAATATTGGCTTGTGGCAGCTCCCGTCCATTAAAGATCAGTATCATTATTGGCTCTCACAAACTGATGTTGGTTAAACCTGAGCACCAACTCTAACCTCACACACAGTCAATTTCCTCCACCCGTATCTCTGCTGGTTACACTTAGAAAAACAAACTGTCCGCCCTCTTCGCCTCTTATCCAACAGAAACCTCGTACGTGTTTGCTCTCGCTGAGAGGTGCAAACTCAGACCTGTGTCAGTTTATCTGCAGCTGACAGCACTCCGCGCCATCACGCAGCCCCATACAGCTGCGAGCGTGTGAATGCAACAATGGATCTCTCTCGCTCCGCTGTTGACCAAAAGATAGAAATGATGCTAACGTTAGCTCAGCTCTGCTATCACACTGCAAAGCCCTTGAGCGTATGAAGGGGCCACAATGCATAACTCACACACCAACACACGCACACACACACACACACTCTCATACAAACAAACACACAGAGAGATTAAATCTGGGCTGGCTACTGCTGGCCTCTCACTTTGATGAGCCAAGGAGCCAAGAGTCTGGGTGCTGGATTAAGATGGCTGAACTAGATTCACACACACACATGCACACACACACCACACTCTCACTCACTCCCTAGAGGGGTTAACCCTGATCCCCCATTCATTTACATTGAGTAGTCTTTTTTTTTTTTAAGCGAACACAAAGACCGCCTCCACAATAGTTAAAAAAAAAAATCCACCTTTGAGATTAGCCAGCATAAACAAACACTTCGTCATCTGAGAGGAGACCTTTCTCCTCTCTCCATCACACACAAGGACCAAGGCCCTCTTTAGTCTGGGCCTGTTAATAAATTATATCTGGGGTCTAAAGGAATGATCCATATTATTAGAGCTGCTGGAGGCTAGTATGACTGAGCTGTGTTGTGTTACACCGCGGAAAGCTCCACTTGATTCTTATGGAAGCTGACACCAGAAGCCATTCAGTAAAAAGTGCTGAAGAGTGGATTGATGCAGATTGATTCACGGTTCATGCATCACCTTTTCCATCTGTGTCAATCAGAGGATTGCTCTGGATAGATGTAGCGTCCGATATGGGACCTGTTCATGATTCCTTTGGGTGTGATAGCTCAAAGACCAAGACTCAAAAATGACATTAAGAAGTTGAAACTCTTTCGTTCAAGTGATGAAAAGTGAAGAAAAAGGATGATTTTTTGTCACCAGTCAGGATGACAGGTAGATAGGGAACGTAAAAGCAGAAGGATACAGTATGCCGATGGTGTCTTTCTACTTTATATTTAGTAAGTTAATACAAGATATGGACATGGGACAAAACAAGAGTAGGGGTGCGTCAATGCATTTAAATGTTAAAAGGCGAAAAATCTCAATGCTGTGGCACAAGTAGCCCAATCACCAGAATAAATGTTGGCATTATACGCCTCTGCAATCCACAGATGCATTTGTACGTAATAATGTAATGGATACGTTGAAACTTTAGACACAAAACCAATTTGGTTATGGTGAGGAAAAGATCATGTCATTTTCGGTGGCACTTTTTCGGCAGGAAATGCAGTAAAATCAACTAGTTTCTGTGGCGCTATTTCAGCAGGAAACATGCAATGTCTTGTTAAAAAAAAACCCTGCTTTTTATGGCACTATTCTGGCTTGAAATGCAGTGATGTCTGAGTGAAAAGCAACCACTTTTTGTGGCACTTTCTCGATAGGAAATACAGCGATGTCTCGGAAAAACAATGAATTTTTGTGGCACTATCCCGGTTTGACACAGCAATGTCTCAGTTCAAAAGAACCACTTTTCATGGCACTATTTCAGCTTGAAATGCAGCAATGTCTCGATAAAAAACAACCACTTTTCTTGGCACTATGTCAGCAGGAAACACACAATGTCTTGGTAGAAAACCACTTTCCATGGCACTATCTTGGCAGGAAATGCAGCGATATCTTGGAAAAACAACCTGTTTTCATGGCACTATCCCGGTTTGAAATGCAGCAATGGCTCAGTAAAAAACAACCACTTTTTGTAGCCCTATCACAGCTGGAAATGCAGCGGTGTCTTGGTAAAATCAACCTCTTTATGTAGCACTATCTCAGCAGTAAAAATTGCTTGTCTTGGCATTATCCCAGCAGGAAACACAGTGATGTCGCTGTAAAAACAGTTTCTTTTCAGGGCAAAATCCCTACTGGAAAACACAGCAACAGGTCGCTAACAAACACCCATGTTTGTTGACTAAAAAGCTGCTAGAAACACAGCGATAACTCACAAAAAAACAACCTTCTTGTTACTTGTTGGGCTCGAACAGTGGTCCACAGCTTGGCAGGTGTCTCGTCTAAGTGTCACACTATCCACCATCCTCTCAACCTCCTGATGAAGTCAGCTTTTATCCTACGTCACTTTAGAAATGTTGATAAAATACATAACACTTCCATTGCTTACAGAAACGTACAAAATCTGCATTGTCTTCTGGCGCCTGGGCTGCAAATAAGGGTTCATTGGAACTCTGGTGAAGCTTTCATTTGGTGATATGAGTCTCCAAAGGTCATAAAATGGCAAACTTGAGGTTATAGTACTGAGATATTTTATAACTGTCTCTAAACACACCTGGCATTAAAGGTCACATTTTCTTAAACTACAAAAAAAATCCATATTTGAGGAGACAGAAGAGGAGTTTGAGCATACTGTGTTGCTTAAAAATATCTTGTATACTGAAATTCTTCAACTCAATTGCTTTGAAATAACCACAAAGGTTACAGGAAGATACTGCAGTATGTGACTCTGATAGAAGAATAAAGGAATAAGACATGCAGTCTTTGAAATACTTATCATTAAATCAGTATATATGAAGACAGGAAGTTGTTTGACAAAATTACCAGATAAAACAGAAGCAGCAAATACACAATGCAGAGAAGTAATAATAGAGCAATGTTTTGAATTTCCGTTTGAGAAAGTCTGAAAATACGATGTTATTGGCTATTAATTTTCTGTCAGTGTATTGCTAATTGACGAACTGTGTCAGCACTTCAGAGTCCTTGTTTTCCTTCTCACGTCTTTTATCGAGGTGTGATTCCCCAGCTGGATGCTGTCTCTGCTCATCTCCCCTCATAAAAGAGGCCGACAGAAACATCCAGATGTCTGTCATTAAGAGATTTAGAAATAAAACAGTTGAGTAAACACACAAACCTGTTAGTATATCTGACGAGAGGAATGCCTGAGGTGTACCTGACAGTAACTGAGCGGCGGTGTCTGCTGTTAAGGCCTGTAGGATTACCAAAGAGCATGAGTGAAAGGCAACAAGAGCGCTGAAGTATCAACCTGATCCTTCGCTCACAAACACACACACACGGAGACACACACCAATCACTTAAACATCCACACCTGTAATTAGCCATTCTGGAATCGGTGGGTGACTGCCAAGAATCACGCAAGCTTGTGTGTGTGTGTGTGTGTGTGTGTGTGTGTGTGCGCGCTTGCAGGTATGTTTTAATTTGACTACTTTAGTTCTATAATGAACATTGACAGTATGACAGACTTGAATGTTTTCAACAAAGATACAGGTACACCACATGCAGAAATACACTTTAGCAGCAACAATAAATAAACAGAATAAATAGAAAATCTTAAGTAGCATTAACAGCATCATGGGGCACTCAAACTGTCCACTGAAACCCAGACTAAGGAAATTCATATATGTTGGTCGCACTTAAAAGGAATAGGCTTCTCATTTTGGAAATGTTTGGTGAGGTGTTTGATGCAGATTTTGTTTTGGTGCCTTTATTAACCAGACTAGCTAATCTGCATTGGCACAAACACTGTCAGCATGGGGAAACAGCTAACCTAGCTTCAACAAAAGTTCCTCCTAACATGGCTACCATACTTAGTTGTAGCTTGTGTATCTAACACTGGTTTAACGATGGGATTAGCTCATGAATTAGAGCTATTTATTGACCAACAAAGCTAAACTTAGCTCCTTAAAAGTCCCGCCCTGACTTGAGACCCAACACTAACAAGCAAAATTAGCATCCTAGCAAGAAGGAGTCAACATGTTTGTATTTGCAGTTACTGTAAACATATTCTGAAGAGAGTTTCTATTAATGCACCAAGTTTTGCAGGAATGAGTTCTAAACCTGGAAATGAGTTAGCATTTTAGCACTTCTGGTTCCCATCGTCTCAAGGTCAATGGGCCTTTTGAATGGGTTTTTGGTTAGATGCCTGAAGACACTGTAATAGTTAAATAGTGCTCGGCAGCGTCAGGAGGAAATGTGGCAGGACACGAATGAAAGTTAAGGCAATGAAAGTCCCAGTAGGGCAGGTGGGATGGGTGGTGGCTAGGCTCAGCAAGCACAGACTTTCACATGGGAGAATGGTGTTGGCGTCCTGTAAGACTGTAAAGCCAAACCCTGTTCTTTTTTCCTAACTCTAACCACATGCATTTGTTGTTGAAGGCAAAGAAAATCACTTTGCAGTGTTGTACTGACGTAATGTGTTTATTTTGAAAGAGACTGTATGTAACAACCAACACACCCAGGGTACGTTGGGTGTCGTATCAGGATGCAGAAAGTCCATGACCAAACGTTGATATGTGACGTGGTCAGAGTGAGAATGTGTTGGAATAAGATTTGTGGTTAACACAAGCTTAAGAGACTTTCACATTTTGTGCTATGAAATAAAATATGTCAGGAAATACCCCTCTCAAATAATTTTAAAGCCTTCAAGTGTCTTAAAAAAGATGGTTGCTAACATATAGACAATAGACCGTCATTACACCAAACATGGCTTTACAGCCTCGCTGTGGTGGTAAAGTCAAAGTCATGTGACTGTTGTGTAGTTCGTTTATAGCCTAATGTTAGCTTTTTACTACTGCCGATTGTAGTTGTGTTCTTTATTAAGATTTTCTTGCTAAACATGTAAACTTGTATCATAAACTTTTGTTTGCCACTGAGCGTATTTTCTGCAGTAATCCAAAATCAGACCCCACTGGCTTTTAGGGCAACGCCAACTTCCAGGGAGGCTTACCAAAAAATGTTTTCCCTATAGCACTTGAAAGAATTGGATACCATGTTTCAAGATGGCACCCATTCATTGAAAGTTGCTGAAAGTTGTGGCTTTTTGGCCACCAAACATGGTTGTTTTTAGCAACCTGTCGTTGTGTTTCCATTGGGGTTAGTGTCACAAAAGATATTGCTACATTCCCTCACAGAAGAGTGCCATAAAAGCAGGTGTCTTTTACAGAGATATCACTGCATTTGTTGTTGGAATAGTTCTACGAAAAGCAGTTGTTTTTTTACCAGTACATTGCTGCATTTCCAGTCTGGATTGTGCTACCAAAAGCAGGTATTTTAAGCTTTAAGATGATCTTTTCCTAACCATAACCAAGTGTTTATGTGCCCAAACCTAACCACACAATAACCACAGTGTTGTTGTGTTGACATATCCGCTACATAATACAATTGTAATGTATCCATGGTTTGCAGAAACGTACAATGCCAACAATTTGTCAGGCTATTGGGTTACAAGTGAACGGCAGAGAAAAAAAACCAGAGGGATCTTGGCTTTGTGATTTTCAATGAGAGGCGAGTATCAGACGATAGACATGTCAGGGTAATCATAGAAAACCGTCAACAAAGAGGACATGAATAATGTGGGAGTCCTCTCCAGACATGATATCATTTACACACAACAACCTATGCAAAGGGCAACGCTACAAACTTTTCCGGTGTTATTCAACATAACCCTCCACCTCTACTACACAAGGGGGTTTTGTTCTCAGTTCAGGCTCATCTAGCACCCATACTATGAAGAGAGAAGAGGGGGAGAAAGAAGACGACAGAAAGATGAGACATACGAAGAGACTGCCAAGCTCCTTGCACCTCCTCATTGCCCCCAAGCGTGGATTTAGTCGTCCGTTATTGTGCAAGCGTTTCACATGTTTATTGTCCCGCTCTGAAACCATTCACTCCATTCAGAGGCATTACTCAACAGATTTCTTCATTACTATTGCAGTTCAGCACTAAAGGAGATGCAAAGAAAGGCAGAAAGACAAGGAAATGATCAGTGTAATTGCTTATGTTTCATGCACAGGGTAATGCAGCTAATTCTGCCATTGTAAGCTGCTATGATATCAACAACATGAGCTCCAACTGTAGCCCTATAACTTGCTGAGCCCTAAAGGCGCAGACATGTTCTGACTGTTTCCTCTTAATGCCAATAAAGTCAGGGCACTCCCCATACATTGCTGTGGTTATGTACTAAGGGCTTAATGATATTAACTTAAGATTTTTGTAATCATATATGAGCAATGTGATTAGATCAGAGCTCTTTATCGACATTTATAACATTTCTGAGTACACGGCAGAAGGTAGATGAGGTAAAGAAGAGAAAACACTGGCGGGATCTCGACTTATATTCTCACATCAAAGGGCGTGCACACTTTGAGAGCGAATATGCGAGAAGTACCACTGACGAGACAAGTCATAAAGTCTTGTGATTAATAGGGGCGAAAATCTCTTGTTTTATCATGAAACAATATTATTTTGATTCATTTAGACAACAATACGATATTTGCTGATATCACAAATTCAGTTCAGGGGCCTTTGATTGATAAGAGACGATGTTATATGCCTATGTAATGTAACTGGTTACAGAGGAAGCTGCCACCCCTGTAGTTTTGCTTTTGACCATAGAAGACAAAAGCGGCACATATACAAGGTAAAAAATAAAGTAATAAAGTAATATAATGTAAATAAAACATGCTATAAAGTCCAGATGAAATGGCTTTTCGAAAATATCTGGCGTCAGAATGGTGATGTATTCGTATTAACAGGATAGGCAGGCGCGATATAACGTTGGGACAAGTTTGCATTGATCATTTATGGCTGGGCGTGTAACAACAGCGAGGTCTCGATGGTTTAACGAAGATGGGATAGTCGTATCCATCAGGAAAGGGAGACAAAGTCCATTGTGTGCTCCATTTAGCCGAATGTTAGTTGATGAAGCCTTGCTCATCGGGGCAGCAGTAGCTCAGTCCATGGGACTTGGGTTGGGAACCGGAGGGTTGCCCGTTCAAGTCCCCCTCCAGACTAAATATGGAGTGTGGACTGATCGCTGGAGGGGTGCCAGCTCACCAGTGCCCACGCACCCTGACACGTCTCCATTTAATGCATATGTAGGTGACGACAGAGTGAAAAAATAAATAATAAAATATAACTTTATTCTTTCATCTGTAATCTGGAGCTGTCACAGATACAACTTTCCTCAAAGTGAATACACCGACGTAGCATGCTGTTGCTAGCTAGCTAACTTAATATTAGCTCTTAGCGGCTAAAGGTTGCAGACTGATTGATGGATAGATGTTGTGATATTACTGGTTGAAATTAGTTGGTCATTTTTTGTTGTACAGCATGAAAACATGATTGGATTTTGATATAAGAATGCAAAGACAGATTTTCAGTTTCAGCACAATGCAGCCGAGGATGGGATCAAAAACATTTTTAAAAAGGCATTTTTCATTTCATCTCGACTTAAACAACAAGAGCATCAGAAGTTTAAATTTGGCTCAATAATAACTGTCAAAGTTCATGGACAAAATGCTTGTTTTTTGATAGTAACCATTATTAAGTTAAAGCACTTTTACGTTGTATACATTAGCCTTGTGGCTAGCCGGGTTTTCCTCTACTTGTAGCTAATAACTTATGTGCATTATTTCTACTTTGTTTTACTCACCAAGGGTTTGAGTCTCCCGACAGAAAATCACGGTGGAATTTCAGCGTCAGTGCTGATGTTTTCAGGCTTACGTTGAAACAGAGAGTGACAAGTTAGCGAAATGAGATGTAAGGCAAGGTGTTTGCCATGTTTCCTGAGTATTTCATCACGTAATGGCATCGTTTGAGTACAGCATGTGCTTTGTGTGTTGACCTGCCTTTTCTCCAAAATCCAAAATATTTTCTGATTTATTCCTGGTACTAAATATCCTCGTCATCTTATCGTGGCTGCTTGCCATTATCTGCCTGCTGCTGTTTGGCATTGACATAGACGTGCCATTTGAATTTCAAAATAAAGTTGTATCTTAAAGATTGATTAATGCTTTCACTTTGCATCGATGATTTTAGATCACCGACCATTGAATCAATGGATTGTTACACCCCGAGTGATTACATGACTTCTGCCAAAGTGTCTGTGCACTCAGCTGAACTTTATCTGACTTACAATACTCCATTTTTGAGCATGTATATGCCGACTTACCAAAAGAGAGATGAGATTTGCTTAGCCTAGCTTAGCACAGCACCTGTAAACATGGGGTGACTGCTAGCCTCCTTCAAGACTGAAAAATCCACCTCTGTAGATCAGGTAATGTTTTACATTTCACTGTAAATGTATCTGTGTCTGTTATATTTTAGACTAACCTATGAACAGTGTTGGGTGATGACAGTTTAACTACATTTCCTAGTAGCACAGTTACAGCTGCTAAAAAGAGACTGTAAAAACTGACAACTTGATCTTTGTGGCTGAGAACAGACAGCGAAAAGAGAGCAGATGTCATGCAGGGAGGGGTGAGAACTCGATATAATACACAGGATATTTTCATAGTTTCACTTGTTAATTTATTTGCAGAAATCCAGTTCGGTAACGACGATGGCCTCACCATGAGACAATAATCGCAAAGCAGAAATGACAGGCAGATCAAAGTCATTTAGAAAAAAGTGAAGCTGTAGAAAATGAGGGGAGACAGACAGATTGCTGCCTGTAAATTCAACAATAAT
Organism: Epinephelus lanceolatus; assembly: GCF_041903045.1. Lineage (NCBI taxonomy): Eukaryota > Metazoa > Chordata > Actinopteri > Perciformes > Serranidae > Epinephelus > Epinephelus lanceolatus. The sequence continues at coordinate 6,198,857 of NC_135756.1, forward strand.
TTGTCAGAGGAAGCAATTCCCTCTGGAGCGTTGCCAAGTTTGGGTATTTTACAATCACAGGAGGACTATCATTACATCTTTAATAATTCAAATAAAACCTGGCAAGAGCGATTGGATGAGTCAGACCTCCCACGTTCAGTCAGACACACAGTCTATCATTTTTCTTGTAAAAGTCAATCAAAATAGAAACCGTGAAACTGTTTTGGGTGGAGAACTCTACCTTGGGTGCCCTCTGTGTCTCCAAGTGTGTGTTTTTGTACTCACCTGCACGATATGTAGATATGTGCGTCTTTTAGTGAATCGATCATGTAGGCACTTTAGTTTGTGTGTCTATTTATAGTGTCTGTTTTTACACTGTGTGTGCATTTGTGGCAGCATGGTGGTGCAGTGGTTAGTGTTGTTGCCTCACAGCAAGAGGGTTTTGGTTTGAACCCATGGTGGGGGAGTCCTATTGTGTGGAGTTTGCATGTTCTCCCCGTGTCAGCGTGGGTTTTCTCCAGGTACTCCAGCTTCCTCCCACAGTCCAAAGACATGCAGGTGACTCTTCCTCTCCAACACAATTGGACCAGGTCATTTAAAACACTGAATAACACGTCACAAATAATTGCTTTTTCTAAACCCTGTTTGGCATGTCCCAGACAAGCAGCTCACCTTTTTTTCTCTGATAACTTACGATCCAGACTTTCAGGAGGTTTTTACCGGAAGACGAATAATCCATAGAGGTCTCCATCTTTCCTAAACAAACAGACCATGGGATTGAACGTGGCGAGAACATTGAATCAAGCACTTTAGTGTTTTAAATCACTGGTTTTTAAATGCTGTTTGGCACGTCATGACAGGCCACTCGCCCAGTACCTGCTAATGTGTGCTCAACGTTTTTTCTCTGATAACCTAATGTGCACTCAACTTATTTCTGATCTCGACATTCTGGAAATGGTTTTCAGGAGCCACATTATCCACAGAGGTCTCTTCCTTCCTCAAAACGAACAGGCCTGGTGATTTAAACAGGTAAAAACACTGATTACAGCTGTTTTTCGTCACAAAAATGGAGGTTCTTTTCATGCTGTTTGAAGTGTCGCAGGCAGGCTGTTAGCCTAGCGCCTGCTAATGTGTGCTCAACTTTTTTTCTGATAACTTAAAATCCAGAAGTTCAGGAGGTTTTTACCGGGAGACAAATTATTCGCAGATTTCTCTTCCTTTCCAAAACAAACAGACCAGGTGATTTAAACCGGTGAAAATACAGTGGCTGACGCGGAAACGCGAATGACCCTATCTAGAGCCAGTGTTTGGTTTGTCCGAAACATGGCGGTACAACATGGCAATTGCCACAGATGAGGATCTGCTCCCTATGTAGATATAATCTGCTCATTGTAAGGTAACGAAAATACAACTGCTTCTCATTTTCACGTGATAATACACTAAAGAAAATATACTTGCTATATTATAGTATATTTCTGCAACTATACCTCCCTAAATCCTACACACTGGACCTTTAAATCTGAATTTACACGTCAATTAAGTCATCAGTAAAGGGTTATTGTTTTCTAACATTAGAGTAAGGTTTTTACAATAAATGTTTAATCAACAATTAACTACTTACAAGCTATAAATGCTTTATAAAGGGTGCCTTGGCAGAGAGTGGTTATGTTACATAATAATAGTTATCAAATTTACAAAATAACATATCTATATTAGCTTTACAGTGCATTAAAGCATATTTACTCCCAGCTTTGATTACAGATACCGAGACAAATGTTTGATGAGAGCTGGTTGTTTGATGCATCAGACGTGATAACTGAGCTGGTGGCTTCTGCTGCTCGGTGAAGACTTCCTTTAGCTGCCTTCTTCTCTGACACTTCTCAGGTCTTTGTCGCCATAAACAACATGTTACACCTAGTGAAAGGTGTCGTATAGACAGCTGTGTTCACTAACCACAATCCAAAATTAGCCCTCAGCAACCATGAGCTCCAAGATATTTATAGCAGCGTGAATGAAATCAGTAACAGTTTCCACAGTATGAACAAGAATAGTTACCAATAGACCTGCTGGAGATGGACTTGCTCCAGGATCGATTAATGAAAGACAGTTCCAGAAAAGCTTAGTTTAAGACTACAGACCGCCATCGTTGCTGATAAAATCTAATGATAAAAAGTAAATGATATTATGTTTATACTGAAACTTTTGAATGAAGAAAATGTGAATTTCCATTTTAATCATTAACTCGGTGTTTATATTTTAAGTGTTGACCATACATTCTTTGCGTATTATCAACATATGAGCTTATTTCTTGCACATATCCCATTCTCTGTAGAATCTTTGTTCTTTACTTGCAATGTTTTATGAGAGAATAAAACTTGCCCAAGCAATCCAACTCAGTCAGTGAGAGAGACAAATGTGTATACCGAAGATCGTGGCGCTGTTGCTTGTTGAAAAGATTTTTATGGAACTGGAAGCTTTAAAACAGTAATAAAGAGGCAAAGTCCCTCCCTTTTCGATGTCCCACATGGGGCCTTATTTCAGAAAAAATAAGTACAGTAATCGATAGCGACAGACAAATAATTTTTTGATTCCGTTTTAATTGTGCCATGAATTACACATAAGAAGTTCCTCAATTTAAAAGATCATTTTTCAATTCAAGAAAGTCCCTACTTGCAACATATCCTCATGCAACAGTTCAGATGATATCCTACAAATTAGTGCCCCACTAATCTCTCAAGACAGATTCTGCAATTTACGTTGTAGAATCTGTCGGCAGCCCTGTGTGAAAGATGACTAGAGAGGGGGGGAGGGCGGGGCTTTGAGTTTGAACGATGCTGCGCTTTAGCCAATCACAATGGAGGGGGCATCGCCGAGACGTGCAGGTGTCCCCAGGAAATGTGTACCTACAGAAACAGCAAGCTCCGTGTCCATAGCGACCGCTCCACCCAAAACGCCGTCTCGTCAACGTGAAAAAAAAAAAAATTCCAGTGGATGTCTTAGTTACAACATGATTGAGCTAACTGGAGTAGTTTCACGTCGTTTCCGACAACGGGAGGCTTTTAACAGATGACATCCTGATGTTAGCTTTGGTAACTGTCCCTGTCAGCTGCAGCCACTGATGCTTTCTAGACATCGTGATTTCCCATAACTGAATAAATACCACACATAGCAACACAAAACTGCTTTGCTAGCTCAATCATGTTGTAACTAAGATATCCGCTGGAAAAAATATTTTATTCACGGAGCGTTTATTGAGTTATTACCTTATTTTTATACAGTCTATCGTTATTACAGACACCGGTAACGGCTAACAGCTAATGGCTAACGTTAACAGCTAACGGTTAGCCCAGCTAATCTACGATAACCATGTTATTAATTACAAAACGTTCACACAGAAATAGTAACATCTGTTCAGTCATTGTGTTTATAGACTTAACAAACATCAGATTAGTCTACATGGTGATATAGTGACGTGAAAAATGTGATATATCCCGAAGTATTTGTAAACAACACGCCGATTCCCTGGGGGCACCGCCGGAAGTGAAGGGCGTGAGCGATTGCCGAGGCCCCTGCACTTCCGTTAGTTGAAAAACTCCGGGCTCTGCCTCCAGAGGTAAAGGAAGAAAAAAAAAAAGTTGTTTTTTTTACTGATGGATTTCCAGATTGGTGTCCCACAAACTGTACTGTACTCAACGTGAAGTTACGGAGGTTAGGTTTAGGCCTCAAGTAGGACTCAAGTTTAATCAAAGTTCATGAAGTTCCAAATACCGGTCTCCAGGAGAAAGAAATTTTTTTGTGACCCATCCACCACCCAGACCTGCCTCCTTCCTTCCTTTACTCCTGTCAGCGCAATAGTCCTCCCAAATACGGGAATTATACACAAATTACTGGCTTTCAGTTTTTTGCTCTATTTTTCATAAGAAAACATATGAAGAATGTATGAGAACAGGCTGCTATGTGTGTTAGGTTTGTCGTGGTATCAATCAATTTTGTGCTTTAGTATACTAGCCTACATCTCTCGTTACCACTGTGGTTTTTACCTGGCACAAACATTATCTTACCAGTCAGTCAGTCCAGTTTATTGTCATTTTACAACACATCCCTGTGCAAAGCAGAGCGAGAGACCTTTTTTCTAGGATCAAGGTGCAACATAAATGTCACAACATTTAAATGGCACAATACAGTACCTGGGGCTGCATACCGAAGGTGTATGAGTGCAAGTTAAAATAGTGAAAAAAAGGCTTATAAAATAGTAGAAATGATAAAAAAGTATAGTACACACCATCACACCATGACCTCCAAAATGCACTGGCATGGTTTGAAGCTGAGTGTAAAGCAGTCAGGATAAGTCAGTACCTTCAAATCTGAAGTCATTGTTCTCCGCCAGAAAACATTTGATTGCCCCCTCTGGGTTGGGCAAGTATCTTGGAGTGTTGTTAATGAGTCAGGATAAAATGGACTGCGAGATGGTTTGGTGTGGCATCAGCAGGGATGTGGGCGTTGCACCGGACCATCATGGTGAAGAGGGAGCTGAGCCAGAAGGCAAAGGTCTCAATTTACTGGTCCATCTACATCCCAACCCTCACCTATGGTCATGAGCTCTGACCAAAAGAATGAGATTGCGGATACAAGCGGCCGAAATGAGTTTCAACCGGAGGGTGGCTTGGCTCGGCTTTAGAGATAGGGGGAGGAGCTCGGACACCTGGGGGAAGATCGGAGTCGAGTCACTGCTCCATCGCATCGAAAGGGGTCAGTTGAGGTGGTTCGGACATCTCATTAGCATGCCTTCTGGGCTCCTCCTGTTAGAGGTGTTACAGGCAAGTCTAACTGGTAAGGCCTCCCCAGGGCAGACCCAGAACACACTGGAGGGATACATATCTCATCTGGCCTGGGAACACATTGGGGTCCCACAGGAGGAGCTGGAAAGCATTGCTGGGGAGAGGGACGTCTTCAGTCAGAAGATGATAAAGTCTCATATATGTTTTGTCCAGCAACTCTTGGTCTTTTAATCCACCAGGAAGTGAAAAATGAGCAAGACCTGTTGCTCAGGTGAATACATCCCAGTACAAAACACACACTATATTGCTGTCATTGTTCATTTTAGTCAAACCATACAGTTTGAAAACGAGGCGCAGCTCCAACTAGAAAACAATGTTTTGATGCATTGGATGTGCTGAATGTGCATATTAAGGCAGTACAGGAGGAGGTGCACATTAATAATCCTCCAGGACTGTAACATGCTCATGTTTAACCCAAACAATGTGTCATGTGACTGCAGTTGGTTCAGATCCACAAACCAACCGCACCAGAGTTCATTTGTAACCGGACTGAGACCACCTCTTCAAGAAGGTCTCGGTCCGGTTGTTTTGGTGCACACCTGAATGTGATTGCTGTGTTCACATGTGCCCAAACTAACCGCATTCACAGGCAAACGAACTTGAGTTTGATTGAACCGAACCAAACAGGGCAGGTGTGAAAGCACCCTCAGGTCTCATGGTGGTCCACCAGCATGAGAAGGATTCGCCCCTGTAATTGTAAGAACATGGCCATGTAATCTATATTTTTACATGTCTGTATCCAAGTGTGTGTGAATGGCTGCTTATAGTTACTTCTGCAACTCAATACTCACTGCGACTTTGTGTGTGTATGAGTGTCTGTGTGTGTCTTTGCATGCCTGTGTAACGGAGCCCTGGTTGGGCCTGAGTGGTTCTGATCCATCCATGGCCGGCATTCGCATCCAGAGCTTCTCGATTCCGCTTTGTGTGTGTGTGTGTGTGTCCTGGCGGGAGGCTGGCAGCCGGTGTAGCCATGGCTGGCACCGGGCCACCCCTCTACCCTCCCTCCCCACTCTGTCTGAGAGCACAATGGGCGATCCGGTAAAACAATACAGGCCCAGGAACAAGGCCCTCTATAGAGCGAGCGACACACTATCCCTGAAAGAGAAACACTCCAAAACGCAGGGCAGCTGAAACAGAAATAGAAAGCTAATTTCTACCCCTCCACCACTTTACTCTCTACCTGTTACTCCTTTGAAAGCCAGTGGTATTATTTTACCCCACATTGAAATTGTTACACTTTTTAATTTCTTACACTTTAGTTACACCCTCCAAACTGGTGGTCACCCTCTTCTCTTTCTGAAATCAGGTGGGGTGAGTCAGTTCACTTTCACTCTGTGTAATCAGGAAACCAATCAGCTTTATCATGTGTAGCTGTTGCCTTTACTTTGATTTGAAAAAGCAAAACATTGTGGGGATTCTGGCCTAACACAGTCAGAGCCTCAACAATGACCCACAGGATGATGACAACATTTGGGAAGTCTATGGTATTTCACTCTGAGTGGCCTACTGCCGAATTATTCACTCTGACTTTGCTTTTGTGTCATTTATGGTCTCAGTAGATTTTATTTTTCATTTCTTTAAACTTTGTGACTAATGTATCAAGCAGCTCTGATGCCATTTACAGACAACGATGAGGCAGCATTAGGCCAGTTAGGACATTTGCTGAAGAAACTCAAAGAGCCTTCTTAGACCTGGTATTGACATGTGTTTTGGGTGATGTGACCACAAATGGCCTGAACGACCACCAAGACGCATTGTCATCTGATCACTCAAACCACTTGCTTAGGTGGTCTGGGACGCATTTGACCACATATCTTTTGTCGTGTAAATACAAATGCATCCTGATGGGAGAACTATGTCATGGGTGCAGGGTGTAGAGGTTGTCTTGGTGTCAGTGCACTAGAAGCTCTATAACTTACCCATTTTATGTTGAGTTGGACCACATGTTATGCAGGTTTTATACTTCTGCGTCAAATCAACACCATACCTACGTCCACGCAGAGTCTACGCCATAGCCTTATTTGCACCTCCCCAGAAATGTAACTATACTTTGCGATAAGAATAAGATAAGAAGAAGCAATAAGATAAGAAACAATACATTGTGAAGACAATAAAGCCTCCACAGAAATAGCATTTTAAGTCTTGTGTGTGATTTATCCTGGCTTCATATGAGCAGAGGAAAAGTCTGTTATCGCTAGGCTAATTTATATAATGTAAAATACCATAGGCTTGTGCTAATAACGTTAGCATGTGTTTGTTTGGAAAACATGTTTGTTTAGTATAAGACAGTTGTTTTGTCAGTGAACCTTGTGAGTTGTAATGGAGAAGCGTTACCTTTGTTAAATGTTGCTGTTGTCCCTGGCTTCATATGAGTAGAGGAAAAGTCTGTTAGCTGCTAGGCTAATTTATACAATGTAAAATGCCATAGGCTTGTGCTAATAACGTTAGCATGTTGTATTTGTGGGGAAAATGTGTTGAGTATTGGACAATTGTTTTGTCAGTGAACCTTGTGAGTTGTAATGGAGCTTTTGTTTGATATCTAGTGCGGGCAAAAAATTATGTCGTTAGCATAGTTAGCATACATTAGCTCTGAGGGCTAACTTGACTGGTTACTTTATTATGTGAATGCCACTGTCACCCTGAAGGTCTCGCCGAATCTCGCTGAAACTCTCAAATCTCAAAAAGAAATTAAAAAGGTAAGAAACAGTCAAATATTTGTATTAAAAAGTCGGGCACAGCCTTAGTATCTGCGCTTACTGCAGAATACTCCCGTTTTAGTTCACAATGACATCATGAGGATTGAAGATGAAGATCATTTACATGTATTCAAAGCTTTTTTGCTGTTCAGCTAAGGAGGTGATGTTTTTTGGGCGTTTGATTCTGTAAAGACTGAAGCAGCCATTTGAAATCGCTGATCATATCAGAGATGTGGGTGGAAATTCACAGATCTGTAACCAGGCTATGTTTAGACAGAGGAGTGTTAGCTTCAGTAGCTAATGCAACGTACAAAGTAGCATGCAAAGTAATCAGTAGCATGCCAGGTAGCTTGTTGCTCAATAACAGTATTAAGTGACTGAAAATAAAAGTTCACACACAGCAACGGACTCAAACACATTCCCATAACAATGCATGCTTTGAGCTGTATATACAGTAAACATTAAGACCCCCGGAACACACCCACTCATGCACACACACACACACACACACACACACACACACACACACACACACAGAGCCCTACGCAGTCACATAAACCGAGCTGTGACCTGGCCCTGCGGGTCTGACAGGTAAAGAAGAAGAGCTGAGCAACCTGTCGATGCAGGTAGAGAAGCATTCCACATGACCCCACACACACACACACACACACACCCACACACACAGAAAACAGGGAGTGTGTGGAAGACAGCACTGCTCACATGCCATATAGTCACTACATCTGCGTCTCTGTAACCCGGTGTAGTTTATTCATTTATCAAGCGCCGCGGATCTTCCTCTCAGTGCCCACTCGCTAACACCAGTTATAAACCCAACATCCCGTTCCCATTGCTATCTCTGCTACTTTACAGAGCTGTCACTGAGCAGAAATCATGAATCTCAGCCCTCCAAAGCAAGAGCATGCAAGACATGTAGGCCTAATCAGAAATCTAACGTTTCACTTGTTTGCAGATGGAATCTCTCCCATATTTATCAAACACAGCCCATCTCCTCTTCCCTGTTCCCCCCCTCAGGCTAGCGGGCATATCAGAAATGACTGACACATCGGCACATTTATCACACCTATCACCATCACCATCACTCCGCCACACATCTACCCTACCCAACACACACACAGACACACACCTCAGTTACATTACCACTTATGACACATTACACAGCTGATAAGATCCCTGGTGCTGATAGCGTCACCTTGCCCCAGAAAAGGTCGACAAAATGTGTTTGGGAAAAACTATCAAAGCACGAGCTGGGAGTTTTTAAAACATGCCGACACGTCATGCTCGACTGTTGGAGGGAGGAGGACTAATGGTTTTTCTGCAGCTGCGGAAGGCTTTCCTGACTGAGTCATTAAACAGAGGACAATTAGGTTTTTTCTTTCTTCTATGAAGCAGATCAGCTGGTTACATTTTACTGGAATCAGGCTACTACAAATTAGGTACATTTAAAAATTCAGTCTAATGTCCAAGTTTAATCATGGCATTAATGACACATTTGTCTTATATTGTTTAACACAAAATGTTTTTGCATATGTTCGATATATCACACTTTGATTATTGATAATACTGATGCTTCTTAAGGCCATCAACTTTACCTTGTACCAATTTTCTACCACTTTATCTGCCTTTCGCAAATCTCAAGAACAATTTATCCAATCTACTTCACACCTGGTGGTTGTATCGCTGGGGTACATGCTCTGTCAAAGTTGGTGCAGTTTTGTACTTGCGACACGTTCAGTGATAATGAGCTTTAAGTAAACAAACCATCAGTGCTCTGTTGCTCTGTGCAGCCATGAGGGCGGGGCTTCAAGGCTCTGCAGAGAGTCAAGCGTGCTAAGTGTGTTTCACCAGTGTTTCTGACTGCAGGGAGCAGTGATTTGGTCGCATGCTTTTCCCCCCGCTAACATTTAACACTAATAACTAGGGCTCTGATCTGTTCAGCCAACTAAATCATGTGTTTCTGTAGCTGTACTCAGAATTGGCGGGGTTTAAAATTGAATTGGGGGTGTCTTAAACCAGAAATGGCGGGGCATACCAGAAGTTGTTATTTAAAGTCTGAAATTGATAAGGGTTGTTCAGAAGTTGCTGTACTTATTAATTATTAGAAAACTTTTTACAAAACAGCCTCAGGATTGAGCTTTCAATCATTTCAGATCATCGCTTTGATTATAGCAACTATATTTTGGAATTACTAAGGCCCAATCCCAATACCCCCCCTTGTCCACTACCCCTTAGCCTTTGGTCCTGCCCACTACCCCTTGGCCCTCGAAATGAAGCAACGAGGGGTAGGGGTTGAAATCTTTCCCTAGGAATTGGGACACCACTCACTACGTCACCGCGTCGGTTACGTTCACACATACGTAACTATTTTAAACAGGAAGCTGCAAGCCATCTACATTTCCACCGGGCATCCACAATGGAGTCTCCAATTGAGTTCATCCTACCGATCGCGTTTGCATTATTCATCATGCTTCGTTTGATGAACGACAGATGACAGGGGACTTCTGCTAGCTAGATAGCTAGCTAACCAGCTAACATTACGAGGCAGCATAGTTATACTGGCTGGCGTGTTATCATAACGTGGAAAATCTGACAATTTTGCAGAACAGGACAGATGACAGACACCAGATAGTGCGAGCTAGCTAGCTTGCCAACAAGCAACCTGACAACAGTAACATTAGCTGTGTATAAACATTTTTCCCGTCTCTTGCTCGGTGGTAGCCATGGCGACGTCTACCCCTCACTGGCAAGTCAGCATCTGAAATCCCTCACTCTGAAGGGCTAGTTTCATACCCACTACCCCTCATTATGCCCCCTACCCAATGCCCCCTGTCCCAATACCCCCCCCCCCGGGTATTGGGACAGGCCCAATCTTCAACTAGTCAAAAATGCAGCAGCAAGAGTTTTTACAAGGTCCAAAAAGAGGGAGCACATACAGTACAGGCCAAAAGTTTGGACACACCTTTTCATTCAATGCGTTTTCTTTATTTTCATGACTATTTACATTGTAGATTCTCACTGAAGGCATCAAAACTATGAATGAACACATGTGGAGTTATGTACTTAACAAAAAAAGGTGAAATAACTGAAAACATGTTTTATATTCTAGTTTCTTCAAAATAGCCACCCTTTGCTCTGATTACTGCTTTGCACACTCTTGGCATTCTCTCCATGAGCTTCAAGAGGTAGTCACCTGAAATGGTTTCCACTTCACAGGTGTGCCTTATCAGGGTTAATTAGTGGAATTTCTTGCTTTATCAATGGGGTTGGGACCATCAGTTGTGTTGTGCAGAAGTCAGGTTAATACACAGCCGACAGCCCTATTGGACAACTGTTAAAATTCATATTATGGCAAGAACCAATCAGCTAACTAAAGAAAAACGAGTGGCCATCATTACTTTAAGAAATGAAGGTCAGTCAGTCCGGAAAATTGCAAAAACTTTAAATGTGTCCCCAAGTGGAGTCGCAAAAACCATCAAGCGCTACAACGAAACTGGCACACATGAGGACCGACCCAGGAAAGGAAGACCAAGAGTCACCTCTGCTTCTGAGGATAAGTTCATCCGAGTCACCAGCCTCAGAAATCGCAAGTTAACAGCAGCTCAGATCAGAGACCAGATGAATGCCACACAGAGTTCTAGCAGCAGACCCATCTCTAGAACAACTGTTAAGAGGAGACTGCGCGAATCAGACCTTCATGGTCAAATAGCTGCTAGGAAACCACTGCTAATGAGAGGCAACAAGCAGAAGAGATTTGTTTGGGCCAAGAAACACAAGGAATGGACATTAGACCAGTGGAAATCTGTGCTTTGGTCTGATGAGTCCAAATTTGAGATCTTTGGTTCCAACCGCCGTGTCTTTGTGAGACGCAGAAAAGGTGAACGGATGGATTCCACATGCCTGGTTCCCACTGTGAAGCATGGAGGAGGAGGTGTGATGGTGTGGGGGTGTTTTGCTGGTGACACTGTTGGGGATTTATTCAAAATTGAAGGCACACTGAACCAGCATGGCTACCACAGCATCCTGCAGCGACATGCCATCCCATCCAGTTTGCATTTAGTTGGACGATCATTTATTGTTCAACAGGACAATGACCCCAAACACACCTCCAGGCTGTGTAAGGGCTATTTGACCAAGAAGGAGAGTGATGGAGTGCTGCGGCAGATGACCTGGCCTCCACAGTCACTGGACCTGAACCCAATCGAGATGGTTTGGGGTGAGCTGGACCGCAGAGTGAAGGCAAAGGGGCCAACAAGTGCTAAACACCTCTGGGAACTCCTTCAAGACTGTTGGAAAACCATTTCAGGTGACTACCTCTTGAAGCTCATCGAGAGAATGCCAAGAGTGTGCAAAGCAGTAATCAGAGCAAAGGGTGGCTATTTTGAAGAAACTAGAATATAAAACATGTTTTCAGTTATTTCACCTTTTTTTGTTAAGTACATAACTCCACATGTGTTCATTCATAGTTTTGATGCCTTCAGTGAGAATCTACAATGTAAATAGTCATGAAAATAAAGAAAACGCATTGAATGAGAAGGTGTGTCCAAACTTTTGGCCTGTACTGTAATTCCCATTCTTGTCACCCTACACTGATTACCTATTAGCTGCAGAATACATACTGTGGTGGTCTGAAGACCTGTCCAGGGTGTACCCTGCCTCTCGCCCAATGTCAGCTGGGATAGGCTCCAGCCCCCCTGTGACCGCTAACAGGATTAGCGTTCGTTTTTAAGACATTTTAAGATTCTGATGTTTGTCTACAAACTGTTAAATGACCTCGCCCCCTCTTACATCGTAGAGCTTCTTTGCCTGTATCACACTGTGTGAGAGCTGAGATCGTCTGAGCAAAGACTTCTGTTTGTCCCGAGATCCAGGATAACGTGTTATGGGGACAGGGCTTTCTCTATCGTTGCCCCAAACCTCTGGAATTTCTTCCTCCTTCCATCCAGTTCTCCCCCACCATTAAGATTTTCAAGAGTACTCATTTCAGTATTCGGCTCAACACTACTAATAATGTACCACCGCCAAAATATTTAGTTTTCCTCTTAAGTAGAAGTACACAGTAAGTAATTAGTATATCGTTGAGTTGCATATTTTGTAAGTACGTTTGGGGCCTTTATACGTTATTTTGGGGTACAGTGAGCAAGAATAGCAACATGATTAAATATTTTCATAGTTTCATATCTAAACATCATAATAAATCTGTAGCTGTCTAGAGCTAGGTGTGTTGCTCAGGACTCAAGGAAGCACATAATCAAGTGTGAGGTTGTTTGTGTAAGTACTCTTGAACATACAGTGCACATGGTAAAGACAAACTCTACGTTAAAGCTAATGGACAAACATTGCCACACTTACAGACTGAAAGGTGTAAGATGCAGTCGCTACCAGCTGGCAGGGCTAGCACAAATCCTACACTGGGTATACTACCTGCTCAGACTTTACTTTTGACATGACAATCTCAGATGAGATTTCAAAACGTCGGTCAACTTAAAAGTAACCGAGGCTGAATGGCTTCCCTGAAAGACTCCGACTTCACTGCAGGCTGCACCGCGCTGCATTCCATCATCTTAACCGAGGCCCCATTAAATAAAGTAGTAGTCTTCCATCCAGCTGCCCTCCTGTCAGCGTGACTCGAGAGCAGCGCACTGTAATGCAGCAGCTCCGGCTAATTGGAATATCTCTGTCTCACTTCTCCAATCACACCTGACATGTTCCCGTGAGGGGGGAAAGGGGTGAGGTGATGAGATGAAGAGGCCCCTGGGCGATAGAGAGCTGCTCTCAAACTCTTTCCTTCCCCACCTCCCCAGCGGCGGCAGAGAAAATTGGGAGGCAGAGAGAGAGAGAGAGAGGGAGAGAGAAAAAAAGAGCAACTTAAAAACTCTTAAAGAAGTTAGCAGTGTCTGCGTCTGAGAGAACAACCGAGACAAAAGTTCAACTGTTCTGAGGCGAGCCTGAGTCTCGGCCTTGCTGTTGTTCATGTCAAATCTTGCCTCATGTGTTACACCACTTGAGGAATGTGAGGAGTGTGAGAGTGTCCGATTTTCAGATTTTCAAAGTAAGACTCAACAGTTTAAATGATTAAAACATTAGTTGATTACTTCAAAGACAGATCTTGTCATGAATGCATCAGAATAGCGGATTAGACACGCCTAATGGTGTGTAAAGATATCTAATTGTAATGTACATCCAGTCACACTCACAATATGTCTTCGCATGCCAAAAACCTGTCCTCATGCACTTCATTTCACCTCTCACTGTGAGTTATAGCAAGTGTGACTCACCTTTCACGTACTCTGCACACGTGTGTGCTCAGATACGAGTGGACGAGTGTGTGCTTATATGCTTGCGTGCACACAAGTGACTTCAAGCTTTAAAAATGGAAATGGAAATCAAGAACGTTAATGTTGCGAGTAGCCCCGCAGCGAAGGGAGCGAAATCAACCAATGACTTCTCTCTGTTAATGAACAGTTGCATTTAAGCATTCCTTCATGCAGCAGCGTGTCCCCTTCGGTCTCCAGCGCAGGTACACACTGACACACACCTGTCTTTACCTTCCCCACCTGTTCATGTCTCTTTGTTCACAAAAAAAAGGTCACAACAGGGCACGGCTACTTTCCTTTTTCTTGTTCAGATCAATGCAGCGGCCCTCAGATTTAATCATGTTTGCTCAGGTTTTGAAATGGACAAGCGAGGCTGTAGCGTGGTCACGGGTAACCTGAATCAGGCTCACACACCTGCACCACAAGGCCCTCCCCTTTACACCTGTCTCCAGAGTTGCAGAAGGCAGGTAATGGTATGAGTCGGCGGTGGTGATCGAGTTTTAACTACCAACCGGTGGTCAGGGCTGTGTGAACCTTGGTGTGACCTCCGGCGACCCCTCCGCTGCAGTTTGCGACTCCTCTGCCTCGCCGTGAATGGAGCTTTAAATGAAGACCATTATCCAGTTGCAAAACCTCCCAAACTGAAGTCCCACTGGGGCTCCCCTGAGGGGCTGGTGAGGGCGTCTGTTATGGGTCTTCAGCCAGGAGTTAAAGGAGGCGGGGGGGGCATCCATTACGGCTCTGGGGGATGTAATGTCCAGATGGCCAGGTGCTACAGAGGGACCTGTCCCACCCTGCAACAATCCCAGCTTTCATCCCCGGCAAACCTCAGCCCTTCGCCGGCCCAGACCTCGTGGTCACACAGGGCTGGTCAAGCGAAGAGAAGAGGAGGAAGAGGAGTGGTGACCCTGGAGATGTTTCATTGACAAGATTTGAATCTCCCTCTAATGCCAGCCGAGTCACTAGGAGAAAATGTTGGCATTGTACGTTTCTGCAGACTATGAATACATTACATTTGTCCATTGAAAATCAAAGTTTTTAAAGTGATGTAGTATATGAGCTGACATTATCATTAGGAGGTGGAGGGGCTGCTGGATGGCGTGACCTAGGTGAGATGCTTTCCGAGCTGCAGACCACTGTTCCACCAGTTTTAGTGAGTTTTAGCACCATTTTAGTCCCCGAAACGTGTGTTTTTGAGCAACCCATTGCTGTTTTGTGTTTCTTTAACAGAGACATTGCTATATTTCTTCCCAGGATAGCATGACAAAAAGCGGTTATTTTTTACTGAGACTTTGCTGTCTTTCCTCCTGGGACAGTGCAACGAAAAGTGGTTATTTGTTAAAGAGACATTGCTGCATTTACTGCCGAGATAGTGCCACAGAAAGTGATTGTATTTCATCGAGCCATAGCTGCTTTTCCAGCTGGGATAGTGCCATGATAAGTGGTTGTTTTTTGCCCAAACATTGCTGCATTTCCTGCCGGGACAGTGCAACGAAAAGTGATTGTATCTCATCGAGCAATTGCTGCTTTTCCAGGCAGGATAGTGCCATTGAAAGCAGTGTTTTTACCCAGACATTGCTGCGTCTCGTGCCAGGATAGTGCCATGAAAAGCAGTTGTTTTTTACAGAGACACCGCTGTGTTTCCTGCTGAGATAGTGCCACAACAAGTGGTTGTTTTTTACAGAGACTTTGCTGCATTTCCAGGGGGGATAGTGCCACAACAAGTGGTTGTTTTTCACCAAGATGTTGCTGCGTTTCCTGCAAGGATTGAGCCACAAAAGGCAATGGTTTATCATGGAGACCTCTGTCTCCTGCCAGGATAGAGCCATGAAAAGCAATTGTTTTTTACAGAGACATTGCTGCATTTCCAGGGGGCATAGTGCCACAGCAAGTGGTTGTTCTTAACAAGTCATCAGTGCATTTCCAGGTGGGATTGTGCCCCCCAAAACCAGGTATTTTAAACCAAAACATGATCTTTTCCTAAATATAACTTGTGCCTAAACCTAACCAGACCTTAACCACAGGGCATCATGATGATTTCAGAACAGACTTCGGAACAATGAGTTTAATATGGTCGGAACAATGGGATGTCAGACCAATGGGCAGTTCCTGTTAACCACAGCATTGCTGAAGCATAAAGTTTCAACGTACCCGCTTCATAGTAATTTACAAATGTAAAGTATCTGTGGTTTGCCAACACTTTCTCTGGTGATTTGGTTTCTTACACCAATGAAAAGTCATCTGTTTAAATTGGGGCTGTCTATGAAAATAATTAGCCTCACCAGCATTTCATCCTCATTCAGGGGAAAGTCATGTGTCAGGAATCTACGCTCGTGTCAACAGCACGTACAGAGACGTTTCAGAATCTTCAATCTGTCAACAAGTCCATGTGAGGCAAGAGTGTAAAATAAATATAGGACTTGCTACATCATCTCAAACAGTCATGCTGTGTCTCTTTGAGACTGGAATTACCCAAAGCAGAGGTAGAGAGAGAAAAAAAAATCTATTTTCGATTCCCTGTTGCTCAAGAGCTTGGCAAGTATAAAGCATGCTTCGCTTTCATTCCAACCCTTCACCACTCACGCAAACACATACATACATTCAGAAACTCACACACTTCCCACCCACATGCATACAAATCCCACCCCAATACACACAGGCCCATTGTGAAGCCACAAAACGGAAACAACAAGCCGCTCAAAAAACACCCAGGGGACTCGCAATTCACTGCTCAATCAATCTAACCGCTGTGCGAGCGGACGCACACGCTCGCTCTCACACGCACTTTAAGGCACATTTAAATGCACCAAATATGTTTTATGACAAATGAATGAAAAACATGAGCGCACGGAGAGCACTACATTGCATCGCCCTCGAGGGACAGGCCAGCAAGTGCAGATATAGGATTACTAGAATTGACGCTTCAGTCTTTCCATTGTGAACGTGAAAATCCAATGAGGGGCCTCTAAGTGGATGCACTCACACAGAGAACCTGTTCTGAGGCCACTAATTAAATCTAAACAGGCGCTGACATTGATTTGAGAGGTCATTATTGTCCCCTTATGGTCATGGAGGACTCGTATGTTTTACAAGCGGTGTTTTGCGAGGGAGTTCAGCAAATACGAACGCCTGAGAAACCTGAAAATGGTTTCACAACACGACCTAAACCCCCCCTTCCAAAAAATGCTCTTAAAGTGGTCTCGTCTACCTGTCATCGTGTCAGCAATCCATCATGTTCTGCCTTCAACTGTACTTTCAGAGAGAGTGGTTAGTCACTCAGGGGTTCATTAGGCTACGATTGAGTAATGTTTCCACAGAAAGGCACGCTTAAACAACTGCCGTTCACCTGAGGGAGGTGTGGAGGTGATGCTGCAACTTTTTGTTTCCTTTCAAGACGAATTTAGACCTGTGTGAACACATAGAAAATATTTTCATATTTGAATCCACCACATTTAAATCATTTATTATCGATAAATCACACACAAATTAGGAACACTGTGGCATTTACAGCAGGGTGAGTGAACATTCTCTAAGGGACATTCTCTATGACAAGAAGCACTGCCATTTAGGGGAAATCCGGTCTGACACAAACACAGTCTGACAGGTGCTGGATCACCTGGTCACAGTTCGACTCAATTTTAGTTTCGTGTTTTCAGTGAAAGAGGGAGGAAAAGGAAAAGAAGGGGGAGGGATATAATCAGAAACTACTGGAAAGGTAGAGGTGTCTTCCCGAGTTTCAGTTGCCACTGTAATTACCATAACCTCTGACAGCGTTCAGTTAAACTGTGACTGAGCCATGGTGGGTGTCTCAACCTGCTTTACAGGTATAAGAGAGCAGGAACATTAAAAAAGGACGAGGATTTTTTAGAAGAATATAGAGAGAAGCCAAAGAAAGGGCTGCTGGGGTTTCAGAGGGGAGAAACCTCCTGGTAGAGTTTCTGTATGACATGTGTTAATAACTCATAAATATCCCACCCCGTCCCCTTCTCACCCTTCAGCACAGATATTTGCTGCGAGGCACCAACGTCCGGGTGAAGAAAAGTTCAGATAGGTTCGTTTTCCCTGACTGACAAAGTGCATGCGAAGAACACACACGTGGGATGGGGAACGCAGACCTCATTTATACATTTAATCCAAAGTATGTGTCGGACGATGTTCAGTACAAGAAGCGGTGATCCATTTTTAGAATAGTTTTGCTGCAGTGTTTGTGTTTAGTCTGCTGCGTGAGTCACTAAACAAACTCTTGAAAACTCTTCAGAAGACAAACAGATTTATTTGAGTGGCTGACTGATAAAGAAGTGGCGAAGCTTCACAGGTGTAGAGTTTGGGGGGAGGGGCGGCAGGCAGAGGACACCACCCCTCAATATTTAGAACATGTGCATGTGTCCTCAAAAAGACATTTACACAAACTGGAGCATAGAGTTTCCAGAATGCTCTTTGCTTGCTTTGCAACTTACTTGAAAAATTACTAAAATCCTGACCACAAACTGTGTTAGCTAAAATTATAGTTTTCTCCATTTTGGACTGGCAATTTATACCTCTGTGTCGAATTGACGTGGTAGCCTTACACGCACCTCCCCAGAAATGTAACTACATGTCGCAGCAACACAGAAACCATTTCCCTCAGTGGAAACTAAGCTTTTATTTACTTTAATTTTACAGATAAGAAACAATAAATTGTGAAGACAATAAAGCCGCCACAAAAATAGCATTTTAAGTCTTGTGTGTGATTTATCCTGGCTTCATATGAGCAGAGGAAATCGCCGCTCAGCGCTAGGCTAATTCATACAATGTAAAATGCAATAGGCTTGTGCTAATAACGTTAGCATGTTGTATTTGTTTGGAAAACGTGTTTAGTATAAGACAGTTGTTTTGTCAGTGAACCTTGTGAGTTGTAATGGAGCTGAATTTTGTAACGTTACCTTTGTTAAATGTTGCTGTTGTCCCTGGCTTCATATGAGTAGAGGAAAAGTCTGCTAGCCGCTAGGCTAATTTATACAATGTAAAATACCATAAGCTTGCGCTAATAACGTTAGCATGTTATATTTGTTTGGAAAGCATGTTGTATTTGTGGGGAAAATGTGTCCAGATAAACACAAGTGTTTGTCTGTGAATGGTGCGAGTTATAGTGAAGCTGATTTGTGTATTTGCGTTTGAAATTGTCTCTATTAAGCCATGTTTGATGTGTGTTTAATGTGTGTTTTGAATCACTTAACAGAAATCCTGCCACTGACCAGTGTTTTGGAGGTGTAACATAAAATGAACAGGGCCCCATCTCCTACACTATATCCAATTCTCTTTATACACCCATGCTAGCAGCTAACAGTGCTAACAGCATAAACAGTTCTAACAATGGAAACAATGCTGAAAGAGCTAACGGTGTCAACTTAAGGGGAATCAAGAGGGTGGGCGCTACACTTCCATGATTCCACCGTGGGTCGAGATGGGGTTATCAACAGAAACCACTGTATGAGCACATTGCAGAGCGGTAACTCAGCTAGCCAGTGGGATACACACTCAGGGACTTGCATGCACTAACATGCACACACTGCTGGACTGGCTACAACAATTACACAAAAGCTTGGATTACAGCTCACACACAGGAAGCGTGACTTCATTATCTGGTCAGGATGCCATTAATCGACTATCTTTACATAGCAAATAGTTGTTTGCTGCTATTTCAATGCTCTGAATGTCCTGTAAAGAGCTGTATCATTGAAACCATACATTTCTAATTCCAGAGGTCTGGCATGGACGTTTTTTACTGTTGACAATCACGTCATCACCTGGTCAGCTGTTTCATTGGTCCTCCTCAGCTGTAATTGTAGTGAAGCTCACAGGTAACTGTATGCACTCCTCAGTTGGGTTTAAAGAAATAGTAAAAGCCACATTAAGTCAAGTTTATTGGCGCCGGTTCCCACTGATTGATACTGTCACACTGCTCAACCTTCACACCTGATTAATGGCCAAGTGTGAATAATACGACAAAAACATACAACCCGCCATCACGGCCAGACGACTCAAAGAAAGCGCTTTTAAAAACGTCTGGCTTGTCCGACCTCTATTTATCCAACATGTCTTGGTATGTGGGAGTTTTCCTTTTTCTTTCCCATGGGCCAACAATTACAGGAACATTTTCATCTCCCTGGAATTTAAAAAAAAATGCCTCAGAGAGGAGAGGAGCACATAATGGAGAAACATGTTGTGAGGGAAAAGCCCTGCTTTCGGGGAGGAGACGCAAACAGAAGGAGTGATGGAGATGGATACGATAAAGGCGAGCAAGGGAGCGAGAGGAAAAAATATTGAGGCCAAGCGAAAAAGATTGATGAGAAGTGATGAGAGGTGTTTTCCTTTTCTGAAGACTCACTTGCTGCCCTTCTCTTCCCTCTCTTTCTCTTTCCTCCCCTCGGGCTGATCTCTCTCTTGCATGTCCGGACGGGCTCGAGTCAGTCCCAGGTAAAACTGGTCACCCGAGTCCTCCCCTTCAGCTTACCCAACCTCCATCTCCCCTTTTGCTCACCTGCCCCGAGGCAAGCCCCCCCCCCCCTCCATCTGGCACCGTGAGTAAGAACAGGAGAAACCACCGGGATGATCCGCAGCATTCTGCACTGATGAAACACTACAGGAAACAATACCCTCACTGTTGCGCCAAAGTTTTGTATGAAACAACTTTTTTTTCCAGTTGATTTACAGCAACATTGTTCCAAAATGAACCCATGTATGAATTTGACAATCCAAACTTTTGTTTGTCCCGCTGCTCTCAGCGCTTGGCGACAATAGGCCAGCTCTCAAGGTTAAGCTGCAGATGTGTTAATGTGCTAAGACCGTGTGATCGGGCTTTTTAAGACATTTGAAGAAACAGCCGAGTGAATTGCAGAGGAAGAAAAGAAAAGGGAAAGGGATGAAAAGTGGAGGAAAAAAGCTCATTTCTGCTGACATGGACGGGCTGCTTAAAGGGGACAGCGAGCCAGGGCAGCAGAGAGTGACAGAGCTACAATGGAAACACAATGGAAACTCTCCTTCCCCCAACGCCAGCCATCTCCCCTCACTGGGTTTTTTATCCCGCTGTCGCCCCTGCCAGGCGACAACGCGGGCCAGGCTTGTTCAGCAGAGCCGCAATAAGACAACACTAATAAACGCCAACTGGGGGGAAAAACAACAAACAGCTTACACTTTCAAATTTTACACCGAACTAGGCAGGGCTAATTCCTCCTCCAATGTTTAGGGGAAAACACCAACCCTCACTAACCCCTTCCTTTTTCTCTCAAACTACCCCATCCCAACCCCAACCTGTTTATCCACTGTCAACAATACAGGGCCTGCCGTTGGAGCGAGGCACCTGCTGCTTCCTGGTTCACGGCTGGTGATCGGGAGGCGTTCAGATAAACAAACCCTGTCTCGTTTGGTTCGGGTGTTGACAGCGACACATTCCCGCTTTTCATCTGCTCTTCTCTTACGCAACCCCACACTGCGCTGGCGCTCTGCAATGCATTTTTTGACAGATTGCTTTCCCTCGCTGGGGTTAAGCATATTTCTGTGTGTCTGTGTGTGTGTGTGTGTCTTTGTGTGGCTTTACTTTGCTTATTCTGCAGCTTAAAAATTGCTTGCGCAGGCACCATTAAGTGCAGCGCTCCGGAGCCTTCCCTGGAGCAGGAGTGAGATGAACTGTTTATCTGTCTATTACAGTAGAAACCACACCCACTCTTATATTATCATGAGTAAGGCCCTGATGGAAGAATTTCTCCAAACTCAGTAAACAATGCCGCCGTAGCTCAGGTGAATCATCAAAGACATTTGAACCCGAGGGCCTCAGGTAACCCACAAATCAAAATTACTAATAACTTTAAAGCCTGTCTGTCGTGATCCAAAGCAGAGCTGGTGTTTTCAGCTCTCACTTTAATCTGGAGGAGATACATTTGAGCCAGTGGATCGTCAAAAGAAGTTATGGTGGTTTCTTTGTCTGCCTGCTTTGTGTGACTGTCACTAGAGGTCAAGGTCTATTAGCAGCATTCTTATCTCTTCCTCACCGTTTAGGCTGCACTTAAGTAAATTAGAGGCCACAGTGAATGCACACTCCCGCTGCAGCCTAATCCATCCGTCCTCAAGTTTACCTCCTGTCCCAGCCCCTTCACACTGCTCTGTACAACACGAGGCCTGAGCATCAAACAATTTGTCGTGCATGGTTTAGTTTGAAATGTAAAGCCTGCAGCAGCTTAGGCTGTATGATCTGTGGTTGATGGTTCCTCCATTCCTGCTATATGAATAAAAGTAACATACATTAATGTCACAGCAGTTAGCACTGATTTCAGAAATAATCCGTTAATATCAAGAATGAAATTACACTTTTTATAATGGCCATTATAGACTAAATAAAAGTTTTAGGACTGTTTTAAAGAACTTAAAGAAAGAAATGTGCACGGTTGATGTCTGTCCGCTAAAAGTGTTCCTTTTTGCCACTGACAGGTTCAGAAGTGTCTGACAACATTATGGAAAGGATCCCTACAGAGATAGACCTTTTTGTTGAACCACAAACAGCCCCAAAATAGCTGTCCGTACACCACCAGACTCCATTTAAGTAATCAGTAATTTTAGCGTGTATAGAGACAGCATATATTCACATCCAACTGGGTGAATTAAGGGTTTATTTCAGCCAAACCATACTTGGTGATAGTTGGGCAGTGAAAAGACAAACCAAGATGTTTTTGGGGAGTTTTGTTTTCTTTCTATTAACTTTGTATTAAGTGTGTTTTTAGCATGACAAAATTACTCTTTTTTTAAATGGAGTCTGGTGGGTTTGGTGACAGCTATTTCGGGGCTGTTTTTGTTTCAACAAAAAGGGTCTTACTCTGTCGGGATCCTTTCAGAAATGTACTCAGACGCTTACAATAACAATCTGAGCGTGTCAGTGGCAAAAACAAGCACTTTTAGTGTACGTAAATTGACTGTGCACAAATGCCCTGAGAGGTTTCATTGCAGCCTGTTTTGCCACTGTTGGTTGCAGTGCTGTCTCTCAATACTGGATCAACTTCAAATACGATTGTTCTCATCAGCAATGTAGACACAAAAACACAGGAAGATAGGGTCCAGGTTGAAAAGTACTAAAGTTACCCTTTAACATTTCAGCCATGGGTGCCTGGTTCCATTTTCTGCCAAACGGTTTTTGCTCTAGAGTAAAGCCACGTCAAAGACTATGTCAAAAACAAAGCTGGATGCATACACAAGGCCTCTTACACCCTATGGGTTTAAATTGGGGCTGCCTTCTAATAGTCGACCAAACATTAGTCGAGCAGAAAGGTCATTAGTCGGCAAGATTTCACTGGTCGCTTGGTTGCAGAAAAAAAGTGTAGGAAGTGTCCAC
This sequence comes from Epinephelus lanceolatus, assembly GCF_041903045.1. Classification (NCBI taxonomy): domain Eukaryota; kingdom Metazoa; phylum Chordata; class Actinopteri; order Perciformes; family Serranidae; genus Epinephelus; species Epinephelus lanceolatus. Next base: position 6,222,060 of record NC_135756.1, read on the forward strand.
GCTCAGCAGTCAGACAGGAGTCAGGTTAATTTCCAGGGCTGGTACCTGCGGTTATTCCACAGGCTAGTTAATAACATGTCGGGCAGGAAATCCAAAGTGTGGGATCATTTTGAGAAGGTGAAGGACGAACCCAAGGTGATATGTAAACTCATCTTCATTGGTCGACTACAAACATGACGTATCATCTGAAACATGGAAGTAGCTACATGCCCATTAGCCCACAGCGTCATTAACAGGCGGCTCGCTCGGTGTATGACGTGCACTTGTAGATAAAATATAGGCCTATATTAATGAAGGTTCATTAGTACGGTTTTGTATTTCTCTGTAATGTAGCACAGTGTTAACAATGTTACTGATACTATTCTTTCTCACACCTTCAACTCAAACCACCAAAATATATCATTTAATCATTTAATTAATATCATAAACATGCGGGTGACTAGTCGACTAATGGCCCTAAATGAGGACTATTGGTCGACTTGGAAAATTAATCGTGGGCAGCCCTAGTTTAAATGCAGTGTGTCGTATTCGCATCGTGCTATAGATGGAGTGGATTGATGTTCTTAAGTTTTAGCTGCAGCACTTTGAGATTTTTGGTGCGCTGCTTCTTCCTTTTTGATGTCTTATATCTTTCTTATTTGCATTATGTACTTGTAGTGGTGGCCTCATCTCCTCGGGTCTTTAGTGGGAATACGTCATCTCCCAAATGACCATTTGTATATCAGCTACTCACCGTGTGTTACCTCAAATTCGTGAAGAAAACTTTTTCTCTCAAGAATGAAAAATAGAAGAAGCAACCAAGTTTGACAACTGCAAAACCGATATCAAAACATCCGTTTACAATCTCTTACAAATCTCATGCACTTGTCAAACAGACAGGCCTTTCAGACAGGGAGCTGAACTGAAAGTTAAACTTCTCAATGCTCTCTTTAAAGTCACACTCCATTGACAAAACCTGTAATTTTACCTTGCTGAACACAGAAGTTGCTGGTCTGTCACTGCCTCAATCAAGTTTGTGTTATTGTATAACTTTGGTGAATCCACACTAACCCTGTAAAACACCAAAATCATTGGAACAGTAGCTCCCATGTTCAGTGAGGTAAAATTACTTTATTGAACTTGTGGGACTGAAGTCTATTTTTTTTGCATTGGACCTAAGCGTGCAGGTTCTTACTTTCTATGTTAGATTTCTGATCTTGCACCACAGAATTTGCTCCTGAGTGCCGTGATGTTTTTAACTCTAAGCTCACGTACTAACTTGACTTGTTCAGCTTGCCAAAGCTAATGGTAGGACTGACAGGTACTGACTCAACTATTTGAGGCTGCTTCAGGCAACAATACGCACTGGGAAGGCAAGCAATCTGTTCAGCTATTTATCCATAAATTATTTTTCTTTTAATCTTGGCAGATGGGTTGTATATTTTGGAATTGTCAGTTGAAACATAATTAATCGTTTTTCTTTTAATTCAGATAATGAGCAGAAGATATTTGACCAGACTTTTGTAATGGTTTTTTAATGCCATGATTTTCATATTCATTCGCATGATACTTTTTTAAACTTATCCTGACATGTTATGTGCCTGGTTCATATATTCAGGCCTGTGAGCCTCCCAGACAGCTTGTGCTTGTGAATTTCATAGCGCAAATATCGGCTGCTAAACATTAAACCGTAGGCTCCATGGTGATGTGATCACAGACCATCCATGACCTCTTGCCAGAGCCGCTGCTGGTCTGTACGTGCTGCAGCGGTCAACCCAGGCCAGCATTACCTCAGGAAAGAGATTTCGCTATGAAAACACCAGCCGTCTCCGCTGGCTGCCTCCAGTACAAACACTCCCAGGGCTCCCAGAGGGAGGTGGGGGTGGCTGTGGGAGCAGAGAGGGGCTAATAGAACCGGGGAACATGGGACAGTGGCAGGGGGAGGCGGACAGTTTGGGTCAGGGAGGGTGAACATACTTCTTGTAGGGTATTGAGCACGGCAAAAAACATTGTTGATCATCACACTATTGGGCTGATTGTGCAAGAAGCTCAGATTGCATCACTGTGGTGATCTGAAGCTGCAAGTGCTGCAACTTTTAAACAGGCAAATGATGTCTTTTTGCTGCTGTGGCATCACCTCTCAGTATTACATCATCTGATGAACATACCTCTGCTGCAACTACTAACTGAACACAAGCTGGTGGACATGTATTTATAAATCACTATCGTCATTGTGGTCTGGTTGCTTGAAATGTCTCGAAACCAGGAAGTGCGTAAATCTTAATCTGCTGACATCTGATTGTCACTCTTATCTGGTTGTTCACACATTTTTTGTCCAGCATGATGACCTGAAACATTGCTTTTGTACTATTGGAAATACCAAGGTATTTTTCAGGAGTAGTACTAAGCAGTTTTGTCATAGTCTGTGTCTGGTGTGTTCTCACCTATTGGAAATACCAGGGTTTTGGCGAGGGTAGGCACCTGGGTAGAGTGTGCAGGGACATGACGCAAAAAGTACACTATGGAAAGGTTTGTTCATGAAGCCAGTCATAATTTTGTCATCAACAACCAAGCCTCTTGCCAATCTTTGAATTTACCTGACGATTCAGCGACAGTCCTTACCGACAGAAGTTCTGGAGTGTCGTTGTCTCTTCAGTTTGCCATGTGCATTGGTGTCTTTGTGCAAATTATGGAATTCTCAGGACAATGAGCACCTCCATTCACACATTGGCTAAATTGGACAATACATTAACTTTGTACTCGGGAGCTGGCAGGCAAAGGTCTGTTTAATGTCCGGTCCAACTGATTCAGACATTTGGGTTCTCACATGCAGCTCCTCTGGGTAATTTTTAGAAAAGTTCAGGGTAGTGGTGCACATGTGATAAGGACTTTAGACTCTTTACCCCCATTTCCACCAAGCAGCACGGTACAGTTCAGTTCAGTTCGCTTTTTTCCTGTTTCCACAGTGCAAAGTTGTGGATGGTACCAATGGAACCGTTCCGTACCGTCCCCATGTTTGGTCCCCCCTCTGTTGGGGTACCTAGCACACAGATCTGGTACTAAAAGGTGGAGCTGTGAACACTGCAGTCTGATTGGTCAGTAGAGGACGGTCACTCTGCTCAGGGCTGAGTTGTGTCTGGTTTTGAGGCTCATGTAACCACTGTTCATACTGTGGAGAGTTTTATCAGTAAACTGTAACTATAAAATGAAAGGATGTTTTGCTGCCTCTCACAGCAGCTGGAGTCTGAGAAAAAATAACTTCATTCACTGGGCCGACTGCCGGAGACTTTTAAGGTGGAACGTTTACTTGTAATGTTACTCAATGCATGAGCTGACAACGTGAATCAATCAGCACACCTTAAATTTCACTTTGACAACTTTGACCATCACTTTAGTTTTTATTTCTCTCTTGGACTGACATACATTTTTAGTAATGAGTAGATCTTGAAGCATTTATGTATATTAATTTCAAGCAGTTTATGTGGACTTCATATAATCCTCACGTAGAGAAAAACAAAAAGCATTGTGGAGCGTTGTTCCTGTGGGCTTCGGCAACACTAAACAGACCTAGGGTCTAGGTACCATGTCTGAAGGGTTACTTTTGCTTTCAGTGGTACCATACCGAAAGTGTTTGGTGGAAACGGGGCTCATGTAGCAAATTTTATTGGAAAAATGGCAATATACCCAAGGTCTACATGATATGAGGAAAGTATACATAACGTTGCTGAATCCCGCGACAACACAGGCTGTTCGAATGCACTGTTTATACGTTCTCCTTGGAAAAGTTATGCATCAAAATTTGCATATATTACATATAAAAATGATAAAGTAATTCACCCACGTATTTGGGAAAGCTGCAATCATGTGACTAATGTGCTGGCGGGACGAAAAAGCGGTCTATTCAGGAGGTAGGTTAGGGTGGTGGATGGGTCAGAATACACAGGACTTTTCCCAGGAGAACGATGTTCTGAACAGTGCTAACTTTGAGTGATCTGAAGGTACATCTTAACCAAGTTTCTTTTACTAAACCTAACCTACGTAACTTATTCAGTTCGTAACGTTACTGGTGGGTTGCTAACTCGTAGGAAGTCGGGCGAACAGTTGTATGAGGATACGTTGGGTAACTATATTACTTGCAATAAATAAACAGATATTAAAGTGATGTAAGAGAGATTCTTGTTAGATTGAAAAAAATACAGGAGATTATTTCCAGCATTTTATTACTGAACAAATTAAGCATAGTGTGATGTCATGTTTGATACACACACTCTGAAATATGTCATGTGGATGGTCTGGTATTCTCTATTTCACATCAGATATATCAGAAATATAGAAAATATTCTCACAAGCATCAAGTTTTGATGTTTTTTTTTTTACTTTAATTTGCATCAATGTTGCATAAAAGTCAGGTTTTGGTGTTTTGACAGTGAGAAAACAGTCAAACACATCTTTATCTCATGTTTGTTTGCAGACTAAACATCATAACTGAGATTAAATTAGCTTGTTAAGCTGCAGGACGAGCATTTGTTTATCTTTTGTCTTTCGAGTTTAGTTTTCTGATACAACAGTGTATAAAAGCAGTGATCTCTATCAGCCAACTTGGAAACCCCACATGTTGGAAGTTCCCACCAACACATGAAAACACCTATGCAAATGTGAGCCTGGCATCTCGAGTGCATTACACTGAAATAAAAACAGTCCATGAACCAAACATTCCTCAGTGTTGGTCAGTGCGTCTGCAAAATCTGGATAAAGCTGGAGATGTTCACACTCCTCCCAACAGTTAATGTATTATCAGTGATGCTTAAGGCTCTCTATCAAATCCATCGGCCACAGACGACGAGCGAGCAGGGAGATACCAACCCTCCAATGAGAACAGAGACATGAATTAAGCCTCTAATGAGATATGAGGTAGATAGTCAGAGGGGAGGAGATACAAGGTTGCACTAATGTGTTTTGTCACTTCCCTCATCATCTCTCCCACTTCCTGGGGTGCTGCAGATAACCAGCCCAGATCACGGTGAGCTTGCCAGAGATTGGCTGCAGTGGGCTTATTTACCTAGTAAGGGTTGTCTGATTGGACCAAGGGAGACAATGGCATGTGTAAACAGCCCCGGGGCTCTGGACAGCCGACCGACACAGCAGTCCCTTTGTTAGTTAGGTAGCTACTACTACGCAGTCGACGCATGCATGATCACACACGCAATCACTGGTTGCAGTTAGAGTTGGACTTACATGGGGGGTTTTTTGTGTGGTATAAGCTGCCAATAACCAGTTACCTATGCCAATATTCAGCATCTTTAAAGGTGAGCTGTATCAAGAGGTTATTCCTGCACTACACTGTGAATAATAATAAGTGCTGGTAGTGTACAGGACACATTACTGATCAAAAGGTTGTGTTGACATTAGCTCAGCATTAAATTATACAGCCCACCCATTCATTTCAATGAAACCACCACATTGTCACTGCAAAGTTCCATCAACTTTTGCCACAACAAACAAGCAAACATACCAAATGGATTACTCAACCGGCATGTAATGAGCCAAGTGTTTACCTTGTGGTTGTTGATTTAATGGATAGAATGATAGTGGCTTTGATAACTTTTCAGAGCTATAAAAACATGACAGTAATATTTGAAACCACCGTGTAGTGTTTTGGCATCTGATACGCCTTCAAACTCATGGGTTTGTTATTCAAACTGGACTTCCTGGATTGCATTTCATTGTCTTGCTGTATCTGTGACAAAAAAACTCCTTGTTGCGCTTGTCTTGCTCACTGGCGGTATATTTATTTATAACTTCCAGGCAACACAACCTTCATCCAACGTCATGTAAACTGCAGGTATATTTATTTAAAACCTTTCTAAACTGGAGTTTTTAGCCATGATAGCAGCATGGCCCGAGGGTCTGTTGGTTGGTCAGTCCACCATTTTGGTCTAGACCGGTGTTTCCCAACTGGTGGGTCCATTCTGTATTGACCGTGAGTGACTCAAAAACGTGCCAGGTTGACTATCGGACAGTTACTTGACAGAGACAGCAAATGGCTCAACGTCATGGCCAAACCCAACTTACTTGCTTACTCCTCTTCATCCCTTATGGGACATACGGCTTCAATGAGCTCTTTCCATTGCATCCAATCCTTGGCAACATGTTGTGCCTCTCCCCATAACAGGTTCATCTTTTCCAACTTCAGTGTCACAGTCCTGCGCCAGGTGGTTTTGGGCCCTCCAGGTATTCTTTGCCTGGTGGTGTCCATCTTAAGGTGAATCTCATGATCCGGCTCTGCTCTGTTCTTTGCACATGGCCTAGCCATCTCAAAAATTGGTGAGTGATTTCTTTGGTGATGCTCCAGCTACCTGTTTTATTGTACAGTTTGTGTTGGCCAAACATAAGTAAGACGCTAAGTGTATATTAAACTGTGTGGACCTTGAACTAATAACTAAGGAAAAATCTGGACCCTGTGGCTGCACCAGTTAGGAGCCACTGGTCTGGACTACCATATCTCAACAACTACTAAGTGGATTGCCTTTAAATTTGGGACAGACTTCAATTTTGCCCAAAGGACGAATCCTATTGACTTTGGTGATCCCTTGACCTTTCCTGTAGCGCCACCAGCAGGTCAAAGTTTTTACTTATCCAGTGAAATTTAGTGCTAATTACTAAATATTAGCTTGCTAACAAGCTAATAAGATGTGAACATGATAAAACAGTGCCATCATCAGCATATTAGCAATGACATTGTGAGCATGTTAGCATGCTAGTGTTAGCATTTAGCTCAAAGTAACATTATGCCTCACAGAGCTGCGAGCGTGGCAGTAAATTTGTTTCATTTTTATTCAAGAAGTGCTTCCCCCAACCTGGTCTCACAGAAATGTGAAATGACCACGACCTCTTAACAGTGCATTACGTGGAAGTGGCAAATATTTTGTCAAAATTACAAGACGCCACCACAGAAATATTGCCAATGGGATAGGCTCCTTTGTTGAAGTGGACACACGAATTCCCTGGTTCAATGATGTTGCGTAGTTACAACGCCATAGATCATATAAAAAGCGCCAAAGTTCATGTAGGGAGGAGGTCAGGACGGTGGATGGGTCGAATAAACACAGGACTTTCACCCAGGAGACCACTGTTTGTGTTGCACGCTAAACTAAGAGTCGGTGTTGATTTCTTTTAACTTAATGTACTTAAATCCTTTACGTAGTTATGTTGCATGACGTTCTTACATTATTTTATGATTTACTTGCCTTCCGTACATAACAAACATAGTTATTTTAGTCAAAAACATGATCTTTTTCTGAATCTAACCAAGTACTTTTGGCGCCTAAACCCCACCATGCCACTTTGTATATAAGAAATGTAGTTATTTTTCTGAATTTAACCACCTAGTACTGGTGCCTAAATCCAACCATGCTGCCCCATACATAACAAATTTAGTTATTTCAACCAAAAACATGATCTTGTTCTGAACCTAATGAAATAGTTTTGGTGCCTTAACCCAACCCTGCCGCCAAAACATAATGTGGTGTTAAAAGATTGGGGTTATTTCATGTATTTCTGTGAAATCACATTGGTCAACCTAATCTCATGGGCAGCTACTGCACCAGACACCGATGAAAAAAGCCATCCAGGGTGAAATGCGGCCAAACAACAATGTAAATTAAGGGGGCAAAAAGTCCAAGTAGGGTGGGTGCAAGGGGTGCTGGATGGGTTCAACAATCAGCGACTTTCACCTGGGAGGCTGGTGTTTGCTTCCTGTATGAAAGTAAAGCCAAACCCTGTTTTCCTAAACCTGACCACATGCTTTTGTTGTCTAAACCCAACCACGTGCATGTGTTGTTGAAGAAAAAAAATGAGAACACCCACACAGGATCCATGCAAATCTGAAATCTGACTGCACACCTCATCTTTAGAAGTTATTGCTTATTACAGCATGAGTTTTTTGAAGCCTGTGAAACCATTTCTTTTCCCAAAACAAAAAATCTTGATCATTTTGTTTGCTGTATCAGACATATTTGTTGATCGTGTGGTTCCCACTGTGGAGCCTGTGATGTGTTGACAAGTTGATGGGTGAACTATAAGAAGCTGGATACAAAACAAACCATTCTCTCCAGAAAATTATTGTATCTAACACAGATATGAGGAATAACTTCAGGAGATCGGGTGTGCGGTGAGATGTGAAATTCGACATCTTTAAATGTGACTTTTCTTGCCAAGAAATTCAACATGGCAGATGTTTCTTTCATGCAGTTTTTTGGCATGCATGGCAAGTCTAAACCTCATTGTAATGTAGTGAAAAAATAACTTATTTTTATGTATGTAATCGTGGAAGAAACAAGAAAACAACTCTGAAATTAAAAGAGATTAATAGCGAACTCATCCCTAAAAAAGTATGCAGACATATAAAGCTGCAACATCTGTCCTGAGATATCAACTTCTTGCTCAGTTTATTAAAAGGTGATTAACGCATGACTTGGCCCAGATATAAAAGGAGTGGTATTCAACACACACTCTTCAAAAACACACCTTTGCAGATGGTGCCAAGATCACGTCATCAAACATAGCTTAGCTAATGCATGTCCCCTGGCACTGCAGCCAAATGAACAGAATACAAACACCTGTCTGCTCTACTTTTCTGTGGATTTGTGATGCGGCTAAGAGGTGCCAGTCAGCTATCAGTTGGCTTGTTGCGCGGCTCAGGTGATTTGGCTGAGTGCTCGTTTGCTGTGAAGAGCAGTGAAGGCTTCATACGCGTTGGGTAAACCCCAGTGACAGTTTGTGGATGCAGGCCCATGCAAATGGGCTGCTGCCACAGAGGTTTTGACAGGTGAGGTTCAGTTTCGCCCCGGGCCTGGGAGAGACGGCTGTCCGTTACACGGGGCCAACCAGGAGACATGGCTGTAAAACATGTCCTGAGAGCCATGTGGTGCAGCAGAGTACACGGAAATAAACTCCAGAGGTGCTGCAGGGGGATCCCAGGGAAAACATTTGACTTCTGAGAAATCAAATTGGATTTCCAAGGATGTTTTGCCTGTTTAATCAGGCCTCAGATAGGGGAAAACAAAGTGGTTGAAGCATTGTGGGAGTTGTTTCTCTCTCTTCCTCCTAGCTTATTTACAATTTTTTTGTTACAGTTTTTCAGGACAGAAACACAGACTCTGTAACTCTGCATATTAAGAGAAAAAACACTTTGTTTTCTTTTTATCTTTAAGGAACTGATTCAGAATCTCATTTCCACAACTCTGTGCACATATGCGAGTCAGCGGGAAGTTCATTCATTCCTCTAAGAACCTTCATGATCCCCGATGTCCTGTGAAAGCCCTCCTTCTGTTGCTGTTGTTGTCTGTAACTTGCCTGAAGTATAATGAAGCAGTTTACTTTTGCATCAGATTTCAGACAGACCGAATGCGCAACAGGAAGTTGGCATAAAAAGATCATTTTTTATAAGTAAAAAGTTTGACGGCATGTTTAGCTGGCTAATATTTGTAGCATGCTAACTCTGTAACATTTAGAGTGCATGTCTAGCGGATCACATGACTTTTAACAAAATATTTCACAACATTGGCGACACACCTGACAAGCCAACATCCTCACTTGTTGGTCGTCATGCGCTATTGGTCCTGTTTTTATCTCTGTACTGTCCATGTGCATATTCTACGAGACTGGATAGCTAATAACACTCAAAATGAACTTTTCTGAAATTTGGTGTTAATGTTTGCATCTATCCGTTAGGATGCATTTCCTTGCGTTGAACACTAGGGGCACACTTTGTATTCTATTCGGAAATATGGTTCCAAACAAGTTGCTACAGTTATTTTTTGTTTTCCTGAAAGAACCAAAATGCGGTGAGGACTACAGATTGCAACTGGCTGAATTTTTTCCCATGTGCCACGCATGAACTCCCAGTTGGGATTCCTTTAGCATTCATTGTTCAGGAGGTTTTTACTGGGAGCTGAATTATCCACAGAGGTCTCTGTAAAACAAACAGATCAGGTGATTGAAACCAGTAAAAACACTGATTAAAGTAGTCTCTTATTAAAAGTCAGTGTTTTTGAGCCAGTGTTTGGTTTGTCCGTTCTGGGCTACTGTAGAAACGTGTTGCAACATGGCGATTTCCATGAACGAGGACCTGCTACCTATGTAGATTTCAACAGCTCATTCTAAGGGTGCTTTTACATCTGCTCTGTTTGGTTTGGTTCAATCAAACTCAAGTCTGTTCGCCCCCCAAGTGCGGTGCATTCGCATTCAGGTGTGCACCAGAACAACAACACTAAGACCTTCTTGAAGAGGTGGTCTCAGTCCGGTTACAAACGAACTCTGGTGCGGTTCATTTGTGGTGAGAAGGTGTTCCGACCTGGATGTGAACCAACTGCAGTCACATGACACATTGTTTGGGTTAAACATGAGCGTGTTACAGTCCTGGAGGATTATTAATGTGCACCTCCTCCTGTACTGCCTTAATATGCACATTCAGCACATCCAATGCATCAAAACATTGTTTTCTAGTTGGAGCCGCGCCTCGTTTTCAAACTGTATGGTTTGACTAAAATGAACAATGACAGCAATATAGTCCACGATGAGCAGCGCTAAAATCAACCTGCGTAGTTGTCCCTCCATTGTGACATTAGAAAGTGTCACATTTATCTTGCAAGTGTACTCTTCTTCAACGTTTGCTTTACTTCCTGGATTTTTCCCCACATGGAAATTTTGACCAATCAAGAGCAGCTTTCTCACACAAAGCATTTGATCTGGTCCTCTTGTAAATGCTGCTGTGAGAACACGAACCAACTCTAGGCAATTATACAACTTTGAAACAAAATTAGTCCCTGATTCAGACCAAAGCAAGACAACTCTAGGTACAGGTAGGACCATTTGGTACTCAGTCCCCTACTGGTAACATTTCTAACTCATGCAGCCTTTTCTTTCCTCTCCACTTCTGTTTAACCCAAATCCTTCGTGTCATGCCTCAACTCTTCACCTTAAACACATCACCTCACACACTTCCTGGCCCTCTCAGGTCGTCATTCATTCTGCTCTGACACTTTCTGTCATAGACTGAGGTTTGTACCTCCCTAAGTGAACCTGTGAACTTCGTGCCACCTCCATTACTCTTAGTCCATCAAAGCTATTTCTGAATCTACGACAGGTGAAAAACACTGTGTTTTTCACAACCGTGTTGCATAAATTAGACAGAAATCAGTTTATCCAGAGACATTAGAGAAGATTCAGATGCAGTTTGACATTTGTGCACTCATTCACACGAACACAAGCATTCAAACTCATCTGTTGATGAATCTCTCATCATAGCAGCAGCAGGCTCCCAAGCCTGTTGCAAGTCTGTGAGAGTGTGTGTGTGTGTGTGTGTGTGTGTGTGTATGTGTGTGTGGGATGAGGGTTTAGGCACGTTGTCTGCTAGGCCGTCCAAGAAGCCCCAGGGCACCTCAGTAAAAGAGATAATTATCTTTTATCTGCTATGTTGTGACGGGAGATTATGGTTCAAATTTACGATTGTTAAGGAGACAATGCAGCGCGAGGCTGCTCTTTTCAAAGTGGCGAGGGGGTCTCGAACAAGTGAGAGAACTCCCACAATGCCGCGGCAGCTCATCCCTCATGTTTCAGGCTTCAGGTCTTTCGAAACAAAGGGAAAAGGATAAGAGCAACAACAGCCATTTACTTTCAAAAAGGACGATAGTAATCCTGTAATATATGTGGAGGATGCTATATAAACAGTAAACTGTATCTTGTGTGGGTATCAAAGTGATATCAGAAGACAATAAAGATACCAATAAAGTCACTGCTAGCTCACTATGGAGCGTAAAAATACAGGATTTTCCTAAAAAACAATAAACTCATACACAAGTAATCCCTCTCAATCAACACTTGTGACCCACTCTGTGTTTGATGGTGCATTTATCTGCAGAGACTCTGCCCTCTGCCTGTAGTTTCTATTTTCTTGTAATTTGGGACGTTTGAGGTTTATAAAAGGTCGTGACCAGGTGCCAGACTGTAAGCAGCACACTTCCATTACGAAGCTACAAAAATTGCAGACGAAGTGCTGAAAATAGGCGAATATAGTGAAGGGAAATGCCAAACAGACTAAGCTGGAGTTTGCTTTTACTTTCACTTTTCCAGGTGATACTGTTTACACACAGTAGCTGACAATCCCTGCATAGTATACCTTTTAAAATACCCTTAAATTAAGCCTTAAATTTCTATAATCTCGTGTCCCTGCAAAGACCTGAAGGTTGTTGTGCTCCAAAGTGAATTTTTTGAATCTTAAGTTCAGGGTAGGTTTTTTTTTTTTTTTTTGAGTATAAGGCATTGTTGCTCAAAGTGCGGCCTTGCGGGCCAATGGTGGCCCTCAGAAACATTTTGTTCTGCTGCTCCGTCTCCACAGAGAGAGTGCCCAGAGTGCACTCTGCCACTCCGAGAGTGCGGTTCTCTGGATAAACGAACTGTACTTTCCAACAGCGCTCCAAATTTACGAACTGTCCAGTTTGCGCCAGAGTGCACGCCAACGCTCGGAATAAGTATTTCTGAACGCACCACTCATATCATCTTCCTCCATTGTTTAACACAAGCCAACAGAACTTGCTAGCTAGCACTAGCTAATGTTTTGCCTCCAAGTAAGCCACGCCCACCACTAGCCATTGCATACTCGAAGGAATGGTTCAAAATTTTGGGAAATGCACTAATTCTCTTTCTGGCCGTGAGTTAGATGTAAGGATCGACACCACTTGCACCTATGTCTGTTGAATATGTAGCTGCAGCTAGTTAGCGTAGCTTTGCATAAAGACTGGGAACGGGAAAACAGCAAGTTTGCTTAGTGTAGAAACCAGCATGTGAAAACGATCCGAAATTTTTTAGGGGTTACACACATGGCCAAGATTTGCATGTTAATTATTGAGCTTCAGGTGATTGTAGTCTGCTTTTTCTTTCTTACATTTGGACATATTTCAGCCAACTGTCTCCGGTTGTTTCCAGTCTTTATGCTAAGCTAAGCTAAAAGGCTGCTAGCTGTAGCTTAATTCTTATGATTCGCAGATGTTCTTCTCCTAGGATTGTGAGGGAATGACCCACCCAACTTCATGTCTGATTGGCTAGTACTTTTGGCCGTCGTTGGTCGAGTTGGTTAGGTATAAGGGGAGTTAGACTGGTTAAGGTAAGGATTCAGGTAAGCCAGTCAGAGGCCATGTAAGGCAGTGTGGGGCAGGTCCAAGGAAAAATAAATTTCCATGTAGACTAATCGATGACTAATTGACTATTAAAATAATCGGTGACTATTTTAGTCGTCGACTAATCAGTTTGAGTCATTTTTCATAGAAAAGTACTATAAAAGTACCCTAAAATACTCTTATTGCAGCTTCTTATGTTCAAATATTGGCAGTTTTACACACTCTCCCATGACAGTGAACTAAAACCCTTTGGCGTGAATACGAAACAAGACATTAGATGACATAATTTTAAGGTTTGGGAGAGACAGACTGACATTTTAACACATTTTTCGATTCTTCGACTAATCGAAGAAATAATCGACAGATTATTCGACAGTGAAAATAATAGTTAGTTGCAGCCCTATTGGTAAATAAGCAAATACGCACATTTTCCAAAATGTCAAACCATTTTTTAACCATAAATAAATAGAGAGAAGAGCAGTATGTTCCCTATATGTGTCTTTGAGTGGGCTCAGAGACTCTTAAGCAGATCAGTCGATGGTCGAAGGTTAGAAATGGAATAATTTTGTGTTTTTTACATTTTAGTTTCAGATCTAGGAACAGAAAACAAAGAGACACTAATATATCTGATTACTAATTGTTGCTTACTAATACTTGCACTATGAGTCGTCAGAAAAAGTCCACTTGCTAAAGTTGTGAATACCATGTAAGACGGCATATTGTTCCAGTTTTGGGTGAAAAATCTTTAACCCACAACACGCTGCTGGCTCCCCCACATGTGACCACACTGACACAGATTGGTCCGTCCTTCAAACCAGTATTACTAACACGAGTCTCTGTATTTGTGTGTGAAAGCTGTAACACACCTAAACCAAGAGATAGAAAATCATCATACTCTTGTTATCGTTAAAGTTTCACGTTTGTCCCCATTTGTATTTTGTGAAAATTATAATATGGCTGTCTTATGTGATAAAGTTTGAATTTCAAAGCATGATTTTATGAAAAAAAAAAAAAGACATATTTTTAACATTCAAATTTGCCAAATTCTTCCAACATGGTGACCCCAGATCTGACCTGACCTCTGCCAACGGTGACAGCGGCGCTGCCTGGATGAAGATGGACTATTCCTTCGAGCCGATTACGCCCACAAATCTGTCATCATCCTCACCTGAAAGACGAGAGGCAGACGCAGGAAGACGGAGAGACAGACGGGGAGAAAGACAGAGACAGAGGTAAGTGGTTCGTGATGACGATGATGACGATGATGGAGGGAAGTGGGGGAAGAGATCACAGAGAGTTCGCCGGGCCGCACTCATCCTCACCTGAGCCAGGCGCTGCACGTCCAGTCACCCTTGGCAGACGTCCACAGCCAAACACCAGAGGGAGAGAGGTCAGCCAGAGGCCATGGGGTCCCACCGCGGGGCAGAGTGCTCCTCAATCCCTCTGTACACACACACACACTATTCCCATTCTCATTCCACATGCCCCCTTGACCTCACTATTAAAACACAGGAGCAAATCTCCAGATTGGTCACAGCGGCTCAGAAACAAATGACGCCAAATACCTGACTTCTGTATGGCCTCTTCTGCAGGGAGGCATGAGAGGGCTGCAGCCTGCTGGATTTGGCAATTCCACTTGTGCAAATATATTCCGATATTGGAAATGTGGTTCCCAACAGTCCACATGGTTTTTTGGGGTAAGGTGGGGGGGGGGGCTGTTTGAGTTGTGCGGAGTTTACAGGCCACAGGCGACATTTCAACAATGGCGACCAGAACAAATAATACGTGTTGCGTAAGAGAGGCTCGACTTAACGAGAGCGATGATGTGTGGCCGTGAAAAATAATACAGAGAAGAATATTTTCTTCCTTCCTCAGTGGATCATGTTATTATTTACGCTTGCATCCCGTGCTTTAGGGGTAACCCTAACCCTAACCCTGACCCCCGACCCCGTCAGGGAACATTCACCTGGATGTTATGACTCCCCAGCGTCTGTACCAGCATTAATATAACAGGAAAATGTCTTGGCTCAGGATGTCAGAGGGATTTCACAGGTAAAAGTAAAGATGTTTACTTTGTTTGACTAAATCTCGTGAGTTATTATAGTTTTGTGTTTTTCATTAGTTTTTATTTTTATTTCATTTTTAATTCTTGCTTTCAATTAAGTTTAGTTTACAGAGCGGGTTTGCTCATTTCAGCTTCCTCTTTATTCTTTAAAAATGTTTAGTTTTATTAGTTTTTTATTATAACACAGGGAGGGTATTCGTTGGGGGTAAGATTTAAGAAGTTCAGGATAGATATTATGATACAAACACATCGCTTAATAAAGAGAATTGACATTTCAGTCTCAATAAATACATGCAGTAAAGACTAAAGATATGTGCTGTATATATATTTCATTTCAGTTAGTTTTATAAGTACACTACATCATTTCACTTGGTTTCCAGAGTGGGTTTACTCAGTTCAATTTTATTTTTTATTTTTTGGACAATGTTTAGTTTTAGTGACCTTTTTATACATTTCTTTTTAATACATATATATAATATAGGGAGCTATTTTTGGGCGGCAACATTCAAGAAGAATTCAAGATGGGTATTATGATACAAACCCAACGTTTAGTAGAGGTAATTGACTCACAGTCACGTCGATATCTCAGTCTCAATGAACATACGCAGCAATACCTCCTTCTGTTTGTTGTGTTGATAAAATTTGGCCACATTGACAAAGACTAAAGACATCTCCTGTATATTAATATTTTGTTTTAGTTAGTTTTGTAAGTTTGCTTGGTTCTGTTTAGTTTTATTGTTTAAAAATATTTAGTTTAGTTTTTTATAAGTCCTTTCTTTTTTAAATTATTACATGGGGGGCGTTTGTTGAGGGAAAGATTTAAGAAGCTTGGAAATGGTATCATAGTACAAACACAATGCTTAGTCACACTCATGTCGATGTGCAGCAATGCTTCCTCATGCGTGTTAGCAAAATTTGATGAAATTGAGATTAAAGCTAAACACATTTCCTGTATATTCTTATTTTAGTTTAGTTTTAAATTTAAGTTTCAGTGTGTTTTTGTTCCCAAAGTCCATTTTTATTTCAGTTCGGCCTGAAATGTTTTATCCACACCTAGTTTTAGTTTCAGTCAGCTATAA
This sequence comes from Epinephelus lanceolatus, assembly GCF_041903045.1. Taxonomy (NCBI): domain Eukaryota; kingdom Metazoa; phylum Chordata; class Actinopteri; order Perciformes; family Serranidae; genus Epinephelus; species Epinephelus lanceolatus. The sequence goes on from NC_135756.1 coordinate 6,238,358, forward strand.
TAACCCTGGTCCACACTACAAGCACTTGCACAGTTGTGATTCACTGTGGATCATTGCAGCAATTTTTTTAATTTAAATCAGTAACATAGCAGAGGCACAGCAGCCTGTGTTGTTATTGTGATTCAGGGCCAGTGTTTGTCTTTATTTTTTTGTCAGTAATATGACAGATCAGATCATTGTAGCATTTTCATTCTAAACTAATAGGGCCCGTCTATATATCGATATCATGTGGACATTATGATATGAGACTAAATATTGTCGTAGATTTTGGATATCTTAATATCTTAAGTGTCGTCTTTTCCTGGTTTTAAAGGCTGTATCACAGTAAAGTGCTGTAATTTCACCAGACTGTAGCTGCTCTATTATTTGTGTTTACCCACTTAGTCATTAAATCCACATTACTGGTGATTGTTCGTCAAAAACTGTGTGAATATTCTGTGAAAGCACCAGTAGTCAACCCTGCAGTATCATCGCAATATCCATATGGAGGTATTTGGTCAAAAAATATCTTGATATTTGCTTTTCTCCGAATCACCCAGCCCTTTATGTTGCTGTATTTTTAATTTTTGGACGCCATTAGTCTCCCTGTTGTTTTACTGTGTATCTTTCTACTGGGTAAAGCACTTTGACCTGCACCCTCTTTCAGCTCTGTGTGACACTCACAGTAATAGCGGTGGTCAGATCTGTGAAAAAGCCAAGTTAACCTAGGTAGTTTTCTTTTTCCCCTCCGTCACATGTCACATGTCACATGTCACATGTCAGCTGTAGTGCACGGTGCATGTGGGCAGCTTTTGTTGCCACGGCCTTAAAAACACAGAACTATTAGATCTGTGGGCTTTTGGGAGTTCTGCAGCGGGAATCCTGAGCAGAGCTGATAACTTCCGGGTCGTCACAGGATCGCAAACATGAAGGAAGCCACGGTGTGGTTAGTGAGTGGTCGAAACCAGCAGAGTTCCTCTTCTTTTCCCTGCTGAGTCATTTCTCAGCAGCAGAGGTGAGCTCGCTGTGCAGGAAAGTGGACGTTAATCGGTGGGATTGTTCCAGAAAGTTTGTTTTTAAGGTTTAAAACTGAGAGATTTGACTATTTTTGCTTGATTTTTTTAAATATCGTTTCAGGTTTCAGCATCTCATTGATACAACGTGTGTCAGAGAAGCTCGATAAGCGATCTGAAATCAGAAGGAAGTGTGTGAAATGACGCCGTTTCCTGATTAATCCCACTTTGCTAAATGACTGATAGATGTGTGATGCGTGCGTACAGTGTTGCATGCCTGTCGCTGTGTATTTATGTATCAGTACGGACGAGACAAAAGCCCCTTCAGCCCACGGTGCCTGTGTGGCCTGGCCTCTCTGACCCTGCCATTTGATTTGTTCCTCCATTGCCACTGTTTATTTCTGCTCCTTCCTGTTTGTGCTCAACTGACCGTAAGAGCCGTTCCTGCGAATGCTTGGTAGAGGAGAAGAAGAAGAAAAAAAATGGCGGGGTGTCGCTGGTTGTGGTTGTGGTGGTGGGTGGGAAGGTGTGTGTCAGAGATCACAAAGCGCAGAAAGAGACAGAAAAGACGGCTCTCGACCACAGCGCTAACATGTCAACAGAGATTAAACTAGTTTATTATTTTCAAAGAGGGAAAAAAAAAAATTACGAAACAAAAAAGCAGTCATATTTTACACTAGTGATTATTATTAAATTTTTACAACCATTCAGTCTGCATAACATAAAGAAATAATTCTACATCTTTGTTTATTTCGTATTTTTGGTACTCTGATTTATACATACAAATAACAAATACAGGAACTTTTTTCACAATGCATATAATCTGTGGGCAGGAAGAAAGTCTTTCAGGTGTTCAAATGTGCATGTGTGTGTATGTGTGTGTGCGTGTGTGTGTACGTGCGCGCGTCAACACAAACCAATTGCCCGAGACCTATAGCACATCCAAAAAGAAAAAGAAAAAGAAGAGAGACGCCTGCAGCCAGAGCCGCCAACTCTCTGCAAACTTAATGCAACACAATTCACGCAGGCGAAAACCGAGGCCTGCCCTTTCTCAAAAGTCTCTCCCTCTCGTCTTCTCACCTCCTCCTCACTTTTTTTTTCTTTCCTCTGGGACTTAGAGGCGTCCTCTCCTCACTCGTCTGGCGGGAGGTCTCTTCTCCTACTGCTGCGACTCGTACCCTTCTCGTCGTCGTTAGCTGCCCTGGGGCATGTTTCCTTTTTTTTTCTCACTTAATTAAAAAGTCTTCATTAAATGTACTGTATTTCATACAATTTGTACAAATATATTCAACGTGTGTCTCTCCTCATCTCCAGCAAGAAGAAGAAGAAGGGGCGCGGGGGGGAGGGCCGGGGGGTTCCTGTTACACAGGTGCAAGGTGGAGGAGAGGCGGGTTCGGAAATTTCGGGAGAGTCAGAGTTTTTTTTCAATGTCTGTTTTTGTGATGTGTGGAAAAATGGCTTTTTGTACACAAATGGAGCTCCTTATCATGTGGATCGGCTGGGAGGGCAGCCTCAATGTGGTGGCGGTGGCGTTGGGTGGAGGAAAACAAAATCTTTCCCCCCTCCGGAGGTCAGTGCGCCACAGTCATGTCTGCAAAGCATTCACATCGCAGAGGTACACTTTGATTTTTATAAAAATAAGATACAACTGAGGAGACAAAGGAGCCGAAAGCCTGTCCTCGTCGCACCGCAGCTCGGTGGCGGGACAGGGGGGCTTGGGTCGGGCCAAGGAGCGGTTTATTTGTCTGTTAGGATATGGAAGCAGGTCAGCAGAGGTACCGAGGGGTGTGGTGGTGGCGAGGCCGAGGGTTCAGGGGTGGTGCAGCGCAGGGAGCTCTAACCCATAGCTGTGACCATACTGGAAGGGTGGTGGGGGGCGAACGGGAGGCTGGAGGAAGGGTGCATGGGTGTGGGGGTGGTCAGCGGGGTGGTCAGCATGTGGCCGGAGTGCGAGAAGGGAGGGAAGGACGACATGTGGCGGGAGAGGGCGGCCGGGCTGAAGGAGCTGCTCTTGTCCATCAGGCTCTTGGAGAAGTCGTCCATGCTGTCTTGGGACTTTTTGCTCTTCTTGGACTTGCTGGACATCTTCCTGTTCCTGGTCTGGATGCCTTCCTTCTTCATGGTCAGAGGTCGGTTGATCTGCTCTCGAAAGGAGACAGAGAAGGTGGCACATTAGTATTTTGTCGCAGCGGCGTCATGTTCACATGCGAGATAGGGATCAGGTTCAACATAAAGACGTTCGGCGTTGCGGCCGCGCTTACATTAGGCAACAATAAAAAAAGAAACCCGTAAGTGAAGGGTGTCACCACGTTTCAAAATAAGTAAGAAAATGTGGAGCTTTTAGTTTTCTTTGAGGCAGATTTTGGGGTTTTTGGGAGACATAATGATATGTAATGGAGTCCCATTACGGGCAAATCTGACTGTCCCATCCTGAAACACAAGATTGTTTATACACTCTTTGTGTGTGTGTGGATTTAAATGTTGATTCATTTAAGCTGAACTGTATCTGAGGCTGCGACTGTGCCAGAAAGAAAGAGAGAAAAAAGGAAAGATGGAGGAGAAGGGGGGGGGTGTACGGAGGGAAGATGGAGAGTGTGCAGAACAGAGACGGAGAAGGGTCTGGCAGCTAATGTTGACCACAGAGACACATGGCCATGACGACCGCCGGCGTCGGCCAAGTCCTCCTCTCCACCCTCCTCCTCAACCGCGTGGCCGTCTCCTGGCCAAAATGGCCCCAGCTGCCATATTCCAGCATAGGTTTTAGCCGGGAATGGGAGCTGGATGATGGAATTCCGGCTGTGGCACTGGGCAGGATTATGAGGGGAGGTGGATGAGGCCGACTGGCTTCCTGATCTTTCTGAGCGGTTCTTCCCGGGGAAATGGGAGCAGGGATTTCTTGCTCACTGTCTCTCGCGCTCTGTCTGAGACATTGGCATTTTTCACAGACTCTTTAAGCAGAGTGGCCTCAATGATTAGCAGAGGGCAGAGATCTGTGTGCCCCCCCCCCCCCCGCTCCCTCTAGTGATGTGGTTTCATTCTCTAAGATGTGGCTCCATACTGGGTGACTTTCTCTGCCTTGCTTCCAGCTCTGAGGCATGCTACGCCCACCTAAAGCCGGTCAGGCCTGCGCTCTTTGATGCTGAGATGTCTACCGTCTCGCAGAGGAAGCCTTGGGCCTCCGGCCTGCGCTCGGGCCGCCGCCCCGGCACATCAAACAAAAGCCAAGCCAAAGTGTTTGAGTCAATGACCACCGCAGAATACACACGGCAGCCCCTCACATCCTCTCTCCCAACACCAGCAGCTAACCACCTGAAACCAGAGGTACAGAGGTGTCAAAGCTGAACACACTGTACCTCACTCACAGATGCACAGATGAGGAAGACATCTTTCACATGTGGTGACCTCACTCCCTCCTCCTCCTCCCTGATTACTAAAAAGAGTCTTTGTTTCAGGTGTTAACAAGGCCTCATGTTTGTGGCAACTTCTGTTTCCACAAGCTCCTTACGGGACAATGAGCTGCTACCATCAGGTGTTTTGGGACGGCACACATGCAGGCGAGCTGCGGCTAAATTCTCCATGAAGAATGTGGAATTTGTTTCAAAGGGGAGCAAGCCCCAACAGAAGTCTGGATTTACCAAAATAAACTCATTTCACAATTACAGCAGGGTCGGGGTCAGTTCAGATGCTAATGTGTGAGTGGGAAATATTATTCTTCTCTCCTTTTAACCTTGAATCTGCCTCTGCAGCGCCTAACTATCTGTCAAAAGTAACATGGGAAAATGATTTAACAGGGAGCGCTTGCGTGACAAGCAGGGCAGCAGAGCAGGATACTCTTCCCCCCTTACACACAGGGATATAGGCAACCTTTATCTGTTGTCTGCGCAGAGTGTGAGGGGGGGTATTACCTACATGTGGCCTCAGAGCAGTTAGCCTGCTTATTATTACTATTAGTTTCAACTACAATGGCTGTTTGATTAAAAGTGACAGCTTTGTGCAGCAGGAGAGGAGGGAGAGGGGGAGATAAATGAGTCCCTGGGGTTTTCAGATTGAGGATGTGAAATGATGTGGTGAGGCGCTAACCAACCCAAAACGAATCAGGCGGATTGGTGGTCAGAGGGGGGACTCCAAGTCCCTGGCGCGCGTGGAACCAAAAGGCTAGAAATAAGAAGAAAAAAAAACGGGGCCTGGAAATTAATCGAATTTTAATTAAGCCCCCCCTTCTTTAATATTCAAAAGCAAGGCGGCTGCGGGCTTAGTTCACTTCGGTCTTATACATTTTAGATTCGCACTTACTGCCAATAAATCATATTAATTCTACAGTATTTGTTATCACCGTGCCCCGGAAATCCTCTGCAGGGACAAGTCCGATCAAATATTCAGAGGAGGAGGGAGAGGTGCCCAGCAGGACGTGATGAGAGAGACAGAAAGAGGAAGATGGGATAAAATATTCAGGACTTTTTTTGATGGGTTAGGGAGATATATCCTATGCAGGTTTATTACTTACATTGTGCAGTTTATAGTACAGGCCGCAGGCGTTACACACCGGGTCCCCGTTGGCGTTTCTCCGCCACAGCGTCGTCGTTGTCGTCTGGCAGTTCGCGCATGACGTCCCTGCCCGTCTGGCTGCGGACTGTACAGCAACACAGGAAAGAAAGAAAAGGCCACAAGAACGTCACATGACCACGCAATAACCCAATCAACATGGAGGTTTATTCTGAGACATGTGGCACCAACGTGCAGGGCTGCCATTCCTACAGGACGCGTCTTTTACGCACAGAAATGTGGATGTTTTACGCACCGAAATGTGTGTTTTCCTTGTGCGTTTGGCAACTGTAGCCCAAGTTAACCAGGGAAAATGTGGCATTTAAATGCATCACGGTTGTAGGGTGGCAGCCCTGCATGCATGGCGTCTTATAAACATCTAAATGCATCACAGAAAAAAAGCCGTTTAATTTATTTCATTGCACATTAAATGCATTCTTTATTTCCACTCTGGCATTGTGCATAGCTAATTTTAAAAAACAGTATTTTGTCTATATATACACTCCTAATGTCCACCCATAGGATTTTTTTTTTTTTTACAAGCTGAAAATAGTTTAAAATAAAGACAGAAATACCAAAAACAGAGCTGCTTTCACTCGAGGCTAAAAATAGCGTCATAGAGCACATACCTCCTGGAGAATAAATATTTACAGAAGACATAAAAGCAGTGCCTTGAAATGGGAGAGCTATTAAATCTGATTAAACCCCCCCTCTCCCTTTAAAGTGCCTGTTTGTGCCACGGAGGCTTGTCTTAAATGTCCACCCTCGTGACATTAAACAATGAAAGTGAAAAAGGGGCATATAGATTTGGAATCGACTCAAAGATGAATTTTTAAAACACAAATCATGGATAGAAAACACGAGCACATTCATGCAGTGAAATGAACCCTGCAGTGGCCAATTAAAAAAGCATAATAATAAAGGAAATAAATAAATAATAATAATAAAAAAAAGAAAGTGTGTATTTTTAGCTTCGCTGCAGGCTACCAGCAGAGTAAAACCCTCTCTTCATCCTGACACAGTGAAAGTCATGTCTTCCCATGGATTTAAGCTGCCTGTCTCACAGCCCCCAGTTTGCTGCAGTGGCTTGACATTGATGTTATAATCTCTAAAAACAATCGATAGACAGGTGACCGCAGAGGACACGCGAACGCAAAGGACTACATTATCTCGGGGAGGGATTTCCAATTATACACACGTGGTGGCCTAATAACCCCTGCTGCTGTGTGCTGTGAATAACCAATCAGAGTGGAGGAATTATGTCTATTAAGTGCATTTTTTTAATTAAATAATTTCATATAATCTGCTTTTAAATTTAAAATATAAGCAGATTTGTGCGCACATGATCAGATTCCAGGTGATATCTCGCTCCTAAATCTCTGATGTCACTTCTAGCCTGTAGATAAGATTTTTTTGCCCCCCCCTAAATAAAAACAAAGTCAAATATGGCGTGGCAATTACCCACCTGGCCACCCCCGCGCATTTAAGCAGAGATTATAACATTAAACAATCTCAAGTCGTGACTGTGAGCTGGCCCCGGGCTCGGACTCCGCTGCAGCCTGTTCTGTTTTGACTGGGGAAGCGGGCTGTGTTGTTAAAAGCGACTTATCTGCGCTGCTCAGATATCCGGCAGCCCTTTCCTGGGAAGTCGGGTTTTCACATTAGAGAGGCGAAGGGGTTGTAGGAGAAGTCCAGAGCAGGACTGGACAGCCTTTGCCTCGAAAGATTTTTTTTTTTTAATATGTGTGTGTGTGCTTTCATAAGAAGGCAGGGGGAACTCCTCTAAAGCTAAGGAGATGCAGCTTTGATGAGAGGGGCTTTCCCTGAAATAACTGCAAAGTGCAAAAAAATAGCTCCACCTGAAGAAGTGCAAAAATAGCCTCTAATAGCCCAGATGTGTTTAAAATTTTGAAATGTCAAAATAATATTTAAACGATGGAGCTCTGTGCGTTTATTTGAATGCAGGCCTGCAGCCACAAGCTACAGCTCTCTTTAACGGAGGGAATGCATCTCCAAAATACACATGGGGGCCTATTGTTTGAACAGAATCAATGACAATTTTTTTTTTTTAGCAAATAAAAAATAGCATCGTCATTGCATTTGTATAAATATATATATAAAAAAAAAAATACTGTGCAGTTTTTCTATGGTAGTATCTGAAAAACAGAGACCTGCACTTGTCGAGTCAATTTCCTGCAGCTAATAGGCCTACTTCTTCCTGGATAGGGGAAAAACAGAGAGAGAGACGGAAATGTCATCAATAGAGAAAATGTGGTGGAGACGTACCAGCCGCCGCTTGGGTTTGATGAGAGGGCGATTCTGCCCGTTCATCTTGTGATAGAGTCCGCAGGCGTTACACAGATAGTGACCCGTACCGTCCCGCCTCCACAGCGGAGTCGACGTGGCCCCGCAGTTCACACACTCTCTACCTTCTGCAAAGAGCCAACAACACACACACGTACACGTACACACACAGAACACGGACACAGTGTCCAGGTCAGTAGGTCTTTGGGAATAAGTCTCAGTGAGTGTGTGCTGCAAACAGAACAGGTTAGATTTAAATCATGCAGTCTTTGCAACAGTAATAATTTAAATGCAAATATAAGCATGCAGCACATATTTGATTATAACACACATTGGTGCAGCAGTTGTGTTAAGGTCCATAATGCAATTTGCAATTTGTTTTTTTTAATAAAGTACAATATTTTTAAGCTACGTGCTTGGATTTCCAGACTAAAGAAAATGCACTTTGCTCCGTGATAAATTGGAATTAAAAATAAAAATAAATCGAATAAAACAAGCCTTCTTTTTTTCTTCCATCAGCCAATCTCTCATTTTAATAATAATAATAATAATATTTGTGTGTGTATCGCGCTGACAGGCTGTGCCCTTTGTTTTAAATTGATTGAGGGGGGGTGTTCATGTTTCACTGGCACTTCTCTAGTGACACCGACAGGTGAGACGCGCACTCACAGTTTGATTCGAGCAGAAGGGGCCCTGAAACTGAAACAAGGGAGCTGCAGCCACAGTCAGATTATTTGAAAGCAGAGACTCACACACACACACACACACACACACACACACACACACACGCACACAGGGCTTTTTCTGTGCAGTGCCGAGAGCTTTTTGCATTTTCATGCACCCGCACTTCCCCTTTTTTTATTTTACGAGCTGCAGAAACACTCACACACACACACACACACATTTCTCCACGGAGAGAAACACACACAGTCCGAGTCATGCCGCGTTTTGACTTGACAGACATACAAGCACCTGATCAAGTATGTTTCTGTCTTGCCTTTGCAGCTGAAATCAAACAGGAACTGTGGATCCTGCGCGTCAAAGTTGAGTGAAAACAGGCCTCTGCGATGCAAATATAGTTTGCATGATATATGTGCGCTGATGACCTCATTAAACAAACCGGGAAATATCTTTCAAAACGCACATTATCTCACATTATCCCGGCATTAAAAATCTTTATTTGCATTAAGTGTATGCTGCTGAATAATCCCGATGATATGCATCAACTAATCCAGTGTTTTCTATCCTCCCCATCAAAGCCACTGATATTAATCTCATTACAGAAAAACTGCTTTTCAGCGGCGGCGGCAGCAGCAACCTTTAAAATAATTACCCTCGCCCTTTTTCACAATTTGGAAACATCTCCCCTCTCCTCTCACACTGTCTCTGTTCGCTCCCCTCCCTCCGTGCTTCGTGCACTCTGCCACGGCGACGGCTCAGCCGCTTTTTCCCTGTGAATGAACGAGCAGCATCCGGTGCTCTACCGCTGGGTAAACAATGCAACTGTGGCGCGCACTGGTCTGACAGTAATGGGATTATCTTAAACATATAAACGGGGCGACACAGCCCAGAGAGCTGGCTTCCCCTCTGTCTCTCTCTCCCCCCTCTGTGTGTGTGTGTGTGTGTGTGTGTCTGTGTGTGTATGTCAGTGCAGAGGAGGAAGAGGAGGAAAAAAAATGACCTAAATTAATCTATTCAACTCTGAACTGCTTTGCGTCATGATGGTTATATTTCTGTGAGTGGAAAAATGTCCAGTGGAGTCTGGGGAGAAGAGTTTTATTTCTAGCTGTGTGTCGCATTTTTAATTTATTTATTCACATTTATTAGAATTGTTTTATTTAAATATATTTAAATCTTTGAAATTAAATGTGTTATTTTATTATTATTATTATGACCAGGTGATGAAAGAAAGCTTTGAGGCATTCTGATGCGCCTGTTCTGAACACAGGTTGACCTGTTTGGCCTTTAGCCCCAAAACCAGAGCTTGTTCATGTGAGGGATGGATGAGCTGCTCATGGGCATTTTTTTTTTTAGTATGAGATTAAACATGGCTGATCATTAAGGCTGCAAATCTGGGGAATATGGTGTTAGATCAAAAGGGAATGTAATAAAAGCGCACGCCTACCTGAATAGGACCTTGATTTTGGTCTTGTTTTGGAACCATAACTAGAAGATGACCCACCTATCAGGCTACTTGGTGGGAAGAGGCCTGGGCCGTATTCAGGGACATAGGGTGGGTATGTGGCGATGGGGTGGTGGGCAGAGGATGACCCTGCTCCGATTGATGCCACGCTCCGGCTGTGAGATGACTCCAGTTTCATACTCTCGGCCAGGGTCACCTGGTACTTTATGCACTCTTTATCCTCCTGCCGCCCGGAGCTGCTGGGGCCCGGGGTGGATATGCCCGGGTCCGGGGATACGTCTTTCGGTGGGGTCGGGGGAAACGTGAAGAGGTGCGGACTGGTGTGACCGGTGGACAGGGAGGAGGAGGAGGCCGGGGGGTAGACGGACAGGCTGGCCGGGGAGCCGTGGTGCAGGGGGTTCTTGGGGAAGGGGCTCAGGTTCCAGGGAGAAGTGCTGTGGTGCGGGGCGATGCCTTTGCTCCCCTCCAGCCAGGGCAGAGAGCCGTGCAGTAATGAGGGACGGCACACCTGGCTACCTGGGGCCGCACAGAAACACAAGAAAACATCACAACCTGACCAACAATAAATACACATACATTTATTTAATTGAGTCCAGCGATAGGCCTGAACAAGCGCTGCGTGCTGCGCACATTTACGCGCTGATTTAACGCACATTTACTGACATGTTTTATTTTGAATATCCAACACAAAGCCCGGGTGTAATTCGCCCCCAGCTGCGTATTCAAAACACTTTCTATCGAGACACTGCCGCCGTCTAGAAACCTTTCGATCCTCTCTTATGTCGAGTTTCAGGTGGCGTCGTATGTGCGTAATTTTGACCTTTACCTTTTCCAATAAACAGGCCTCGACGCGACACTTGTAAGTCAAAAGCCTCAAAAGAAGCAGCGACGTGATTGACTGTTGAGGAAGTTAAATAAAGGGGACTCCACAAATGACTTCGTGCTGCCGAACAGGATATTATAATAAAGATAAATATTGTTCACGCGCTCAGCAGTGAAAACATGCTGCCGAGCGGCACCATAATATTCCAGGTGTATCTGGGACTTGTGTGCCAACACGGCTGTTTGTTTGAATCCGTAACTAAACCCTCGATTGATTCGGGGAGACAAATTACGCACGGGTTTTTGGACAAAACTTCTGACATGTGAGTCAGCTGAATGTCATATTTTTCGTCGTGTGTGTGAAGCTGAGACGGGAATAGAATGTGATATTAGTGGTGGACAGAAACCAAAGACAAACTGGAGGTAAACCATACATATTTACGGCGTGGTTTCACAACACTATATGCTCTCAGGTTTTTTTAAGACGAAGTCAACTCAGGCCAAAACCGAAACCTGGTCTGGATCACAGTCAGGTAATACAAATAATTCCAAACACAGTGACAGTAATTGAGTATCCAGGGGTAGATTACGCACACGGCTCTAATGTGCACATCATTAAATAAAAGGCCTAAACAGGCCGTTTACTTACTGTGTGGGGGAGGAGGGTACCTCTGGACGGCTCGGACAGAGTTTCCATAGTATGGAGAGACGTGGTTGCCCTGTCCATCGATATTAAAGAGTACATCCACATCGTCAGCGAGCTGATACTGCGAATGGTCCATGTATGAGTGGCCGAGGCCCGGGTGATGTGAGCCGGGATGCTGCTCGTTCAACACCGCGGGATGATGGCTCATCCATCGTGGCTGATCCGCACTTACTTCCATCGCTTTGCTCTTTTTGTCTTTAGTAAATGTTCATGCACGCCGAAGCAAACCGGCACAAGTCACAAGATAAGAAAGAAATCAGTCCCAAATCCGTGCGTTTTGTTAAATCCACAGGTTCCGCGCTTGCTTCCGATCACCTGGAGACAGAGAGGAGAATTTATTGTCTTATTTTTTCACAACACATGCAGCACGGCTAGAAACAGGCACGAGGCGCACGCTTAAGTAAATTTAACCCGGGTTTCAGAGAAAAAAAAACACATGATATTTAAAGACGAAACATACCCCACATTACAAATGCAACAAAGGTGTTGTCATATAAATACGTCCAAAATGGAATCCGGTCCCACGCAGAGTTCCTCAACTTCTTCCTCTCAGTTGACAAAAAATAAAACTGTTTCAGCCCGGCTCAACAAGTTAGAGGAGGTTTGTAGGCGACGGGCGCGCGGCTTGTTTGCAGTGGATGGCTTCACTGCACACTGTCCAGCACCAGCAAGTTAAACTCACTGATCAAATCTGTGTTTGTGCGCAGTTGTAGCCCTCTCCATTAACTCCGCTCCTCTCTCTCTCTTTCCCTCTCGTCTGTGTGGCTGTTGCTCACTCACCCTTTGCTCTACCTCTCTGTGTCTCTCCCCCCTCTCTCTTGCTCTCTCTCCCTCCCTCTCTCTCTCTCTACAGCTCCCTTTTTTTTTTTTTTTTTTTTTTTTTTTACAGTGAAGGCATTCTTTCAGGATGGCGCCAGGCAGCTCAATGCTTGCAGACAGCTGTGGCGCGACGCAACTTAAGGAGGGCCTGTCAGTGTCATCAGTTAAGGGGAGGGGCCTGCCCTAATTGAATATAACGTGGGCCAGGAGAGATGCAGGAGTGCTGCAAGATTTCTTTCAATGACCTTGCCAAAGTAGATATTATTATTGATATTATTAAAATGTGTCCATTAAGCGCGCAGAATTAAACTTTACGCACGAAAACACAGAGGCGTCCTGCGCTCATGGTGCAAACAGCCTAAACAAATCTATAAAACATTAACAAACACAGATTTCACAAATGAAAAATTAAACATCTACTTATTTTAAAAGCATCTGTGGCTGCAAATTAAAATAAAAGTAGCGAGGAATCAAAAAGGATTTCAAACTGTTTGTGCACACACACTCACAGAGACAGAGAGAGGCTGCAGCAGAGCCTGTTGCTCCGGGCCAATGGCAGGTTGCGGGACATGTACGCTCTTAAAATTGTGACAGTGCGTCCTCTCGCGGTGACAGGCACATTATTCTAATGGCACATCCGAGCTCCTCACTGTGAAGCAGATGCGGACAAGGACGCCTGGGAGCTTATAGACTCTCCCTTCCAACTACTTATAAAAATAAAGCAATAAAAAATATGGGGTTTTATTGGCTGCCTGCACCCTCACCCCTCGGACACGCGCAACAATGGCTCATGTCATTATTTATTCACAAACATTAATGCGTCAATGGAACACGATAGCGCGCGCACCTTTATTTTTTTTTAAATTTTTTACGAGTTTAAAAGATAAGAAAATATAATTTAAACACTCTAAATCAAAGAGGAGTTCACCCTGTGTGTGTGTTGAGTGTCACACGGCGGCACAAAGAGGGAGCTGCTCCTCGGGGAAGTATTTCATGTCAAAAGCGCAGTTTCTCCATATTCTGTTAGATTGGCAGGGTGTAATAGTAGAGTTGTGTGTGTGTGTGTGTGTGTGTGTGTGTGTGTTAATGGGGCAGCCTCGGCGACGCCACTGGATGTGACGTCAGCGCGGTGTAAACAGTCAGGAAATGAACCCTCTTCGCAGCGCGGCAGTGTCGTGGGTAGAGTGCGGGAGCGCGCACGCCCTTGCACCATGTAGGTACCAGCGTTTATCCTGTGACAGTAGCAGCAGGTAGGGTTTGGTTCAGTGCGTTTGGCTGCACCAAAACACATGACAGTGATGAATAATGTGATGAATACTGAGGTGAAAATGAAGTTGGAGTGAAGGTGTTAAAGGCCGCGCGCTCAGCCGATGGCTCCATCCCATCAGCGCTTATTTATTTGATTCCTAATTTATTTCCCCCTCTTCTGTGATGTGGAGGTTCTCAGCCGGGCGCGTGGGAGCACACACTGAGAGCGACTTGGCAAAGCGTCGAATTTTTCCTCTCCAGGATAGCCCTACCTGGAGAGACTCACACACACACACACACACTCACACACACACTCAGAGAAAGAGGGAGCGTTCCTCACTCAGGCAAACCTGAGACTGAACTTGGATGCAAACTGCTGTAGCTGCCATTGTCAGGCTGTCAGCGGACTCGTGTAATTATCCTCTTGAAAAGTATCGCGCAGCCATTATCCACAAAGTACCCGTTATAGGTGCTCAGAGGCAACACATGACGGTAAATGTAGCCTAAAATCCCGATTATGTTTTTTTGTTTCTTGACTGGATGTATCGAAGCTTAGAGAATGGGACATGGAAGCCATCCCATGACTTGATTCCCAAGCCTCGGTGTCAGTAACGCCGGAGCTTATTCAGCGCGGGAATATAAGACTGGCTCTCTTAAAAAAAAAAAAAAATAGTTGTCATTTATAATCCCAAAACTGTCGCCATGCACGATGGGAGAAACAGTAGCTTCAGTTCCCCTTTTTCTCTGTCTCACTATGTGTGTGTGTGAGAGAGAGAGAGTGAGAGAGTCTATTTTTGAAGTTAATGGCCTACAAATAGCAGCGCTGTTTGTGCGTAAAGGTTGATTCATAAAAGCAGGCGAGGGGCCAGTCCGGCTCCTGATGATGGCGGAGATATGTGATCATGTCGGCCAGCTGTGATTCAAATCAAGACATGGCACAGTGTCTTTTCGCTGCGGCTGAGAATTTAAGACACCAGCGGATTATTCCACTGCCAGTGTGGGGGATAAAATGTTTTAGATAACAGTGTGTGTGCATGTGTGTGTGTGTGTGTTTACTTTACCCCCCCCCCCCCTTCCAACGTCCTGTGTATGACCTCATCAGCAATTACAATCATTGTTTTTTCCCTCATAAATAATAATTTCCTTCCGTCAGCTGATTAATCAGAGGTCAGGGAGATAAGACTCACACAGTGATAATAGTGATACTTAATAGTAGACATGAAACACCACCAACCTGCTGCTTGTGCTACTTGTAAAATAATTTTTAAAATTCTAAATATGTAATAATAATTTAAAAAATGTATTAAAGCGTTTTGTTGTATTTATTTTAAATAGCAGCACGCGTAAAGATGAATTGGAGACGATAGCAGTGTTGAAAATTAAAATGTGTGTGCTAGTGTGTTTTTATTTATTTATTTATTTATTATTTTATTCCATGAAGGCCTGCTTCATTAAAAGCTTTTTTTTTTGTTTATAATGTGCTTACATTTTTATTAATTTAAATAAATATCCGCGACTAACCTTTTATTTTAATTAAAAAAAATATTTACAGCAAAATAAATAAATTAAAAATAAAGCTAAATTGATGCAAACACACACGCCACTGTATATATATTATTAATAATAATAATTCAAAGTGTGTGATGCTGCCATAAGATGCTCAGTCACTCATTAAAAACGCCTGTAATTATGATACCAACACATTACTGGGTAAACGCTCACCTATACATTTTGAAACACCATGTTACATTTCTTTACCCCCGTGAGTCATTCATCGCCTTTCTGGTCTTTTCAAGAAATCACAAGGGCAGCTCTTAGTGCTGTCAGCATGTGAACACACTCGGCTTCTTAGAACAAACCGAGGGCGTCACACACTCTGCACGTCGAGCGCCTGAAACTCGATTTCCTAGAATGATTAAAAATGAGAACATAAAGCTGATGTATTTTTTGTCTCTTGTTCTTCGCGTGTGTTAAGACAGAAATGAAAAAAGCCAGCAGGCTATTTTGTGTCATTCTTCCCAACGAGGAGGGGAGGGAGGAAAAAAAAAGAAAAACAAAACGGTCTGCCAATTGACTGACTCGTGATGCTTATCAGTGTCTATATCGCTTCTCGCCAGACGCGCTGATGTAATCTTTCATTTAGCGTACAGGGCCTTTTCACCTCTCAGCCTATATGGATCCCCCAACAGCAACATTCATGCTCTCGCTCATGTAGAAATTAAATTTAAATTTGCTTCAGTATAAATATCAGAATCATAATAACTCACTCGAGGCCGCCTCCTTTTCTTTTTTAAGATTTTAAAAACATTTTGACACATTACAATAATTAATCAAACCCATCTCACATGTGTGGGTGCTTTCAAAATATATACAAAATTTTAAAATATATATTAAATGGCGGATCAATACCAGAGTGCACGAGGTCTCTCTGTGGCGCGCTGCTCCCCTGCATGCAAATAACCGTTGTCTGAGCTCTTGGCCCGTGACTGTGCGCGTGTGATGCCCTTAATTTGGCATCCTATTCACTCCAACAGCGGCTCTCTCTCCGCCATATCAAGACATATCGACCAAAGACGAGATGGAGGAGACTAATAAGGAAAAAAGGGGGAAACGCAGCCTCAGCGAGCCCCGGCTCCCTTTTTTATGACCCGCCGGCAAGGTAATCAGATCAATTTCACGGCTTGTATGGGATTCTGCCTATACCGCCAACCTGAGCGGGAGGTAATAGGTCGTTAAAAACCCTCATCTGTGCTATTTTGGGGAGGGAGGGAGGGTGGGGGTCAGGTTGGAGCTAAGTATTTCAAGAAACGCACTTCGTTTGGGGTTTTAATTTTATTTTACGCGTCAAATCCGTGTGCGTAAAAGCGGAAACGCTGATAATTATTGCAGAGAAAGAGGCTAGGTCAACAACAAACACGCCGGCTAGCGTTAAAGGCAACAATGGCGGACGTTGTGGATATTGCAGCCATGTATTATCACCACAGCCCTCCTGTTTTTTTCCTCAGCAAGTGCAGCCGGGGAGTGGTGGAGAGAATTTAGCGTCTTTTGTGGCTTTGGATCTCCGCAAATTTCCGTTTTCTTTCTTTCTTTTTTTTTTTTTTTTTTTTTTTGCATTTGAGCTAGCATGCAAAGCTCCCGTTCACAAAAGTTTCCCCATCATTCACACACACACACGCACACACACATACACACACACCGAGCAACATCACTGCGCTCTCATGTCTACAAAAAGCCACTGACGCGGGGGATTGGACAGAAAGATGCACCGGCACAGGAGCAAAGCTAAATATTTACTGACCTGTTCCGTGGACGCTGGACGGACCCGGGGCTTTTTTTTTCTGCAGATGTGAAGAAGGAGTGACATAGAGATGGAAGCGCCGATGGCATTTAGAGACAGACGGAGACAGAGTGCGCGAGCTGTGTGGACGGGAAGGGAGGGAAAAAAAACACACTCTCACACACAGTGGCGGCGGTGGAGGAGGAGGGGGAGGAGGAGGTGGTGGAGGAGGAGATGGTGGTGGTGTTGGTGATGATGGTGCGCGCGCCCTCGGTCCCGGAGTCACATCATCACACCGCGAGGAGAGACACGCGCGCACATAGGCTAGCGGGCAGACTGCACGCGCATACAGGCCAACCAAAGGCGGCCTCTTTTACCGTACTTACTGTACTGTGCACGCCAGCTCTTCCGGGTCTTGAACGCATCACAGGTTAGATGAATACAGAAATTAAAAAGTAATGTAGCGATATTTTTTCAAGCTTTTCCAGTCTTATTTTTACGATTATATTTCTATAAATAAAGGTAAGGCAACACCTGACTATGCCAGGTGACGCCCACGTGCCAAATATAAACCCCTGCCTGCAATCAGGTGTGTGCGTAAATGTGGAGCGTAAAATACTCGTAGGAAAAATCAGTTTTAATGCTTGAAATGTGGCGCTGTTATACCATCAATGTGGTTTATTTAGCAGCGCAGCATCCAGCATGTTGTGTATTATCTACAGCCAACTAATAAGAATGGCGCCTGTACACTTTGTGCTCTGCAGATATTTTCAGTCTCTCCGTGACACACAAAATGTTGCACCTCCTTTTGTTGCTGGAAGAGGAGCACCCCCCTGTTTTTTCTTTCTTCTTCTTCTTCTCCTTCTCCTCCTCTCGCCACAAAGGACAGATGAAGCCATAGCCGGCGTCTAATCAACAGCGAAGATCCGCGCCAAACTCTACAGCAATTAGAGCTCCGTGCGCACAATGTGTAAGCAAACAAATCTGAAATCTTTCCATATCAATATGGTAATGCGATCGGAGCTGCATTGTGGTGCTTGGTGGTGGTGGTGGTGTGTTTTTTTTTTAGCAGTTGTTCTGGAGAAAAAAAAGCATCCACCAACTAACCCGGAGCGCACAGAGGCCTGCTAGCCTGCTTATTGACACCATGGTTCATTGAAAGGAGCACCAAGCAAATCCGATCCTTCTCTCTGTGAAATGCACTGAGGAGAGGAGAGAGGAAGGAGGAGAGGAGGAGAGGAGAGGAGGAGAGGGAGGATGCTGCTGCAGGCTTGGTATCTCTCACGTTGCGCCTTGACTCTTCTTCGGAGCCTGTAAACTGATCACACCCCAAATCTATCGTTGGGGAAGAAATTCAATTAAGGTAATAAATTGCAGATAATTGGCGCAACTCTCCAAAATGTCTCTTTTTTAAAACCCCAATGAATAATTCAGTGTGCTCCACGCGCGGATTTTTTTTATGGGGAAAATAGAATTAGAAAAATAACACATCCACGATTGTACTGATTTATTAATCTGCGTTTCAATAAAGTGCTTATTTTGGGCGGCGATTAGCTTCCCAATGCAAAGGTTGGAGTTAATATGATAAAGGCGCGCGCTGATGGCTTTGATAGGAGCTGATGGGAAACAACGGTGAAAGCACGTTTACGCGGCTGATAATTAACGCATATTATAGGTGTCATAAAAAGATTAATTATGAGGGGAAATAACGGGAATCAATTTGGTGTTGTTCGGTCGGGATGCACAATTAAATAAAGCGGGAAATACATTTTAATTTTTGAAAACAGAAAAGGAGGGAGTCAGCGCGTAATTAATTGTCAAAGGAGGCTGTAACAGGGTGCAGGCTTTACCTCGCGTTACTAGGCCACGCTATACCAGGCGTGTTTTTTTGTTGCGCGTCGAAAGTCACGCTCCTCTTCTCCCGCGTGCGCCCGCCGCCGTGAAATCGCGTGATTAATGTAGAATTTGACGCGAGTTCCCGCGTGACAGCAGAGGCTGACAACGGCTAAACCCTGCGGTGCACCGGGCCACAATTACGCACAGTGGCCTCCTCCTTTTATTTTTATTCCTATCAGTTCTATCGCAGAGATATTTATAATATCTCACCTGCAGATGTGTCATGATGTCACCTTTATGTTGTGATTATTTTGCAGCTGCAGAAACATCCAGTGCAGCAGCAGCAGCAGCAGCAGCAGCAGCAGCAGCAGCAGCAGCAGCTTTATCTGAACCGTGGCTTTTCTGCCCCGTTAGCGCATAAACGGAGTAAATCATTTACGGTCACCCGCTTTTATAGCCTCCCGGTGTCGCCTCAATTTTATTAGACACTTCCCACTCCAAATGTGAAATAAACGCTGCAGTATATATCTCCCCTTTTTTCCTCATCCCTGCCTACATGATTCCTCGCTGTAAATGTCGAATAAGATGACCTTAATTTGAGACAAAACACCTCCAAAAATGTATGGGCCACGTATTATCTATTTACTTATTTATTTCTGCTCAATGTGTTTTATTATTCTCGTCCTGTGCACCCTCCAAACGTTAAGCCAATGTGTCTTTTTTTCTCCTCTCTCTCCTTCCAGTGCAGCTCCTTCCCTGCGATTTTTATTTTAAAATATTAGGCCGAGGTGGGGAGAATTATAAACGACTCCGCTCTTATCTGCTCCCTTCACGTATCCAGGATCACAGAAGCTGATTAAGAAAGAAGTCACAGCCAACGCTGGATTCATAATGATTTGGAATAATGAATCCTTATCTCCCCTCTGCAGATTATCAGCCTTTCAGCTCGCCATGTTTTGTTACATGGGATAATTTATTGCATCTAATACATCACAATGAATCTGATGGGGGAAAGTGATGGCCATGTTAGGAAAGAGGCTGCTGCTTTTTTTTTTTATCCCGGGGCAATGAAATGCCTTTACGATTTTTAATTGGTAAAATATAAGGGAGGGAGAGGAGGGGAGGGGGGGGGAGGGGGGAGATCTGATAAAAAAAAAAAAAAATAGAAGCACAGAGGTATAATCTTGCCTGCTAGTGTTCCAGCAGCACTCTGCACTATAATTAGTGTGTCAATTTCAACCTGAAATTAACAGCATCGACCTGCCATCTCTGCGCGCGCCGCGCCGGAGTCAGCGAGATCCTAATTTCGCATGATTTATTTTTCACCAAGAAGAGATAATTAATCATAAACAGTGAAAAACAGTGCAGCAAAGTGGAGATAACAAAATATTTGCATCTAAAAAGATTCGATGGAGCTAATTCGCTTTCACTCCTCCTCCTCTTCCTCCATCCATCCAGAGCCCACCTGATGTAGCCACTACTGCTTTTTTTTTTTTTTTTTTAATTTTCTATGATTAATCTTTGGGTGGCGATGTATCATTAATCACTACATAAGGTGGCGGGTGGTGGTGGTGGGTGGAGACATGTGACCCTCCTCCTCCCGCGTAAACAGCAGCTACAGTGTGGGGAACTGTAATTGTTGTGGTGGTGTCACCATGTTGGGACGTGTGCCATCTTTCTCTCTGCTACAACCACCAGGCTGCTCTGTGTGTGTGTATTATTAATGCTAGTAATAATAATTTATATATAAGTTATCATTATTATTATTTTTATTGGATAATGAGTCTTTGTTTGGAAGTCGTCATTGGCACGGTGCCCGCGCAGCTCTGAATTTTTTGGATGGCGCTTGTGTTTAAACTTGGGCATGCTCACCGTGCCAGGATACATTTGCATTTTATTTGCAGCTGTAATTAGCTGATCAGCATCTCTCTCTCTCTCTCTCTCTCTCTCTCTCTCTCTCTCTCTCTGCCCATCTTTATTCTCATTATGATTTTGTGTTCTCGCCGCCTCTTTCACACACACACACACACAATCCCTCATTTCCCAATGTCCTGGCAAGCGCCACCAGATGTTTATCGGTTTTATGCCCAGGGACACTGCCGGCTGGGTATCCAGGCGAGCCCTCCCCTCCTCTCTCCTCTCCTCCTCACCTCCTCCGCCTCCTCCTCTTTTTCCTGGCTGAGCAGAATAATCCTGGACTGGGTGGCCACTGGGAGTCCAGTGTGGGTTTCATATGAAAGGAAAAACAACCAGATCACGTTGGTTGTTGCTTAAAAAAGGAGGAGTGTGTGTGTGTGTATGTGGGGGGGGTCTCCAAAATAGCCTGGTTTTAATTCACCTCCTTTTGTGCGCGCAGAGACAGCGCGTATAGGAGGCTGATGCTGCGGCCCTGATACTGTAGATAGAGATGTGGAGATGAGCTCAATGAGATGCGAGTCTGGGGAGTTGTGGAGGTGGAGGTGGAGGTGGAGGTGGAGGTGGAGGGGGCAAACATCCAGTCAGGAGTCCTCCCAGGAGAGACGCGCACAATGCAACCTGCCTGTTATCTGCAGGGGAATGCACTCTCCTCTTTAATGAGCAGTCGTTTATTAAAAACACTCTTTTAACCTCATAATTGAAAAAGAAACACACACACACACACACACACACGCTGCAGCCCCACATATACAGTAGCTATCTCAATGTAGATCACCTGTGTTGCAACAATCACAACAGCGCGTCAGAGGCTTTTGCGCACAGTCCCCAGCTGGCCATGATACACAAATATTTATCCTCTGATAAGGAACCGCCACGATGGCAGATAACCTCCTCTTCCACCGCGTCAGGACTCTTTGTCTGCGCAGTCTCAGCAAATTACCAAACATTTCCCCCTTCCCCTCCTGTTTCACTCTCCAAACTTCTCTGTTGCTTTTAATTTGGTTATTAGGAGCCTCCCTAAGCCGCTTTAGTCAATGACTGTTTGTGGGAAAAGAAAGGAAGCAGAGGAGGAGAGATGGAGATGGAGGGGGAGGAGGGTTTCCAAAAAAAAAAAAAAGAATGAATGA
Source organism: Epinephelus lanceolatus (assembly GCF_041903045.1). Taxonomy (NCBI): domain Eukaryota; kingdom Metazoa; phylum Chordata; class Actinopteri; order Perciformes; family Serranidae; genus Epinephelus; species Epinephelus lanceolatus. The sequence continues at coordinate 6,260,091 of NC_135756.1, forward strand.
AAGACTGGTTTGATTTCCCCCCTTCTCGCAATCCACGGAACAAATAGCTAACATTTAACGTTTACACCCTGCCTGGCGACTCACTGGCGCGGCGGGGCCGAGCCGAGCCGGGCTAAAGTGTCCCGAAAGCCTTTGGAGGGGGTGTAAGTCCCCGGCTATCGGGTTCTCCAGATCCCCTTTAAATGACTGTCAAAGAGGCAAATATCAAATTGCACGTGGGGGGGTCTCAGTCTCCTCCCCCGCCCTCCGCGCGCTCTCCCTGCCAGCCTGGCACCAGTAGTGCGTTACTGTAATGTGATTACTTCCGCAGGAAGAGAGGGATTTCCCAGACACAGACACAGAAACAGACATCAGGCAAATATTAATCTGTGCTTGAAAAGAAATATTTTCTCTTCTAAGATGATAGTTTTCACATCTGATAATTTATCAGGCAAAAGCAAGGCCATAGGTTTGATTTCAACACTGTGGGGGCCACAGATGAAGGTTGAGGGGGGGGTGCTCCAACAGAAACCTTAATTTCCTGTGTTCTGCTTAATTTTCATGCACCAATTTGTGCATCTTCTGCATCGGTTTATGGTGTAAATGTCTTTAATTTTGCCAAAACGGCTCATTCTAATTATTAAAAGGGGCCTTTTTTACTTGCATCCCCTCCGAAATCTACACCTACAAGCCAAACTGATACATGTGGAGATTAATTTAGACATTAATAATATAATTAAACGTCACAATAAATGCTTTAAGATGAAATGAAGTGCAAATTCTTAGTTTTTATGGATCTTTTTGTGTCATTTTCTGTCTCTTTGAGGTCGTTCTGTGTCTTATTTGGTCATTTTTGAATTTCTTCCTGCTCAGTACGTGTTCGTTTGTGTGACGTTTTGCTGGTAAAAGCTAGGGGGAGATTTTGCAGCACTAGCCAATTAACTAAACTTACAGCTAAACCTTTGGGTTACGCACCAATTTGTGCTTTAATTTTGCCAAAATGGAACGTTTTAAATATTAAAGGGCCTTTTTTTACTTGCAGTTTATCCAAAATCTACACTTACAAGCAAAAAATGATACATGCAGAGATTTTGCAGCACTATTAACTAAACGTACAGCCTTGTTTTAGACATTAATAAAATGATTAAGCACCAGAATAAATGCTATAAGAAGAAAAAGGTGCAAATTATTAGTTATTATGGATTTTTTTGTGTGTCTTTGTAGTCGTCTTGTGTCTCTTTGAGGTCTTTGTGGTTCATTTGCATCTTTTTGTGATCATTTTTTGAGTCTCTTCCTGGTCTGTACATGTTAACTTCTGTTACGTTTTGCTGGTGAAAGCTGGGGGGAGATTTTGCAGCACTATTAACTATAAACTTACAGCTAAACTTACAGGTTATGCACCAATTTGTGCGTCTTCTGCATCAATTTATGGTGTAAATATCTTTAATTTTGCGACGTTTTCCACACGTCTCCTTCAAACTCTACACCTATGTGCATAACTGATACATGTGGAGATTCTGCAGCACTATTAACTAAACTTACATAATATAAAAAATAATATAAATAAGCATCGGAATAAACACGATATGAAGGAATAAAGTGAAAACTATAAATTGTTGTGGATCTTTTTAGTGTTTGTAGTCATTGTGTGTCTCTTTAAGATCATTTTTTTGACTCTTTGTGGTTGTGTTATCCCTTTTTGTAATTATTTTGTGTCTCTTGTGGTTTATTTGCATCTTTTTGTGGGAGTCTCTTTCTTGTCAGTGCATGTTCAAGTAAGTAACTGAACTTACAGCCAAGTGTTAGATATTAATAATATAATTAAGTGTTAAAATAAATGCTATAAGAAGAAATAAAATGCAAATTATTACTAGTTATTATTAGCTGTTATGGATCTTTTTATATGTCTTTGTAGTCATTTTGTGTCTTTAAGGTACTTATGTGTCTTGTTTGTGTCTCTCTGTGCTTCACATGCATCTTTTTGGGATCACTTTTGAGTCTCTTCCAGGTCGGTACGTGTTCATATGTGTGACATTTTGTAGGTGAAAGGCCAGGTGAGGCCCAGACACTTGATTTAACAGTTTTAGACATTGATAGTATAATTTAGCATTAGAATAAAAGCTATAAGAAGAAATAAAGTGCAGATTATTACATTAAAATTAACTGAACATTACACCAGAAACACCACTATAAGGAATGATGTATTTGGGTTTTATTGAAGTGTGGAGACTTCCTGTGAGGAGTAGCCAAATGTGAGCTATCAGTGAATTCAGTGACAAACCAGCAGGAGCCAAACTGGTGGTCAGGAACCCCCACTATAGGTCACATGATGAATCTGAGACCTCGTGGCTTCTGCTTGTGAATGACTGGATTATCTGACACGTTCAGATGTCTTAAAAACAATCTGAGAAGGAGCAAATCTCCACAGTATTCACATATGCTTAAAATTCCCATCCCTGCTAGCCACCCAATGTATTGATAAAAAATATAGATAAAACAAAAATGCTGTGCGACAGCAGGCACCATGCACCGCTGTCTGAAGTAATCATCAAATAGCTATTATCGTTATTATTACTACAGGTTCTAGTAGGTGTGCACAGGCAGATTAGGAGGCAACGGGCCCCTGGGCACAGATATACAAAAGGCCCCACCACCTCTCCGTTATTTTGTGTCTCTTTGTGGTTGTTATGGATCTTTTTGTGATCATTTTTGAGTCTCTTCCTGGTCGGTACGTGTTAAATTGTGTGACATTTTGTAGGTGAAAGCCAGATGGGCCCAGTAACACATCCATGATGGTGTACTGCAATTCTGCGTGTGGTTTGTCCAAGTGGTGTTGCCGTACCCCAGCAGAAACCATTGCTTGACTGCTGTGTGTTGGTGCAATCATGCTCAAACACTCAGCTGTCTCTGTTTCATTACTTTCATTATGCAGTGGTGTCTCACTGGGGGGGGGGGCAAAAAAAGTCTGGAATGAAAACTTTGGCTTTGTTTGTAATTTTAAATTTGTAATCCGAGCTGTAACAAAATTAAAATCAGCTGAATAAATCAGTTGAAATACTGAACTTTGTATAAACAAAATAATGGAAGCTCCCTGAGGCTGCTCTCACCCCTCAGAGGTGCAAAATGGTTTAGTCCGGCCCTGTACTCAGACTGCTTATGTCGTGTCTTTTACCTAGAATGAGAAATCAGGGGTCCAGAAAAGAAAAGAAAGAAACGTAGAACAGTATGTAAGAGAGAAATAGATCAAGACAGGAGCGGCAGGGGGCCCACAGAGACTGCTGATGCACAGGGCCCAGAATTTGGTGCTACAGCCCTGTTCAGATGTAATAAACAGTCAAAGACTAGAATGTAATTTGAGTGTTAAAGTTTTTGTGTAATTTATGTCGACAATACTGGCTTTAATTTATTGTATTTTTGTATGTTAAACTGTAAAGCTGTACTTGCTTATGATAAATAATGTGTGTGAAAGACACCACAGAATATACTGTACTACATCAGTGTTTTACTGTAAGACATTTTTTCTTTAATAAGGGACTGTTCTTTATTTGTCAGATCAGGAGGTGACTTAGCTTTTTTTGTTTGTTTGTTTGTTTGTTTGTTCGTTTGTTTGTGTGTGGGTCGTTGCTTTTGTTTTTGTTTGTTTGACCCGAAGCTACAAATATTTTTTACTCCTTGTGTGACTTGAGGAAAATTCAGGACTCTCCCTCCACCATAAATTCGGTGTTTGATTTTTTAAAAGTTCCCCTTTGATTTTTGATAAAATCAAACTTGAAACTGTTTATTTTAAAGAATTAAAGAATTTAAAATGAGTTGTAGAAAGTGATTTTGATTAAATATCACCATTTTAAGGTCAGATTAAGTTGTGTTTTTTATGTCTGATGGAAGCTATAACACATAATGTGTTCAAGGACCGTCAAAAATCTGAATATCCAATGATAATTTTTGTTTTTTCAGTTTCTGGCTGTGATAAATGGACATTTTGATGATTTTTAAAGGAAAAGAAACACGTTTTCTTTAAAAAAACCATTTAAAGTTTTCCTAACCTCCCTAGTACTTAAAAAATGATTTGAAATGCCTCCCCTTTTTTGCACCACTCCCTGCCCTTTCACAAGTAACGAACAGTCCCTAATAGCTCCTGCGTTCAAAGGAAAACAGAATCCGTGTTTCCTCCTTTATGAGAGCAGAATCCAGTCCGGTGCTTTAACACCTACTGAACTTCATCATTCAGATTTATCTGCAGAGATAAATGCAGAGCCAAGCTTATAAAATCTGCACTAATTTGTAGCACACTCCCAACTTTCCCAAATTAGACTCAGCGCGGTGTTGGAAATAACACAGTGTATGTCCTTATCTGCAGAAGGCCTGTGCATTGTCATTAATCTTCACCAGGCTAATTAAATTAATCCATCGCCTCTTGGCATTGGAATATAACGACCACCACTAAATCCGCTGCAGGATAACGGATTTGTTTTTTAAACCAAAAGACTTGTGTGCTTTAATAGCTTACAAACAGCAGCCGGCCCGGGTTCATTATCAGTGTGCATTAGTTTTATTTTTTATTTTCTAACGGAGGGTCTGAATCAAACGCACCTTTTAGCTTCCACTGTGCAGTTCTTATTTTTTGTAAACGGAAGGAGGTTGGAGAGTTGTGCTTTTGATTGACAGTCCGTCCGCGGGATCATGTTTAATCCCTGCCTCTCTCGAGCCTGTTCAGAACTCATTTCTCCACCGCGAGATGGGGGACTCAGATGGTTGCCGGGGCAACGGCGATAGTGCTAAGCCATTTCCATTTTCTGCGAATGAGGGAGGTGGTGGTGGAGGGTGGAGGGTGGGGGGGGGGGGGGGGGGGGGAGACATTTGCAACAGAGGTCGTCACAAAGTCATTCACAAACACAGCGGAGGGGCTCATTACTCTGAAGGAGCAGGATTACTCGTTACTTTATTCCAGAGTACTGTGTATTTATTTCATGAGTCACCACAGAGCAGGGGCCTCAGTCCTCACACTGTGGAGGAAGCGCTCAGACACAGGGCCGTGATCACATATTTAACACTGAGGGGGGCCCTTCTCAATCGGCACCTCCTCTCCAGAGCCCCCTGATGTATTTAGAAACTTAACTTTTAGAGCATTTTGGGAGAAAAAAAAAGAACATCAGGAGTTTGTCAAAGTTTTGATGACAGTGCCGTTTTAGGGAGCCAGCATGTGACCGAAGGCTGCACAAGAAAACTGCACACACTGTCACTTTTCTCTGACTTTTTATGACACATGATACTATAAATTTTGTATGACTTTTTTTTTTTTTTTTTTAAATTTATTTAACTGTTTTTATGACCTACACACACGTGTAACAAAAACAACGACATCAACGGTGACATCCACAAACATGCAAGACAAAGTGTGCAAACAGCACTCTGATCAGGTGACGAGAGCACCCCCTGAAAATCTGATTTAGGCAGCCCTTCCAGAAAAATGCATTTTTTTTGTGATTGTTGCAGGTGAAAATCCTTGATTATGCAGCACATTTTCTTAAAAAATGCAATGATATATGCGGGATATTTATGCAATTTTATGCGATGAAATTGTGGGAACTTGCAAAAACTACGGGAACTTGCAAAAATTGCGGAAACTTGCAAAAACTACGGGAACTTGCAAAAAATTGCAGGAACTTGCAAAATTTGCAGGAACTTGTAAAAATTGCGGGAACTTGCAAAAACTGTGGTTTGATGAAAAAGAGAAAAAAAGTGATTCCCCCAACACCCTGTTCTCACTAGGCTACTACCTTAATGTAAAGAGTCATTTCTAATTACTTCCTATGATAAGCAAGCATACTGCATCACACAAAGTGCAGGGAATATTTAAGTTCTCATCTTGTTTTATTTCAGACCTTAATAAACTTACAAAGTATTGCTGAGCCAAACAAGTTCTGTAGCTTTACAAAAGGAATATGCTACAACTTCTGTAAAAATGAATAAATAAAATATAAAAAAATAAAATGTGTGCTCCTGTTTTACAGAGGTAGCTATACAAAACAGACATCTTCTGTTAAAATAAGTGCTTCCAATGCACAAAGTGCAGTCTCTTACTGTAACGTAAATTTGCATAGGCTACTACTAATATATTTACAACTGTAGGGTTTTTGAAACTAGTATGATTTAACCCACTGGTAGTCTCGCTCACCAGAACTTTCTCAAGAAAAGAAAGGTCTGGCTGGGCCGACTCTCACTTTAAGATTGGAGAAAAAACGCTCCAGCTACTTGTATTTCTTTCAACCAATCACAATCGTTCTGGGCGGTGCCACAGCAATGGTGCGCTTGCAAAAATATTGCCGGGGGGAAACAGGTTTTGGTGTAACACACCCACAAAAATATCTTTTTATCAGCTTTTCGATGACGTTCATGTCACCTAATTACGTCACTTCATAACGTTCCCAAGGCAACAGGGGGAAAATGGCTGCTCTTGTGTGAAGTAAACGCAACATTTTTCAACTTTCTGCTAAGATATATGTGACTTTTTTGCACCGAAAATGCCCCGCATATTTTGCACATTTTGTACAGAAATCCGCGATTTATGCAGCGAAAGTGTTGTGTCTTTGAAAAAATGTGTCCCCCGCATAAATATGCGGACTTTGGCTGATTATGTGTTGAATTATGTGATCGCATAATCGCTTTTTCCGGGAGGGACTGTTTAGGCCTTCAAATAAATACACACGCATTCGTCCTTTGACAGATTTAAAAGAAAAAAATAGGCTTTGAAAACATGGTATGGCAACATAAAGTACATATCACTCATATTACAGTATAGTTTTCCACTTTTTAATACATGTGAAAGTCATGAAATAGAGACAGTGTTGAGCAACAGCTTCTGCTGGGGTACGGCAACACCACTTGGACAAACCACACGCAGAACTGCAGTATATCAGTGGTTCCCAACTGGTCCAGCCATGGGGTCCAGATTTCTCCTTAGTTATTAGTTCAAAGTCCACACACTTTAATAAATTCAGTGTCATAACTGCATTTGGCCGTGTCATCAAGCCAGTTTGCCGTCCCTGCCAAGTAGCTGTCCATTAGTAAATTATACTACACGGCACTTCAAAATAAAAGAGCTGTGCCAGAATTTCACTGTACTTCAAAATAAAGTGTGTTTTCAAAAACAGTAATAATGATCATGGCAGTTTGTAAAGTTTATTATTTTGGACGGTGGTGCACAGTTGCCTGTCATAGCAATTATTTTTTCAGTATATTTTTTTATTGACATATTAGGGGGCAACATTTTGAGCATATTTGAATATTTGTGGGGTTGCAACCCCCAATATAGATAATACAGTTATGGCCCAGCTCAGACCCTTTTTTTAATTTTTTTTTTATATATTTTATTAATCCCCCTGAGGGGAAATTCAAAAAAAGAAAATTCACTCTTTTTGTCATTAACACACAGGTCCGAAAGACACATTAAAGTATTAATACTACAGTGATAAAATACCTCATTACAAGCAAAAGTCCTGCATTTAAAATGCTGTCTTTAAGTATAATCTTAGAAGTATTCAGTAGCAGAAAGAAAGTCACCCCTATGACTGATGCATTATTATATACGTCAGTAGTTTGGTGGTTCCCAACCTCCAAAACTTTGCATTAATACCTTTAAATGTGAAGTCACTGCTTTCATCTTTGCTGCTAACAACTCATAGCTATCCAAAAAAAGGCAAACAGCTGATTTTGTTTTATCCTTATTGGTTCAACATGTTTTTATGTATTTATCTGCAAAGTAACGTCTGACTAATGCTCTCATATAAACATAATAACCAAGATATTTTCCTAGTAAATAAAGTGCAGAGGAAGTTTAAAGTAGCAGAAAATGGAAATACCCAAGTAAAAGTATAAGTACCTCAGTTTTGTCCTTGTAAGTACTTGAATAAATGTATTTTATTTTACTCTTTTGTTAGCACCCGCTTCAAAACTGACCATTAATCAGTTTAATCTGACCATAACAACCATCTCTTCTGATGGACTGAGCTGAATAAAACTGAAGTGCACTTTTCTCAGCATCATTTTACAGCCTGATAAACTGATTTTAACCTGTCTTAATTAACATCCTATAAAGTGAATGTGGATTTAGGTGGATGTGTTGGTTTATTTAAGCCTCCACATGAAAGCTAAGGTACAGAAAAACAGATTACTTGTTACTTTACTCAGAAATTGTGTATAGGTACAAAGCTGCAAAGTGTCTGCATCCAACACTATTTTACTATTTCAATATTAACTGTCAAAATATTGTGGATAAGTTTGATGTTTAGTGTAAACTTAGCCTCCCTTGTTCTTTTCTAGTAGCCTCTAAAAAGTCTCTTACATTTTGTTTTGTACTGATTGAAAGAACATCTGATTGTGCAGCATCAAGCAGCAGCCTGCCAATCGGTCAGTCACTAGTCAGCCAAACATCGTCCAGCCCCACTGAACTTTATTTTGTATTCTAGTGGAGACTTAAAAGTTTTCAAAGTTACCACATACGTCTAATTGAAAATGTTGAAGTGTATAACGTGATGCAGTAGACAGCCAAACTACATCTCCCAGGAAGTGGGGCTTCTACCAACAGGTGTGTTGCATACAGCCAGTGATTATGGTGCGTTCGTTTCGGAAATTCCCACTTTCCAGTCGGAAGTACTCGAATGCACCCTGAGATTGGATTTCCAACTTGGAAACTTGGAGCAACCGCATCAACCCCGACTTATGAATTCAAGATGGCTGCCGGTCACATACATAGTGAGTAAACACTCTGCTAAAGTAGTTTATAGCAATTTTATCTTATTTGCTTACATTAGGTCACCCATAGTACTGTTCAATTTTTATCTGTGGTCATGTTGCTACGCTGCCTGTATGTGCAAAATACCACATAGAGCGTTGTTATCAACTGATAATGCTAACAGTGGCTACGGCTAGCCCAACGGTAGAACGGTAATGTCCATGTTTTTTTCCGACTTGTCCACCGTTGTCAACTAGAATGCAAAAACTGTTGTCAACTCGGAGGTGACGTCATTCCCACTTCCGACTTCCGACCTCCGAGTACAAAACGAACGCACCATTAGACTGAGATTGCTTACTGTTACCTGCCTGTCCATTGTTGCCTCATGTTCACTCTGATGAAGAGACGTGAGTGTGCAGAAATCTTTTTCTACCTGTTTGGACTTAATGATGTTTCCAGCACCTTGCTACGACCAAGCCGGGTGGAGAGGTGGTTGTTGTGCACAGTCTTAAGAGCTAGCATTTAAGATCCTCCCAGGATAGTGGCAGCAAAAGTGGTTGTTTTTTGAGACTGTTTTTCCTGCTGAGATTGTGCCCCAAAACTGGGTATTTAAAGCCAAAGTATGATTTTTTCCAAATCATAACCAAGTGGTTTTTGTGCCTAAACATAACCACAGAGTTGTTGAAACTAGGCATGCACAATATATATAGGGCTGATAAATTATCAGCCGATAATGAGACCTTTTAATAATTATGCATTATTCCGATAATTAGAATTATAGTCGATAAATAGCGCTGATAACAGGAAGCTAGGCTGCTGTCATTGACTTCACAAAGGCAGCATCTACACACCCGACACAGTGGGTCGCGGCACACGTACTTTTAAACTTGGTTTTTGCTGTCTAGAGGGTAAAACATGTCACGGTGTGGACGTCTTTCACAGTTCCAGAAGAAGACATTAGGATTGCCCTGAGGGTCTGATCTCCGACCGCCAACACCAGTTGGACACAGCGCTGAGGGACTGTCTCCAGAGTGTTAGCATGAGCTAATTAGCAGCAGCGGCTAACATCTAACACCAAGCTTTTAAAAGGCTGTTGATGACCGTTAGCCATGTGATGCTACAGTTAGCCATTATTTGTATTGCTACCTCTCTGGCTGCGTGTTTGTCTGAGTTGAGTGTTAGGAGGTAAATCAACAGCGTATTGCTATTCTACTTGGTAGTTGGAGGCTCCATTGTTCTTCCCCTCAGGTGTACATAAACTACAGATAATACACTTCTTTTTAAAATACAAAAATGTGAAATTATCGTTTATGATATTGGTTGAAAAAATCCATATCGGTCAAAACAAAAAGTTTCAGCGTATGTGCTACATAATAACGTGTAAACATATTCTCACGTATTCTTGGTTTGCAGAAATGTACAGTGCCAACATTCTGTCTGGTGACTAGGTTGGAAATGAAGTGGGGGAAACCGGATGTTAAGAGGTTAAGCACGGCAAAACTGACATATTACATTTTTCCTTGCACCTTATTTCCTCCCTGTCTCTTCAGAGGGACCGGCGCACAGCTCCATCAGCACCCAGCGACGACGTCCACGAGAAGGTGAAGATGAACCGGCCTTTCTGATCAAAGCACCCGTCTATAAAGCTCAAGGCTTCCTGAGCGGGTATGTTGCCTTTATTCTGGGAACACACACACACAGACACACACCCGTACAGTGAGAAATGTCTTTCAATCAGGCTGCACAAACCTGCCATCTTTCTTTCTGGCATTTTAAATCAACTTCACCTGCATCTGGAATCCTGCTCCGTCTCCCCGGGGTGCCGCTTACATACAACCAGGTTGCCGGTGTCAGCGTGCCGGCAGGGTGTTAATGCACTGCTTGTTAGTTTTAATTAAGTAGCCTATAGCCTAGTGATCAGCGAGATCAAGGGCAGTTATTTAAATAAGAAGCGCACCAGGCCTCCAGTAAACTGCAGGCGAGAGTTGTTGGCTCCAGCTCGGCTCTTTTTCTCCATCACCTGGCCTCATTAATTCAAAACATCTTTGCCTCTCGGTTGACATGACACCACACCTGTCAGAACATAGCCCACTCCTCAGTCAGTCCTGGCATCAGTGGTCTCGTAATTTTATTTTCACAACCGACCAACTTTCTTTCTCAGCGGAGAGCCACAGGCGTCTGCAGAGTTTATTTGGTCTGTGTCTACACGATAAAGAGGAAAGTTAGGTGAAGGACAACAATCTGGTAGAGGAGACTGATCAGGAGGAGTCATGATAATAAGGCTAATAAGGTATCTCTCTCCTGCACATTGTTGAAGAGTTTGCATGTCGCCTATGAGGCTGCTTAAATTAAGCCACATCCAGCAGGGTTTTTTTTCTCCCCCTTTTTTTTTTAATATTGAATATGCAAACATATTTGACAACGAATAGTGTAATTGCAGATGATGCTTTAGGCCTGTCTTTAAAGGGAAAAAGCTTTCAGAATATTCAAACTGCCCTCCTTTCACATCACATCCCCAACAGCTTTTGAAAAGCTGATGTTTAAAAAGGAATTGATAAAGGAGGGAGAAGATCCACAGGCGGAGGAGATAGAAGAGTTGCTTTCAGGCTAAATACTGTCTGACGCAGTCAACACATCTGATGAAAGGTCGGGATATTGTTTCAAGAGTAAGCAGAATGGAAGTGTGAGTTACAGATTGTTGAAGGAAAATGGGTCTATTATGCAGTTTGAACTTCTGAAGAACGTTTATTACTTTTATCAAAGCAGCCAGATTTGGACCGACTGTTCTCTATATGACCTCGTAAAATTGCTAAAAAGTTATAAAATCCAGCCGTGTCGAATTATTAATTCATATTTTTATTAGTTTGTAGTGATGATATGTTGAAATACATGCTAATAGCACACATGCCCCTCCCAGAGAATGGCACTTTTATGCTTCTGCGCTGGCGATAGCCATGGCCGGAGGCATTATGTTTTTGGGTTGTCCATACATACGTACATACGTACATTCGTCTACATACATCTGCCCGTCCTTCCAGTTCTCGTGAACGTGATATCTCAAGAAGGTCTCAAGGGAATTTCTTCAAATTTGGCACAAACGTCCACTTAGACCCAACGATGGACTGGTTAGAATTTGGTGGACAAAGGTCAAAAGGTCAAGGTCACTGTGACCTCAAAGTCACGGACTTTCCACGCCCACATACGTCGCTTTGGCTTTATAATCTTATGGAATGCGAACACCACTTTCTCGGGTGATAGTCAGTGTCTGATGGACCCACCCACACCCCTTCTTGTATTTTGTGTTGATATTGAGTGTGTGCTGATATTTTATGCTGTAAAGCACTTTGTTATTTATATTGAAAAGCGCTATACCCAGTGCCCGCCCCACTTGGACTTTCACTGCCTTAACTTTTGTCCTAGTCCCGCCACGTTTCCCCCTAATGCCGCTGGGCACCATTAAACTGTAACGGCAGCCAGCCATGTATCATGCCAACGTTAAAGGACGCCTTTTTTTTGTTGACTGCAAGTCACTGCCCAAGTGCCCAAGTTTCGACAACTTGAAATACTGCCGTATTTCTGACTGACGCCAACTGGATGCTGTTAAACAATAATGGCGAATGGCTGTGTATCATGCCGACGTGAAAGGACAGCTTTTTGCATCTGTGTCTGACACCACAAGTCAATAACCAAGCACCAGATTTCAATGACTTCGGAGTGAGACCCAGTTGTTTTTGGCCATAACTCAGGAATTTATTCGCTAATTTTGACAAAATTTCACAGAAATGTCTGAAAGGGTATGAAGTGATGACATTTTATATCCAAAAGGTCAAAGTTCAGCTTCACTGTGACGTTATGATTTCCTAAAAATACACTTTTCTGGCCATTATTCAACGTCATACCTACCACTGATTAAGACATTTAGATACTGAATTGGTGACTGTAATCCTGGTGTCCACCTTGAAACTGTGCTGATTGTATAGATCATCTTTGCTGCCATGTTGAAGGTGTGTGTGAAACATCCATGTTTTAGAATTTGTAGTTTCTTTGCAGCAGCATTAAAGCAACTACATATCAGTCTGGACAGACAGGATATGAACTGTAGTGGAGGCAGACAACGGCATTGCAGTAGTTCTAGTTTTGTATGAAGACTGGTCCACAGTTTTATGGAATTTTTCCAGTTATTCAAATATCCAGTTAAAATGTACACTGAGGTTTAAAACATTAATTTAATTACAAACATTATGTTTTTATGTTGTCTAAAAGAATGATCGCACACACATCGGGTTTGAAGTTATTACTTTAATAAACTTATTTGAAGAAGCAGGTGCTGTAGCTGTTTTAGGTCCTTACAACTTTTATTTTTCTGAACATTGAATTCACATTCAATAACAGCTGCTGCACTGACGGCACACTGGACTGGACGTCCGGCCAAACGACCCCCCAACAGTGATGTCAGAGTAGAGGTGCTTCCCATCAGCTGTTTAAGGTAAGACGCCAACTTTTAGTGTTGAATTACCCTTTAGTTTTGTCTGAAAATTAAAGGGTAATTCAACACTAAAAAAGACTATTAAGTCTATTAAAAAAGTCTATTAAAAAAAGCCTATTTAAAAAAAAAAAAACTTAAATCAAGGCCCACCTTTTAGCTTCTGTCACAGCTTTCACGAAGATAACTTTGAGATTTGGTCTTTAAGACTGTGAGATGCATTTGAAAGCTCTGGAAAATGTATTCATTCATTCATTCATTCATTCATTCATTCATTCAAACCTTTATTTAAGACTTGGGGGGAGACCCTCATTTTCAATGATGCCGAGCATGAACAAAGACATTTAAAACAATCCATAAGCAAACAAAGAACCATCATGCATATCACTTAAAGCAGATATGAAATCACACAAAACAACAAACACCAATAGAAATAAATGAGCTCTGAAAGTAGAAACACAAGGTGATAAACATGCTAAGGTGTAGATGTATAGTTAAAGGCATTTACACTCAATTAAAACAAGATCAGACATAAGGCACCAGGGTGTTAGAGAGTCTAAGGCTAAGGTCTTTTGCAGATTATCCCATGTATCAGGATAATGACATTCTTCCTAGTTCAGTTCTGATTAAAGGAGTTATGAGTGATGAAATGTAGGGTGGAAGCATCAAAGCTTTGTGTGACCTTGAGTTGAACATTTATTGATTCCAAGGTCAAGAATGAACTTTCATGCCCAACACTGTTTCAAATGTTTTCCATTGTATTACCCCATTTTGTTTGTATCATGCGGGAGGACTGGAGTGCAGCTCTGGCCACATATCTCTTCATGATTAAACAAAACAACAGGGGTATTTTGCATAACTGCAAAATACAGAATAAATAGTCATTTTACAATGTTACAATTAAGACTTCCGTAACTAGAGATTAAACAGCATTTAAAGCAAATATTCTTTTTTTCTTGCCGTCCTGTTTTGTCCAGCAAACCCCTCAGAGGATTATTCATGATCAAAGATACGGGCTAAACAAAAAAACTGAAACCTATCTGGAGCCAAATGAAACACATTGAGACATTGTACATAGCAGGCAGGAGCCGCTGAGATTACAGATATCCTGATAAATAACACCAGCAACACTTATTATAATGCCAGTTTCAATTCTCAGATATTTCCCTACAAACCCTGCGACTCTGCTCAGACATAAAAATCAGGAGGAATAAGTCAAGATAGACAGACTCTTCTAACGTTTTGTCCCAGTAGATGTACGTAGACTGCTGCTCATTAGATACTATAATCTTATCTGCTTCTCTTCCTTCAAAAACATATCCATCACAAACTGTTATCCATGAAAACAGATTATGTTATTGTTAGATCTCCCTGACCTCAAAGGATTTCTTCCAACCAAAACAACAGGTGGAAGATGAAAAGTGTGAGGTTTGACAACAGAGAAAGTGCTGTTGTTTTTGTGACTGAAGTGCACAATGAGGACTTTATTGAAGTGTTACCTTTTAACCTCGTCGGCAAGGCACTGTGGCGTTCATGTGGTAACTTGGTGGAGTCTTCCTCTGGACGAGGTGCAGAGTTAGGTTATTACAACCTGAGCACTCATTTAGACTGTTACTACTCATTGATGTGAGGTTAGAATGCAGTTATCAGCTATTTAAATTAAATGGCCGCAACTTTAAGTTTCTTTACATTTCAACAACACTGTGATTAACATGTGGTTAGGCACAAAATCCAGGTGGTTATGATTAGGAAACAATTATGTTTTGGCTTACATTCATGTATAGTGGTTTAAACATTGCTGTAAACACCGTGATGAGTCGCTAAAAAGCACTCACATTTGGGGGCAGAAACACCACTGGGCACACTTTGTCGTGTCATTACGAAAACACCCACTTTTGGCCACACAAACGCATATGAAAACACAGTGATGAGTCGCTAAAAAACACACACGTTTGGGGGCAAAAGTGATGCTGGAAATGCCTTGATGTCTCCCTAATGAACCAGCAGTGTTGTTGATTTCGATCAGTGGTCTACAGCTTGGCAGCTGTCTGCCACTATCGGGTTGCTAAAAAACACCGAAATATGGAGGCAGAAACACCACTGAAAATGTAGTGTTGAGTTGCTAAAGATCAACCTGTTTGGGGGCACAAATACCACTGAAAATGTAGTGACAACTTGCTAAAAAACAGCCATGTTTGGGGGCAGAAATGCAACTGGAAGCGCAGTGACGACTCGTTAAATACACCCACATTTGAGGGCACAAATACTACTGAAAATGCAGTCTTGAGTTGCTAAAAATCACCTCGTTTCGGGACACAAATACCACTGGAAATGCAATGATGACTCGCTAAAAACGCACCCATGTGTAAGGGCAGATATGCACCTGCAAACACAATGACAACTCATGAAAAACACACCCATGTTTAGGGCCACTAACTTCACTAAAAAACACTGTGACAACTAACTAAAAAAAACACCCATGATTGGGGGCAGAAACACCACTGAAAATGCAGTGTTGAGTTGCTAAAAATCACCATGTTTGGGGATACAAATACCGCTGGAAATGCAGCGAGGCATCACTAGAATACACAAGTTTGGGGGCACAAACGTCACTGAAAACAGCAACATTTCCCTTCAAAACTGCCTATGTTTGGGGCAGAAATGCAGCTGGAAGTGCAGTGATGACTTGCTTAAAACACCCATTTTTGTGGACACAAATGTCACTGAAATTGCAGTGAAAACCTTCTAAAAAATGCCCACATTCGGGGGCAGGAGTGCCACTGGAAACAGAAACAACTTGCTTAAAACACGCCCATGTTTGGGAACACAAACATTATGAAAACGCAGCGAGAACTTGCTGAAAAACATCCATATGTTGGGGTAAAAGCAATGCTGGAAATGCCTCTATGTCTCGCTAATGAACCACCGGTCTTGTCTATAGCTTGGCAGCAATCTGCAACCTCCTGGTTGTTAAGAAACATCGTGTTTGGGGGCAGAAATGTGAATGATTTAACTGAAAAGCAGCGATGACTCACCACAAAAATGCCCACGTATGAGGGCAGAAATACCACTGAAAATGCATTGAGGATTGCTAAAACATACCCATGTGTGGGGGCACAAACGTCACTGAAAGAACGACAACTTGCTAAACAAGATGCCCATGTTTGGGGACAGAAATACCACTGGAAACTTAGCAATGGGTTGCTAAAAGTCACCCACATTTGGGGACAGAAATGCCGCCAGAAACGCAGTGACAACTTGCTAAATACACACGTTATGGTTGGGGACGCAAACATGGAAACGCAGCGTGAACTCGCTGAAAAACACCCGCGTCTTGGGCAGAAGCGCAATTGGAAATGCCTTTGTGTCTCGCTAATGAACCACCAGTGTTGGTCTCAATCAGTGGCCTACAGCTTGGCAGCCATCTCGCCCAGGTTTTACACCATCCACCATGCCCTCCATTTCCCAATGACAAAGTGAGCTAATATGTCTCAGCATAACAACAAACAAAGCCATTTAATGGCTGATAATGACATACTGAATATGTTAGTCAGTATAGCAGGAGCTCTAACCTGAGAACCTCTGCTAACGCCTATTTAGTGGTGATAACGTTCAAACCGAATGACCTGAATGGCCTTTTAAAACAGTTTGATGATGAAAAAGAGGCAAGGTAGGGAAGATAAGTGTAAACTGTGTGTGAACTATTGCTATAATTGTGTAGCTCCATATGTATTTAATATATACATCAGCATGCAGACGTACAGGGTTAACAGATTTGGCCCAGGTCCTCGCAACATGAGAGAAAACTACTCTGCAACAATCAACTCATGTGGAAAACATTCCTTATCAATTCTCCAACATACAGCGGCAAACTGCTACCGTCTGTCTGCTCAGGCCAGCGTCAATTTCGAAGGAAACGGGAACAGATCGCAAAAATAAAAGGCCGCAATTTTCCTTTGATTGGTCTTATCATAAAGCAGAAATCTCAGATTGCTCTGGCCCGTCATTAAGTGTACAGCCATGTATAAAAAGGTTATGAGAGCTATCAAGAGAAGGGTGACGTCGCTGCAGTTAGTGAATGAAAGATTGGACAATATCCAAACAGCCCCGGCAACAATAAGAGAACAGACTCTGCTGAGGAGATTGCAACAAATGCAGGTTTTTGTATTCGGAGATGTCAGCCTATTTGGTGAAAAGTAGAAGGAGATGGATGGAAAAGGAGACAGAGACTGAATAACTAGAAGCCCCACAGGCATCTGCCACTCATCTGCCACTCAACCGATGCAGATCCAGTTTGATTTTTAACTCCTTAATACTTGATTGTATTATCTGGGGCGTGATAAAAATAAGTCACAGTTTTCAGCCGAGAGCAACAAAATGTCAGTCAGAAGCCGCTGCGGAGATATGCTAAAAGGCTTTCTGTGCTTCTGGCGCAGACAAGCAAGATACAGAGCAGATTATGCTTTATTAGCTGTTCATGGAGACTTAATTGTGAGATCAAAGTTAACAGTGTTCCATCGGTGCGAGGCAGAGCAGATTTCATTAGGCTGAGAAATATCAGTGCAATAATAGTGTTGTCTGCACACAGCAAGTTCAGAACTCAGAGTGTCTTAATAATGTTTTTGGACAGTTTGGAACAGGAAATTCAGCCACATGCAGCCATTAGGATGAAAAAAATAGATTCAGAATGCTCCCAAATTTAGAAAAAATAAAGTGTGCAATATGGAAAGGATTACTAAATGACAAAGACAATGGAAGTTGGCGTGATGGCTACATTTAAAGGAATAAAAAAACAAGGGCTGTTGGCTGTATAATGTAATATCATATTATATTGTATGTTGTGCAACCAGGTGGAGGAAGTTTTAGATATTGTAATCAAGTAAAAGTAGCAATACTACAGTGTAAAAATACTCTGTCCTCTTGATTTACACATTTTTCCTGGAAGAGAACAGACCGTCTTTGACTCAGTTCACCTCACATCATACAAAAGAAACTTCAGTAACAAGGCCGAGGTTAAAGGGACCTATAATTTTCTGTCATTTATATATGTAGTGTTTCCTTATTTTGTCATATATAATGTTACAATACCAGATGTAACATTATATTTAGATGTGGCCAAAGTGTGAAATAATCTGTGTTAATTTCATTGACGAAAACTATGACGAAAAATTTTTGATCTCTTCGATTTTTTTTCCATGATGAAAATGAGACGATGCCGCACTGAAAATAGATCTTGACAATAAAAACTAAGACAAAATCTATATTTCAAGACGAGTCGAGACGAGACTAGACGAAAATGTTAGTAGTGGACTATCAGACTTTGAAAGCCGAGAACAGCTGTGCTTGCACTTGCATATGCATCATAAGCGACATGCTGGTAAACTCCAGAAAATAGTCTGTGCCAGAATGTTTGGCTAGCCAGCAAAGACACTCACACCGGAGCAGCGTCAGCCGTTGGTGCGAGGTGTTAGCTGTAATTCAGCAGTAAATAAGCAGCTGTGTGTCTCTGACTGCGGATGGTGGAGCTGCTGAATGGATTTGTGGAGTTTATTTGTTGCAGCAGTGGCTGTTTGCAGTTAGCTCCACTTGTTACCTGCTGAATGGCAGCAGAACAAGCAGCCACTGGCCGCTGGACTTCACATCTATTGATCACTGGACTCAAATCAAATCTGGACTGTCTTGGGTTTACAGTTTGATGGTGTTTGACAGGCAGGTAGGAGGCTCTGTAATCTGTGAGTGTAGCTGTGCTGTAAGTAAACAGTCTGAACTCGGATCAGTTTTCTCTGACAGAGATGAAAGTTTAGTTTGAATCACCAACTCTGTGAGAGGACACCAGTGTAAACCTCCAGACTAACATGTTGCAGATGAAGAAACAAGTTATTTTTCTGCTTCTTAACAGTCACATGGATAAGTCAGAGTTTACAATGAACCTGGGGACAAATCCTAGTTGTCTCACATTAGTTATTTGTTGAGAGCATAAATAGAGAGATGTTGAGCTTTTCAAATGATGATCAGTAAGTGTGTGTTCGTAAATCAGCCCTTAAACCTGTCACACACTGCTGGAGACTAAAGCACTCTGGGCTTAATTCATTTAAGTATTCTTTATTTTGAATGTAAATCCGACATATGTTATTGCTATTATATGATGATTGATTGATTGATTGAGGAAAGGGAGCAGCTAGGCTCCATGCTGGGCCCTCTGTACTTCCTCCTGGCGGGAGCAGGGAGCCTCTCTGGTGTGAAAAGACACTGTGGAGGGTCGCTCCATTTTCCACTGGAGATGAACGTGGCTTGTGCTACCATACCATACCATACTGTCTCGAGTGTTAGACGCCAACTGCTGCTTTTTTGGGGGAGTCAAGCCTGGTCAGGCTTGGGCTCAGTATTTTATGTGATGATCTCAGACAGGCCGGGTCCAGGCTTCCGCTCACATGGGTTCTGTTCAGATCGGGTTGTAATTTCTTTTGGCCTGTTGAGAACTCGAAATACAAGTATGAACTTGGAAATGAGCACAACTTGAGCCAATATGACAAAAGTCTGCTGTCAAGTCAAATCAGAACTGCACTTGTGAAACTGATCAAAGAAAGCTCATTTTTTTTCTTTTCAAAAAAACTCTCTTCTCTTGAGTGGATTATCCCAAAAGGATGAAAGATGAACAGATTAAGACACACATCAGTTGACTGACTCTGTACTTCATGTCCCAGCTTCCTGTCTGTGGCTGCCAGGTAACCATGTGATTGACAGGCCACATACTAACATGAGCCCCTCACAGGAGGTGTGGCAGACTTCCACTGTTGCCGTGGCGCTGACCCTACACGACCCCTGCTGTAACCGGCCGGTCTCAGATGGCCGGCTCATTTTTTATCTCTTATCTGAGCGACGACGTCCTTTTCTCCACGCCTCAAACATCACGCACACACATATCAGGTTTACTTAGATACACACATAACACTGACGTAGAGTCAGCTCAGTGCAGCTGACGGCTTGTTGACCCACGAGGAGCTGACCCTGTGACCTCATGAAGCTGTAGGGTCAGAGGGTGGGGCTAATGAGGGGGTTCCCATTATTGGATGGCATCAATGGAGTGTTGTTTTAAAGAGTGAAGACAGGAAGTTACCTTCACCATGACAGGAAGCTCTGCTCCCTCATTCCTTCCTCATTCAGTTCGTCATCATTCAGGTGCAGCCATGGTGTTTTTTGTAGGGCTAAACATAAAGGCATAGTACAGCAGTTAGTAGTATATCTTCCATTTTTTGATTATATATTTATGGAGGATTATTTTTGTTTTCAAATTTTAAAAAATATGCATATTTATTGACGTCTTTTTAGCATTTTAAAAACAAGTAAATGTCAGATTTTAATATATTAGTAATACAAGAATCCAGGAAAGAGTGGATGTTGTTAATGTCCTCTAGTTTATTATTTATATAACACTTTTCATACAAACAGAATGCAACACAAATTAAAATTCAAAATAGAAAACAATTTTAAATCAGTCAATAAATAAGTAAATGAATAAGTTAAAATAAATGAATAAGTAAAAAAAAATAGAAGAATATACGAGCTAGAAAAACAGATACATAAAAAAATATAAATAAAAGAAAAATAAATAAATAGTACATATACTGTAATAAATCTATTGCAGTATATGTCATTTTAAATCACAGTACCAATATATTGTACATTGTGATATAGTACATTTTTAACAAGACACTATTTTTTCAAATAACCAGACACAAATGTATGTTACTAACGCAGAAAATCAGGTACTTCATTGCACTGCCTACATATAAATGCACAAACTATTCCTATTATTGCCCTTATTCCAAAAACGACAATATTCATACTGAGCTGTTTACATGGCTAATAAATATATTCTTTTAACCGCCATCTTGAAAAGACCAGCGTTGCAATAGTTTTTCATAGTGTTTAAAAGTATGTGTTTCTCCTTTAGACCAGAAATGTGGGTTTATAGTTTAGTCAATTTTAAGTGGACAGCGACTAAGTCTGTTAAGAACCATACAAATTGCTGATTTAAGGAGCTTTCTATAGAGAAGAAATTGTGGTGTATCTAAGGCTAGCTGTTTTTAGTTTTTACTCAATTTTCAAGGAAAAATATGTGGAGATTTTCAAAGGAGCAGATTAGTTTCGTCTGACTTTATGTCCACATGTACCTGAAAGTTGTGTTTTCTGTTGTAAGATGTTCCCAGTTTACAGTGAAATAAGTTCTTCTGTGATGAGAGCTCTGAAAATTTTCCAGTTCCAAAAAAGTGAAGTAATAAAGCAACCTGGTCTCACTCCGAAGTCGTCAAAATCGGCACTTGGGCAATGACTTACAGCGTCCAAAAAGCTGTCCATAAAAGTCACCATGATACACAGGCAGTCACCATTATAGTTTAATGCCACTCGTTGGCTTCAGGGGGAAATGAGGCGGGACACGTACGAAAGTTAAGGCGACGAAAGTTAGAGAAGGGTGAACGGTAGGCGTGGTTGATGGGTCCAACAAACACCGACTTTCACCCGAAAGAGCGTCCCTTAAGATTTTAAAGCCAAACCCTGAGACTGTTTGTAAACGTTAAATTTCCTGTGAAAACAGAAGTGTATCTTGAAAGAAGACAATGCACCTAACAGGCAGAACTTCGCGTCCCAGAACGTCATCAACCAACGCACCCAGGTTACCGTGGACATTGTATCTGGACGTGGAAACCAAACATCAATATGTGACGAGGTCGGAGTGAGAATGAGTTGTTCTCATTGGATCACAGACTGTATCTTTAAGGCTAAGTTAAAAAGTATTTTCGGGCATTTTTAACGACTTTGTGGTGAAGCGAGGAAACCATCTTCTCAGCTGTAAAAGTCCAATGTTGGCTCATAGAAGTCTAACCTTCACCTTACACCTGGACACACATCAGACGCTGCAGCAGGTGATTCTGTTGTATACGTGCAACAAGTGTGTGACAATGAGGCCAAATGAGACGGCTGCGTGGCGAATCAAAGGGGGTGTAGATTGAGGGAATAATAGTGTTGTGTCACTCTGCGGTTTGGGAGAAAAAGATGAAATGGGCTTTTAGTCGTCGAGGAAACCGGGGGAATCAAACACTTCCTGGCTTTAAAGTGGAAACAGCGGAGACTTCCTCCCTCATATGCAGGTAGAAGAGGCACCATCAGGGAGGAACAAAGACGCAGAGTCTAAACATGAAGCTTTACGCCGTCACCATCTCTGTCCTGGAGGACACAGAGGGAGCTTGTGTGTGTGAGCATCCACATGTGTGCGCTCGGTGTGTGTGTGAGCTTGTCGGCCTCTCTTGGGGTGGTAACGCACACCACGCCAGTGCCGTCGAGGGGGGGGGGGGGCAGAGGCTCTGCTGCAGTTCTGTGGAGCTCATTCCACAACCGGTCACAGGGTTAAGTGCCGCAGTCATACACACACATGCAGACACACACACATATGAACACTGGAGCCATTCAGTCGAATGTACAGAGTAGACGCCACCGGGGCTCCTCACACACTCACAAACACACACACTAAGCACACACACTAAGCATGCACACATACATGGTAAACAGGAGCTGAAAGGCGAGTGTGACCGCACAGACTGCAGGAGCTTTATGACTAACATCCTTCAATGTTCATGTAATTCTGAGCTATTGTAGACACTGAACTGAGTTAATTACAGCAGCAGGAAGCTCTTCAGTGAGAGGTGGAACTAGTTAAAGGGCTGTTTCACCCAAATCACAAACATGTTTTCTCACTGAAGGGGCCATGTCCACCAAAGCGTCTTTTCTGCGGCCAGCTTACTTTGTTAATGCTTTACAGTGGGAGCGCTGCGTATTCACACTTGACTACAAACACCAGCATGACGACGAGGTGCTGGGCGTGAATTGTGTTCCAAGCACTGAGAGTTGAAAAATGCTCAACTTGCTGCGTTCATCACTGTCTCTTCAGTCGTTCAATCACAGTCGAGGAGGGACAAATACCATAAAGACAAATTGTCACATCTTACATTGGGGGTGACAGTAGCTCTTTCCATAGGGACTTGGGTTGGGAACCGGAGGGTCACCAGTCCAGGTGCCCAGCCAGAACAAAGATGGAGTATGGATTGGTAGCTGGAGAGGTGCCAGTTCACCTCCTGGGCACGAGTGCCGAACTCCCAACTGCTTGGGGCGCCTGTCCAAGGCAGCCCCCTCACCCTGACATATCGGTCTTGTTTGTTTGTTTGTGCATGTGTGTATATGACAAAACTTTTTTTTTTTTTTTAAATATAATTTCCCCTCGCAGATTAATGAACTATACCATCTTGTTCTTCTTCTCCTCGTCTTTACATATACACTAGTGATGGAGAAATCTCTTAATATACTGTGTATAACTCATGAACCCACACATATTCTCTCTCCCTGCATGCTTCACCCTTCCCCTCATCCAGAGCAGGTACTCTACCTTGTGCCAACATGTTTACTTCCGCTGATATTCCGTATCATAGCAACCAGACATAACCAAAGCATCTCTGCCACGCCTCCAAAACAGCTCGATGTTTTCTGAGGAGCACCCAGTGTTTTCAGGTTTGGTGGACTTGTAGATATTAACCTCTTATAGGTCAGTGTTCTCAATAAAATATTGTAGTTCCCACCTTTAAAGAAATGTCATTGAAAATTCTTGAAGTCATAAACTTCATCGCATTTAATAACAGCAAAACTATATCAAACTCTGTCAATCTTAGTGAAACTTATCTATGCTCTCCTCAAAGCCAGACTCCACTGACAAAAACAGTAATTTTACCTCACTGAACACAGGAGTTGCTGGTCTACAGCTGCCTCAGTCTGTTAGTTTGTGTTAGTGTGTGACTGTGGGTTAGTTTCTCAGGTGACTATACACTAAGAAAAGACATTCTTATTATATTATATTCCATGTCTGCCAGGATGTCCCCGTGAGGGCAGATTTATACTTGTGGGTCAGATCCAGACCCTACGCTCATGGCCTACGCCGTTGTGAGCATTTATACTTGTGAGGTAGTGTGTCTGTATCACTCTGCAGTTACACCTCCAAAACACTAGTTGGCGGCGGAGGATTCTGTGAAGTGCTGTGAAGTTTTGTTGATTCAAAACACACATTAAACACACATTAAACATTGCTTAATAGAGACAATTTCTTTTCTCTTTTTTAAGATTTTTTTGGGGCATTTTGCCTTTAATGGACAGGACAGGTAAGCATGAAAGGGGGAGAGAGAGGGGGGATGACATGCAGCAAAAGGCCACAGGTGCCTGCTCTACTCACTAAGCCACCGACGCCCCAGTAGAGACAATTTCAAACACAAGTACACAAATCAGCTTCACTATAACTCGCAACATTCACAGACAAACACTTGTCTTTATCTGGACACATTTTCCCCACAAATACAACATGCTAACTTTATTAGCACAAGCCTATGGCATTTTACATTGTATAAATTAGCCTAGCAGCTAGCGGACTTTTCCTCTTCTCATATGAAGCCAGGGACAACAGCAACATTTAACAAAGGTAACGTTACAAAATTTGGCTCCATTATAACTCATAAGGTTCACTGACAAAACAACTGTCTTATACTAAACATGTTTTCCAAACAAATATAACATGCTAACGTTATTAGCACAAGCCTATGGCATTTTACGTTGTATAAATTAGCCTCGCAGCTAGCAGACTTTTCCTCTACCCATCTAAAACCAGGAACAACAGCAACATTTAACAAAGGTAACATTACAAAATTCGGCTCCATTACAACTCACAAGGTTCACTGACAAAACAACTGTCTTATACTAAACACATTTTCCAAACAAATACAACATGCTAATGTTTTTAGCATAGGCCTAATGCATTTTACATTGTATAAATTAGCCTAGCAGCTAGCAGACTTTTCCTCTACCCATCTAAAACCAGGAACAACAGCAACATTTAACAAAGGTAACATTACAAAATTCGGCTCCATTACAACTCACAAGGTTCACTGACAAAACAACTGTCTTATACTAAACACATTTTCCAAACAAATACAACATGCTAATGTTTTTAGCATAGGCCTAATGCATTTTACATTGTATAAATTAGCCTAGCAGCTAGCAGACTTTTCCTCTACCCATCTAAAACCAGGGACAACAGCAACATTTAACAAAGGTAACGTTACAAAATTCGGCTCCATTACAACTCACAAGGTTCACTGACAAAACAACTGTCTTATACTAAACATGTTTTCCAAACAAATACAACATGCTAACGTTTAGCACAAGCCTATGGCATTTTACGTTGCTGCAACGTGTAGTTACATTTCTGGGGAGATGGATGTCAGGCTACGATGTTGATTTGATGCAGAAGTATAAATCCCGCTTAACACTGATCTTTTCAGCAATATTAAATTTAGAATAAGTTAAATATTTGGATACATTTTTTATGGGACCCTGGCATTTTCTTAAAGAAAAAAGCTGAGACTTCTGAGACTAAATAATGGACCAGAAAATTACATCAGTCAGTTCGACAGTTAAAAGAGGTTAAAAGTTAACAGCAATACCATAATATGTTTACTGTAACACATCTGTTATTTAGCTTTTGAGAGCAGATTATGTAGACAGATGTATCAAAGCATCACAATTACACTGTGCTGCTGTACTATTACAGACCTACAGACAGTTGGATTGTGGATGTGGGTCCATGCAGCTCCAGTGGAAGCTAGTGTGGTACTGTAGCTTGGCTGGGCTGCAGAGCATCTGTCTTTGTGTCTTTGTGTCTGGGGTAAACCCCTGCTGCTGCCGAGCTTTTGTCTTTTCCTGATCGGCTCTAATGCTGCAGCACTAATTGTTTAACACAGAAACACGTCTTTTCTCCCTTTAATGTTTTTGTTTTTATTGTCGTCGATGCATTTATTACAAAACCTTTGTGGATTTTGAACACACGCCTCCCTCGCCCCTTCCCCTTCCCCTCCCTCCTTCCTCCTCCTCCCTTCTTCATCATCTCTCCCTCTCTCTCACTAAAATGCCCGCCCTGAGAAAGAGAGAGGGGGGAGAAAAAAAAAGAAAATGTGAACATCAGCAGAAAAACGGATGTCTGGCAAGTTGCATCATTTTCAGAAACAAACAGTGTGAAACCGTGTTAGCCAGCCTATTAGCATATATACATAAAGACCGTGTGTGCGTGCCCGTCTCCAAAATAAAAGGAAAACACAAAAAGAGGCGAACGTTACTCTCCGCTACCCGTGACGGACGTTTCTCAAAGAGATAGCGCTCTGGGTAAACATGTGATCGCCACAGATCCAATCAGCTCAAACAAAGGGGATAAGCAATGGAGCTGGGTGAATTTTCTCGTGTGTGTGTGTGTGTGTGTCTCTGTGTGTGCGCTGTAATGTAGGTGTGCATCTGTACTATAGTGTGCCGTGTTGCTCGTAGTAAAAGTGCAGAAGAAAGAGGGAGACAGAGGGAGCCTGGCACCACTGTTATCATTTGCATCATAATGGTAAACTGATATGAATAGTGCTGCGTCGATGCTAAGCTCTTAACGTGCATGGAAATTGCTTACCTTCAAGAAATGTGTCGTGCTTATGTGCGAGTATTGTTTCGTGGTTTCATCATACTTTTTCTCACAACACACACAAAAAAAAGTCTCGCCGAGGTATCGTAGGAGTGATTTAGAGACCGCTGGTGAAGATGCGGCCGCCTCCTGAAATAGGTAACATGAATATAAAAAGGCAGAAATTTGAGTGGATCAACTTTTTATTTTGGGTTTGTTTTGTTGCTTCCAAGTTTGAAATAAACGTCAAACTTTGAGCTGAGGAGAGAAAGACGTACACAGAGACTGAGAGATGCTCCGATACAATATCAAGAGTTTTCCTTCTGGTTGTTGTGGTAAATCCAGTTTATTACAATTTCTAACCACGATGATGATATATTACTCTACAAGTTAACTTCTGAGAGATCTGGCAACATGTCCTTTCAGAAGAAGTCCAACAGAAAAGAAATGCCATCATTCAGACACTCACACAAGTTGTAAACAAACCCAGAGGTTCGCCAAACTTTAAGGAACATTCACCCACAAAATGATCATTTGTATATCAGTTACTCACCTGTGTTATGTTGAGTTTGTTAAGTTTGTTTTTCTCACATGCCTTACCTGTGAACGAAGAATCCAAAAACTGAGAAAACATCTGTTTACAAACTCTCACACAACTTGAGCAGTATAATCCAAGTCTCATTTTTACAGTCCTATGCTCACTATCTCCCAAACACCTGCATCCTCACTAGAAAAAACACTAATGCATTGATAGTCTCATGCATGGACGAGTAGCGTGCATTGGCAACTAAGTGTTGAAACACATGTTCATGCCCAGGCTTAAATACTTCAAGAATTTTCTCAGTTTTTGGATTCTTCGTTCAATATGGAGACGTGTGAGAAAAGCAAAGTTTTCTTCTTCAAGTCAAGTCAATGTAACATTGGGTGAATTACTGATATACAAATGTTAATTTTTTGAGCAAAATATTTCTTAAGTCAGAATTGAAAACAGAGGCAAATGTAAAAATTAAATTGTTAAAATTATCGTACACAATGCCAGACAGCAGGGCTTATTTATTTATTTACGCCACTAAAAGCACAATATCATCTGACATGACGAGGGCCTTAAAGGACAACTTCGGTATTTTTCAACCTGGGCTCTATTTCCCCATGTGTATGTGTGCGTATGATTCATGGGTACCACTCGTTCTAAAATCGGTTCAGTATTGAGCTGCGAAACGAGCCAAAACGGTAATGGGGGCAAATGCGTTCCCGTATAAAAGTGCTTTTTTTCACCACTGACCAGTTCAGATCGCAAGTGCTATCTCCGTAGATAGCATATTGTAGCGGCCCTGGCGCAGTGGTGAGTGTGAATGAGTGGAGTCAGCTGTCAGTCAGTGTTGGAGCAGAGAGGTGGAGGGCATCCCTGCTTGGTAATGTAAATGAGTATGTGTGTGTGAAGTGTGTGTTATGCTAGAAGAGTCAGAGGACGGAGTCTTTAACGTGCTACCCCCTGGAGTGTTACCGGAGTTTTTGGAGTGCTCAAATAAATGGGCCTTTTTCCCGAACGCAAGAACAGGATGTCGCGCAACACTCCAGGGGGTAGCACGTAAAAGACTCCGTCCTCTGACTCTTCTAGCATAACACACACTTCACACACACATACTCATTTACATTACCAAGCAGGGATGCCCTCCGCCTCTCTGCTCCAACACTGACTGACAGCTGACTCCACTCATTCACAGTCACCACTGCGCCAGGGCCGCTACAATATGATATCTACAGAGATAACACTGGCAATCTGAACCGGTCAGTGGCGAAAAAAAGCACTTTTATATGGGACGCATTTGCCCCCATTACCGTTTTAGCACATTTCGTGGCTCAATACTAAACCAATTTTAGAACGAGTGGTACCCATGAATCATACGCACACATACACATGGGGAAATAGAGCCCAGATTGAAAAATACCTAAGTTGTCCTTTAAGGTGGATTTTGCTTTATCACCTTATTTGTAATCCCTGACTTGAAGAGTTGAACTCTTATTTGGAGGTTAATATGTTCACCATCTTAGTCACTGTTGTGATTGAACCTGCTAAAAGAATGTTTTTGGTGAATGGTGAACTGTACGTATAGGTTTGCAACTACAAACATGAGAGTCGTGAACAACACTGAAGCACTGTGTTTTATGGCACCCCAGGATTTACAGTACCCTTAACCAAACCTTTTTCTTCCTTCAAGGAGAAGTGGTTATACTCTCCTATGTATTCCAATGGCTTTTTGACTGATAGGTGGGTATACTTAAAACACGCAGAAAAAGAGGTGGGTATACCCCGAATACCTGCCTATACCTTCCAGTACACCACTGCACACACACATATATATCAAGACAAAGTGTTAAGAGGCTAAATCAGGGTGCTATTTCTTGAAGTACTGCAATACACCTATGACAAGCATTTATGTGCGCAATTATGTTGCAGTTTGTTTCAAAGGTTACGTAACCAGTGTTCCTACAGTGGCATGTTTATGTATATCAGTCAACTATAACTGTAAACCGAAGCCTTTTCATCTTTAGTAATTAACTGCAGCTGTAAACTAAGAAAAAACAATTTAACACAAAGTCTACTGCCAACAACTTTTAAGATGGAATGTTTTCTTGCATTGGACTTAATGCATAAGGCGGCATACAAATGCTGTGTCTTTAACCGCCCGGAAAACGCGACGTTGGGCGCTGGGTGCTATTCTAGTGCCTTTTCTGTTCCAGCTTTCAAGAGCATGGCCGCACTAATGCATTGATAGAAAGAGGTTACTAAGCAACCTTAACAAGCAACGCATCATAACCTGTTTACCTGAAATCCTGAGTGCAGAGCTGATTTGTTCATAAGTGTGTAGGCCTATCGTCTGTGGGACAGTTGTAAAGCTCTGGGTAGCCCTGCACTAACATGATCAACTTTTCTGTATTTGTCAAACTGAATATTTACGGAAGAAGCTGTGTCAGCTGTGATTGGTTGTTCCTTGTCACATGACATGCGATGCGCTTTGCTGCATTCCTAAAGTTGAACGCTGTGTATCCCAGGGCGCAAAAAGGCAGCGTTTGACATTTGAGCAGACCTGCTGCACTTCTACATTAAAAACAATAAATTTGAGGGTATAAAAATGCAGCATGTGTACGGCTCCTACGTTGACATCATGAATTAGTCAGCACACCTTCAGTGTCAATATGACAACCTTGACTATTCCATTTGTTTTTATTGGCTTCCTTGCATGATCAATGCTTTTGGGTGCCAGAGCGCAGTCTGACACAAACTAGACCATTCATAAATTCAGAGTGCTGTTGAAATCTATCGTTGAGTTATTCAGAGCACAAAACAACCTTTAGTGATGATTGGATCATCACTAAAGGTGCACTTGAATTTTCACCAGGTCATGTTGACTGCAAATATTCCCTTTCGTCACTTGAATATAGGCCTATAAAATAGTTTGTGCAAGAAAATAGCTTGTATACATAAGTCATGATTTCTAAAAGTCTATTCATGAAATAAATGCAGACTCTAACAAACTCTTTCATCTGAAAACTTTTCCCTGACCCCGTGGCAGATGGCCCTGAACCTCACTTTGAGAATCCCGTTGCTTTGAAGCGCTCTGCAGCTGTGTTTCATACGAAAAATAAAGTTTATTATTTAATATTATCATTCAAAAGGCATAAAAACATTAGAGGACACATCCAAAGACACACAGTGTTCAACAACGGGATCACACCCCCTCCTTTCCCATCCTCCTTCCCTGCAGTACCCACCTCTGCCTCCTCCC
Source organism: Epinephelus lanceolatus (assembly GCF_041903045.1). Lineage (NCBI taxonomy): Eukaryota > Metazoa > Chordata > Actinopteri > Perciformes > Serranidae > Epinephelus > Epinephelus lanceolatus. The sequence goes on from NC_135756.1 coordinate 6,290,600, forward strand.
TCCATCATCTCCCCAGGAGGCTACAGAGGCCCTGTACATCCCCGATAAGACCTTCTCAGAGGGACAAAGGAGGAGGTGGTGGAGGGGGGGAGTGGGGTAGGATGGGTGTTGGTGGTGGTGGAGAAGGGTGGAGGAGGAGGAGGGGGGGCTTCAGGGTCACCTCAATGGCACGCTCCTGATAGCGCTATCAGCTTATGCTAATCACCAGCTAAGTGTTTCAGGACGAGAGGGAGCGGCGGGGCGCTATCCTAAAACATGCGCCTCCTACTTAACCTGCGCCATATCGCGATGAGCCCCGGCTCATTCAAACAGCCACCGGTCTTTATTTAAAGAGTGACGACAGTGACGAGACACCGAGAGAGACGGAGAGAGAGGGGGTCCAAATTGATTAATCGTGTCACAAATTGATGTTAAGCGCCATCGCAGATACAGCTCTCGCTCTTTTTTTTTTTTTTGACCAACTTGGCTTTTTGAGGGTATTGTTCTGCCAATAATGGCGAGGATGGGAGGGGTGTCGGAGCCGCTTTGGATGTCTGACTGGATGGCGTGAATACAGAGCAGGCGTGTAATGTAATGTAAGGCGCCATTGTTAGCCGGGCTTACTGTACATGACAGGTGAAAGATAAAGAAGTGTGCAGGCCAAGCTCCCCTCCACCTATATTTCAAGATGAAAAAGTTGGCTGATAAACGCACCTCAGGAACAGAAGATTTAGATAAAAGTCCCAGTGAAAGTAGAATGGGAGACTTCAGTGTCTAAGTGAAACATTTACCTGCCGCCCGAAGAGAAGGATGAGACCTTTTGCTCAATCACCTCAGCGCATTCATCTTGAATCTTTCCGTCAAAGTTACTCCACCTCTCCACGGCCTTTATGTCTTTTTATAACTCTGATTTATGTTCATCTAACCCTCACTCTTCCTCTGCTTTTAGCAAAACTTTATTCCTCTCTAACTTCATAACTTTATCTGCCAGGTGCACAGGTTTGGGTTCAGAAGTGGAGGAATGGGGCAGAGGTGGAAGAAGTATTCAGATGTCTGACTTAATTAGCAAAGGTAGCGATACGAAAGCGTAAAAATCTGTGACAAGTAAGAGTCCAAAATGTTTCTTAAAGGGACAGTTCACCCCCTAAATAAAAAATACACATTTTCCATGGTTACTCAAGATAATCCACAGACCTTGTTGTGAGCAGTTTCATGTAGGAACTGTTTTCTTTCTACTGAGCTGTAGAAACTGTGTCACCGCCCAGAAGGAAGGGTGCATCTACTGCTAGCTCACCTAGCAGCACTGAGCTAGCTAACGTTACAGCTCAGCCGAGGAGGACGCCATTAATGAGGTTAATTAATTACATCTAACGTCACAAGCAAGAGCCCCTTGTCCATAACTATTGTTACGGATACACCTAGCATCCACTCTACTCCAACCTTTGAAAACACTGCTGACCCGTTCTAGTTTGAAAGCTTAAGGGTTGTATTTAAGTCTGGACGAGAGGAAATGGAGACTTTTGCAAATGATGACACCCTTGTTCTCCTCCCACATGATGGCTAGAACTACATACTATGCAATTTCATCCTTTATGGTGGATAATGAACTCCTTTCCCATTGCCACAATCTAGTCTCACTCCAAAGTCATTGAAAACAGATGCTTGGTCAGTGACTTCGCTGTCAGACACTGACGAAGGAAGCCATTCTTTGACGTCGGCATGATATGCGGCCGGTTGTTATTGTTTAAAGCCAAACCCTGCTCTTTTTTCCTAAACCCAACCAAGTGTGTTTGTTGTTGGAGGAAAAAAAAAGTCAATTTGACATGTTTCCGATGTAGTGCATGGAAGTGTATTTTGGAAGAAGACAATGCATGTAACAGGCAGAACTTGACACAGTGTCCCAGAATGTCAACAACCAACACCTTGCACATCATATCTCAATGTGGAAAGTCCATGACCAAACGTTGATATGTGAGAGATCGGAGAAAGAAAGTGTTGATTGACATGGCTTCCTCTGGTGATGGATAATGTTCTCAGTAGTTGCAGCAACTTCCAATCTGTTCTCTGCTGCCTCGACCATCTTACGCAGTGTTCGCACTTTTAAGTGTTGCTCAAGTGCTCATCAGCGTAGCTAAGTTGTCACAGTCATGCTACAAAGCACTTCGCTTGAATGTCATCTACAGTTTGAATTTGGTTAAAAAATATCTACATTTAAGATCACATGTCGTCACCCCATTACACTCCTGTGTGCACCGTAATGCACATAAAGCTAGCATAGTGCCAGCTAACTGAGCTAGATAACGAAGTACCACAGGTTGATACAAAAACATGCGGTTGATGACGCTTCGCTGCGTCATTGGAGCGCTGAAAAAATTTGAGGCCAGTTGATTTCTAGCGTGCAACACCCGTCCGCGGAGACAAGTGTCGGGTGTCAGTTTGTAGCTTCATGTCACCAGCTTACACTGAAAATGACTTGTAGCCTGTTCTTGGGTTGCTTGTACGTAGCATTTTATACGAATGATTTTGTGTTATATCAAAATTGATCTCAGTATACAAGCGTTTGAGGCCAGTTAAACTTTGATTTGTAGTGCATATCACCTGTCCACGGAGACAAGTGTCCAGTGTCAGTTTGTAGCTTCATGTCACCAGCTTAGATTGAAAATGACTTGTAGCTTGTTGCTGTGTTGCTCACACACAACATTTTACACAAATGTTATTGTGTTTTCACAAAATTGATCTCAGTACACAAGCGTTTGAGGCCAGTTAAACTTTGATTTGTAGTGCATATCACCTGTCCACGGAGACAAGTGTCAGGTGTCAGTTTGTAGCTTCATGTCACTAGCTTCCATTGAAAATGACTTGTAGCTTGTTGCTGTGTTGCTCATACACAGCATTTTGCACGCAACATGTTACTGTGATATTTCTGAAATGGAAATTTTGTTTTACAGGACAGTTTTTCTCTTTACACACAATCGTTTGAGGCCAGTTCAACTTTGATTTGTAGCATGTAACACCCGTCCACAGAGACAAATGTGAGGTTTCAGTTGTCACCAGCTTGAGTGTGGACGCTATAGCCATCCACCTGTGATCGGACCACCCATGACACATGTTAATACCAGGTGTAAACAGGATCTATGTAGAGAGACTTTTGTAACTGAAGTTGTAAAAGTCTGGGGACAAAAGTAGGGTTTTGAAAAGTGAGGTGGACATGATTCCCCCCGTCCCCAGTGGAAATTACACCCTTGTCATCTCCTGACAACCGGCTTCCCAGTAAACTCAGAAAATGAAGTTTGGTGCGGCGCCATATCTTGTCCTCCCTCTCCTGTCCATCTGTGCTTTCTCCTCCTTCCATCAGTCTTTACTCCTGTTTAGATAGAGGAGCTTTGGGGAACCCGGGGGACAGGAGGTGAGGTCCACAGATAGAGGGCCCTATTGTGGTCCAACGGGAAATGCATTGTAGCTGGATTTGTCCAGTTTTATGTAAAAGCAATACTCTTTTCACCTGAACTAATACAAGCTGTGGCGTAAGCCCCTTACTGCCATGTGCTGCATTTTTCCCCTAATCTCTCTGGATTCAGCAGCGTCCCCACATACCTCAGGGCACTCACTGATAAAGCCTTAACTCTATACTACTCTCCCTCTCTCCGTCTCCCTCTCTACGCTTACCCAGCCTCCTTTGCAGTCTCTCACCCGTCTGATTTTTCCCATCCTCCTGCCCCCTTCCTCCTCTTTTCTCTTTCCCAGGACACCGATGAAGCAGCCTAGCAAAAAATTAAAGTGATCAAGAGATTTAGAGGAATGAGGAGAAAATCACTTTGTGAATTCCATCTAGGAGAGGAGATGAGAAATGTTGAGGGGAAGAAGAAAAATGAGGAGCGCAAAGAGAGGGAGGCAGTGGGATTTCTGAACTTGGAGTAAATCAACTTCAGCATCATCTGCTATTATGGCGCTGCACACACCGTGTTCATCTACACGCAACTGATTGATTTCCAGGTCAGATGTCCCAAATCTGATTCCGACAGAATTAATCACCAAGTTTCTTCTTTGTTCCCCCTCTGTGCAGCTTAAATAAAAAAGATAAATACAAGGCAAAATCATTACCTTAACAAAAAAATCTTTATCCAAGAAAACAGATGGTTTGTCGTCATCTTCCAGATCCGCCCATGTGACCATTCAAAAAATGATTCATAGCTAAAACACTTGGTTACAGTTTGGGAAATCCTGTGGTGATGATTAAAAGAAACCACTGTTGACCATTGGTAGGAATCGGGATTCGAACTATACTTTCCTTTGTCAAATTCAGACACTCTTGAGACCTTTCTGACCTGCCAGCTCTACAGTTAAGGTCGGGCAGCTACTTTGTTATGGTGAAGGAAAAGATCATGGTTAAAGGAAAAACAACAAATTCAAACTGTGGTCTCCAGTGTCAATGTGGGACTCTTTGATAATGGCGACCATAGCCTGGGAAAGATGGTGGTCATGCTTAAAAGGGACCTTTAAAGGTTAAAAGAAACCATAGTCGACAGTTGCTGAGAGACGCAGTGCAAACTGCAGTTTCTGGGGTCAGAGTGGGACACTTTGTACAATCAACCATCCGCCAGTGCAACTTTGCTTCTGAGAGCACACACCCACAAATAATACCGAGGAAAACCTTTTCGAAGTATGTTTTAAACGTTTGAACAAATGACTGATTACGTATGTCGTTTTTCTGACAAAGACAAGCTGATGTTAGAGTTATGGGATAAAATTGAAGATTTGAGCTTGTCATGGCAGTAAGTGTGGATTCAGAAGTGAAGCCAAAAAAAAGAACAAAAAAGGTAATTTCTCAAGATCTAGATCAGTTTATTTCAGTACAGTGTATTATCATTTGAATGATTTAAAGTCCCAGTGAACAGTCCAGTTGCAAGAAGAAAATGTTGGCATTGTCAGGCTGTTTTCATGCACTGCTTGTATGTTTTCCTCGGAAAAGTAATGCACCAAAATTCGTACATATCCCACGAAATTATGAGCCAGTAATTTGTGAAAAAGCCATGTATTTTGGCAGGGTGCAATCACGTGACAAATGTGCTGATGGGAATAAAGAAGGAAGTGATCGAGAGCGGTCCAGTTAAGATGCAGGTCGAGGTGGTGGATGGGTTACAAAGCACAGGACTTTCACACAGGAAAGTGGTGCTGAAATTGAGTGAACTTTGAATCAAACCTTGCTAAACCTAACATCCGTAACTTTACGTTAAGTACTTAACACATGTTATACAAACTGTTGTATGAGAATATGTTGGCATTGTACGTTTCTGCAAACCATGAATACATTGAATTTGTACATTTCATACGCAGCATATCAGCGTTTCTAAAACGACGTACTGTAGCATATGAGCCGATTTTGTCATCAGGAGGTTGGGCGAGATGGTGGCCGGTGTGACACCTAGATGCCTGTCTGTGACCAACAAACACTGGTTGATTTTTGATGACCATTTGCAGTGTTTCCATTGATGTCTGTAGCACTGAACTTGGGTGTTTTTAGCGGTACATTGCAGTGTTTTTCAGCAGCATTTGAGCATCTTTGGCATTTTTTGCCAGCACATCGCTGCATTTTCTGGGCGCTTGAACCACTGAACCTCAGTGTTTTTCACCGACCCGTCCCTGCTATTCCAGCGGCTTTTGTGCCACCCAGTGTGGGTGTTTTAAGCCAGGACATGATCTTTTCCTAACGACAACCAGGTGGTATTTGTGCCTAAACCTAACCAAACCTTCACCACAGTGTTGCTGAGAAACATAAAGTTCAAATGTATCTGCTGCATAATATCTTGCAAATGTAATGTATCTGTGGTGTGCAGAAACTTGCAGGGCCAACATTTTCTGTGGCGATTAGGTTGCAGGCGAAACCAAAAGTCAGTGTAGTTACATGACTTTACATACTTCACATAACTACACAAACTATGTAAGTTTACGTCACTTAATCCCATATATACAGACCCTACGATTTTTCCGAAACTTTACCAAGTTTTTTTTCTACTCCCAAACCAAACTAAAAGTTTTTCTTGCAACCCTTTTACAGCGTTACCACATTAACGTGTTTGAAATGGTGACAGTTCTTAGTAGACTTTGCATTGGCATTGTTTTAGTGTTGCCACCAGTATGTTCATCAAAGGTTGTTTCCGTTTCACATATTTCCGCAAGAACAGGGTGTTCACTGTTTCCATTTAAATAAACATTTAGCTACATTTTGTCAGGCCTGCACACGCCCCAGTTGTTAGATCAGCAGCACGAGGGAGGGATGAATGAATCAGACCTCAGCCACGTTGTTTTGGGAATGAAAACAAAGGTTTTGTCTGCTGATATCCCAGCACGCATCTCTTCCTATCTGTCTCAATATTGCTCTGTTATCTACTACAACCCACAAACAGTGAAGGAAGTGCACTTTTATATGACCAGGATAAACTTCTTTAAACGCCCCTGAGCGCAGGATGAGTCATCAGACACTTGAAACAATTTTACAGGAAGAAAAAAGACAGAGATTCTGGTGGAAAAATACAGATTTCTTTCACATATATTTGGCATATAACAAAAGATAAGTGATCAATGAACACAGGGACACAGGATTAACATTTGTAAATGTGTTTATAATTTCACAGCATCTTTAAACTGAACCTTTAGTGCATTCTGTGGTGCATCCCGTATGAGACTAAAAGACACCTTGTTTACAGTGCAGCAATTTCCCTTGTGCAAAGAAACAGCCCACATCTGTGTTGATCACACCAGACTTAAACTGAATGTAAATACACGAACAAAGGAGGAAAAATCATGATACATAAATTATGCAGAAGTTACTGATACAAAGTGTTCCTCCTACATTTCCATGCTCGCAAATGTAAGTCTATTTTAAAGCCACTCTCTGTAGGATACAGTGTATTTCAAATATATTTAACACGTCTATGTTTTTATTCCATTTAAATATTCCCTGCACGTGTACATATTCCTGCGACTCCATCGCCTGCAGCTTTTGTGTAACATCTGCTTTCTCCACCTGACCAACATCAGCTGATTGAGGAGAAGCTCAAGAGCTCAAGCTGTAAAAATAAAAGGGAGAGATGGCATTTTTATTACAAGCTTAATCCAGCATTTAAGCCACTCTAATATCTCCGAGACATATTCCGCCCGCTCTCTTCAGATCCCCTCCGATTTTAAAGTTGTGTTGAGGTGTCTCCATCAGGCATGTTTAGCTATGCACAGGTAGGAAGGCCTCTTTCTCCAATCAGCCATGATCTGTCAAAGCAATTTGAGTTCCCGCACAAGCTGTAGGTCCTTCTCTTAAGCAAGCAAAAGCACATCGCGCTGACAGGATCTTTATTCAAATGAAGATCCTGTCAAGAGAGATTAACTGTTCACGAGCCCACACAGGGATCTCCTTGCCAAAAACTACAGATATTATACCACTGACTAGTGCTTGAACATCACTTTATGTCCTCAGAGGTCTTCCTCCCTTCCCTGCTCTTCAGCATGACTTTTAAAAATGTTTCTTGTTTTTCTATCTCCTCCTAATCTACCTCAGGCTCGTCTTGCTGCTGCATGTTTCTTGATCTGGAAGAGTCTTGTCAGGGACGGCTGGGATTGGACAGTTTAGTGCTGAAGGGACCGTACAAACTGTGAATTTCTCCTCTCTGAATTTAAGCATAAGAATGCAAAATCTTCCTTCTCCTTCACCTTGTCCTTGCTTTGGTCCCTTCTCTTCCTCCTCTCCGCGGCTCGGGTTTTATCTCGTCCTTGCGCTCGTCCTATCCCCTCATCCTCCTCCTCATAGTGAAAGACTCAAGTGTCCTTTGAAGCCATTTTTGTTCTCCATTTCTTCCTTTGCCGTTTCAGGTTGAACAGGAGGTGTAGGCACAAGACATGGCAGACACAGGCGGAAATATTCTAAGTATCTGTATATGGTTGAAGCCACTTCCTCACATCTAATGCCACCATATTGTGTATCTGCTTAATTGCAGTGTTTTTGGGGGTTTTGTTTTGTGACGCTAACCAGTTTATATCAAGTCTCCTGTGAAGGTGATTACTTCAGACGTGTCACAGTCTGCAAGGCCGTAATTCAGATTTTTTTCTGATTTCTGTTTTAGTGTTTTTGGGTAGTTTTGAGCTGATACTAATACTAAATATCAGAGTAATGCTTCTCTTCTTAAAGCTGCGGCACATAATTTGTCATATATATTAGTGTGAACAAACCATCATCTTTATCAAGTCAGCTGGCGTCTGTGGTATCGGTCCGGTCGCCAGAAGAAACTGTTGGCATTGTACGTTTCTGCAAACCACTAATACGGCCTTACGTTCGTACATTTCCTACGTATCATATCAACATTTCTATGGTGACACTGTTCTGATTATATGTATACGAGCTGACCTTGTTGTTGAGAAATGGAGGGAGTTGGATGGCATGATACCTAGGCAAGATGGCTGTCAAGCTGCAGACCGATGTGAGGCCCAGTTCAGACCAAAGATTCACGACAAGATGAAACCCTTTTAGAATGTTGCAGAGAAAAGTAGCAGCGGTGTGAACTGACCGGTCTCAGCTCGACTCTGACGCTGATGATGTCACCTGCAGCTCAGCTGGTCAAATCACCAGCGGCTGGTTTGAGTACATAAAGCACGTCACCTGTTTCAACAGCCAATCAGCTTGTTGTGGAGTCCGCTGGTCAAGTGTTCACTTGCTGCAGCAGGTGTTGCGTCACTGCCAAGCCATTTCCATCTTCACAGTGTGCTTATGTCCTCCACACACAAACAGTCTCATTGACTGATTATTTGGGGCTGCCTACTTATGTTATTGTGGCGTGTTTATTATGAACACAGTCCATCTGATGCTCGTTTTGTTTCTGTTTTTCCCCGTTTCATCACTACTACAAATGCAGCTGTAGCCAGTGTCTCACTATCACTATCGTCATTCATATTTTAAGAAGCTACAAATTATATTCAGCCACAAAATAAACCTGAAAAGCTGCAAATCAGAGCAGAAGTACAGAGAGTTGTTGCATAGTGATGATACACCATCTCACTAGTTGCATTAGTGTGAACCGGCAGGTAGTGCAAGTAGTTGCCTGTTTCAACTCATCTCGTCGTGAATCTTTGGTCTGAACTGGGCTTTAGAGACCGGCAAAAAAGTAATTGTTCTTTTTTTTTTTTTTTTTAAAGATATTTTTGGGGCATTTTTAGCCTTTAATGGATAAGACAGACAAGTGTGAAAGAGGGAGAGAGAGAGAGGGAGTGACATGCAGCAAAGGGCCACAGGCTGGAGTCGAACCTAGGCCGCTGCGGCAACAGTCTTGCACATGGGGCGCCTGCTCTACCACTGAGCCACCAATGCCCCAAACTAATTGTTCTTTAGTTTCACGTGACACCTAGATGATGGTCACTGAGAAGCAAGCAGCAGAAGCTCAATATTCAAAACCAACACACAACAGAAACAGGTATTTTTTAACGACACGCTTGAACATTTCAAGCCGTGTTTGTTGCGACAAAACGTGATATTTCAAACCAAAATATGAGCTTCTCTTTACCCTAACCAAATGGTTTGTGTGCCTTAACCTAATCACGTTACCCACAGCGTTGTCACAACATAATATTAAAAACTGAAATGTAAAGTTAAACGTGTCATATGATAATGTACAAATGTTACGTATTGGAGGTTTGCAGAAACGTACAATGCCAATATTTATTCTGGCAGTTGGGCGGGTGTTAAACAATAACAGTGGCAGTTTTTAGTGCTGATATTCCTCCAACATTTGACAATATTTTTCATACACTTAGTCATAATCAATTCTCTGTTCTCTTTGTTTTCTGGTGGCGTAATTGACTGTCATCAGTGGCATAAGGTAGTTAGGACAGGCCCCAGTGGGGGTCTGCCCATTGGTCCGACAGCCCATTGTTCCGATCTAAACCCATTGTTCCGAAGTCCTGTTGTTCTGAAATCATCATGATGCCCTGTGGTTAAGGTCTGGTTAGGTTTAGGCACAAAAACCACTTGGTTAGGGTCAGGAAAAGATCATGGTGTGGGTTAAAATGAAAAAGAAAGTGGCAAACACATAAGCTGTGAGCCTGCTTCACCTCAAGCCTTTTCCAGCTGACCCAGAGCCGGTCGCGGCGCACCATCAAGGCAGAAATACGCCCACCGAGAGCCGTTCAGCACCGCAGAGAGCTCCCCACACAACCCCGACCCCAGAGTTAATAACAGGAGGTTATGGTGTTTCATTCTCTTCTCTCTATGACACTTGTATCTCGACCAGTAGCCTACTTTTGTTGCGTTGCTGATCCTCTATGGTACACAAATACAGTAATAATCACATATCGGAACAACAGGACGTTGGACTAATGAGAGGTCGGAACAATGCTACGGCACCCCCCTGTGCACGTTATTGTGACGGGTCCTAGTGCAAGAAGACATACATATTACCCAGCAATCATCAGTGTAAATGTGTATATGACAAAAATACCAAATAAGAAATTATTCATTCAATTGAATATATTTTGATAGTATATTTGTGGTTTTATAGTTTATGTAAAGTAAACGTTTAATTTTATTGTAGCATAGAATAGATTGCTGTCTCTTAATGCCGTAAAGTTCAGAAAGTTGTAAAAGGTTCTCATCACAATTTCGCGCCCAAAAACAAACTGTGACAACAAATACAAACAAAGTATCATATCTCAGCATGTGAGACGTTAAAAGCAGCAAAGTTAGGGTGTTTTTGCTCAATAAATGACAAATGAGTATTTATTTATTTGATTTATTCATTTTGAACAGATAAAAATCACGAGAATAAAAACAAATTGAACACTAAACATAAAACAAACACTCAATTTACAGAAAACATTTTACATATTTACATGTCCAAAAAGGAGTAGGAAGTAGTATACATTTATATGGCCCTGCCTCTTCTCCATAACTCTAACCCTCTCTATTTAACATATATTCACATCCCAAAAAATAGGTACGGCCCCAATTATCCACCCAGTATTAATCAGATGTAGCTTAAACAATTTAGGAAATATCTCATGTTCATTCTACCAGCTTTTCTTCTTCCAGGCACCTCTTAAAAACTATTTGTTTGTACATCCTCGTGCACTGATTCGTGTTTGGATTTCTTTATCCAAACCATTCAGCAAAGTCTCCACACAAATTAGATGATGAGATGATTATCGGAATTGTTGTCAATTAATTTTCTGTCAATCAACCAAATGAGTAACCGTTTCACTGCTAAAGACGATAAACATGTTGAATTAGAAGAAACTGAAAGTGTTTTGTTGCACTTGAAGAATGGCAGCTTCCTCCTGTTTTAATGCCTTAAAAAGTTCCCTTGTTTTCTTCTCACAAATATGTTTACGTTCAGTGTCTCTCGTCAACACACAAGTTTGTGAATACTAATTTACGCCTCTTCTTTTTAATAAAACACTTGCAAAGCAGGTATTTTTTAAACATTTTGAACCCTTACCTCCCTCTTCTTCCCCTCTCTTTGCTGGTGCATCGCTACTGACTTGACACATTACCAACATTGTTCCACAGCCCTAGTAATCATCAGTTCCTCAAGGTGCTGTTAATTTAGCAGGTTTACAGATTTAGGAAACCAAATCGCCAACCTTTAAGTATTACAGTTGTCCAGAGGCTTTTCTCATTGGTGTTAAAGGGACAGTTCACCCCTTAAATCCAAAACACGTATCTTTCCTCTCACCTTGTAGTACCAGTCTAGATTGTTTTGGTGTGAGTTGCCGAGTCTTGGAGATATCGGACGTAGAGATGTCTGCCTTCACCCCAAATATAATGGAACTAGATGGCAGTCTTACACTCTCTTTCACAGGAAATTTAACTTTTACATACAGTCTCCTTCAAAATAAACACACTATGTCCATACAACACCACGAATTGACTTTTTTTTTTCCCTTCAATATCTAACGCATGTGGTTAGGTTTAGGTAAAAAGAGCAGAGTCTGGCTTTATAATCTTATGGAACGTGAACACCACACTGAAATTCAGTGTTTGTTGGACCCATCCACCACCACTCCCGTTGCCCTTCTCGGATTTTGCCGCCTTAACTTTCGTTCTTGTCCAGATGCATTCCCCTCTGATGCCGCTGGGCCTTAAACAATATCAGTGAGTGCGTTTACATGGACGGTTTAATTCCCTTTTCATTTGGAATGAAAGTTCATTCATTTCCATTCGTTTCCATTCGCCACAGCACGCTCTTCTATCTCCCTCCTTCGACCTTCTACCTCTCTTCTCCTCCTCAACAGACGAAGCATTAGCAGAACAAGGTTGTTGTTGTACTGCTGCTTCAAGAATAGAGTGTGCCAGTAAACCCGGAACTCCGTTAGCGCTTTTAGCACTTCCGGTTCTCTCGTCTAAAAGTCAATATGTTTTTTGAATGGGATTTTGGTAAAATGCCTCAAATGAGGTCTGTGGTTAACAAAAGCTTAAGCGAGTTTCAGGTTTTGTTCTACGACATAAAACACGTCAGTAAATACCCTGCTTGTGAATTTTGAAGCTTTTACGTGTCGTAAAAAAGGTGGTTGCTAACAAGTTGCTCAATACGACTACAAACCCTGTCGGGGACATTAAACGTCATCACCCCCGAACAGGCGAGAGTGCTGGCAGTCCACCATTACAGCTTCTTATTTAGCTTAAACAGTCCGATTTCCTCATTATACAATGTTTTTAAAATAAAGTGGCCGAAATCAGTTGAAAGCTTAGTGGCGGTGACATCAAGAGTCATGCGACCGTGGAGTAGTCATGTAGTCCGTTAAAGCCTAACGTTAGCTTTTTACTTCTGGCGATCGCATTTAAGCTTCAAATGTGGTATGAAAGGTGTTCATATGTGAAGATTATCTCGCTGAACAAAACCTGTAAGTATCATAAACTTGTGTTAGCCACAGAGCTTATTTTCTGACATAATCCAAAACGCAATGCAAAAATCACATTCACTTTCTCTTCCAGGAACCAGCGCGATGCTAAACTTCCGGGTTTTGACGTCAGCCCTGGCACACTCTATATAAGCAAAACAAGCCCGAAAAAGGCACTAAGAACAGCATCGTCAAGCATCTTGTTATCCGGAGCGAGAACTACAGTGTTTTCTTCCGGTACACGTAAACACGTGACATCCGTCCTGCCCCCTATCCGATCAGAAACCTTCCCTGCCCCAAACCTTGCGCAGACCCGAATGAAGGCAGTTAAAAGGCGATTAAACTGATCTCCCATGTAAACCCTTATTCAGGATGAATATTTCCCATGTAAACTACCTGGAAAAACTTTAATTCCAAATGAGAAGCCATTATGTAACCACACCCAGTGACTGGCTGCGCATCATACCAATGTGAAAAGTCGGCTTTTTTGGTGGTGTCTAACGTGGGGTATCACTGACCAAGCGCCGGGTTTCGACGACTTCGGAGTGAGACCAGGTTGTGGCAAAAGGAAAGGAGTATATTATCCACTTAGAAGTATGAAGTCACATAGGTATGTAGGTCTAGCCATAAAGTTTTGGCCTAACACATTATTGACTGATACGACATCAATTTAGAGGCGACCAAAGGTGTCATCATTTTCAAAAGTCTCCATTTCTGCTCGTCCAGACTAAAATACAACCCTGACGTTTTCAAACTGAAACGGATCGGCACTGTTTTCAAAGGCTGGAGTAGTGTGGACGCCAGCTGTTCACGTCTGGCATTAAAATGCATCTCCAAATGTGTCTCAAGTGACAGCTTGTGATTGGATCTTACTTCTCTGCCGTTACAGTTTAACAGCGCCCAGACACATCTCAGGCTGGCGTTTAAGCATGGCTTTCATCGTTGGTGTCTGACGCTGCAAGTCACTGTCCAAGCACTGGATTTCGACGACTTCGGCACGAGACTGGGTTGTCAAATCAAACTGGTTTAAGCTCATGCAACGGATCGGCAAAACTGGCCCAAATGTAAAAGTTGGCGGGTGTTGTTCGGTAGAGAGAAAATAGTTCCTACATGAAACTGATCACAACAAGGTCTGTGGATTATCTTGAGTAACCAGGTCATGATTTCTGGAAAGAGACATTAATGTTTTTAAAATGTATTTTTGGGCGATTTGAGCACCACAAGCTGAGTGCCATCTAGTTCCATTATACTGGAGAGAAGGCAGACATCTCTACCAACACTCAGCATCTCACACCAAAACTATCTAGGACCACAGGACAGAGGAACAATATGCATGTTTGATTTTGGGGTGAACTGTCCCTTTAATGCTCTTTGTGGTAATTAAATGCCTCAAAATTAAGTAGTGACAATTTCTTGGTGTTAAGGAGCAAAGTGTGTGTCTCGTGGGTGGGAAGCTACAGCGGTGGGTGGGCGGTGTGTGTGTGTGTGTGTGTGTGTGTGTGTGTGTGTGTAGGTGGGAAGCCGTGCATCCACATATCACTGCTCTCCATCAGAAAATTTCTATCAGCAGATAAAACAAGGAGGAACAACACCTCGGACAAGATACGCCTACGCTAATCTCCAACACTTATCAACGTTTCCCTGCTAATATCTCCTCCTCTAGTTTTACCCCCCCCCCCCCCCCCCCCCTCCGCTCCCTCCCTCCTCTTCACCGAGTCCCCACCCACCCGACCCCTCCCTGATCACACACACACACACACACACACACACACACACACACACATGTCGCCTGACTCCTCTCCCACCACGCCATTGTGTGCGCCGGCCGCCCTGGCAATGTGCTGCCGTGTGATACTGAGAGAGGGCAATTCAGCTCCTCATAAAGACCAGGCTATAATCTCCTCCCAGCGACAGGTCCACCTACCCCACCCACACACTCACGCACACCTCCACATACACACACAACCTCGCCGTGTCCTCGCCACGCTACACCTACACATAGTGACAACTTAAAGCCGCACCCAGAATGACACGCACCATTATAAATAGTCTAATCTATATGGTAATAGTGTTGTATTCTACAAGCAGAGAATAGGGATAAGATAACATTGTGACTTCGGGGTTTGTACTGCCTTCTATGGTAATTGTTATCAAAGGTTATTTGGGATGACATCGGCGGCTCCTTGTGATTGGCTGGGCCCTGTTATTTACGATATGAATTATGATAACCATGATGTCTCTCTGCTCCTCTCCCTCGCTGCTGCCTCGCCGGCCGCCAGATACAATAAATTGCTATCGTTAATCACGGCGCTTTGTTCTGCCATGATTACCCCTCCACCGCAGTAAGAGTTTTATTTAAGGGAGAATATGGATTTGTCATCCTTCTGGCGGCAAAATGAAACTGACAATATTTTATGTCCTGACATTTAATTTGTAAAAGCGGACGCAGGCTGCATTTGCATTTTATGACACTCTCTCCTTCTTTCTCGCGCTCTCACTGATCTGTCTCTCTTCCCTCCTCCTCGATGTCTTCCTCTCCTTTTATACATAGAGTGGAGGTGACATTTGTGGATCAGGTTGGGGCTGGAACGAGAGCAGAGGAAAGGAAAAAGGCGAGGCGATGAATGCTTTTGAATGTCGGCCAGAGTTTACGTGTTTTATTTGCATGCTGTTATTTTGCTCGAGCACATCGCCCGGCCAACAAAATGAACTAAAAATAGTTCAGTTGGCAAATCAGTGTTGTGGATTTACATAACACTGTGGTGCAAAAAAGACTCTCTTATCTCAGCGGTATCAATACAGTTTTAAAGATGAGAGGCTTGATTATCTGTTTAGTGATAGCTGGGTATTTATATGTAAGGCATGATGTTTCAGATCATGATCCCACTGTGAGGTGGGTTTAAAGGGAAATCTGTTGTGTGACACAAAGTAGTCAGAGGCAGCTGTTCTTCAACTGCAAACTACAGCTTTCAGAGGTGTATCTATTTGCTGATGGAGAAATAATCATCAACAGGTTCCTCATGCCACAGGACACATTACCGTAATTACTGTGAGGTAAAAGACCTGCACTCCCCCAAAAATATAGAAGACGTTCTTCAGATACAAAAAGGCATGAATTCCTGTTATACACCTGCACAAAAAACAACAGTGTAGTCGTAAAAGAGAACTTAAAAAACATTCCAGTTTTATTATTTCAGCACAGAGTAAGCCTGGAGGGGATCATGCGTTCAGTTGTATGTGTGTGTGTGTGCATCCTGAACTTGTCAAATACGGTTGCTTAATGGCGTAAGATACCGACACGCACACAGAGGAACCTTTTGCGTTGCTATAATACACACTGGGTGGCAGCAGTTATTGACACAGCGGCCACCAACTGAGGTTTGTTGGCGCTATGTCACTGGACGTCCATATAAGATACTGACACAACAAGGCACCTTTCATGGCTGTATAATTCACACCAGGCAGTGGCAGTTGGTGACGCAGCAGCCACCAGCCAAAGCTGTCAGATACCAGCACTATAGAGTGCCAAAGTCACGCCCCTTCCGGTGAAGCTCATGGGATTTTATCAGAAAAAATATGAATGGCAGTGAATGAGGAGAGAAATATTATCTTTTGGTCCCGTTTGAGTTGTGACATGAAATCCAAATATGTTATTAATGAATTTAAAACATCAACAACAAATTTTAAGGTCAAGAATTAGAAAATTAGAAAAACTACACAGGAGGCGCTCGCGTATGTGACATCATAGCTTTCGCTCGCTTCCTGCAGCTTGGAGTGACTGCAACCTGGCACAAAACACACAGACATCTTCAATCGTAAATCAATTAATCACAAAACAGTGGAATTTCAGCGGGGAGGCCAAGCTGCAGGAAGCGAGCGAAAGCTATGACGTCACATACGCGACCTCCTCCTGTGTACTCTTGAGTCTTTCTAATTAAAAAGCTTATATCTCAACAGTTCTACCAAAAAGTATGACTTTATTGACCTTAAAATTTATGTTTTAAATTCATTAACAACATATTTAGATTTCATGTCGCAACTCAAACGGGACCAAAAGATAATATTGCTCTCCTCATTCACTGCCATTCATATTTTTTACGATCTAAGGTCCCATGAGCTCTACCGGAAGGGGCGTGACTTCGGCACTTTATGTCAGTGGACAGCCGCGTAAGATACCGAGACACAAAGGCCCCTTTGCGGCGTTATGAAAGGCACCAATGGGCAGCTGTAACACTGCTGGTAACAATATTATATTAGGAGCTTGAAAGTCCCTATAGGGCGGGCCAGCCCATTCTCATTCTGAAGTTGTCAAATACTGCTGCTTTGTCAGCGTTTTCGGAGTCAGCCACCAACACCAAAAGCCACCTTTCATGGCAGTATGATATGCCGCTAGTTGGGAGGACAGCACCAGTTGTGGCAGTATGATACAAGCACAGACAGCGTTAAGGCTCATTTATGCTCCCTTTATGTACGAAAATGTATACGTCCATTTCAAATTATGTTACCGTCACTGCTCACATACTTCCATGCGCCCTTTATGTTGGCATGGATGTTAACCAATATATCCACCAGGGGGCAGCCCACCATCAAAAGTTTATGACCACAACAAACTCAAAACAAACATGGCGACTGTGGAGGAGATATTGATAATGTACCTCTTGCATAAAAGACAAAAACAGAGGCAGTGTTGTAGGAGGCGGTGGTCGGTGAGGCCGTTAAATACATCGCGACTGGAGGACGGAGAATTCTTTTCTCTAGTACTGCCAATGAGAGAAATTGAATTGTTATTTCTTCTTCGTGTCTCACTAGAGCTACGTATCGGGTAGTGACAGCAACACTGCCCCCACGGTTTCCGGTGGTACTGCTCTGTTTGACCCGTATCCGTAACTTTGTAACTGTAACTGTAATAACTTTATGGAAACGTGCAGAAATACAGACGAAATGATCCGTATCCGGATCCGTATTTAACGTTGAGCATAAATGGGCCTTTAGTTGATAACGCGGCCGGGCAGCATCGGCAGGAGTGGTATGATGACAGCATCAGTTGGATACACTGCCAATAATGATATGAGTATAAGGAGCAGGAAAGTGCCTGTTGGGTGGGTGGGAGGGGTGGTGGATGGGTCCAACAAACCCTGGACTTTCACCTGGGAGTGTGGTGTTTGCTTTCCGTATGAATGTTGAGCCATGCCATGATGTTTTTTCCTAAACCTAATCACGTGCTTTTGTTGCCAAACTCAATGGGGCACTTTTGTTGATGTCCCACAATGACAAGAGCAGACGCAGTAGAGTACCGAGTGCATAAAATGTAGACTTGAAAAAGCCACCGGCAAAGCGGCAATATGTGACAACTTGGGAGGAGAATGTGTTAGACGGGCATGAGGGGTGGAACAATGGTGCAACAAACCCCAAACTTTCACTAGGGGGCCTGTGCGATGTGTTTTTTTAAACCTAACCACGTGGTGTTTATGAGGTGTTAAACCAACACATCTTTACTATTAAACAGAGAAGAAAACATGCATCTAACAAGCGGAAACTGAAAATGTTCTGCAAAAACTGAAGTGTATTTTGAAATGACTCAATGCATTTAACAGGCATAAATTAACACGTTGATGCAGGAAGATACTTAGCACATAATATGTAGACGTAGTCCACAGACAAAGCAGTGATATTTGATGAGTTAGGATGAGAACGCATTGGTCTGTCTGCTGCTAATCGCATAAACTAGTAGACCAATCAACCTAATAGTTTTTGAGGACATTTATGACTGTATGCTCAAGTACCTCTCAGGGTTGTAGTGATTGAGAAATACTGACAAACCTGTTTAATTGACTGTTTTATACCGTCACTGACTCCTGACTCCTCACTCCTCCTAACCAACCGGTAGGGGCTGCAAGTGACACTAAAAACAACAAGCCTTTCCGTCTGATGTGGGACACATTTCAGCCGTCATTGTGGCCTAAAAGACTAACATTCATAGAAATGTTTAATTGATTAATTCCATACCTGATATGTTATGATCTGTTAAAGTTAGGCATGATAAAAGAAGAAATCCTTGGTTTTGTCTTTCTTTTTTTTCCGCCATCTTGACTGTAAGGGAGGCGGGAGGGACAATTTCAATTGTTTGGGAGGGGAGAGGGAGGTAGGGAGGGGTTTCATTGGACATTATGTCTGAGGTTCGTCTTCATATAGCCTGTCTACTCTGGTTACACATGATAATCTAACCTGCATATTGTCTCCCCTTCATTCAACTGCTGTCATGCATACACTCTGGACACACAGCCTGCCCTGCACTCCCTGTTCCCCAATAACGTGACCCCAAACACACTCTACTGAATGCGCTTTTCTTAGTTACATATTTGTTTATTACCTGATTGATTTGGTTGTATATACATATGGTTTTTAAATCACCTTATATACGATGATCCTTTTTGCACTTGAAGAGCCTCTTTTAGTATCTTCTTGTACATGTTGCAACCGGTCACCATGGATACGCTTGTGTGACATCACTTCTTGGTGCCTGAAGCAGAAGTGCAAACCTTTCCACATTGTTAATGACAAGATTTTATCAAATTAATCCATAAAAACTAATTGTACACATCTGTGAGCAATACAGCAGGCCAAAGGTGACAAATCAGAAAATCAGATTTTAATTTTCTGCCCTGATTTTCTCCTCCAAATATTCAACTGTGAGTTTGATACACTTAGAGTTTGTTTACAACCTGCCTGCCTGCTCATGAAATGACAGCCAAAAGAAGCTTTGTGAATTTCATTTATATAGCCCAAATCATAAAATTGTCTCAAGGCTGTACAATCTAACAACAAACTGTATGACACCATCTGTCCTTGGACCCTTGACGAGCAAAGTTAAAATGCGAGAACAGAAAAATAGACGGGTGAAACTTAACCCAATCACCAGAATAAATGTTAGCATTGTACACTTCTCCAGACCACAGATATGTTACATTTATACATTTCATATGTCGCAGATATGTTAAAACTTTACATTTCTTTATGTTTCATGTTTCAATTTTATGTCGTGACAACACTGTGGTTACCTGTACCCTACACCGTAGCCTGATGTGCACCTTCCCAGAAATATAACTACACGTCACAGTGACATAGACCTCCTGCCTGTCTCTGTAAGCTGAAACCATTTCCCTCAGTGGAAACAAAGCTTTTATTTACTTTAATTTCACAGATAAGAAACAATAAATTGTGAAGACAATAAAGCCTCCACAAAAATAGCATTTTAAGTCTTGTGTGTGATTTATCCTGGCTTCATATGAGCAGAGGAAATCTCTGCTAGCTGCTAGGCTAATTTATACAATGTAAAATGCCATAGGCTTGTGCTAATAACGTTAGCATGTTGTATTTGTTTGGAAAACGTGTTTAGTATAAGACAGTTGTTTTGTCGGTGAACATTATGAGTTGTAATAGAGCTGAATTTTGTAACATTACCTTTGTTAAATGTTGCTGTTGTCCCTGGCTTCATATGAGTAGAGGAAAAGTCTGCTAGGCTAATTTATACAATGTAAAATGCCATAGGCTTGTGCTAATAACATTAGCATGTTGTATTTGTGAGGAAAATGTGTCCAGATAAAGACAAGTGTTTGTCTGTGAATGCTGCGAGTTATAGTGAAGCTGATTTGTGTACTTGTGTACACTTCACAGAAACCCCACTGCCGACTAGTGTTTTGGAGGTGTAACTGCAGAGTGACACAGACACACCACCGCACAAGTATAAATGCTCACAACAATGTTGGCCACATGCGTAGGCTACGGTGTAGGCTCTGTATAGAGCTGAAGCACAAGTAGCCTATAAATCCCGCTTAAGTCTGACATGCCTAACTCGTCAAAAATATTCTCAGGGGTTAACCACCAACATCCCTAGCGTCAGCATTTTAACAAATGTCAGCATTCACTACGACTCCTGAACTCAGAGCATCTGCAAAAATTTCCACTCCTGTAGAAGTACTGAATTCTACATTTATAGTCATTCAAATGGACTCTTCCTGTGAGCATGGTAAACACAACGCTCCTTGAAGCCATCGCACCGCGCAGTGTTCCCAAAAACAAACAGAATTTTCCTTTAAATATCAGCAATGTCTCAATACTAATGAAGACGGTCTTAATAAACAGATCTACTGCTGTTTACCGCCGCACTGCCACTGGGATCCATATTTAAACAGCACACACACATACACACACACACGTACACACACTCATAGACACTGTGAGGGCTCTCCGGGAGATAACCGTAGTGAAGTCGAGCTATTTCCTTTTCCTGTTTGTGTGGTGCCAGGCGAGCCACCCTGCTGCCACCGAGGAATGTTGATAATGCTGGCCCTGGGCTCTAATGCACACACACACACACACGCACAGAAACACTAACAGACGACGCCCATGTTATTCCACCAACGGCAAAAAACTTAATACATGTAAACATGACGGGGAATAAACTTGAAAAACAAAAAAAGCCTCCAGAGGAGACTAGACTTTGAATGACTTTGACCCCGCGTTGCCTTAGCTGACTTGAACACACACACACATATACACACACACTCAATAGCGTCCCTCTCTTTCTCTCAGCTCCACCTTCCTCTCACTTTCCTGACCTTCCAGTCCAGGGTGGATGGAAAGAGACAGCGAGCCCACTGGAACCTTGGGCTGAGTTATGCAGGAGTGAGCTTTGAATAATTGTCCCGCAATATGAGTGTCTCTGATTAATTGCCTGAGATAAGGTCTGCTTTCCTCCCCACTCCTCCCATCTGTACTCCCCCCTCCACCATCACCACCACCACCTCCTCCCCTCCATCCCCCCCCCCAGCTCCAGCTCCCAGGCCTGCCTGCCTGCCTGAGCTCCCATAATCAGCCCCGGACTACTGAGAGAGAGAAACTATTTAACTGACCCTGTCATCTTGGAGCACGATGATGGCTGTCCTAATTACTCAACAATAACAAAGGCCCTCATTTAGCTCTGACGGCTGCCTGCAATCAGCAGTTCTATGAATAACTTAACAAATAGGAATGAGGGGGAAAAAACGTATTTACAGGCACATTAATTCAAGGCCAAAAGACAATACGTGTCACCTCCAGCTAACTCGGGATTCAGGTGACAATCAGTAGGTGTGTGTGCGTGTGTGTGTAGGCATGCTTGTGTGCATGTAAAGCTTTGCACATGCATGTGAGTTACAGTTTGTCCAATCAAACATAATTATTAGTCTAATAAAAGGCACGATAAATTAATAGCTGCCACAAAAGGGTTCGTGAGAATTTTAAGATTTAGCACGAGAGCTGCAGTAATTGTGGCTTGAAAATTCAGCATCTTACAAGTTGGCTGATACGTCGACAAATCCAGGTTGTCATGCAAATTTCACTGTTTTTAAAATTGTGCATTTTAATGTCAAAGAGGGGGAAGGTGGAGGAGCTTTTTCAACACATCACAAAATGCTTAAAACATGCAGTGGTGGAAAAACAACTCAGATCCTTTACTTAAGGTAGTTAAACCACCATGTAAAAATATACGGTTTGCTTGTTTAGATCCATCAGTTGCTGTAATAACTACAGCTACTCTACCTGGCGTCCCCATAAATTTATTTGAAATACTTTAACGAAAATTATTTACACTCTGTTACAAGTGAAAGTCTTGATACTGCTCAAATAAAACTACCGAGGTGTCATCATCAAAAGTAGAGATGATGCATGGCCCTTTCTATGGAAGCAAATAAGAGACATAAGGGTTTAAATTTCAGCAGCCATTGGACACTTATTATTGAAATTTAAACACCATTGAATTCATAGCATTGAAATATTTGACTTTAAAAACCATCTATCTAAATTCATCTGGTCTGAATTCACCTCTTTGAAATTGAAATAAGATTTGCTATTTAAAAAACTGGATTTAAATATGTTTGTTTTTTCCAAAGTTCACAAATTCAGTTTCAGAATTAGAATTTTAAAAATCCCCGAAGCTCAAATTTGATTTGTCAAATTCACATCTAAGAATTCAACTTAAAAATATCCAAAAAGCAACATCTGGTTGGCAATCAGGCAATTGAGCCTGACTGTTTCGACCAATCAAATTTGACCGATGCTCCATTTGAATTTTTTCAACTTGAATTTTGAGGTCTGATATTTTACAAGTCAAATTTGACCAACCTGCGTTTATTTTCTGTAATTCTTAAGTTTGTTTATTTTTTTATCTAAATTTGTAAATATTGAAAAAGAAAATTTAAATTCAGCTTTTAAGATTGTAAATCAAGAAATTCCATACCAAACTGAGATTCTGAATTTATTTCTCTAATTTCAGCCTTTTGAAATTCAAAAGGCTGAAATTAGATAAATAAATTCAGATTCTCAGTTTTAAAAGTAAAATATTTGAATGACATGAGTTCAGTGGTGTTTACATTTCTATACAAGTGTTCAGCAGCTGAGATGCTCTTATTTGCTTCCATACTTTTCAGAATATTATGAGAGTTATTCAGTGTATTGGATTAGGATTATTGACACATTAAGGTGAGACACAACAGGCGAACACAAGGTTTGGCCCTGCACTGGTCAGTTTTAAGATTTTGGGCTATTTTGCTTCCACGACATATCTTCTGGAAATTAACCATACTAAATATACATGTAGATGTTTATTTTAGTTCAGATTTCTGTTCTGGAAATTTATTCAAAAGCACATATTTAATTAGACAATGCCTCATTTGCATGTTTTAACATACAATTTCAGAACACTTGTAATACAAAAAAAAAAAAACATTCATGTAAGTAATCAACTTTGAAAGTTTCATGTTGGTGTCTCCTAGTTAAAATTTTTACTCTGTTCACCTGAAGTGTCTCCACAAGTGTAATGTTAAATGGTGGGTCAATGTGGAGCTACTGTATATTTATATTTAACAAGCTAATCATGTAATCTTAATCTGCTTTATAGCTACTATAACTAAAATAACTGTATGGGGGAGTAAAAAGTGTAATTTAAATTAGCATGTGGCTCAAAATTGTATATGAGTGCATACTTAGGTAAATATAGTAAATCATTTTGGTGTATAATCCAATATAAGTGAACAATTAAAATCAGTTTCCATGAGGTATGAGTCATACTGTGTGTTACATCTGTGTGTAAATCTCTTAAATGGAGCTGGCTCAGGATGCAAAACTAATCTGAGTGTAAACTTGACAGTTAACTTGTATCGTATCATATCGTATGTTTAAGATTTAATATTTTCCTGCTGATTTGAAAACAGTATTTTTCCAAAAGTGTCAACTTATCATGAGCTCAGGAAAAAACACCCCCATGTTCAGCTTTGTGTCGATGAATTTTCCAGTTAATCCAGTGGGTTCTTAAATGGTCCATGTATTTTAGGAAGTAACAGATTTTTCTCAGCCCATGAAAGGAAGACGTCGTCTTTCAGTCTGAGTGAAAATGTCAAAATCACAAAATGTGCGGATACATGGCTTTTCACTGGACAGAAAAGTTTCTGATACAAGTATTTCATACACCAGTGCTACAGATACCAGTATGATAATATATATTTTTAAAATGATTATTATCAGTTAGCACTTTGTGAAAGGTGCATTTGGCAGGATTAAAAACAAACAATAAAATACAGAAAATACCTCCAAAATAAAAGAAAGCTTTTTAAAAATCTTTTTATAGATTTCCTTTCATTGATCATAGTGCACTCTGAAATTCATGGGGTTAGTGGATAAGGCTTAAAGTAAAGATGTTTTTCAGCATAATGACATTAAACGAACATAATTATTACATTAACATGTTAAAGTCAGCTGACAACTTATTTTCAAGAGGTTGTTCAAAATCAACAACTTTTTTTTTGTTTACATTTTTGAGTCAGATGGAATTAAAATAAATGAGTTAGAATATCTTAAATAAAATAGTTTGATTATTAAATAAAACCACAACTGATGGTTAATATTAAGTTGGTTCAACTTAATTAAGCTTCTTCAGGTCAAAGTAAATCATGTTGGTTTCACTAAACTAGCTGAGTCTGTCTCATAGGATTGACTCAATAATTAAAGAGTTGGAACTACTTATGAAGATGGATTCAAATTGTTACCTTATTTTCTTTCATTTTTAAAAATTTAAATTAATTGCATTTATTCAACAGAGACAGTGCACAGCTGTGTAGCTGCACCAGAGTTAGCTTTAAGCTAATTTTCATCTGTAGTCCCTGGGCAGGAAACAGAGAATAATATGTCCGCTAAAAGTGACTATGTATAAAAAACAACAAAGTACAAAGTATAACATATTCATGACACGATTCTGTAGATCTGTGCTGCACAGTCGCCTCTGTTAAACCAGTGGACTCACTCTTTTTTAGAGTGTGTGATTGAAATCTTATAACCAAATGACTGTGGTGTCGGGTTCTGGGATTTCACATCAGAGGATGATTTAAATGTGCTGTTTAAGTGCAGGAACTGATTTTAAGTTCTGCACAGTGGTGGAATACAACAAAGGACATTCGCTCTTGTACTTAAGTACAGTTGTGAGTTACTTATACTTTACCCAAGTATTTACATTTTGTGGTACTTCTCCACACTGAAGTTTGGATGCAAATAATACTGTCATCATCAAGGTCTCTTGATGTGTATTGGTCGGGAATATTCGGATCAAATTTGTTCAGTTCAGACAATCTCAGTCAAGGACTGAGTTTGAGCCTTTGCACATTATATCCCATTCCCTCTCTGAAATGTCTTGTAATTCTTGAATCCACTCCATTATCTTATTTTCAGTGTTGTCATTATGGTTATCAACCAACAGACGGTATAAATCAGGAACCAGACCTTCACCGAAGCAGTTCCTTATAGAAGAGAGGAGAAGCGTTCCTCGGGTATTACTACTTTTACTTAAGTAGAATATCTGAATATTCCTCCACCACTGGTTCTACAAAAACCCTGCAGCAACATTAAAAAAATGAATGACTTGATGAGCAACATTTGAGTATTGATCAGTGGAGTATTGATCTGCTGATCCTTTGCAGACTCCTCTTAGATAAGCAGAGTATTATCGATCAGACACAGTGCAATATACCCATCATATCAGAGCGGGTTGACACCGACCACACCAGATCTGACTTTTAATAAGAAGAGAAATATCAGCCTGACACACTGGCCAGAGCTCAGCTTGTGTGTTTAATTGTGTGCCTGCATGTCTCAGAAGGCAAGGGAGCCATCCGCCGCCCAAAGTATCAGCTCCTGTAACCACAGATAGCACCTGGACTTTGTTGAACAGACTATTTACATATCAAACGCCCTCCCGCCTGTTGTCGCACCCCGCATGGAAGACACAGACGGAGAAAGAAGGGCATTTCCTCGAGGAAAATATATAAACTAAACAGTGAAAAGAGTTATAATGGAGGCGGGCGAACTGTGTGGAGCTCCGTTTACTGATAAACACACCGCGCCTTTATAGTGTTACAATAAACTGGCAGACCTGGACACAGGAGCACAAACACACACAAACAGAGCAGCGGAGGCAAGTTGTGTAAAGTTTTGACTGGAATTTCAGAGGGTTTTTTGGGGAGAAAAGATAGAGAGAGGAGGAGAGGGGAGAAAGAGGATGTGGAGGGGGGAAAAATAGATGGGGAGGGGAAGCCGAGCGTACACTTGACACTCAGCTAATGGTAAATCCTCAGCTTTATACTGTAATTTACTGCAGAGCCTTCGGGCCAAACTGCCTTTGAAGTGCTCCGAAATGTCAAATCAATTATTACTTAAATGAAAAAAAGAATTCAATTTACGCGTTTCATGATAATCGGTAACATTTCATGATAGAAAAAAAAGCAAAGCAATTTGAGACGATTTGAGCCCCGGCTCCATTTTTCTGTGCAGCTCTTTTTTATTCGCCCTACTCAGATATGCTGATTGGAATATAAAGTTGTTGATGATTGCGTCTTTTCTTCGTCTTCTCCTTTCTTGTGTCATCACGATCGCAGAGTAAGGAAAATCAATTTGGCAGTATAATACTCTTCATCAATTGGAACTGGGCAATAATGATGTTTTACACCTGTGAGTGTGTGTCTGCACGAGTGTGTTAGGGAGAGTAGCGTGGAACAATACGCCTTCTTCATGATTCATTACGTTCTAATGTCGCCGCGTGAATAAAGACGGCGCAGGCCCGCTGAATTACACACTCCTCACACTAATGGCTCTGAAAATAGGCCAAACCAGCGCGCATGCAGCCGTCCTCCTCCCCACGCTGCTCTTTGTTCATGGACAGGTAAAGCAGACGAACCATGAAGTCGACGACATGCTGCCGATGACAATGTCGACTGTAGCGTCTGTATCAGTGAAGTCTGGCTTGTGTGAGCTGCATCGTCCTTCTTCTGCCTACAAATGAGACTTTTGATCTTTTCATGGTCATCTCTCTGAGGTGTCCTTTAGTTATAACAATCTGTACAGATGGTTCAGGATTCATGTGCTGAGGTTTCTCTGAGATTTCTGCTGCGATCCTAATACAATGGATTCTATTTGTGGCATTCAAAGAGTTAAAAAACTACATTAAGGCTTAAAGTTACGCATAATTCAGGGTATGGCTGCTTTGATTGACACATAGGTGCCGTCCATTGACAAGTCACTACCGCAGCAACATTATTTACATAATGTAACCATGGTTTATAACCCCAGATTAACAGGTGAAGCCATAGCTGTCTCAATTTCAATTGGTTTTCAGTTCTTAAAAGTTAATTGTAACATTTTGGTCACCTAAAAAAAGTCTCGTCCAGCGTTCGGCAGTACTCAAAGACCCTCTAAGGAGTCGTTAGAGAAGAAATCTGTTTTTCATTAACAAAAATTTGCATTGGCACAGCGAACCATAGCTATAAATACACCTCCCTAGCCAAGCTAGCAGCTAGCATTAGGATTAGCTCCACCTTCCTGTCCAAATATGGTCATGAGCCAAAATGCCAAACTCCAGGCTTCGAAATGGGAGTCAACAAACAAATAGGTGACATCACATTGGCTACTTTTGGTCTATTATTTTATATCTATGGCCTGAACCCAACCAATAGCCTCCTCAACCTTTCAGACAGAAGTTGCACCAACATACTTTGGGAAAAGATATCTTAGAACGTTTATGTGCCATTCACATTTCTGGTACCACCTGGTCTGGTTGCCAAGTTGTTCATTTACTCTTGTAGAAGTTCTTCGGATGTATAAAACCAGGTTGTTGGCTACCTCAAATTACGTGTCCATTCCTCCATTACCTTGTAAGTTATTGATATTCCTTTAGTCCGTAAGGGTCCTCAGAAGCTTCATCTTTAAACAAGTAATATTCATACTGGTTTAAATAAACAATTTGATTGTATTTCCTGATCTTTGCTAAACAACAGTTGCATGTAAAGGGATTTAAAGGCCTGTCCCAAATATGGGCCCATTGATTTCAATGATTTAAGCAAATAATAGCCCGGGCTACTAATAGAAGTTTTATGGTAGTCTTGAAAACAATATATGGCACGACTGAGACATGTGCCTGTGCCATACCTTGTAAAATAAAGGAGGTGAAAGAAAACCAAAAGCGTTACCGAGCAGATTCTTAATTCTTAATAGAAGCTAACTACCGGCCACATATTATTGTCTCAGGACCTACAGGAAGGCGACCACTCAGTCTCGGTGACTCCTGGCCTGAGTCAGCTGTAGACTGGATGGTGGGGGGGCAGAGGGGCAGAACAAGAAGTGGGTAAAGAGGTAGAAAAGAGGAAAAAGGGCAGACAGACACACTGCCAAGCGCCCACATCTCTTTCTCTCCCTTTGTGCACGGTGTGGAATAACATACCTTTTCTTCCCTCCTCCCCCTCCCTCTCTGTAAAGCGATCAGGGCCCCTGATAGCGTTGGTGATTACAAAACCACAGGAGTAGCCACCCCACCAAAACAAAGTGTTTTTCAGCTCCTGTTTTTTCAGCGCCTGGCGCCACCCGGAGTACCATAAACAATAAACATAGGCCAACGCGAGGCCGTCCTACGCTTTTTTCCCCACCTGATTTGCCTTTAGGGTGGCGTGCACACATCATCACAGGTACAGTGTGTCATTGTGAGCAATTGCTGGTGCATTCAGGAGCAGAGCGTGCAGGGTTGAGTGACAGCCATAAGTCTGCACACTTCCTGTGAACCTCTCATCAACTGAACGCACACACGCGGGCCGTCTGTGCAAAGTCTGGCTTTATCGACTTCACCTGTCCTTTGTCTGAGGTCTTTATGAAGACTGTCCCCCAAAATAAACACTTTTGCAAACGTGTGTGTGCTACCTTTGCTGAATCGGGTGCTAAAAAAGCGTCCTTTCCATCGGCGCAGCCTCCCTATCTTTATATCTGCCATGGCCGGCTCGCAGCCCCGGCTTGCGTCGAAGCAGTTCTGCTAAACGGTGGACTCATAGCAAATTGACTATTACTTCAAAGTGGCCTGTGATTATGTCCCTGAGTGATTAGGGGGGCTGTTAAGAGGGAGCCACTTGAGCATTGCCAGTGAACCCGTGAAGGAATGCCGGCTCGGTGCCGACCGGCAAGGGAAAACGCCGCCAGAGACGCACAAATCCCACGAAGGCAACAGCCGTGCAGAGCTGCACAGAGCTCAGGGTGGAGGAGCAGGAAGTACAGAAAAAGGAAGTGAAAGACAACTTGTACCTGCACGAGAGCGAGTTAGAAACATGCTGCAGACGTCAGAGGGATGAAATGGAAGATTTAGATCCGAAATAAAACTCCGAGAAGTAAAACCCCTACCTAAGTCAAAGGAAATGGAAATGTTATGATGTGGAGACGAACACGTACACACTTAACGCCGGGTGCACTCAGGGCAGCAAAATCATTAGCTAAGCACATCAGGGGACAAGACCTCCAAACACTTCTATTACATTCCAATTGTTACCAGATTTTCCAACTTTTCAGCACCAAACTGTTCTTGTTTGCCCTTTTTCCCCTTCATCTCCACATCAAACAGACAATAGAGACAAGCAGAAAGCAGAGGAGGAGGAGGAGGAGGAGGAAGAGGAGGGGATGAAAGGAGGGGAGAGAGGGAGAGAGACTCTGGCAGTAGAGAGACCTGGGGAGCGAGGCCCCGAACGCCCGTTTTAATGGGAATAATAAGCTTCTATCTCAGGCAATTAAGTCTGCATTCGATGCTTATCTCAGAGCAGAGGTCCACTGTGCCATCTAAAGAAAATGTTTGTGTTTGAAAAACTCCATCACATAAACAAGATAAGAGGGAGAACACGTATGCGTGCCGCCTATCGCGTCCAACCTTGGCTTTGTTCTTGGAGGGATAAGTTACTCTGAAGCAGGTTTTCTGGACCACATGCTGCCGGTTCACAGACATGGAGACAGAAAATAGGGAGGTGGGAAGTTCAGACTTCAGACTTCGGCGCTACAGTAGAAATCATTTTAACCAAAATGGGTTTTTGAGGGCTGACGCTGAACCAAATATCTTCAATGTTAAAATATGGCTTCTAAGGGTATTTTTTTTAACATTTCTTTGTGTCTAAGTGACAACTGGAGACAACAATTTTTGGGCAAGAATGCTGCAGACGACAGCGGCAAAACACTCTGCAATATCATCAATCACGCATCAATTTACGTCCACTAAAAGTCTTTGTTTTTGCCACTGACAGGCTCATATCATTATTAGAAGTGTCTGACAACGTTGTGGAAAGAATCCCTACAGATCGGCCTATCTGTTAAAGAGTGAGATCCTTTTTTTCTAAGCAGAAACAGCCTTGATATCCCCATCGCCAATCCCGCCAGACTCCATTTAAATAAACAGTAATTTTAGTGTGTATAGAGTCAGCATGTGTTCTCATCTAACTGGGTGAATTAAGGGTTAATTTCAACCAAGCCAGAGCTGGTGATTGTTGGAACAGTGGAGAGATGGACCAAGATGGCTTTTGTGCATTTCATTTTGTTTCTATCGACTCTAAATGAAGTGTGTATTATGATGTTAAAATTGCAGGTTTTTTTAATGGAGTCTGGTGGGTTTGGTGATAGCGATTTCAGGGCTGTTTCTGGTTCAACAAAAACCAGACACTTTAACAAAAAGGTCTATCTCTGTAGGGAATCCTTTCCATAATATTATTAGACACTTACAGTAACAATCTAAGCCTGTCAGTGGCAAAAACAAACACTTTTAGTGGCTATATATTGACGTAGCACAAATGCCCCAAGTGGTTACATAGCTTGTTTCGCTGCTGACAGTTGCAGTGCTGTCACTCAGTGCTGGAGCATTTTAAAAATATTTTTTCCCATTAGTCACTTAGACACAAAAACAGAGAGGAAATAGCGTCCAGGTTGAAAAATACCAAAGTCACCCTTTAAATTTGTCCACTTTCAAAATGAAACTCAGAGAGCAGTGGTAAGATGTCTTGACTTCTGGGCCAAATTTCCCTGAAAATGTTCATATAACCGTTGTTTTAATAGCATTTAAATTAATATATTTCAATATAACGCAGGTCCTAAGTACATGTAGAAATGTAGTCATTTAAATGAGTAGTTCCCAACTTATTTAACTTTTGTGAAATGAAGCAATGCTCCTACAGCGCCTCGTCACAGGTTGTCAATTACTTGTGAGCACTTCCACCAAAAAGTAATTTTTCTTTCTTAGATTTTTTTTTTTTCTCTAGAAAATGTATGGAGCCAAGGGAGGTAAAAGTATCCATGATATGACATAAAATTAATGATGGGCTGTTAAAAAAAAAAAAATTCTTTCTGATCCTGTTAATGACGTCACAAGCTCTCAAATTTCAGCCCAGTCGCAAGAAGAAAATGTTGCCATTGTGTGTTTCTGCAAACCACAAATACGTTACATTTGTACATTTCATGGGTATCAACGTTTCTAAAGTGGCGTAGTGTATGAGCTGACTTTGTCACTGGGAGATGGGAGATGGCGTGACACATACGTGCTGCAGACCAACAAACAGTAGAGCCTGCTGTGATTTAGAGAGTCATCGCTGTGTTTCCAGCTGCTTTGTAGGCTCCTAACATTGGTGGTTTTTAGTGACTTTGGAGCGGATACAGTGGGTGTTTTTTACCGTGAGATCCCCGCGTTTACTGCCGGGATATTGGCACGAAAAGCGTGTATTTAAAGGTATACTATACAGGATTGTAACTTACTGTAAGAAAGTAAAAGCCAACCTCAGATTCACTCTCCTTTGACATGTTGCCTCGCTACATTTGCAGGGGGTGACCTTTTCCTGACATAAAATTCCAACATATCTGAAACAGAAAAATGTGCAAATGTAACATGTCTGTAGTTTGCAGAAACATACAATGGCCACATTTTGTCTGGCGTCTGGGTTGCAGATTTATCTTGTGACCCTCTGTAAGGGTCCTAACCCTCATGTTGGGAGCCAGTGATATCAGTGCTGTTGCAGCAGTAGTTTATGGAATGTAGACATCGAAGAGTAGGTTTATTTTTCAATCTAACTTGGGCTCAATTTTCAACTGTAAATCAGCAAACTTATTGAGAAATAATACCTCCTGAAATACTGCAACTTAATTATTCATCAGTAAATGGATGGAAGTATCATGCTCTTTGATGTTCAGTTGATTAAAGTTAAATCTCTTTAAGACAATAATTTGCACAACTACATCAAATATATTTGCTGAACCAGCAGTGCTGACGAACGTGGTTTGATGTTCAAAGATAACGGTTATCAGTGCAGATGCTGAGGCGAGAACGTGAATGTCTCCACATTCCTGTCAGTTTTTCTTTGTGCATCACATTGTCTTCTATCAGCGGGTCACATCTAGTCCTTTTGTCTTCGCCTGGGTCATGAACTGTATGTGTCTGCTGGCACAGGTTACAGCACCTTGGATCCTGAAATACAGCATTTCAGACATTCAGAGCCACAGCACTGTGCAAGGTCATGAGGCTGACATGTACTCATAGTTACTCAGGCGTACAGTACGCACATGTAGTTCTTACTGAATGTGTATATTTGCTCCAGTAACTTGTCAAAATGTTTATTATCTCTGGAGCTGAAACGCTTTGACAACAGATAGGCAGCAACTCTGATAACTGAATAATGGTTTTAGTCTTCTTTTAAGAATAGATTGTCAAATATTGACTGCTTCCAGCTTCAAAAGTGTGAGGGTTTTATATTTTTCTTTGTCCTACATGAGACTTCAAACTGAATATGTTTTGGATTTGGACCACAACTGAAGCTCTGGTCCTAAATTGTATTATAGCCAAGTGCAATATTCAAATCACAGGATCTGCAGCGTTTGATAAATCTAGAATGTGTCACAGCATACCATCATGAATGAAACACTGTGCTGCAGCGATGCCTCAGTCTGCAAATCATATTCTAGGTGTAAGGGAACATGTTTGTTTGGTAAAGCCAAGCAAGGATGGCAGGAGACATACCTGCACACCAATAAACTGAGCTGGAGGAGTGAATTTATTCAGGACATCCAAGAGTGCTCAAAGTGCAAAAAATAAAAAGTGATAAAAACAGCAGAAAATGCTTCAGTCCTTGACTAATGATAATCAAGGACTGAAGCATTTGTTTGCATTTATCTCAGCCTGTGAATTATTTATGTGGCTGTCTTGCCAAGTTGCATTGGTGTGCAGGTATTTCTCCTGCCATCCTTTTACTGTCTCTAGTGATGCACCCAAGATGAGCTATTTTGTTGCCCCAAGTAGGCGCAGCTTCACAGCAGCCCTAAGACTTTGTTTGATATAGACCTCAGCAAAAATCCTATTGTCATCATTTCAATCTTGTTTGCAGTAAAAATGAATTTAAAAAATATACCATTCCTACTAAAATCATCACGACTTATCACAATTACATTTGTCAAAATAATTACTTTTAATAATTTTTTAATTTTTTTTTTTTTTTTTTTATTTATCGTGCAGCTCTAATTTGGAATGTGGACATAAAAGACATTCGGCTACAGCCTCTTTGACTTTATTCTATTTTTGGTTATATTCTTTAATCAATTAATCGAGAGAATACTTGCCAGATTAATTAAATTAATTAATTAAATTTCTTGTTAAAGAGTCCATAAAGTTAGAAAAACTCTACAACGATGCTCCTCCCAACATTAAAACTGTCTGATGCATACAGTGAGTGAAGTATGTCCAACATGACTCCACCACGGTGGTGTAATGGAGGGTGTCCTCAGGCATACAGGGTGTATCCACCTTGTTTTCTGGCCAAAAAGCCATTGAAACATATAGGACAGTATACTCACTTCCTCCTCTGTAACCTACCCATCTACCTGCTAGTGTACACACACCTCATCAACTACCACTACACCACTGCTCCACCATTAAATCAAATGGATATATTCATAGACATAAATATTTTTATGACAAAAAATGATTTATTTGCAAAGTGGAAATGTTGTACAATAACTTGTAAGTGTAAAACTGTAAAATAAAAACTAAAAGCGTGTTTTAAATGATTTCTTTAATCCATATTATTATTATTATTATTATTATTATTATTATTATTGATATTAATATTATTAATAGTATTTTTAGTAGTTGTGATGGTAATGATCGACATTGAGGCAAGAAGTTGTCATGTTCTTTGTTTCATTTCATTTCATAATCTAATTCTAATTTAATTTCATTCCTTTTATTTTTATTTTATTTTTATTTCTAATTCTTATTTTATTTTATTTTTAATTTTAATTCTTATTTTAGTTTATTTTTATTTTTGTGTGTATTTTTCAAAATTTTACAATGGCTGGGCTACAATTTTGTGGGGAAAAAAAAATTATTATGTCTTGTTAAAACCTACAAATATAAATATTATAAGCATTGCTAGATTTGATCCCAAACTCTTTATAAGGTTCAGAGTGATAGCCTGTAAGTGGTCGCTGCTGCTGGTTTCAGCTGCCACATGCCTCTCGTGGAGCGTGTGGAGGTGCAACGTGGCCTCAAGCCGACTGGACGGAGCTTTCTCGTATGTTTTCCTACAGGTCGGGACATGGAGGCCAAACCAACACACTGAGGCCCCTCTGATGCTGAGCCAACGCCACTGCAGGGTCACGACCCCGGCCAGAGTGTCTTACAGGTCACGGGGTCGGGTCAATCAGAGGGGAATGTTATCCAAAGCATCAGAGTTTATTTGTTTAATTTACCGTCAAACCCTGGTGTCTGCCTCTGATCAAGATGACTGTGGATTACCAGGAGCGGAGGAGAGAGTGAGACGGAGAGGAGAGTGAGGCAGGCAGAGCCTACTGCTTCAAATTAGGCTGGAAAAATAATCCTGCGTTACCTCAACTAAACATCGTACTTTAAACTTATTGTCAGAAGTCAAATAAGCTTTACAAACCACAAAAACACCACGGGGCCGTGCAGCCGAAGGAGGCTGCGATTCACATAAAGGTCACTCCAAGTGTCAGGAATATTTTTCCCTTCTCAAACCGCTTTGCTATTTTCTCTCTCGTTCAATCTGTTAAACCACTTACACACAGCGCGCAGCAGACAAGTGTCCGATTCATAAACACGGATCTGATCTTACGCTGCAAATGAAAAGCTCATAGAAAGACGAGTCGGACAGGATTTCACAGAATATTAAACTTTTATTTTTCTTTATGTCTTTAGGAGGGGTTGATGTCTTTGACTGCAAGTTTTTACAGATCCCTGGAGCCGTTTTGCAGCTCAGACATTTATCTTACGGACAAAAAAATGCTTCAACAGTTTTCAATTTTCTTTATTTTTATTAAGTGTATTTTTTTAAATGAGGGAAATGAAGTGTTTTAATGCACAAACATGCAAATTATTATTGTCACAAAACACTGAACTGGAGGATCAGTAGTTATACATCAAAGTACTTCATTGCAATTACATGAAAAATCTTACAAAAAATTATCAGGAAAATAAAACTACTTGTGACACCTAATCATCCCTGATAAGTTGTTCCATATCTCAAAAACTAGGGCCCGAGGGTTGCCGGTTCAGGTACCTTTTTGTACCAAATATGGAGTGTTGGACTGGCAGCTGGAGAGGTGCCAGTTTGCCTCCTGAGCACTGCCAAGGTGCTCTTACTTAATGCATGTAAAGTGTTTGTGCATGTGTGTGGCTTTATAATCTTACGGGACACAAACACCGCTCTTCTGGGTGAAAGTCAGTGCTTGTTGGACCCCTCCCGCCTGCCATACTCAGACTTTCCTGGCCTTAATTTTCATTCTTGTCCTGCTGCATTTCTCCCAGATGCTGCTGAGCAACCGTCTATCATGCCGACGTTAAAGTCCAGCTTTTTCGCCAGTGTCTTACGACGCAAGTCGCTGTCCAAGTGCCAGGTTTTGATGACTTTGGAGTGATACCTTGTTGCATATGCAGCAATGGTTTTTGACGACTAAACTGGGTATTCTAAGCCTAAACGTGATGTTTTCCTAAACTTTTCTAAAGTGTTTTTTGTCCTTAACCTCATATTAACCCAGGGGTCGCGTTAACAGGATATTCTCGGTCATTGACCGTTTTTTTTTACAACAATACCGGAAAATCTGAAGGCCATTGGTCATTTTGACCGGTTGCAATTACCACCCCTGCCCACTTGGCGGCAGAGTGCACAGTCAGTGGTTGAGCAGTCGCTGAGCAGAGCGGAGCGCCCGCGGAGGCAGAGCTTCAGTTCGGCGTCTGGTCTATTTTTCACGGGAGCCGTGAGAGCTTCTGTCAAGCTGGATCGAGCGGATCGTACCAAACAGGAAGTTGGACACAGAAAAGACGAGAGAATCCGGGCAATTTTCAAAATAAAATAACAACAGCACACACTGAGGAATGTGAGGAGAAAATATAATATTTATAATTTAAAAAAACACAACAGTGCATAACCGACCACATTTTTCAATACCATAATCACTTCATTACAATTTTAATTTGTGTCACTGAGCCTATAGGCATAACTACATAACGCCCTGGACACACCGGACGTGTTAGTGACGTGTTAGTGACGTGTTAGTGCCGTCCGGTGTGTCCAGGGCGAAGCCTAATGGCACGGGTGTGTGGATGTCTGTTCATCTTTTCGTTCATGTCCTTATTAATGCACACTTTATACCTTGCTTGTTGGATTTATTAAAAAGGAACGAATGAAAACTAAATGTCTTTGAATATCTTTATTATCATTTAAAAACGAAAATTAAAATGACCGGTAAAAATAGATTATGACCGGATTTTTATGACCCTGTCGATCAAAATGACCGGTGACAAAAAAGTCTAGCACAACATCTGTATTAACCACACCGTCACAACGTAAAATTCAAAATATAAACGCATAAGAAAGTTTCAACATATTTGTTCCATATGAAATTTTAGTGAATGAGATGAAATGTAAGTTAATTAAACTTAGACTGTAGTATTTAATGTTGTTGCTGCTACCAAGTGTTAAACTGGTTGTACACACAAATACATAATCCTTTTTTCATGTCTGTTTTTTTTTTTTTTTTTTTTACATTTAGACATAAGCAATGCTGACACTATAACTTAGATATATTATGTCCTAGATTTCTCAGAAGGACACCACCAATGTTTTAAACCTCAGCACAAAGAAAAACCTTCGGGTGCCCTGACTCTCCGTGTGGTGCAACAAGAAAACCTCTGAATGACTTTTCACCCCCTTGACGCTGGAGGGGGTGATGCGGCTGGAGGCAACGCAACAATGCGCTTAATTTGCTGTGTGAGTACCTGTGTACCTGCTGACGTGTGTGTGTATGTGTGTGTGTGTGTGTGTGTGTGTGTGTCGAGATACAGCAAGAGCCCAAACAGTGCGGCGCCAGCAGTCTGCCCTTCCCTTGAGAACGTAACGGCTGAGTGCCATCGGAAAGAGAGACCAGCGGGAGGGGGGAGAGGCGGGGGAGAGGTTGCTTAATATGTGTACCATGGAAGGAAGCAGGTAAAGGCTCTCAGGTGAGGCTGGTCATGCCGCTCGGGCCTCGCCAACATGCCAGCGAAACAGTTGAAATAATGTAAGTGTGACTCAGGGTGACTAACAACCCTTAACTACAGTTACTCACTGCGTGCATGCAAAGTTCATTCTTGCACATATAAAATCCCCTGAAACAGGCACTTCCTGTCCATGGGTGGATTACTGAGGGGGGCAACAGGGCACAGGCCAAAAATGTCACTCAAGTTCACACATACTGACAAGGAAGAGGTCACAAAAAATTACAAATAAACACAAACAGGCGACTAAGACATGCAAATGGATCATAAAGAAATGCCAATAAACTGCAAAGAGACACAAAATAATTACAAAAATGGGCAAAACAACAGACACAAAACAACCAAAAAAGACACAAAATCACCATAAAGTGACAAAATACATCCACGAAGAGATACAAAAGGGCTACAAAAAGACACAAAATTAACACAGAGAGACGAAAAACAACCTCAAAGCAACATAAAATGTCTTCCAAGAGACACAAAACAACCACAAAGAGATACAAAATGTCTACAAAGATACAAAATGTCCTCCAGGAGACCAAAAATGACTATAAAGAGATGCTGAATTATCAGAAAGAGACACAAAATAATCTCACAGAGACACAAAATGCTGTCAAAGAGACATAAAACAAGTACAGAGAGGCACGCATCATCCTCAAAGAGATACAAAACAACCACAAAAAGACACAAAATTAACACAGAGAGACACAAAACAACCTCAAAGTAACATAAAATGTCTTCCAAGAGACACAAAACAACCACAAAGAGATAGAAAATGTCCTCCAGGAGACCAAAAATGACTACAAAGAGATGCTGAATTATCAGAAAGAGACACAAAACAATCTCACAGAGACACAAAATGCTGTCAAAGAGACATAAAACAACTACAGAGAGGCACGCATCATCCTCAAAGAGATACAAAACAACCACAAAGAGATATAAAATGTCCTCCAAGAGACACAAAACGACTCCAGAAAGATGCAAAATTACCACAGACGTGAAAGAACCACAAAAAGATGCAAAATTACAACAAAGAGACACAAAACAACCACAAAGAGATATAAAATGTCCCCCAAGAGACACAAAACAACTACAAAAAGATGCAAAATTACCACAAAGAGACAAAACACAACTACAAAGAGATGAAATGTCCTTCGAGAGACCAAAAATGGCTACAAAGAGATGCAAAATTACCTCAGTGAGACACAAAACAACCAGAGACACAAAATGCCGTCAAAGAGATACAAAAGCACTACAAAAAGATAAAGAATTACCACAAAGACACACATAACAACCACATAGAGACAAAAAAATGTCCTCCAAGAGACCCAAAATGACTACAAATAGATGTTAAGTTACCACAGAGCCACTAAACAGACACAAAGCAACTAGAAAGAGACACAAAAGGACTATAAAAAGATGCAAAATGACCTCAAACACACACAAAACAACTACAAAGACACACATCAACCTGAAAGAGATACAAATAACCCTCAAAGACACACAAAATGACAACAAAAAGATGCAAAATGACCTCAAACACACACAAAACAACTACAAAGACACACCTCAACCTGAAAGAGATACAAATAACCCTCAAAGACACACAAAATGACAACAAAAAGATGCAAAATGACCACAAAGAGACACAATAAAAAGTCTGTCTGTCTTGTCCCTGTGTAGAAGAGGTGGTGGGGCCCTCTGCATGTCTGTGCCTGTGGCCCCATTATCTCATAATCCGCCCCTGTTCCCATCGTTTCCCTCCTCTGAGAGAAACAATAATCTTTGATCTCTTTCGAGAGAATGTCCAGCACTTCTAAATAAATTCACCCTCCACGTTTCTACTTCTGAAAACCCCTCAGCGCCATATGATAATCCTACTGTGCGATGCCAGCACAGAAACGCTGTCTAAATTCTCATTTTAATCTGTAGAGGAGGGAAATGGATGTATGAGAGAATATGAAAATAGGGTGAACTCCAAAGCCCCTGTGCTTACTCCTTCAGAAATACATTTCTGCTGCGCTCGGCACAATCCTAATGCCAAAAACATTTACCCACAGTCCTGCTGGCCTCCTCCCCCCCGACCAGGTTCCACTTCATTCATTTTTAAATCAAATGTTTTCATGTCATGTTTTAAAAACAAAAGAACCATAACTGGCTGAGTTCAGTCTCAAGGAGGACGGAGGGGAAACGTGTCTGAAGGAGCCAAAAATTACTGAAACTCAATCTGGTTATGGAGCGCTCTTTGTTTTCATTGACTCACGACTGATTCTTAAACACTTCTCACACACTAACTAGTTAGACAAATATAAAAATCTTGGAGGGAAAATATTTTCGCCTGGTCGTATACATTTTACATGAAAGGCCCCCAAGATGGACGACCTCTCCAGCCGTCTCCACAGGGGGGATTAAAGTTTCATCTCTCTGTTTCAAAACTATCACACTGGATTTTTAACGCGAGGGTTGGACAAGTTACTGTCAGAGTCCTCCCCCATTTTGAAAGCTCAAAGCTACGCCTGTCAATATCATTCTTTCCAGTTTGATGGAAGAATCCGAGTCAGACCTTTCTGATTCAAACACACAACCCTAATAAAAACAAAGCAGCGCTGTTCAGACAGCTCTAATTCCCTTGACAGCCTTCCAGCCAGTCCCACTTAAGGTTATTATGGGCTATAAATACGCTGGTTACCAGGGCTAGAATGTCAACGCTGTTTGCCCTCGTTAAGACACATAATTACCTCATTTACATCTCGTTTCCTCCCCAAAATTGGAAGCCATTATGCGCCTCCGCACTCGGCTTCCCCCCCTCCTCCTGCACCGACGATTAGAGTCATCATCCAATCAGCTTCCGCGCTGCGCGTTGGGAAAGGAAAGGCTCCCATGAGTCAGGCTGGGACGGGAGGCTGAGGAGGGTGGACAGAAACCGACAGGGAAAAGGCTCATGGGAGATGAGATGCTCAGACAGGAAGTGCAAGCAAAGGATATTTCCTGGGCAGAAAGTCTCAGTGGAGCCAGCAGAGACTGCGGTAACAGAGCTGGAGAGTCAGGACGAACAGGTCCAGAGTAAATTCAAGAGGCATGACAAGCCAAACTGATACCAATTACACATGTTGATTTTGTTGCACATACTGTAGTTAATTTATCTGTAGATTTCATTGAGTTTTTGTGTCCCATAGCACTCAAATCCACCCCCACAACTACAAAAACTACTTGGACTTGTCTACATGTGGCTTAAGTGTTCAGTCTTGTTGCTTTAATTAGCAGCTTGCAACCTTTTTGACAGAAACTGCGAATTAAATATTTTAAAACCAGGAAGTAGTTTTCCTGTTCTCCAGCAATTTTAGTTTAATGCATTTTAGTGACTTTGGGCATCAGATACCGACGAAATAAGTTAAAGCAGCTGTGCGGAACTTTCCGTTTTCGTTGATTATAGCGCCCTTTTTGGTCTAAGCGGTATGAAATTCCAACTGCAGCCTTCGGCTTCATTTATAAAATCTCAACTGCAACTGGCAATTATTGCATGCATTTGTTTTGGAGAGCGAGAGGAAAATCATACATGTTCTGGTGTAGCTCTGAATTTCTTGTAAACTGAGGACAACTGCCTGCTGTATATTTGTGTTCATGGTCACAGTCACAGATAATTTTGTGGCGTTTGTTGTAACGTTACTAGACCAAAGCGGTTCACATCAGCTAACATTACATTTAGCTTGCTTATAACTTCCATGTCGTCATATATTGAAGTGAAACAACGTCTAACAAGTTGCGGTATATTCTCTAAATAAAAACAAAAATGACATACCTGTCGATTAGGAAAAGGGCCAACTCGGGATCAGTTTTAAAACCTTTCAAACCTCTCAGCTCTCTCCACTTGGTGAATGCCCGACCAAGGTTTACACTCTAGGGCTCGAGCCCTATCACTGTCCCGTTAACCTTCTTCTGTTCTTTTTCTTTTAGATGGTGCTCCTTGTTTATCCGCCATGACATCGAAAGTACAACCAAGTCCTTATAGACACATCTGGTAAAACTGTTATGTGTTCAGCAATGCCCGTTGCGTACCGCTTACTCGGAGAACACTCTGTAAACACGGCTCTTCTTCATCTCTCAATTTATTGGCGGATCGCAAACAACTTCCAGGTGCATACCACCACCTACTGTACAAGAGACTACTCCCTACTACATGTCATTTAGCCTGTTTCTTAAATCCTACTCGTAAACACGGCTCCTTCTTCTTCTGTGGTTTAATGGCTGCGGGCCGCTGCAGGCGTACAGACTTACTTCCGCCTCCGGGTGCCGTATTCTGGTTTGCTGACTTCCGCTGTGTCTGACCCGACCGAGGCTACGCTAAATAGCCATATATAGAGAGAGGCTTTTTTGTTGCTGTTGGGTTCAAATAAATATGCAGATCTTCAAGGGGGGGGGGGTGATACGAACTAGGGACAGTTTTATAAATGGTAAAAAGTTCCGCACAGCTGCTTTAAGGTGGCAAAAGTCTGAGTAGGGTTGGTGGGAGTGGTGGTGGATGGGTCCAACAACCACCGACTTTCACCCAGGAGAGTGGTGTTCCCGGTCAAGATTATAAAGCTAAACCCTGTTATTTTTTCCTAAACCTAACCAAGTGCATTTGTTGTTGAAGGAAAAAAACGTTAATTTGCGGTGTTGTACCAATGTAGTGCTTTTATTTTGAAAGAGACTGTATGTAAACGTTAAATTTCCTGTGAAAACAGAAGTGTATCTTGAAAGAAGACAATGCATGTAACGTCCCAGAACGTCAACAACCAACGCACCCAGGGTACCTTGCACGTCGTATCTGGACATTCAGAGTCTGTGACCAAATGTCAATATGTGACGAGGTCGGTGTGAGAATGTGTTGTCTTAATGTTAAGGCTCATTTATACTCTCTTGACGTACAAAAATAGATACGTCAGTTTCAAATGTTTTAAACGTCACTGTCCCCATACTTCCATGCGTCCTTTATGGTGGCACAGATACAGTCAGTAGATGGCACTAGAGAGCAGAGTCAAAACTCTCAGACACAACAAACAGACACACAGTTGCAGAACAGTCATCGTATTTATTCACAACACCAAACACAGGTTGAATAAATGTCCATTTCTTTGTCTTTCATCAAAACCGAATACA
Source organism: Epinephelus lanceolatus (assembly GCF_041903045.1). NCBI lineage: Eukaryota > Metazoa > Chordata > Actinopteri > Perciformes > Serranidae > Epinephelus > Epinephelus lanceolatus. The sequence goes on from NC_135756.1 coordinate 6,333,492, forward strand.
CAACTTTCAGCACGTTGCGCAATCCACGCCACAGTGTCGTTCCTGCCTTTATCAATAATGCTCCTAATGCCAAGTGCCCAGTGTACATACATAATAAATACAATCAATGTCTACAGAGTTGAACGACATTATTGGCACTTACATTACCGACTTGTTTGGTCTCATCTTTATTTAAATTTCTTCATCATCTCTTTTGATCGTATCTTGCTTGAAGTACGCTACACTGCCTCCACGAACTCCGGCGGCACTGCTCTGTTTCATCTGTATCTGCACCTTTAGGCTAAGCTAATCAGCTGCTTGCCCCAGGTTCGATTGTATATCCCAGAATTACCACACAATAATTGCTAAACAGTGAACCTGTGGGTCTGGGACAGTTGTTTGCCCAATTACGTGACACAACATCACAAACCTTGCTGTCTGCTGTAGTTCAGTTACCTCTCACTGGAGCAGAGATGAAAGTTACAGATCTCAGTTTTAATGACATCGAGCCTCAGCACAAACTATGTGCCGCTGTCAACTTCATACCAGCTCTGTCAGGATAAATATCAGCCGTTATGACCTGGCAGTAACCCTCAGGGCCGAAGCATGGAGACACACGAACACAAAACCCTGCGTATTTAAAGACGCGGCAGACAAAACAAGACGATGTGGAGCGTGCAGGGAGAGATACGTGTGTGTCAGAGGACACAGCAATCTGCACTGGAGATCAGAGAGACTTCATTCCTTACATCGTTGACAGGTTCCAGCCTCTGTCTGTCTACATCAGCCCCCAAAATCAACAACAACCAAAACAACAACAACAACAACAACAGCATCAGATAGAGGCTCCATCCCTCCTCCTTCTTATCCCTCTCTCAATGCTTCCCTCCCTTTGCTGTTGCCTCCTTTCTCTTCTCTACTCCTTCAGTCTGCCTCCTACAAACTATCTTTACCGGCTTACCGTCATATGGTGGGAGTCTGGTATATTGTGTGTGTGTGTGTGTGTGTGTGTGTGTGTGTGTGTTATAACAGTATTACAGCAGTTGTGTATGAAAACAGCAGATAAGAGAGCAGGATGATGAAATGTGAAGCAACAACACATGACCCAGCTTAAAGATCTCTGATAAAAACAAACACACTATATGCTGCATCTACACGCACACACACGCACACACACACATAGCCGCAAGAGCACACACGTCTGAATACACGTGTACACACACAAGGTATACATACATTTCACCAGATAAATACACACAAGCTACGAAGCAAATGGTACACACATTCACGCGGGCAGAAAAATGTACCCCTGTATTTGTGATTTTGTGTGTGTGTGTGTGTATCTCTGCATGTGGATGTGTGTATATATATGTGTGTGTGTGTGTGTGTGTGTGTGTGTGTTTAGTAATGACACATGGAGGCCAGTTCAGCATTGTAAATGAAAAAGACTTGATAAGATCGGTAAGACGGGCAGAGTGACTTTATGTGGTGGGTGGACGGGATTGGGAAGTGGGGGTGTTAAAGCAAGGGATCATGGGAAAAGGCACGGAGGTGTGCACTAATTTTCACAGCTGCAAACTGCATAAAGGTTCAGGGTGTCGGATTTGGGGGGGTATATTGGCAGAAATATTATATAAGTGTGTAAGTGTGTTTTCTTTAGTGTTTAATCACCTGAAATTAAGAATTGTGTTTTCATTACCTTAGAATGAGTCTGTTATATCTACACAGGGAGCGGGTCCTCGTCCATGAAGTCAGCCATGTTGCACTGCCGTGTTTCTACAGTAGCCCAGAACGGACAAACCAAAACTGGCTCCAGATACGACCATTATCATTTTCACGTTGGCCAACACAGTTAGCAGTCCCTCTGTGTCAAGCAGTGTCAGGAAAACACAGATTTTGTTTCGCACGAAAAAGCTTTATTTAGTGTTTTTATTGGTTTAAATAACCAGGTCTGTTTGTTTTGGAGAGGAAGAGAATTGGCCTCGGTAAAAACGTTCTGAACATGTGCATCCTAAGTTATCAGTTCAAAAAGGTGAGCAAAGATTAGCAGGTGCATCCATTCTGAGGTACGACTGCAGTGCAGGCTTCGGTCAAGCTAATCTGATAGGCTAGACTATGAAAACATGGCAAAGAAAGCCCTCATTTCCAGAGCTGGACCTATATTTGGCCGCCTAAGCAAGGTTCCCACTGTACTTGTATGTTGATCTTCTTAACTTTATATTCACTGATTGATCAGCCCCCAGTCTGTCTGTGAGCCACATGAACAATATTTTTGTTCAATACATGTCTGCTGTCAGTCGACCTGGCGCAGTCAGTTTGGCTGGCCCATAGGTTTATCATGGGCATCTGGGGTCAGAGACACTGAATGCATGTCGGAGTCAGTGTGGATTTAAACTACTTTATCCACATCAACAATAGTATTTCTGCCAATCACACTGCACAACAAAATATGACGATGCCTACGAAAACTCAATGTTGAGCGTCACTTTTTTCTGTTGAAACCCCCCCCCCCCCCCCCCGTCATTTCTGTCGAGCTACACAGTTCAAAAGTGTCACACGTCAAGCATAAATTAGGCTTAACAGTCATTCCTCAGCTTCAAGTACACTGCTAAATGTGGCTACATGCTAACATCAGGGAAACATGTGATGGTAGTGTGGTTGTAGATGTTGTTAATTTCTTCCTGATTTCGGATCAAATTCATAATGAAACCAGTCAGTTCGTGAAGAATTTGGTTCAGAAGCTTTAGCCCTTTTTACACTGCTAGATTTTCCGCGAATGTTGGGCCGTTTTGCTGGCAAGCTGCAAGCGTTTATACACACAGAGGCGGAATGGCGAGTTGATCCGCAGTGCCCAATTTTCCGCCTCGTAAGGTAAGGTAAGGTAACTTTATTTGTACCCGAAGGTAGATTTGGTTCACGGTTTAAGTGAGCGTACGGTAGTCATATTGGCGGAACCCTTTTAGTTTAAACAGACCAAGGCGGCCTGAGCTACATGTTTTGTTACTTGCTCACGCCCCCCATTGCCCCAAAAAAGGCGCATTCTGTATAAACAAAAGTAGGTAGGCGGCATTTTGCTGCACTCCCCGATTTTGTTTTTATACTGCCAATGCTGAAAAAAGACTGACTGGGCTTTCCTACAAATTTGCACAATTCCTATTTAAAAAGGGCTTTTTTTTAATGATTCCTTGTAGTAGAAAGTGCTGCTATTCTCTGTTACAGTCATTCCCCTGGCTGCAATGATGGTGCAGAGACGCTAAGATACAGAGGAGCTGGAAATGCTGACCAATCAGAGCAGACTGGGCTCTCGGCAACGAGACAGGTGCTTAAACAGAGCATTTCAGACAGAGGTTGAGTAAAGTGTTTTTTAAATATTAACCAGCCAATCCCTTCTTATTTAGCAAAATGTGAGAGGAGCAGAAACAATATTTTGCCTGTTGAAAAGCGATTTCTGGATTAAATATATACTCTATATATTACATACAAGATGTACTCTGACGTATTTGTTTTCTTTGGAAACACTGAGATCTCTACTATGGATCCAGTGAGGTTAAAAACAAGTAGCTCTATATTTTTTCTGTGAGTAGTTGCGTATATGTGCTTGTTGTACAGTTAGTTTCTCAATACGACACAGTGTCATGCCAAAACAATTATTTCTAGATGGAGGCTGCTGATATTGTGTGTTGACTTTCAGTTTGAGTATGACCATTATCCAACCACAAAGCCCACACACCCTCAAGTCACACATGTAGCTTTGTCTAGTTGTTTGGGATCCAAATACATTATGTAAACTTTACTCATTCAAAAGTTTAGTTAAATTAAATTTTGTTTTTCATGTTTTGTCTGTCTATGTTTTGCTTTTTTAATTATTTGACTGTTGCTTTTGACACAAACTGTCCACAGTGCACTTTTCCCCAAAGGCCGACCTCAAACTAGACCAGTTCAAGTCTGTGTGTGTGTGTGTGTGTGTGTGTGTTTTATCGGTGCATTTATCAAATCTGTTTCCATTCTGCTTCCCTTTTGTCTCTCGTCTTCCCGTCTTGTGAAGAAGAATTCTATATCAGAGTGAGGAGCAACACACACACATTCACACAAACACACACCAATCAGTGGCTAGTCCTCTATCTGATTCGGAGTTGATCACGGTGGCATATAGAGGGTCTCCAGTGAATCCACACACACACACACACACACACACACACGCTCAGCCCTTTGGTCTGATAACAGCGGTTTGGGGGAAAAGGGGAAGTTGAGGGACAGATATGTTTTTTCCGGATGGACAGGTATGGTTTTGGCCACGCTTCGCTACTCCGGGACACGGTGATTGGCATGGAGGCCGGGTCGCCTCCTCCACTGACAGATTATTCATATCACCTAGTTAGGTTTCATGAAGCAATTATATGTCTTCACACTCCGCCAACTTTGGGAATGGCAGACTATAGAAACACACACTATACGGTCTCTGATGGTGGGAAATGCCTGTCACTGAGGAAGAGGACGGTGGTTCAGGCTCACAGCGGGGGCATTAAAGTAACACCGTGAGGTATTTTCATTATGAATAAATGTCTGTTTTAATTCTCTTCGGCACAGATTTTATGTGGCGCGTTAGTGGACAGAAAGATTTTATATTTTCTGCTTGAACAGGTGTTGTTTTTCAGGTCTTTCGTGGGAAAATACACAGGAAGTGATGCAGTTTACACCTTCAGTTTCTCTGGAATAAACTGAATAAGATAAGAGTAAAGTTGGAATGAAGCAAACAAAAAAAACCTCAAACTAAATCAACAGTAATCCCAGGGAAGACGCTGCCACATTCCTTCTCTGGTTGACAGGTGGTTCATAGGAGGTAAAGAGGAAAAACACTGCAGCAAACATGTCGTCATAGATGAACATTTGGCAACACTCTTACATGTTCTGACATTTTTTCTACCTACTGTTTTTGTAGTAGTAGTGGTACTACCTGAGGGAGGGACCTCTCTTGGCTACTTGAAATTACAATAAATCTGTACCTTTCAAGTGAAAACTGCTTTGATAATTCAACATATTCTCATAGAACGGTTCGTATGATATCTTACCAATGAGCGCTTCATGAATGATATTAAGTCATTAATGTACAGTTATGTAATTAATGTAAAGTTACTGAGGTTAACTTCAGGAAAAGAAACATGGTGACGACGTACCTTAAAATGGCTCTGCTTTAAACTACTTCAACAGCCAACACCCTCATACCTAAACAGCAGAATAGGACAACATGTATTACCGTCATAATGGTTGCAGTTTAAATACATCCTTAATGTTACATAATGGTCACCGTTAAACTATAAAACTTCATGTTCAGGTTTAGGCACTAAAACTAGGCAGCTAGGTTTAGAAAAAGCATCATGTTTTGGCTTAAAGGGAAATTTTGGTTTATTTCAATCTGTCTCCTATCGTCCTAAATTTGTTTCAAGTGACTAGTGACATAAAAATAATAGTTAGCATGTTAGCCGTTAGCCTAGATACAGCCGGGGCGCATAGTAGCGTCAGACCTGTTAAAACGTAAGTGAACGGGCATCCTTTCAAGTGCGAAGTTAGTCCACTAAACAAGCTTTTTTTCCACAAAGACCGCCTCATATCGTTAGGATAAATGTCAGAGAACATATAGAAAACGACATGTAAATGTGTTGTCTTTCCACTGACTTCCAAAATGACATGTATTACTGTCACAACAGTCGCAGTTTTAAAGACATCCTTAATGTTATGTAATGGTCACACTATAAAACTTTGTGGTTAGGTGTAAGCAACAAAACTAGGTAGCTAGGTTTTGAAAAAGCATCATGAGCCCCTTTTCCACCAACATTTCCAGGAACTTTTATTTCCAGGAATTTATTTACCTGGGTAAAAGAATTCCTGGTAATCTATGTGGTTTGCATTTCCACCACACCTCAAAGTTCTGGAAAATTTATTCAAATTAGCTTGATGACGTAGATGATTCGGCATGTGCCCTGTATGTAGCTCCACCAGCTTATTGGCTGGTAACATGGTAACATTAGTGCTGGTGTAGAGAGTTGGGGCTGTTTGTCTCAGCCAGCAGCTAAGTATTAAAGTATTTTAATCGAAACATAAACGAAGTGAACCTTGTAGAAATTAAATGAAGTTTGCAGCCACACTGGCATGGAAGTGCGGAACGCTGCAAGTGTGTGTTCCACCAATCAGCGTTCTTCAAACAGCCCCGCCCCTCAAGAATTCTGGGGAATCTGAAAAGTCCTAGTCTGGGGCCGTTTAGTGGCCGTTTTGGTAAGGAACCGGAACGAGGGCAAGAGAGACAGGATCCAGAATTCGATGGATGCGCCTTTCCGTCAAAATAAAAGCACCAAGCTAAAAAAAATGTGGTGAAACTTTTTAATTTAAAGAATATAATTTACAAGCCATTAAGTTAACCTTTTTCTTTTATTGTAATCGATGGTGCGCCAGAATTTAAAGTTTTACTTTGGTGAACACTTTTACTTTGGTGAATTTGGTGAATTCTGGATCCGCTCTCTAGACTAGAACCAGAATCCAGACAAAATTCAGAGTGAATGGAAACCAGGCTCTTCTCTGTAGGTGAAGAGCCTGGTGACACGAGGCTAGAAAAGTCCTACCCTTCTACTAGGTACTTTTTACAGGGAAGGTTTGGGGTTGAGGGAAAGTTTTTTCCCTGGTGGAATTTCGGTGGAAACACGCCGAGGTTTTTCAAAATTCCGGGTAAATGATAAAAGTTCCTGCGGTGGAAAAGGGGCTATGGTTTGGTTTAAAATATATCACATGACATACGTCACTACTATAGTACAATGTATTCTGATAGAACACTTCTTATGATATCCTACGAAGAATGCATGCACAACACTTCATATGATATCTTACCAATTAGCACCCCACTAATGACTTTATGTCATTAATGTACAGTTATGGAATTGATGTGAAGTCACTGAGGTTAGATTCACGAAAAGTAACATGGTGACTATGCACCTTAAAATGACTCAAACTTCACACGGTTCCGAACACGAATGAATGTTTATAATATTACTGACATTGTATTAGTAATTAGTTATACTACTCATTACTGGAAAAGGTAAAATTATTACAACTGTAACTAGTAATGCGTCAACACTGATAGCCAGTAGCAGGTTAGTTTAGCTTAGTATTACGACTGGAAACAGGGGAAAACAGCTAGACTGCTTCTGTCCAAAGGTAAAAAGATCCATCAATCATCACCTCCAAAGCTCACAGATCCACTTGTCAAATTGTCATATCTTGTTCGTTTAATCCTCATAAACACAAAAGAATTTTTAAAAAGTAAGTGGTGGCTCTGCAAGTTTATGTGTCAGGGTATTACTTGACTGGGCGTGGTTACTTCCTGGAGCCGACAAGATCTGACAAGACCTCAGAAAAGAAACCTAATGAACGAATTTCCCCAAATTATCCAAGTTCAAAGAGCAAAAATTGTTTTGATAGAGAAATTAAAAAATATTAACAACACTAATAAATGGGAGGAAAGAAAGAAATTCTCACATTCAACAAGCGTTAACCAGAAAATGCTTGGTGTCTGAAAAAGCTACCTTAAATGAACCTTAACGACAATTAATTATCAGCGTTTCACTGATTAATTTCATTCTCATGTCACTGAAGAGGTTACTGCGAAAGAAAAACACACAAACCCAGTGAAATAAGGATGGTTTCCACTGATGTTGCCAAAAATAAATAAACTTCCACTCCCTGTGAATACCCCATTACCCCTGTCATGCAGCTAAAGGTTAAACAGTCATAACTTGCCTTTATATATCCAGGTTCAGAGGGAGTGTGTTCAACAGAATTGGGCTGCGATTACTCAACAACTACAGCAGAAAATCAGTGTAGCCTGACTGCCTCTCAAAACAGACACATGCACCACTGAAAGACGCGGCTGCATCGGCAAGACCGGCACGTACACAACGCCTCCTTAGACACACACACAATTAAACTTGAGGTGTACCGCACATTTGACACCTCTGCAGCCTGTGAGTGACATCATGGGAAAACTGTGAGGTGGCAGGTTTTGTTTTTGGCAACAGACCTCCATAAACACTGACATATAGAAGGTTTAGGGCAGTGATTTGAGCTCTCACTCTCTTCTTCACACACACACACACACACACACACACACACACACACACACACACACACAAAACTGTGCACAGCTCCAGTTCTCACACCATCAGCTGTGACCTGGTTAGCTTTAAGCCGCTGTTTGAGCCTGGCCCTTAGTTGAGGTTGGCTGCTCAGACAGGGCAATAGTTTGCACTCACACACACACACACGGACACACACACTGGCCACTGTGGCTAATTGAATGGCCAGGGCAGGAGGTCCAGGTCTTTATGCTCATGGAGAGGAGCCATGAATATCTCTGTTTCATTTGGACTTCACACTCCGAGGCGGTGGGAAAAGGTGAATGAGTGTGGGAACGAGCAGCTTCAGGCTCTGAATATTTACCTCCCTAAAAGCTGTGAGAGGCGAGAGTAAGAAGTTGTATACCAGAAGATGAAGACAATACATTTTATTTGATTGTAAAATTGTTGCACATTTGATTAATACAACACGGAGTGTCTGTGAGACTCTTAAACTGAACTATATTGGAATCAGACTCCACATCTGAGTATTATAATCACATCCGCCACTGAGGTTGTGTTCCTGTTTAGTTTGGTCTGTTGGTTTATAAAGTGAGTTGATTTAGTCATTCAGAGGTTGGGAAATGGGGGATGGCATGACACCTATGAGAGATGCCTGCGTAGCCGCACGCCACTGTTTCAAGTTGGATTTAAACTTGTGCTTCAGCTCTATGCAGAGCCTATGCCGTAGCCTAGGGTGACCATATTTTGATTTCCAAAAAAGAGGACATTCGGCCGGCCACGACATAGCCTACTTAAATGATACTCGCAGTTTACTCAAAGATGCCTTATCATTTTAATATATTTAAAATTTATATGTATGGATAGAAAATTCAGTTATATTACAAAATAATATCTCTCAAAGACAGAAATTCAGATAGGCCCCAATAGGGGACACATACACACACTAGAGTGTGGCGATCCGAGCCCGACGGTACCCGACGGGTCGGGCCGGGTTTGGCCAGAAATGTAGCTATAAATTGTATTCGGGCTCGGGTCGGATTCAGTCAGCTTTCAGTGAAAATGTAGTTTAAAAATAAATAAAATCCTATTGTCTGTCCTGTTTATTGCCTGGGCACTGTTATTTACGTGACAACACCTGAACATAACACACAGACACACACATTGGCTGTTTGTTTCTACCTCTCTCCTCGCTGGAAGTCTCGGACCTCCTGCCGCCCGCCTCCGCCTTGATTAAACGCTGAAAATAAAATAAATGAGGGAGACAGGTTTTTCCTATTTTATCTTATTTTGTTATATTTCTCCCTCTCTTCTCGCTGGAACCGTCGGACCTCCCGCCGCCCACTCCCGTCTCAAACACGGAGGTCTCCCTCTCCGCTGAGCATGCCCGGGCTGTTAAATAGCCTGTAACCACTGTGTGACACAAACTCAGTGCTTTGGTCATTAAATAATGTCGGGCTCGGTTCGGGTTCGGACAGAAATATGCTGCCCGTGCCGCACTCTAACACACACACATACACACACACACAAACACACGGAAAACCAGACATTATCATAAGTTTATAAAAAAAAACCCGGATGGGACGTGAAAAGTGGACATGTCCGGGCAAAAGAGGACGTTTGGTCAGCCTACCATAGCCTACGCATGTGGCCAATGCCGTTGTGAGCATTTAAACTTGTGCGGTGGTGTCTGTGTCACTCTGCAGTTACACCTCCAAAACACTAGTCGGTACTGGGGTTTCTGTGAAGTGCTGTAAAGTTTAGCTGATTAAAAACACACATTAAACACACATTAAACATGGCTTAATAGAGACAGTTTTTAAACACAAGTACAAAAATCAGCTTCACTATAACTCGCAGCATTCACAGACAAACACTTGTCTTTATCTGGACACATTTTCCCCACAAATACAACATGCTAACGTTATTAGCACAAGCCTATGGCATTTTACATTGTATAAATTAGCCTAGCAGCTAGTGGACTTTTCCTCTACTCATATGAAGCCAGGAACAACAGCAACATTTAACAAAGGTAACGTTAAAAAATTCGGCTCCATTACAACTGACAAGGTTCACTGACAAAACAGCTGTCTTATACTAAACACGTTTTCCAAACAAATATAACATGCTAACGTTATTAGCACAAGCCTATGGCATTTTACATTGTATAAATTAGCCTAGCAGCTAGCAGACTTTTCCTCTACTCATATGAAGCCAGGGACAACAGCAACATTTAACAAAGGTAACGTTAAAAAATTCGGCTCCATTACAACTGACAAGGTTCACTGACAAAACAACTGTCTTACACTAAACACGTTTTTCAAACAAATATAACATGCTAACGTTATTAGCATAAGCCTATGGCATTTTACATTGTACAAATTACAAGTCCAAAACACACCAAACTGGTTGTGATTTAGCGAGTCATTGCTATGTTTCCAGCAGCTTTTTAGGCACTAGCAATACGCAGGAATTGTTGGTCCATGTTTGTTAACTTACCGGTGAAAGTGAAAGCCAACCCATGAACAAGCTTTTTCTGCTGTTTCGCCTTGCTTTATTTGCCTTTTTTCAGCGCTTTTTGTAGCTTCTTTTCTTAAATCCCAATTTCACCTGCACGTTGTGCCCAGAAACATCCCGACTACAGCAAGAAGAAAATAAAAAAACACAGACAGAGGGCAGAGTGTCTGCAGATAAATACACCGCCACACGCCTCTAATGGACCATAAGTGATGATAGATAGGGATAATTTTACTATGTGTCCATAAAAAAATTTTTCTAGGAGAATCCTGCACAGTATACCTTTAAAACAAGTTTTTTATTCCCCTTGTAGCTCTGAAAAAGTTGATATGATGCGAAGTTCTCACCAAGCCGTGACAATATGCAAGTGAAAGTGAAAAATGTCCGATTTAATGGATTTTTCATTTTAGGCCTTGAGGCAATCCATAGCTTCAATCAAAAAAAGCAGCATCTATATGCTGGTTCAACCTGAGTATCAGTTCATGTACAGTATACATCTCAGCTTTTAATCATTTCCCTGCATGTATGTGTATGTTTTTGTGTGTATTAATGTTCATGCATGTGGTGTCGCCCCTTATCTGCATGAGGAAAGGAAAGGAAGTAAAAAGGACAGAGAGAAAATGGAGTCTTGGAGGTGGAAAATGAAACCTCAGAGCAGGAGTTGAGGGAGAGGTGAGAGGACGGGACAGGAGCGGGAAGGAGGAAAAGGAAATTGAAATGGTGTGATGAGAGGGAGAGAAAACGGAGGGGAAAGGGAAGAGTCTGCCTTATTTGATGCAGTAATGTGTCCGCTGATGTTCAGCATTCACACAAGTCCAGTCACGTATGAAATCAATGGATGAGTCACTGCATCACACACGTGTGTGTCAGGGCAATAAATATCAGATATTGGTCAGTGATGTTGATGCACAAAGGATTTTATCAATAAAGGTTTGAGTGCAGAGTTTTGGTGTCACAGTCTGGACAAAAGTGGTGAACTGAGCAACCCATTCACCAGAATAAATGTTGGCACTGTGTGTTATGGCAAACCTTACATTATGTTTGTACGTTATTGTGTAGGAGGTACCTTGAAATCATTGTTGTTAACATGTGGTTAGGTTTAGGCACAAAACCCACTTGGCTATGGGGTTAGGAAAAGATTGTGTTTTGGCATGTAATACTCATTGATGGTGGCACAATCCCGGCTAGAAACGCAGCAGTGTTTTGTAACCACTTTCCTAGGAGCTATCCTGGCAGGAAATACAGTGATGTCTCTGTAAAAAACAACCATTTTTGTGGCAGTAACCCAGCAAGAAACACTGTGATGTTTCAGTTAAAGATAACTTCTACTCATGGTGCCATGCAGGCAGGAAAGGCAGCAATGTATCAGTCAAAAACAACCATTTTGTTTTGCTAAAAAACAACCCCTTTCCTAGGAGCTATTCCGGCAGGAAATGGAAATGGATGTCTCGGTAAAAAAAAACAAAACACTTTTTGTGGCTAAAAAAAAGGGCCACATTTGGAGGCTAAAAGCTGCTGGAAACACAGCATTGACTGGTGGCACAATCCTGGCTGGAAACCTAGCAGTGTCTTGCTAAAAAACAACAGCTTTCCTAGGAGCTATCCTGGCAGGAAATACAGTGATGTCCTAGTCAAAAAACAACTGCTTTTTGTGGCACTAACCCAGGAGGAAACACGGCAATGGGTCACAAAAAAACTCCCATTTTTGGAGGCTAAATGCTGCTGGAAATGACTTGCTAAAAAAAACTGTTTTTGTTGTCTATTGGCCTTAAACAGTGGTCTTGTCTATGTGTCATGTCATCCACCATCCCTTGTAATACTTTGGTGGCACAATGACAGCTGGAAACAAAAAAAACAACTGCTTTCCTAGGAGCTATTCTGGCAGGAAATACAGTGGTCTTGGTCAAAAAACAACCGCTTTTTGTGGCACTAACCCAGCAAGAAATGCAGTTATTATAAGTTAAACACAACTACTTCTCATGGCACCATGTGATGACTCACTAAAAAAACAAGTTTTTGTAGTCTGTTGGCCTTGAAAAGTGGTCGAGCCTTTGTGTCACATCATCCACCATCCCTTGTAATACTCAGTTTTGGTGGCACAATCACAGCTGGCAATGCAGCTCAAAAACAACCGCTTTCCTAGGAGCTATCCTGGCAGGAAATACAGTGATGTCTTGGTCAAAAAACAATTGCTTTTTGTGGCACTAACCCAGCAAGAAATGCAGTTATGTCCCAGTTAAAAACAACTGCTTCTCATGGCACAATGCCGACAGGAAACGCAGCGATGCCTCCAAAATAAGCAACCACTTTTCATGGTACTAACCTGGCATGAAATTCAAAGATGTCTTGCTTAAAAACAACTGCTTTTCATGGCACTATCCCAGCAAGAAAAATAGTGATGTCTTGGTTAGAAACAAGTACTTCTCATTATACCATGCCGGCAGCAAACACAGCAATGTCTTTGTAGAAATACAACTGCTTTTCATGGCACTAGCTAAGGTGGAAACACAGTGACGGGATGCTAAAAACTCCCACGTTTGGAGGCTAAAAGCTGCTGGAAACACAGCAATGATTGTTGCACCATCCACCGTGCCCTCCACTCCGATGACAGAGTCAGTCTATATACTTCATCACTTTAGAAATGTCGATACGATTGAAACGTACAAATGCTATAAATGCTGATTTAGGGACTTAACCAATCATACAAGGATTAAAATTGTTAAATTCTCAAGTTAAAAGTGATAGAAAACATACAGATTTTTAGGCTGTAAAACAGATATCAACACCACATGTTTTCAGTCAGCAGCTCCTGTACAAAATAGCTGGACTTCTAACCTTACTTCTGTCAAACTTTAAATTAATTCACCCACACACACACCACACACACACACACACACACACACACAAACAGTATACCAGGAAAAAAACACTCACCTCTGTCTCACACTTTGAGGCACAAACTCATTTCATTACGATGAGACATGCCTCATTTTTAAAACCCAAACCAGTCAACAAATGAAGCGTTCACTAAATGTTGCATAATGCTTTGTGTATGTCTCACACACACACACGCACACATGCACACACACACAGACTGGCCAGACAGACACAATAAATATCTTCTAATACCTTTGTTCATACTGTATAATAGCTCTCATAAGGGCAGAGAGGGGCCACAGCTTCAATTATGGAATAAACACTTATGGGAAAACACACTGGACACACACACACACACACACACACACACACAAACAAACACGCACAGAATAAGGAGGAAGTGAGCATCATTAGAGCAGGGCTTGACTGGAGCCAGCGGTTATAGTCTGTTTCCACTGTCTGTGTTACTCACTGTTACTCACCCTGAGATCAACCATCACTTTACAAACAGATCTGGTTCAGTCGGCCGTCCATGACATTATGTGATGATGCAGTTTGGAGGATGCAGTGTGGTTGATTTATCTGCTGCATAATTAATGAAAACTACGCTGTTTGTCTATGAAGAAGACGTCAGCTGAATCTGATACAGCGTATTGAGCAGAGGCTGTTATCGGCAGTATTTGTATCAGGCTTAAAAACAGAATCAGCTGTATTAGGCCAGGTGTATGTATGCACAGGTAGATGGAAGAAGATAAATACAATTTCAATACAATACTACAAGGCATAGAACAGGTGTACGCAGCGGCGTTTCTAAGACTTGAGGACACTGGGTGCTCCGCCTGGACCTCTGTTGGGTCATCCACTTTTTTGGGGGGGTATATACAAACTCTATTTTGATGCTTTTTTGTAATGCACTCTGGCACTTTATTTACATTCGGTGTATTAAAAAAAAAAAAAAAAAAACAGTTGGTGGGCCACCCAGCATTCTGTCCTATTGAGGGTCAGATTTGGCCCACAGTTATATTCATGATGTGGGTGGATGTGTACAATCTATGCATGTGTCAGTATACAGTATTTAGCCTACATAACATACTGCAGCTTAGTTTTACATTTAACAGTGATTCTGACAAGATAAATGAACAGAAGTATCAGGGGCAGAGCATTAGGCGCTGAAACCTCGAAGAGTTTGGGGGCATAGTCCCCCAGGGCAATTATTTAATTATCAACAGCAGCTTCATGCGCTATTTTTTAAGCTATTTGAGATACTAGAATACTTAAAAATATGTATATTATTTGGGATAAAAATCATCCTGTAAATGACGCCCAGTAGCTCACATGGTAGAGCAGGTGCCCAATGTACAAAGGCTTTGTCCTTGCTGCAGGGACAGTAGGTTGGATTCCAACCATGGCCCTTTGCTGCATGTCGTCCCCCATCACACTGACAACTGTTCTATCAATTAAAGGCTAAAAAAACCCTAAAAGTACCTTTTAAAATTATCCTGTAGAGCCCACATGGTATTTTATGACTTGTTCTCCAACTGTCTTTGTCATTCTGAAACACAACAGGAGTTGAGGATGACTAATTTTCCCTCCTGCCACCTAATAAGAGGCAAAAATTGTCTGATGATATTGTTTTTAAGTTGCATAACAGACTGTAGGTAGGGTAGAAATTAGGTGTAAACAACATTACTGATCTTGAAACCTATTTTTGTTTTTTATACTGTGCAGGAGTGGAATTCACAAAATGAATGTTTACCCAACAAATATGCCACATTTGCATCCATCCCACCCCACAATAATCTGGGTTCCTCTTGCATTGCCCTAACAATGCCAAGTAAATGTGTTCTTCAATACTCTCAATATTGGGCCAGCAGACCAACATTTATCCAGTTAGAGAGAGTGGCTGGAGGGCCCGCTCTCTGCTCTGCGAGTGACTCAACTCGCCACCTCAGAAATATACGTGTTCACAGAAGAACACATGTAAAAATACAAATTCTGTCATCCACTCTACATGCCCTTGAGAAGGCAAACTCACCTCCGTTAATGTTTCTTTTTTTAATTTTTGAAATAGTCAATAGAAATCTATAACAAAAATTTAAAATTCAGTTTAATTAATATTTTTTAATTTTATTTGGTATTTTTGTCATATACAGATTTGTAGTAATGATTGGCAACACACAGTACAGTATATGTTGATGCTGGCCAATGTCGAGTTTGTATTTCATCATGTGTCAGTACTATAAAATATACGGTAGCTAGTTTAGATTCAAAATCTGGCACGGGGCCCATTGTAATAACATGCACTGGGGCCCGTCCTGACTACTATACCCCACTGAGTCTGAGACACTCATCGTGTTGACAACCGAGAGGAAACTCTGCCTTTTCAGGACGTTTTTTCTCGATTATTTCAATTCATTCTAATTATTAATCGAATAGAGCGTCATCATACGGCTTGAGTAGCCTTTCAGTCATTACATTTCAATGTTGATGTTGTTCCCCATCCTCACTGTCATCACTATACAGACCTAACAACAGCGCTGCTGGCAGTTATTTTGAATTTAGGGCGGGGCCTATTCCATCCTGATTTAGGATTTCTAACTTGGAAAATCTCTTAGGATGGTTCTGTAAAAGCTAAATTCCTGGTCGAAGATAAAGATTTTTTTCCCCCTTAATGCAGTTAGGAAACATGTTTCTGTAATACCAAAAATCCTAAATGTCATCCCATACTGAGATAAGAGAGGACCTCAAACTTAGGAGGTTTCTATCATGAGGCCCCAGGACTTGTTTTAGCATTAGCATTAACAGAAGCATCAATATTAGTATTAGTATGGATGTAAGAATAAGTATTAGCAGCCCACTAGAGTTAGTATTTTTAATGTACAGTGTGTTCCAGTTTTTATAATGTATTTATTTGTTTGGTATAAAGAAAGGTCAATATTACAGATATACCAATGTACAGTAATAAATCTACAACGAAGACACAGGTATCATATTAAACTAGAGGACCTGATGCACCCATTGGTACTAGTGTTATGTTATCTTGTTGGAAAGGGGGACAAATAATGCTCCAAAGTTACGCTAAATTTTGGCGAGGGAAAAAGGAACACTGCCTTTATTTTGAAATGATGTATCTAAATATTTCTACATACTGGAGTCATTAAACAGTCTTGGAATTGCATAAACTGGGTACAACTGGGAAACTGAGAGTTGACAGCCAAATACTCTTTATACTATTTCAGTTCTGCACACAATTTAAGCAATATTTAATTAAAGTAGCCTCAACATTGTATGAATAAATGAAGGACATTTTTTTTTAATTCTTTTACTTTCCTCTACTTCTTTTTATGAGGGCATTTCTTCGGCCTAAAACATGACTACTTCTGCTTTTAAAAATAAAAAAGCAAGGTCCTAACAATGTATACAAATACAATAAGATACAAAATACATGTGGAAATATGATTAATTGGATTATATTCACGTAAGTGTTCAAATCTAACCGTTGGGTGTGGACGAGGGAGGACTTTTGAAAATGTTGTCCCCCTTCCCTAATGATGTGACATCAGACCAGATCAGCTGAACCCTCCTGGTAACACTTAGTTAAATGTTTTCAACAATACACACATACAACAAATGCGATTTTAAAACACACACTGCAGTCTGATATAGTTGAGGATGATGATAGTGTGTATACAGTTTACAATGGACATGGGGGGTATATGAACGTTCATTTCCAGCATCAGCTAGTTGTTAAACACACATTAAACACACATTAAACACACATTAAACATGGCTTAATAGAGACTATTTCAAACACAAGTGCACAAATCAGCTTCACTATAACTCACAGCATTCACAGACAAACACTTGTCTTTATCTGGACACATTTTGCTCACAAATACAACATGCTAACATTATTAGCACAAGCCTATGGCATTTTACATTGTATAAATTAGCCTAGCAGCTAGCAGACATTTGCATTGCAAATTCAGCTCCTTACAACTCACAAAACAAATGACAAAACAACTGTCCTATACTAAACACGTTTTCCAAACAAATACAACATGCTAATGTTATTAGCACAAGCCTATGGCATTTTACATTGTATAAATTAGCCTAGCGATGAGCAGAGATTTCCTCTGCTCATATGAAGCCAGGATAAATCACACACAAGACTTAAAATGCTATTTTTGTGGAGGCTTTATTGTCTTCACAATTTATTGTTTCTTAAAGTAAATAAAAGCATGGCAGAACAGCTGTGGCTCAGAGGTAGAGAGGGTCGTCCACTAATCAGAAGATCAGCGGTTTGATTCCCAGCTCCTCCAGTCCAGTCAAAGTATCCTTGAAAAGTATCCCACATTGCTCCATCGGTGTGTGAGTGTGTTACAAACTGAGTAACAGGTGGCACCTTGTATGGTAGCCACGGTTAACAGTGTGTGAATGTGTGTGTGAATGGGTGAATGTGACTTGTAGTGTAAAAAGTGCTGTGAGTTGTCGGAGGACTAGAAAGGCGCTGTACAAGTGCAGGTCCATTTACTATTTACAAGGGTTAGGGGGGTGAGACGGGTTGGGAAGGTGAGACAGGGTTAGAGGGGTGAGGCAGCTGTCAGGAGGGTGAGACAGAGGTTGGGAGGGTTAAAGTTGTTAGTTTAGCCCCACTGGCTATACTCTGCCTCCCCTGGGCCTATTTTACATACTTTTCTCTCAAACCCAATAAACAAACAAGGAGCACAATTAGTGCTGTGTGCATGTGCGTCTGCGTGTCTGTGCGCATGTGCATGTGTGTGTGCACGTGAATGAAGAGCGTGGGAGCAAACGAAAATGATTTTCTGTCTAAAAAATTGAGTTATGTGGACATGCACACACACACAGGGCGACGCATGGCCTCGCGCTCACACACACACACTAAACATAATTTCTCATAACACTCTAATATGGTTCATTTTCAGCTATCAAAACACACATGAAAAGAGTGTTAACGCTGTCAACAAGCGAGCATGGGATGTGGAACCGTCGTTTTCATTCTCAATATGTCAAGGTTAGGGTGTATTCCAGCAGAGAGCGAGGGAGAGGGGGAGAGAGGAAAGAGAGGGTTAGAGGGGGAAGGAGTGTCGTTCTCCATCCTCTGCTCTCCAGAGAATCCCATCATGAAACGCCAAAGCACAAAGAGCTCAGAGCCTTCGACTGAAACCGAGGGACCTTTAATCCAAATGCGGGAGCATCACTGGGGCAACAGCGCCACCCAGCACGCTACTGCGCTTACTACACCTCCTCTTCCTCTTCCTCTAAATCCTGACCAGCCTGTCTTTATGTTCTTTTAAAAAAAGGAAAAACAAAGGGACATTTTTTGCCATCCCACATTAATTCAATGATCAAAATGAGCGGCAGTGAAACAATTCAAGTCGATTCGGCGCCCGGTTTTTGAGCAAACCGTCTTCCCCCCCTTCCTCTTTCCTCCTCAGACACATGAGAGAGGTAATCAAAGCCAGTCTTCTTTCTGTGTGGGAATCTAACCCTTAATGGGCTTCACCAACCTCACAGCCAAGCACACAAACACACACACACACACACACACACACACACACACAAAATCAAACTAATTACAATTTGTCCTTTCTCTTTTGTCCTCTTCACAGTGCTCCCTTTTAATTCCCACCAAGAACACACTAAAAAAAAAGGCTGGTGGTGGGTGTATGTGAGGAGTATAGTGGAGAAGGGGGGTGTACTGAGGGATTTTCCAAAGTGGCACAGTAAAATAACACACTGGAGTGTATATCGGCTTCCACTCTCCCTCATTTAAATAAGCGCCAACACTGATTTTCTAACAAAAATATGGTACTAGTATAATAACAATGAAATAAGACCCTGTGAAAACTCGCAGCCTGCAGCAAGTATTTAAAATATCATTTAAAAAGGGCTGATCTGTAATTCAGAGCGGATATGGTATCAGACGGCGTGCTTGTCATTCCCGGCTATAATCTCCACTACGCTGAGAAACACACTGTCTGCTGGCAGCACTGGAGAGAGGGAGGAAGAATGGGGAAGAAGGGGGGGCACGCGGGATTTGACTACTTATTTTTCCTTCTCCTCTAGGTGCCATTCGTTTGTCTGCTATCTCGGAAATCTCGGAACCTATTTTAAGAAGAAATCACAGATCGGGGAGAGAAGTCGGAGCACAGAAATGGGAGGCAAGAGAACCGGGAAAAGTTTCAAAATGATTAGATGGGAGAGGACGATGGAGAGATGAAGGGGTCCAAGGAGACAGACTTTTAAGAGAAAAAGAAACACTTAGCTGACTAATCAGTTATAGAAAATTCTTGAACAGTTATTCTGATAATTGATTAATTGTATGAGTTTATCCGACAAAAAACTTTTAACCTTTAAGAAAGTTTACCTTAACATCTTACGTTACTCAGACCTGTTGAGATTCAAAGTTCACTCTGCTCCACAAGGTCCATTTAGTGGCTGCTCTGGAGCTCTTGATCACATCACATGATCTTCCTCAACAGACTGAGTTGTCAGTTTTCTTTGTCTTTTCTTTGTAGCATTTTAAGAACATTTCATGCATGTTGGTTTACAAATTAGGACTGAAGTTCATTCCTGACTTTGGAAAAAGATCAATAATTACTTGTTGTAGCGTGTCAGTTATTAGATAGGAAAGGCTGATGGACAGATAATCTGAGGCAATGAGGCACAATGAGACGGACCAGTGAAAAGGAAGGATGGTAAAGAGACAATTGGCTGATTAATCCATTAAAGCGGTTCCCAACTGGTCCAGCCACAGGGTCCAGATTTCTCCAAAAGTCATTAGTTTAAGGTCCACACAGTTTAATATATTCAGCATCAAACTTGCATTAGGCCATGTTGTTGAGCTGGTTTTCTGTCTCTGTCAAGCTGGTCATTGGTCACTCACTCAGCAGGAAATGAAACTTCACATTCAAAAATTTGTCCCAGAAATTCACTGTACCTTACAATATAAGGTGTGTTTTTACAAAGTCCGGAGTCACTTCTCACATTAATTACTCACTCTGTCCATCCATCCATTTTCAAACGCTTATCCGGGGCCGGGTCATGGGGGCAGCAGGCCGAGCAAAGTACCCCAGACGTCCCTCTCCCCAGCAACGCTTTCCAGCTCCTCCTGCGGGACCCCAACATGTTCCCAGGCCAGACGAGATATGTAATCCCTCCAGTGTGTTCTGGGTCTGCCCCGGGGCCTCCTACCAGTGGGACGTGCCTGGGACACCTCCAGCTGGAGGCGCCCAGGAGGATCCTGATCAGATGCCTGAACCACCTCACCTGACCCCTTTCGACACGGAGGGGCAGCAGCTCTACTCTGAGCTCCCTCCAGATGTCCGAGCTCCTTACCCTATCTCTAAGGCTGAGCCCAGACACCCCACGGAGAAAACTCACGTCCACCACTTGTATCCACGATCTCATTCTTTCGGTCACTACCCAGAGCTCATGACCATAGGTGAGGGTTGGGACGTAGATGGACCAGTAAATGAAAAGCTTTGCTTTGTGGCTCAGCTCCCTCTTCACCACGATGGACCGGCGCAGCGCCCACATCACTGCAGAAGCCGCACCGACCCGCCGATCCATCTCATGCTCCATTCTACCTTCACTTGTGAACAAGACCCCGAGATACTTGCACTGCCTCACTTGAGGCAGTAACTCTCCTCCAACCCGAAGGAGACAATCCACCGGTTTCCGCCACAGAACCATGACCTGAGACTTGGAGGTGCTGACTCTCATCCCAACTGCTTCAAACTCACTCACTCTGTGTTACATTAAATTTGTGAAGAAGCTTTGGTTTTCTCACGGGTCCTCACTCTGGACGAAGAATCCAAAACACGACCATTCTTGATGAATTGAAGTGAAAAGGGTTCACATTTAACAACAGGTAAAAAAAAACATTAAAACATCTGTTCACAAACTCTTGCACAACTCGTGCAGTGTAATCCAAGTTGAATTTATCCAGCCGTGTGCTCGGTACATCCAAAACACATGCATTTTCACGAAAACTTTACCTTTTAAAACACTTTCCCTTTACATGAATTCAACAAGTATGTTCCCTGTTTTTGGATTCTTCATTCACCATGCCTGGTTATGTTTAGCCAACACATACACAAGGTTGGGTTCAGGAAAAAAGAACAGGGTTTGGCTTTACAATCTTAAGGGAAGCAAACACAGGCCTCCTGGGTGGAAGTCAGTGGTTATTGGACCCATCCACCACCCCTCTGTCCCGCCTTACTTGGACTTTCGCCCCCTTAACTTTCATTCTTGTCCCACTGCGTTCCCCCGATCCTGCTGGGCGCCGTTTAACTATAATGGAGACTGGCTGCATATCATGCTTGTATGATGGACGGCTTTTTTGGTCAGTGTCTAACGCTGGTAGTCACTGCCCAAGCGCCGGATTTCAACAACTTCGGAGTGAGACCGGGCTGTGAGGGCTGGAAGGAACTGAATTTCTTTTTTGATATATGCAAGTACACAAGAAAATGACGATTAGCTAAATCTTGAATCGTAATTCTTGAATCAATTGAGGCGGCCTTCCGCAACGGGAGGCACTGTTGAAGACTTGTGGGAGGAGCTGTTGATGACTTGTGGGAGGAGCTGTTGATGACGCTGCATGTGCGAGCCACTGGTGGTGGATAAACAGGAAACAGCTGATAGCAGGAATTAGCGAGCAGCTAGTAGCAAGAGGGAAACACAGACCTGACAGACACTGTAAAGATGAGCAACTGGGGAGACAAGGAATTGCGCGCCCTCCTTGTCCTCACAAACGAAGAGGCCATTAACCGTCAGATGACGGGGACGGTGAAGAACGGGCCGACTTATGAGAGAATTGCCGAAGGACTGACCAGCCGTGGCTTCCCTCCCACGTCACTGTTTACGTCACACGCTGAGCTACATGTTTTGTTACTTGCTCACGCCCCCCATTGCCCCGAAAAAGGCACATTCTGTATAAACAAAAGTAGGCAGGCGGCATTTTGCTGCACTCCCTGATTTTGTTTTTATACTGCCAATGCTGAAAAAAGACTGATTGGGCTTTCCTGCAAATTTGCACAACTCCTATCTAAAAAGGGCTTTAGTCTTTTAGAAAGTTTAACATGTTTATAACAAACATCTTAAAACATTAGTCGCTGTTGGGATTGAGTTCATTGCTGGCCTCGGGAACAGCAGTTGATGAAAAAAAATCTCACCTTAATCTCAGTCTTTTTCAGAAGATGGAGTTTGCCCCGTTGTTTCAGTTTAGCACTTTCAAGGACTTCTTATCCATGTTGGCTTTAAAAGGTAAGATAAAAAAAGTTGTTTTTGACCCTGGAGAGAGGCAACAGTTGACAAGACATTCTCACTGCAATGTCCATTTAGTAGCTCTAGTTCTGGAGCTTTCAGTTGTATCACACAATGTGATTAATTAACAATTAAAAACTATAAATAATTGTTGTTTTAAGGTGTCGGATGTGAGGATTTACTGCTTTTCTCTCTTTTTTTTTTTTTTTTTTGGACTGCTGGTCAGACGAAACAAGGAATATAAGGATGTCACTTGGGGCTCACATCTGATATTTTACAGATTACATACAAATTATTCAATGACATTAAGGGCTCGGACAAAACAAGCAATTTGAAGACGTCACTTTCTGCATATTTTCACTAATTTCTGACATTTTATAGATTAAAAAAATGAATCAAATAATCTGAATTAATCCTTAGCTGCAGCCTGAAATGGAATTATGAATGACTAAGACTGTCTTGGAAACACACACACACACACACACTGGAACCCACACACACACGTAAACACACATTGGGTTTTGGTTAGACGTGTGGTCTGGACAGGAAAGGGCCGGGGCCGCCACACTCAGCAGGACACGGACCTCAGGCAGTTCACACTACACACACACTCATGCAAATACACTGCCAGGCCATCCTTACCCACCTATCCTGTTGCAGTGGGGGGTCGGAACCGGCCAGACACACACACACACACACACACACACACACACACACACAGAATCATAGACATCCTCATATTCAAACACACACTCAGTTGGCGGAAACTGGCAGTGACATGCTGTCCGGCGGCTCAGGCTCAGGGCTCTGAGGTTGGGCTGAGCCATCTATCATACAGCCAGAAACACAGTAACCCAAGACATGAGTGGCAGGGGATCACACACACACACACACACACACACACACAGAGTGAAGAAGACATGTGTAAGTATTCTCACAAACAAAACACTCTGTCAGACAAAGCCCGCGGTGCGCTACGTCACGCTATGCTGGCAGTCTATGAGAAACCCTCAGTATGAATCTAATGAAACGTTTTGATCAGATTCCTCACACGTACGCATGAATACCTCTGACTGTTAGCATCAGTGTTATCCTGGTTTTCAAAGGAGAGTTTCAGTATCAGGATAAAAAAATAAAAAAATCTTGGATAAACACAATCCAAAAATTATTCGGATTTTTGGTCGACATTTACAAAACAAGATATTCTGCAACATGTTTATACACCCAATAAATCAATTATTCAATAGACATTAAAATAGATCAGCTTCAGTTTCCACGAACATGACATTAAAGGAAGACAAAACAAGACATTTGAAGATGTCCTCTCAGACTAGAGTTATTTTTTAATATTCGCGCACATTTTTGAGACTTAAAGATCAATTTAAAAAAAGAAAATAAGCAAAATAATCAACAATCAAAACAAGCGTTAGTTGCAGCACTAGAATAAGAGATAAGATAAAATCAGTGATGCCACACAGCTGGTTCAATATCAGCAAAGTTTCCCTTTATATTCATTGTCTTGTGTGGCGATCAGCAGTGATGTGGTGGTTCACTTTTACACTGTGATCTGTAGCCTATAGTTGGGCTTTAGCTTCTAACTATCTTTGTCTTTTTAACCTGTTGTTGCTGCTGAGTCAGTTTGACATCCTGGATATATCCTTCAAACACAGACTGTAGACCCCTCTGTCTGCTTCTCTCTGGAGTCACTCTTTCATTTTCTCCAAAAATATGATAATATTCCTTCAGGGAGTGCAGTTAGTTACAGTGTGGGCTCCATGCTTACTGCGACAGCTTGTCGGACCATCACAAAGGGGCGGGGCTTATAGACAGGTCAGTTTTCTGGTGGAGGGTCCCCAAACCCACCTTTCATATGTGCCTCTTTAAAAAAATGAAGTGAATGCCCTCGGTACTCAGCCTCTGCTAATGTGTACCAGGAGTCCCAAGTTGTAAAGAATTATGTAAGAAGATCAGTCGTCCTGGTTCGAGACATCTGAACCGCTACTGTTTTCAGCAAATTATCAATAGATAATAGGCCCGTTTCCACCGCAGGAACTTCGGGGTAATTTTACGGGGCCAGGGCCGTTGGTGCGTGTCTCCACCGCAGGAACCACCCCCGAAGGACAGAGTTCTGGAACTTTTACAGGGGCTAAACAAGTCCCTGCCTCGGAGTAGGTACTCAGAATGGCCCAGAGAGACTCCTGGCTGGGGCTTGGGGATTACTTGGTGCTGATTGGATATACTCAAGGCTGGATGTGACGTTTTGTAATTACTATCTACTTATATCTTATATCTACTTATCGTAGATTAGCTGGGCTAACCGTTAGCTGTTAGCCGTTAGCGGTGTCTGTATTAACTCATTAACTCAATATACGGAGCCCGGTAACGTTACAGGAACCTTCCTCCTACTCTGCTCTCTCAGTGGAGACATGGCGGTTGAGAGGGCCGAGCGAGAGGACGTTCCTGTAGTAGTTCCTGCCAAATAGTACCAGGAACTTCTTCAGTGGAAACGGGCCTAATGACCTGAAAATATAATATAAACTCTACTTTTATTAGTTCAAAATTCTTTATTTTATACTGTATAATCTAGAAGTATGGTGGTGACTGATGATTTCCTAGCTTAAAAGTGAGCTATTGTGATCTGTGTGCTAATGCTAACAATGTAGTAACACGAGGGCTAGTACTAGTGAGCTGGGCTACTGGAGTGTGGATACAAGACCTAAGCCTGACCAATAGGACCTGATGGGCAGGGCCAAGTTGGGACAAATATTTGCAAATGATGTTAGTGTCGGGTCAGCGTACTTGATACAGTGCTTCAGGTTCTTTTTAGTGAAAATATAGTCTAAAAATAAATAAAAATTGACAAACCTACAGTTTGTGTTTGGCTACTATTTCAGTTTTTCTTTTCTTTGACTTACGGTATGTTAACTGCATCAGGCTTGGGTCGGTTGGGGGCTATTGTCGCCTCACAGCAAAAGGGTTCCAGGTCCGAACCCAGGGTGGGGGAGCCCCTCTGTGTGGAGTTTGCATGTTTCCTCCAGGTACTCCAGCTTCCTCCCACAGTCCAAAGACATGCAGGTTAATTGGTGAACCCCAACAGGATAAGTGGTTACGGAAAATGGATTAATGAAAGAATGTTAGGTTTGGGTCAGGTTTGGCTACTGTTGTCTTGGATTCTGGTTTGGACAGAAATATGTGGCCCAAACTGCCCTCTGTTGGCTACCACTGTAAGTCAGTAACACTCGTCATGCTTGTTGTAGTGATCTTGGAAGAATCTCCTTAGATGACCACCATGGCTACAGAGACACACATACAAAACCTCAACAGAAAATCTAAATAATATCGAGACACCACACAATACTGAGCAGCTGACTGACATGAAGGTTACCATGTTACAGATACTCAACAGTGGCTCTAAATATCCACTATCAGCAGCTTTGACCCCTAAACATCACAGTCTTTATTGGCTATATTCTTAACTGGTTAGTGTCCCACTTCACAATCAAGCCTTCAGCCTGAGTAAGTGCCCCACTTCATTTGTAAAACACCCCTGTGAATGATACAAACCGCCACTTCCCCTGTCTAAATCTCTTCCTCTCTCTCTCAACAGGCCTCACCATTCACGCCCCACTCCCCGAGCCGCTCAGATTGATGGGAGGATGGCTCTCATTTGGACCAGGAGAAAAGTGGCCAGTTTAAGGGCTGCTACTGTATTTTAAACGCTACGGGTGTTAAAGAGACTGATGAGCCTGGCGGTGTCGGCGGCAATGGTGACCCTCCCTCCTGGCTCGGTGCAAAACCCCATTGGGAGAATGAGAAAGAAGAGGGGGGTGGAATGGAGGCGGGAGACAGGGGGAGGAGGAGGAGGAAGAGGAGGAGGGGAATAAATCTGCGTGGCGGCGGGAATCGATCGTTTCTTCCCTCCTTCCCGCGCTATCTCATCTGCAGGGGCTGAGAGAGGCAGAGCGGTTTAAACGATCCTGACCTTGTCCGACATAAATAGTCAGAAAAGTCCACAGAGCTGATAGCTTTGTGTAAGGCTGGGGGGGGGGGGGGGGGGAGGAGAAAAGAGGGAGGGGGACGCATTGAGATAAGAAGAGGGGGGGGTGAATGAGATAATGCCCTGGCGTTACTACATCAGAGTCCATGTCGCTCACACGCACAGACGTCGCCGTGGGAAACAGCCTCGGCCTCGCTTCCTGTCTTCCCTCCTTCATCGCTATCTCTCCCTTCTTCTTCCTCTCGGATCAGAAAAAGAAGGGAGTCGAGAGTGGAGAGGAGGAGTGTAAAGTCTTTCCTCCACAGAGCTCTCATCTTTCTTTCTGTGATTACCTGAGAGAAGGATGGAGGAAGTCAATTGGCTCCCATGAACACCCATTCTGCACTCCTGAAGAAGACGTGAGTGTTTTAAAGTAAGAAAGGAGCTCTTTTGTGCGGGCGCCCCTCTTCTTTTCTTTTGAGTGTAATGCTGCTGTACCTGACAGTGGCGCTGCCCCGGGTAAAGGCAGAAATCTCTGCCTCCATTGTCACCTGTTCCTCTAATCATTTTCCGCCCTTCATGCCACAATGGAGGAGGGTGATAACGATAACGAGGTGAAGCTAATACAGAGCGGCGGCGGGGCCCCTGAACACAATGTTCAGATGTCTTCACTCGTTCTGCACACTCACACACCTTTATACCTTTATACACTCCTTAATGCAGAAACACACACACACACATCTTTTTGCTTCAGTCACTCACATGCAGATGTTGAAGTCCTTTCATTAGGGCGCCAACTGTCAAACCACCCTCATGTTACACGCAGTTAACACATAATAACAGAAGAATAACGTTTTTTTCTGCTTTACTGGAAGTAGTCGAGTTAGTGGCTTTTAACTGGCTGCTGGTTTGAATCCTGGTATTGGGTAGCAAAATATCTGAGAACCTTTTCTTCCTCTCTACACTCAACATTTGACCTCTAGGGACCTAGAGTCGTCTCCTTTGGTCTGAATCAGGGACTAATTTTGTCACAAAGTTGTATAATTGCCTAGAGTTGGTTCGTGTTCTCATGGCAGCGTTTACAAGAGGACCAGATCAAATGCCTTGTGTGAGAAAGCTGCTCTTGATTGGTCAGAATTTCCATGCGGGAAAAATCCAGGAAGTAAAGCAAACGTTGAAGAAGAGTACACTTGCAAGATAAATGTGACACTTTCTAATGTCACAATGGAGGGACAACTACGCAGGTTGATTTTAGCGCTGCTCATCGTGGACTATATTGCTGTCATTGTTCATTTTAGTCAAACCATACAGTTTGAAAACGAGGCGCGGCTCCAACTAGAAAACAATGTTTTGATTCATTGGATGTGCTGAATGTGCATATTAAGGCAGTACAGGAGGAGGTGCACATTAATAATCCTCCAGGACTGTAACATGCTCATGTTTAACCCAAACAATGTGTCATGTGACTGCAGTTGCTTCACATCCAGGTCGGAACACGTTCTCACCACAAACGAACCGCACCAGAGTTCGTTTGTGACCAGACTGAGACCACCTCTTCAAGAAGGTCTTGGTGCGGTTGTTTTGGTGCACACCTGAGTGTGATTGCTGTGTTCACACCTGCCCAAACGAACTGCACTTAGGGGGGAAACGAACTTGAGTATGATTGAACCGAACCAAACAGGGCAGGTGTGAAAGCAGCCTAAAACGGATACAGAGATGCTGTATTGAGGTGAGGTATTGTAGTTCACAGCATGTGCCACAAGAGGTCAGTCTGTACTGGTAGCACAGGCAGCTAAGCTGAGAAAGAGTGTGACTGCAAATGGTGGGGTTAACGTTCCAGGATCAGCAAAAAATGCTGGCCAGCAGCTGCAGAGACAAGTTAAAAATAAATAAATATATATATATATATATATATATATATGTATATATATATTTTTTATTTTTTTTAAAGAGCTGTGAGACAATACCATACTCTTATTTGGAGGAGAAAACAAAGGCAAAGGGTAAAACTATAGGTAAACCAAACACTGATTTATTTAAATGTTATTTAATTGTAGAGTTGCATACAGCACATTTACTCATCCCCGCCTTCCCTTTGCCTTGTTCTTGCTGCTGTGGACAGCTTCCCTACATTGAATCAACGCAGTACCCTACACCAAAGCCTGACCTACACTTTCCCAGAAATGTAACTATACATGGCAGTGACATAGACCTCCTGTCTGTCTCTGTAAGCTGAAACCATTTCCCTCAGTGGAAACAAAGCTTTTATTTACTTTAATTTCACAGATAAGCAAAAATAAATTGTGAAGACAATAAAGCCTCCTCTAAAATAGCATTTTAAGTCTTGTGTGTGATTTGTCCTGGCTTCATATGAGCAGAGGAAATCTCTGCTAGCTGCTAGGCTAATTCATACAATGTAAAATGCCATAGGCTTGTGCTAATAATGTTAGCACGTTATATTTGTGGGGAAATGTGTGTTTACTGTGTGTTTAATGTGTTTAATGTGTGTTTTGAATCAACTCAACTTTACAGCACTTCACAAAAACCCCACCACCAACTAGTGTTTTGGAGGTGTAACTGCAGAGTGACACTGACACCACCGCACAAGTATAAACACTCACAACTGCGTAGGCATGTTTGGCTGCCATGCATATTTTGCAGTCATGTGGCGCATAGACCGCACACTTTGCTGCGAGGTTGCGGGACGCGTACGCGAGGTGCAATATTGACATGAACACTAGAGGTGCTCGTGCGAAGTATACCTAGAGACTGTGAACATGAGGTCGGAGGTCATCACAATGGCGGTGAATAATTTACATACCATCTCCGGTGGTGGCGGAGACAACGCCTTTTCCTCTGCCGAGAGGAATAAAACAGCAATAAAATTATGATCTCCTCTTCATCGAGAGTGTCCATGTTTGTGTTTATCCAGAAATACAGTGTCACCGCCTTCTTCGCTTTTCACAACCTCTGTGTGTGAGTGCTGCAGTCTGCCCCTAGCGGAGACCACCAGTATCAGGCGTTTTGGCTGCATCGACGAACGTCCGTGCTGCAGCAAGTATACACACAGGTGCAGCACACCGTGTACGCGTACATTTGGCCTCACAGCAAGTATACTTCTCGCTTTAGCCTGATAGCTGACTCTGTGGGGGTCGGGGCTGTCCGGTCCTACGTAACTGAGGTTTGCACTGTCTCGATTCATGTTGCTGCTGTCTGCTCACCTTCTGGCGAGGTCGTGCACGCACATCTGCATTTTGCCCTCTGTCTTATAAATCATATTGTTTCATATTGAGTCCACAGTCGGTTGTTCCGATCCACGACTATACAACTGTGGTTGCACAGGTCTGTGTGACCCAATAAAACACATTCAAGACTCCATGAGTCCATGAATTCGTTGTTGTTTTATTGGTCGGCACTGAAAGACTTGCATTCTGACTCTTCACACAGACCTGCCTCCAAAGACTTCTCTCCGCTCTGACTCCAGGTAGAACACCTTGCAAGCATCAAGACAGAGAAGAAAATCATCGCAGCAGAGATAACTCTCCAGGCGTCGTACCGTCCTGCCACAAAGGAGAATAAACCGCTGTGCATTGTCTCTGTGTGTCTGATAAGCTTTTTAACTGGACTTCCTGTTCCTGTTTCTTCTTCTCACCTGAGCACGGCACCAACATTTCCACTAAGTAAACATTATAGAAGACAGACAGAAACAGTCTGCTCTCAGCGTTCATAATTATGACCCAGGCTCTGCAGAATTACCAAAATGACAACCCCCCTCCACCCCCGGATCCCTCACCCTTCCTCACCCACGTCCATGTGACGTTGGATTGCTGGGCCTTACCAGCGAGGGGGAGATGAGAAGGCTGCTGCTCTCCGACTGTGTTTATCAGAGTCTGGCATCGCTGTAATTTCAGTGTTCAGATGCAATCGCTCCCCACTCCCCTCAGGAGTAAACAATAACAAGCACAAATACAATAGACAAACAAGGCCTGCAGGACATGTATGCACACACACACACACGTCTATATGCACACACAGATGCACAAAAGCATACACTCTGGACACACACATAATAATAAATGCAAACCACAAGCACCTTCTGTCTTGTTTTCCGTCGTTATTTGACAGTAACTGCTGCCAGAAATGTAAACATCTCATTTCTTGTCTGCATTAACATGAGGAACCACGAGATAAATACAGAATGACTGCACTCAGATCAGATACTGGATCTGAATATGGTGGCTCAGCTGGTCACAACTAAATTCTTTGTCACACAGTAAACCAGAAGCATGTGTTGTGTTGCTGTTACACTCTGTTGGGCCTCTTTGAGTTTCACTTACAGGCAGGTTGCTGCTGACAGACGCCACATTTCTTATCAGACAGCGCGGCCTGGTGGACACTTCATGAACTGCAACTGAAGTCCAGCTGAGAGGTGAGCAATGCTTCTGCTGATGAAACTACAAATGATTATGATTTATCCTTGGATGGAGTTGACTTTCCATTTGCACAAAGGGGTCAGAGGTCAACCCTTTTTTTCCTTTTCAAGACAACAGTTGACCTTGAAAATTGCTTTAATTGAACAGTTTTTATAGTACGTACTGTATATTTATTGACTTTATAGCTTGTATAGGAAATGTGTAGAATTTTGTTTCTACTGACTATTTGAATAAAAAGAAAAAACATGACGCAGATGAGTTTCCCTTTTTGAGGACATATACAGCAAATGGCACCATTTTTATTTAATAATATACTTTTTCATCATTAATGTTTGAACACAGGTATATTTCCAAGGTGGCAATCTGAATCACTTGCAAGGGCCCGCCCTCTCTATGGGCCCCTCCACCCCACAGGCCCAGTACAATCACACTGGATTTTGCCAGCTCATATTTTGGGCTGTTTTGACTGAACAGTATGAATTTCATATAGCCTATATAACATTCATCTTGGCTGGAATAAAAGGGGTGCAAATCCAGGCAGGTGCAGTACCAGTATTGCCAAATAGTGCACCCACATTCAGCGACTTTTTGAAGGGTGGGGGCAAAAAGAAAAAAAAGGAGCACATATAGCACGTTCTCGCTACTGAAGAGGGCACTAAGTTCCACGTGTTTTCGAGGGCACTTTAGACATGTTTATATGTTATACAAATGGCACATTATATAGCCTTAAAACAGACTAACTAGACAGACTACTCAAGTTAGTTTGTAGTTAGGATCAGCATCCACGAGAACTGTGTAGATTCAACATTGGACTGTGAAGAACACACAGAGACATGGATGTATGAAGGAAATAAATCCCTGGGGGGGTCTGGGGGTCCTCCCCCAGAAAAGTAGATGCCATTTCATGTATTCTAGTGCATTTTAACACCATATTAGCATCAGATAATCCAAACTGGTTCTGTGAGATATAGTTCTGGCTCAATATAGATCAAAAAAGGGCCCAACATAAAAGTCATTGCAACAGTAATGTTTCATAGTATTTCTTGGTCCTAATAGTTTTCTGGAGTTTAGTGTGTTTTTCCACTCAAGAGAGCAGTTGTATTTTGCCAACCAGGAGGGCACTTTAGCGCACGTTTTGGCTCCAAAGAGGGCACTTTAACACGCGTTTTGGCTTCAAAGAGGGCACTTTAGCACGCGTCTTGGCTCCCAAGAGGGCACTTTAGCACATGTTTTGGCTCCAAAGAGGGCACTTTAGCGCTCGTTTTGGCTTCAAAGAGGGCACTTTAGCACGCATTTTGGCTTCAAAGAGGGCACTTTAGCACGCATTTTGGCTCCAAAGAGGGCACTTTAGCGCACGTTTTGGCTCCAAAGAGGGAACTTTAGCACGCATTTTGGCTCCAAAGAGGGCACTTTAGCGCACGTTTTGGCTTCAAAGAGGGCACTTTAGCGAGCATTTTGGCTCCAAAGAGGGCACTTTAGCACACGTTTTGGCTTCAAAGAGGGCACTTTAGCACGCGTTTTGGCTTCAAAGAGGGCACTTTAGCACGCGTTTTGGCTCCCAAGAGGGCACTTTAGCGAGCATTTTGCCTCCAAAGAGGGCACTTTAGCACACGTTTTGGCTTCAAAGAGGGCACTTTAGCACATGTTTTGGCTTCAAAGAGGGCACTTTAGCACGCGTTTTGGCTTCAAAGAGGGCACTTTAGCACACGTTTTGGCTTCAAAGAGAGCACTTTAGCACGCGTTTTGGCTTCAAAGAGGGCACTTTAGTGTGCATTTTGGCTCCAAAGAGGGCACTTTAGCACACGTTTTGACTTCAAAGAGGGCACTTTAGCATGCGTTTTGGCTTCAAAGAGGGCACTTTAGCACACGTTTTGGCTTCAAAGAGGGCACTTTAGCGTGCATTTTGGCTCCAAAGAGGGCACTTTAGCGTGCATTTTGGCTCCAAAGAGAGCACTTTAGCGAGCATTTTGCCTCCAAAGAGAGCACTTTAGCACACGTTTTGGCTTCAAAGAGGGCACTTTAGCACATGTTTTGGCTTCAAAGAGGGCACTTTAGCACGCGTTTTGGCTTCAAAGAGGGCACTTTAGCACACGTTTTGGCTTCAAAGAGAGCACTTTAGCACGCGTTTTGGCTTCAAAGAGGGCACTTTAGTGTGCATTTTGGCTCCAAAGAGGGCACTTTAGCACACGTTTTGACTTCAAAGAGGGCACTTTAGCATGCGTTTTGGCTTCAAAGAGGGCACTTTAGCACACGTTTTGGCTTCAAAGAGGGCACTTTAGCGTGCATTTTGGCTCCAAAGAGGGCACTTTAGCGTGCATTTTGGCTCCAAAGAGGGCACTTTAGCGAGCATTTTTCAACAATTGGGAACTGAGAACTGACAGCGTGAATTTCATACACTCACCTGTTCCAAGAAAGGAGAGGATGCAGTTCTCGGCAGTAGTAATAGCAGAGGGGAGCGAAGGGCACAACCTAACGTTGGGTAAACTGTAACATGGACTTTTTATGTTGTTACACGGGGTCGATCCTGTTTTGCTTCCACCCAGTTGACCACAATACCACTGAGCAATGACCTGCAAAATTCCACAGAGATTGGACGTTTTTCAGCGGAGTTCAGTAACAAAGAATGTTTTCAGCCGACATAAGCAAATGTCTTTGTCATACTTGTTTTTTGATGACTGAGCTGTCTATGTAAGTCACTGAATCCAATCATACATCATCCTAATACTGTCTTGTTGCCTTAAACATAGCACCATCTTGATCTATGTAACCAACTCCCAGCAAGTGTTATCAAGGCTTGATCAGATTTCCACACAGCAGGGTTAGTTGCAACATGGTGCATTTTCTCTTGTCCTTAATTAAATGAGATATACTTTGTATTTTTAATTTGTCAGGTATCTTATTGACACACAGTTTCACAGTCTTGTCAATATTACAATTGTCAATATACATTCAAAACTTGTAAACTGACATGTAAATCTAGGTTAATCTATGGGTCCAACCATTGAATATGGATGATAGGCTAGCAGATGGATGGATACCTATTCTTTCCCTGATATAGATGGAGACCTATAGTATATAGATAGAACTGTATTGAATTAATTATGTATAGACTTTTCCAGCAAGTGTTACCACTAACCCCCTCATTTTAGATCATTGATGAACCACAAAAGAAGACTGTATTGTTACAGTGTCTGGTTGTGTCAGGGTTTATGCTGTGTGCGCTCCTACCAGGTGCAGCACAACTCGGTGTAACAGGTGTTTTTCAGAAGAAGAAGAAGCCGCCGCCCTGTTGTTTACAGCTCCGGATATGTGGGGAAGATGGAGCGTCCCTGGACGTGGGGAGAAATGTATGTTTGAACATTTCGTGTTAATAATAAACAAATGTATTTGACTTCTATAGCTATGGTAATATGACTTTAACCTTACATTACTTGATGGAAGTGGTAAAGTTCGATTGCTGACGTAATTATTTAGCTAACTGGCAAAATGTGTTTTATATTTTTGTCCTCTTGATCCTTGCTGATGCATCATGTTGAAGAGTTTGAGCACTGCAGACATCAGGATATGAAAATTACACTCATGTTTATCTGCGTTGGTTTATACCCTGATGTCTATTCTGTACCTATATTCTACACTGTGATGTGGCTGAATGACAAGAGCAACAAAAAAAATCAAGTCACTAAATATTGTTAAATTACTTTATTGTGCCTTTAAATGTTTAGTCAACATAACAGTTATTAGTTCACGTTGGTTCTCTTTGCAGCATCATAAAATCCAACTTAAGGAGCTGTGTGATCTAAACAGTCTGATCAGTATTGTCATTTAAATTAGTATTCAATAAATCATGGTATATTGTGCAACCTTATCAAATCTTCAAAGGATGTTTTTTCTTCAGGGTTCCTACGCAGTATGGAAAATTGTATAATTTGATTTCAATAATTTTCAGGCCAGGCTTAGTATGGAAAAAAGAAAAGAGTATGTAAAAATATCTGTGTTTTCAGCCCATTGTCCCTGTTCTGTTCTCTTAAATATGAAATTTCTAAAGATAAATTGATCATGCAAGCAGAGTGTTTTTCATGGTGTTTGAAGCAGGCAGCCAGTGTGGCCAAGATGTTTACCACTGAATAAAAGATTGCAGGCCACAGCTTGATGTCGTCGAAAGCAAGGCAAGAAATGTGCTTGTAATTTATTGTACAGAGCTGCCTCAACATCTGAACGTTGCAGCTTTGCCCACAGTGCCTTATAACTGAGCCTAAAAATCTACAGAGTTTCAAAGTCTCAAAATTTGGATCTGAAGCCTAGAGCTTATTCAGTATTCTGATACAGATGAGGCATTAGTATAGTATATGTTCGTTATGACAGAGTAGCACCACTGGCCAGTTAAATCGCTCCATCCCTAAAAAATTAAAACAGCACAAGGCAATACTTTTTTTTGTTTTTTGTGTTATCTACCCTTTTGCAGGACACACCAGCAGAGGATGCTCAAGGGATTCTGGAGCAGCTCATCATGGCAGAGTCAACCAGAAGGGGAAGGACTATAGAACCCACCAAAAGACTGAAATCATCATAGAGGGAGTGGAGGTGTGATACAAAGCTAAGATAATAACCTAAGGTGTTGCCTAGCTTCTAGAGTTGATGTATGCACTCAACCTGGCATCCAAAACCATTTGGTTTCACTTTTGAATTGCTCCACAAATATGTAATATTCTGGGCCATTAGAATTTCTCAGGCTCGGCTAATGGTGCAAGATAATTAACTGCTTTATGTGAAAGCAAAGTGACATTTAATATTGGGCTGTCATCCCTGATCTGCCTCTGCACACATCCTATGAAAATTTGTCAACAATGAATACCCTTACCTGACCCTCATATGCAAGTTTTTATATTTACTCAAAAGCTCTGTGTTGGTGATGAGACTGTTTGAAAAGAGATATTTGTTGATAACTGTTGTAGTCAATGTCATAACAAGTTAAAAAAAAATACATAATATAGTAAGTGACAAACAATCTCGTTAGGTATACCATAAAAAAGTCATAGTATAGCATGTCAAAAAAACTCATAAAAAAAAGTCATAGTATAGCATGTTGAAAAAAGTGATAAAAAAGTCCTAGTATAGCATGTCGAAAAAAGTGATAAAGTCATAGTATAGCATGTCGAATAAAGTGATAAAAACGTCATAGTATAGCATGTTGAAAAAAGTGATTAAAAAAGTCATAGTATAGCATGTTGAAAAAAGTGATTAAAAAAAGTCATAGTATAGCATGTTGAAAAAAGTGATTAAAAAAAGTCATAGTATAGCATGTTGAAAAAAGTGATAAAAAACGTCATAGTATAGCATGTTAAAAAAAGTGATAAAAACGTCATAGTATAGCATGTCGAAAAAAGTGATAAAAAAGTCATAGTATAGCATGTTGAAAAAAGTGATAAAAACGTCATAGTATAGCATGTCAAATACAGTGATAAAAACGTCATAGTATAGCATGTTGAAAAAAGTGATGAAAACGCCATAGTATAGCATGTTGAAAAAAGTGATTAAAAAAAGTCATAGTATAGCATGTTGAAAAAAGTGATAAAAAACGTCATAGTATAGCATGTTGAAAAAAGTGATAAAAAAAGTCATAGTATAGCATGTTGAAAAAAGTGATTAAAAAAAGTCATAGTATAGCATGTTGAAAAAAGTGATTAAAAAAAGTCATAGTATAGCATGTTGAAAAAAGTGATAAAAACGTCATAGTATAGCATGTTGAAAAAAGTGATTAAAAAAAGTCATAGTATAGCATGTTGAAAAAAGTGATTAAAAAAAGTCATAGTATAGCATGTTGAAAAAAGTGATAAAAAACGTCATAGTATAGCATGTTGAAAAAAGTGATAAAAAAAGTCATAGTATAGCATGTTGAAAAAAGTGATAAAAACGTCATAGTATAGCATGTTGAAAAAAGTGATAAAAAACGTCATAGTATAGCATGTTGAAAAAAGTGATTAAAAAAGTCATAGTATAGCATGTTGAAAAAAGTGATAAAAAATGTCATAGTATAGCATGTTGAAAAAAGTGATAAAAAACGTCATAGTATAGCATGTTGAAAAAAGTGATTAAAAAAGTCATAGTATAGCATGTTGAAAAAAGTGATAAAAACGTCATAGTATAGCATGTTGAAAAAAGTGATTAAAAAAAGTCATAGTATAGCATGTTGAAAAAAGTGATTAAAAAAGTCATAGTATAGCATGTTGAAAAAAGTGATAAAAACGTCATAGTATAGCATGTTGAAAAAAGTGATAAAAAACGTCATAGTATAGCATGTTGAAAAAAGTGATTAAAAAAAGTCATAGTATAGCATGTTGAAAAAAGTGATAAAAACGTCATAGTATAGCATGTTGAAAAAAGTGATAAAAAACGTCATAGTATAGCATGTTGAAAAAAGTGATAAAAAAAGTCATAGTATAGCATGTTGAAAAAAGTGATTAAAAAAAGTCATAGTATAGCATGTTGAAAAAAGTGATAAAAAACGTCATAGTATAGCATGTTGAAAAAAGTGATAAAAAACGTCATAGTATAGCATGTTGAAAAAAGTGATTAAAAAAGTCATAGTATAGCATGTTGAAAAAAGTGATAAAAACGTCATAGTATAGCATGTTGAAAAAAGTGATAAAAAACGTCATAGTATAGCATGTTGAAAAAAGTGATAAAAAACGTCATAGTATAGCATGTTGAAAAAAGTGATTAAAAAAGTCATAGTATAGCATGTTGAAAAAAGTGATTAAAAACGTCATAGTATAGCATGTTGAAAAAAGTGATTAAAAAAGTCATAGTATAGCATGTTGAAAAAAGTGATTAAAAACGTCATAGTATAGCATGTTGAAAAAAGTGATTAAAAAAGTCATAGTATAGCATGTTGAAAAAAGTGATTAAAAACGTCATAGTATAGCATGTTGAAAAAAGTGATAAAAAACGTCATAGTATAGCATGTTGAAAAAAGTGATAAAAAACGTCATAGTATAGCATGTTGAAAAAAGTGATTAAAAAAGTCATAGTATAGCATGTTGAAAAAAGTGATAAAAACGTCATAGTATAGCATGTTGAAAAAAGTGATTAAAAAAAGTCATAGTATAGCATGTTGAAAAAAGTGATTAAAAAAGTCATAGTATAGCATGTTGAAAAAAGTGATAAAAACGTCATAGTATAGCATGTTGAAAAAAGTGATAAAAAACGTCATAGTATAGCATGTTGAAAAAAGTGATTAAAAAAGTCATAGTATAGCATGTTGAAAAAAGTGATTAAAAAAAGTCATAGTATAGCATGTTGAAAAAAGTGATAAAAACGTCATAGTATAGCATGTTGAAAAAAGTGATAAAAAACGTCATAGTATAGCATGTTGAAAAAAGTGATTAAAAAAAGTCATAGTATAGCATGTTGAAAAAAGTGATTAAAAAAAGTCATAGTATAGCATGTTGAAAAAAGTGATTAAAAAAAGTCATAGTATAGCATGTTGAAAAAAGTGATAAAAACGTCATAGTATAGCATGTTGAAAAAAGTGATAAAAAACATCATAGTATAGCATGTTGAAAAAAGTGATAAAAACGTCATAGTATAGCATGTTGAAAAAAGTGATAAAAAACGTCATAGTATAGCATGTTGAAAAAAGTGATTAAAAAAAGTCATAGTATGGCATGTTGAAAAAAGTGATAAAAAAAGTCATAGTATGGCATGTTGAAAAAAGTGATAAAAAACGTCATAGTATAGCATGTCGAAAAAAGTCAGACAAGATTAAGATAAGCTAGATCTTTGTTGACATTGTACAGACATACTTGTGTACCACAGCACAACGAAATTGGGATACTCTCCACTTTGGTGCAAAAGAAGACATAAAAAAACCCAAGATAAAATAAAATATATGAAGGGTAGAAGAATATATATAATCCAACATATACAAAATATACACTTAAGTGTGATCTAAAGTGCAGGTGGTAAATAGATTATTGTTGGTGATAAATATATTGTTCATTGCACATGACCCATTTTTGAAGAAAAAGGGCAGCTAGTCAGATGTGGTTTATATTTATTAGTGCTATTGCCATTATAAAAGCTATCCCTGAGTCTATTTGTCCGTGACTTCAGTGCCCTGAATCTCCTGCCAGAGGGCAGCAGCTCAAACATCCGGTGTCCTGGGTGTGTGCAGTCTCTCAGGATGTTATGTGCTCTCCTGAGACAGCGAGTACTGTAGAGGTCCTACAGGGAGGGGAGAGGATGGCTAATTAATTTCTGGGCAGTGTTAATGACCCTTTGTAGTGCCATCTTGTGTGCCATGGTACAGCTGGAGAGCCGCACAGAGATGCAGTATGTCAGCACACTCAATAGTATCGCATGTCGAAAAAAGTCATAGTACATAGCATGTTGAAAAAAGGGATAAAGTGATAAAAATGTCATAGTACACTTACCATCTTTAGGACCCGAACAGTGTCTTTTCCCAAACAGGAGTAAAGAGACATCATTCACTGGCTTACCTTAGAAATATTTTATTTCCATCAAGTAACACGTTTGGAGGATGGATTCCATAAGACTGATGCATCAAGATTCACAGTTCTCAGTCAACAGCAGTTATTGTGATGAAAAACACATACAGATGAAAAGCATAAGGTTGTGTAAGAGGTTTATTTTCTCCATATATTTTACAAATAGAAGCACATATGTTCATAGACTCTGGACAACACGTGCCTGAAGTACTTTGAAGAGCTAAAGGTAATGGAAACGAAGGTCTTGCCCGTTTATCTGCAGAGAAAGAGAAAAAAAAAAAGGTAAGAACAGTGTTCAATATGGCTGGGGACAGGGTGAAAACTCAGTCTAAAAGGCATCTAGACTAGGGCTGAACTATTGTATTCATTTATCCAATTGATAACAACATGTTTGTTTGTGTGATGTATTATGTTGTACAAATTATAATGTTTACTCTGCTCAGCTTTGTTTGGTTTTTTTGCAATGTTATGTTTTTAAATAAATATTCACAGAAATTCTGCAGTTCATCTCATTTCATCCAGCCACTGGCCAGCATGAAAGATCAGTTGAGTGTATGTGATGTGGTGTTAGTTATATTATAGAAAACTTTATTGCAATTTCAGTTTGAAAAAAAAAATATCAGCCCCCATCTAGGGTTTGGATAAAAGAATTTATGCT
Organism: Epinephelus lanceolatus; assembly: GCF_041903045.1. Classification (NCBI taxonomy): domain Eukaryota; kingdom Metazoa; phylum Chordata; class Actinopteri; order Perciformes; family Serranidae; genus Epinephelus; species Epinephelus lanceolatus. Next base: position 6,373,850 of record NC_135756.1, read on the forward strand.
TAACATTTCTACATAGGTTGCTGGTCAAACTAGCCAAGAAGGGATCCTAACATTACAGTCTACTCTACAGTGTTACCTCCTCTGTTAAAACAAGCCTCAGTTCCTGAGTTCAGAAAAGGATGAGGAGGAATAGATTTCGTCAGAGAGGAGAAAGAGACATGCAAGAATGTGATAGCTTCTGGAAATTTATAAAGACATGCATAGATGAGAAAAGAGTCTAAGAAAAGTTTTTGTAGGGATGGAGGAATACAATGATGGGTTGAGTTACTGAGGAAAATCTGCACATTATTAAGTGATAGAAGAGAAAGAAAACACAGCAAATACTTACAGAGCAGCAGCTCCAGAGATGATCTCAATGAGCTCCTTGGTGATGACAGCCTGTCTGGTACGGTTGAAGGTGAGGGTCAGCTTGTCAATCATCTCAGCTGAGGAAGGGAGAGACAAATGTATTAGTTACCGTCACAATGTTTAACGTTTTTACTTTAGTATGTAAAGTCATAGTAGTATGTCATCCAAAATATGATCAAAAAAGTCATAGCATAGTATGTCGTCCAAAACTTGATCAAAAAAGTCACAGTATAGTATGTCGTCCAAAATGTGATAAAAAAGTCACAGTATAGCATGTCGTCCAAAATGTGATAAAAAAGTCATAGTATAGTATGTCGTCCAAAATGTGATAAGAAAGTCACAGTATAGTATGTCGTCCAAAACTTGATCAAAAAAGTCATAGTATAGTATGTCGTCCAAAACATGATAAAAAAGTCATAGTATAGTATGTCGCCCAAAGTATGATCAAAAAAGTCATAGTATAGTATGTCGTCCAAAATGTGATAAAAAAGTCACAGTATAGCATGTCGTCCAAAATGTGATCAAAAAAGTCATAGTATAGTATGTCGTCCAAAATGTGATAAAAGTCACAGTATAGTATGTCGTCCAAAATTTGATCAAAAAAGTCACAGTATAGCATGTCGTCCAAAATTTGATCAAAAAAGTCATAGTATAGTATGTCGTCCAAAGTATGATCAAAAAAGTCACAGTATAGCATGTCGTCCAAAATTTGATCAAAAAAGTCATAGTATAGTATGTCGTCCAAAGTATGATCAAAAAAGTCACAGTATAGCATGTCGTCCAAAATTTGATCAAAAAAGTCACAGTATAGTATGTCGTCCAAAAAATTAGCGAAATGTCACAGTATAGCTGTAGGTCAGATTTCTCTGCTATAAACATTAAAACCTAGTACCGTTTCAATGAGCACCAACACGTATGAGAATGACACAAACTCCACTCAAGCCAAGATTCAAACTCGTGGCAGAGCAGTCACAGGCCTGTTTCTATCTCTTCATGATGTGAACATGAAGAACATGTGAACAGAGAAAAGGGAGCTGCTCAAAGCTGGGTTTTTTCCCTAACAGATTTTATTCAGATTGTGTCCTGTTTTCATTTACTTTACGACTAATACAGCGATTTGTTTCCCTATGTGTTAAATGTGTCTGCATATGAAGAGCATCCCACTGTGACAACGGACAATAAAAACTGTTTAAGTGACATGGAAATGTGTGTTGTTGATTTCATTTGATAAAAAGGTTAGGAAATGTTTGTAACTGGACATAAACTTCAGATATCCCTGGTCTAAACAGACATTTAGACACTATGGCAATCACCAGAAATACGTCACGAGTGGGTGTTCGGCTACTCTCAGGTACTGCAGGTGTGAGTATTAGGACAGAGATAGAGATGGTAAATGTGTTCGGCAGGAAGTCTTACAGGCGTTCTTGCTGGCGCTGTCCATAGCGGTCATCCTGGCACTCTGCTCAGCAGTGGAGCCCTCCTTCAGGGCCAGGTAGATGACATTGACCAGAGCGAACTCCTGGTAGTTCCTCAGCACGTCAGCATCAATGTCATCATAGATGCTCAGGTTTTCTGTTGGGGAGGGTTACAGATGTTCAGCATCTCTCTGTACCCGAGGATGTGCCTTTAACTTTTCAAAACAACAACAACAACAACAACAACAACAACAACAACAACAACCATACCTGCGTTAGCAACTGTCTCTGTGGAAAACAAAGGCTTCTGTTCGGTCTTGTAGGAGATGACAGACCTGTATCAGAGAGAGGGAAATGTATTTTACATGAATAATGTGATATAGTATTTTTACACATTTCAAATTTATGTCGATCTCTCAGGTTGTGCAACTTGAAATGTTTCAACATTTCAGCTTTTATTTCCAGGTATTTACATCTGGATCTGATACACAATTTAGAAGACAGCATTATTTGTAATGGAACACAAAATTTTTAGGTGAGCAAAAGTATTGGAACATATAAACTTAAATTAGATTAAAGTGAATGAGACTTAATATTTCGTTGCAAATCCTTTGCTTTCAATAACTGCATCAAGCCTGTGACCCATTGACATCACCAAACTTTTGCATTCTTCTTTTGTGATGCTTTTCCAGGCTTTCACCGCAGCCTCTTTCAGCTGTTGTTTGTTTTGGGGGGGTTACTCCCTTCAGTCTCCTCTTCAGCAGGTAAAATGCATGCTCTATTGGGTTTAAGTCTGGAGACTGACTTGGCCAGTCTAAAACCTTCCACTTCTTGCCCCTGATGAACTCCTTTGTTGTTTTGGCAGTGTGTTTTGGGTCGTTATCTTGCTGCATGATGAAGGATCTCCCAATCAGTTTGGTTGCATCTTTCTTTAAATTAGCAGACAAAATGTTTCTGTAGACTTCTGAGTTCATTTTGCTGCTGCCATCATGTGTTACATCATCAATGAAGGTGAAAGAGCCCGTCCCAGAAGAAGCCATGCAAGCCCAAGCCATGACATTACCTCCACCGTGTTTCACAGATGAGCTTGTATGTTTGGGATCATGAGTAGATCCTTTCTTTCTCCAAACTTTCGCTTTTCCATCACTTTGGAAAAAGTTAATCTTTGTCTCATCAGTCTATAAAACTTTTTCCCAGAATTTTTGAGGCTCATCTCTGTACCTTTTGGCAAATTCCAGCCTGGCCTTCCTATTCTTCTTGCTAATGAGTGGTTTGCATCTTCTGGTGTAGCCTCTGTACTTTTGTTCATGAAGTCTTCTGCGAACAGTAGATTGTGATACCTTCACTCCTGCCCTCTGGAGGTTGTTGCTGATGTCACTAACAGTTGTTTTAGGGTCTTTCTTTACAGCTCTCACAATGTTTCTGTCATCAACTGCTGATGTTTTCCTTGGTCTACCTGTTCGACGTCTGTTGCTTAGTACACCAGTGGTTTCTTTCCTCTTCAGGACATTCCAAATGGTTATACTGGCTATGGGCAGTGTTTGTGCAATGGCTCTGATTGATTGTCCATCTTCTCTCAGATTCACAATTGCTTCTTTTTCACCCATAGACAGCTCTCAGTTTTCATGTTGGTTCCACCTCTAAATGCAGTCTGCACAGGCAAAACCTATCGTACCCAATCTGAAACTGAGGTCAGACATTCAGTGCTATTTATTGTTTGAATAATCAATGTAACTGGGAGACACCTGGGCAACAAAACACACCTGTCAGTCACATGTTCCAATACTTTTGCTCTCATGAAAAATGGGTGGGTTCAAACAAAAGGTGCTATCTTCTAAGCTGTGTATCAGATCCAGATGTAAACACCTGGAAATGAAAGCTGAAATGTTGATCTCTTGTCTCATATTCATCTTTTAATGTCAAACCCAAATATTTTCAGTCTACAACAAAAATAAAGGAATTGGTCTCACTGTTCCAATACTTTTGGAGGGCACTGTAGCTAATTTTGTTCCCTTTAAAAGAGCAGTGAACTTTTAATTCTTAAGAATATCTAGACATTGGAATATAAAAAAATATTTACCATTTTAAAAAGTTAAGTTGTTCACGCATACAAGAAAAGTATATATAAAATTCTAGTCTGTCTGAGACCTAATACAACATTTGGACATCAAACGATGCCTTGTGACAAATAGACAAGCTTAGCGAAGCCTGAGAACACCGCAGCTACACTGGCAACACCGCCTGGAAGCTGGTGGCTTTATAGAGTGGAGGATTTTGGAAGGTAAAACTATTAACGACGGGAGTTGCCAAGCTAACGACGGTCAGGACTCTTTGTTTTAGCTGCAGGCTATGGGTTAGTCTTGCGTGACTAGCCTCCCTCACTGCGGAATGGGAGTCAGGGGACATTCGTTTGGGGGGGGGGGGGGGTAATTATTGATCTAGGAGCTGTAAACTGAATTGCCCACACGGGATAAGTAAAGTTTTCGTCATCGGTGTCTGTGTAAAAGACTAGCTATCGGTAAGCTACACTGTGTTGTCTCTGAAGTGTTGTGTTATTTTCTTTGGAGCTGCACAAGTTGGCGGAGTGGAGAGCGAGAGAGAGAGAGAGAGAGAGAGAAAAAAAAAGAGGTAAAAATTGCTGCACCCAAGTCTCAAAATGGTCAGGAAAACCCTGCATTTTAATCTGGCATCATACTGGCTAAAATGTTGGAGACATTCTTATGTATACAAACACACATGTAAAAACAGCGGGTAAGATCGAGGTCATATCATATCGAATGATGAGTCGATAAAGTAATTATAGCGACAGGCCTGACTTTACTTTTAAGTAACTTTAACTAACTTATAGTAACTAAGCTCCATGCACAAAGTCACGGTCATGTCACTGTGAAACTGACAATCTCAGGTTGAAAAAAGCTCAAAACATAAAAATCACCCCCACTCAATAATTTTGTTATAGTTTATTTGATGGTCAGTTACAGATTTCTATTCAGGTATTTATTACTTTGAGTTTAATATTCAGGCATTCAGATTTATTTTTGTAGATAGTTATCCAGTTTCTGATAAAGTTAAAGACTGATTATGTCCAAAAGTGTTGGGGTGCTGATATTGGCCAATTCGTCCACAATCTCCTGCTCCAAACTATCATTACTATAACAGCCTTTATTAATCCACTGTGGGTCGACCTCTAATACAAATCCAAATAAAGAAAAATAGAGTACAAACTGAGTGTCGTACCTGAATCTGTTGAAGAACACAGCACCCTGGTCAAATTCATATCCAGAGTTGAGCAGCTCGGTGGCGACAATGGAGGCATCGCCGAAGCTGGGGGGCTTACGGCCGACTTCCTTACAGTTGAAGATGATGTGCTTCCCATGAGTTCTGATGAGGAACAGCGAGGATTATATTAGTACAGAAAAACAATCATCACCTGCACACTTCATTCTTTGATCTGTGTTTTCGCACACAGAAACCTTGCACACTAATTCATCACCAATTCATTACGAGGATGAACTTCAGGAGGCTCAGTTCCCCGTCGTACCTGTGCAGCAGGCCTCTCAGCTTGTCTCCCACATTGACCACCATGACCTCCTTGCCAGCGCTGGTCAGGATATTGATCTCGTTCTTGATGGCCTTGGCTATACCAGAGTGGATGGCACCACAGAGCCCACGGTCAGAAGTCACACCGACGATCAAGTGCTTGACCGCCTTGTCCTCCGGCGCTTTGATGTCGGCCTTCTCGTACAGGGCTGGAGAGCAGAGAGGAGAATTAGTCCAGTGTCGAAAACTTTAGATCACACCATCTAGCAAAGTGAGAGACAACATGGCGGCAACTTGAACATACCCAGAGCACCAGAGCCGTACACTCTGGCAGGTTTCAGGCTCCTCTCAGCACGAGCATACTTGGCAGCGGCCACCATCTTCATGGACTTGGTGATTTTCTGGATATTCTTGATGGACTTCAACCGAATGGTGACTGGAGAGAAGAGAAGATATTACTCAGACTGACACCAGTTTGATTATATTGAAACTCTAATATAAACCTGACCAGCACACTGAACTACATTAACCTATCTGAAAACTTAATGATCATTTCTTTCCTGTCACTCAGGGACACTTTGTAAATGAAAAATGCACTGCAGAAGACAGCAACTTTGGGATTTTTTTGTGTTTGTTAAGAGAGTATGAGTAGAAAAGTGCACTTAAAAATGTAACTATCACATTATTATTGGTGCTTTTTGTGATTAGTTTGGTGTTAAATTTGTTCAATAAAAGACTACATTAAATAGTTTACTTTTTTAATTCAACAAGATATTTGTTGTATCTTAGCAGTAAACTGAAATCAGCAGAAAGTCAGAACTGAACACACTTTAATATCTGTTTATCCCAGGTAATATTGTTATGGCAACATTCAACAATGAAATCACAATCTTTTGGCATCTAACTAATTTATATTGATAAATATGGAGGTGATGACAATGCAAGTAGGGCTGCCACGATTAATCGACTAATTGGTTTGAGTCATTTTTCATAGAACAGTACTATTAAAGTCCCCCAAAATACTCTTATTGCAGCTTCTTACGTTCAGATACTGGCAGCTTTACACACTCTCCCGTGACAGTGAACTAAAACCCCTTGGCGTGAGTATGAAACAAGACATTAGATGACGTAATTTTGGGTTTTGGGCGAGATAGACCGCCATTTTTCAACATTTTAACACATTTTTCGATGAAATGATTAGTTGACTAATCAAAGAAGTAATCGACAGATTAGTCGACAATGAAAATAATCGTTAGTGTCAGCCCTAAATGCAAGCATAATGAAAAAAGCATTAAATGAACAAAGCTAAAAATAACCAGGTGATTTCATTATTTTAAAGCTGACGTATCGAATGCCAATCCATGTTTTTTGTCTTTATGATATGCACTTTGTATGTTACTCGTTTGTCATATGTATGCACCTGTTGTGGAAATGAATTTTCTCCTTGAAGATAAATAAACTGTGTTCATCATTTCCCCTTGTCGTAATTTCTGCATTACAACGCAAAATTGCCATCTAAGGAAAGTGGCCTCAAGGGCTACAGTAACAAATAATCAAAAATAAAAACGCAAGTGATGAAAATGCTTACAGATTAATACTGGTGATTAACAAGTGAGAAATTGTCAGTTAGTCTGACAGTGTTGCTCTGATAGCAGCTGGGCCGTGTTACTGTCCACTGTCCTCCATTTATCATTCACAACACCCAACTAACAGTTACTGTTCAAAGCCAGCAATATTTGTTACTTCCACCCACAGAGCCAAAAACCACGGCTTTAAATTGGTCAAATCCCTTGTTAACTGTCCAACATTTTTACTCCTCCGTCTCTCAAATCACATGCATTTTCATCACCTTCAGTTTTATAAATTAATGGTACTTATTCCCCTCAAAGTATCCTACAGTCCTACAGCTGCATGCATCACCTTCAACCAAAATAGACCACAACAAAATATATTAAACCCCACTTTCTTGCTGCGTACAGGTGCACAAACTGAGTATTATTTCCCTCATACTATACCAGATTTTAGCAGACACTATGAAAATGTTGCATCTGTGGTGTTGTCAGTGTTTGATTATGGTCTGTAACCTGTTGTTATGTTGTCATCTATGCACATAAAGAGAGTAGTACACAAAAGTACTTACTGTCCTTCAGGGTAGCCATGTTCCTGACCTGCCCACTGTGAACAGAAACGGTGCAGGTTAGCTTTAGCTGCTAGCTTTATCAACATGTAACATTACCAACAGAGTTTAACATTAACAACAGCTTTGAACCACGTTAATACAAACTCGTTACAGGTATTGAAACATGAACATTTGCTTCGTTGCTAGCTAGCGCTGCAAGTGCGCTACTAGCATGAGTTAGCTTTGTAACTGCTGCACAAGTTAGCTTAAGCTGTTAGCACTAGCTTACTAGCGGTGTGATTGTAGTGTGTGTAAGATCATGCAGTGACACAAAAGTCAGTCATTGGGGAAATTTTCACTCTCTTCACGAGCTTCTCGCACAATGTCAGAGTGTTTTAGCCAGTACGTGTCAGATTAGCTAGCATTAGCTTAAGTTGTCCATTGAGTGCAGCACACCGGTGTCATTCATTAGCCGCGGCCTCCACGTTAGCACGTCCTTGCGTTCAATAACTGCGCGTTACAGACAAGACGTTACAAACTTATTTCAATCACATATCTTTTTCAGTGCACACAGTGACGACACTGCTAAAGATTGTTGTGGAAGTATTTAAATAGTTTTGATTTACCATTGTGGGGAGAACACCAACGCGCTGGTTCTGGCGAACATGGTTACTCCTATGAAGGTCAGACACGCAGGACTGCGCAGGCGCAGGTTAAAGGCAAAATGGCCGAATGCTGCATTCAGGGACTGACAGAAACATCGTTGAACAGAGATGTACACTAAGTAACTTTTACATTGTTTAAATAAATCATAAGATTCGTGTTTACTGAGCAAACATGCGTACATGTCTTTATGTTTAATGTTTTCTATGTTTTACTGTAAAACGCATTGAGTTTACCTGTTTATGAAATGCGCTGTACAATTAACATTGACTTGACCTGACATCCGGGGATTTTTTATTTTTATTTTTTTAATGTAAATATTTATATTTTAGTATTTGGATAAATAGACATAACAGCTACGACCAAGGTCAACAAAGCTGAACAAAGAAATGTTAAAGAAAATAGACAGGTGTGTATTTATATTTATATATATATATGTTTTTTGGTACAAAATCCGTTCTAATACAAACCAAAATCATTTGTAAGACTTTTTCTTTGTTTGTTTTTATTCTATCCTTTATATTCTATCCTTTTCATAATATATACAGCATATTGTGTGTAGTAATTATAGTACATACACCCATATGGTAACTGTCATGATGATTTATTTAAAGGGACGTTCAATATAAATTTATATGAAAAACATCAATGACCCACAATAAAAAATAAAATAAAACGTCTATATATGAGTCAAGTTTTCTGTAAGTTGTAAACCATACAAATAGTTTAAATAAATAAATTCTGAACATATACATGAATTCTTAACTTTACAGTGTAATTTGCATTTAATTCTTTAACATGCACTAGTCCAACTTACACGTTTAGTTACAAAAATTTAAAAATTCTTTATTTATGTTTATGAGTATTGTTAAAAAAATGCTTATACATATTGAATAGTTTTTCTAGTTTTACTGGCTCATTATTTGTACTCTATGTGTTTTTAAATTAAGCAATTAATTTGTTTGCTTTTTATCTTGTCTTTTTTTGTTCATCGTGTTTTCTGTTTTTATTTGTTCCCTAACATGCTGTAACGGTGATTTTCTCACTGGGTTATCAAAGCAGTCAGTCACTTAGTCCGTGAACGCACCTGGAGTTATCGCGTTGTTTTAAGCCTATGCGCGAGATTATGACGTTCAACACGCGGAAACTGTGTTTACGTTAGCAGCAGTTGTTCGTGCTTGAGCTGCGATTCGAGCAGTTTTTCTCGGTTTTAAGCGTCATTAACAAATAAACAGGAAGTGTTGTGTGTTTATTGTCGCCGGTCAGGATGGGGAAAGCGGATTTTCTCTCTCCTAAGGCGATAGCCAACCGGATTAAATCCAAAGGGCTCCAGAAGTTGAGATGGTATTGTCAGATGTGTCAGAAACAGTGTCGAGACGAGGTGAGCTGTTCGTTAAGTCGGTGTTATTTAGTTTATTTGTTGTTGCTGGTTTTGTTTTTAACGTATTTATCTTTTCAGAATGGCTTCAAATGTCACTGCATGTCTGAGTCCCACCAGAGGCAGCTGCTGCTCGCCTCCGAGGACCCCAACAAGTTCATGGACTATTTCTCTGAGTGAGTTCATGTATGGCGCATGAATCAGGCATGTTAGCTGTGAACTGCAGATGGTTAGGGTTCATTCTTGTGTCTTCTCTTCACAGTGAGTTCAAAAGCGACTTCCTGGAGCTGCTCAGGAGACGTTTTGGTGAGTCCTGACTCCACACAGATGCTCCAGATGTTTGGATACAACAGCAGCAGCTCTGATTCAGTTTGTCTTCACCTGCAGGGACCAAGAGAGTTCACAACAACATCGTCTACAATGAATACATCAGCGACAGAGAGCACGTCCACATGAACTCCACACAGTGGGAGACTCTGACTGACTTCACCAAGTGGCTGGGCAGAGAAGGTAATCCACATACACACTTCTCCTAACATCCATGATGATGAGGACGAAACATTTAGGAAAGGAAGTCCTCCTCTCATATACAGATATACAGTCAGGTCCATAATTATTTGGACAATGATACAGCTGTCGTCATTTTGGCTCTGTACACCACCACAATGGGTTTTAAATGAAACAATGAATACCTGCTTAAAGTGCAGACTCTCAGCTTTCATTTAAGGCTTTTTTCAAAATTGTAGTATGAACCGTGTAGGAATGACAACCATTTCTTCACACAGTCCCCCAACTTTAAGGGCTCATAAGTATTTGGACAAACTAACATAATCATCAATTAAACAGTCAGTTTTAATACTTGGTTGCAAATCCTTTACAGTCAATGACTGCCTGAAGTGTTGGACACATAGGCATCATCAGATGCTGGGTTTCTTCCCTGGTGACGCATGCTCAGTTGGATTCAGGTCAGATGATATGACTTGGCCATTGCAGAATATTCCACTTCTTTGCCTTGAAAATGTCTTTGGTTGCTTTTGCAATATGCTTCAGGTCATTGTCCATCTGCACTGTGAAGAATAGTCCAATGAGTTTTGAAGCATTTGGTTGAATCTGAGCAGATAATGTAGCCCCAAACACTTCAGCTTTCATCCTGCTGCTCTTGTAAGCAAGACAAGACTTCACTAGAATAAATACAGAGGGTTTATCACAAGATGCAAACCATTGGTTAGCCTTAAAAATTGAAGGCCAGATTAGAGTTTGTCAAAAACCATCTAAAAAGCCTGTACAGTTGTGGAACAGCATAATATGGACAGATAAAACAAAGATCAACTACCAGAATGATGGGAAGACAAAAGAAGGAAGAAGGGAAGGAACTGCTCATGATCCAACGCACACCACCTCATCAGTGAAGCATGGTGGAGGTACTGTTATGTCATGGCCATGTATGGCTGCCAGTGGAACTGGTTCTCTTGTATTTATTGATGATGTGACTGCTGACAAGAGCAGCAGGATGAAAGCTGAAGTGTTTGGGGCACCATTATCTGCTCAGATTCAACCAAATGCTTCAAAACTCATTGGATGATGCTTCACAGTGCAGATGGACATTGACCTGAAGCATATTGCAAAAGCAACCAAAGACATTTTTAAGGCAAAGAAGTGGAATGTTCTGCAATGGCCAAGTCATATCATCTGACCTGAATCCAACTGAGCATGCGTTTCTCTTGCTGAAGCCAAAACTGAGGGCAAAACACCCAAAACACAAGCAGGAAGTGCAGACGGCTGCAGTAAAGGGCTGGCAGAGCATCACCAGGGAAGAAACCCAGCATCTGATGATGCCTATGTGTCCAACACTTCAGGCAGTCATTGACTGTAAAGGATTTGCAACCAAGTATTAAAACTGACTGTTTAATTGATGATTATGTTAATTTGTCCAAATACTTATGAGCCCTTAAAGTCGGGGGACTGTGTGAAGAAATGGTTGTCATTCCTACACGGTTCATACTACATTTTTGAAAAAAGCCTTAAATGAAAGCTGAGAGTCTGCACTTTAAGCAGGTATTCATTGTTTCATTTAAAACCCATTGTGGTGGTGTACAGAGCCAAAATGATGACAACTGTATCATTGTCCAAATAATTATGGACCTGACTGTATTTACAGTAGCAGTAGTAGGATTACAGTATTGGCAAATAAAGTAAATATTAAATGTAAAATGTAAAGATTTCATGGCAAAGGCAGACAAATATCTTAAAATATCAGTATCAGATCTTTTAAAAAAGCAGCTGTACATCAAGTCACCATAAAGTGGTTGAAACCCAGCCACTCAAAAATGGAAGTAAATAATTAAAAAAATATATATATAACGCTCAGACATTCAGAGGGAGCTCAGAGTCGAGCTGCTGCTCCTTCGTGTAGAAAGTGGTCAGTTGAGGTGGCTCAGGCATCTGATCAGGATCCTCCTGGGCACGTCCCACTGGTAGGAGGCCCCACGGCAGACCCGGAACACACTGGAGGGATTACATCTGGCCTGGGAACACCTTGGGATCCCCCAGGAGGTGGAAAGCGTTGCTCAGCCTGCTGCCCCCGCAACTTGGCCCCAGATAAGTTGATGAAAATGGATGGATGGATAAAAAACTTTAAGGGTAAAAAAGGAGGGTTTTCAGAGAATGGTCAGAAATGATGGGGCTAATATTAACAGTCCACTGTGTAAGATTTAGGGGGATTTCAAGGCAGCTAGCAGTGAGGACTGCAGAATACAACAGCAGAAAAATCCTGCTCAGGAAGTTTTTACTGGGAGCCAGATTATCTACTGAGGTCTCTAACTGGTAAAAAAAACACTGAATAAAGCAGTTTGACATCACAAATCAGTGTTTCTCAGACGCTATTTGGCAAGTCTAACATGGGCCACTAAACCTGGCACCTGCTTATGTATGCTCACCGTTTTGTGCTCATAACTTATCCAGGAAGATCCAGGCATTCAGCAGGAGCTGAATTATCTGCAGATGTCTCTTAATCTCCAAAACAAACAGACCTGATGATTTAAAGGGGAACTAATGTTTTTTTCAACCTGGGCCCTATTTTCCGATCTACTTTTGTCTAAATGAGTGATAGGATGTTCAATATGTGACATTTCTCCAGTATGAAGCTAGGGCTGACCTGCCTGCAGCCCGTGAGCGTGCGCTATATTAAATAATAGGGCACTCAGACAGCGTCAAACAACGTCAAAATACGTCCACTAAAAGTGCATTTTTTTCACACAGATAGGCTCGGATTGTTAGTGTAATTATCTGACAACATAACGGAAAGGAGAAATGAACGTCTGTCTTTACCTTTAGCTGGATTCAGACATGTTCCTCTGCCTGTTGCTGCTCCCTCTCTCACCTCGTTCACTTTTCACTTTCAATGAGCTCTGTATCCCTGTACTCTGGTTCAAATAAATACGGGCGGTCATCAAATTCAAATGGCTCATCCAGATCCAGTTGGTCAAAATCAGGTAAAAATTCAGCCATGACTACTCCAAACAGAGTAACTCCTCGCGTTTGTAAGTTCACTCCAGCGGTAACTTCCTGCAACAACTCAAATCTCGCGAGAGATGAGATTTCAGAGCCAGACTTTCACTCTCTGAGTGAGTGTTTTGACTTGCCACAACAAACATCATCTGAATTTGGGGTGTTGGTGGCTAAGTGGATAGAGCAGGCGCCCCATGTACAAGGCTGTTGCCGCAGCGGCCCGGGTTAGACTCTAGCCTGTGGCCCTTTGCTACATGTCATTCACTTAGCTTGCCTGTCGATTAAAGGCTAAAATGCCCAAAAAAAAATATTTAAAAAAAAACCCCACGTCTGAACACAGAGTACACGGACGTAGAAACTGTAGAAACATGGCGTAGATGAGGATCTGCTCCCTATGTACACTGTAGACTCATTCTAAGGTAACGAAAACACAAAGATCATAAACTAAAGAAAACATACTTATTATAGTAAATTCCATTGCTTTAAAAAGTAAAATGTGTTGGCACAGCTCATGGCTACTTATGAAACAAGTCCGTTTGTCAAATGATGATGAAAACACTAAATGTCGATCATGTAATTGTGGCAAAAAAAAACATGTATGTCTTTTTAAATGAATCGTGGAAATTACATGATCATGATGGGTTGCATATATTTAATTTTATTTTATTTTATACTCTATAAAGTGACTTTTGGTGTTTTGAAAGGTGCTTTTTAAATAAAATTTAGTATTATTATTATTATTATATTCACAAAAAAATAGAATAAAAAAATGATGAAGAACAATAAAATAAAATTAAAAAAAATAGAAATCATGGGACGTTGATGGCTTGGTGGTTGGAGCGGGCGCCCCATGTGCAGGGCTGTTGCCGCAGCGGCCCGGGTTCGGGTCCGGCCTGTGGCCCTTTGCTGCATGTCATTCCCTCTCTCTCTCCCTCCTTCACACTTACCTGTCCAATAAAGGCAAAAATGCCCAAAAAAAATCTTAAAAAAAAAAAAGAAAAATCATGAAAATAATTTTGGTTTGAAATGCAACGGATTTGGTATCAAAAAGAAAAATAATTGTAGCCATCAGACACAATATTTAGAAACCAGGTCCTGCTATATTAAATAGGTGTTATTTTAAATATGTAATAATGAGCTGAATGTCACCGTTAGGTTTATGCAAGGTGGACGAGACCCCTAAAGGCTGGTACGTCCAGTACATCGACCCCGAGAGTATCCGCCGCCAAGAGGAGCTGGCGAAGAAGAAGAAGCATGAAATGGACGACGAAGAGAGGAGCGCCAAGTTCATCGAGGAGCAGGTCCGCAGAGGCCGCGACGGCAAAGAGCCGGACGTGAGTAAAAGGAAGGAGAGAGTTCAGCTTCGCACATGCTCGGTTTGACTGAATAAAGATCAATAAGAAATATTTTGTTCTGTATTTTGCTCCGTAGGAAACTCCAGTTTACACAGAGCTGAAACGTGAGAGTGAAGAAGAAAAAGGTTTGGTTTGGTTTTTTTATGTTGTTGTTGTCACGTTTCCCTCGTGCATTTCTGTCCACTCAATTTCACACATTTTTTTTCTGCAGTTGCTTTCAACCTGGGCGCCTCCTGCTCAATCGCCGGCCCCTCCAAATCCAGGTACAGAGCTCTGAGCATGCTGATAACTCTGCTGCTAAATCACCAAGCAAGTATAATTCAATAATTTTGCCTGATATGTCTCCCTGTGTAGCTCCGTCCTGGGTGCTAGCGCCCTCAAAGCAGCAGCAGCAGCAGCATCGTCCTCAACCAAGAGGAAAGACACTAGCTCAGACACCAGGGGGGAGAAGAAGAAGAAGTCTGCTCTGGAGGAGATCATAGAGGTAGAGAAGATTGGTTTTGTCTCATCCTTTCGGTGTGTTTGAGTTCGTATTTACTCCAGCTGTGATGCTGTTTTCGTTCAGATGGAGGAGAAGAAGAAGAAGAAGCAGTCGGTCAGAACAGATTACTGGCTGCAGCCCAACATCGTGGTCAAAGTCATCACCAAGAGACTGGGAGAGAGGTACCACAAGAAGAAGGCCGTCGTCACGGTAATGATGCTTTGCGTTTCTGTGCATGAGGGAAGACGGAAAGAAGATCTCTGCTGCTAATAGCTGTGGATTTGTTTCTGTTGTAGGAGGTGCGAGACAAATATGGAGCCGTGGTGAAGATGATCGACTCCGGAGACAAACTTAAACTGGACCAGAATCACGTAGAGACGGTCATACCTGCACCAGGTAACCCACCAAAACTCTTTAACACTTATTAACTTACAAAAACAGTTCTACAGATTATGGACTCCTCTGTGTTTCTCAGCATCTTGTTGTCGCTCTGTGTGCAGGTAAACATGTTTTGATCCTGAACGGTCCGTACAGAGACACGGAGGCTCTGCTGGAGGGAATAGACGAGAAGAACTTCAGCGCTACGCTCACACTTGACTCTGTAAGTACCTCTAGGCTGCAGGCACATCTGGCAGAAACAGTGGCTGTCACATGTCAGTCCATCATCTACTACAACTGGTGGGTCAGGGTCCAAGAGTGGGTCATGGGTCCATTCTGAATGGACCACAAGTGACTCACAAATGTGTTGCGTTTGTAAAACAAACTTTATTTTGAAGTACAGTAAATTTCTGGCGCAGAGCTTTTATTTTGAAAGTGCTGTTTCCTGCTGGAGCCTGAGTAAATAAGGGAGTAAGGGTTGTGTGAGAGTTTGTAAACGGAAGTTTTGATAAAGTTTCGCTGATTTCAAACGTGGCCCCCTATGACTTCAATTCATTAAGAATTTTCTCTGTTTTTGGATTCTTCGTTCACCAGTAAGGCAACAACAAAAAAAAAGTTTTTCCTCGCAAATTAAATGTAACACAGGGTGAGTAACTGATACACAGGTAATCATTTTATGGGTGAAGTGCACCTTTAAAGTCTCATCCTCTCTTCTTCAGGGTCCACAGAAGGGGAAGCGAGTGGACGTCGCCTATGAGGATTTCTCAAAGATGGCCTGAACCAACAACCCTCCTGTTCTAACCTCAGGGACTCTACTGTGTCAGAGTTATTCACCTGTACATATCCACACATACCTCACAGTGCACCCCCAGTGAACCATCACAAAGACACACAGCGATGTCATCAGTGTTTTTTATTTTGTGTTAATATTCAAGGTTATCTTTAAACTTTCAGATGTAAATTTTGTCCAAATAAACTCAACAAAAAGTGACTCTGGTGTTCTTTGTGAAAAAAAATTATAATTTTAAAAGAAAAAAAATCAACTCAGGAAGTGTGTGTATGCACACAAACACCAGTGGGAAAGAAGAAAAGTCTTCCTCACTCTTTAAATGGGTGTGACAGGAGTTAATAGCAGCGCAGGGTACTTGGATGTGTCTCTGGGCTGCTCAGAGCGGCGGCAGGAAGCTGTTGAGATTTGGGACGATGTAGTGGGTGTAGTGGCCGTCGATGAAGCCCTTCCCACTGTTGTGTATGAACCAGCAGTAGATGTTGGAGCCGCGCTTCTTATCCTGCCTGTAGTCTTTCTGCCAGCCCCTAAAACACACACACACACACACAAGTTTAAGGTTTTAATAAGAAATGCATTTGTTTAAAAATCACTTCCAGTAAGAGTTAAGACGTACCTGGTGACGAGCAGCCTGTTGCCCTTCACTTCCATGATGGCCTCCTTCTTCAGAGGGTCAAGTCCTTCGCGCACGTCGTACACACTCGCCTCAGGCTCTCTGGAAAACTGCCCTGAGAGATCACACACATTCTCAGCTTCACAGGATCAGTAAAAAAAGTTAGGTGGAAGTTACACTTCTGTGTTGAACAGACGCCACACCTAAGGTGACGCAGACCTCCTGTCTTTCTGTAAGCTGAAACCATTTCCCTCAGTGGAAACAAAGCTTTTATTTACTTTGTCAAGACAATAAAGCCTCCACAAAAATAGCATTTTAAGTCTTGTGTGTGATTTATCCTGGCTTCATATGAGCAGAGAAAATCTCTGCTAGCTGCTAGGCTAATTTATACAATGTAAAATGCCATAGGCTTGTGCTAATAACGTTAGCATGTTGTATTTGTTTGGAAAACGTGTTTAGTGTAAGACAGTTGTTTTGTCAGTGAACCTTGTGAGTTGTAATGGAGCCGAATATTGTAACGTTACCTTTGTTAAATGTTGCTGTTGCTCCTGGCTTCATATGAGTAGAGGAAAAGTCTGCTAGCTGCTAGGCTAATTTATACAATGTAGAATGCCATAGGCTTGTGCTAATAACGTTAGCATGTTGTATTTGTTTGGAAAACGTGTTTAGTATAAGACAGTTGTTTCGTCAGTGAACCTTGTGAGTTGTAATGGAGCCGAATTTTGTAACGTTACCTTTGTTAAATGTTGCTGTTGTCCCTGGCTTCATATGAGAAGAGGAAAAGTCCGCTAGCTGCTAGGCTAATTTATACAATGTAAAATGCCATAGGCTTGTGCTAATAACATTAGCACAAGGGAAAATGTGTCCAGATAAAGACAAGTGTTTGTCTGTGAATGCTGCGAGTTATAGTGAAGCTGATTTGTGTACTTGTGTTTGAAACTGTCTCTATTAAGTCACGTTAAATGTGTGTTTAATGTGTGTTTGAAACAACTAAACTTTACAGCACTTTACAGAAACCTCCGCCGCCAACTAGTGTTTTGGAGGTGTAACTGCAGAGTGACACAGACAAGTATAAATGCTCACAACGGCGTAGGGTCTGCCGCACAACTATAAATCCCGCTTTAGGCTGTGGTTCAGTTTGTAAAGTTGGTAACATTAAACAATAACCATCAGTAACACTACATAAAGTTACTGTTAATGTTTGATGATTGGTTGAGACGTACCTATGAGTCCATGGACCAGAGGAGAGTACTGGTTGTCGTTGGGAATGTAGATACCAAGGAAGTCAACGTTGACCGGATGTTTCTTCCACACGCGGTGAAGCAGCACCATCACCTCAATGTTATTATTTATTATGATGGAAACATGAGAGTTCTTCACGATGGCTATCCTCACGCTGAAACACACAAACATGACAACACGAAATTAAAAAAAGTCTTCTGATGTGAAAGCGGCAGACGCTGTGATTAAAGGTGCAATGGTGGTTACCCATCCTGTGTGATCCCGGCCGTGGCCCCCCAGGTGAAGGAGTGGTTGCTCTGGCCATCATTCATGTCGATGCTGTTGGTGCTGACGGTCACACTGACTCCATCAGGCTGGTAGTAGACGGAGATGGTGCCGAAGTAGGTGCTCAGTTTGCTTTTGTGGGCCTTCTTAGAGCCAACCAGCTGACCGTTCACCACCAAACCTTAAAGAGAAGGAGCAATACATGGCAACGTTACGGTGAAGATTCTCAGTCACCCAGGTCATGGTAATGTTAAGGGTTACATCACTGGCACCTGGACCTGCTTAAGTTTCTTGAGAATGTTTCGCCTCCGATCCAAGAGGCTTGAAAACTGATTGTCCTGGATTGTCCCTCTTCCTCATAGACAGGTGTGTAATGTGTTTATTTTATATGAAATACATTGCGAGACATGGTTTACATCCATATATGAGTTTACACTGTGTCTGTTTTTTTACTTGCTTCCACAACAAATTCACACATTCGCTAAATTAAGATATTTACAGCACAAGTTGATGGTGCTCATGGAAACACTACCACTTTTGTCCACAGGGTAGCGCCAAAAACAACACAAAATGAAAGCTCCTTGCAGTTGCTTTAAACTACAGAGATGTGGTGTTTTACTACACAGTGCAGTCAGATTACCTGTTCCAGTGTCAGACACCAGGTTGAGAATGTGACCAGGTGTGGAGTCGATGTTGAAGCAGACATCCATGTTGCTTCTGGGCAGGTGGACGATGAAGTGAGGGTCGTTATCCACTGGGTGAGAAACACTGAGCTCGTCACATATCGAGAACCGTTTACATTCAACACTGCAGCTGGAAGACTGGTCATGATTATATAGAGGTCATCAATGTGTGTGTGTATGTGTTACCTAAGTTGACCTGTTGAGGCAGGGCCCACTCCTCCGGGCCCTTCGCAGCCTGACTCGGGGGGGCCGTCGTTGTCATCTGGACCCAGGGTGGAGGCTGGTAGACGACACGCACCGGAGCCAGACCAGAGGACGCCGAGCCTCCTCCTCCTCCTACTCCTACTCCTGCACACACACACATGACACAGTGTAAAGGTCACCCAGGTGTCACATCATCACCACTGACATCACTGACTCCAAGTTAGCTGTGATTTAGTTTGTAGTTCTTTTCTTCTGTGCTGCATTTTGGTGTCCTCTATAAAGTTCGATATATTAGTGTAAGAAAAGCAATCACCTTTAAAAAATCCAGTTTAACCATAACATCAGCACATAAAGAGTGTATCGTCTGTCGGGTACCTATGCAGCAGCCGTGCTTGGGGTCCTTCGGGGAGTCGGCCAGCAGCCTCTCCTTGGCGTCCTCGCTCTCCACCAGCATAGCAGTGAGAGGAGTGACGAACTGATGCTCCACGGCCAGACTCATGATCCGCTGGGTGATCTTCCTCTTCTTGACAGCCGTGGTAGCCAGAGACCTGCGGGAGAGACAATCTGCAGCTGACAAATACTGACAGTGATGCAAATTACAATCGTATTTCTACAAACATTTAAATGTTTCCTGATAGAAGTGGTATAGAAACCTTGGGCTTATTTTTTCTACGCTCCTGAGCCTCTCACCTTTCAGAGAGCAGCTGTTTGATGGTGATGTACGCCCACAGTTGTCTGGCAAAGCCCGTGAATGAGTGCTGCTGCTTGGCCAGCTCCATGTCCAGCTCCGACATGTCACCTTCTGTCTCCAGGGTGATGTCCAGGCGGGCCTGCAGGATGAGATGAGACAGAGGACACTGGTAGTCCAGCTTCTTCCCTTCACCCACGGCCTTGAAACCTCAGAACTTCTGATTGTAAACATGTTGTCAATGCCTGGATGTGTGTGCGTTATACTCACAGCAGATGCAGTGGTGAAGCTGGTCAGTGTGCTGCTGTCAGATGGCAGCACCTTCCCGGCCACCACCAGCTCTGAGCCGCTGAAGTATTTATCAAAGCGGTTCTGGGTGACGTCGGACACAGAGTCGTCTGGGAACTGAATGGTGATTCTCCTCAGCAGAGGAGAGGACACCTGGCTGTAAAACGTCTGCAGGAGGAGAGAAGAAGACGATGTGGTCAATCTTTAAACCCTGATTTCCTTCACGTCACAATGAAACAACATGTTGTCTGAAACCATTTCCCTCAGTGGAAACAAAGCTTTTATTTACTTTAATTTCACAGATAAGAAACAATAAATCGTGAAGACAATAAAGCCTCCACAAAAATAGCATTTTAAGTCTTGTGTGTGATTTATCCTGGCTTCATATGAGCAGAGGAAATCTCTGCTAGCTGCTAGGCTAATTTATACAATGTAAAATGCCATAGGCTTGTGCTAATAACGTTAGCATGTTATATTTGTTTGGAAAACGTGTTTAGTATAAGACAGTTGTTTTGTCAGTGAACCTTGTGAGTTGTAATGGAGCTGAATTTTGTAACGTTACCTTTGTTAAATGTTGCTGTTGTCCCTGGCTTCATATGAGTAGAGGAAAAGTCTGTTAGCTGCTAGGCTAATTTATACAATATAAAATGCCATAGGCTTGTGCTAATAACGTTAGCATGTTGTATTTGTGGGCAAAATGTGTCCAGATAAAGACAAGTGTTTGTCTGTGAATGCTGCGAGTTATAGTGAAGCTGATTTGTGTACTTGTGTTTGAAATAGTCTCTATTAAGTCACGTTAAATGTGTGTTTAATGTGTGTTTGCATAGACCAAATCTTTTGCCTTAGTTACTACTGTTCTGCATCACTGCAAAATATTAGGCCCAACACAGAACACATGTTGCATGGAGCTGATTCCACTTTCATAAAGGGACCAAAGATGTTTTTTGATTTGCGTGATGCTGAGTTGTTTGCTGAACGTCATTGTACCCGTAGCTGCTCTGCCGCATCATGGTTGGCGTAGATCCTCTGAGCCATGCCCCTGTTCTCCATGGCGATACGCTCCAGGAAGTCATAGTCTACATCAAATCCGATGCCGAGCGAGAAGAGAGAAAACTCCTCCCTCATCACCCTCTTCACGTTCTTTTGGATGGTGCTCAGCTTGATCTCACCTGCAGAAACCAGCATATTATCTTATTGTGTCAAGAAACTTTCGTCTTGTATTATCTTTGATGCTTTTTTGCTTTTATTTCACAGTTTATTTCTTCCTCTGGTGGATGAGCTGCTAAACCTGACCGCTGAATTTAACTTGCTCAACAGTCTTACCCACAGTGGGGTCTCCATCAGACACCAGGATGATCATGGAGACAGATCGAGGGTTGATGAGCCCCTGATTGGACGCCCTCACCAGCATCTGGACTGCTCTCATCAGAGCCTCATTGATGTTGGTGCCTGGGGTCAAAGGTCAGTAAAATACACTCATCATCACACAGTTTGTGTTTATCAGATTATCAAAGCAATCAAACTATTCTCTCATACCTCCGTTGGGTTTGATGTTCTGGATGTATCTCTTGGCGTCTGCGATCTGAATGGAGGAGCCGGGGACCAGCTCCTCGCTCCAGCAGCGTATGTTGTGGTTGAAGTCGATGATGCTGAAGTGGTCATCTATGGTCAGGTCATCCAAAATAGCCTGCATGGCCTCCACCGTCTGTGAGAGAGGTTTGGATTTAGATGCATTCTGCGGACTGACCACACGGCGGCAGCATTTCACAGAGCTGCTGGTGAAAATCACCAACAAACAGGGATGATGCTGGAGGGGCCAAAGTGCAGAAAAACTTCATGTAAACAACAACTTACTTGCTTCATCTTGACTCCCCACATGGATCCACTGACATCGATGACAAACACAATGTTTTTAGGGAGAGGGGAGAGGTTGGCGGGGGCGAAGAACTGGACAAAGTGGCCGTCTGAGACCTGGAAGAAACAGACGAGGCTTGAAAGATCATCTCCAAACTGTTTCTAGCCGTATGTCATATTTAAACAAGTTAAAGTACGGAAGGGTCTAACGAGTGTCATACCTGTAGCTCTCCTGCATTGCTGTCCCTGGTCACATCATATCTGACGGTAAAGACGCCGTCGATAGCGCTGCCGGTGCAGTTGTCACACTTTCTCTGCTGCTGGAGGTTGGGCTTGAAGACAATATGAGCCTGGGGACAAAGACACAGTGCATGTTACCACTGCTTAGACATTCAGATGCCTGCCTACACATTAAGAAGATTATTAATATCTCTGTGTGTATATGTGCTTTACATATACCTCAAAAAATACTGACCAGATTTTTGAGAAACTTAAAGATAAACAACGACTCACTCAGTGTTAAAGTCCTTAGTACAGGCAGGCAGTCCAAAAATGCATCTGACTGCTAAAAATCCTTTATGAATACATGGATAAACTAATGCATTTAGACTAGAGAGTCTTCATCTGGGTGTAAAATGCATTGGAAACAGATGTGCAATTTAAGAGCTCATGTGAGGGTCATGTGTCACAGGTCACATGATATATTGGTGTAGCCCTACTAGACAAATAAAACAACACTGACAGAAATTGCAAATGAAAATGACAGAAATGTTTACTCTAATATAATTAACATATTTAGTGACAAGAAAAAAGGTTCAATACAAAATAAACAGAAAGAAAACAAGAGTGAAATACAATAAAAATTGCACAAAAAGTGACTGAGGTAATAAATCAAGTGAGCAGTAGGGTCATTTCTTTCAACTCGTGGAGTTGCCCCCTGCTGGCCAGTAGAAAGACTGCAGGTTTAAGGCACTGAATCGGCTTCACGTTTCAGACGTGCGTCCACTTCTTGCAAACAAATTTTAAACAACAGATGTCTTTAAACTCTAAATGATCTTTCACAACTGGACTGTATTTTACTGTCATGGTGGCACTACAGCAACATATTGATTTGAGTGGTGGAGATTCATTCTCAACTTTTGGGGAACATCTGTTTGCCTGGGTCCAGACCTTGGAATCATCCCACTCCACAGAGTTGACGGATTCATCTGGCATTGTGACACGTAGCAGCAGTTTCTCAGTTAAAATAAAAAACAACCCATGAGCGCTAGGGGGGGGAAATGCCGTTGTAGGAGTAACATCAATGACTGCTACAGATGAGACAGACACTGCTATTGAAGCTGTTCTAAATCCACGTCTTCTCAACATCGGCCAACATCATAGTTCGTTTTGTTTTGCTCCACTCGACTCTTAAAACTTTGGCAAAACAAGTATGTTGGCATGGCTACGCATGACGTTTGATTCAGGCGGATATGTTGGTCTCTAGTGATTGGTTGGAGAATATTAAATCCCCCTCTCCAATGGAAACCAGTTAGACTGAAGATGGAAACAGAGTGTAACAACGTGACATATCTATGTCAAATATTTGAAATGTAATAAGACCTTGCATCAGGATTATTGGATGGACCTTGACTTTAAAATAAAGACCACAGATATGATGTCCAGAGTTTAGTGGTTGTGAATCTGACTCACTCAGGATTTTGCCTAATTGTACAAAGCCCCAAAAATAATTCCAGACAGGAGTCAGGTCTCTCCAAAAATCACTGCACCATCATCCCATCAACACACTGATGCAAATCCAGATTTGAAAATCGACATTTCCAAACATTTTCTATCACTGGTGCCTTCCAGTCTTACCTTGTCTTTGGATGATGTCACTTTGATCAGCCCTTCAAACTGCTCTCCGAGGGTGTTTGGTGTTTGTACCATGGAAATTCCCTTTGGCTCAAAGATGTACACATCCACCTACAGAGAGACAGGGTCAGGGGTGACTGCAGGAACACACACAGATATACAAACACACACATATTCATCATGGTATTCTCACCTGGAACTGTGGCACCAGCCTCCCAGGCTGCAGGTACAGCGAGTGCTCGTAGAAACCCAGCTTCCTGTACATCATCTCCTGGTAGTGGAGCTCAAACTCGATGTTGCTGCCGGGAGGAACGTGGACTTCTGTCTTAAACGTCTCCATGTCCTGAGAGTTCACCCTGTAGCAGAAGTCGCAGAAGCAGAAACATTTCAGTGTGTGTGAAGCTGTCGAGCTCTACAGAGGATTGAACTCCAAGAGGCTGCTCAGTACCTGACGATGCCCGCCGCCTTCCCTCTGGCTCTGGCCTGGGCGTAAAGGTTCCTCGCCACCGTCTTCTCCTTCACCGAGCCCACGAACGTTATCCCGTTCACATTCCTGCAACATAGAAAGAAAAGTTAAAACCCTACAGGCTGTGTTCAGAAGGCTGTTTGGAGTGTGTGTGTGAAACTGGGCTCACATGGTGAAGTTGGTGATGAAAGCTCGCTTGGGGATCTGGACGTTGAAGCCGATGCTCTGAGCTTTGGAGCCTGAATTGATCACCGAGCTCCTGACGGTGGTGTGGGCGAATCGGGACGTGATGCGGCTCTCCACCTTGTAGCTCCTGACAGTGATGTCATCTCCGCGGATTGCCTGTGCGGGTAAAGACAGAACTATTGAGGAGGATATTAAGGTGAGAGAAGGAGGATCTGGGTGTTGAGAGCTCAGCAGCTGAGGTGAGTAAGATTCTGGGACATTTTCTTTGACCTGGACCTCTCCATATTTTGGACTCTGCCTCCCTTTCACTTGGGACTTAATTTTTACCACACCGTTTCCACCCTTATCTTTTGTCTTCATTTCAAACTGTTTCAAATAACTAAAGATCTTAAATGGTGGTACATATATATTCCTTTATATTTCGGTATACATTGACTATGGATAAACACCTCATACAACCCCACTTCAAAAGATTCAAACTATTCCTTTAATCTGACTAAGGTGGTCTTGATTGCAGCCATGGTACATTTAGCATGGTGTCTTCAGTTTCAAGTCGTCCCAACAATAATATATAAATTATAGTTTTGAGGATTCTGTTGGTAAATTTGGATCCCTCAGTGTGAGCTTCACGAAATTACAGGGTTGAATCTTTCATAAAGCTTTAATATTTTGACTAATTCAATGTCATAAAATGTTAACTCCATGGAGGTTTTGGGATTATTGTGCATAAAACATATAGATTTATTTTTATTCTTTCAGTCATCTCGACTATTGATTTCACGGCAGCTTGATGCATTTACTTGACAGGAAAATAATCACTGTTTTTCTGAATTAAAGTCATTATTATCTGAGCATTATGGTATTGTAGTTTTATGAAAAAATTCTGCTCATTTTTTCAGAATTAACGAGATCAGTATTTCAGAATTATGAGGAAAGTTGTTATTTTAAAAAAATTGACTTGGTTTTCTAAATTAATAAAAATTACCTCAGTATTGTGAGAAAAAAAAACGTTTTAATGAAAAAAAATTCCACTAATTTTTTAAAATTAAGAAAATTATTATCTCATAATCATGAAAACAGTTTTCACAACACATTTCTGCTATTTTTTTCCAAATTAAAAAGATTATTGTCTCAGAATTATGAGAGCAGTTTTCATTAAAAGTTTATTCTATTTTTTCTGAATAAACGAGCTCTCATAATTATGAGATAGTAAGCTTTTTAATTTGGAAAAAATAGTGGAATTAAACCTTTTTTTCATAATACTGAGATAATTTTTATTAATTTAGAAAACCAAGTTGAAAAATTCTGCTTGTTTTTCCAAGTTAATGAGATTATTATATAAGAATTGTGAGAAAAGTGTTCATGAAAAAAAATCTTCTTGTTTTTCTGAATTAATAAGATAATAATTTTTCCATTAATCTTTTGTCATTATTCTGATAAATGATCTTATTCATTCAGAAAAACAAAACATAACTGTTTTCTTTAAGTGAAGCTTTCGTATAAGTTGGTCTGAGACAAATATATATATATATTTTAAATGTGATAAAACCAGACAATAATGCAGCGACCTGACACGACTGTTCCGCTGATTAAAGACAGACAAAAAAGGGAAGCGACGCAGGATTAGAGCAGAACAAAGTCAATAACCCGTCAGTCATGGGAATCTCTTCAAACAGCAGCATATTGACTATTAGATAAGGTTAAACTCTGTCACAGTGGAGAGCGCTCAAACAACAAGCAGAGAGTCATACCTCAAAGTCTTCCTGCTCCTCGCTGGTCAATATCGCTCTCTGAAACACACACACACACACACACACACACACATGAGCGTCATACCGTCTTAATCTCTTCCCTGAGGGAAGATTATAAATCACAAAGTGCTGTTATTAAGACACAGGTGACACAGGATTACAGTCAGGATCACAGCGGGTTTATTTGAGGATGCCTTGTTGGGTTTTGTGTAATCAGTGAGATGCACTCCACAGATCGATGGCTGCAGTTATTGCAACATCAGTGAGGAAAGCAAAGCAACAGTTCAGGCTCTGTGTTCCACAATTACACATGAATATAAGTCAGGAAAGTCAGTTTGTTTGGACCAAGATCTCACCTTGTGTCTCTCCCGGTGGTCCGGCATGTGTGACTGGTGGCAAGAAAGAAAATTAGGATTAAAATCACATAAAACCATCAAACGTATTTATTATACATTGAGAAAAATCTGTATTTTTGTGCAACAATTTGAGAAAAAGTTGTATTTTTATGTTGTTTTATTTAAACCCACATTTAGAAAGACATTTGAGATAATGCACTGATGTGTCAGCAGGACAAAAGTGAGTTTTAAAGGCTCAAAGGTCAGGACAAGAACTTAGATTTCATTTCAAAAACTAATTTACAGACAAGGAAAAAAAAGTTTGTTGCAATATCCATAAGACAAACATTTTGTATTTTTTATGCAGCAAATGAAGAATATCGTATTTTTCACATGATTTAACTCACATTTAGACAAACATTAGAGATAATGCATTGCCTTGTGTTGCCCACAAAAGTGAGTTTTTAAGTGAGTTTTAAACCTTTGAAATCCTGGACTGACATCACTTTTCTTGTGCTGCGTTTCGACGCCTTTCACACATTTTCAAACCTCTGAACTTTGGTTTGATTTCGGAGAATGAGCATTTAGAAAATAATTTTCAAAAATCTAGGTAAAAATGTACAGAAAAATAAGTTTAGATTTATCATAACTATTCATTTAAAATGATGCTACAGAATTATAATTTTTAAGCACCTTTTCAAGTCATTTACTTGTTTTTGTTTTTTACTTTTCTTTTTTTATTGCAAATTTTCCTCTACTTTTGACTAATTTCTCGCTAATTTAGGGGTAATTTTCGCTAAATTTGCTCACTGTCGTCTTCTCATGTTTGTAAAAGAAGTCAAGCCAATGTGCTTTGGTTTCAAAGGGTTAAAGGTCGAAGGTCAGGGTGAGGATTTCATTAGATTCTATTTCAAAAACTGATTTAAGATGAATAAGGCATTCATTTTGTATTTTTTCTGCAACAACACATTTAGACAAACATTAGAGATAATGCGTTGCCTTGGCAGCAGCACAAAAGTGAGTTTTTTAAGTGAGTTTTAACCCTTTGAAATCACTTTTCTTTAGATGCCTTTCACGAGTATTTAAACCTCTGAACAATTTGGTTTTATTTCTTTTAAAAACACAGGGAAAATTTCACATCAATGACAAAAATGGAGAACCATACAGAGGTGGAGGTGGATAATATATTCAAACACACAAATGGAAACCTGACACATTTTTGGAACTGCTCCTGCACTGTAATTTGAGCATCTGCAACACGGGGAAAGGGCAATGACCAACGTGGCAAGAAATTTGTAGATTTGGAAAATTATTTATAAAAATCTAGGGAATAAAATGTACAGAAAAATATATTCATATTAATCATAATGGTATATTTAAAATTATGTGAAAGAATTGTTTATTGTTTGTTTTTAAGAGCATTTTCAAGTCATTTCCTTGTTTTTGTTTTATTTTTTCTTGTACTTTTTGCAAACTTCTTGCTAATTTTTGGGGTAATTTCCCCCAAATTTTGTTCACTGCCTTCTTCTCATGTTTGTGAAAGAAGTCAAGCCAATTTGCCCTGGTTTCAAAGGGTTAAAGGTCAAAGGTCAGGGCGAGGATTTCATTAGATTTAATTTCAAAAACTGATTTGTACACAAGGCCGGTAAGATGAATAAGACATACAGTTGGTAGTTTTTGTGCAAGAGTTTAGAGATTAGACAAGAGATCATTAAATATTGGCAAAAAAATACCTTCCTGTGGTACAAAGGTGAGTTTTTAAGTAGGTTTAAAGGCCAAAGGTCAGGACAGGAGTTTAGATTTGATCAAAAATTTATGCTATCTAATAAAATACAGTTTACAACTCTTACAGTACTTGCAAGATGAGAAAATAAACTCTTTCTCTTTAGATTGATGTCAAAATGAGTGAAAATCATGAAGTCCCATAAAAGCAAATTTTGTAAAAATAACAGAGGAAGTCAGAAATCAAAATGAGGCCAAACAGCCACCAAAAGCTGCAAAATCTGCATCATCATATACATCAGAATATTCAGTTTAAGATCATAAATCATGACCAATCTGATCCTTACTTTGAGTTAAGATCGACGTCAGTCTAAAAAGTGTTTAAAGTTCTGTTCTTTAAATCAAAACCTGTCTCCCAGTCCCTGTTAGCGCCGTCCAACTCACCCTCTCTTCCTCCCATTCTCCATCTATCACAAACTCAAAGCAGTGGCCCTGTTGGAGGAGCAGGAGCCCCAGAAGCAGCAGCAGCAGACGCCTCATGTTTCCAGGCCTGTGGGCTCAAACACACGTACAATCACACACACATATATAAAAAACAACACACACAGAGTGCAGGGAGAGTGACGGTCCTTCTGCAGAGAGCCTGGAGGGAAACACAGCCGAGTTGAAAACTGAAGGTTAAACTCCACTGAGCTGATCGACTCACAGCCCCAGTCAATATTTGTTGCGTTTCATGTGAGCCGGAGGGGAGAAGGAAACTTTGAAACTTGACCTGCAGTGTGGGCAGGGTAAATAGGATCACTTATTCAACACAGATTTCACATCACACAGATGGTTTAAAGATTCTGATGTAAACGTCACAAACTGTGGAGAAACGTGGAGCACATGTGGCCAAATATCATCCTGATGTGCTGCTGATATTAAAGTAGCAGCTTTTTAAAATCACATAAAGACACAGAGATGAATATTTTCATGGCACATTTCCCAGTTTACATTAGAGAAATGTAATGCTGCAGTGTGGCCACATGATGGCGCCAGAGTAGGTCTAACTGCTGAAGCCTTTACTCTCCTCAGTCACACTGTAATGCTGAAAGTAAATGTCTTTATTGGCAATTTGACTTAATGTTTGATTTTTAGGGAGAAAATTGGTTTTAAATTATGTTTTTTTTAAACTGAACAATGATATAAAAGCAAAGTGTGTCCTGAGGTGATTCTGAATCATTTTGGTTGTCTAATTACATTAAACAAAACAAATAACACCCTTGTTTAAAGGTGTTTAACATATATTGTCTTTGTTTATTAGTCTATGTCATAACAGTAGTATTAAACATTTAGAGTTACATTATTTATTATGGAGTAGTTTTGCTCAGATTTCCAACCCTATCACTGGAAAAATGCTGCCATTGTGTGTCTCTGCATACCATGGAGTTACATTTGTATGTAGATAACTTGACACTTTATATTTCTAACAATACTGTGGATAACATGTAGGCACAAAACGACTTGGTTATCGTTGGGAAAAGGTCATGTTTTGGCTTAAAATACCCATGATCGGTAGCGTAAACACTGCTGGAAATGCAGTGACAGGTGGCTAAAAAACACCCACATTCGGTGGCACAATGGCGCCGCAAACGTCTCAGCAGGTTGCTGAAAAAAGCAGCACATTCTCACACCAACCTCGTCACATATTGAAGTTTGGTCTACGTCCACATACGACGTGCAAGCTACCCTGGGTGTGTTGGTTGTTGACGTTCTGGGACGCCGTGTCAAGTTCTACCTGTTGCATGCATTGTCTGTTTTCATAATACACGTCTGTATCATGCCGACGTTTAAGGACGCCTTTTTTCGTTGGTTTCTGACGCCACAAGTCTCCGCCCAAGGGCCAGATTTCGTCGACTTCAGAGTGAGATTGGGCTCGCAAAGACACCAGTGTTCAGTGGCACAAACGCTGGTTGCTAAAAAACCACCCATGCTTGTTGGCATAAAGACTGCCAGAAACGCAGCCACCGGCCTTTGTTTATTAGGATATGTCATAAAAATAGTAGTAGTATATATTTGAGGCAGCTGATAGAAGATCGTGGTTAATCAACCCAATCGGCTGAAAAAATGTGGTTATGTTAAGACAAAAAACACTTGATTATGGTGAGGAAAAGATCACGTTTGGGCTTAAAACAAAAATTCTGGTGTTCACTGCACAGTCACAGCTTGAGAAGCCGTTGTCTCTGTGAAAAGCACTTTTCCCCGCAGGAAATGCAATGTCTAACTGAAAAACTACCTCTTTTTGTGGCACTAACCCCACTGTAAAATGGCAATGGGTTACTAAAAAGCACTCACACTGGTGGCTGAAAAGCTGCTGGACATGTAGTGATGACTCCTCAAGGCAAGGCAATTTTATTTATATAGCACCATTCATACACAAGGCAATTCAATGTGCTTTACAAGAGAAATATGTTAAGATAAAACATTAAAGGAACAATAGATCATTAAAAACAAAAGCTAAAAGCAAGAAAAACTGTGCAGAAAATGCATTTAAAAGGCAAACATAAAGCAAAAGCAACAGCAGACAAATATAAAAACAATAGCTACAGATTATCCTAACAATAAGTTACATATCTAGTTCACTGGTAAGCTGCAGTAAATAGTAGTGTTTTAAGCCCTGATTTAAATGAGTTGACAGTTTCAGCTGACCTCAGATATTCTGGAAGTTTGTTCCACAGGCGGGGAGCATAGAAACTAAAGGCTGCTTCACCTTGTTTGGTTTTGATCCTGGGAACACTGAGTAAACCTGTTCCAGATGATCTGAGGGGTCTGGATGCTTCATAACGTACAAGTATATCAGAGATGTATTTAGGCCCGAGACCATCTAGTGCTTTATAGACAAGTAACAAGATTTTAAAGTCTATCCTTTGACACACAGGAAGCCAGTGCAGTGACTTAAGCACTGGTGTAATGTGCTCCACTCTCTTGGTGTTGGTGAGGGCTCTGGCAGCAGCGTTCTGGACGAGCTGCAGTTGTCTGATTGATTTTTTACTCAGGCCTGTGAAGACACCGTTACAATAGTCCAGCCTGCTGAAAATGAAAGCATGAACAAGTTTTTCTGTATCTGGTTTAGACAGAAATTCTTTTATTCTTGCTATGTTTTTAAGGTGGTAGTAGGCTGATTTAGTAATTGTCTTAATGTGACTATTGAAATTTAGGTCTGAGTCCAGAACTACACCAAGATTTCTGTATTGATTTCGTCAATGCACTTATTTAGCAGATGTAGGGGACTGTAGTCATCTGGTGACACTGTTATGTAAAGTTGTGTGTCATCTGCATAAGTATGGTAGGAGATGTTATGATATTCCATAATCTGAGCAAGAGGGAGCAAATAGATGTTGAACAGAAGAGGCCCAAGAATGGGCCCTTGAGGAACTCCACATGTAATTTTTGTTCACACAGATTCATAATTGCCAAGTGACACAAAGAAATCCCTGTCTTGTAAATAAGATTTAAACCAATTTAGCACAGTGCCAGAAAGTCCCACAAACTTTTCTAGTCTGTCGAACAGTATGTTATGGTCAACTGTGTCGAATGCAGCACTGAGGTCCAGTAATACCAGAACCGAAATCTTTGATGCATCACTGCTCAGATGAATGTCATTTAAAACTTTTACAAGTGCAGTCTCAGTGCTGTGATGTGCTCGAAATCCAGACTGAAAGGCATCAAAGGAATTGTTTTGCTCCAAGAAGGTGTTAAGTTGCTGAAAAACAACCTTTTCAATGATCTTTCCTAAAAATGGTAGGTTTGATATGGGCCTGTAGTTATTTATTACTGAGGCATCCAGATTAGGCTTTTTTTAAGAGAGGCTTAATGACTGCGGTCTTCAGGGCCGTTGGAAAAACGCCTGACTGAAGAGAACAGTTGACTATCTGTAGTATATCTGATGCTATGCAGTTAAAAACATCTTTAAAAAAGCTTGTAGGCAGTGTCAAGACAGCAGGTAGTGGACCTGAGGTTTCTAACTATGTCTGTCAAAGTAGCATAATTTAATGGGTGAAAAAGTGCCAAATTAACTGGAGTAGTCTTATGAGGCACAGGTGAAATAGCCACTGTGTTGGAGTTACAGACTGTCTGTCTTATCTTTAAAATCTTGTCTGTGAAAAAAGAACACTCAGTTTGTCGTTTGCTGCGGTGGCTTGCAGCTTGGCAGACATCTTGCCTAGCTTGCACGCCACCCACCATCTCCTCCACATCCCAATGACAAAACCAGTAACTACGTCACTTTGAAAATGTTGATACGATACTACCTGATATGATGAATGTGGGATGACACTCTGCATCGTAACAATGAGGATGCTCTGGATTTATATGTCTAGGAAACACTATCAGTTCCTATAGTGCCAAAGTTCTCCAAAATCTCTAAAAACAATATTCATTCATCTGTGGCATCGGTCGCAGAAGGCTGGAGCCTATCCCAGCTGACACTGGGTGAGAGGCAGGGTTCACCCTGGACAGGTCACCAGACTATCACAGGGCTGACACAGAGACAGACAACCATTCACACTCACATTCACACCTACAGACAATTTAGAGTCACCAGTTAACCTGCATGTCTTTGGACTGTGGGAGGAAGCCGGAGCACCTGGAGGAAACCCACGCTGACACGGGGAGAACATGCAAACTCCGCACAGAAGGGCTCCCCCACCCTGGGTTTGAACCAGGAACAAGCAACAGTGCTGACAAACTCTCCAAACTCTTTAAAAACAATATTTTAGCATACAGCATGTCAAATCTTTTGAATTTACCATGGACTGATTGACCTAGAGGTTCATGCCCGCCGCCTAGTGGTGATTGTGAGTAGCACATGTGGGAGATTTTTGTTTAAAGGGCCAGTGTGTAAAATGGGTTGAAAACAGTGACATCAGTGGTCAAATTCTAGATTGCAGGGCTCACTCACTCACCCCTCCCGCCGGGTAAATGACGGTGGCCTCATAGGGACAAAAAGCCTTGCGCAGACACAAGTTTTTCAAGAGTAGGTCTATCTAGTGACAAGGTGAATATTTATTTAGAAATCTGAACCATGTTACAATATTGTAATGAATCCCTCACGAGCAGGAGACCAGAGGAGCGTTCAGGGAAAAAGGCCAGTTTATTTGAGCACTCTAAAAACTCCAGTAACACTCCAGGGGGTAAAAGACTCCGTCCCAAACTCTGACTCTTCTAGCGTAACAGACACACTTCATACACACATACTCACAGTACCCAGCGGGACCCCCTCCCCTCTCTGCTCCACCATTCTCCAGCCCGCACACTGACTGACAGCGTAGCCTGTAAACAGAGCTCAGCTGTTTATTTAGCCTAGCAATATCTCCGGACTATAGTAGCTGCAATGGACGACTTTGAACGCGATTTTGAAGAGTTTCTTGTAGCGGACACAGACCCAGAGCCATACCTGTTTGAGCCGGAGCATACGGATGAGGAACTCCATGTGTTTGATGCTGAGCGGGCGAGAAGAGAGGCTGAATGCACAGAATGGGATTCGGTGCTACCATCGTTGGGGAGATATATCATCAGGAGGAAAAGCGCCGCAGAGAGTGCATCACAAGGAGTGAAGTTGCGTCTTCTTTTCCTCGCAGATGACGGTTCGGGTTCATTCTCTCCTGTTGCGTGGTAAGTGTGGTCCATTCGCAAACTTTATAACTAAAAAGCTTTTCACTACTCTCTATCGACGAACTACTAACACTCTGCTGTTTCCTCCTCCTTCTTCCTTCCTTCCGCTGTCTTCGTTGGTTTATTTATACACGCGAAACGCGTTCTCTGGCTGGCTGGATTGTCCACTCGGGCTGCCTTACATACATGGCGGCGCAAGATGGCGACCTCTCTAAAGCAAGGCCCTTGCTATATATATATATATAAAAGCATAATTATAAGGCTACGAAAACCAAACAAATTTTATTTTATAGCGATTATACACTTATATAAACATATTAATGGGTAGAATATTCAGATTCAGATTCAGATTGACAATAAACCATGCCAAATATTACACACTGGCCCTTTAAAATGCTGCAATTTTTCTCACTTTGTGGCAAAACAGCCTGCACACGTGATGGACACTGTGGACAATAATCTGATTTCTTCACTTATATCATTATTTACAATTGAGTTTTAAACTCCTCCATAAAAAAAACACATTTAAGTGGCATGTAACCCTGCTCTCTCTGGACACTTCTAGGGACTTTTTTCGGGTTGAACTCATAATTGAAAAAAAAAGAAAAAAGAAAAAAACATTCCGACACTCCCTGAAGGCAGCAGCAGCAGCCCAAATTGCCCCTCATTGAGCAGTGGGACAGAAACACAGCATCCCTCTCCCCAGGTGGGCGTATTCTTCTTCTCCCCGCTCTGTGCGGTCACTCGGCTCTGGACACACGGAGACTCGGAGACTCTGCGCGCTGGAAATAATGTCCCATTTATCTTTTTAAGTTTTACTGGAAAAGGACTGCAAGATGCTGCTGCTGCTGCCTTCACTGATCTGCCTCATCCCGAGTGCGCTGGGGCAACTGGAGGAATCCCAGTTTGGAGATGACGCTGATCTGGAGCTCGCAGACTTTGAACTAGACATTGTAAGACATTTAAAGTCTGAGGTGTTGTATATTCTGCTGCTGGGATTTCATTATCTAACTGCTTTGTTTGCACACACAGGCGCCACGCAGGGTCCCACGGCAGGTGAAAACTATGTTGACCAAGGTAAAGCCAGATTTACTGCAGATATGACGCTATTTGAATATTAAAATTTAGATGCAAAATGTTGGTTTGGTTGTTTCGAGTCCATATGTAGCACTTTAAATAGCCAAAGGAAGCGAAGGAAAACAAAATGGTTTGTTTGAATCGAAGGATAAAAACAAGCCTTGTGTTTTACGCACGATAATTTGGCACATCTGCTAAATATTGATGCCTTTTAATCTGTCAATAATCTGAGAGTTGAGGAATTTATGATGAACTGACCCCTTTAAACGCTTGGCAAAACATATGTTTGTATTTGTTATGGTGATCTGAAATGCATGACCTAGTTTGAGTTATTTAGAGCATGTTTTATCACCCTAAACTTGCGCGCTTTGGGCGTGACGCGCAGGAGATCCGCCAAGCGCGCAGATGTGCCAGAGTATGAAATGCGCTGGGTCTGAGCTCATGGGAACAAATTCCTCAGCCTGTGTTTGGTTATTGTAACTATGGGGAAAGTCAGGTTTCATTGGAGTGAGATATTTTGGCTAATCAAAAATAAAAGATTTTCAATGCGCACAGCAAGGGCGCGTAAAATCGTGCCAAATTATTTTTTCAAACGGAGATGTGGAGCTCCAGGTGATATTTAGGTGTTGGTGTTTTAACGTTACCTCTGCAGGAGACCAAACCTCACATCCAGGAGCTCTCCATCAAGACCACCATCATCTCCCGCTACGCCTTCACCGCGGTGTACTGCGCCATGCTCAACCGGCATTCCGCCGCTGCAGAGGGCGTCTTCCAGTTCCAGATCCCCGCTGGTGCCTATGTCTCTAACTTCACCATGTAAGAGTCGCACAGGACACCTAAGCTGCAACAAGAACTCACAGACAGAGAGACTAAAAATCACAGTAACACGATGAAAGCGTTATAAATTTGGATTTTAGGAAGAAGTGCGTTCTTCTAAACCTGATGAAAACACCTTTACAACATAAACAATGGGCATGTGATTGTAAAATACTCTGAACCCACTCTGGAGCATATCATTTGGTGTTGAAACATACAACTCACCAAAGAAAATGGGCACAATGACAACATACAATACCCCACAACAACTTGTTTGGCTTGTGACCCTTTGAAATGAGGCAATGTCTTCTTGCAGGGATGCACCGATCTGACTTTATCAGGCCGGGTACCGATACCTGGGCTTTGGGTATCAGCCGATAGCAGTGCCAATATTATATTGTTTATTAATAAGCTGTGTGCATCACTGTGAGGAAGTGATGGGTCAAACATCAGGATTGACTTAAACACTGCTTTCCAAACTTTGTGAAACAAAACTGAATAAATAAATACAGAGATAGAATTTTACCGGTTAAAAAAATCTTTTACCTTTTAAAAGCAGCAACAAGTCAAAACTCAATTAGGCAATATAGCTGCATAAAATAAGACCAACATGCAAACATTAAATCGCACTGAAGACACATACTAGAGCAAACAAAGCTGATGCAAACTACACAGGAATCAAAATCAAATTATCAATAAATCAAAATGTTATGTTTAGGTTTAGTACAAATAGGAATTTAAACTCCAGAATAAAATTAAAGCTGAAACCGCAAACATAGAATTGACTTTAACAGATAGGCCCCAATGTCACTGACATCTGATCCAGCTATTTGAGTCTGTATCGGCCTGAAATCTGATATCAGGATAAGATCGGTGATCACTTTTTTTTCTCCTTCCTTTACCTCTGGAGGCACAGCCCGGAGTTTTTCGACTAACGCAAGTGCAGGGGCCTCGGCGATCGCTCATGCCCTTCACTTCCGGCGGTGCCCCCAGGGAATCGCCATGTTGTTTACAAATACTTCGGGTAGAAAACCAGCAGAGTTTAGCTATATATCACATTTTTCACATCACTATATCACCGTGTAGACTAATCTGATGTTTGTTAAGTCTATAAACACAATGATTGAACAAACGTTACTATTTCTGTGTGCACATTTTGTAATTAATAACATGGTTATTGTAGATTAGCTGCGCTAACCGTTAGCTGTTAACGTTAGCCGTTAATGGTGTCTGTAATAACCATAGACTGTATAAAAATAAGGTAATAACTCAATAAACGGTCTGTGAATAAAATATTTTTTCCAGCGGATATCTTAGTTACAACATGATTGAGCTAGCAAAGCAGTTTTGTGTTGCTATGTGTGGTATTTATTCAGTTTTGGGAAATCACGATGTCTAGAAAGCATCAGTGGCTGCAGCTGACAGGGACAGTTAGCAAAGCTAACATCAGGACGTCATCTGTTAAAAGCCTCCCGTTGTCGGATACGACATGAAACTACTCCAGTTAGCTCAATCATGTTGTAACTAAGACATCCGCTGGAAAAAATACTTTTTTTCACGTTGACGAGACGGTTGCTATGGACGCAGAGCTTGCTGTTTCTGTAGGTACACAATTCCTGGGGACACCTGCACGTCTCGGCCACGCCCCCTCCCTTGTGATTGGCTAAAATGCAGCATTGTTCAAACTCAAAGCTCCGCCCCCTCCTCTAGTCGTCTTTCACACAGGGCTGCTGACAGATTCTACAACGTAAATTGCAGAATCTGTCTTGAGAGATTACATACCCCTCACTACCGCCCCTCTCGGACTTTTGCCCCCTCAACTTTCGTCCTCGTCCCATCGTGTGTCCCCCTGATGCCACCAGGTGCCGTTAAACTAAAACAGCAACCGGCCACGAATCATGCCGACGTTAACCTTTTTTTTTTTTCTGTTGGTTTCTGACACCTCAAGTCACTGCCCAAGCACCAGATTTCGACGACTTCGGGATGAGACCAAGCTCACTGCAAAGGCACAATTATGATGCTCCAGGTATCCCTCCAGCATCGGTTTTGGATGTTCAGGGACAGTATGTCAGTTTACACTTTTTACATGAGCCCAGTCTCACTCCGAAGTCGTTAAAATCTAGCGCTCGGACAGTGACTTGTGACGTCAGAAAACAACAAAAGAAAGGCATCATTTTAATGTCGGCATGATACACAGCTGGTTGGTGTTATAGTTTAACAGCACCTGGCAGCATCAGGGGGAAATGCAGCAGGACAAGGACAAAAGTTGAGGGGGGCAAGCAGGAGGTGTGGTGGATGGGTCCAACAAACACTGACTTTCACCCAAGAGAATGGTGTTTGTGTCCCGTAAGATGCTAAAGCCAAACCCTGTTCTTTTATCCTAAACCTAACCACGTTTGTTTGTTGCTGAAGGGAAAAAAAGCATCAATTCACGGTGTTGTACAGACATAGTGCTTTTATTTTGAAAGAGACTGTATGTAAACGTTAAATTTGATTATGTATTTTGAATGAAGACAATGCATGTAACAGGCAGAACTTGACACAGTGTCCCAGAACGTCAACAACCAACACACCCAGGGTACCTTGCACGTCGTCGTGGAAAGTCACTACAGAGTAGCTTATTAAAATGGAGAGCAGAGATAATATTAAAACTGCCAGAAAACATTTTGGAAGCCATTTGTAAACCAAAAAATCTCATCAGCAGAAAATGACGCACCAAAGCTACCACTTAGAACTACAGCAACAGCATTGTCCTGTCCATCTGGAGGGATTTACAGGGTTGCTATGGAGACGTTAGCAAAGAGACAAGACGGGGTTAAAACTTTAATACTGCTGTAAAAACACACACGGTGACCAGAGTTCACCCATAAACAGGTAACAACAGGATTTAACCGCACAGATTCAGTGTTTTTGTGAGAGAACGCCCAGCTGAAATGTGACAATAGGAACTCCTGAATATGAGCGCCACTCTAATCCTCGACCTTTGACCCCCATGAACCAGGATCATAGGAGGGCGTGTCTACCAGAGCGAGGTCAGGCCTAAGGCAAAGAGGGTCAAGCAGGAGAACGGCAGAGCCAAGAACAAAGAGTCAGGTGATGCAAGGTAAGAAACCTGAGAGTGTGTGTGCGTGTGTGGCCACTCCTATGGTCTGGCGTCTCCTCTTAATTACACAGCAGCACCCGCTCCCTCTAATGTTCCTATTTTGCAAACACAGATTGATAATATCCCAACTAGACGGCCACAGAGAGTGAGTGTGTGTCCTGTGTGTGTGTGTGTGTGTGTGTGTGTGTGTGTGAGAGTCTGAAATAAGATCATTCCTCCAGAGACGAGATGACTGTCGTATAAATCTGCGACCCAGGAGACGTGACATATGGAAGGAGTGACATCACGTTTCCAGCTGTCATATGAAAAAGTGACATTTTATTAAATGTGATTTGGTGATTCAGTGACTCCGCTGTAAAAAGACGGAGCAGACGGAGGAAGAGGAGTGAAGTGGAAAATTAGACAGAGGCAGCACTTCATATTCATGATATCACCACTTGGACTGTTCACAGCTCCACCTCGTCTCTACTCCTCCTGTTTTCATATTTATTTCTTCTTCTCTCGTCTGTATTTAATGTTTTTCTGTTTACAGCTGCTGCTCTTTTCATTTCACACATGTTAATGAGTAAAATCAATATTCAAAATCTTACTGAGGGACAGAGATGGATAAAAATCAATAACACAAGAAAAAAAGTTACATAAAAAAAGCTCCTTAAATAAACTATTTACGTGGATTAAACCAAGGTACATCTTGACTAAACACAGCAAAGACAACTCGTCTGTGTTTTTCAAGTTTCAATTTCTAATGTTAAAGTCACCATGTGGAGAATCTGAACATTCCAGCTGGTGGCACCACCAAGTGGTCGTCTTAGAGGTGACTCTGTAGACGATAGTTCACGGCAAACTAACACTGGATGACTACAACAGGATTCAAAACGGGTTTCAACTCCTTCAGTTTTAAATATGTTTTCACTGATCTCTGTGCTGAGAGAGAGAAACACATGGAGGTACTTTTACTGAATTCATGTCTGACCGTATAAACGATACACTTTTTTGGAAAATGAGGTACGTAAACAGCTAAAGCAAGATAGCAGCAACAAGTAAATTCACAATTCCATTTAGCTTGTGTGAAATCTACAGCATGGTTGCCAGAAGAAAACGTTGGCATTGTACATTTCTTCAAACCATAGATACATTCTCGGAACCCATCGGCTGTATTCAGCGTCTGACTTCTGGCAGATGGCGATACAGCTTCTGGGGGCAGACCCCTGATTTTTTGGCATTCCAGTTTGATTTGGGCGGAGGAGGCGAATTTCCGTTTCTGACCTCCTTTTATATATAAGTAAATATGCTGAACCATTGCGATGGATTCAGAGTTTGCAGCGACGCCAATTATGTTCCGCCTCGTTAGTTCACCGCACGGAGTGTTTAACCTGGCAACAACTGCAGCCGGCTCAAATGTGATTGGTCAATATCAGACTACAAACAGCCTAGCACCAGAAACCAGGGCTCCTCCGCTCTTCTTCCAGAGGCAAGATCTCTGGGATTTGCCTACAGACTCTACATTCACTGAATGTAGAGTCTGTATATAGAGACTACCATAGATACGTTACATTTGTACGCTCACATGTATAATATCGACGTTAGTGTATGAGACGGCTGCCAAGTTGCAGATAACTGTTCAAGACCAACAAACAACAGGTTGTTTTTTGACTGGTGGCCACGTTTCCAGCTGTGTTTAAGCCAACAAACATGGGTGTTTTTTAAGCCCAGTTCAGACCCAATATTTGCGATGAGAAGAGTTGAAACTGGAACTACTTACAATGCGCTGTTCTGCAACGTTCTAAAAAAACTGCCGGTTCACACCAATGCAACTGGTTGAGATGATGTATCATCTCTATGCAACAACTCTGTGTACTTCTGTTCTGATTTCTAGCTTCTCAGGTTCATTTTGTGGCCGAATATAATTTATAGTTCCTTAAAATATGAATGAGGATAGTGATAGTGAGATACTGGCTACAGCTGCATTTGTAGTAGAGATGAAAGGGAGAAAAACAGAACGAGCATCAGATGGACTGTATCCATAATAACTATGGCACAATAATATAAATAGCCAGCGCTGGGGCGTCGGTAGCGTAGTGGATATTGCCGGCGCCCCATGTACAGAGACGATGCTTCGCTGCAGCGGATGCAGGTTCGGTTCCGGCTTGCAACGCTTTGCTGCATGTCAACCCTCTCTCTCTCTCTCTCTCTCTCTCTCTCCCCATTTCACACTGTCCTGTCAATTAAAGGCAAAAGGCCCAAAAAATAATCTTTAAAAAAAATAAACAGCCAGCACCAATTCATCAGTCAATGCACACACATACAGCAAGCAGCAGCGACCCACCATCTGACACCAGCACACAGTAAGGACGGAAACAGAGGGCTCAGCAGGGACAGAACACCTGCAAGTAAAGTAAGCAAGCACACTGTCTGCGGTTATTTTGACTTGACTAGCAGACTTCACTACAAGCTGATTGGCTGTTGAAACAGGTGATGTGCTTTAAAACCAGCCACCTGCGATCTGACCAGCTGAGTGTCAGGTGACACCATCAGCACGCTTGAGTCGAACTCAGACCGGCCAGTTCACACTGCTGCTACTTTCCTCTGCAACGTTCTAAAACGGTTTTGACTTGTAAATCTTTGGTCTGAACCGGGCTTTTGTGATCTGTCACTGCATTTCCAACGGCCACCAGCATTTACGCTACAGATCGTGGGTATTTTAAGCCAAAACGTGAACTTTTCCTAACTATAACCGAGTTGTTTTTGTGCCTGCGTCACCACAGTATTGTTAGAAATGTTGAGTTTCAAGGTTTCTGCTCTATACAAATGTAACATTTCCGTTATATGCAGCGATGTACAATGCCACCATTTTTCTGGTGACTAGACAGGAAATCTGACCAAAACTGTCATTAAATTCAATATATGAATTCATATTACAGGACCATTCGTCTAAACATTAAATTACTACAGGAAGTTACACAGCAAAGTAACTTTTGATACTGACATTTTTCGGTGTGTGTTCAATTGTTAGAAATGTTATAGTGTATATTTGAAGTTTCAAGTTCACAACTTAACATTCAAACAAGCTCAAAAAAGCAAACTACTGCTCAAAAAGTACAAAATTTCTCTCTGAAATTTGATGAAGTCGAAGTATAAAGTAGCAGAAAATGGAAATACTTAACTAAGGTTGAAGCACCTCTAACTGCACTGAACACCATCACATTCCACCTCTCTCCTCCCCTCCAGCCCTGAGCCGGAGGTGGAGGTGTTCAAGATGGTGGCCAGCATCCCGGGTCGCAACCGGGCCATCTTCCTGCTGACCTACGAAGAGCTTCTGCAGCGGAGGCTGGGACGCTACGAACACGTCACCAGCCTGCGGCCGCTGCAGCTGGTCAGCCGCCTCAGTCTGGACGTCACCATTGTCGACCACTCGCCTGTCACCGACCTCCAGGTGCTGCCACTCCGCAACGGCAGGAACACCGCTGCTTCCAGCAGTGCAAGTGGACCCAATGCACCCAAGACACCAGGTTTACACACACCTTATTATTCTATATGTTAAATTCATTACATATTTTTGCACTTTTTCATTTTTAGATATTTTTTCTACTCAAATATTCTTTTTGATTTATTTATTTCTACTCTAAATAAATAAACAGGCCAAAGAAATCATTTAGGTTTTATCAGATATTTTCTGAAATCTGTTTTAGCAACACGTATAATTAAACAAGCATCTTTAAAAACAGGATGAATCAGGGTGCCATCCTCTTAATAGCCCTACATATAACCAACAACAAAGGGCGCAGAGAGCATTTTTAGATCCACCCTTTTACGTCATGGACACTTTACTTGTTTCAGGCTTTTGATCTTGTGCCAATTAAAACACGAACACACTTCCTTGTATTTGTGTCTCAGCCAAGCCCGAGCCGCCTGTCACCACTGTTATCAAAATTGAAAAGAACATCTGCAGGATCACCTTCAGCCCCAACATTGTCCAGCAGGCCAAGATCACCACCAATGGCATCCTGGGAGACTTTGTGATCCGCTACGACGTGCAGAGAGACATGGGGATCGGAGACATTCAGGTGCACGGCGCTCCTTCAAGACTCTGGACAGGCAAACACATAATAAACAGAGATGAAGAGGGTTGTGATGAAGAAAAGCAGACTGTGAAAGAGCATTAGTTTTCAGATTTTGCAAGTGTGCACATAAATTTCCCATCCAACCACACACACACACACACACACACACACACACACACACACACACATCCACCCACCTGTTAGTGATTCATTTCTCTGGTTTCCTGCCATGACAGTCGCTCCGCTGCCAAACTCTTCTGTCTGTCTCCAGATCCAAACTATGGTTTGCTGATCACACATACAACTACTGCAACTCACAACCTGCTGCACGTCTGTAAACTTATTTTCTTTCCCAGGTTTTAAACGGCCATTTCGTCCACTACTTCGCCCCCAAAGACCTGCCAGTTGTGCCCAAGAATGTGGTGTTTGTGATCGACACCAGCGCCTCCATGTTGGGGACTAAAATCAGACAGGTAAAGCGGCACACTCAGTGGAAATATAAGAATGTTTATTTACCTCGATGACCTGTTGGGTGCAGCAGAGTATTCTAAATTCAACTACTTAAGAGACAGTTTGGGATTTTACTGTTAAACGTGTTATTTTTGCATGTTTAAGCCCACTCACTAAATATCCCTGTGCAGTGGTTAACATTGTTGCCTCACAGCAAGACGGTTCCCCTAAGGGTAGGGGGTTTGAACCCATACCCTTCTGTGTGGAGTTTGCATGTTCTCCCTGTGGACCTTTGTTATGAGTGAACATGAAAGTTCACCCTTAACAAAAGGTCCACTTACTGGGTTTTCCCAGGGCTCTTGACTGCATCTTGCAGTCTTCATCAGAGGGTGGGTTTTTGGTAAATTCCATCTGCTGACAAAGATCATGGTATAGGGTTATAGTTTCTTGAAAAATCAACCTGGTCTCGAGTCTTTGAAAACCAGCACTTGGTCAGTGACTTCTGGTGTCAGACACCAATGAAAATGGCCATCCTGTAACGTCAGCATGATACGCAGCTGGTTGCCATTATTGTTTAACGTCAGGGGGAAACGCCTAACTAAAGTTAAGGCACTGAGAGTCCGGGTAGGGTGGCTGGGAGAGGTCGTGGATGGGTCCAACAACCACTGCCCTTCAGGGAGGTCAGTGTTTGCTTCCCATGTGATTGTAAAGCCAAACCCTGTTCTCTTTACCTTAACCCAACCACGTGTATGTAGGCAAAACGTAACCATATGCGTTTGTTGTTGAAGGAAAAAAATTCGTAGGGTTGTACCGACGTACTGTAGTGCCTTTTTTTTTTTTTTTTTGAAAGAGACTGTATGCAAACGTTAAATTTCCTGTGAAAACAGAAGTGTATGAAAGAAGACAATGCATGTAACAGGCAGAACTTGACATGGCGTCCCAGAAAGTCAACAACCAACGCACCCAGGGTACCTTGGACGTCGAATCTGAACATGGAAAGTCCTTGACCAAACGTCGATATGTGACGAGGTCGGAGTGAGAATGTGTCGGAAAAATATGATAGATGGATGTTGAGTTAAGATTATTTCATCAAACTCCATTGAGATGAAAAACCACATCTGCGGGCCTTTCAATTTTTTATCACTTCCTCTTGATCTGCTCCTTGTGGGAAGCTTTCTGCGAGAGCTCATACCTGACTCCAGAATTGAATTTGGGCCATTTCCACCCTGGACCAGAAGTACCAGATATGGACTTCTTTTTTTGTGTCACAGGAAATTGTTGCTTCCCATGCAAAGAAATT
Organism: Epinephelus lanceolatus; assembly: GCF_041903045.1. NCBI lineage: Eukaryota > Metazoa > Chordata > Actinopteri > Perciformes > Serranidae > Epinephelus > Epinephelus lanceolatus. Next base: position 6,418,430 of record NC_135756.1, read on the forward strand.
CACCCTGCTTTAATAACAAAATTTCAATGCCTGAATTGGATCAGGAACCTGACACCCCACCTCCTCCCTCCCACACTGGAATATCAATATCAGACCTTTTCCTCCATCTGCAATAGCACGGTAATCCCCTCGGCCAGACGCGGAGCTGATCTCTGCAGCTGCCGTGACCACACCAACAGAGGAGATGAGAGAAAAAACAGATTTTCAGTGAGAAGGAAAAGTGGAAACATACAGCACAAGGCCGTGCTGTGAGGGAGGAAGGTCACTGTCTATGGGGTAATGGAACTTTGTAGACAACAGCGCCCTCGACCCCTTGATCCGTCCCCCCACCCATTGCCAGCCCCCAGCGGGCCGCAGGAACAGAACAACAAGTGTGTTTTGATGTGGCTCCACAATAGAGGGTTTCAGTGTGGGTCAGTCTGTGGTTCTGACCCTGTTGTATACAGCCCATATAGACAACTATTAACCCCCCAGCGTCAAACTATATATCACACCCACGCTCGAGGGTGCAGAGATTCTGACAATGTGAAGCTCCAGAACACAAAAGTAGGAAGAAGTCTACGTACTTTTTCAACCTGGAACCTATTGTCCCATGTTTTTATATCGAAGTGACGAATGGGAACAATTTTTTTAACTTGGTCCAGTACTGAGCAAGAGGGCTGCAGCTGGCAGCTAAGACACAGGCTGCAGTGTAACCACTTGCAGCATGGTTTTTTTCCATCCATTTCCATCCATGAAAAGTGTTTGTTTTCGTCACTGACAGGCTCAGATTGTTTTTACGGGTGTCTGACAACATTATGGAAAGATCTCTTTCAGCAATAGACCTTTTTAAAGAGAAAGATCATTTTTGTTTGACCAGAAACAGCCCTGAAATCACCATTCCCAAACCCACCAGACTCCATTTAAATAAACAGTAATTTTAGAGTGTATAGAGCCAGCATACCTTTACATCTAATTGGGTGAATTAAGGGTTTATTTCACCCAAACGGGAGTTGGGTATAGGTGGAACAGTGGAACAATTAATCCAGATGGTTTTTGTGAGATCTATTTTGTGTCTGTTGACTTTGAGTCAGGTGTGCTTTACGCTTATAAAATTGCTCTTTATTTAAATGGAGTCTGGTGGGTTTGGTGATAGTTGTTTCGGGGCTGTTTCTGGTCTATCTCTGTAGGGATCCCTTCCATGTTTTCAGACACTTAAAATAATAATCTGTGTCTGTCAGAGGCAGAAACAAGTGCTTTTATTGGATGAAAATTGACATTTCGCGCATGCCCTAAGTGTTTAAAAATAATAATTTTAACATAAGTCACTTGGACAAAACAAACAAACAAACAAACATGGGAAATTAGGGTCCTGGTTGAATAATACCAAAGTTACGCTTTTGGTCTGTGGAGTAGAGTTAATGGTTACAGCCCAAACCGTACTGTTATACATCAAACAAGTTTCATGAAAATCTGACATTTCTTTAGAGAGAAAATCAAATTAATGCAAAGATTTCTACCATTTTTTTCCATGTTGAAGGGTATTTTGGGGAGATTTTGCTTTTTCCTAATAGCATATGGGACCCATTCAAAACCCATTAGAAAAAACTGAAAGATGCATGGCTAATGGCAGATTACCAAAAAGGAATTTAAGGTCAATGGACAGATATAAAACAAGTAAAAATTCTTCTTCAAATAAACTAGCTTTCTTCCTCTTTCAACAAATTTTGACTCTAGTTTTCAAAGCTACTGACACCACCCTCCTGGACTCTATTTATCGATGAAGTCCGTGTAAAAACACCACAGCTGGTAAAAGGGTTGGGTGTTTGATTGATGGTGTGCGTGTTTTGTTTCCAATCACTGTAGCTTTGGCGCTATAATACAATACGCATGGCAACACCACAGAAACCATGACCACGTTGTGTATGCAGCATTCTGTTGATGCCAGAGGTCTAAGATTTGTCAGTGGTAAATGGTAAATGGACTGCTCTTGTATAGCCCTTTTCTAGTCTTCACTCACACAATGATGGAACAGCCATCAGAAGCAATTCAGAGTCCAGTATCTTGTCCAAAGATACTTTGACATACAGATGGGAGGAACCAGGGATCAAACAGCCGATTGTCTAATTAGTGGACGACCCCGTTTGCAAGAAATTCAACATGTAGTTTGAGGAATATGATGTCCAAAAACACTAGCCTTGTTTTCTATGTGAGTCTGACACAAGATTAAATGATCTCTTTTTCTTTCTCAGACTAAAGAAGCTCTGTTCACCATCCTGAAGGATCTGCGACCAGAGGATCGCTTTAACTTTGTCAGCTTCTCCAATAGAATCAAAGTTTGGCAGCCGAATCGTCTCGTAAAGGTGAACCCCCTCACCATCAGAGACGCCAAGAAGTTTATTTACATGCTGGTGCCGACTGGAGGTAAGACATTATTACCCTTATGGCTTACCTTCTTCACAGTTCCTATGTTTTGACAGATAAACATGATTCCGTTTTGTGGATCGATGCATTATCAATGTTGGTAAGAATTGAAATTGAATTGAATTTTTTTCAACATGTATGCGTGGGAATTTGGTTCAATGGGGACGTGCTTTATGAGAATAATGTAAACATCTCGTTTCATTTTTTGGCCTCGGGGCTATAAAAATCTACAAAAGTCAACTTATTTCCAATCCACGGCATTTTCCCAAGCAATGATGTCTCCTCACTGCAGGCACCAATATCGATGGCGCCATCCAGACCGGCTCCTCTCTGCTTCGTGACTACCTCTCCAGCCCTGACGCCAGCCCAAACAGCGTCTCCCTCATTATTTTCCTGACGGACGGACGGCCCACTGTCGGAGAGATGCAGTCCATTGCGATCCTGGGGAACACTCGCTCAGCCGTGCAGGAGAAGTTCTGCATCTTCACCATTGGGATTGGGAACGACGTGGATTACCGGCTGCTGGAGCGCATGGCTCTGGAAAACTGTGGGATGATGAGGCGCATCCACGAGGAGGCCGACGCCAGCGCTATGCTCAAGGGGTAAGAGTGATCCTATCTGCATGTTGGTGGAATATTTCTTCCATCACAGGCCATCTTGTGAGTTTTACATACCTATGTGTTTTTGAAGAGTAAGCCTGATGCCAACATGGAAGCCATCTTGGATTTGTAAGAAATGGGACTAATATGGGGACTGCTCATAATCCCAGCCTCTAGATGACCTACACTCTAGATACTCCCTTGGTGCTAACTTTTTATATCTGAAACTGGTTCATAAATGATCTGAAACTGGTCTTCACTTGTTAGATCTAAAACAGGGGTGAGACTGGCCTAACACTGGCTTAACAATGTGGTCTGAAAGTGGTCTTGTGTTCATTTTCCCCTTTGGTGTGATTCATCTGGGCAGATCTGAACACAGCAATCGTATCTGAGTTCAGACCAAAACAACCGAATTGGAAAACCCTTTTGAGAAAGTGGTATTGGCCCGATCACAAATGAATTTTGGAATGGTCAATCCAACCCAACCGTCAACTTTCTGCTTGAATTTTATTGCTGTGAAAAGAAACCAAACCAACAGGAAAATAGATCAAGTTTTCAAACTCATTTTTGGTTCAGACCAGCGCAAACGCCCTAAAACTAGTGCTGAACTAGCTTATACCTGGCTAGGTACTGGAGTCAAGTGGGCTAAAATTGGCTTGAAAATGTAGTCTGAAACTAATTTTAAAGTCTCCTGGAGTAAAAGTGCTGTAAGACTGGTGTGAAACGGGGCTTTAGTGTAAGGCTGGCATTTATCCAACAAGATTTTTACCATAAAACACCTACTACACATTGGGTGTTTCAAACGAGAAAGACATTTACGAGAGGACATCATTGATTGTAACTTTAAATAAGTAATTACTGTTAAATTTCCCCTCCATATGTGTATAATCCGTCTCTTATTAAGCAATTAGCTCTCCTTAATCCCTCCCCATTGCCCCTCCGACACGTCTCTCCATCTCTCATCAAGCTACGAGAGAACGAAGACCGCAAATGTGACGGTGCTGACAACAGACCTCTTTAATCAACTTCAACAGCCGCAGACTACAACAGCCACCCTCTCTCTCTCTCAGTCATTTTTTTTAACCCCCATCCTTTACACTCAACCCTCCTCTCCCTCTCCCTCTCCCTCTTCCGCACTCGGACACACAAGGTGTTTGTTCAGTTGAGCAGGAATGTGTGTGTGTTGTGAAACTTGCATCTGAGTATGTACGTGGGGTTAACAGATAGACTCCGCAGATAATAGCCCTCGTGCTGCTTGAACAAACACGCTGGTTAAGAGGTAAGGAGGTTTACTGCGCCGTGACAACAAGGACAGGCAAGAGGACTTAGACACACACACACTCACACAACCTTGGCTTTACACACACTCTTTGATGAATGTGTGCACAAACTCTGAAGTGGGGTGGAAGCAGCTTTGAGATGTTAGACAAGCAGGTTTATAGCCGGAAGGTGGCTCGTTTGAATAAACAAGACTTTTGATGGAATCTGTAATAACATGTTTCTTTTTCTGCCTCATAAACTTCCGCTGATGTGCCCTCGAGCAAAGGCACTGAACGTGTGACTGACTGATGACTGATTATCAGCCTTGGTGCTTAAAAATAAGCAACAAGGCTGACAACATTTTTGATACCGCACAAGCAATATTTACAGAGACATCAGCATTTAGAGCTGCCTCCGAAAAAAGGCAACAATCTGTGTTGGTGTTGCTACAGGACACCGTTACAGAGGCAAAGTATAATCTGAAGGTCCAGGGCAAGTTTACAGCAATTTACAGTCAATCCTTTGAGGCAGGATGATACAACTTTTGAGAGTTATCATGGTAGAATTAATTAGCTTCCCCAACTCACTGCTTGTGAGTTAAACAGTAAAATTAGTGAACACTGTCCTCGCCTAAAAAGCAACACCATTGGTCGTCTGTTAAAACATTTAAAATAATTCATGTGTAAATTTTCCTGACAAGCATCCTTATGTGGGTGTGTGAACAATAATAAGGGCCCTCAGGTCGTCGGTGTGCATCTGTCACCCTAGTTTTTGAGGTATGTCTTGTACCATTGGCACTAGTTGGCCCTTGTTGTCTGTTTTTGGCTGTTTTTGATGTGGGGCGATGTGGGGCACTGTGGGGCGTGGTGGGGCACTGTGGGGCGACGTGGGGCAATGTGGCGCAATGTGGGGCAAAATGGGGCAATGTGAGATGATGCAACAGTCAGCCTTTGTTGCCACTAGAGAGAAATCACTGTGATTGGCAAGGCTCTTTGGTCAAATCACAGGCAACATGGGGCACTGTGGGCGTGGTGGGGCGTGGTGGGGTGATGTGGGGCGATGTGGGCCAAATGGGGCACTGTGGGGCGTGGTGGGGTGATGTGGGGTGATGTGGGGCGATGTGGGGCACTGTGGAGTGTGGTGGGGTGATGTGGGGCACTGTGGGGCGTGGTGGGGTGATGTGGGATGACGTGGGGCTATATGGGGCACTGTGGGGCGTGGTGGGGTGATGTGTGGCGATGTGGGGCAATATGGGGCACTGTGGGGCGTGGTGGGGTGATGTGTGATGATGTGGGGCAATATGGGGCACTGTGGGGCATGGTGGGGTGATGTGTGGTGATGTGGGGCAATGTGGCGCAATGTGGGGCAAAATGGGCCAATGTGGGATGATGCAACATTCAGCCTTCGTTGCCACTAGAGAGAAATCACTGTGACTGGCAAGGCTTTTTGGTCAAGACACAGGTAAATTGGGGCGACGCAACGCTCAGCCATCGTTGCCACTAGTTCTTTGATGTTGGTTTGGTGTGTCTTGGCCCTAAGAGGTGAAGGTGGAGGTAGCGCGTAGTTGCTGTAACGCTGACAAACTGTATAAAAAAAGTGTCAGACTTTGAGGTGGAGACAGTGGTTTGAATTTGTCTCCTACCAAGGAGGAATGTTGGTTTCTTTGAGCCATGACCACAACTTTTACCTAACCTTAACCAAGACATTTTAGTGTCCATAACTCAACCAAACCATAACCATACGGATGCCGGAAAATGCTCAGCTGAATTGTTTTTTGTAAAGGGGTCAATGGGTAAATTTTGGAGATACTGACAACTTATGTTGGCCTACTAAAAGGGACACCACAACAGATAATACTCACATACTGTTGAAGATTCTCACTCTTCCAGGTCATGGTAATCCAAAGTGCTGTATCGTATGCAACTTGACTTGCTTGGGTTTATTGAAGACGTTTTACCTCTCATCTAAGAGGCCTCTTCAGCTCTGAACTGAACTGAACTGAACTGAACTGAAGAAGCCTCTTAGCACTTGGGAGTACTAACACAGGTTGTTCTAAAGTGAAAAAACAACCTATTTTGGTGTTTAGGGAAAAAGATTTAAGGGGCATCTATTAAGCTTATTTTCAGGTTCATACTTATATTTGGGGTTTCTCCTAGAACATATTTACATGTTGCAATGTTCAAAAACTCGCTGCAGCCACGAAATGACTCTAACGGAGTATAGCATCAATTTCTAATGTGAAAAATCACCAATAAAATCTTCTGAACACCACCGAAGATGTTAGAGCAGGAGTATAATTTGAAATCAAGGAGAAATTAAGAACATCAGCAACCAAGATTACAGGTTTCCCAAAGGTTAGCATGTAGCTACATGTAGCAGTGCACCAAAAAGTTTGTTGTTCCAGCTGGAGTACGATCCAAAAATAGGGGTGAAATTACCAACAATTGCAACCAAGATTACAGTATGTTTCCCCGACCTTAGCATGTAGCTACATGTAGCAGTGCAGACTATGTAATGCAAACACTTGTGGTAGCCCCTGGGGCAGATGAGCACATAAAGAAATGTCTTTAGAGCTGATGTCAGCTTGTCTCGAAAGTAGAAACAGTTGGAAACGGAGTATTCAGAATGGATTACTTTTACATACATTTACCTCATCATTTGAAACTTAAAAAATAATGAAAAGCATAATAGGTCCCTTTTAAGATATAACAGTGAAATACTTTGATGGCTGACTTGCTCAGGTCAACTGGCTGCTACTTTTCATTTGGCAACCATTTAGCTGTAATCTTAAATGTCTCCTTGTTCCTTTCCAGGTTCTACGATGAGATAGGAACTCCTCTGCTGTCCGACATAAGGATCAACTACACCGAGGACTCTGTCCAGTACGTAACTCAGCATCTGTTCACCAACTACTTCAATGGCTCTGAGATCGTCATTGCCGGCAAACTGACCAACAACAGCGCAGAATCCCTCCACGTCCAGGTTACAGCCAGCAACAATGACAGGAGCATCGTCCTGGAGACTGATGTCCCCCTGCGGCACCGACAGATGGAGACTGAGAAGAACGTGAAAGCAGCCACAGCAGCAATGGCAGCCGGAGCTAAACCTCCGGGGTCGGCGAAGGCACAAGAATTAGGAGTTGCTTTGGGCTCTATAGCGGAGGAATTTGTGGAACGCGTGTGGGGTTTCCTGAGCGTCAAGGACGGGCTACGGTCACGGCTACGCAGCCAAACCAGCAAGGAGAGGGAGGGCCACATCCAGCAGGCCACAAATCTGTCTCTGACTTACCACTTCCTCACTCCACTCACCAACCTGGTGGTGGAGAAGCCTGAGGTCTTAGCTGATGGCACCATGGCCCCGGCGCCCACCATCCCCCCAGCAGCTGGTGATACTGGCTCAACTGCCAATGAGCTGCCAGAAGATGCAGAGGACGGAAAGCCACAGAAACCCAACGGGAAGCCAGGCAGCCAGAGTTCATCTCTGAGCAACAACATAGGTGAGGTCATCTATCCTAGTTTTAGTTGTAAAGGACAGTCTGGATTTAAACTTAGGCTACTCCGGTTTAAAAAAAACACTAAATTAAAATGGTTTTGAGTATCAAATCTCTGGTTCTGAGAAGCTGGTCCTTTGCAGAGGACAGCAACTGCAGTTAGCTTAAGCACTGTTTCCACCAAACACTTTCAGTATGGCACCTTTGGAACCAACAGTAACCCTTCAGACATGGTACCTAGACCCTAGTGTTTCCACCACAAACAGTCCTCTTAAATGTGGGCGGGTTGTTGTCACTCACTGCTCCGTCCAGCACTAACTGTATTTCCTCCTTTATCAGTCTGCACCTCGTTTATCGTCCACAGAACGACATTTTCAGAACAAAATAGAACAGTCTGCAGTGAGAGTCTCTCCGTGGGATATTTAAAAATAGCTGGTGGACCAAAAATGGGGACGGCACAGAACGGTTCCATTGGCACCATCCACAACTTTTCACAGTGGAAACAGAAAAACAGCGTAGTGAACTGAACTGAACTGTGCTGCTCGTTGGAAACAAAGCTTTTTGGAAGCCAGTGTAACCTCTGTGGAAGAAAGCTAACTCCAGCTAAAGGTGCAAACTATAAACTCTTCTGAGCCGTGTTTCAAACCTCATTTTGGGTGGAGTATTCCTCTGAGAGGATGTGAACACCATATAACTATATAGCTTTTCTCTGTCTTCTCACGCTGTGTTCCACTAACAACTGACCACCAACAGTTTATGTTACTCATAAGAGGAAGCATTAAACAATGGCAGCCCTCTGACTCACTGCTTTATAGAAATATTCTCTTCCTTGCAGGTAAAGAGAGACGACCCGCCAAGAAATCCATCACCTTCTCCAAAACATCAGGTGACTCCACATACTCTTTCTCATGGACATTTGCACATATGCAGCAGTTACAAGTCTCCAAAAAGCAGACTTGAAAGAGAGAAGAAGGGGACCGTACAGTAGACTCTCTCTGTCTCTACACTCTCTGCGTGGGCGGCCTGTAATTTGGATGTGCGTGAGACAGTCGGCAGTGATCACACAGACAGCGAGGGGTTCAGGGATGTCTCTGAACATGACCTGAGAAGAGGAAAGAGCACACAGGGTCTAATTGAAATACCAACACAAGCACTACGTGGCACTTTAAACATGCAAGTGCGTGTTCGCAAGCGCACACACTGCGGTCGGAGAGTTAAGGGATGAGAAGTGGATGTTTGTGCATGTGGTACAGTAAAGAGAGGGACCCCATCAGAGGCAGTTAGTGAGGGCTAATGACCCCATCATTACTGCTGCTCTCTATTCATCTGAGAGGGTTCTCACAGGCCTGAGGAGACTTCAGCTGAACATATAAACTATCTCATAAAATCAAATCTGAGACTCTTCTTACACATCAACACAAGAACTCAGAAATGTCGCCTAATTAAAGGCTGAGCAGCCGTCACCTTTAGGTGGAGGTTTCACAGAGGTGTCAAAAATTGCAGCTCGAGATTTAAAGTTTTATTTACCACGACACGTAAAATTGGATATTTTAGCTGTACTATAGAGCAGAGCTGTAAGCAGACTTTTAGGAATACTGACATCACAGGTCCTAATTTTACCAGCAGAGCTCCACATTAAATTATTTTTGACGAGACAGCCACAAAATTTCACATTTCATTACCTCCGCCAAGGAGGTTATGTTTTCGCCGGCACTGGTCTGTTTGATTATCTGCAAAATAACTCAAAAAGTTATGAATGGATTTTGATGAAATTTTCAGGAAAGGTGGATAATGGGACAAGGAACAGATGATAACATTTTGGTGGTGATCAGTTAAAGCAAAGTGGATAAAATAATAAATAAATTGGTGGCCGAACAGCACGTCTTGTTCTACTTAATAAATATTGTTGTAATTCTAAAGTTGAAATTAATGTTCTGTGTTGGAAAAAAAGAAAGTGAAAAATATATAAAAAAAAAACATATTGTATTCTGTGTTGGTACAAAATAAAAACGAAATAAATACACCACAGTGTCTCCATGGTGAAGGCATATATAACCTAATAATGATAGTGATGCAAATAACCTAATTGTGATGCAGGCTGCAAAATCTGATGCAGAGGGGGAGGGAATATCACCTACTTGGCGGAGGTCTGCACTCTAGTTTATTCATTTAACTACTGAATTGTATATATTTTTTTGGATTTGATCTCTCTACATAATGGCCAGATGTTGGTTATCTAAATGTGGTTGAGAATATTAAAGTCCTTTGTGCAAATTTACTCTTTCAAATCACCTTTAGGGAAAATAGTCATGATCATCAAACGGACCAAATGCACTGTAATGTCAGACGACATGAGTCCTGGTTGCAGGTTGAGTGTTTTAGTCTTTAACAGGTCGTTGGTGGCTTCTATAAGTTGTATGTAAATGAAACTATAACCACAACTTGACAGATTGTTAATTGGCTGTCTGTTAATACTGGATACAGGATCTATTGAACAAATCTCCCTTTACCCCCGGGGGTACATCATTAAAGACTCCGTGATAACCACAATTATTTTCTGCCAGAGGACTTCGGCCAGACTTTCTAAGTCTGCTAATATCTCAACATATCTCTACATATATCTGTATTTCACACCTTTCATTAAAAGATGTTTTTTGTTTGTTTCTGTCTTTGCCTTCACCGTCAAATTCTAAATCAAAATATATTAGTAATATTTGAACAACATAAACAGTGAGTCTTAGTCGGCTGCTGTCATGCTATCAAAACCTAACAGTGCTGAAAAAATTTAAAAACACACTTTCTGGACAGCTGTAATTACCTGCAATGTCCATCTTTCTGCGTAGTATTAAATAAAACTTCCTTCTTCTTCCTGATTAGTATATAAATGGTTTCTGTGTAATTTGGTAAATGTCTGTGCGAATACTGGTCGGAAGGCTACGTTTTGTCCCTAGCCAAAAACAATCCTGGTCGGATGCCAAAAACCTGCATGGTGATGTTATTTTCACGTCAATTTTTGGTCCTTCAGATCCTATCTGAAAACCAGGAAATATGATATATCTTTGTTTTTGTTTTTTAATACAACTAAATGTTATTGACAGTTTATTTTGTCCAGTTTTGAAATGGTTGTGATTAAGCGGCCACACTGTGACGTCCACTTCATGTATCAATGTAAGATTGGTATTACTCGACACCCACTTTTTAAAAAATGTAAAAACAGGTTATTGCTATTTATGTATATTGACATGTAAAATATATTCCTATCTCATCGTTTCAAGCCCGTGGTTTTTGTAAGAGCCAAAAATCTTTATTTAAGCTGTCTTTGACTGCACGCGAGAGAAAGGCTTTTTGCCCAGAAAGTCAGGTGAACTGTCAAACAGCGGTCATTCATTGTCTCAATATTTTCTGGGAATGCTCTCAAAATGGTTCCTTTCACTTTACACATTTAACCCTAACCCCTTTATATTCCTGATTCTTGTTGCTGTGTTTTTAACTGTACTGTTATTTTTTTTCTTCCTCTTAACCTCTAAACTACCTCAGCGGATGGTGACCCCCACTTTGTGGTGGAGTTCCCGCTCAGTAAACTGACCGTGTGCTTCAACATCAACGGTGAGCCTGGACACATCCTGCGCCTGGTGTCTGACCACAAGCACTCTGGTAAGACTCTTCAGGAAAGTAAAGGGCACTAACACTCTTATTCACATCAGGATCTTCGTCATTAACACTGTGTGGCTCATTTATGTTTGTGTCTGCAGGTTTGACAGTGAATGGTAAACTAATCGGCGCCCCAGCTCCGCCAGGCAGCCACAAGCAGCTGCGTACCTACTTCAGCACCATCACCATCGTGGTGGATCGTCCCAAACGCGCCTACATCGAGGTGACGCCTAAGAAAGTCATCCTGGATGGGCGGGACAGGATGGTGCTGCCCTGTCACTCCACAGTTGCAGTGGACAGCGGCGCTCTGTCAGTTTCCATTGTGGGGAAGTCTAATGTGACTGTGACGGTCGGAGGAAACATCATGTTTGTGATCCTGCTGCATCAGTACAAGAATCCAGCTCCCTACCAGAGAGACCATCTGGGGTTCTACATTGGTGACAGCAAGGGACTGTCGCACAACTGCCACGGCCTGCTGGGTACATGTTAACGAAAAATACACATTACATCACACAATATGATAGTGTCAGACTGAACAAACTGCAACTTTTAGGGACCTGTCGCTGTTTCTCCTGTTTCTTTATCCCCCAAACGTGGGTGTCTTTTAGTGATCTGTCATTTTTTTTCTGCTGATTTTTAAGTCCCGAAATATGATTGTTTTTAGGGACCTGTTGCTTTTATTTCTTGCAGCTTTTTAGCTCCCAAACGGAGGTGTTGTTTTCCGAGACCTGTCTTTTTTTTCCCCATGGCTTTTTCACCCCAAATGTGGATGTTTTTTGGGGACATGTCTCTGTTTTTCCTGAGGCTTTTAGCCCCCAAACATGAGTGTTTCTTTAGGGATCTGTAGCTGTTTTTCCTGAGGCTTTTTGGCCCCTAAATGTGGGTGTTTCTAGGGATCTGTAGCTGTTTTTCCTACGTCTTTTTGGCCCCTAAAGGTGGGTGTTTTTAGGGATCTGTAGCTTTTTTTCCTGTGTCTTTTTGGCCCCTCAATGTGGATGTATTTAGGGATCTGTAGCTGTTTCTCCTGCAGCTTTTTGGCCCCTAAACGTAGATTTGTTTAGGGATCTGTAGCTATTTTTCCTGCAGCTTTCTGGCCCCTAAACATGGATGTTTTTAGGGATCTGTAGCTGTTTCTCCTGCAGCTTTTTGGCCCCTAAACATGCATGTTTTTAGGGATCTGTAGCTGTTTTTCCTGCAGCTTTTTGGCCCCTAAACATGGATGTTTTTAGGAATCTGTAGCTTTTTTTCCTGAGGCTTTTTGGCCCCTAAACGTGGGTGTTTTTAGGAATCTGTAGCTGTTTTTCCTGCGTCTTTTTGGCCCCTCAATGTGGATGTATTTAGGGATCTGTAGCTGTTTTTCCTGCAGCTTTTTGGCCCCTAAACATAGATTTGTTTAGGGATCTGTAGCTGTTTTTCCTGCAGCTTTTTGGCCCCTAAACGTGGATGTTTTTAGGAATCGGTAGCTTTTTTTCCTGTGTCTTTTTGGCCCCACAATGTGGATGTATTTAGGGATCTGTAGCTGTTTTTCCTGCAGCTTTTTGGCCCCTAAACGTGGATGTTTTTAGGGATCTGTAGCTGTTTTTCCTGCAGCTTTTTGGCCCCTAAACGTGGATGTTTTTAGGGATCTGTAGCTGTTTTTCCTGTGACTTTTAAGCTCCCTGGCACTTTCCTTTCCTGCAGCTTTTTTAGCCCGCAAAACGTGGGTGTTTTGGAGGGACCCATTGCAGTTTTTCCTGCAGCTTTTTAGCCCCAAATGTGGGTGTTTTTTAGCAACTTGCTGGGATAGTGCCACAAGACGGGATTACCTAGAGATGGCTACTTTTCCAGCAGCTACTGTGTCCCCCAACACCGGTTATTTTAAGCCAAAACATAATCTTGTCCTGACCATAACCAAGTGTTTTGTTTTTGAAGATATTTTTTGGGGCATTTTGCCTTTAACTGATAGGACAGTGAAGTGTGAAAGGGGGGAGAGAGAGAGAGAGTGACATGCAGCAAAGGGCCACAGGCTGGAGTTGAACCCGGGCCGCTGCGGCAACAGCCTTGTATATGGGGCACCTGCTCTATCCACTAAGCCACCGACGCTGTTAAGCACGGCGTTGTTAAAAAGTTTTTAAAGATGTACTACTACCAAAATTTTGTCAGGCAGCTGTGTTGGCTACAAATATGTTTAGAATCAAAAACAGAGAGCTTATAGTGTTAAATTGTGCTGGATTTCTATTAGTTTTGGTTTAACGATTGCAGTTGTGTTTGAGTGCATGTGTGAAGGAGTGTTATGTATCTGTGAACATCCTGTGGGGCACACGCGAGTATATAACAAGACAGGGAGGGTGGGAAAGTGCTGTGCAGCGGTGGGAAGAGGTTAACAGTATTGATCATAAACATGTTAAGGTATTAAGTGATGGTAATGTATGTGCCGTTATAAATGGAACTTTGAGAGAGAGAGAAAAAGTAATCTGTTAGTAAAGTAGACTTTTAAATAGTCAATCAATGTAAGAATAAAAAAAAGCTATTCATGAAAAAAAAAGAAAAGAAAAATGAGGCCAGTCTGAATTTCCAGCTAAATTAAACCAAAAGGTTTTGTCCCGTGTGGAGCATGAGGTTTCATGGAAATCTATTAAGTGAGGATGGAGTCAGAGAAAAGGTCACATCGGATTATTATTACTGAGATCACTGCACTTGTGATACAATTTGCAAAAGACGGCCAAAAAGAAACAAAGACGGAGTAAAGAAGCACATTTAGGTTGTATTTGAGAACGCCAGGGTTTTGGTCAGTAGACCATCATCAGGGTCAATTTGCTCAGATGAAGATTCAGTGACTAAAAACTACAGTGTTATCCTTAAAGATGAAAGATGAAGCAAGATAATATTAGTAAGATTTATTTTGTTTCTATTGACTTTGAATGAAGAGTGTGTTACGATGATAAAAGTACCGTTTATTTAAATGGAGTCTGGTGGGTCTGACGATAGTGATTTGGGGACTGTTTCTACTTAAACAAAAAGGATCTTACTCTTTAACAAAAAGGTCTATCTCTGTAGGGATCCTTTCCATAATGTTTTGAGCCTATCAGTGATGAAAACAAACACTTTTAGTGGACGGAAATTGACAAATATACCCTGAGTGGTTACATTGCAGCCTGCTTCATAGCTGCTAGCCACAGTGCTCTCACTCAATACTGGAACAATTTCAAAAGTTGCTGATGTCATTAGACACTTAAACACAAAGCATAGGAACATGGGGCCCTGGTTGAAAAATACCAAAGTTACCCTTTGACATCAAAACAACATAAAGACATACTGGCAGGCCTTCAAAGACTCACATCAGTCGAATTCTAAAATAACTCGGATACATTTCTACTTTCAGGTCAGTTCCTGTATGAGGAAGTGGGATTGGCAGAGCTTCCTGCACAAGCAGACATGAAACCTTTGCCCGCGCTCAAGGTGAAGGACCGCTTGGTGCCAGTGGTTCAGAAGAGCAGGAAGATCTACAGTGGGACTCAGAGCGTGGACTGCTGGTTCGCCCGCAACAACGCAGCCAAGCTGATAGACGGGCAGTACGAGGACTATTTGATGTCGCACATGTTCGACACGGTGGAATGGCCACACGGGACCAACAGTGTGTGATAGCACGAACTGTAGCTGCAGCATTTGTGTGATTTAAATCTTAACTCATTTTACTCTGTATCCGTTTCACATTCCAGCAGATTCCAAACATTCCCAAACGCCCAACCTTCACATTCCAGTTTTACTTCGGTCTCTTTTGAATATATTTTTTTACCATTTCTAATGAAAATTAAAAGTTTTATTGTATTATGTGTATTGTTTTTTACAATAATTTTGTAATTGTAAATAAAGACTTAAACACACACTTTGAGGTTGTTTTCTGAGACACGAAAACACACAACAAATATGAATGTCAGCATGTCTTAAACTGTGGCGACCTCAAGCTGAAGATCACACCTGGTTACCACGGAGACCAAAACCGGTAACCAACCCCCTTGTCCCAGCGCCAATGACTACATGCACACCTAACACACACATACAGACACACAGACACACACTGCTCCACAGTCCTCCCTGTCATCAGCCGGAGGTCACAGGGCTGCTGGCCCCGCCCACACAGGTGTGCTCTGGCCTGGTCCCCGCTCAGGCTGTCTGTTATCACGCTGCCTCGCCCCGGCCGCCGCAGGAATTCAAAACCAAACACCAGTTCATGTGTCAATCATCTTTATTCATAGCACAGATTAAAGAGATACATTCGGTAAGAAGCACCGCAGCACTTTACGGCCTGTCGATGACAGGGTGTGTGTGCCAGTTTATCCACATGTTCATAATCAGGTTTATAAAAAAAACATACACAAGGTACATTGGAATACAAAATAAAACATTACACATGGAATACGTCAAACTGGAGACCTTTAGGCGTTTAAACCATAAAATAAAAGGAGTTTACCGCCTGTAGTTTGGAGATGACGTTTAAAATTCTCCTGTTTTCTCTCTTCACTACAAACTTCCTGTTCCCCTGTTGATACCACAGATTGGACCACAATATATAAAGTCAAATATATAAAATATAAACAGAATAAATAAAAAATGTGCCATAGCTTGTCATAAAGTTTAATACACAGCTACCAAAACAGTAATTGGGCCATTGTTAGGAGGAAAAATAGGAGATTTACAGAAGTCAGAATATTTTGAAATAAAAAAAAAGATGGAGTGTAATGAAAGAGAAGTTGCAAGTTCGAGAAAAAAAGATAAAAGAAGAAGAAAGTAGTAACAAGAATTATGACGTGATATTTCATAGAAAGGGTTGTTTTATTTTGAAAAATATCACTACCAGAGAGTCCGTTCTTATCACATTTTTAAATTAAGATTTTAAAGAGGAATAGTTTTTCTGAAATACGCCAAGTCGAAGATCGTTACCACTCCGACATTTGTCTATTGAATATGAAGTTACAGCTGGGCCTGTCATGATAACTACTTTTGTCAGATGACATATTGTAACAAAAATAACCAAAAAGCAATGGAATAAAAACTGTAAGAATACTCAGATATTGGAAAATTGGAATGTAAAAAATAAAAAAATAAAATATCCTAAATAAATGAAACGTAAATAAATGTTAGGTGCCCGATTCTTAAAATGGTCGAGACAACCCTGCTGGAAACAAATATATAACGCGTATAACCACAAAGGAAATACCATACGATATAAAGACCTTGATAATTTTTGCTGACTCAATACTGTAATTATCATGACAGACCTAGTAATAGCCAGAAGCTTGTTAGCTTAGCATAGCACAAATGCAGGAAACAGGGTGACACAGCTAGCCTGTAAAAGTCACTGCTCCCCCCCAAAAAAAAAACCTCCCTATAAAAACCCTTGTGAAACCAGTGTTGTTTTTACACATCAGATTTTGTACAATTAAAAAACACGGCATGTTGATTTGTGAGCTTTAGAGACGCCGTTAGGTGGATTTTGTGACCTTTGGACGGAGCCAGGTTTCCCCGTTCCCAGTCTTTATGCTAAGCTAAGCTAACCAGCTGCTGACTGTAGCTTCAAAGTTGAAATATTTGGTGTACAGACATGAGAGTGGTACAGAAAATCAAACCTGTTCGGAAAATTTAAATGACGGATGGATGTTTCAGACTCAGTGTGCAAACGCGATTGACACGTGAGGTTGTGTGTGGTTTTTTTTGTTTTTTTTTTAAACTAACGACAATTCTGGATGGGGAAAAAAACGGACTCCCCCTGGGATATTCTGGCTTCATTTTTGTACATTTGGAGGAATTGGAGACTCCTCTTCAATTTTATACAGTCTGTGATACTGACAGTTATTTTAGAATAAGTCAGACTTGTTTTCTTCTAAAATATCAAGACATCTGTCTCAAGAAATTATGACTTTTTTCTTGTAAATCTTTCCCTTAAAACTGAGGATTTTTTCTCATAACATTTACAACTTTTTCTCAAATATATTCTGACAATATTCTAAAAATCTCATATATTTCTCCCAACAGTGGCCCCAGTACTCCATCACATACAACAAATAGCATGGCCTTAAAGAATTTCCTGCCCACATACACATTTTGTTAAAAGCAACCAGTTGCAAAGAACAAAAACCTTTCCATATTACCGCAACATGTTTGGTGCGTCATGACTGCAGCAGCCAAAAATGTTAAAAACATGTGCGTGGTTTAAAGAAATAAAACCCTCCTTTAAAATGAAAGCAAGGAGCCAGAGGGAGAGCATGGTAGAATGACTATAATTACACATTAATTAAAAAGGTCGATTTCAAGCGTTTATATTCGACGGAGTAAAATCTTAGAGCACCTATATAGATCTATATACTTCACTTGCCCCTCTTTGGAATATGATACACGATAAATGACTCTCTTTAGAGCAACATCATTTCCAAAAGTCCCCAGTGTGGAGACTGATTTATCTCAGCCTTTGTCATTACCACCCGTACATTTTGCCCCACAGGCGCTGCCCTCCTTAATAATCTCTCTCCACACACGTTCAGTTGTGGTTACTCTGATGTGCTCTTGCAGATAACGGAGGCAGCAAGGTGAGAGGATAATTCCCAAAATGCTATTGGATTTACATGCATACACTGAGTCAAGCTCCGGTTCAGTGCAGAGGAAGGCAGCTGAGGCTGTAGTGTTCACATTCACAGGTTATATGACCTTTAATTGTGCCTTTGCTTACATAGAAGCTGATTAGTTAGACCTCTGACGAGTTAAAGATGCAAGTTTTTGTGTGTGTTTGCTCATATTTAGGCTCTTTAAGAGTGTTTTGTGTGGACAGAGGATGGACGGCTAGGAAGAAGCATCACCTGGGTTTATACCACCACCCAGCTGGGCCTCAGTGGTCCTCCAGAGTACTGTACATGAGGCACTGGTTCACTGTCGCCTGGGTCTTCCTCCCCCTCTGAAGCCTCGTCGGTGTCCGTCTCGACAGTCAGTAGAACCTGAGAGAAGACAAGAGATGATGATGAATTAGAGCTGAGTGATATGGCCTATATATATCACGATATTTATCTCGATATTTTGAAATCTCCACTAAATTGCTGGACACTGTACTGTACTTGTTGAAAGTACTGTTATAATAAAGTTAAACAAAAGTACAGTTATGATAAAGTTAAATAAAGTACTGTTATAATAAAGCTAAATAAAGTAGTTATAATAAAGTTGAATAAAGTACAGTTATAATAAACTTTAATAAATTGCTGTTATAATAAAGTTAAATAAAGTACTGTTATAATAAAGTTTCATACAGTGCTGTTATAATAAAGTTAAATAAAGTACTGTTATAATAAAGTTTAATAAAGTGCTGTTCTAATAAAATTAAATAAAGTACTGTTACATAAAGTTAAATTAAGTACAGTTATGATAAAGTTACATAAAGTGCTGCTACAATAAAGTTAAATAAAGTACAGTTATGATAAAGTTAAATAAAGTACTGTTACAATAAAGTTAAATAAAGTACAGTTATGATAAAGTTACATAAAGTGCTGCTACAATAAAGTTAAATAAAGTACTGTTATGATAAAGTTAAATAAAGTGCTGCTACAATAAAGTTAAATAAAGTACAGTTATGATAAAGTTAAATAAAGTACAGTTATGATAAAGTTAAATAAAGTACTGTTACAATAAAGTTAAATAAAGTACAGTTATGATAAAGTTACATAAAGTGCTGCTACAATAAAGTTAAATTAAGTACAGTTATGATAAAGTTACATAAAGTACTGTTATGATAAAGTTAAATAAAGTACTGTTATGATAACGTTAAATAAAGTACAGTTATAATAAAGTTCAATGAGGTTAAATTAAGTAAAGTTAAAATAAAGTTAAATAAAGTGCTGTCAAAATTAAGTTTAATAAAGTACAGTTCTAATGAGGTTAAATTAAGTAAAGTTAAAATAAAGTTAAATAAAGTACTGTTATAATGAAGTTAAATAAAGTACAGTTATGATAAAGTTAAACAAAGTACTGTTATAATAAAGTTAAATGCACCTGGGGGCTTTTACATTCTAAAAGCTTTATTTTACATATACATTTGTACTTGTAGGGCTATAAGTTTACGTCTTTAGTTCACAGAAGCTGGTTATTGTTGTGTTTATGTCAAAATAATGTTTCTCAAACATTTTCACATCTTTGATTTTGTGATTTACATGCCAAAATGATCACAGTTCATTTGGGAAAGACAAGTTCATTTTACAGGCTATACATCATCAGCCCATGGAGGTCTGCTCGCAGTTGCGTCTATTCGGACATTGGACCTCCCGGATTATGATGATCATTAACTGCGATTAGATCGTTCTGATTAATGACTGACCATTAAGACGTGTTTCTGATAAATATTTAAATGTGCACAATAATAACCTTTCACTTTGTAATCATATTTTTATTTGTTATCTTTTGCGTATGTGTGGCTGCTCTGTGTGTGTCGGAGCAGAGTGCACGCGCGTTGTGCACCCGCCTAGAGACACATATTACTAACTTGTTTAACAACGAAATACTGCGCCGTTGACTTTAGACCAGGTTTTTGTTGGTCACTGGCGCATTTGCTTTTTATGTCATCTAACTAGCAACGCGCCATGACTGCGCCTGACCACTCCTCATTTTTAGACCAACACACCCAGAGAAGCGCAAGTTCATGTGCTAGTTAGACGAAGAGGGTGCAGGGCGTGAAAATGACAACTGCGCCTGCGCTTTAGACCATCTAAATAGGGCCCTTTCACCCAGGGGAGAACGGTTGGATATGTGTGTGCGTGTGTGTGTGTGTGTGTGTGACGTAACATGTTTTTTCCAGTGTCTTGAAAAATGACAATTTATACTTATATAATATATACATATATACTTATATATATATATATATATATATATATATATACACATGTGATGAGTGCAGGCCACAGTAGCACAGCACAAAGTACAGTCAGGCACCAATCTGCTGTTTTGTTTGGATTCTGCATCCTCAACGAAAAGCTGGGAAATATCTCAGCTCTGCATTCCCAGCCTAAAGTGGAAAATATCCCTGTTCATTCTCAGCCTGGAAGACGCTCTCCAGCAGCAGCAGCAGCAGCAGCAGCACAGATTCAAATCCCAATGGAGCAAAATTCCAAAACCATAAGACATTTACAGCATCTTAAACCTCCACATGTTGCTTTATGTTCTGGTTTGACATGTGATAAAGCTGACATAAAGACCACTTTGAAGAGCAGATTCAGATATCAGGATAAAGACAGGAAGTACATCACTGTTATTTTTTGTTGCTAATACCAGGGGCTGACTGTCTCCACTATAACCTTGATGTCACAGCGCCAACGCCAGCCACAACAACAGCACTGTGACTATAGTTGCGACCACCACCCCCACCAAGACCTCATCCAAGTCAATGCCTCTCTATCTGTCGTCCTCCTCCACTTCACTCCGCTTTCCATAACATCAGCGCGTGGAAACGACTCCTAAATGTCACTTTTATTCCCGGGAATGAAGGCTTGATTTATGGCTGCCTGGCACAGGACCAAGGACAAAGGCAAGAGAAGGAAGGGATAAACACTCTCATCCCACTGAACACGAGGGTCATGTACCCCAGCAGTCATTTTCCCTGATGTCTGTCAGTTAAATCTTTCCTGAGAAAGAAGGAAAATAACTGACATGGGTCTCTTTCTGTGATGTATGAAGGAGGCAGCTATTAAAGTGATTTCCAGAACACAACAAGAAGCCTGTTTTTCACCATCAGATAAACCAGCACTCGACCTAGAACTCACAGGGTCAGATTAAAAAGTCTGATCATGAGTGGTGTATACCACGCAACTGCAATGTCACCAGTTTGAGTCCACCCAGGGACTTTTGTTCATCACCATCTGGTACGCTGCTGCTGCTGCCAAGGACAACAGCAGAGCGCAGCGTATCATTTGCGCTGCATAGAAGGTGATTGACTGCGATGTACTGCAACAAATTTTTTGTCACTCTCGACTAGCAGAAGGCTGAGGTCCATCAAAACCTCACGCCACACAGACCTAGTTAGCAGCGCTGCTCATTGGACGATTACAGCTAGTAACACGGCATTTCTGCAGAAACACATTGGTCACCTCTCTAGTTTCCACCCAGATTGCCCAGGTGAGCAAGCAGCTTCATTTTTTAGCCACAAAATCCCTTGAGCATTGTTAACAATGTTAGCACCACTAGCTGTGCCGACACTGCTAACAATAGGCCCTTTTACACTGCCAGATTTTCGGTGAATGTTGGGCCGTTTTGCCGGCAAGCTGCGAGTGTTTAGACACAGAGCCGGATTGACGAGTTGACCCGAGGTGCTCGCAGGGTAGTCATATTGGCGGAAGCTTTTTGGTTTAAAAAGAACAAGGTGACCTCCACAACAGGAGGGGCTGTTGAAGACTTGTGGGAGGAGCTGTTGATGACGCTGCACGTGCGACCCACTGGCGGGGATAAACAGGAAACAGCTGATAGCAGGAATTAGCGAGCAGCTAGTAGAAAGAGGGAAACACAAACCTGACAGACACTGTAAAGATGAGCAACAGGGGAGACAAGGAATTGCGCGCCCTCCTTGTCCTCGCAAACAAAGAGGCCATTAACCGTCAGATGACGGGGACGGTGAAGAACGGGCCGACTTACGAGAGAATCACCGAAGGACTGACCAGCCGCTGCTTCCCTCCCACGTCACTGTTTACGTCACACGCTGAGCTACACGTTTTGTTACTTGCTCACGCCCCCCATTGCCCCGAAAAAGGCACATTCTGTATAAACAAAAGTAGGTAGGGGGCATTTTGCTGCACTCCCCGATTTTGCTTTTATACTGCCAATGCTGAAAAAAGACTGATTGGGCTTTCCTGCAAATTTGCACAATTCCTGTTTAAAAAGGGCTAGTAGTTAAAAATGCTAAAGGGATTTTGCAGCTGATAATTGAGCCGCTTACTCACTGGGGCCATCTGGGAGGAAACCAGAGGGCGGTCTTTCATGTTTTCACAGCAACACGGAACAGACCTGTTAAGCAACCTTGAGAAGGAGCATTTCTGTTAACAACAAATGCACGAATGAGTGACAGGAAGTGGCATCGCCGGACAAGACAATGAAACGGGAAGAGAGCGCGACCAACGGCAAACAGCAGGAAGCATGGCCCGGGGGAGTCCTCCAGGTTGGGCTCAAGTACTTCTAAAGCAGTTCGCTGATATTAAAGAATCATTTGAATAAAGGTTTGATGCACTGAACGAAAGATTGAAATCTCTGAAAAAAGAATTTGCCTTTTGAAATGCATCTGCAGGACAAACACCGCTCAAAAACTTCACCAAAGCACAACACAGGCTCTTATTTTCGTCCAAAACCTGGGCTTCTGCAAGGACTTTTTGTTGCCATGATAATGATATAATGAGATACTATCTTAAGGCAGGAAAAAGAATCTTGAGAGAATTAAAAAATTTTGCATTTTATTCTGAGGGTGAAATAAACCCTCCACAGTAAACCAGAATCCACCAATTCAA
This sequence comes from Epinephelus lanceolatus, assembly GCF_041903045.1. Taxonomy (NCBI): domain Eukaryota; kingdom Metazoa; phylum Chordata; class Actinopteri; order Perciformes; family Serranidae; genus Epinephelus; species Epinephelus lanceolatus. The sequence goes on from NC_135756.1 coordinate 6,441,331, forward strand.
CAACGGAGGAGAGTGAGAACAGTCTGACTCAGTGTTTCTTGGACCGAACTCATCTGGGTTCATTCCTCCTTAGATCAAGTGCAGAGAGAGAAAATGTGTGTGGTTAGTGTGTGTGTGTGTGTGTTTCTGCGCCGTGCTCATCCCACCAAAACAACAGGTGCAGTTGACACCCAGCGTGACCGTGTGGGTACAGCAACCATTAACCATCAACGCCCATTTTCACACACACATTAAAGTCTTAAAGATATTAAGCTGTCACATTCCTGTTTGGGAACGAGCTTCAGAAAACTTTTTTGTACCATCAAAAGTAATCCCTTTAAAAGGCCGGTGAGTCACTTCCACAGCAGATGGGTCTGTTTGATTTCTCTAAGTGGGTCGTTAACAGGCATTTGACTTATTTTGAGGTTATTTCGACTATTTTATTAAAACTCTTAGACATTAAATGCTAACTGGAATTTATAAGACTCAACAATGAAAACGCGGGAACAAAAAAGTTTGGTTACATGTTTTGGACGTGAGAAACTTTTGCTTTGGAACAAAGTCACGATGTTTGTATCATTCCTAATTTCCGATCTAATGAACCTGAACAGAGAAAATATCCAGAACGCAGCAGGTGCTTTCATTACGTCAGCGACTAAAAACAACAACCAGCTGTTAACCAGAGCTTCACACTGTTCTGATCTGTTGGTGGTCTCATTAAAGCCTCAGTTATTCTCACCCGTGACTCCTCACTGTTCACCCAGGGCAGGGAGTCGGCCTTCTTCACGGAGCTGTCGCAGGAGTCGTCCAGGCTCTTCATCGTCTTGTACTTCCTCATCGTCAGGCTGTCCACCACCCAGAACATGATGGACTGCAGGAGGAGCCAGAGAGACAAGACTAAGGTTACTAAAGCTGCAGGGATGAACTTTAGTCTTATTAGAAGACCATAACAAGTAGGGCTGTAGTCTCCTGGTCGATTATTTGGTCGCTATGCTCTCGTCTGAACAAATTCTCATTGGTCGAATAATTGCCGTGTTGCTTTCATAAGGAGAAAAGTGCTACATCAACAGTTTTCCAGGATTAATCCATTACTTCCTGCTGTGGGGGGACAGGCTAAGTTACCTGTGAAAACGGAGGTGTTTTGAAAACACCCCCGTTGTTTACGCTACGTTAAACCTTCCCACCCTCTCAGCGTCACGGTGACGCAGACCTCCTCTCTGTAAGCTGAAACCATTTCCCTCAGTGGAAACAAAGCTTGTATTTAGCTAGGCTAATTTATACAATGCAAAACGCCATAAGCTGGCGCTAATAACGTTAGCATGTTGTATTTGTTTGGAAAACGTGTTTAGTATAAGACAGTTGTTCTGTCTGTGAATCTTGTGACTTGTAATGGAGCCACATTGAGTGCCCTTACCTTTGTTAAATGTAGCTGTTGTCCCTGGCTTTATATGAGAAGAGGGAAATATCGCCAGTAGCTAGGCCAATTTACAAAAAAATGAAAATAAAAAATAAAATGCCATAGGCTTGGGCTAATAACGTTAGCATCCAGTTAAAGACAAGTGTTTGTCTGTGAATGCTGCGAGTTATAGTGAAGCTGATTTGTGTACTTGTGTTTGACATTGTCTCTATTAAGCCATGTTTAATGTGTGTTTAATGTGTGTTTTGAATCAGCTAAACTTTACAGCACTTCACACAGTCCTTCACTGCCGACTAGTGTTTTGGAGGTGTAACTGCAGAGTGACACAGACACACCACCGCAGAAGTAAAAATAATGTGCAGATTTTTTTTTTTCCCACGACTAATCGATTAGTTGAAGATTATGTAACATTTCAGTCGACCAAGATTTTCTTAGGTTGACTACAGCCCTAGTAACAATACACTGTGAGGTAATGGGACAGCTAGCTTAAGGAAGCGATCCTCACGTTCACTATGAAGGGCACAATGAGCATGACCAGCACCAGCTCCAGCTGAGGGTTAGCAATGTAGCTCAGCAACACCTCCTGCAACTGGAAGAGAAGAGGGGGAGGTTTAAGATCAGGCTGGTCAATCACATACATACAAATTATGTATGTTTTACTGTAATTTAGGATGATATCGCAATAATATAAATGATAAATCTGAATGAAATGGGTCATAACAGTGTAAAACAAACACAAATTGGAGAGACGAGACGTGACTCCCAACTATCCCGCACCAGAACAAAGTACGCTAATAATAATAATAATAATAAGACTAACATTTATAATCAGCGTTTGTCACAGAGCACGGAGATGATCTTTAAACAAAGGAAGCAGGGTCTCAAAACAACACAGAGCTTTACACAATTAAACTCTCATCGTGATATAAATAAATAAGAAATAAACAAATAGCTGGCCCTTTTATTTCTGAGAAGGCCATCAGTTGCTATGGCAAAGGCTAATTTGAATAAACAAATATGATCTCCAAAGTCATGCAAACAAATTGTCCTTTAAATACATTAACACTGACTCTATGTTTCCTTTAGAATCAAAAAGCAACTCGTTTTTATCCCCTGCTTGTTTATTCTGTCTCTAGTCTTGACAGCTTTCATCTCTAAATGTTTCAGAGGATTTCAAACAAAAGAGAAAATAGAAAGGAGAGAAGATTGTTGAAATCTGCAGATCTTTCTCACATAGTCTTGGTGACCTGGCCAAGATCGATTCGGGATGTTAGTCACAGTAACAGGAGTGCAAACCTGTTTTCAGTTGAAGTAAAGTGGGCTCATTTGTTCATGAACTGACCACGTTAAATCAAATCCAGTCACAGTCTCGGATGCTGTTCAGATTCTACCATTTCCTCCTGTGCGTTTGGCAGAAAATCTACAAGACTCTTCCTCATGCCAGATGTATCATAATGCCACAGGACCCCATGTTTCCCACAGGACCTGAACGCAGCACAAGTAGCTGTATGTGCTTCTTACTTTGGACCATCCGGGGACGAGCAGCACCAGGCTGATGACACCTTTCTCCAGCACCATGATGAGCAGGTAGACGCCACACTGACCGAGCCATGCTGCTGCCTGAGGAGGGTCACCTGGAGGAGAGAGGTCAACAAACATCTGTGAAATGACTAAACACTTCACTATAGAAGATTTCAAGCACAGCCAGTCTTCACGTTCAGGTCTTAAGCAAAAGCAGGTCTTTTAACATATGAAATAATTTATTATGCTCCAAATGTAAAGACTGTATACAGTATTTTAGTTTATAGTATTTCTTTTGGCCCACCATTTTTTGATTTCATTTCAGAAATTCTGATGATTTTTTTTAAATTATCATTATTTGAATTTAATTGATTATTGATTATTATTTTTCATTTTCTTCTATTATTTATTTTGGCCCACCAGATTTTTTTTTTAAATTTTCATTTTATTTGAGGAAAAAAAATATATCATTTTATTTTAATATTATTAATTTTGACCCATCAGATTTTTATTTTATTTATCAATTTTGATGAAAACACAAAGTTATTTATTATTTTTATTTTATTATATGTTTTGACCCACCATTTAAAAAAATCATTTTATCTGTTCTGATGAAAATTTATTTAGCAATTATTTTAGAAGTATCTATTTTAACCCAGCAGATTTTCTTAAAATTTCATTTGATTAATTGATTTCTTCTTATTATTTAATTTTATAAAATTATTTATTTTGGTCCACAAGAATTTTTTAAACATTAATTTTATTCATTTTTAGGAAAATAAAAAAGAAATATCATTTAATTTTAATATTATTTATTTTGACCCATTAGATTTTTTTTGCCAAATTTTCATTTTATTTACTTTGATGAAAATCAAAATTTATTTATCTTTTTATTTCACTATTTTTTTTGGCACGCCAGATTTTTTTTTTTCATTATATTTATTTGAATAAAACTAAAAAAAAGTATTTACCATTTCATTTATATAATTATAATTATATATATATATATATATATATATATATATATATATATATATATATATATAAATTTATTTTTTTCTCAGTAATTAATTTTATTTTGAGTTTCTGCATATCTCAAACCTGTTTGTACTGTGCAAAGCTCCTTGTAGTAAATTTTTGCATGACACATCCAGGATAAATCAAAGTTAATTTCATTTTGTTTGCAAGAATTGTAGGTTATGGTTTGTGAGGAAACCCTAGATTCATTACAGTTTGCATAATAAGAAGACACTTGAAAAATATAGGCAGAGGACAGTGGGTCACAGGTGATGATTCAGAAAGATTACTACTGTATGTGCCTATACACTGAGTTTAGGGAAAATCCATAATTCCACTGTAAACAAGCTCCACTTTACAGACACTTTACATAAATATGTCAAGATCAAAATTGCACTTTCGTACTCTATTTCAATATAAAACTGAAAACATAACTGCTCTGCATCTTGTGCAGGATCTTAACCTGAACCTCTCCTAAAGATGTTTTGCACAGGTGTCTCAGCAGGGCAGACACAAAGGAGGACAAGTCTGTCATTAGGACAGGAAGAAGGGAGGAGGAGGACACAAAGACAGACAGAGACGAAAGGAGGGAAATAGAGGGTTGAAACAAGAAGTTAAGAAACTACTGATCAAATATAAATTGACCCTGATCATTAAAGAGGGCTGACATGGAGACGTGATCAACCTCGCAAGCTGTTTCCTTGAAATTTTCCATCACAAAAGAGAAGAACGCAAAAGAAAGAAACAACAGTAGAGTGAAAGAATGAGTGTAATAACTGGCGAGGAGTTAATCCCCCTCTGAAGCCACTGGGAATGTTTTCTAGACGGGGCTGCAGCTGGAGACACTGGCACTCCTCCCTGTCTGCCTCCAGTGGGTCTCCAGCGCTCTCCGGTGGCAGAAACAAGAGCTGCAGCTTGGTGCAATTTTCCAAGGAAATTCTCAAGTACAACTCACTCTCAAAATTAATTTCACTCACCATATTCTCCGAACATGAGCAGCGTCCACTGCTTGTACTCCACTAGTTTGGACACCAACTTCACAGCAAGCCAGATGACCAGCATCCCCAACGTGGCATCCAGCAGGAAGTTCATCAGATATCTATGATAAAGGGGATAAATTGCATTCTCAGTGATGGCCCTGGCAGCCAAATACATCTCATCATGATTTGTTTGTGCTGATAAGTAACTCACAGGGAGCATGGGTCCTCTTTGGTGAGCGTGGACAGGAAGACGTTGGCAAAGTGGATGAAAAGAGCACCGATGGCCTGTTTGGACGTGTCGAAAAACCTGGAGAAGAAAGGAAAGGAACCAGTATTGGAAAATGTGAAGCTTTTAATTGTCAGGGTTTGATCAATCCCTGAGAGACGTGAGGGTTCAACTAACAATTCTTTACTTTAATAGACTTTACTCATCGACGTAAGTGTGTAAAATGCAAGGATGTTGGGCAAAATAAAGTAGACAAAGAGGAAAGAAGAAACATTTCTGACCAGATTCTCCACGGTCGTCTGATCCCAACAGGCTCCCGGAACCTCTTCACTGCAAACAAAAAAGCAAACCAATCAATTAATCAATAACTTTCCCACTAGGAGTACGTTTATCCTGCTAAAACCGTAACACAGTTTCTTTGCCGTTTCTTTGTTTGTTTGACCTTCACTGTGAGCCTCATCTCTGCGCAGGGCTGCAGGGCAGAGGGGGAGCGAGGACACATGAAGCGCACACGTTCACATGTGGTTTTTTTTCTCCACGCTGCCACAACACTTCATTCCTCCCCACTGGGCTCAGGGTGAACAGACGCCCACTGTTCCTCTATCTCGCCATCTAACAAGGTCAGAGAATGTGACTCGGCATGTGAAAACAGGAGCAAGGCTTCCTGCAGACATGTTTTACATCTGTAAACTTATAGTAGCAGTGGGTTTTTTTTAGAGCGCAGCATAACTATACACACTTTTCTTCACTTTATACTGCAGTTTTCAAACTTTTTAAACCATTTAAAGTGGTTTCATATGGATTGCTTAAAGGCTGAAACAATTATTATGGATTTAAATAGTGAATTAATCATTAAAGTCGTTCATCAAGATCAATATTTGCTGATTCAAGCTTCTTAAAAGGTGAAAATTTGCTTGTTTTCTTTGCATATCTTCTGGATTTGGACCGATACTCTGACAAGGCAAGTTATGTGAAGATGCACCCTTGAGGTCTAGGAAATTGTGATGGGTGTTTTTCATGATTAAAAAAAAAAAAAAAAAAAAATCAGCAACCAACAGTTTAATTAATAATGAAAACAATCATTAGCTGCAGCCCTAGATTACTTACACGTCTACCTTTCTCAAAACTTCAGAGGGTGTGAGGATGATGGTGCCAAATTCCTCTCATGATAGACTGGAAAAACAGGCATTGCACAAACCACCAGATGTCAGAGTACGTATCCAAACATTTGCTCTGAAACTCTGTCAGCTAACAAACTTTCCTCTGCACAAAAATCCTCAAATGTGATGTTTTTTTTTTAACATAAAACTTTGCATTAAATAGCTGTGGTATCTGCTGGATGTTGAGCCTTTATCAGGACTCTGAATGCAGGAGCGATGACGAGTCAATGGAAGGAAACTCACAAAAATAGCTTTGAGGAAGAGCACTCTAAACACAGATAAGTAAAGGGATGCATGGTGCAGGCACGGCTCGGCTGTGACTTGGCATACTGCCACTTAATGCTCTGCTGCACACAAATAACGCGGTATAAATATAAACAGATGCATGTGCTTCGACCAAGAGGGACACTTGCAAACATGCTGTGAACGGGGAAAAGGGGGGAAAGAGAGGGTGGCGAGGTGGGAGGTATCGATTTCTCTACTAATAAGTAACTGAGTGGAGGTTAGAGCTTATTGATCTCGCTGCCCCCTCAAGGCCTGGCCTAATTCTGCAACACTTCACCGCTCCCAGGCTTCAGCTGCTCTGAACCCTGCTGCTTGATCAGCTGATGAAATCCCCATGACTGCACTGACCTTTTAAACCTACACTCTAATTATTAGATCATACGCCGACACACTCATGAAACAAGTGGATGCTGCACAGGATGCATTTCAGTGCAGTGCTTATGTAAAGTAATTGTCAGAATATGTTTTTTTAATCAACTGACAGCCAAGACACCTGGTGGCTGACTGATAAACAAAACCTTAAACTTAATCCAGGAAGTTGTAAGTAAATCATCACCTGACATATGACTTTGAATGCCTGTGCATTAAAACAAACAATACGGAGCTCCTAAATGGCTCCAGGGCTCCTGTTTGACTCAGTACCAACCCCACCTTTCAGCTTTGACTGCCACAGAAGTATTAACTGTTGCCTGTGGTGCCAAAACTGCTCAGATGCCCAACATTCTCCGAGTCAGCTGCCACAGAATCACAAGTTATTTGGCAGTCAATAGCCATTGTTCAGAGTTAATCCACACTGTGGTTGGGAAGGAGCATCTTGTTTTGCTGTTAAGGGAGGAACCTGAAATTCAGATATACTTCACTTGTGACATAAGGCTGCATCACAATTAAAAACATACAGACAGATACTAACTCTGAAGGTAAAGTTTATTGAAATCAACTGTGGCATTGCTTGGCTGGCACCCAGTGCTATGTTTGCTTAATATTAAATCTCAATGAACAAACATATGGAGATTTTGTCAGTATATTGTTGGCAGGTGTTTTGGGAATTAAGGGACTACAACAACAAAGCCCTGAATCCAGAAAGTGCCATTCTGTCATGGCTTCCTATGGCAGAATCCCCATGGCAGACCTTGCCTTAAAAACATGGCAATTTGTGATACTGCTTTCCTTACAGGCACTCATACTGGTGTGGCAGGCATAACTTGATAATCTATGGTTAACTTGCGTCTAAATGGCGAATTCGGCGTATCGATATGTCACAAAATGAGCCTAGTTTTATTACAACATGTACTTAATGAATGATTGGTACCAACTGCTTCTGCTCTTTGCAGCGGTCCAATCTGTGGACGTGGACGGTGTTTATGGCGTTAACTACTAACAATTAAGCTTAATTATTTCGTAATTTGTTACATTTACAGCATTTAGTTCATGCCGAATTTTAGACAGAACCCTTATTAGTTAGGTAATGTATAAAACTGATCAACTTGGGTTTGCGTTTTTGTCGAGAAGCACCCCAGTGTTAAATTAGCATATTTTTCAATGGAGTTCGGTGCCGAGCTAATGAGGCTCCGCGAAAACAAACGTCAACAAAACGCCACGTGGACTAGTGCAGCCTTTTAAACGCTGGTTTCTGCACTTTGAGTTTCGTTCACCTTCTCCTTGTATAAACACACAAAAGACTGAGATATTTAAGATGTGTTCAGGAACAAGGTGATGTTAACACTCACACATCAGCGTGCTGAAGGCAACGATGGCCAGGAGTCCCTGGATCAGGACGCCGAACCTGTCCGTCAGGGCTCCGTTGTCGCAGCCGTGAGGATTCGCCTTGTTGATGTCGGACATGTTTGTGACTTCAAAAACACCTTTGTCCAGGAACCTCTTCACCAAGAAGACCCCGCTGTATCCGTACATGTCCATGTTGAGGCGATAAAAACAACACGGAGACAAAAGGAGCACTCCCTCGGTGCGCTAAAAGGGCTTAACCTTTCTTTACCAGAGAAAAACAAACCGCCAGATTTTCAACTTCCGGTTTCTGATTCAGGGTGAAGTTTTCCGTCAGTGTTCCCAGAAGATGATGCTACATCTCATGATGCAAAAGCAGACAAGGACATCGATTATCTGACTCATATCCATGTTTATGACAATGAAAACACCAACTGTCAAGTAGCTAGCCGAGATGGAAAGTCTGGCTTCCGGTGAAAAATATTTCAAAATAAAAGACAGCAGCTTGGCAGAAAAACAAAGGGATGGGCTACAAACTGTCAAGTGACACCCTGTTTCCCAACGTGTTCCACAAATATCACATACTACAATTTCAGAGATCCTGACCTAAGGGGCTGGATTAGTCCTCACCTACAAAATGTCACTCAAATTAACACCTACAGCCAGAAGAGACTCAAAATGACCAAAAAGAGATGCAAATGAACTGCAGAAAGACACAAACATACTTCAGAGAGACAAAATAACCACAAAAGGGGAAAAACAACACCAAAGAGACAAACAATGACAGAATAGAGGGCACAAAATTACCTCAGAGTCATAACATTACTTCAAAAAGATGACGTGACTATGAAGAAACACAAAATGACATCAAAGAGATGCAAAACCACAAAAAGAGGCAAAACGACTACAAAGAGATGCAAATTATTAGCCTACAAAGACAAACAACAACAAAAACAGTTAAAAAAAAAGAGAGGTAAGACTTACCACCATATTCATTTTATGTATCTTGAGGGGAAAAAAAATCACATAATTTCATTATTATTTATTTTGGACCACCAGCGTTTTGTTTTATTTTTAAAAACTGATTTATATCTTGGAAAATAAAACATATATATTTATCATTACATTGTAATATTATTTATTTTTGCCCCATCATATTTTTTCATTTATTAACTTTGATGAAAATAAAAAATATTTATTATTTCATTTTATTATATTATAAACATTTTCACCCACCATTTTTTTTTTTCAATTTTCATATTATTTATTTGTGTCGTTTTTACTTATCTATTTATTTTGAGGGGAAAAAAAATATAATTTCATTTTAATATTATGTATTTTGGCCCATTTCTTTTTTTTTTTTCATTTTATTAATTTTGATGAAAATAAAAAAAAATATATTATTTCATTTTATTATACTACATTTATTTTCACCCAAAAAAACACAAAAAGATGCAGAACGACTAAGAGATGGAAAATGACTGAAGACAAAATTATTAGCCTACAACGACAAACAACAACAAAAACAGAAATAACAGACATTAAAAAGAGAGGTAACACCACCACAAGATCTGTATTCCCTTTCACACTGCCTGTTCAGAGCAGGAATAAAGATGGGAAAGCGCCGGCTCTGACCACCTCGAATTTACGACAGAAATTGAGGAATACCTCCGCACAAAATTCTAGACTAATGTTAATGATATTGGACATGGACCCATTTCAATTGTCTTTTCTTAGTCTACTGGTATCTGATCTTAAAATTATTTTGTCTGTTGCCCTTTGAATGGTTTTGTCTGCAGGTGTTTATGCTGCTGTCTTGCTCAGGTCTTGCCTATTTAGGCAAAGTACAATAAAATAATATTTGATCAAACACAAAGAAAGCCAAGTATTCCTTTTTTTTCTTTCCTCCCTTTTATTGTGAAGTAAAAATGACCAAACTTCCGGTTGCGGTTGGTCTGGATTGACGCCGGTATTTGCGGCTTTCAGCAGAATTCCTTGAATGTGCGCGAGACCGCCTCAGAGCCTCTCTGTTTGTGCGTGTGGCACTTAGTCGTGCGCGAGGCAAATCTGTGCCTCACGTGAAGATGTAATAAAGGATATATGTTCAAGTCCACAGTGTGTCGGGTAACCTACAACTCACTGTGCTCTGTATGTATGAATCACCATGAGAGGCTATGTGATTCCTAATTACTAAAGTACCTGCGTGGTGCCAGTGTAGAGACGTAGAGAGGATTATACAGCCTAACTGAAGCCACACAGGTAGGAACAGAGCCAACATGGAGGCTTACAGTATACAGCTCAGTGAAGACGGTCAGGGATATCATTGGTTGTCCAAGTGCTCTGATTGGTTTAGTTTTAAAGGCTTCAAAATGTTTTGGGAAAATAAAAGTCAGGTTTGATTTTGGGTCGTTTCAGACACATTTGTCATGGCATCATTATATCCTGCTGAGACCCTGTGTCCACATCTGAGGACATCACATCTTGGGTTTAATGGACCTTATACTTTATCCTACTTAACTTAGACCTGTTGTCCTCATTCGTAGACACTTTTGTGCCATCTAGTGATAGTAAGAGCACAATACACTAATCTATGTAAAAACAAGATGGCAGCCATCTCTGCCAAGTCAGTCTGCAGCTGATCCCGACACAAACATGGACAAAGTCCAAAACCTGATCACATTTTATGGTTTTTATTCATGATTAATGATGTTTGTAGTTTGATATGGCAACAAAGTTGACCAATTTTAGTAACAGTAACAAGCTGAGACGGTGTTAATTAGGACGTACTCACTTGAAGACATTGGACTTAATTATTGTTGAAAATGATTTGTTTTTTACACTTATCAGGTCCTACTGATCCCAAATAGCCAGGAGAAATTAAAAATGCACACCAAACAAAAGTTCTGGTCTCAGGAGGATATAGGAGAGTGTAACCATTTCCTCTTCTGTAACCTACTCACCTACCAAGTAGTACACCAACTTCATCAACTAGGTTGAGGTTCCTGTGCCAGAAAATTTGGAGCATGAGACACCCATTTTAAAATCCATCTACCTACCTACCTACCTGCCTGCCTGCCTGCCTGCCTGCCTACCTACCTGCCTGCCTGCCTGCCTGCCTGCCTGCCTGCCTGCCTGCCCGTCCATCCATCCATCCATCCATCCACCTGCCTGCCTGCCCGCCCGTCCATCCATCCCTCCATCCAATTACCTACCTGCCTGCCTGCCTGCCTGCCTGCCTGCCTACCTACCTACCTGCCTGCCTGCCTGCCTGCCTGCCTACCTACCTGCCTGCCTGCCTGCCCGTCCATCCATCCATCCACCCACCCATCCACCCATCCATCCATCCATCCATCCATCCACCCACCCACCCACCCACCCACCCATCCATCCATCCATCCACCTGCCTGCCTGCCCGCCCATCCATCCATCCCTCCATCCAATTACCTACCTGCCTGCCTGCCTGCCTGCCCGTCCGTCCATCCATCCATCCACCCACCCACCCATCCACCCATCCATCCATCCATCCACCTGCCTGCCTGCCCGCCTGTCCATCCATCCCTCCATCCAATTACCTACCTGCCTGCCTGCCTGCCCATCCATCCAACTACCTACCTACCCATCCATCCATCCATCCATCCAACTAACTACCTACCCATCCATCCATCCACCAACCATCCATCCAACTACCTACCTACCTGTCTACCTACCTACCTACCTACCCATCCATCCTCCATCCATCCATCCAGCTACCTACCTACCTACCCACCCATCCATCCATCCAGCTACCTACCTACCTACCTACCTACCTACCTACCTAACCATCCATCCATTCGTCCATCCATCCATCTACCTACCTACATGTCTACCTACCTACCCATCCATCCATCCATCCATCCATCCATCATCTATCTATCTATCTATCTATCTATCTATCTATCCATCCATCCATCTATCTATCTACCTACCCACCCATTTGTATCTCAAAAATCTGTCAAAATAAAAGTCCTCTGCTACTGTCTTGTTTTATTCGGGGTGACAAATAACATGCTCTAAATATTGAGGGAGACGTGTCCCCTGTCTCCACAAAATCTGTTATTATGAAACTCTCCCTAGCTGCAGGAAGAAAGTTCTGGCACAATAACTTGAGGATAAATACAGTTCTGTCAGTGCTGAACTGACCTACACAGCTATTATTTTTGTTTTAAATACTACACTGCTTATTAGTGCATGGAAGCTTATGGTTCTGCCAGGTTGGTCGGAGATTTTAGATTTAGTTGCCTTAAGAAATAAATCCCTTGCTTTATTTGACAACAAAATACATACAGGACCCAGACTGGCTCTGAGAATAAGTTTTGATAATTTACTGTAGTTGACTGAAGCTTCAGAGGAGGCTGAAAAAATCTGCTTCATAAAACCAGAGGCGTTTATAAATGAAGCCAAAACCAAAAACGGTCCTCTGCCTCGTGCAGGGAAGCTGTGGGCTCATGCACAAGTCGCACGTGTGTGTGTGTGTGTGTGTGTAAGAGGGGGGCATAATCCCTTCTCGCGCGCGCTTGGAAAAGCCTCTTCTCTGGTAGATTAATGGCGCACGGCGCACGCTCCAACCATCTGTTCCTCCAGCGGCATCACACCGGCACGAGCGCCTCTTCTTCCGTCTTTATGATTCCTTTGTGTCGGTCTTTATCAATCACACCTGCCGCCGATAATTCAACACCCAACTTCCCCTTAGATTACAGGTTTCAAAATAAAATCCCTTCATGCAGTTATGAACAAATGTCTCACTCTTTGTCATAACAGAACTAATACTTACAGCCTGTTCTATATGGAATCTTTGGTGACTTAATGTGCCTTAAGCCTTAAAACTTTTTGCCTACTATTCCCTTATAATTAAGTAAATGTATAATGACTGGCTGTTTAACTTAAAGGGGTTTTTAGGCTGAAGCTGTCCAGAATTTCCACATTAAAAGAGGTTTAAAAAAATCACAAAAAAAAAAAACAAACAAAAAGCATTGATCTCTTATCCCTTTAATTATCTGGTGACACCTCAGACTTTGGGGACCTTTGGGGGTTCTGACCCACAGACTGAGAGCCTGTACCCCTGTTTTACACGAGGTCTTTGATGAATTTATGTGCTTAAAGCTTTAAACTTTTGGCCTTGTGGTCCCTTAAAATTAAGTAAATGTATAAAGTGATTGGTTGTTTAATTTAAAGGGTTTTTTAGGATGAAGGTGTCCAGAATTTCACCTTAAAAGAGCAAAAAATTCATAAAACTCACAATTCTGACAGAAAAAGATATAAAGATATCCCCTTAATTGTCTGGTGAGTCCTCAGATTTTGTGGACCCTTGGGGGGTTCTGAGCCACAGATTGAGAACCAGCCCAGCCTGTTTTATATGGAGTCTTTGGTGACTTTATGTGCTTTAAGCCTTAAACCTTTTTGCCTTGTAGTCCCTTAAAAGTAAGTAAATGTATAAGGTGATTGGTTGTTTAATTTAAAGGTTTTTTTAGGATGAAGGTGTCCAGAATTTCACATTAAAAGACGTTTAAAAAATCACAAAACTCAAAATTACAACCCCACAATTCTGACAGAAAAAAATCCCTTTAATCATCTGGGGACCCCTCAGAGTTTGGGGACCCCTGAGAGGTTCTGAGCCACAGATTGAGAACCTTTTCAGACTGTTTTATATGGAGTCTTTGGTGACTTTATATGCTTTTGGTATTAAACTTTTTTTTTTGCATTCTTTTCCCTTAAAATAAAGTAAATGTATAGAGTGACTGGTTAAGGGATTTTAGGCTCAAGGTGTCCTGAATTTTACATTAAAAGAGGTAAAAACAATTCACAAAAACTCAAAAAAGGACAATTCTAACAGAAAAGGCAGAGTCTATTCTTTTTGTCTCTTAATCCCTTTAATCATATGATGACCCCTCACATTTTAGTGTGCCTTGGGAGATTCTGGCCCACAGATTGGGAACCTTTCCAACCTGTTTTATGTGGAGTGTTTGATGACTTTATGTGTTTTAAGCGTTAAACCTTTTTGTCTTGTGGTCCCTTAAAATTAAGGAAATGTAAAGAGTGAGTGGTTGTTAAATTTTAAGTGGTTTTATTAGACTGACGGTGTCCAGAATTTCACATTAATAGAGGTAAGAAAAAAAAAATCACAAAACTTGGAAAACCCCACAGTTCTGACAGAAAAGACAGAGGCTACTCTTGTTGTCTCTTATCCCTTTAATTGTCTAGTGACCCCTCAGATATTGTGGGGACGCTCTGGGGGTTCTGACCCACAGATTTAGAGCCTGTCCCCCTGTTTTATATGGAGTGTTTGATGACTTTATGTGTTTTAAGCCTTAAACCTTTTTGCCTGCTATTCCCTTAAAATTAAGTAGTTGTATAGAGTGACTAGTTATTTAACTTAAAGGGTTTTTTTAAGGTTGAAGGTGTCCAGAATTTCACACTAAAAGAGGTAAAAACAATTCACAAAAACTCAAAAAAGGACAATTATGACAGAAAATGCATAAGCTTTTCTTTTTGTCTCTTAACCCTTTAATCATCTGGTGACCCCTCAGACTTTGGGGACCAACAGGTTGAGAACCGCATGCCTTAAAACCACAGTTTAGTCAGAAATATAACTTGCAGAAAACCCTTTAATTTCATATGTTGCAATATAGTTTTAGGTTACTTACATGGCTCTATCTACCTATTTATTTTTAATTTCCATTTCCACCCTGTTCCAAGTCAGTCAAGTCAAACAGACAGAATTTAGGCAAAAAGATTAATATGCATCACTTTTTTCGAATATATGAGTTATTCATACGAGAACACAGCTATTGCATTTGAGTTTCATGAGCTCGGCCGGGTGTAACAGTGAAAGTCGGGGAATTCTGGTGATTTTTTTAGGGGATTCCCAGCAAAATATGCTGTGTAACAAACCGCCCAAAGGCCCACTGCACAATAGACTATAACAGACCTGACTTTCATTTATGTCGCATGCTGTTCCTAAATGTCAAGAGTGAACTTCCACGCCTAAAGAGGAACATGCTACTTTAATTTCACTCAGGCCCAAATTAGAAATTGCGCCGACAAACCCTCGTGTTGTATCGGCGGTGATCACAGAGCCACGGAGCTTTCACTTGGACTTGCCAAAAAACATCCACCATGTTGTGCATGTATATCCTCACTGCCTCACCTCCACTGGCTGCGGTGGTAATCTGTCTGTTTATGGGTCTTTATGGAAATATGCTCCAACCTTTGCACCAAAGGCATGACGGTTAAACGTGATGCAATGCGCTCCTACCACTAGAGGATACTGTTGACTTTGACAAGACATGGCCCCGTTAAAAAAACAACATGTGAGGGTATTTCTCAAGAGCTGTTTGGAGCAAAGTGTTTGCCAGAAGAGAGAAAACAGAAATAAAGGAAACCCAGCAGAGCAGAATGAACCGGTCAGAGGAGCAAACGGTTGTAAAGCATAATAATGTACTGACTTTTGTGGTTGTGCATGCACAGAGGCAGCAAAAGATGAGGAGGAATTTGTATTTTTGCTATAGTTATATATATTTGCATAAAATATTTGCACTTGTATTGTTGATTTTGTGATTGTTTTCTTCCTGTTGATGATGAAACACAAATGAATTGTGGTTGTTGGGTTGGAAAGCTGTTTTAAACTGAAGTAAAATGATAGATTTAATTAAATTTGAGTTTTAAAAAGATGAATAATTAATATTTGGGGTATGGGAATATGTAAGTTTGATTAAAAATAAGGTTTAATGCGCGTAAAAATACAGTTTCATCGCGTAATAGGCAGTTTCCCGCCGCGGTGTGTTTGTTCCTTATTTCTAACAGCCTGGAGAAATATTTTTCTGCTGCTGCACTAAAAGCTCCATGAAGGAGTTGGCTTGAAAAATATCTGTAGATGTTTTTTTGGACATGCGCAGATGGGAGATGCCATATTGGAACGGGGGCAGCAGCAGCTGAAAGACGTCGCTCGCGTTGCTGTGCTCGAGCTCACGCGAACGAGGAGAGGAGCGAGAGAGAGGGGAGGAAAAAAAAACAGACGGGGGTCTCGAGACGGAGAGGCGACCAGAAAAAAAAAAACTTGGACAGGTAAGACAGGTGACGGCTCCGGCGGTGCGGGGAGGCTTTTCCGTGCTTGCTGCGGTTTGTTATTTGCGTTATGTCGACGGAATAAACACGGCGGAGAGTTATTTCTCTCCTCCTTCCCTTTAAAAAAACCATGAAGTGCTCCCGAGGCGGTTACTGTAGAAACGAGAAAATAGTCGCGAGCGTTCGTTCACGAGCCTTAAGTTGTTCAAAGTGTCTCTCACGCGCTGTAATTAACAGCTCTCACCGGCTGGGAGGACGCTGTCTCGTGGCACTCGTGGTAATACGCTTTTTATTGCGTTGTTTTCCCTCTCTGTGTGTGTGTCTGTCATGTTCACAAGTGTCCCAGAAATATGGTGAATTTTTAATATTCTGCAGTAAGCTTTAATTTAAAGTGTTTCATGCTGCGTTCAGCGACGCAATTTTTTTGTTTGACGCCGCCGCGAAGTTGTTGTCACAGATTAACATTAGAAACGACTTATTGCGGATTCTCGCGCACACATGAGTCATTTGGGATTTTTTTCGTCACCCCAAGGTGCGTGGAAAAAAGCCATCGGAAAATACCGGACACTGCCAAAATGTCAAAGCACTTTCAACATGGCGGGTTCTGGTGTTGAGGGGGGAAAACTGCGCCTTAAAATCTTTGAACGAGGAAAAAATAAAACGACGACAGATAACGCGCCCGGGTCGGTTTCTTTTGATGGACACACACGAGGTGTAATCAATTAAATTCGAAGTGTGCATTTGGCATTTCCGTGGGAGTTTTTTTCCGCTGCAGTTTTGAGTGTGCAAAGTACATGACCGGAGTGACAGGCAGCCTGCTGGTCGGCTACACCCCTCACTGCCTCATCTTCCTCATGTGCACTTAACGTTTCCTCTTTCACTTTTATCCAAAAAATGCTCGAGCTCGTGCGACTCGTCCCTTACCAACACACATTATATTACATTAATATCGGGTTATTTTCTGATCAAGCCGACAGCAGGATGATTTAATTGCACATTTCGGCTGTAATCTTAGATTAATATGTTTGTGATTGTACAGTGGGACGAGTTTATTGTGTCTCCGTGGGTACATTTGCACCGATTAAGCAGATAATTGGGTTAAACCGCGCGTATCTGTTTAATTATTTCTCTTTTGCGTGCGGTCTGCAAATCCGAGCTTTAGCAGCTTTGCATTATGCGAGGATTCCTCCTGCAGATTAAAGCCGTCACCATAATGAAGAGAAACAATAACGACTGCGTTATGGAGCCGCCGAGACACGTTCATGTGCGTGGAATAAATCATGCTCTCACACTTCTTGTTTCTCCAAACATATTTGAGGTGTGAGTGGTGATGGGCGAGCGGCAGGAAATGCCCCACAGTGAGCACTGTGAAGGGGAGATATAACGCGTAGGCATGAAGGTAGACATATATGATCCGCTGTGTCCAAGGGAGAGGTGATCGATATGCTGCATTGATACATTATTGATGCTTTGGACTGGAAGAACCTCCCACCGCCATTTTTATCATCCAGCAGGTTCT
Organism: Epinephelus lanceolatus; assembly: GCF_041903045.1. Taxonomy (NCBI): domain Eukaryota; kingdom Metazoa; phylum Chordata; class Actinopteri; order Perciformes; family Serranidae; genus Epinephelus; species Epinephelus lanceolatus. Next base: position 6,459,257 of record NC_135756.1, read on the forward strand.
GATGAGCCTCTGTATGCTAATGACGATGATGATGATGATGATGATGATGATGTATCAGTGTTTAAGACTCACTGTAAAGAGACAGAGGCTGTCACCTCACAGGAAGTTATGAGGTCAGGAGGCTTTCTTTCTTTCTCTCTTTCTTTTCTGTCCTGTCATTTCTTTCCTTTCTGTCTCTTTTCTTTCCTTCTTTCTGTCCTTTCTTTTCTGTCTCTCTTTCTTTCATTCTTCCCTGTCATTTCTTTCCTTTCTGTCTCTTTTCTGCCCTTTTTCTTTCCCTCTTTCTTTTCTGTCCTTCTTTATTTCTTTTCTGTCTTTCTTTCTTTTCTTTCCTTTCTTTCTCTCTTTCATTCTCCCCTGTCATTTCTTTCCTTTCTCTTTTCTGCCCCTTTTCTTTCCCTCTTTCTTTTCTGTCCTTCTTTATTTCTTTTCTGTCTTTTGTCCTTTCATTCTCTCTTTCTTTCATTCCTCCCTGTCATTTCTTTCCTTTCTGTCTCTTTTCTGCCCTTTTTCTTTCCCTCTTTCTGTCCTTCTTTCTTTCTTTATTTATTTTTCTGTCTTTTCTGTCCTTCTCTTTCTTTTTCTTATATTTCCTGTTCCATCATCTCTATCTTTATTCTTTCCCCTTTCTTTTTCCTTCTTTCAGTCCTTAATTCTTTCTGTTCTGTCTCTTTTCCGTCCTTTTTTCTTTCTGTCTTTATTTTTTCTTTCTTTCTCTTTTTCTTTCCTGTTCTGTCATGTCTATCTTTCTTCTTTCCTCCCTTTGTTTTCCTTCATTCTTTCTCTGTCATTCTTTTTTCTCCTTTCTTTTCTTTTTCTATCTTTCACCATCATTATTTCATTCTTTCTCTGTCATTCTATCTTTCAGAAAACTTTTTTGTCTTTTCTTTCTTTCTCTTTCTGTCTTTATTTCTTTTGTTCTTCATCATTCTTTCTCTTTCTATCTGTCTCTCTGTCTCTGTGCTGACAGACAGTCTCTGGGCCTGTGTGTGAATGAGAGGACTTTACAGGCCCACTGTCAGATTTGACCTCTCATGTTGTTGTTAGTAGACAGACTCAGTCTCAAAGCTGCAGGTAGTGTTGTTTATGTGTACGTGTGTGTGTGTGTGTGTGTGTGTGTGTAGGAAGTTGTTTCCAGTCACTGATGTTGAAATTAGAAAGCTCCGGGCTCGGGGAGTTCCCGCCCCCTCCTCACCCTCTGGCTGCTGCTGCCTCACAGTTTCTCCTGGTGTTTTCGGCTCCACCAGGGGCAGTTGCTGTTTGCACTTCATCATTTTATAGTTAGCTGATCTCAGCGAGCATCACAGGCTGTCGTAATTGGGCATGAAACACACAGGCTGCATTGTGTACACGTTTAAAAAACCGCAGGAATCAAGAGGGAGAAACAGAGGGCAAATTGTTGCATCGGGGCCTCCTGTTGCTGAGAGGAAACAACCCTTGGATGGGTCTAAAAGAGGAGAACCTAATAGGGAGTAATGCAACAAAACCCCAAGCCCATGCAGTGGTAGTTAATCTCCTAAATCCCCCATTAAATCTTTGGCATGGACAGGTTTAGGGAAAGGCAGGAGACAACATGTGGATGCCCAGCGACCCATCAGGGGCTAATCAATAAAAAAAACCTCCCCTCAATCTGAGACCACGGGGACGCAAATGTCCTGAGATTAACTCTCCCAGACCAGTTTAATCCCCTTGTGCCCAATCTGGACTGTTTCCTCCAGGCCAGTAAGCTTCATCAAGTACAAACGCTGCTCCAAAAAGAGTCGCTGTGGTTCAGGGATAAAGACTGAGTCAAAGAGTCGACATTGACAGCGACCTTCTGCCAAAGCCCGTGGATGGTTTTCTGCTCCTGAGGGTTATAAAACTAGTTTAACCAGTGAGGGACCACTGAAAAAACCTCTCTCACAGGGAGCTGGGAGGGTAAAAAGACTTTTTAAGGGTTTTTTCTCGCTGATTAATTATAAAATGTCACTTTTTTTTAGAGGAGAATGGAGAATTTAGCAGTAAAGTTTATTCAAACTGCTAACACCCACAGAAAATCTACTTTATAGGCCCCATAATGGCAGAAACATAAATGTGGGTTGGCTGTGTGTTAGAACAGAAAGCATTCTTCAAGACCTCGGGGGAACTGTACGATACGAAGAGTAAAATATGTGACCTTTTTTAAATTCCAGAGGACATCCAAAAGTTTGCTCAGATAATAAATATGTCAGGGTGAATTTTGGGGAAATGAGCAATGCAGTCCAAAAGTATTTGGACAGTGACACATTTCCTGTTTTGCTGGCTCTGCGCGCCGTCCAGCAGAGTGAATCTGAAATGAAACAACTTTCAGCTTTAAGGATTTTTTTTTTAACGGCTGTTTTCTGTATCTGTGTTGAGCAATCAGCGTCAGAGCAGCCGTGCCCTGTTTTTATACATATTGCCTCCAATTTCATGTCTTCAGCTCCTGCACTTTTCTTCTGATGTGGTCGTTAAAAGCCTCTAATTAAAGCTCAAAGTCAGCTCTTTAACCGCAAAGTCTTTGTTTCGTTTTAAAGTCAATGTGCTGCAGTGGAGACAAACAATTCAAGCTGTCATGAATGTATGTAGGGAAGGGCAGCACTGAATGTAATATATCCAATAGGGCTACAATTAACCATCATTTGCATTATTAATTTATCAGTTCATTATATTTTTGATAAATAAATTAAATTGTTTTTGGTGAAAAATGTTCCCAGAGCCCAAAGTGGTGTCTTCAAATCGACTGTCTTATGTGATTAGCTGTGCAAAACCCTAAAAATATTCAATTTACAATCAAGCTGCAACAATTAAATAACTAGTTATCGATCACTAAATTAATCGGCAACTCGTTTGACATTCAGATAATCGGTTTGGGTATCTTTTTATGCATGGATGGATTACTGGACGCCAGGCTTCCACCTGCACAATGTGACCTAAATTACCACAAACAGATCAGGGGTCTCATTTATAAACATTGCGACGCACAAAACAAGGCCTGAAAGAGGTGTACGCCACTTCCCATGCAAAAGCTGTGATCTTAATAAACAGATCTTATGGGAGAAACTTTGACCCATGCTTACGAACATTTTGGAGAGAGGAAATCGGCGACGTAGATTGTGAGGTGAAACTGATTGTAGGAACAGTCAAATATTTTTTGGTGTACACCGTTTTTGGCTTTTGTCTGTATGTATATTTTTAGTATGGATCCTACGCACTGTTGTACAAATGAGATCCCAGGAGGAGACTCAAAATGGCCACAAAGAAACATAAAACAACTACAAAGAGACAAAAAGATAATTTAGAGGCACAAAAACAACTACAAAGAGATGCAAAACAGCTGCAAATAGATTCTAAATGACAACAAAGAGACTCAAAATGACTACAAAGAGACGCAAAGCACCTATAACTCACTCATAATGGCTACAACAAGATTCAAAATGACTTTAATAAGACAGAAAGCAACTTCAAAGAGACGGACAGCAACTACAAAGAGACTCAAAATGACTAAAAAAAGGGGCAAAACAACCGCAGACGCAAAAAACTACAGACAGAAGGTAACAGAGAGGTGGAAGCCTGATTGTGGAAATTGTTAAATATTTTCTGGCGCATACCGTTTTTTGGCTTTTGTCTGTATGTACATTTTTAGTATGGATCCTTCGCACTGTTGTATAAATGAGGCCCCAGGAGGAGACTCAAAATGACCACAAAGAAACATAAAATGACTAGGGCTGCAACAATTAGTCGAGTAATCGATGACTAATCGACTATTAAAATAATCAGTGACTATTTTAGTTGTCGACTAATCGGTTTGAGTCATTTTTCATAGAAAAGTACTATAAAAGTACCCTAAAATACTCTTATTGTAGCTTCTTATGTTCGAATATTGGCAGCTTTACACACTCTCCCATGACGGTGAACTAAAACCCTTTGGCGTGAGTACGACACAAGACATTAGATGACATAATTTTGGGGTTTGGGAGAGACAGACCGACATTTTTTGACATTTTAACACATTTTTCGATAAAATGATTAGTCAACTAATCGAAGAAAATCGACAGGTTAGTCGACAATGAAAATAATCGTTAGTTGCAGCCCTAAAAACGACTACAAAGAGACAAAAAAGATCAATAAGAGACAAAACAACAACAAAGAGATGCAAAACAACTGCAAATAGATTCTAAATGACAAAAAAGGGACTCAAAATCACTAGAGAGGCAAAGCACCTTCAAACTCACTCGTAATGACGACAAAGAGATTCAAAATGACTTCAATGAGATGAAAAGCAGCTCACTCAAAATGAAACAAAACAGCAGCAAATAGATTCTAAACGACCACAAAGGGACTCAAAATGACTACAAAGAGAGGTAAAATTACTTCAAAGAGATGGAAGGCAACAACAAAGAGACTCACAATGACTGAAAAAAGAGGCAAAACAACCGCAGACACAAAAACAACAGACAGAAAGTAACAGAGATGCATAACTGCTACAAAAAGAAGCTGAACAACTAATAAAGTCTTGCCTCAGTGCAGGAGAGGTGGTGACACCTTCCTCATGTCTGTGCTCAGGTGCCCACTGTCTCATAATCTGTCCATATTTTTATGAAAAAAATGTCAAAAGTCACTGACTCTTAGCTTCTTGAACGGATATATTTACTGGTTTCTATGACGGAAAACTGAATATCTTTGGGTTATAGACAAAACAAGACATTTGAGGACGATATCTTGGGCTTTGGGAAACACTGATCGACAGTTATCACCATTTTCTGATGTGTTATAGACCTGTGGGAGCCAGAATATGTATTTAACCTCTGCTGTTTATTATTTGTGCAAGCTGTGCACATTCTTATGGTTACTTTCACAGAGGTGTGGTTTTCATGTTGTGATACCTGTTCATATACTGGTCTGGCAGCTCTTAGACAAAGAGGATGAGTTTTTGGCTCCCGTATTTTCTGTCAACGGTGATATCACTTCACTTAATATTTCGTGTAATCTCGTTTTGCTGTATCGTAGTTGTTTGTTTGATAATGGGGCTGCAACTAACGATTATTTTCATTGTCGACTACTCTGTCGATTATTTCTTCGATTAGTCGACTGATCATTTTATCGAAAAATGTGTTAAAATGTTGAAAAATGTTGGTCTGTACTCACGCCAAAGGGTTTCAGTTCACCGTCATGGGAGAGTGTGTAAAGCTGCCAGTATCTGGACGTAAGAAGCTGTACTGTATTTTGGGTACTTTTATAGTACTTTTCTATGAAAAATGAACAATACCAATTAGTCGACGACTAAAATAGTCACCGATTATTTAATCGATTAGTCATTGATTAGTTGACTAATCGTTGCAGCCCTATTTGATAAACCACCTTAAAACACATCTTTGGACTTCGGTATGAATTTCTTTGAACGAGTCACAGTTAGGAGCCTACTCAGCCTCTTAGCAGCTTTTTCCATTGATAATAATAATAATAATAATAATAATAATAATAATAATAACTTTTACTTATATAGCACCTTTCAAAAACGAGTTACAAGGTGCTGTACATAAAACATATCACATACAATACAATTGTCAACATAAAAAACCACCAAGAGAAATAAAATTGGCCTTAAAAAATTAACTTAACGTCGCTACAAGACCAAACAACTAATTGATTGATCAAGAAAATAATCGACACTGACAATTAAAGTAAGATGCAGCCCTAATTTACGATGAGATAAAACAGGAAAAAGCTGCAAGTCACATAAAAAGAGCAGGAGCCAGTTAATGACTGGCCATTTATACTTGATAATTAACGTCACTATCAAAACATGGCATCTGGGGTTTTAAAGGAATACTTAACACACAAAATGACCATCTGTTAATCAGTTCGTGATGCTGTGTTACCTTGGATTCATGAAGAAGACTCCATGCGTCCATGGAAAGCAAAAAACATATGGATTGATTGATTGATCAATTGGGGATGTGTTTAACAGCAAAACTATATCAAAACATCAGTTTACAAACTATCACACGACTCCTGCAGTATAATCCAACTCTCTTATAACTTAGTCGTATGCTCAGTGCTTTCCAAATGAGCCCGGTCTCACTCCGAAGTCATCGAAATCTGGAGTCAGAAACCAACGGAAAAAGGCCTCCTTTATTGCGGCACGATACACAGCCAGTTGCCCTTATGGTTTAACTGTGCCCGCCGGCGTCAGGGGGAAACTCGGTGCGACAAGGACGAAAGTTTAGGTGGCGAAAGTCCAACTGGGGCAGGCCGGAGGGGTGGTGGATGGGTCCAACAAACACCGACTTTCACCGAAGAGAACGGTGTCAAACCCTGTTCTTTTTCCCTAAACCTAACCACGTGTGTTTGTTGTTGAAGGTAAAAAAACGTCAATTTGTGGTGTTGTACTGATGTAGTGCGTTTATTTTGAGGCAGAACTGAACATAGTGTCCCAGAACGTCAACAACCAACACACCCAGGGTACCTTGGACGTTGTATCTGGACGTAGAAAGTCCATGACCAAACGTCAGTATGTGACGAGGTCGGAGTGAGAATGTGTTGCCCAAACACATGTACTCTTGCTAACACTTTTCGACTGAAACTGACTTGAAAGTGAAACTTATCTATTCTCTCTTCAAAGCCAGACTCCATTACTAAGGGTTTTTTTGTGTGAAAATGCATGTGTTTGGGAAGTACTGAGCACATGTTTTGTGTATAAAATGTCAGGAAATGGTGAAAAATGTCCCCACAGCATAGGTGTAGATTTTGGAGAGGACGCAGAGGAAACCTCCCCCTCGAAATTTACAACACGTGCATTTGTCTCCCCGAATAAAAACATGGAAGTAGTAGAGCACTTTGACAATTTTTAAGGACATTTACACCACACACTGCTGCAGAAAAAGCACCAGAATGCAGGAAAATAAGTGTTTGATGCGCAAAATGTTCTGGTGCCCCCCACATGGACGCCCTTGCCCTGGTGTGATGTCTTCAAATTGATCGTCTTATGTGATCAACAGTCCAAAAACCTAAATATATATTTAATTAACGATGATATAAAACAGAAAAAAGCAGCAAATAATTAATGTTTTTGCCATTTTTGCTTGATAAATAACTTGTTCGTTAATTTCCTTCTAAATGACTTATTGTTTCAACACCAACTTCTGCTCGGTGTAACTATAAATACACGCCATCTTGGGTTTTAAAGTCTGTCTTCAAATAGCTTAACTGAAGTGTTGAAGCGAGCAGATGCTGAATGTCTTAACTGTCACAGTGTCGGGGGAGAAACAGCCGCTTAAGGGGCTTTTTAAGGGGAAAAACCAGGTTGAAGAGCCGCTGTGAGCTGCTCCTTGCACTATTTGATAGCAGTGTTTGAGTGCACTTTAATGAGTTTTGTCGAGGGCTGCATGCTGACGACAGCGATGTGTCAATGCCGCAGGAGATTGTAGGGCTCTTGGGCAAGAAATGGTCTGTGAGGAGGGGGAGAGAAGGGCAGCGAACGGAGTCATGTGAGCCAAATCAGCTCAGCTTGTTGTTTATGCAATTGATGTTTGCCGGAGCCACTGTGGGACGTCAGGGGCGTGTGTGGTTGTGGTGCTGGTGAGGGAGGGGGGATGCGGCCGGTTGTGGAGACTGTCACAGCCTCACAGTTCTGTAAATACACTCGGCTCTGACGGCAGCTTGAGCATTGTCTGTGTGTTTTCATTTCCTCAGGATTTTCAAGGGTTCTTTTGGACGCGGGGCTTCGGTCTATTTTCATAAAGAGGATTGTTGGATTCTCACATTTTTCATCTTATTTCTGTTTTTTGATTTTCCTCCCTGGGAACATCTTAGGATGCGTGGTGTGCCCAGTCACAGGATAAGGATATTTTCTGCTCCTTTGGATATTGATTTGAGAGCGACAACCTGATCCTGGAGTTGTTTTCAGCTTGACTGGGGGATCTCTGTGTGACGAGGCAGCGTGCCTCAGTGTTTATTGTCATGTTGATGAAAGTGGGTGCAAGTCGGGGAGTGAGTCATTGATCATGTTACCGCATGACCTACTGTAGGACAACCACCAGGCAAGTGACACACAGGGTTTGTTGTTGTGAAGATGATTATTTTTATTATTATTATATTATTTTTGTGCTGATTATTTAGAAATGAAACAGTTTTAGACTTGAAATCTGCTGTTTTCCCCCTTTATAATATATCTTTTCTGGAATGTACCTTTACACAGGTTGAGGTATTAAGTTTCCATGTGCCGTCTTGATTTTTGTAAAGCTTATTTTTAAAACTTTAACAGGGTGTCTACAGATATAAGTGAAATTTAAGACTTTTTAAGGCCTTTTTAATTCCACCTTATATGAAATTTAAGACCAAACCTGCAACCTTTTCAATTTAACACACTGATATCAGTTTAAAATGAACAGTAAGGGAAAATAACAGCTGGGTGAGTTTAAGTTTAATGTGTTTAATGTAGAAAGAAAACAAAATCCCATCACACATCTCACATTTATGCTATTTATTATTGCAATATTCAGAGAGATACAAATTTTTCAATCTGTCAAATAATTGTAATCAGTCATTGGGTCTGTCAGGCTGGAGACATTTTCACGGTAATGTGACCGAAAAAATTTAAAACCCACTGAATCTGAATTTAAGACAATTAGAGTAGAGTTTTTTAAGGACCTGTGGACACTCTGTTTAATGATACTGTACGAGGAGTGCGTTGAGTAGACACAGATATAGAGGGCTGAGGCATCTGGTGGCCCGCTGGTTGAGATCAGTGACATACACTCTGCTTCTTTTTCCACTTAAATGATTCAGATGATTCACTGACTGATAGAAAATGAAGCAGGAACTATTTTGATGATCAATAAGCCAGTTTGTAAGTTAAACTTCTGTGGTTGCAGCTTCTTTAATGTGAGGATTTGCTTGTAAATTGAATATCTTTGGGTGTTGGACTGGTAATAGAGGGAATCGCCTTGTTGTTTACAAATACTTTGGGGTGGAAAACCAGCAGAGTTTAGCTATATATATATATATATATATATATATATATATATATATATATATATATATATATCACATTTTTCACGTCACTATATCACCGTTGAGAGTAATCTGATGTTTGTTAAGCCTATAAACACAATGATTGAACAAACATTACTATTTCTGTGGATTTTTTCCAGCGGATATCTTAGTTACAACATGATTGAGCTAACTGGAGTAGTTTCATGTCGTATCCGACAACAGGAGGCTTTTAACAGATGACGTCCTGATGTTAGCTTTGCTGCTAGTGTTAGCTGTCCCTGTCAGCTGCAGCCACTGATGCTTTTTAGACGTCGTGATTTCCCAAAACTGAATAAATACCACACATAGCAACACAAAACTGCTTTGCTAGCTCAATCATGATGTAACTAGGATATCCGCTGGAAAAAATATTTTTTTCACGGACCGTTTATTGAGTTACTGAGTTATTACAGACACTGCTAACGGCTAACAGCTAATCTACAATAATGATGTTATTAATTACAAAACGTGCACACAGAAATAATAATGTTTGTTCAGTCATTGTGTTTATAGACTTTACAAACATCAGATTAGTCTAAACAGTGATATAGTGACGTGAAAAATGTGATTTTATATATATATATAGCTAAACTCTGCTGGCTTTCTACCCATTAGTATTTGTAAACAACAAGGTGATTCCCTCTATTGGAAAAAACAAGGCATTTGATGATGTCAGCAAGGACTTTTGGAAAGATTTTCACCATTTTCAGACTTTTAAAGACCTTTTAACAACACTTTAATTTTCTGACCAAAATTGTGATTGAAATAGATGCCAAAAAAGATGCGCATTGATGTCAGTTCCAAGTGAACAATAAGGTAATATAACATTGATGTAATTCTCTGTGCCTAACTGCTGCGAAGGCACTATAATATCGGCATGTCATCGGTATTGGCAGATAAAGGCTTTAAAATGACGCATCAGTATCAGACCGAAATGAAGGTTTCTGCCAACATGACAGGCCAATAAGATGACGCTTTGATTATGTGACTTTAATCTGTCGAAATAGCTCAGTTTTTTTCTTGCTTGTTGTTATTGTCAAGATTGTCTCAGGGAGACAAAAATGTTACATAAAAACTATATACAGCTGGTTTTACATGTAACCTAAGTTGAAGTAGCAAATGTATACATCTTGAAAAGCATTGTCTTTTATGTCTGCACCTGCCAGTGGCCCATCACTGGCAGATTCATCCACTGATGAATTTAAGGGCATCATGAAGAATGTGGTGACAGAGACATGTGCTTGTTTTTCTTGGAAGGCCGCTATATTTGAGTAGTTGCTGTTTTATTGTGGATTTTTGTGTTACATGTTGTATTTGTTGCATTTTATTGTGTTTTGATTGGCTGCTACCTCGGCCGGGTCTGTCTTGTAAAAGAGATTTTCAATCTCAATGGGACTTCCTGGTTAAATAAGGGTTGAATAAATAGAATAAATCACAACAAAAGTAGGTACAATTTCATGTGAATTTCACTACAGGAGAGACTTGATGTTCTCTGCAAATATTTGCAAAAAATACATGATGAGACTAGACAACTTTGAAGATCCTTCCAATTTAATTTAAGACAATTTCATATTTCTTCAGGCCTTTTAAGAACAGTTGAATTCTTTTTTAAGGACCTGTGGCCACCCTGCAAACGAGTAATCAGTCAACTGAGAAAATAATCTTCAGATTAATCGATAATGAAAATATTAGTTAGTTGCAACCCCAATTTCAGCACCCCTGGTTTGATGTCATTCCTCTTTTCTGTCTCCTCTCCACTGTCTGCTGTTAAATAAAAAAAATACCAAAAATACTTACAAACAGAATACAAAATACTTACGAACAGGTCAGAAGGTGTTCAATAACTATAAAGAAAAGAAGAAAACCATATTTCAGTACAGTAAATATCACATAGTGGATCGACTGTTTAAACTGTCATCGTGTAACTACACTGTTAACAAGACGAGACGCATCACAGTCTGTCTGATTCATCTCAGCGGGTGACTGATTGATTGATCACGTCTTACGTTTGCTTCACAGTAATTAATCAGAGTTCAAAGTTAGTTTTGATCAGCGGGAGCGGACGCTGCTTTCAAAATGACGACTCCGTAAACGTCGGAACTGCACTTGAAAGAAAACAAGGGAACATAAAGGCGACTGTGGCAAAGGAAAAATCAGGAGAGTTCACACTAATAGACGATTACCTTTATGTTATTTCAAGACCAGTTTTAATGAAGAAACATTTGCTAATTGACGCATTAATGAGCTTAACTAATGGCCTCATTAGTGAAAGTGAGTGTGTTTAATACATCATGGTGATTACAGCCCAACATTAAACAGCTCAAGTCCCTCTGGTGTAAATACATGTTTATGGTCATTTCTCTCTTTTAAGCTTCAGTGTCATCATTCAATTTATTATTGTCTCTCTGTGATAATGGAGCATTATTCTCTCTCCACAGTTGCCTAAATTAATATTTTCAAGTTGCACTAATTTGCCTGCCTGTTGTCTCGCTCGTGTCATTCCAGTTTTTCTACTCTGTTTGAATCTGATTGGTTATCTGATGCAGTTTTGCTGCGGCATGCAAAATCTGGCTGCCGGCAGACAAAATACATAACCTGATATTACAGAGTGCAGGGTGAAGCAGAGGCAGAGTTTGGTCGCCAATTAAACACAATCACAGGCTTTCCGCTCGGCTTTAATGATGCTGAAAATTAGTTTGAGCTTGGAAAACTGCAAGATCTCTGTTTTGTTTCTTTTCTTACACTCTGCCTCAGCACGGGCTGCTAAGTGCTTATTACTGCACTGGTTTTTTTTAATCTGGACTTCCCCCGAGACCAGCTGTCTTTTCAGTGGAATTTCTCTTGGTGAAGTTAGAGGCAGCATTGTTCTCTTTCGCTGTTTGTGCTTATCACCCACTTCTTGTGTGTTTTCTGGAGAAACTGGACATGCAACCTGCATCATTTCCTGTCTGCCAGATCATTTTCCGAAGAAATTCTTAACAAACAGTGGGTGCAGCAAATGCAAAGCTTTTATGAATTGTCTCTAGCAGCTGTGACGTGTATCTAAGTACATTTACTCACAAAGGCAAAAGACCTTAATTCATCGGCGTGTAGAACTAAGAAAAAGCTGCATGACATCAGAAATGTGGCGATTCTCTGTTTTCTTCAACACAGCCTTTTATCGTCGTTAAAATCTTAAGCTCAGACTTGATCTTTGACCCTTATTCTGCAGTTAAGCTACTCTGCATTTGTATTTAATGCAAAGCAATGCAGGGTCATGCTGAGGCAAAAGGTGTTAACCTCCATCTGATCTCTCACTTGTTGTTGATCAGAGTAAGCAGGGTTGGGTCGGTGTAGAAATTTTTAAACAGCTTCCTGTCAATCTACCTCCAGCTAACTGCCACCTTGTTTTGGTATTGTGTCATTTTGTTTTTTTTAGATAAGTCATTTCAGCGCAATCAATCAGACATTCCTTGTCCGTTGCAGCGACAAGGGACAAAGGTTCAGCTCAGATCTGCAGCCAGTTAGGACACATCTTTTGTTGGCTTTAAACCTCATCTCGTCACCCCAAAAAACACACATACTTTCTAGTAAACAAAAGCCCCGTTTCCACCGAGCAGTGCGGTTCAGTTCAGTTCGCTTTTTTTCTGTTTCCACTGTGAAAAGTTGTGGATGTACCAATGGAGCCGTTCCGTACCATTCCCATGTTTGGTCCCCCCTCTGTTGGGGTACCTAGCACACAGATCTGGTACTAAAAGGTGGAGCTGTGAACACTGCAGTCTGATTGGTCAGTAGAGGACGGTCACTCTGCTCTGGGCTGAGTTGTGTCTGGTTTTGAGGCTCATGTAACCACTGTTCATACTGTGGAGAGTTTTATTAGTAAACTGTAACTATAAAATTAGTAATGAGTGGATCTTCAAGCGTTTATATATATTAATTTTGACCAGGTTATGTGAACCGCATATATTCTAATCCTCACACGGAGAAAAAACAGCGTCAGAAAGTGTCGTTCCTGTGGGCTCCAGCAACACTAAACCCCTGAGCTTGCCTGAGAAGGACTAAATGCACAAAGCTGCTATTTTTAAATATCCCATGGAGAGAGACTCTCACTGCAGCCTGTTCTATTTTGTTCTGAAAATGTCGGCGTGCAGCCTCGTTCTGTGGACGAGAAAGAAAGTGCAGACTGATAAAGGAGGAAATACAGTGAGTGCTGGACGGAGCAGTGAGTGACAACAACCCGCCCACATTTAAGAGGACTGTTTGTGGTGGAAACACTAGGGTCTAGGTACCATGTCTGAAGGGTTACTGTTGGTTCCAAAGGTACCATACCGAATGTAATTAGTGGAAACAGGGCTTAACTCAATATGTGCCACTCTCACCTCTACTGAAGTTTGATGTTCGTCATGTTGTAGGCCTTGGCTGGGCTGTAAATTGTGCATAGACTGTAGGAAACTGTCGTTATTACCTGTGCAATACAAGGTGGATTTAGTGCAGTGATGCTGCTGATGTAGGCTACTTTACCTTTTTCTCAAACCGTTTTAAGAGCGCACACTGGACCAGACCAGACCGGCAAAACTCTCAACTCAAGTTAAGTCTGTAGTGTTTTTTTTTTTAAACCTCTCTGACTTTGATTGTCTTTTGATGGTCCATTACCAATTTATATCAGATTGGGTAAACTAATATTTATATTGAATCAAAACCAAATCAAACCTTACAATATTAGTTTTCCAATCTCTTAATGTTGCAAGTTGCAAAAAGAGTTACCTCATTCTTGGGTAAACAAACCATTCTCAACGCAACAAAACACAGCCAAAGAACCTTAAGTTAAGTTGCAGGATTTTGCCTTGATTTTCAGAACTTTTCTAGTTAAGGCAAAGACAACTCACTATTTTTAACAAAAAACAACACAGGATATTTGTCCCAAGTGACAGAGCAGCCACTGATTATTCTAGAAATGAACAAAAGTATTTTTTGGATAATGGAGTTAAGATCTTTTGCCCTTCAGTACTGAACTTATGTAGCAGTTTGAGGTACCTTAGTTGAGTGCTTGCTATTACACTTGCTAATACAATATTTACCACTGAGATAAAGTACAAGTAAAAAGTTGCATAACTTTTTACTTGTACTTTATCTCAGTGGTAAATATTGTATTTTTTTTTTTAAAATTTTATTTAGAACAAAATTGGAGCACAGTTCTTACATCATATTGTAGTTCCATATCATTTTTATTTTCCTTTTCTTTGAAGGTAAAGTAACAAAACATTCAAATGGATCTGTTGTATATATGACAACAGAGTGAAAAAATTAAATTTCCCCTCAGGGATTAATAAAAAATTAGTGTGAGTGGGCGGAAGTTCACTGCATAGATCAGCCTCTCGTTAGGCGGAATGAGCCACCCACTGAAGTCCCGCCCTACCACCTCCGGTTGCAGTTTTCAACACGTCCTTCACTAACTTTTGCAGTGTTTGATCTTGCAGGGATGTAGCCATTTTTCTGCCATGGTTCGTGTCCTGTAGGCAATATTTTTGTGGGCGTGTTACACCAAAACCTGTTTCCCCCCGGCAATATTTTTGCAAGCGCACCGTTGCTGTGGCACCGCCCAGAACGATTGTGATTGGTTGAAAGAAATACAAGCAGCTGGGGCATTTTTTTTCTCCAATCTTAAAGTGAGAGTCGGCCCAGCCAGACCTTTCTTTTCTTGAGAAAGGTCTGGTGAGCGAGACTAATAAAGAATATAAATAAATGAAAAAAAAAAGGGTATAGGTATATAGGTATTTATGTATATGTATAGGTAAATAAATAAAAAAGGATTTGGCAAGAAGGAAATACACAAATTAAATAATTGAAATTAAAAATAAAAAAAAATTCACCCTTACAAAAATAATAGGTAAATAGTTACAGATAAAACAAAGCAATAATAAGCACTTGCTGAATCAATTAATTTTTGTACCTTTAGACATAATCCAATAAACCAGAAGAAATATTATACTTTTACTGCACTACATTTGTCGACAGCTTCAGTTACTTTTCAGATTACAACTTTTAATTCTCTTCCTGTCCAGTGAAAACCACGTATCTCCAGATGTGCTGATGTTGTTTGTGATAAACTGAAAGATGAAGTGTTCCTTTATGTGCTGAGAAAATTCTCCTACTTCTTAAGCTAAATAAACTTGTCAAGAACCGTCTTGTATTTAGGACTTTGACTTGTAGTGAAGTATCTTCACAGTGTGGTATTAGAACTTTCACATAAGTAAAAGATCTGAATACTTCCTCCACCACTGCTCTTTAGTTTCAGTCTTTGTTATGGTGCTGTGAAGGGACGGGCAGTTTGGAAATGACCTGACAGATCAGCACATTAACTCTCTGTGTCTTTTCTGTTCCAGGGCTGTCGAGGAAAGTGAGAGATGCAGTGAAGAATAAGTGACACACCTCAGGTCAAAGGTTAAACGCTCACCAGGA
This sequence comes from Epinephelus lanceolatus, assembly GCF_041903045.1. Taxonomy (NCBI): domain Eukaryota; kingdom Metazoa; phylum Chordata; class Actinopteri; order Perciformes; family Serranidae; genus Epinephelus; species Epinephelus lanceolatus. The sequence continues at coordinate 6,474,728 of NC_135756.1, forward strand.
AGTGGAGTTGCAGGATGCAGTCTCTCGCCAAGGAGCAGCCGTTGGCCCTCACTGCGGTGAAGTCACACTGTCCAACCAATGGGAAAGAAGAAGAGGTGAAAACAGGTGAGGAGGCTGTTAAGCTTTATCTCTGCTGTAAATGTGACCGGGTCAGTTTCATGACATGAGGAAGTATTATTATATATTGATGGACAAAAATGTGAAAGAACTATCAATAGATATCAATAGATACTTAAAGGAATAGTTCACCCCTCAAATGATCATTTGTATATCAGTTACTCAACTTGTGTTATGTTACTTTTGTGAAGAAAACTTTGTTTTATTTGCATCACTCCACGGTGAACGAAGAATCCAAAAACTGATAAAAGTCTTGATGAATTGAAGTCATAGGGGTCCACGTTTAACAACAGCAAAACTATATCAAAACACCCATTTACAAACTCTCACACAACTCGTGCAGTATAATTCAAGTCTCATTTATCCAGTTGTATGCTCAGTACTTCTGAAACAGTCATTTCTTTATGACAGGGAACCAAATTAAAAAAATGGATCTGCACTCCCTTCAAAGCCAGACTCCATTGACAAAAAGCGTAATTTTATCTCGCTGAACACAGGAGCTGTTGGTTATTTTGTTGGCGTTATTGTGTGACTTTGGTGTTTTAATGGGTTAATTTGGATTTAGCAAAGTCACACAATAAAGGAGGATCTATACTTGTGAGTCAGCTTTATTAAACACAGCTTCATAGAGACAGTTTCAAACACAAGTACACAAATCAGCTTCACTATAACTCGCAGCATTCACAGACAAACTTTATCTGTATCTTTGTCTTTATCTGGACACATTTTCCCCACAAATACAACATGCTAACGTTATTAGCACAAGCCTATTTGCCATTGTATAAATTAGCCTAGCAGCTAGCGGACTTTTCTTCTTCTCATATGAAGCCAGGGACAACAGCAACATTTAACAAAGGTAACGTTACAAAATTCGGCTCCATTACAACTCACAAGGTTCACTGACAAAACAACTGTCTTATACTAAACACATTTTCCAAACAAATACAACATGCTAACGTTATTAGCACAAGCCTATGGTATTTAACATTGTATAAATTAGCCTAGCAGCTAGCGGACTTTTCTTCTTCTCATATGAAGCCAGGATAAATCACACACAAGACTTACAATGCTATTTTTGTGGAGGCTTTATTGTCTTCACAATTTATTGTTTCTTATCTGTGAAATTAAAGTAAATAAAAGCTTTGTTTCCACTGAGGGAAATGGTTTCAGCTTACAGAAACAGACAGGAGGTCTGCGTCGCTGCAACGTGTAGTTACATTTCTGCGGAGGTGCACGTCAGGCTACGACAAACAGTAGGGTACGGTGTAGGTTCTACGTCAAAATCCTGCGTAACACAGGGTGAGTAATTGACATATTTAAATAGTCATTTGTGGGGTGAAATATTTAATGGTTGTAGGCCTTATCATCTCTCCTGGTTTTCCTTCATATTTTCATACATCGACCAGAGATAATGGTCTAAAACATTGCTGTTAGCAATTACTTTTTGCTCTGTAATTTATTCGCTATGAGGCCAAATCAGAGGAAAGGAATCAACAGAATTCTAGATAAACAGATGAACTGCTGTCATAAAAAGAAAATCGAGTTAATTTCAGCAGTGAGTGTGTAAGTGGTGTAATGTTTGACACAGTTGGGTGCTAAGGGTTAGGCTCTGTTTGTTAACAAGTGTGTGTGTGCATGAGAGGAAGGGAGCAGAGCATCTACAATCTATTGAAACAAACTCTGTCGAATATCAGCTTCCTACATCTCATTAGCCAGAGCAGGTTCAGTCCTGCTCTCTTCACACTGAGGAGCCTCCAGAGACACAACACACACACTCAGCCTTCACACACTTAACACAAACACACACACATACAGAAATACAACAGAGAGAAAACTGACACATAATAGCTGTATCAGTATCCCACAGGTAAAGTGAACAATTCTCACCTTCAGCAGAAACATTACTGACATTTCATTTGACGACTTGTAAAAGTGGCGTGCACACAAACACACACTGATCACTTCCTGTTGTGTCCTGGAAAGATGAGCTACATTCACAAAGCATCGAGACTGTGCATTTAATCGCTACCTGTTTGCTATCCCAAAAATGAAATATATAATATCGGCGACGACTAAAGGATTATTTCATTCATTCAGATGCAGACTCCATGGAGGAAGAGGCGGAGTTTAATTGGGAGGAGTACATGGAGGAGACGGGGGCTAACGCTGCCCCTCACACCACCTTCAAACATGTGAGTGACTGCATATGATCTCCACATCGCACTTTAAAACACCCCATCCCTCTGTGATCCTTTAAATACAGCCTCATAGATAAGTACGGCATGCAGAAATCCTTTAACGACATATTGGAGGGAGCCAGGCTGTGACATCACAGCGCTAATGCTGCTCAATAGAGCGCTCTCATAGGCTTTGTTCCCTCATGACGCACAAGTTGTTAGACGACCTTTGCTGGTTGCTGAATACACAATTGAAGGTAATTACGGAGGTACAAAAGACAACAATACAATGGATACAAATGAGCACCGTGCTGTGTATGTGTGTGTGTGTGTGTGTATGTGTGTGTGTGTGTGCTGCTGAAGGAATATTTTCACCAAACTAACAGGGACAGAAAAGTGAAAGGTGAAACAAACAGTTAAATCCTGGTTATTCACTTTTCTGAGGCACATATTTATATTTTGGGGGCTGGGTGATGATGTTGAAAGTATTATCACAATCAACAACTGCTTCTAAGGTCAACTCAACTAAGTCCAAACAAGGAAACGGTCTCAAATCTGTGTCTATTTTATTATTAGTCTCTGATACAGCGCTTTTTTCTGTGTCTGCGGTGATGACAGCCGTGGCCGGAAGCAGTACGTTTGTGGGTTGTCCGTCCGTCCCATTCTTGTTAACGTAATATATTAAGAATTCCTTGAGATGGAAATCTCTTCAAATTTGGCCTAAATGTCCACTTGGAATTAACAATGAATTAAATAGATTTTGATGGTCACAGGTCACAGGTCAAAGGTCAAAGTCACTGTGACCTTGTCTGTCTGATTCTCGTGAATGCAAAATCTCAGAAACACCATGAGGGAATTTCTTCAAATTTGGCAATAATGTCCACTTGGACTCAAAATGAAATGATTAGATTTTGGTGGTCAAAGGTCAAGGTCACTGTGACATCACTGTGTCATTCTTGTGAATGTGATATCTCAAGAACACCTCAAGGGAATTTCTTAAAATTTGGCAAAAACGTCTATTTTGATACAAAGATGAACTGAAAATTGCAGAACTGAAACTTCTCCAGTGTGCCAAGGAGTATGCTGGCCAAAGCCAAAATGTGAATAACACTATGTAGAGCCAGTGTTTGGTTCCTCCATTCTGGGCTACTGTAGAAACAACATGGCGGACTCCATGAAGGAGGACCCGCTCTGTATGTAGACATAAATGGCTCATTCTGAGGTAACAAAAACTTGATTCTTACTTCAACATGCACTTATGAAAACATGAATTCTACTGGGTTTCCCTCACACTTCATCTATTAAAACTTCTGCCAACACATGTTGATTTTCTAGTTTTGGAGCTGGACGGTTCATAAGAAGTGCTGTTGGAATATTTATTGCTCCACAGTCTTAAACTGCAGAGCATACTGTGGGCACACACTGAGCACCAGAACTTAAGGCACATTGAAAGTCAAACCTAACCATTCATCGCGTTAGAAGTTCCTCTGCAGCAGTTGCTCCTCTCATCTCTTGATGTGATCTGATCAGCTGGGATCAGATCGACTGACCCGTTATTCACCCCGTGACTTAAAGCTCCGCAAACTGCTGCTGAGGGAAAAAAAGATGTGCTCACTGATCCGCAAAAACATCCAAATTTAGAGAGGGGATGCAAATAGGCAAGAAAAAAAACCAACCACGATGACACACACACACTGACTCACAAGGTGAAAACAATACCAGTCGACTTGATGTTGTTGCAGCTGGTAATTACTGGGATCAGACTCCAAAGTGTGTCAGTTATTGTTGCAGAAAATAAACATCAGCTACATTGCTAAACCTAAATTACCTGAAAACTTACCAGGGAAATGTCCTTAATGGTAGACCAAGCCCTGCATGCAATTTTTTAATTACAAGTCAGGAATCGTTAATTTGGTCAACAGAACGACAGCATGATATGATCAAATTATCGCAGCTTGATTTTCTTTGTAAGTGCAGAGGGTGCCAGAACCAAAAGTGACATCAAGTGTTACCTTGCACCAAATTACTGAGAGTGTTAGCCATGTGTGTTTCTACAGGAGGCCTGATCTTTATCTCAGATATCTGAGTCAGGAAACGACGCACAGCTGAAATTCTCAAGAAAACTGATTCATCACATTCAAGAGAAAGGGAGCACAACATAAAACCTGTCTGAAATGTCATCAGTATGATCAGGGTTGATGCAACACAGATAGTGCAAGAAAGGAAAAGGTACTTTTTTTTGGCAGTGACCCTGCAGACCAGTTGCGCTCTGCTCTGACTCTCTGGGCTGAAATTCATATCTCATATGTGAAGTGAAGCACAGCAAGCTGACTTAGCTCAGACAGACAGTTATAGTCCAGGTCAGCTGAGAGGTCAGCTGAGCTGCATGTTGCCCTCACCAACTGGGCAGCCCTGTTTAACATGTCAGGCTCACCTGTTTAATCTCTGCCTGCTGCTGCTGCCTAGTACAGATCTCATACATCTACAGGAGTGGAAGTAAATCTCTGTACTTACACTTGTTTTTAGAGGAAGGGTTTCTGTTCTTATATGCTAGCGACATACGTGGGTGCAGAGTAACTGAATTAAGGTTTTTTTTCCAAACAGAAAACTGAATCAGCTAATCTGTTTTTCTGCTAAACGTCGTTCTTCTTTATGTTAAGCTCAGCAGAACTGCAGCAGTGCTAAGATGATGATGAATTTACTTTCCAGGGCAAAGCTGACATCTGTTGAACATAGTCACAATAGCCAGATGTCAATTTGACTGTTTTTAAGAACCAGAAGTTGGCACTGAGTGCATGGTCTCATTTTCAGTCTTGTTGGTTTAGTCTCTAATCAGATATTTCCTGACTTCAAATCTTTTACTTTTTAGTAATTTCACACACTGTTTTATTTCGGCGCAGTTATCGTACAGTGGTTTTGCTGAAGGGGCACTCCACCAATTTTATGACATAAAACATAAAACAGATATAAACTGTTAAGTACTTCAACTTGTGGAAACAACTGTACACGTCTTTTTCGTCTCTAGATGATACTTTGAGTAATTCCAGCCCGAGTTTGAGAGAGTACAAATGTTTAATCAATCCCATTTCCAGAATAAATGTTGGCATCGTATATTTTTGAAGACCACAAATGTGTCACATTTGTTTATTACGTTTATTATGTAGTGGATACATTGAAACTTAACATTTCAACAAAGTTGTGGTAAACATCTTGTAGGTTAAGGCACAAAAACCATTTCATAATGGTTAGGAAAAGATCAATAAAGTACCTGCTTTTCGTGGCTCCTTACTGGCAGGAAACACACCAAAGTATTTCAAGGTATTTTTGCGATGACAATACTCTTGACGATATGACAAATTATTGTTAATTTGAGAAAACAGTATTGTAACAAAATATAGTTTTACAGTTTGCTTAAAATATTCAGTAAAAACTAAAGAAAAATAATCCCTCATTTCTTTAGTTTGTGAACAACAACAGTAACTCAGAGTGAGATTCAGATTCTGTTACAATATTAATAGTTCAACAAAATAAAATCTACCACAAATTACACATTTAAACAGCTCTCAAATACAAAAAAATGTCCCCTGGGATCTATATATATAAATCAACAGGTGATTTCCTTCTTTTAGTAAAATCCTAAATGATTGAGTTGTTGTTTTTTCCACCTGGACCTTTATGCTCTGCCATTTCTCCTCTTATCATCACGCTGTAACCTGTGACAGGCTGTTAAGACACCACAACTATCACACGCTCACATATATGGAGTTTTTTGTCGAGCTGCAAGCGTCACACAGGTTTACATTACCAAAGATTTATGACAAAATCACTTGACGACACAGCAAGAGAGGAGAGGGAGAGACGCTGTGCTGCTGCCAGAGGAGCTGCTGAATGAGTTCCCTCTGAGCGGTAAGTCACTAAAAGAGTCTGAGAAGTCCGGGGCTGTTCATAAAACATTCAGGACGCCACAGTTTATTCCACACTACTGAAGCTGCTCCTCTTTATGGAACCACCAAGGAGTTGGTAATAATTTCACTTTCAACCATGCTTGTTGTTGCCGTGGGTAACAGTATGACATCGATATGTCAACAAGTCAAAATTCCGCAAGTAGCATGTTATGAATTTTTCATATGATATTAAAAAATATGGCAGTATTATCGTGAACAAGATGATATGGCACACCCCTAATCTATACCATCAGGAAATGCAGCAACTTCTTGACCGCGTTTCATGACTCCATATTAGCAGGAATTGCAGCAAAGTCTCTGTAAAAAACTTCCGCTTTTCGTGGCACTATACCCCAGTGAAAACACAGTGACATGCCGCTAAAAAACACCTACTGTTGTTGCCTAAAAAGCTGCTGGAAACAGCGATGACTCGACAGTTTTGTGGTGTATTGGTCTCAAACAGTGGTTTGCAGCTTGGCAGGTGTCTCACTTTGGTTTCACGCCATTCGCCATCCCCTCCATCTACTGATGTCAAGTCAGCTCATATACTACATCACTTTAGAAACGTTAACATGATATGTAATGTACAAGTGTGATGTATTTGTGGTTTGCAGATGCGTACAATGCAAACATTTTCTTAACTGAGAGACAGTGTTGAGTAATGAAGACATTTGTGCGATAAAAGAAAGTTCTCTATAGAAAAACATGTTTAGAAGCAGTAAACTGAGGTCTCAAATAAAGTATTGTTTTGGTACCTTAAGTCAGGTTTGGAAATCGGAGCAGCACTGAAAGACACTTTGAGCTGCAGTGTCTTTAAGAAACGTTTGTTTCTCTGCCAGCTGGAGTGGATTTTGCTCGGCTGGCATTAGCTCATTGTTTGAGTGTTTATATTTGTACAGTGTTATTATTAGCCTGTCAGTCACCTGTACAGCACACTAACCTGCATGAAAGGCGTTATGCAAGTAAAGTTTGGTTCAAGTGTTAATTAACTGCTGCAGCGCCTTTGTATTACAGCTGTTTACTTTGGGAGTTTAGCATGTTAAGACAACTCAACTAGTTTCATGAAGAGACTGATCAGAAATTATAAATATTACTTTAGTATTTGAGGCAGAACTTTAGTGTTTGTGGCAACTGCATGTAAACAATTTTTATTAAAGGGTCTCAGATCTCAATGTCAAATCAATTTCATCACGCTGATGTTGACTGTTTGTGATAAACTGAAGGATGAAGTGTTCCTTTATGTCTTGAGAAAATGATCCTACTTCTTAAGCTAAATCAACTCTTTATAAACCCTCTTGGATCAGCTGGAAAATACATCATCACAAAGATGAAAACAGGCCTGTTTTTATGACACCGTGAAAACTTTTTAGAGATATGTTGTTCTCACAGGGCAGAGAGGCTACAAACATATGATGAACTTATAAAATAATGCTGATTACAAAACTTTTTCATTGTGTGGTATTAGCACTTTTATTTAAGAAAAGGATCTGAATACTCAATCGCCAGAATACCAGAATTTGGAGCCTATAAATTTGATGGAAACACACTGACGGGTTGCTACAAAAAACATTAATGATTGAAGATGAAAAAAACAGATGAAATTGTACTGATGGGTCACTACACACCACCCATGTTTAGAGCCTAAAAAGTGGATGGATTCACTCTGACAGGTTGCTACAAAACACACACATTTGTAGCCTAAAAAGCCAATGGAAACACACCAGCTGGTCACTACAGTACTCCCACTTTTGAAGCCTAAAAAGCCGGTGGAAAGACACTTATGGGTCACTATAAAACACCCATGTTTGGAGTCTAAGAAACACTCTGGCAGGTTGCCACAAAACACCCATGTTTGGTGCCTAAAGAGTTGATGGAAACGTAGTAACAGGTCGTTCAAAACACACAATTCTGGAGCATAAAAAGCACATGAAAACACACTAATGGGTCACTACAAACCACCCATGTTTAGAGCCTAAAAAGTGGATGAAAACACACTGACGTGTTGCTACAAAACTCACTTCTGCAGGCTAGAAAGTTGAGGGAAACACACAGACGGGTCACTAAAAAACACCCACGTTTGGAGTCTAAAAAGGTCTGGCAGGTTGCTACAAAACACCAACATTTTGAGCCTAAAAAGCTTATTAAAACACATCGACATGTCGCTAACTAATACATGTTTGAAGCCTAAAAACCTGATGGAAGCATGACAACGGGTGCCACAAAACACCCTAGCTTGGAGCCTAAAAATCTGATGATAACACACCCATAGTTTGCTAAAAGACAATGGAAACATGCCGACAGGTTGCTACAAAACACAGGCTTGGAGCCTAAAGAGCCAATGAAAACACACTGATGGGTCACTACAAACCACCCATGTTTAGAGCCTAAAAATGGATGAAAACACACTGACTGGTTGCTACAAAACACGTCTGCAGGCTAAAAAGTTGAGGGAAACACACAGACGGGTCAAAAAAAAAACAAAAAACACACACACACACACATTTGGAGTCTAAAAAGGTCTGGCAGGTTGCTACAAAACACCAAAATTTTGAGCCTTAAAAGCTTAGGAAAACATATCGACATGTTGCTAACTAACACGTTTGAAGCCGATGGAAACACAACGACGGATGCCTAAAACGCTGATGATAACACACCCATAGTTTGCTAAAAGACAATGAAAACACGCAGACAGGTTGCTACAAAACACAGGCTTGGAGCCTAAAGAGCCAATGAAAACACACTGATGGGTCACTACAAAAAAATACACGTTTGGAGCCTAAAAAGCTGGCAGAAACACAGCAGCGACTGGCTAAATCAAAAATTGGGTTTTGCTAGTTTGTCGGTCTCAAACAGTCTACAAGATCTGCAGCTCGGCAGGCGTCTTACCTTAATGTCATGCCATCTACCATCTCCTCCACCTCTCGCTGTCAAAGTCAGCTCATATATTATGTCAAAACTTTGATATGATACGTATGAAACATACAAATGTCACGGTTTGCAGAAACGTACAGTGCCAACATGTCCTGGTGACTGGACTGGAATACTTTTTCCAGCACTACTGGGAACATTAAGTGTATTTTATGGCATGTTAGAATATTAATTAGAACATTATCAGCGAATACCTTTTGCTAGCAATCCCCCAAAAACCTCGGCCTGTCACCAAACCAGGTTTTGCCTCCATTAACATGTTACATCACAGGAGATGGCCAGATGGGCAAGTAGAGTTGATCCTGGATGCTAGGCCTTTATCCACCTCAGCTGTCTGCCCCGATGAGGCTCACAGCTGCCGGCAGGACAGGCCGCAAAAAAGGTGGAGACGTGTCTGCTGGTAATTTAAGGTTTAAAAGAGCGAGTCTGTGTTTCAGATGAATGGTAATAAAGGCGAGATTAAGAATACGTGGGTTTTCATGAGCAAGCCTCGATGTCGGAGAAAGTGTCTATGTGGTGATTTGGAGCGGGCGAGGTCTCCTGGGAAGCTAAATTGCTTTGTTGGTAAGTGGATTGAGTCAGTGGGAAACAAACCATGAATTCCTCAGAAAAATGTGATTCAGTAAAGTGCAGCCCTCATCTCTCTCTCCCTCTCTGTGTGCCTGGACAAATTGAAACAGTGATTTCTCTTGGGCCTGCACACACAGACACACACAGACACACACACACACACACAAACACTGCCAAGGCTGCCCCGTAGCTCTCTTACATAAGCCGAGTCAGAGTGATACAGCACGTTTGCATTGTTGTAGCAGGAAGTCACAGGGCCATTTGTATTGTGTTTATTTCTAAGATGTTGGCTTTTTCCATTCAATCGTGAGTGTGTGCATTTGTGTGAGTGTTGAATGTGAACATCCTGTTGGGCTTGTAGTGTTCTCAAGAATTGTAAAGCAGCCTGTGGCTATGGTGGAAACGCATTACGCTGTGCTGCATTCACTGTCGTACAGATTTATCGCTCTCTGTGCACAAGGACAAGCACAGAGGCTGTTGTTTGGCGCAGAGCTTTAAGTTCAGGTTGTTTTTTAAGAGTCGTCAGGCTCATTGATTATTCTTGTTGTTAATTAAACCTCACCTGTAAATGTTTCTCTGTCAACACTTAACTTTAATGGAAGAGTCTTGCTTCTCACCACTGACTAGACTAAACATTTGCAGGGGTTAAAGCAAGAAAAAATTTTGTGCCTGAAATGTGGAGCACGGAAGATTTGTGTGCCTGAAATCTGAAATCTTTTCCGGAGCGGGGGGCTTGGTGTTGTGGTCACAAAATGAAGAAATAGAAATGTATGTGTTGCAAAGGAACGTGTTCATTATCAAAACAAACAAAAAGATTATAGCTTTAGTAGTTACTTTTCAGATCAGATGGGAACTGACACGGCCCACTGAGGGCAAAGTTGTATCCGGTACTTACGGTACTGAAAAAAAACAAAAAACATACGGATTTGTTTTTCGCGTGTTGGCATCGACTTGGTACCGAAGTATCGGTTCTCATGACAACCCTAGTACAGAGTCACCAAAGCCACACAATATAGGGCTCCCATAGTCAAGGAAAACCTGGAGAAGTCATGGAATTTCACCATCACATTTTCCAGGCCTGGAAAAGTCATGAAATTAGACAAAATCATCGAAAGTTCTGAAAAGGTCATGTAATTTTGGTGTGTAAAATAAAATTGTTATAATAATCTTCTGTGGGTAAGCTTCCACGCAATGTAACATAACGGCAAATTAATTTTCTGTAGCTGTCGACCTTACATCGCTCCAATATCCTTGCATGTGTGACATTTTGTTTACTACTGCGTACATTTCATCCACTTCTCCCTGGGTTCATCTTTGCTTTCCTGTATGCCAGCTAGCTGATATTATGTTTGAACAGTAACAGAGTTTGAGATCTGAAGTGTTTTAAAAATGCCTGACAAGTGGGGCTAGAAAAAACAAAATCTGTATCATGAGTCCTTGAAAAGTCATGGAAGAGATTGGACGTTTTGTCCATGAAAATGTGTGGGAACCCTACATGATAACACAAACAAACTAACCGATCAAGGCAGCGGTCGACCAGCAGCTCCCGTGTTCAGCGAGCTAAAATTATAGTTTTAGTCAATGGTGTCTGGCGGTTTTGTGGAGAAAATATTCTAAATATAGCGTAAAGATGAACTGATATTGAGTTTTTTAGGTGGCTAAAATACGTTTTGCTGCAGCCCCATCCACAGCAGTACATCCCTTAGCTTCTGTGGTGCAACTGCTTCTCCAAACTGGGGTTGTGCTGACTGGGCATCAACTGTAGGTAATACACTGACTATGGATAAGTACCTCATACAACTCCAGTTCTGTGTATGTATTGAGAGCGCGCTCTCTCAATCTCTCAATCAGTAAAGCTGAATCTGACTCAGCTTCAAAAGATGTGAACTATCCTTTAACCTGCAGTGATGTGACACATGTGTCAAGCGTTTCTTAACTGTTTTAGTTCCTTGAAATTTAAGAGGTATTGTAGCAAGTTCAGGGACAGCTTAGAAAATAAAGAGGGCCAAATTCGAGAACAAGTATGATTCGAGCTCCAAAAACACTTGATCCCACATTTTTCAAAATGCAGTTGCGGTCGGTGTCTCCACGCTCTCAGCTTGTAACACAGGCTTTCTGTTATTAATTCCGAATCTCAAGTTCAAGACAAGTTGACCCTGTCGATATCATCAGCGTTCTTTTCTCAGCCTTTACAAAGCTCCTTCAGACACGCAGAAGACACTAAACAAGTTTTTTCACAGGCCGTGTTTATGTTTTCCCATCAAGTGACATTTATGTGTGAAATTAGTGGAGTTCCCCTTTCAGCTTGACGTCTGTTTCCTATCAGGCCACTGTCATGCCAATCAGTTCTGATAACACCACACCCACACAGTGCTGATGACTGAGATTTAACTGTTCAATATAAACAAACCAAGGATGAGTATCTCTGAATTTCAGCTCTGAAGTTTGTGGTCCTTGTTTAGTCATGAACACTTTATTTTTATCAAGAAAAACGTTTTGGGGTCAAATATTTATAGTCTGGCCATGACTCCTGTTGGTTTTGGTAACATTTACTCACCAAATTGGATCCCGTGATGTGCATGTAGACGTGGCACCAACAGTAGATGGAGTCCACCAGAGCACAGATCATGAGCAATCACACAAACTGCAAACAAACCAAAACAAACATCAAACTTGTTACTCAATCTGTCCATAAACTTCCTCCCTGGTTCACCTTTGACCTGCCACATTTACTCTGGTTGTGTGTGCACAGTTCAGTGATCATAGTCAACCCTCGACATGTTATTAAAATCTACGGAAAAGACAACTAAAACATTTGTGTGTCTCTCAGGTGGAGATCAGCCTGCAGAGCAGCTTTCAGCCCGGCATGAAGCTGGAAGTGGCCAATAAGAGCAGCCCAGACACATACTGGGTGGCCACCATCATCACCACGTGCGGCCAGCTGCTGCTGCTGCGCTTCAGTGGCTACGGTGAGGACCGTAAGGCCGACTTCTGGTGTGATGTCATGACGGCCGAGCTGCACCCAGTGGGCTGGTGCACCCAGAACAACAAGGCCCTGATGCCCCCCGAAGGTAGGAAGAAACACTGTGATGCACACATTCACCTGAACCTCGTCTGTTACTCACACACGGCGAGGTTAGATCAGTGTCAACTAATTCAGGCAAAATTTACACCAGACATTGGTATTCACTAACCTCTAACCCTAGCCCAGAAATTATAACATTTCAATCCACAAAATTACGTGCAATAAAGTGGAATGACACAGGAATAAAGTGTTAAAAACGCTGTCTGACATGTATGTTGGAGAAGTGTGTGTTTGCTCAGCTTCAAGACGCTTCCTGTATGGAGACACTAATCTCTACTACTCTCTACTCTACTACTAATCTACCTTTAAATTTTAAAGAGATTTTGAGGGCCCATTTGTGAATCTTGGGAAAGAAATTACACTTTCAAAACTTCACTTTCCGAACGCTTCCTGAGTGTTGTAAAAGAGAAGGTGATGTAACACGGTGGTAAACATGTTCCTGTGCCAACTTTTTTGGAACGTGTTGCAGGCATCAAATTCAGAAAGGGTGTGTAGCTACAGGAAACAATGTTGTTAGTTCAATCAGTTTGAACATTGAATATCTTGTTGTTGTACTATATTTAATAGAATATAGGTTGAAAACGATTTACAAACCATTATGTATATATATTACCGTTATGTTTTAATTTACATTCAACACATTGTTTTGGAATCAGGGTTGTATTAGGAGAATGGAGAATGACATACAACAAAGGTTGGCAGAGGAGATAACCACACATCAATGCTACTGGGCTGGACTGCCACCAAAAAGGTTTACAGACTGAGATCAATGCAAAAAAAGTCAATTTATTCAGGGCATCCGTGCACAAACGGCAAAAAATAGTTGTTAAAATTAATAAAAACAGCAGCAAACGTTTCAGTCCTTGACTATCATCAGTGCTGCACAAGGACTGAAACCTTTGCTGCTGTTTTTATTCATTTTCTAAAATAATTTTTTGCATTTTGAGCACACAATATCAGCCCGATCCTAGCCCGACGCAACGTCGTACAGTGTCTGCTCGGATCGTGAACGACAATGAGTGTCATATGAGATAATCCATCGCTTCATCTTGTGTAGTGTGTCATAGTAGACGACAACTGACGCCATGTCTGGGACGCTTAAGACATCCCGACAGAAAATCTAGCATGTTTGATTTTCTTTTTGTCGTTCATGACTGCTCCCGTCATAGCCGTCACTTTGACCAATAGGAACACAGAGCGATCTGCTGCCATAGACAACTGTACGTCAACAACACCCCAGGGTTTGAGATATTTCCTTGAGGGACGTTAGCACACAGAGTAAAATGGAAAAATGATGGCGTGAAACAGCAGAGGCACTTTAGCAACTCAGTGAGTACTGCCAGTCATTTCAAACTCAACACTTCCTGTATCTGTTTCAAATTAAAAGTCCCTTATAACTTCGGCTGAGAGAATCCCTTCATTTTCCAAAAAGGCTTTTATTGTGAAACATTCGCAGGAACTTGTTGTGGAGGATTCAGTGACTGGCACATTTGCGTACGGTACTTCAAATGTAGCTCCTGCCATCTGCTGGCACTTTTTACGTTACTACAACAACATTTCAGCGGGCACATGAACAGACACAGTGACTGAAATGATAGTAAAAGTAATAAAAATAGGACAAGAATAACCCGATGACATCACACACGTCGTGAAGGACGACCAAGGATGATTGGCGTGGACCGTCGTGTAGTGTGTCATGTCTGTCGGCCAAGTCACGGCACGATTTTATGACTCCACAATCGCATAATGTGACATAGTGACTGTCGGAACGGACAGAAATGTTGTGTAGTGTGTACCAGGCATTAGTGGTTGTCCAGCCCAGTTGCATTGATGTATGGGTATCTCCTCTGTTGTCCTTTCTTGGTTGTCCATTGTACCGACACACCCAAGATAAACTTGTTGCCTTGAGTAGGCACTTGAACCAGCAACACTGAAGTTCATGGTCAGTGCCGTAACCTCTAGGCCCGAACTTTATTTTGTTTTGCAATGATAATACACAAATATGAACACTCTCGTGCCTCATGATGTGCTGCCAGCTTTGTCCATGTCTCAGTTGTATTTTCTAATCCATATAAAGAAATTCAATTTAAACTTAAAATCTATGGGATGAAAGGACCCTTTTAAAAAATAGAAGGTTATTAGCACAAAAGGTCAGCTCATGGTTGATTCACTACATTTGTTTGGAAGTGTAAGTCCGACCAAACACACACACAAACGTGAACACCTCCTACCTTCACCTCTGAAAGAATGCTTTACATAAACTGAGCGGACGGACAGGTTTCCCTCAAAGTGCTTTGACTGTCAAGGTCACCTCCTGTCATTTATCTAACTGACACATGTCAAGCTCCACAAAAGAATGGTCACCTCCTTTCTACAACAGCTGTCTCTATTCTCCAAGAGCATCTTTTATACCTGAACCTTTTTCAGGATGTCCTTCTCAGGTTCTACGACAGCCATTCTTCCTTCTGTCCCCTTCACAATATCACAACTTCACCATCAGACACATTTCCACCTGCAGCGGGCCCTCGCGCCCTCAGATAGATGACTCACCCTCCCCGGCCTCATTCAGACCATTTATTTTTCTCGACACTTCCCTGCTGATGGATCGCGTGTGCCTCCGTTGTTGTGGAGACGACCTGGATATGTTTCCACCTGACGCGGGTGTCCTCGCCCTCACACCAGCTCCATATGTCCTTTTCACTCAGCGTCGGCCTTTTCACCAACTTCCTCTTTTGCATTTTGCAGCAGCAGGCGGCTCATAAAACGTCTGTATTCACATCTCAGTGGATTATTTATCTGAATTGGCTGAATTGATTTCAGTGCTGCAGTGGAGTCTTTTGTTTGTTTCAATTTGAATTTCAAAGTCATGAAACATGATTTGACTGAAGATTGAAGCAATTAATATTTAGTTTTATTATCAAGCAATCTGTCAACTATTTTCTTAATTAATTGTTCAGAAAATAAAGAGAGAAATGGCAAAAAATGCAACTTCCCTAAATCCAAGTTGACATATTCATATTAGTTGTTTGTCCGACCAACACGCCAAAAGATTAATAATAAGATATTCAGTTAATAGATCACAGAAGATAAAGAAATCCAGCAAACATTGTGAATTTACGACATCTTCCTTTAAAAATGAATGATATTATTAAGCAAATATCAACTAATCGTTTCAGGTCAAGACTGAAAAATTGCATATTTCACATCACATCTATTTAAGAGTTCAGATTGTTACGCTGTGTTCACACTGTGAACAACAAAGTAACAGCGTGGCCAGCTACATCATTGCCAAGTTGCAGTTAAGTGTTGCTTAAATGTTCGTTAACATAGTTACGTCATCGCGGGCGTGTGTATCTGCTACTTGCCTCAAAGCACCTCAACTAAACATCATCTTAAATCTGTACTTTGTCACAAAATTATCTACATTGGAGCCTCATTTTAACGTCACATTTTGCATCCCTGTGTGCACCACAATGCACAAAAAGCTAGCATAGCTTCAGCTAACGTAAGCTGAAAGGTAAAGAGACACTTCAGACACTTATAACAATCTGAGCCTGTGTAGCCCCATGTGCTCCCATTGCACCCCGTCCTACGGCTGCCGACCGCTGCCCGCTCTGTCAATACTGGACCAAAAATTGTTGTTCACATCAGCCTCTTTGACATGTGGAAATAGGGTCCAGGATAAAAAAATGACAAAGTTATCCTTTAAGGTCACACATGACATAAGTGTCACGTGACATGTCACATAGGTTACATGACATAGTTGTTAAACTTACTTGAGTTACATAACAAACACACTTATTTTAGCCCAATATGATGTGTTTTCTGAACCAAACCAAGTAGTTTTTTTTGATCAACCTAAAGTAGTTTTGGTGACAAAAACCTGAACATGGAAGTTAATTTTTAATTTTAATTAAGACACTGTTGTGATGTACCAAGGAGAAACTAAGGGCCTGTCCCAATGCCCACACTTCCCCTAGAAATACCCACTTGCACTTGGTTGTGTGCGCTCACATTTAGGCTAGTGGTGTCCCAAAACAGAATGGAGGTAGTGGAAGTGGTTTCCAACACTTAAAACCCACCCTAGATCTCAAGGGAGCCCTGACCCACACTTTCAACGAAGTGGAAGATGAAATTTCCCAGAACACCTTGCGAAATCAGCAACTTTGACAAGTTTTGGAAAACAATTTGTTACTGCAAACAACAGATGGTTGGACTAGCGTAAAGTCATCAGCAACTCGGTTGAACGCAGCGTCAAAATATTTAAACAAATCGACTTACCTGAACAAAATCAATCAGAACTAGAAGATGTCATAGGCGCCTCCTGTTTTCAGCTTTTCTTCTCTGTTGATTCATCAGATGGAGAAGAATAAACATAGCACACGCCACAACACAAGCACTGGAGCCCGCATTTTCAAACCTGAATGACTACCGGTATCTTGTGTTGCCACAGTAAATAAAATTTACTTACTTACTTACTTACTTACTACATGAGACATATGCCTGCACGTCGGCCACACCAATTTACACGAAGTGGTGTCTCATTTCTTAGGGAAAGATCTCTACCCTAATATTTCTCACTTCCCTCATCAAGGGTTATCTCACAAACGAGGGCACTCAATACCAAGTGGAAGATCTAAGGGGTAGAAATGGGATTGGGCCTAACACACCCTCCCTGAACGTCCAAATCTGACACCAGAGGGGTACAGCGCTCGACAGTGCGAGCGTTTCACTCGCATTTGCGATTAAAAATAGGTGTGTGCGAACTGTAAAAAATATTTAGGGGCACATGTGCGCACAAAAAAATAAGCCGAAGCAGCCTATATTTTTGTCAATAAAAAAATATGATAATCTAACCGCAAATGTTGGAGGAACTCCAGCCGCCTTCCCTCTTCCCCGTGTGACACGGTTATGGGTTTTCCAAGCCACTGTCGGCACAATGAATATAAGTCCCACTGTCGGCAGCGTGGAAATAAGTCAAAGTATGGAGGAGACAGTCCAGGTTAAGTGGCGGACCTCTGGGGAACCCTGCTCCGTTCTCCCCACAGTTAGGGACCGTTCTCCACGGCCAGGCTGTCGGCTGGGTGGGAATAAGTCGAAGTGTGGTGGAGAAGAGGGACCGGGAAAAGCGGCGGACTTCTGGGGAAGCCTGCTCCGTTCTCCCCACAGTTAGGGACTGTTCTCCACGGTCAGGCTGTCGGTTGGGTGGGAATAAGTCAAAGTGTGGCGGAGAAGAGGGACCGGGAAAAGCGGCGGACCTCCGGGGAAGCCTGCTCCGTTCTCCCCGCAGTTAGGGACCGTTCGCCACGGTACTGCTGCTGGGCAGGGTGGAAATAAGTCCTGCAGAGTTTCAGAGGACCTGGAGAATGTTTTAGGATAGTAACAACATTATATAAGATAATCATATTGCAAAGATAATATATATAAGATAATAACATTAAAGACAAAATTAAATTGCAATACTTTTTCAAAACTTGATGATTTTGCCTTTCTGTACATTTTGTATATAAATTCATTAAATAATTTTGCTTGTAAATGTCTATTTGCATCACGTTTATTACAGAAAACACATTATTTGATCAATTTACATTGTGCCCCTAAAGTTCTTTGTGCCTCCTTACTTTTTCAACTTAGGAGCACATGTGGTCCTTGGGAAAAAAGTTAGTGTCAAGCCCTGGGGGTACCTAGGGCGTCATGGTTTAAAGCATAGGGCCACTGACGAAGTGGCGTTTATGACAAGTTGGGACAAATTGACAAATTGAGAACGTGTTGAACAGGACTTGTTCAGGAGTGAGGCTGTAATGCTTACACTCTGCAGAGATAAGTCATGTTGCTTTACTGTGTGTTTTCTTTAATTAAGTCTTTTCTAGTTTTCTGAAATAAAGAGTTTGTTTATTAAAGTGTTAAAAAATAAAAGGAGTAATAAATAAACTAGTTTTCTTGAAATAAAAAATAGATATACTCTTTATAATTTCAGCACAGCAAATTGTTTCTGGTGAAAATTTAGGAGTTAAACAGTTGAAAGCAATCAGCCTCTTACAAATTATATTCATGTACAATAAATACAGTTCTGTTTCCAAATAGATTCATAGGAACCATAATAATATTTTATATATTACGATTCTTAATAAAGTTCTTCCCATGGCATCGATTAAATTCATCTCTCATCATTGAAATATAATATATAGAAGTTGTTTCCACGAGAAAAAAATCCCTTCATGCCTTAAAATGGATTAGATGTAACTCTACCCCTTCACCTCATTCAGTATGTACACATCTATGAATATGCAAATCAGCCCAGCCGCTCGCCTGCAGCCTGAGCGTACCTGCTCGCCTCCTCTCTGCTGATCAAACACACAAACCTCAGCTTGGAAGTCGTGATAACTAACAAGAGTCTTCAGCTCGACTGTGTTATCAAACAGCTAATAATGTGCTGCTAATGTTAGATAAACCTTGTTCCTGATTAGCAGCTCAGCTCAAGTGAAAGTGAAAATGAATTTGGAAAATACTGATATTCAGCTACACCTGCTTCTCCTCCAATAGCCCTCATTTCGGGTGTTGATGGGAGTGTGTCCTTTAGTTTGTGATGTAACAAACCCTGGTTGTCTGAATGTGTGTTTTTGAGAGTGTCATTGGTGCTCTGCAGTTCTGAGGCAGAATGATCAGCCATGGCGTTTAACTCTTAAGCCTGAGTTTATGGATTTTTGATGAGTATCACTCAACAGAAATGACATATTTTCGACAGGAAAAAGGTTTATATTTGATCAGCGCAGTTCCTTAGGCTTTCACTGTGCAGGAAACAGTATGGCGCAAACTTACTTTTCACAAACCCTCGCTATTCCAGGTAAATACGGCACTAGAATATGTTTCTAAAAATACTGTAGGTAAGAAATAGGCAGTACAGTAACATAATCTTGATATGTAGTCGATCAGCACTGTCTAGTTTTACCGTTTGATCGGATTTCAGTCCAAGTTTGAGAGACAGAAAAAGACACTGGGGTCGATTTGTCTCTTGATCTGCTTCTGTACTCTTTGTGTCCACGGTGGCGGGCAATACAAGAATGTGCAAGTACAGCCTGTAGTTCGAGCAACAACCCAGATAGCCCATAGACCATGTCATTGGTCCGACATCCCATTAGTCCGACGTCCTGTTGTTCCGATATGTGATTATTACTGTATTTGTGTACCATAGAGGATCAGCAATGCAACAAAAGTAGGCTACTGGTCGAGATACAAGTGTCATAGAGAGGAGAGAATGAAACACCATAACCTCCTGTTATTAACTCTGGGGTCGGGGTTGTGTGGGGAGCTCTCTGCGGTGCTGAACGGCTCCCGGCGGGCGTATTTCTGCCTTGATGGTGCACCGCGACTGGCTTTGGTCAGCTCGGAAAGGCTTGAGGCGAAGCAGGCTCACAACTTATGTGTTTGCCACTTTCTTTTTCATTTTAACCCACACCATGATCTTTTCCTGACCCTAACCAAGTGGTTTTTGTGCCTAAACCTAACCAGACCTTAACCACAGGGCATCATGATGATTTCGGAACAACGGGACTTCAGAACAATGGGTTTAATATGGTCGGAACAATGGGATGTCGGACCAATGGGTTGTTGGAATAATGGGCTGTTGGACCAATGGGCAGACCCCGATAGTTCATGAAACTCTGCCGAATGACACCATTTACATCGATCGGCGGATAATACTCGTGTCTAGGCACTGCTGAGACACACACCACCCACGCTGTTTTGATACAGAGCTGGTTGAAAATCTGTGTATCCCTTCAACTAGCTCACTGATTTAATCAAACACCTCCATTATCAAACTGCAAAAGGAAACAAAGTAGCACAGATACAGAAGTAAAACAAGCAGCTGTCAGAAGGATATATATGTATACCAATCAGGATGATATAATAAAATAAAATAACTAAACAAGCCAGTTGGAGGACAACTTCTGGTTACCATGGAGATGACTGAAACCTTTCACAGAAGCATAAATTGAAAACATCGCACGGCTCTTTATTTTCTGTCGAGCGCCCCACCATAACTCAGGCTTAGTTTCGCTCATGATATGTGTTGTGACATATGAAAAACACCATATGGACATCACAGAGAAACATTTATTGTAAGTGTACATGCATAAAAAGGAAACAAATATTGGCAGGTAATCTGAGCAGTGTACAGTACAAACATATGTTGAAGGGGAAAGAGCTGATTGAGTGATCACATGACCCTCCATCAGTTTAGAATATTCTGCAGGTGTATAAAACACAACAAATGAAATATGTATGAATGTCTATGATAAGGTTTATATTATTCTAACATTAAAGCAAAAGTATTTTCTGATTTTAAAAGAATTATTACTTAATAATTTAGTAAACCCACATATCAGCCCAAAGCTACTAGGAATATATATGAGAATATACCCACTTCCTGCTTGCCTGGTAACCTACCCATTTACCTAGAAGTACACCCACCTCATCAACTTCCACTATACTACTGGATATTGTTTGTTTTACTGAAATATATTTTCTTCATTGAGAAAAAAAACAGCAGCATTAGGCCCTGATCACACGGGACACGTTTTAGAGGCATTAAAACAGCTATTTCTCACCATTATCCTTGCTGGAAAAGCAGCAATGTCTCAATTAAAAAAAAAAAAAAAGGTTTTTGGGATACTATCGGCGCTGGAAAAGCAGCAACTGATTGCTACAAAACACCCATGTTCGGTGCCCAAAAAGCTGCTGAAAACAGCAATGACTCACTAAATCAGTGGTTCCCAACTGGTGGATCCCAGGTCTATTCTGAAAGGAGCACAAGTGACTTGTGAACATGTCACAGTTTATTTTTAAGTACGGTGAATTTCTGGTACAGGGCTTTTATTCTGAAGTGCCGTTTCCTTCTTTTGAATAAGCGAGAGATCGGACAACTACTTGACAGAGACAGCAAACTAGCTCGACGACATGGTCAAATGCAAGTACAACGCCTAATATATTAAAGGGAAATGTCGGTTTATTCAACCTGTCTCCTATCGTCCTAAATTTGTTTCAGGTGACTAGTGACATAAAAATAATAGTTGGCATGTTAGCCGTTAGCCTAGATACAGCCGGGGCGCATAGTAGCGTCAGACCTGTTAAAACGTAAGTGAACGGGCAACCTTCAAGTGCAAAGTTAGTCCACTAAACAAGCTTTTTTTGCACAAAGACCGCCTCATATCGTTAGGATAAATGTCAGAGAACATATAGAAAACGACATGTAAACGCGTTGTCTTACCTTACCGGTGTGCTGCCATGTTTGTTTACCATCTAGCTCTGCTTTCCAAAGCGCGGCTGAAATATCGTGAGAACAAGCAGCGATCTCATACCGTGCCTGAAATCTTGCGAGCTCTAGATAAAGCCCAGCTGGACACTACTCCAGGTGGAGGTGTCTCGTCCTCGGTCACATCCAGACCTTGAAAATAAGGCTGCAACCGGTCCCATTCCTTGCAACAGAGGCATTCCTCTTCTGTGGGCACTGGGGCACAGCATTGACAGGTACACCACCAATCTCCAGAGCTACGCAGCCTTGCAGCAGCCATTCCTCCTCTCTCGTCCTCTACCTGTTGCGCCTCTCTCTCTCTCCTCCTCCATTCTTCAATTTCACGAAGCTCTTCGTCAGTGTATTCTGGCTTAAATAAATAAGGGCGGCCATCAAACTCTGCAAAATCAAATTCTTCCTCCACAAAGTCGAAGTCTGGCAAAAAGTCAGCCATTATTCTATAAATCTTTTATAAAATAAATGAATGAACTTTTCAGGCTACTGTCCGGTTCTGCCTTCCAGCTGTTGCTGCTTGTTCTTGCAAGATTTCAGGCACAGTATGAGATCACTGCTTGTTCTCGCGATATTTCGGCCGCGCTTTAGAAAGCAGAGCTAGATGATAAACAAACATGGCAGCACACCGGTAAGGTAAGACAACACGTTTACATGTCGTTTTCTACATGTTCTCTGACATTTATCCTAACGATATGAGGCGGTCTTTGTGCAAAAAAAGCTTGTTTAGTGGACTAACTTTGCACTTGAAGGTTGCCCGTTCACTTACGTTTTAACAGGTCTGACGCTACTATGCGCCCCGGCTGTATCTAGGCTAATGGCTAACATGCTAACTATTATTTTTATGTCACTAGTCACTTGAAACAAATTTAGGACGATAGGAGACAGGTTGAAATAAACCGAAATTTCCCTTTAAATTGTGTGGACCTTGAACTAATGACAAAGGAAGAATCTGGACCTGAACCACTGAACAAAATCACAACCAGTCTTGTTGTTTGTTGGTGTTGAACAGTGGTCAACAGCTAGGCAGGTGTCTTTTAATTCTTTACATATTCCACAAGTCTGGAGATTACTGATGCCAAGATATCCTTTAGGAAAGTGCTGTTAAAAGGGACTTCTTGCCGGGGGTAGCGGTTAAAATCCAACTCATAGTAGCAACAGATCAGATCGACTTTATGGATGACAGTAAGGGCTCATTTATGCTCAACGTTAAATGCGGATCCAGATACAGACGGAGCCTTCTGTCTGTGCTCTGTGTTCATTTCGTCCGTATTTCTGCACGTTTCCATAAAGCTTACGGATACGGACCAAACAGAGCAGTACCACCGGGAACCGTGGGGGCAGTGTTGCTGTCACTACCCGATACGTAGCTCTAGTGAGACACGAAGAAGAAATAACAATTCCATTTCTCTCATCGGCAGTACTAGAGAAAAGAATTCTCCATCCTCCAGTCGCGATGTATTTAACGGCCTCACCGACCACCGCCTCCTACAACGCTGCCTCTGTTTTTGTCTTTTATGCAAGAGGTACATTATCAATATCTCCTCCACAGTCGCCATGTTTGTTTTTGAGTTTGTTGTGGTCATAAACTTTTGACTCTGGGCTGCCTCCTGGTGGATATATTGGTTAACATCCATGCCAACGTAAAGGGCGCATGGAAGTATGTGAGCAGTGACGGTAACATCGTTTGAAACGGATGTATACATTTTCGTACGTAAAGGGAGCATAAATGAGCCCTAAGACAACGTACAAATGTTCTTATTCCAACCAACACCATTTTCAATATGCTTAGTGTACACAGCACCATTTTTTTGTCTTTTAAATATTCTTCCAAGAACCGTACAATGACAATTTTTGAATACACCTTTTATTACTAAAGCACAAGGTAAATAATTCTGAGGTGTTGGAGCCCGGTCAGAATGCATTCATACTGTAGTACCGCTGATAACAAAGTCTGCTCATGTACTACAACACTTTGGACACGTTGATGTGACGTGAAACATACAAGTGTAAGTGTATTGGTGGTTTGCAGAAACATGCCGGGCTGATTTTACAGTAATAATGAATTGACCCCTGAGCTCAGTTACCATAAACCAACTCTTCTGTGCCTCTCTGAAATCTCATATTTCAATATCTTCCTATTAATAATGATGTACAGCTGACATGGCTGCATGTTTGATGATGCAAACTGAAGTATAAATCATGTAATGACAGCTGTTCTGTATTCCCTAAAGAGGCCTCTGCAAGATACTGTCAATTTCTGATTCTGTCCAAAAAAGAAGAAGAACTTTGCTGCTTCGTTTCAAGGCTTTGCATCATGTTGTGTGTGTGTGTGTGTGTGTGTGTGTGTGTGTTGCTCAGTCAGCTGTGAGAGTGTGTATTACACCTGTGTCACAGCTACCTGTTTTATTTGTTCCCTTTTTGTTTGTTTTTGTCTCTCAGATAACATTTACCTAAGAAAAGGTAAGCAGCTCTAACGGTGCCTCTGACTAACTCGCCTGCACTTAGTGGCTAACATGAAATCAAACACTGTGTTAGGCCTCAGAGCTGCATGTACAGTGTGCTTCCTCCTCCTCCTCTTCCTCTTTTCACCTCTCCACAGGAAGTGACCTCACCGCTCAGTTGCCTTGCCTCCTCTTGCATGTGACTCCCTTCTAGCTCTGTGTGTCTTAGCGGAGAGTGATAACACACACGTACACGCTGCTGTTTGTGCCAAGCTGTGCTCGTATGATAACTGGTGCAAAAGGCAGCGGCTTAGGCAGAAATGTGATGCTCTGATAAAGAGGCCTCCGCTCATGTGCAACAAACAAACTGTGTCCTGTATCAGATAAACACGTCGCCAGTCTGTGAGTTAAATGAAGAGAGGTCAGAAGTTAAAGAGCCGCCGTGTGTAAAATGTGGTGTTGGCAGATAAAATCAGTGTGCGTTACAGAAGTGGCCACAGACATTTAACTCCTGATGTTATATCCAGTCTGTAGTTACACACAGCCTCTGAAAACATTAATGACTTTATGTTAGTCATTTATTAATGCATCAATTTTCTATTGATCAAAATTACATATAAAGACAACCCATATGTCGTCTTGGAAAATGAAAAGAAGAATAAGATGTGTTGGGCTTGTTTTCTCTTTCTTGTTTCTTCGTGTTATTGTGTGACTTTGTTGAATCCAAGCTAACCCTTTTAAACACCAAAGTTAGCAAGCTAAAATGACTCCTTTTCTCATTGGAGTCTGGCTTTGAAGAGAGCGATATCACATTGCTTAGCTTCCATGTTGGTACTCCTGCCGGCTTCTCCAAAATGGGGGCGTGCCGACTGACACCACTCACTATAGGCCCGTTTCCACCGCAGGAACTTCGGGGTAATTTTACGGGGCCGGGGCTGTTGGTGCGTGTCTCCACCGCAGGAACCACCCCCGAATGACAGAGTTCCGGAACTTTTACGGGGGCTAAACAAGTCCCTGCCTCGGAGTAGGTACTCAGAACGGCCCCGAGAAACTCCTGGCTGGGGCTTGGGGATTACTTGGTGCTGATTGGATATACTCAAGGCGGGATGTGACGTCAACAGAAAGCAACAAAATAGCCGGCATTTTTAAAACTCAGCAGACAAGGGTTAGCTTGTTCTTAGCTTCCACCGCCATGTAAACAAACTCAATAACTGGTCCTTGAAAAACATATTTTTTCCAGCGGATATCTTAGTTACAACATGATTGAGCTAGCAAAGCAGTTTTGTGTTGCTATGTGTGGTATTTATTCAGTTTTGGGAAATCACGATGTCTAGAAAGCATCAGCTGACAGGGACAGCTAACAGCAGCAGCAAAGCTAACATCAGGACGTCATCTGTGAAAAGCCTCCCGTTGTCGGCTACGACATGAAACTACTCCAGTTAGCTCAATCATGTTGTAACTAAGACATCCGCTGGAAAAAATATTTTTTTCACGGGCCACTTTGTGAGTTTAGTGAGTTATTACAGACACTGCTATCGGCTAACAGCTAACAGCGTCCCTACGCCACTATGTCGCCCTGGTCAAAATGGTCGCGCAACGATTACATCACATACAGAGCCCGGTAACTTTACAGGAACCTTCCTCCTACTCCGCTCTCTCAGTGGAGACATGGCGGTTGAGAGGGCCGAGCGAGAGGACGTTCCTGTAGTAGTTCCTGCCCCCCAAATAGTACCAGGAACTTCTTCAGTGGAAACAGGCCTTATGGATACACATACAACCCCACTTGAAAAACTGTTGGCTCGAAGTTTTGGATATGTAAAGCTAAATAAATGTACATGAGAATATGTTATATATCCTTATTTGGAATTGGAACTGTTTGAGTCTAATAGTGCAGCGCAATAGTGCTGTTGGTTAAAGGGTTAGTTCATGCTAAAAAAAAAAAAAAAAAAAAAAAAAAAATTACGTTATCTTCAGTTGTGTCTGACCGTGCAGATAAAAGTCTGCTGAATACATAGTTGTAATAGTGTCCATTATGGGGACACTGTTTGTAGGTAAAGATGCTGCCTGCTCCTGGTAAATTAAATAATTTTTGAGCACCACAAAATGGTGTATTTAGAGTGTGTAGGTTCTTCTTCCATAAAATATATAAATCCAAGCACTTTCAATGACCCATGTCTATTCGGGTCTTTCTGCAAAAACTTTCAAGGCCTTATATTTTTCTCCCATTTCCTCACAGTCACAAATTTTCAGGGATTTCAAAGACCCGTAGGAACCCTGTGTACCTGTTTGATCGTGTGCTTTAAGGTCCAGTGTGTAGGATTCAGGGGGATATATTGACTGGAATAGAATATAATACTCTTTGGTGTATAATCTCCTGAAAATAAGAACTGTCGTGTTCTGACCTTAGAATGAGCCGTCCTTCTTCATAGGGAGCGGGTCTTTGTTTAGGAAGATCAACATGTTGCACCGCCACATTTCTACCATAGCGTAGAACAGACAAACACTCGGGACCATTAGCGTTTTTGGATCGGCCACTATAGCAAGTAGTCCAGCTGCAAGGAGCAGCACCGGAGTTACACTGATTTGTAACGTGAAACTGCTTTATTCATTGTTTCTTGCGGTTTAAATCACCTTGGGTCTCATTTATAAAAATTGTGTACACAGAAAAAGAGGCCTGAAAGAGGCGTACGCCACTTCCCACTGAAAAGTTGTCATCAATAAAAACAGACTTGATGGGATAAACTTTGACCCATGCTGACGAACGTTTGGAGACAGGAAATTGGTGACACAGATGGTGAGGTGGAAGACTGATTGTTTTTGGCTTTTGTCCGTACGTACATTTGTTTGGTTTGGTCCATTTGTTTTGGAGAAAAAGAGACCTCTGTGGATAATTCGGCTTCTGATACAAACCTCTTCAACGTCTGAATCTTATGTTATCAGAGAAAAAATGTGACCACACAGTAACGTGTTGGATTAGCTGCCCGCAGCAGCACGCCAAACTGCATTGGAAATACAAGGATTTGTGATGTGAAACTGCGTTAGATGGTGTTTTTATAGTATAAATCAATGGGTCTGTTTGTTTTAGAGAGGAAGAGAACTCTATGGATAATTCTGCTCCTGGTACAAACCTCCTGAACAATGAACACTGAAGGAATTCTAACTGGGAGAAGTTTCAGCTGGATGCAATCTGCAATTCGCTCCTAGAATCCCCATAAATCTCACACACTTCACCTTTAAAGGCAGATATTTGGGCAAACAAAACCAACCCTTCAAGTAGAGCTCAGGATATGAGGCAAAGCAGCAAATTCATCCCAGAACTCAGACTGGAACCAGTGACTATTTAGCCTCATTATTTTAAATGAATAACCAAATATCAAAAGTGACAGTAACATAACAAAATGCCATTGTTACAGAATGAAAAGCATCAACAGAACTGAGCAAAAAATAATTAAGAAAAACTAATTAAAACACGTCAATTAGAGAAAGGCTTTTACATGAAGCTGAGCTTTGAGACGAGATTTAAAAGGCAACTGTGATTTTTCCACCCTGAGATCTTCAGACAGTTTCACTATGACTCTGTACCACACGGATATCTAATTGGCTGCTCTACATAAAGCAGCAGCGGCGCCGTGAGAAACTCCCTCATGAGTCTCGCTTCCAAAATGTTTCTGACAAATCTGCCTCAATAACCATTTCACCATCATTTCTTTTTCCTCCCAGTTTGCAACAAGGTGCAAAACCTGAATACAGATAAGTGTTTCAATTGGACAAAACACATATAACAAACACACCTAAATCCCTCGTCAAACCACTTACTCACTCATGAAACTCTCACACACACACGCACACACACACACACACAGTCTCCCTCTCAGCTCCTCCACTTTAAATGCTCCTCTGCTAACTGATGCGTTCAGCAAAGCTTTTGTGCTCATCAAATCAGCGCCCGTATTAATCAGCGTCTCCATTTGCACGAACAGCACAGGAGTCTGCAGCGCTGCGAGCACTTCTGTTGCGTAATTTGCTCGTTTTTGGGAATTAAAAAGTCATTTGAAAGACGGTATTACAGGGTAAACACTGTTGGTTTTTCCACCTCACCTGTAATGACTTCACGCACCTCCTGCAGGCTGGAAAAATAGCTGAAAATGACTCTTAATTCATACGTGGTAACTCATGAATGAAGCTGTTTTTGTATATTTGTTAGAAAGATTTTAAACAGGAAGTAACATGAAAATATAAAGTAAGCTTAAATGAATAATGGCAGATGTTGTAAAATACATCTTTACTCTACGAGCCTGTGGCCAAACATAATTCATCCTTCTATACATATTTATGGCACTCTGACTGTATATGAAGCCTCAGGGTCGGGCTCAGGGAGCTTGTTCAAACACAGTCTCATGTGCATGTGCACATACAGTACAGGCCAAAAGTTTGGACACACCTTCTCATTCAATGCGTTTTCTTTATTTTCATGACTATTTACATTGTAGATTCTCACTGAAGGCATCAAAACTATGAATGAACACATGTGGAGTTATGTACTTAACAAAAAAAGGTGAAATAACTGAAAACATGTTTTATATTCTAGTTTCTTCAAAATAGCCACCCTTTGCTCTGATTACTGCTTTGCACACTCTTGGCATTCTCTCCATGAGCTTCAAGAGGTAGTCACCTGAAATGGTTTTCCAACAGTCTTGAAGGAGTTCCCAGAGGTGTTTAGCACTTGTTGGCCCCTTTGCCTTCACTCTGTGGTCCAGCTCACCCCAAACCATCTCGATTGGGTTCAGGTCCGGTGACTGTGGAGGCCAGGTCATCTGCCGCAGCACTCCATCACTCTTCTTCTTGGTCAAATAGCCCTTACACAGCCTGGAGGTGTGTTTGGGGTCATTGTCCTGTTGAAAAATAAATGATCGTCCAACTAAACGCAAACCGGATGGGATGACATGTCGCTGCAGGATGCTGTGGTAGCCATGCTGGTTCAGTGTGCCTTCAATTTTGAATAAATCTCCAACAGTGTCACCAGCAAAACACCCCCACACCATCACACCTCCTCCTCCATGCTTCACAGTGGGAACCAGGCATGTGGAATCCATCCGTTCACCTTTTCTGCATCTCACAAAGACACGGCGGTTGGAACCAAAGATCTCAAATTTGGACTCATCAGACCAAAGCACAGATTTCCACTGGTCTAATGTCCATTCCTTGTGTTTCTTGGCCCAAACAAATCTCTTCTGCTTGTTGCCTCTCCTTAGCAGTGGTTTCCTAGCAGCTATTTGACCATGAAGGCCTGATTGGCGCAGTCTCCTCTTAACAGTTGTTCTAGAGATGGGTCTGCTGCTAGAACTCTGTGTGGCATTCATCTGGTCTCTGATCTGAGCTGCTGTTAACTTGCGATTTCTGAGGCTGGTGACTCGGATGAACTTATCCTCAGAAGCAGAGGTGACTCTTGGTCTTCCTTTCCTGGGTCGGTCCTCATGTGTGCCAGTTTGGTTGTAGCGCTTGATGGTTTTTGCGACTCCACTTGGGGACACATTTAAAGTTTTTGCAATTTTCTGGACTGACTGACCTTCATTTCTTAAAGTAATGATGGCCACTCGTTTTTCTTTAGTTAGCTGATTGGTTCTTGCCATAATATGAATTTTAACAGTTGTCCAATAGGGCTGTCGGCTGTGTATTAACCTGACTTCTGCACAACACAACTGATGGTCCCAACCCCATTGATAAAGCAAGAAATTCCACTAATTAACCCTAATAAGGCACACCTGTGACGTGGAAACCATTTCAGGTGACTACCTCTTGAAGCTCATGGAGAGAATGCCAAGAGTGTGCAAAGCAGTAATCAGAGCAAAGGGTGGCTATTTTGAAGAAACTAGAATATAAAACATGTTTTCAGTTATTTCACCTTTTTTTGTTAAGTAC
Source organism: Epinephelus lanceolatus (assembly GCF_041903045.1). Taxonomy (NCBI): domain Eukaryota; kingdom Metazoa; phylum Chordata; class Actinopteri; order Perciformes; family Serranidae; genus Epinephelus; species Epinephelus lanceolatus. The sequence goes on from NC_135756.1 coordinate 6,505,216, forward strand.
ATAACTCCACATGTGTTCATTCATAGTTTTGATGCCTTCAGTGAGAATCTACAATGTAAATAGTCATGAAAATAAAGAAAACGCATTGAATGAGAAGGTGTGTCCAAACTTTTGGCCTGTACTGTATGTGTGCGTGTGTGTGTCTGCATGTGTGTCGGTTACATTCATCCATTCATGTAAAGAGCTTTTAAAAGCTACATCACAAGTTTGGTCATGTGGTAAGGTAGCTGCTCGCTGAACAGATCCCAACAGAGGTCATTTGCATAATGAATTCACCACACTGCTTCCTGCCAGAGCCTGCTGGAGATGATGCTCTGAGATAGACCCGTCTTCTGCTCTGTGTCTGTGCGTGTGTGCATGTGTGTGTGAGAGAGAGGTGTAGTGTGGTGTTTAAAGAGTTAGGCTGCATTCAGGCTGACAAAAGCATTGTGGTGAGAAAAATACAAAGGGCTGCTTTAGTTTGGGTGTGACCCCTGTGAAACATTTTACCGACTGATGCTAAATGTGTATTGGCGCCTCTGCCTCACAGTTGGTTTATATTTAAGTGCTGAATTTCACCTGATAGCATCACTACTACGCTATTTGGACAGCGCTGCACATTATCAGGCAGTGTTTTGCTTTAATTATACCTGCAAAGTCATTGTGATTTAAAGCCTCAGCTGATTATTATTTCCTTGTCAATGAATGTGATGATTTTGTTCTTGATTTGGTTGATGAAATATCAGAAATTGCTCATTAGCAGCTTCGTAAAGGCTGAGATTGTAGCTTCAAACTGCCTATTAACAGCCCAACTAATCAGTTTGCTTTCACATAAGAGAAAGAAGAGCAGCAAAGCCTCTCAAATTAGAAGCTGGAACAAAATAATATTTGGTGTTTTTGCTTTAACGATTATCCAGATAGTTGCAGTTTGAATAATAATAATTTGAATAATCAACTAATCATTACGGCTGCAAAGATTCTTGGCCGATACTGATCACTCAAATAAGGCTGGGCTCACATTTCACACAACTCCTCCCTGCTGTGACCTCCAGATTTGCATTATGTTAGTGTTTGTATATGCAATATGTGCGTGTGTGTGTGTGTGTGGCTTCATGTATTCATTCATTTTTCAGTAGTAGCAACTTGCATCAATGGAAGTAACATACCTAAAAGGTACTTTTACTTAAGTACAGTGGTTGATTAAAATTTTGAGGCACCTGTACATTATATTATTAGTACTTCCATTTTGTGTTACATTATGCTTCTACTCAACTACACTTCAGAGGGAAACATACTACATTTGCTCCACTATATTTATTTGACAACAGTGACTTTGCAGATTTTGATGAACAGAAATACAAAATTAAATCAGTCATATAGAGCAGAAAATAAAGAAATTCAAATTCGCTCAACCTTTACCAACTGCATTATTAAAGTGATGAACATATTAATGCATCAATATAGTAAGTAACATGTATTATTCTGAAATATACTGTCCTGCATAACAGTCCTGTTACCAAAAGAAAATGTTGGCATTATACATTTCTGCACATTTCGTACATATCATATCTTATCAATGTTTCTAAAGTGACGTAGTATATGAACTAACTTTGTCATCAGGAGGTGGAGGGGATGATGGATGGCGGGACACCTAGAAAAAGCGGCAGACCACTGTGTGATACCAACACGCAACAAAACCGAATGTTTTCTAGTGGCCCATCACTGCGTTTTCTAAGGCGTTTTAGCCACCACACATGGGTGTCTTTAAGTTACCCATGGTTGTTTTTCCAGCAGCTTATTAGCCTCTAAATGCAGGTGTTTTTAAGTGACTTGTGGTTGCTTCTCCAGCAGCGTTTCAGCCCCCCAAACATAGGCGTTTTTTAGCAACCCATGGTTGGTTTTCTAGCAGATTCTCAGCCCCCATAAGTATGTTTTTTGAGGGACCTGTCACTGTCTTTTCAGTGGCATTTTAGCCCCTAAACATGGGTTTATTTTAGCACCCTGGTGCTGTTGTTCCAGTGATGTTTTAGCCCCTAAACATGGGTATTTTCTTAGAGAACCACGGTTGTTTCTCCAGCGGCTTTATAACCCCCAAATATGGGTGTATTTTAGTGACCCATGGCTGGTTTTCCAGCAGCATTTTAGTTCCTTAATGTGGGTGTGTTTTTTTAGTGACCGATAGCTGTTTTTCCAGCGGACTTCTAGCACCCCAAACTTGCGTTTTTTAGCGATCCCTTGCTGTTGTTCAAGTGCGGTTTTAGCTCCTAAACATTTGTATTTTTTAGTGACTGATGGCTTTTTTTCCAGCGGCTTTTTAGCCCCTAAATGTGGGTGTTCTTTAGTGGCCGAGGGCTGTTTTTCCAGCAGCTTTTTAGCCCCTTAATGTGGGTGTTCTTTAGTGGCCGAGGGCTGTTTTTCCAGCAGCTTTTTAGCCCCTTAACGTGGGTGTTCTTTAGTGACCGAGGGCTGTTTTTCCAGCAGATTTTTTAGCACCCCAAACTTGTGTTTTTTTGCAATCCATTGGTGTTGTGGTGTTTTTAGTGACCCATGGCTGCTTTTCCAGCTGATTTTTAGCCCCCCAAATGTGGATGTTTTCAGGGATCCATGGCTCCAGGAAAGATAAGGCACTGAAAAGCAGTTGTTTCTAACAAAACCATTTTTTTAAGCCAAAACATGATGTTTTCCTAAACATAACCAAGTGGATTTTGTGCCTAAACATAAGCACACAACCACAGCGCTGTTGAAACTTTTAGTTTCCCTACATAATAATGTGCAGGTTTTGTATCTGTGTTTTGCAGAATTGTACAATGCCAACATTTTTTCAGGAGCTTGGGTGATGAATATTGAGTCCTTTTTGTACTTCAAGGATATTTTCATAATAAAACCTTTGTATTTCTACTAAAGTAAGATTTCAATACATGTCTTTTACTTATAACAGTATTTCTGCATTGCAGCATTGCAACTTGAGGAAAAAGTCTGAGTATTTCCTCCAGCACTGGTAACTTGAGTAGGTTTTTCATGAATGGAGTCACAGTGACAATCCCCATACAAGAACACACACACACACATCTTGTATGTGCTCTGTTCCCGTGGGTCTTGTTACCACTTACCGCAAACACATAAAGTAATTCATATTTACACAAATTGCTGTAATATCCCCTGCCCTGTCGTGAAGAGGGCTATAAAAATGTTAACAATATGGCATCTGAAACTGTCCGGGTGTAATTCAGCCACACACAACTCTCTTGATAAAAACACAAATTGCGTGCTGACTGTGTGACATTTTACATTGCGCCCGCATGCTGCAGTCATTACGCTCATGGCCTGTTTGGAAAGGCCGTCAGTTAAAATGGAAGTAGGTAATTGTTTGAATCGACTTGGCTTTCTAGCCTTTGTGCAGTCAGGGCTGTTCATCTCCATGCCAGTGCATAATGACTGGATAAGACGGAGGGGGAATCAAGTGTAATTTGCTCCCATTAGCTCTGATTAGAATCGGTTGCACTGCTGTGATCGTAGCAAAAAAAGAAAAAAGAAACACTGAGACGATTTTTCTTCTTTAATTATAACATTGATTATTTAAAGTAAAGCTTTTAAATAAGCCCTGTGCAAAGAGCCGGGAGTGTTTACAGAGAAGAGGAGCTGACAGAATATGCAAATATCAGGTTTCATGCGCATATTTTCATATTTGTTTTTGTTTTTTTTTAATGCTTGATATTTGCATGCAGACTTCAGCCAGCTTTGGTGCAGCCTGGGAGGGAGGACGGCAGAGGAGGAGGAGGAGAAGGAGGAGGAGGAGGGGGGGGGGGGGGGGGGGAGGTTAGCTCTGCGATAGTGCGCTGGGGGAAGAAGGGGGTGTTTTGAGGAGCTCCTCCCTCAAGGTTAATTATGCACTTATTGTTATGTGAAAGTCAGGCTTTCACCTCTACGTATCTGCTGCCTTTGGGATGGAAATGAAGAAAAATAGATCATTATTTATATTTTAAAAAAGCACTACAGTATAATAAACTGCAAGCTGGGGGAGGGAGAAAGGGGAGCAGGGAGGAAAGAGATAGAGAAGGAGGGAGGGTGAAGGAGGTTGAAGTTTGCATGTTTTAGCTTCTGCTACTTCGCCTGAGCTCTAAATGGCTTCATGACTAATCTCAGCAGGATCTGTAAAAATAGTTTATCTATTTCTGCACGCCCGAGATCAACACCTTGTATATACAGTGTGTGTGTGTGTGTGTGTGTGTGTGTGTGTGTGTGTGTGTGTGTGCTCTTACAAAGTCCAGCAGCAGCGAGGGAAGAAAATAGTCTCACAGGAAAAAACACTATTATTAAACAGGCGTACAGAGAGCGACTGGGTTCACAGAGACGCTCACTGTTCACGCTACCTTCACAGGAAAACCATGATTTATTTGCCCTTGTGTTGAGTCCACCATGGGATTTATTGATTTGGTCTCATAAGTCAATTATGTATTTAAAATCCTGAGCAGCCTGTATAGAGCAAACTGTCAATAATATTTACTCAAATCTTTCATTTAAAAAGGGATTACAATAAGTATAATATGTGCGTTTAAAGCATTTTCCGAAACAACTGTGACCAAAACAAACAACACAATGTTTAAATTAGTGGCTTTAAATTATTGAGCGAAGAGTGATTTAGCCTCATATTCTGGTATGTTAAAGGTTAGACAACCTTAACTCCTGTGGGACATGTTGAGAGAGACAAAAGGTCTGATGGAATATCTTGATGTGTATGTGGACAGCCTTTTTTACTCGTCTTAAAAGCTGCGACTTCTCACTGTGGTGATTACATCACTTGCACCAGTCTTCCAGTAAAAAGAACAAAGAACACAGAGGAAGGAAATAATATTAGTTAGAGGTCTACTGTGCAGGGTTTTCCTGTAAAACAGTGTAAAGACTCATAGAGAGTAATGCCTCTCAATCATTGCTTATGACCCATTAAAAGTATGTGGTGACATATGTATGTATCTGCCCTCTGCCTGTATTTCCTTACTGTGTTCTGGAGGTAATGACCAAGTAGTAGCAGCACACATCCAAGAGGAACCTACAGACATTGTAGATACAGCGCTGCAAACCCCCTCCACAAATTTAGCGAGGCGAAACACCAAGCAGACAAAGCTCGAGAGAATCTCAAGTTGATTTTTGCTTTTGCTGGCGAGTGTGTTTACAAAGAGCAACTGACAATTCCTGTGTAGAATCTTATAATGATGACAACTCTGTGTGTGTGTGTGTGTGTGTGTGTGTGTGTGTGTGTCTGTTCCATGTTTTTCTCCTCACTGACTTGGTCAGTCCATGTGAAATTTGGCACAATGGTAGAGGGTCATGGGAGGATGCGAATGAAGCAATATTACATCAATTGGCCAAAGGGGGGCGCTATAGCAATCGATTGAAATTGGGCATATCTCATGCCCTGTATGTCAAGAGACATGAAACTTTGCATAGAGATGCCTCTCCTCATGAGGAACACATTTGCCTCAAGAACCCATAACTTCCGCTTATATAGATTTTCTGGCATTTTGAATTTTTTGAAAAACACTTCAAATCGATCTCTTCCTAGGAAGTTTGAGCGATCTGCATGAGGGCGTGGCTCATCACATAAAGGTGTATAACATCTCAAGGGTTTCACCCATCACCACGCAACTTTGTAGGCATATGACCACACATAATCTGAGGGGACCCCTCCATTATTGACCCCATCAAACAAAATGGGGGCGCTAGAGAGCTCATTTCTTATCTAGGCCTAACCGCCATATGGATTTTTACTAAACTTGGTAGATATGTAGAACAGGACGCCTCAAGGTGACTGGAGAAATTTAACTCTAATTGGCAACTGGGTGGCGCTATAACAACAGAAAAATGCTTAAAAATGGCTAAAATGCGACCAATCGCTGTGGCTCCCCCTGTGGACCAATGTTTGTTGTTTTTTCTAATTTTTGGTATGACTAAGTCATGGTATGGTATGCTGTACATAATCACAGAAACTGTCAGTGTGTCATTCTGTCAGTCAGTCTTTCTGTCTGTCCCACGTTTTTCTACTCACTGATGTGGTCAATCTATGTGAAACTGCACATAGGCATTGAGGACTGGCATAGGTAGAAGGTGACAAAGCTACCAGTGGGTATGGACTAGTACTTAAGTATCTCAAAAACGCTGAAAAAAAGCTGATGAATAAAAAGGAAAGAAATACATCTCCTGAAGATGCTGAGTATTTCTAAGTGTGCAAGACTAGGTATATGAAAAAACATGTATGAAAGAAAAATAAGAGCTAGAAAAGGCTAACATTTTGAATAAAAATATTAGCACTGGAAATTGCAAATTCAAACAGTTTGCCTTCAAATATTCAGTAAAAACTAAACAAAAATGGTCTCTCATTTCTTTAGTTTGTGAACAACAACAGTAACTCAGAGTGAGATTCAGATTCTGTAACAATATTAATAGTTCAACAAAATAAAATCTACCACAAATTACACATTTAAACAGCTCCAAATACAAAAATGTCCCCTGGGATCTATATATATAAATCAACAGGTGATTTCCTTCTTTTAGTAAAATCCTAAATGATTGAGTTGGGGTTTTTTTGCACCTGGACTTTTATGCTCTGCCATTTCTCCTCTAATCATCAGCTGTAACCTGTGACAGGCTGTTATGATACCACAACTATCACACAGTCACATATATGGAGTTTTTGTAAGAGCCGTAATTACTGTACAAGATTTTCTCTCGTAATTATGAGATAAGGCTCCCAATGTCTTTTCTACAGATAATGTGGTCATGATTGTCAGAATAGCAAAGTCACAGAAACCTTCAAAATAAGGTATAATAGGTAAAAATGTTGAAAGCTACTGTACTCAGTTGAAGTGCAATCACTGGAGGTACATTAAAGAAGTATTTCACCACTGGAAAGATGGTCTTTTCAAAAAACTGGGCTGTCTATGCAGAAGAGACACGCAAATACTTACAGAGAGAAAGTACTGTGGTGTTCTCTTTTGCTCAAGAGATAATAAACCCACAACTACCTGAATGCACTGGATCAGCACGATATGGCATGAATTCAGCCACTTGACACAGTGGTCGGCTGGTAACAAATGATCTCATATTATAGTTAATCAGTAACACAATCTTGATTTACCCAGTTTTTTTAAACTGTGCAGGAAACAGTATGGCACCCACTTCCTGTTCAAAGACTCTTGGTATTACAGCCAAACAGTTCGCAAAAATATGTTCTGTAAAGGCAGGAAATAGGCACCACTGTTACATACTCTTGGTTTATATTTGATCAGCACTGCCTAGTTTTACAGTTTGGTCTGAGTTTGAGAGAGACAGAGAGGAGTACTCTTTGTGTCCGCAGTGGCAGCATGTGTGGCAGGCAATACAAAAAAGCGAAAGTATAGCCTGTAGTTCGAGCAGTAGCATCACAAGAGCAAAAGGCGTGAGAGGGGAGCAGGAAGATCTAGGCACTGTTTAGATGAAGGGAAGTTTACCACAGTTCATTCACACATACTGCCCACACTGTGATGATACAAAGCTGGTTGAAAATCAGCGAAGCACCCTTTTACATATTCTCTGAACTGTTAGCATTGAAAGCTCAACATAAAGGGAGCACACTTACACGTTAAAGATATAATCTGTAACTTTCCGCATTAAAATGTCCAAAAAAAAAACTTAACCAGTATTAGACAATTTGTTCAGCTGTGTACTTACATTATTCCAAACGTTTCCAGCAGTGTTCAACCCCAGAGAAATCTGTGATTTAATTAAAGATACGGTCCGTTTTATTTGGTCGCCATCACCTGTCAGTGACGTCATATGTGTTGTTTACCAGAAGCTGACCTTAATTTACTTTTTATGCAGTTTTGAGCCACATTTTCACGATGCGATACGATATGTTTTAGATCTTGCTTGATTTTAACATTTATCCAGATGAAGGACTGTAAGTCATTAGATGTCTGGATGTTGTTATCACATCCAGGGCAGCCTCTGCCGTGTCAAAGAGCGTTGGAGAAACACAGGTTTTTAACGTAAAACTGCTTGATTCAGTGTTTTTACTGGTTTAAGTCACCTGGTCCATTTGTTTAAGAGAGGAAGAGACCTCTGCAGATAATTTGGATCCCGGTAGAAAACCTCCTCAACGTTTTAATCTTGAGTTATCATTCAAGTTGAAGATGAAATCCAGGAGTTGAAAAAAGCCTTGGGTAGTTTGTGCAAACAGCTTATTTTGGGCCAAATTTTACACGAGACAGGTAAAATAAAGTGATTTTGATAAAATATTACTATCTTAAGATCAGATTTGGTTATGGGTTTTTTTCTGACAGTAGCGTTCGTCACATATAATGTGTTCAAGGACCATTGGATATTTGAAAATCCAATGATAATTTCTGTTTTTTGCTGTTTCTTGCTGTGATAAATAGCGTAATTTGTCAATTTTTAAAAGAAAACATGCCTACCAAATAAAGGCAGATTCTCTTCACATGATTTCTTTCGATTTTTCAAGGAAGCATGTCCTCAAAACCCACCAGCATATTTTGAAGGCATGTTTCCTTTAAAAATCAAGGTTAAAAGAAATACAAAATACTGCCATTTCAGTTGTGTATTTCTTCCCTAAGCCAAAATAAAAAACATAAGTCTCTCCCTAGTGCTTCCAAATTACTTATCATGCCTCTGTGGATTATTCAGCTCCCAGTAAAAACCTCCTGAACAATGAACACTGAAGGAATTGTAACCGGGAGAAACTGACTGCAGTGACGGCATTGCTCCGTCTTTTGTTATTGTTTTGACTGAGAGACCCCTGGCAGCAGAAAATTACATATTGTAAATTTAAATTAACATGCTATTGAAAGAAAAACTAGAGAAGTAGAAGTTAAACAGCAGAAGTAAAAAAACATCTGTTGAGAACTGCTCAAATACTTTTTTCATGACTTAACTGACTGGTTTCCAGTAACACAAACTGTTCAAGTGGATTCTTCTGTCTGTTGAAAAAACCTACTCAAGCTTTACATTTACAACCCTGTAGTTTATGATTTGTTTTTCCAGCTGTTCACTGAAAAGGAAATTAAAAATCCAAACAAGAACTTGCACGATAAACACGATATACATGCTCAAAGATTAATTTGCTCTCTTGATTCTAAACTCTGGAAACAGAAACACCTCAGCGAGCCGAACAACCTAAACCCAGACCCTATTTTCATTAGCAGCATGTTTCAGTGTATGGACTACATTTCATTTTTACTTCAGCTTGATGCTAATCACTGCTGCAGGGAATGTCAGTTCACGCAGTGTGTGGTAGTCATTCTGTAACTGTGACTCATTTGGCAACGTTTCAGCGACTCCAACAAGTGTCTGACTTCGTGGAGGTTTTCTGTTTTTGTTTTTGTGTAAGTGACTAACAGGAAAAACACGCAGGACTCTGAAGGCCACTCAGCATAACCACGTCCTCATGCAAACGAGCTGGAAGTTGGCTTTTTAGCACGGCTCTGGAGACAGAGCTCTGGTCCACCTGGCATGTGCTGGGTTTGCATTTGTGTGGTGTTGTAGTGGTCACATTGTAGGGACAGAAATCTGTTCAAACAGTCACACTGTGGGGATTCATGTCCTGTTGGTCCTCACGAGGTGAGCAAATTCTGTCCATGAATAAGGGCGTCAATCAAGCAAAAAAAAAAATATGGCAAGGCTGCTAACATAAGTCAAGAGTTTGTTAGTATCACACTCAGTTTAAGGGGAGAGTTGGAGTTCAACATTATTTCGGGTGAAGTTTTGTCAAGTCAAGTCGTCATAAGTCATCATAGCAAAGGGCACCTTTATTCAAAGTCTCTCAGGTCTCTGGATGCTGATACTTGCTTTCAAAGCTGTGCTTTTGGACATACATCAGTTTACTGCACATGTTTAATGATAAAATAGTCAAGAAAACCTGCCTGTCTATGTCTAGTTTTTCTATTTTACCAAAATTTAACACATCAAACCTTGAGTGAATGTTTTTGCTTTTAAGTCAAGACCAATCTCAGAGTCCAAATCAGGTTTTCATTTTTGTGACTTAAAGGAATACTTCACCCCCTAAATGATCATGTGTAAATCAGTTACTCACCCTGTGTTATGTTGAATTCTTTAAAAGAAAAAGTGTTTTCCTTACATGCCTTCACGGTGAACGGACAATCCAAAAACACACAAAATTCTTCTGAATTGGAGTCATAGGGGTCCGCGTTTAAGGACAGCAAAACTATATCAAAAAGTCCATTTACAAACTCTCAGACAACTCGTGCAGCATAATCCGAGTCTCATTTATCCAGTCGTACGCTCAGTACTTCCCAAACACATGCATTGTTGCTAAAATCTTAACTGAACTGAAGCCAGACCCCATTGACAAAAACAGCAATTTTACCTCACTGAACACAGGAGCTGCTGGCGTACAGCTGCGTCTACAGGTAGACAGCTTGTGTTATTGTGTGACTTTGGTGAGTTCGAACTAACCCTTTAAAACACAAATGTCACACAGTAACACAAACTAAATAACTGATCGAGGCAGTTGTAGACCAGCAGCTCCTGTGTTCTGCCAGGTAAAATGACTGTTTTGTCAATGGAGTTTGGCTTTGAAGAGAGCATAGATAAGTTTCACTGTTAGTTCAGTTCCCTTTTAGAAAGAGCTGTCTGTTTGGGAAGTACTGAGCATACGGCTGGATCCATGAGACTTGGATTATACTGCAGGGGTTGTGTGAGAGTTAAAACGGATGTTTTGATATCAGTTTCCTGTTTTTGAACATGGACCCCTATGACTTCAATTCATTAAGATTTTTTATTTTTTGGATTCTTCGTTTCACCGTTGAGGAATGTTAGAAAAAAAAAGCTCATTCACGCATTCAAGGTATTATGGGGTGAGTAACGGATACAGACATGATCATTTGTGGGGTGAAGTTTTCCTTTAAGTCTCAAATCGCGTACTTCTGTACTTACACTTAATATTTTGAGTGCATAAGTGTGTCCACACTGAGAAGTATGGAAAAATGCAGTGCACTATGAGTACCTGGATGGTGCACTCAAAACGGTCAAGAAGTTGAGTGTGGAGCTATGGACACTTCTCGCCCTCAATGGTCGCCATCTTGGCTACGTAGCGGAAGGGGAGGGACCACTTTTCAAACTGGAAATGGCGGCCGAGGACTGTGCGACCGTGAACGTCGCTGCATTGTACAAATACATGTGTTTTTTGCACTAAGCACCACTATACTGTTGTCGGGTATAAGCCAGCAGTGTGTTTGTTGGGTTAATTTAGCAGTCTGTGATTGTGATTGATTGATATTTGTGTGTCTGGCTTTAGGTAGACCTGGTTTAGAGTCTCAGATCTGGTGGTGCATTCAGTGTTCATCATGGACATTTAACAGGTTTCATATTTATTGTTTTTAAAAACAGCAGATTGAGTAAACACTCATATTAACCCTACACAGATGTTCTTACTTATCGTGATTAGACCTTGTTTTCTGGACTGTACAGACTCTGCTTGATTTATATTTCCCTTCCTGTTCCCTTCCTGTTCCCTTCCTTTCCCTTCCTTGCACCTGTTAAAGTGGTAAAACACTAAGTTGCCAGTTTATTAGGTACACCCAGCTAAAACTAACACAGTCTAAAGACTTTTGTCATGGCGACTTTTACACAGAATTTGAATATTACCAAGCAAAAAAACAACGTAATTTTTGTTGCAAATGAGGTTGATATTTCTGAGCTTTTGCGCCGTGAATAAAGGCATCAACCAATCACATTGCATAAACAAAATTCTGTGATTAATAAATTGATTATGGGAGACCAGTTGCAACTGTTTCAAATTCATATCGCTGCTGGTATGAATAGTGTTGATGCGGACTAGTATTTTCAAATTTTGTTTATTCCTCATGTCCCTAATGAGTTAATACAGCCCTGCAATAAACCCTACCTTTATTAAAGGGCGTGATATTACGTAGAATTACAGACGTGTCCATTTTGGAAGATGTTTAAGTGATGTCACATAATATTCTTCACGTGTACTCTGAACTAAGAATGGAGACGAGGTCTTATCAGAAAGAAATCGTCATACCAAGCAGTATTTTTAGGGGAAAGCCCTTTCATGAATACATTTTAGTTTACATTTCATCTATTTTCTACCTGATAAACACAATTTATTATTAATACTTCCATCAATACTATTATCTTAGCACTATCTTTCCTTCCTCATTTGTGCCATAGATCATTTTCTATCTCTCACTCTGCAGCTGACGTTTCTAAGTTTGATCTGGGTTGCTCTCATATGTGGTCTTAAACCGGACACATATCTAATTTGCGGCAGCGACCTCAGCCTCAACAGTCATCTTCAGTTCATGCATCATTTACTGCTCCCAGAGGAAGTTACACGTCACCCGATGACCTTTGATACGTGAAATTCTGGATGAAACCTGTTTCTGTTCCCGCCACTCATCTCACATCTCTGCACAGAATAAAAAACAGCCACTTCTGCTCTTCCAAGAGTCCTAATCAAACGTTTTGGTTCTGTTTTGCCTCCTTAGCCTCGTCTTTATTTTATTCTCAAATTTGCAGCTGTTATTCTGTGCATTAACATTTAAATGGCACGGCTCAATACGACATTAGTCAGTGTTTTTCATTTTGATGTGTTTACTTCTGCAGAAACCTGCCAGATGCAAGCCCAAAAAAATGTCTAATCTCAGCCATAAATCAGAATCCAGCATTAATGTTTGCAGAGTGAATGAAGCCATCAAGGCTTCAGAGGCTTTTCCAGGGAAAAACACTGAATATGTGAATTTTTTTCTCACTTCTTTTGCATAAAAATGATCAAAATTCAGAGACATTCACGGTTAAAATACTTCACATCTGCAGCTTTAATTAAAGAAATCCCTATCTGCATTTAAAAACCAGTATTAATAGTAGGAGTGCTGTGTGTTTGTGATGTGTGCACTTACTCATGCATGCCGTTCTCTGGTGACTACACTTAACAGTTCAATGTAGTGGCTCATAATTAATAATTCACCATGACACAGCAGCACAGTTGTGATTGCTGTTGATTGCTTACATGTCTCTCAGTCTCACTTCTGTGTTTTATGTCTCTTTGCAGCCATCAAGGAGAAATACAGCGACTGGACGGAGTTCCTCGTTCAGGACCTGACCGGCGCCAGGACGGCACCTGCCAACCTGCTGGAGGGGGTGAGTGTGCTCACATAGAGAATATCATAGGGAGGAGGTGGGGGATCAAGATATCATCTACAATTCTGAGTCCCCAGCCTGCTCTCATTTCAAGGGGGGTCAAATATCAATGCTTTGTCACGCCCCTCAACACGTGATATTAACACCAAAGTCACCCTTTAGCATGTTTATGAGACAAACCGGGCTTTTAACTAACTCCTGTGTAAACCCATACTTGACGCTGAGAGCAACTGCTTTCGTATAAAGAACGAAAAAGTCTGGGTAGCATGGGAGGAAGGGGGGGGGGTAGGTCAAACAAAACCAGACTTTCAGCTCAGAAATCGGAGGCAACATCATATTTACGTCACACTACAATATGAAACGAATGTACTTCTTTTAACACAGAACGTGTTCTTTTTTCTGAACCTAACCAAACAGTTTTGAAACCTAACTGCAACCGCTTCACAACATTAACCACGTACCAACGAGTCCAGCCACAGGGTCCAGATTTCTCCTTAGTCATTAGTTCAAGGTCCACACAGTTTAATACACTCAAAGTCATACTTGTGTTTGGCCATGTTGTTGCGTTAGTTTGCTGTCTCTGTTAAGTAGCTGTGCTTTATTCACTCATTCTACAGCAGGAACCGGCACTTCAAAATAAAAGCGATGCGCCAGAAATTCACTGTCCTTCAAAATAAAGTATATTTTTTACAAACCTGACATGTTCGCAAGTCACTTGCGGCCCATTTACCAAGACCCAAGACCCATTTTTGGACCGTGACCCACCAGTTAGGAACCACTGTGCTAAATGGTGCCCTGTGCATCCCTGTGAGATGCCGAGGGGCATGACAAAGCCCCTTATATTATGGTTTCCCCTCATTAAATGTACTCGCTTACTTAAGGTTAAAGACAAAGCTTATATTATATTATATATGGTTTCCCCTCATTAAATGTACTTGCTTACTTAAGGTTAAAGACAAAGCTTTTGTAGATGTGGTAGAATTTAAAGGGCAGGTCCATTATCTGTTGTGTTTTTCAAGGATTTTTTATCATTCTGTATCTCCCCAGTTGTATTCCTTATGTATTTAAATCTGAACATTCAAATTTTGGATGAAGTACGTATGTTTGAGTGTCACAAAAGCTGTTTTTCCAAGCTCTCCGAAAAGCCTTTTTTCCACGTGATCTGCTGTTGCCAATTAGAGTTAAATTTCTCCAGTCACCTTGAGGCGTCCTGTTCTACATATCTACCAAGTTTAGTAAAAATCCATATGGCGGTTAGGCCTAGATAAGAAATGAGCTCTCTAGCGCCCCCATTTTGTTTGATGGGGTCAATAATGGAGGGGTCCCCTCAGATTATGTGTGGTCATATGCCTACAAAGTTGCGTGGTGATGGGTGAAACCCTTGAGATGTTATACACCTTTATGTGATGAGCCACGCCCTCCGCAATATTCATTGCCTTATAGAAGCTCAGTTTTAGTAAGTTTTCCAACTTTTGCCAAGAGGGAACTTTAGATATTGGTCCCTAGATTATGTTCACCCAGTTTCATGCAGATCGCTCAAACTTTCTAGGAAGAGATTTGAAGTGTTTTTCAAAAGATTCAAAATGGCGGAAAATCTATATAAGCGGAAGTTATGGGTTCTTGAGGCAAATGTGTTCCTCATGAGGAGAGGCATCTCTGTGCAAAGTTTCATGTCTCTACGACATACGGGGCATGAGATATGCCCATTCAAAGTTTGACATTTCAATCGGTTGCTATAGCGCCCCCCTTTGGCCAATTGATGTAATATTGCTTCATTGGCATCCTCCCATGACCCTCTACCACCAAGTCAGTGAGGAGAAAAACATGGAACACACACACACACACACACACACAGACACACACACAGAGCTTTTGTCATTATATAGTAAGAGATTCCTCTAACCCTCTAACTTGCACGGAAGCTAAACAACAGACTGCTTGTGTAGTTCAGATCTGGAAGTCACACTATAATACAAACTTACTCAAAGGGCTTTCAGACCTAGAGTCGTCTCCTTTGGTCTGAATCAGGGACTTATTTTGTCACAAAGTTGTATAATTGCCTAGAGTTGGTTCGTGTTCTCACGGCAGCATTTACAAGAGGACCAGATCAAATGCCTTGTGTGAGAAAGCTGCTCTTGATTGGTCAAAATTTCCATGTGGGAAAAATCCAGGAAGTAAAGCAAACGTTGAAGAAGAGTTCACTTGCAAGATAAATGTGACACTTTCTAATGTCACAATGGAGGGACAACTGCGCAGGTTGATTTTAGCGCTGCTCATCGTGGACTATATTGCTGTCATTGTTCATTTTAGTCAAACCATACAGTTTGAAAACGAGGCGCGGCTCCAACTAGAAAACAATGTTTTGATGCATTGGATGTGCTGAATGTGCATATTAAGGCAGTACAGGAGGAGGTGCACATTAATAATCCTCCAGGACTGTAACATGCTCATGTTTAACCCAAACAATGTGTCTTGTGACTGCAGTTGCTTCACATCCAGGTCGAAACACCTTCTCACCACAAATGAACCGCACCAGAGTTTGTTTGTGTGTGTTTGGTGTGCACCTGAGTGTGATTGCTGTGTTCACACCTGCGTAAATTACCTACACTGAGGGGGCAAACAAACTTGAATTAGAACTTGAATTAGAACTGAATCAAGCAGGGCAGGTGTGAAAGCCCCCGACAGCAAGGTGAAAATATTCTTCTTATAGAGTACACCGAAACTGATATTGATTTTTTAGGTGGCTAAAAAATGTCTACAGCTGTACATTGCTTAGCTTTTGTGTCGGTACTCCTGCCTGCTTCTCCAAACTGGGGGCTGACTGACACTTACTGTAGGTAACTATACTTTTCAGTTATTATTACTATCAGTGCTGTAACCTACATCACTGCTTTTGTCCAACAGCTGAGTGGGTGTTCTTATTTGTAAAAGCTGAAAAAAGAACACAGATGGAGTCGACCTTTAATGTAGTTGCTAAATAGGACACTACAGAGGAGGAAGAATAAATTCAACCAGCCTGATTCGACATGAATACAAATGTTGGAACACAATGGCTTGGTTTTTAGCTGCAGGTTTTTTATCCTCTTATTGCAGCACCTTGTTAGAAAATAGAGGAAGAATTTACACAAAGGAAATACCTCATTTTTAGTTCTCTGTAATATAAAACACAGCTGACTGTCGGGCTAACAGGTTTCAAACAATGCCACTTTCTGACTGGAACATTTTGGGCTTTAACTTTGGGTCCTTTGTTGCATGATGGGGAATGAAACGATGCAACAAAGGACCCTGGCTGGAGTTGAACACAGGGACAGCAGGGGTCATTTTGGGCATCTCAGCCCCTGAGTTAGATTCGGAGATTGATACCAGTCTCAAGTCTGGACAGTAAATATGTAGCTGGAGGCAGCAGGCAGCTGCAGACTGTAGCCTGATATATAACAGACAGATATGAGAGTGGTATCAATTTCCTCAGTTAATCCCCGGCACGAAAGTGAATAAGTGTATTTTCCAAAATGTCAAATGTCTGTTTTAACAAAAAACAAAAAAAAAAAAAACACACTAAAGGACACCACATCCTAAAAGAAACGATCCAGTAATCCACTTTCTCTAAGCAAGTAAATTAAAATGTTGCATTGGTTGGCGTCTTTAAAGATTTCTGTCTCAGTTATCACTAAAAAACATGAATGGTAGTGTATAATTTCAGCTCATTAAGGTCAGGTGAGCAGGCGAAGGCCCTGGTCAGGCGAAGCGGTTTTAGCAGCCTGGGGCAGCTTTTTGTAATTTGACCTTTCAATGAGACTGAAGCTTTTTGCTCACTGCTGTTGTGTTGCGGAGCGCCTCACATTGTTCTACTGTATGGGCCTCGCAGGTGCACCCTGAACTCAAAACTCAGAGCAGAGCAGTGTTGGACATCATTTGCGTTTTTTCCCCATTGTTGAATGGGGTGAAAAAAATGGTGCAGGAATGAGTCTTAAAATGCAGAAATTAGTTAGCACATGATGAGTGTGGTTCCCTTGTTTCGAGGTAACTGGGTTTTTTTAATGGGTTTTTGGTGCCTGAAGTAAGGTCTGTGGTAAACACAAGCTTAAGACTTTAAAGTTTTCACAAGTGCTATATCGTAGGCAACTGGACTTGCTTGTGTTGGTGATGGTGTAGTTTGTTTATGGCCTAACGTTAGCTTTTTACTTCTGGCAATTGCATTTACACTCCAAACTAGGGCTGCCCTGACTAATTTTCCTAGTCAACCAATAGTCGTCATTTAGGGCCATCAGACGACTAGTCGCCCACATGTTTCTGATATGAATGTAATGATTAAATGATATATTTTGGTGGTTTGAGTTGAAGGTGTGAGAAAGAATAATATCAGTAACATTGTTAACACTGTGCTACATTACAGAGAAATACAAAACCGTACTAATGAACCTTCATTAATATAGGCCTATATTTTATCTCCAAGTGCACGTCACACACTGAGCGAGCCGCCTGTTAATGACGCTGTGGGCTAATGGGCATGTAGCTACTTCCATGTTTCAGATGATACGTCATGTTTGTAGTCGACCAATGAAGATGAGTTTACATATCACCTTGGGTTCGTCCTTCACCTTCTCAAAATGATCCCACACTTTGGATTTCCTGCCTGACATGTTATTAACTAGCCTGTGGAATAACCGCAGGTACCAGCCCTGGAAATTAACCTGACTCCTGTCTGACTGCTGAGCGTGGACACTTCCTGTGTCTGTCCTTTCAAATTAAAGTCCCACATGGTCCAGTCAGATAGGTTTGGATTTATTTGGACAAGGCGCAGCTCGTCATAGAATTTCACATTTTTGTTTTGGTTTTGTTTTGTTTTGTTTGTTTATTTTTCTGTGACTAAGCAACTAAAGAAATCTTGACGACGAATGACCTTTCTGGTCGACTAACATTTGGTCGACTATTATGGGACAGCCCTACCTCAAACACCAGAAAGTGGTGTCTCTCTGAACACAATGTATATGTGTCTTAAACTTATGTTTGCCATGGAGTTGCGATATTAACTTCAGGGTTATCCCACAAAAATAAACTTCATCCCTGCAGCACCCCGTGTAGAGATGGGCCTTCTGTGGTGGTGACAACAACAAGATGGATCTCTGTCTCCTTGTGTTCAACATACTATTTGAGAACAGCCTCTCACTCCCATCAGAGCCACAGCAAGTGCCCTCAGCATGTCTATTTTTTATGCAGATGGTTATTAATTAGACACTGTAGGCAGGTTATTAGCTGCTTGCTATGTCACTATCTAAAAGATAAAAGAAACAGATCTGTGAGTTTTCACAGCAAAATAACAGTTAGGCCATGAACAGGTGATTTAGTGGTTGCCCAGCAACAATAAAAAAAAGACACAGCAAGCTGCTCTTTTTTAAGTTGTAGGCTTTAAAAACAAGGCAGTGTGGTGAGCCTGCACAAGAAAAACCTGTCCTCTCAGGATACCTGTATGATCAGACACTATGGTCAGACTGAACTATGAGAAACAGTTCATCAGCTTCCTCTTTTGTTCCTGTTTTCACTGCTCATACTGTGGCAGTATTTTATAGTTTACAAGCTCTGTCAAATGAGGTTTAACTAAACCAATAAAGCACTCAAAATCTCTCTGTCTCTCTCACAGCCTCTGAGAGGTAAGAACACCGTGGACTTGATTGTTGAGGGCTCAGTCCTGGAGCTCCAGGACGTCTCCGGCCCGTTCCTTTACTGGCCCGTACGAGTAATCCAGAACGTCGGAGGGAGGCTCCGTCTGCGCTACGCCGGACTCTCTGACGACCACGAGGCTCAGGACACCTGGCTGTTCTACCTGGACGTCAGGCTCCGCCCGCTCGGCTGGGCTCTGGAGAACCGTCTCGCCTTAGAACCGCCTACAGGTGATTATCTGATCTGCTTGCACCTTTTCATTTACTGCTGCGGTCACAAGGAGGACCTTTGATTTTCTCACAACACAATCACAGCGTTTATGAGAAACTTAATGATACTTAATGAGCCGTTTGTCATCGTTCATTTTTAATGGTCCATTTGGAATTTGTTTGAAAGGTTTAAATCAGGGTTTCAACTGTGTTCATTATCTTTAACCTGAATATTGTTTTCTTGATTTTATCTCTTTATATTTTGCTCAAGGATTTGTATTAGAAAACACTGAATATTCAGAGAGTCAGAGTTCAAGGTAGTCGTTGTTAAAATCCCTACCAACAAAATTATTTTTGATTCGTAATAATTGATGACATTCACAGAAACTGTTGAGTTTAAAAGGTACACTGATGTCATGTATTTTATTTGAGCTGCAGTATGAGAATAATCTACCCCTCTCAATGTGACAGTGGATCCTAAAAAACTAATCTTTAATATCATATTCCCTCCTCAGGACTCAGGTCTCTGAAGAGCGCCTCCGATTGGCAGGAGGCTCTGGAGGATGCCCGACTCAACGGACAGAAGAGCCCACTGCCACTGGAGGTGTTCAAGGTGAGTCAGTTCACACACACTGCTGCTCTTCACACAGAGTATATATGTGTGTGTGTGTGTGTGTGTGTGTGGCGTTGGCTCAGAGCCAGACTGCAGGACTGTCTGGATGAGACGAGCTTTGTTATGTTGCCAGTCTTACCTCTGGTGTCTGGGGCTGATTTATGATGTGAAACTGGGATAATAAATGGTAATGCAATATATTACAGGTCTGTAATTTCCTCATAATCATTTTCCAGCAGGTTTCATTGAAAGAATGATGTGATGTGGTACCAATTATAGAGGGAAACAGGAAGATCCTTGAAAGAAGAGCTCCATTTAAACACATGGGAACATTCATTAATGATTAATTTATTAAGGAAATTTTAGTCTCTCTGTGCTGTGTGTTGAATTGTGTATTTGCATGAAGATAAAGTTCACATTGTTGCGTGTTCAGTTAATCTGCTAACTGATGGGAACTGTGCCAATTGAACGCTGTTTTTCTCCATAATAACGAAAACTCGAAAACTGCCTAATCCTCAGAAAAAAATGTTGGTGTTGTACATTTCTGCAAAAAAGGAAATCGTAATAGTTTGGCTGTTTTGGAGGCAAAATCACAAGTGGAGACGCAGCGATGTCTCTTTTAAAAGACAACCACATAATGTTGCGCTATCCCCGCTGGAAACACAGTGATGGATCGCTACAAACAGCTATGTTTGGTGGCTAAAATACCGCTGGAAACAACTGGTTTTGTTGTTTGTTGGTCTCAAACAGAGGTCTGCAGCTTTGGAGGCGTCTCACCTAGGTGTCACACCATCCACCTTCTTCTCCACCTCCCGTTGACAAAGTCAGCTCATATATTACGTCACTTCAGAAAAGTTGATGTGAAATGTATTAAATGTGCAAATGTAATGTATCCATGGTTGACTGAAACGTACAATGCCAACAATTTCTTCTGGCGACTGAACTGAGCTGCACCATTAAAATCCCTCCTTTGAATTCGGAAATCTACTGCAGCAAACCAAACACTCCTCAAGTCGAGCAACAGACACCTGAAGTACCAGGAGAAACTCAATGAAAGAAAAAGTTTCCTACAGCCCAGTTCAGACCAAAGATTCACGACAAGAAGAAACCGTTTTAGAAAGCTGCAGAGAAAAGTTGCAGCAGTGTGAACTGGCCGGTCTGAGTTCGACTAAAGCCGGTTGATGGTGTCACCTGCGACTCCACTGGTCAAATCGCTGGCGGCTGGTTTTAAAGCACGTCACCTGTTTCGACAGCCAATTGTTTTGTAGTAAAGTCTGCTGGTCAAATCAAAATGACAGCACACGGCGTGATTGCTTGCTGCAGCAGGTGCTCTGTCCCCGCCGAGCCCTCTGTTTCCGTCCTCACGGTGTGCCGGTGCCGGATGGTGGGTCGTTTTCCTATGTTTCATCACGACGACAAATGCAACTGTAGCCAGTATCTCACTATCACTATCGTCATTCATATTTTAAGAAGCTACAAATTATATTCAGCCACAAAATAAACCTGAAAAGCTGCAAATCAGAGCAGAAGTACAGAGAGTTGCTGCATAGAGATGATACACTGTCCCTGGTTGCATTGGTGTGAACTGGCAGGTTTTTAGAACGTAGCGCAAGTAGTTGCCTGTTTCAACTCATCTCGTCCCGAATCTTTGGTCTGAACTGGGCGTAGTGCTAATAACTAGAATTAAAATGACCAAAAATTGTGACCAAACTGTGGTACAACCAACAAACAGGCTAGAATAAGCAGATCTTATTCACATTAATGAAGAAGGAACATAAAATCAAAGGATTTCTACCACTACCTGAAACTTTCTGACATGAAACAGTGTGATGAAGCTCCAGTATCAACGCCCCGAAAACTGCCAGAAACTCCCTTCATCCAAACCACAACAACATCCATAACTGAAAGCTGAAAGCAAACCTGACAAGCTGTCAGTGAGATTACAAAGGCAATATTTGTTTTTATCTAAAAAATGCTTTCCCTAAGTTTCCCTCTGGCATACAGGAAGTGATGTGTTTACATTTCCAGCTCATTTAGAATGAATAGAAGAAGAAGAACTGGGTAGTTGGCATGAGGAGTGGAAATATAAATCACATCGTCTATCAGTAAAAAGTGATAATTAATATTTATTTTAGGCCTAACGATCACCACCATCCTGAGATGATGGGGATAACACTTTGCCTCGTTCATTACATGCCCACCCAGCAGGGTCTGAGTGACCTACATTGTCTTGCATGTGTGTGCGCGTTAACAAAAGTGGAGCACATTTGTCTGAAAGTCTTGACTTTACTGTGTCAGGACCATGTAGACCTGCCCGAGCACTCCTTCAAGACGGGGATGAAACTGGAGATGGTTTCTCCATGGGAGCAGCTCCAGATCTGCCCTGTTTCTGTCACCAAGGTGAGTCACACTGAAAACAATGTCTTATCTTTAAGAAGAAGAAAAAAAATAGATATATTAAGCAGACGCCTCCCCCAGGCATTCCTCAGCTGCCTTTATTAATGTGGCATCAAATTTTTAACATGTTTCTGCCCAGAAGGCCTCGTTCCTCAGGTTTCTGGATTCCTGTGACTGGAAGTTGGTATTTTATCTTTCATGTGTCGCACTGATGCCGACTTCTGATTCTTTCATCATTGTCTTATTTTTATATACTTTCCTTACCGTGTTCCTTTTGTTTAATAAAACCACTGATACTCTGCTGTATTGTGTGACATCCAAACCCTCCTTTTTTGGGGAATAAATCTGTCAATAGTCAATATTCTGTGCCAGTATTCAATAGTTTAAAGACACAAATAGGAACTTTAAATGTTGTATTTTACTCCCAGCGCTCTGCGGATGTTTTGAAAGATTCCGACATCTTGATTTTCTGAGCACTATTTAAAGGGATTTTTTTGTGGTGCTTTCTTAAAATAAGGAAGTCTACACTGTCCGCAATAAAGCTCTAAAAAAAATCCAGTGTTTGAATTTAGACCAAAGAAGTGTTTAAAGTCATGTTTCTGAAAATGCTCAATTTGAATCTTCCAAGAAGGAAATACCAAATATGACCCACTAGAAGAGTGTGGTGGTGTGTTTTTCTGCAGAGACTCTGCCCGCTGCCCGTATTTTCTTATTTAATATGTTCAGAATGTTTATGGGCGTGTACCCACACAGAGCTCAGGTGAGGTCCGGTGCCAAACTGTAAGCAGGAGGCATCCAAGAGACACAGTGCCAAAAAAAAAAAAAATGCAAATAGGGTGAGGCAAAGTGCCAAACAAGAGTGAATCTGGGGCTGGCTTTTGCTCCCACTTTCACTTTCTCTGACAGCAAACAGTAACCGACAATCCTACATAGATACCTTTAAGAACTGAATAATGATAAAACTCAAATTATAAGTATTAGTATTAGTAAGTATTTAATAGCTTTAAAAATGTTTGGGTATGGCTCTTGTTGCTTTCATACCAGACTTAAAGGGGCCCTCCAGCCTTTTACTCTTCCACAGATTAAAAGAAAGAATGGTCAGAATCGACACAACTGAGCCTGAAATATTGAAAAACTTTGGAGCCTACATTTCCCATGATGCACCTCCATAGCAAAATACATCCTGGGCAATCAGATCACAAGTAACTGCTCTACGTACAGGTGTGAGTGCAACCAATGTGTCCACATTAAAGGACAGTCTCCTCAGCTGACATCCTTGCTTATCTTGCTCTCCGCCAGAAAACTTTCTGTTGCTGCCGTTACACAAGTTAGACACAGAAATGAAGGACCATCTCTTGAGCCGCTCTCCTCTCTGGCAAATGATCAGGTCAACGTCAGTTGACAGCCAGTTAGCATGAGCCAACAAACTCACACCGACACCAAAACAGCTTGAATCTGTTGTTAAACCTGTTCATATCTGTTAAGTAACGTTAGCAATGTGAGGCTAACAGTTAGCCCTGTAACTATGTGTGTGCAGATGGACTCTCACCAACTGTCCCCATCACAGAGCTCACCCTCCAGCAGCAGTAGTCTGCTAATGATGGTACATGAAGTGATGTGTGTGTTTATTTGAGAGGGGAAGTTAGATCCGATCACTTGAGACGCATGTGGAGACAGATTCTAATCTCAGGCTCCAAAATGTCGCATTAAAAAGATGTTAATAGTTTCTCTTCTTGTTTTTTCCTCTTCAGGTCTACAATGAAATCTACTTCCAGGTAATGCTGGATGATCTCTCAGTCGATGCAAAGCCGCAGTGTGTGGTGTGTCACATCAACTCGACGGGCATCTTGCCTGTCCAGTGGTGTCTGAAGAACGGTGTGGGCCTGGAGCGGCCCCCGGGTTACGAGGGCCAAGACTTTGACTGGGCTGACTACCTGAAGCAGAGTGGGACAGAGGCAGCTCCGGACGCCTGCTTCCCTGATGTAAGACAGACATTTGATGCAGCATCCAGACAATGACATGCTCGGTCTGCATTAGACTTGCTATTTATATTAGGACTATTCATAAGCAACTGTTTGGAGTTTGTTTGTGAAGTATGTCATTAAGGTGTTTAAAGATATTCTGAATGATCAGATATTTGCTCAGAGTGAAGTGGATTCAGCCATGGTGCGAATTACACGAGGTCCCCACTGTCAATATACTTGTAAAAATGAGTAAGATGTTTATCTGTGAGTACACACAAAAGCAATTCAGTAAGTAAGCGAGCTTGGAGAAGCAGCTGTGCTCCGCTCTTCAGTGGAGGTGGGAAAGTGAACCAGACATGAGTTTGTAAAACCAACCTGTTCGTCCTCATCCTTTACATTTTTTCTCTTGTAAAAATCAAACAACCTGTCAGAGAAAATTTCTGCTAAAGAATAAATCAGATCTTTGTGAGCGTAGCCACGTTTTGTTTGAGTGTGGAATGGGCTCATCGTGGCCGACAGTTGGGGAAAAAGGTACTAGTGGGTGTTGCCCTCCAGCGTCAGGGGGCAGGAATGAGCCCATTCTGGCTCAGCGCTTCAAAATGAGACAAAGAACACCGCCCACCTCCAAACTTACTTTGGACCAGCCACACATAAATTTGTTTGTTTTTAACACCATGTTTTTGTTTTACAAGAGAGAAGGTGTCAGGGATGAGGACTAACATGTCTCTCATACCTGTTACCACACACAAGTTTGGAGATCAAAGACGGCATCTGAAATTGAAGACCAAATTCCCACAATGTGACTACGACCCGCGTCTTCAAACAAACCAACTAATGCATGAAAACAAAGCCATTTGAACACAAACAAGCCAGCAACATGGACAAAGCTTGATTTGTGCTGCATTTTTAAAACACAAGATTAAAGGAGAAGATGTGTCTCTCTATGTTCCCTTTTTACATTATTACAAAGGGAATACATTCAAAATTTAAGTTTCAACGCTTTGGTTCATGTGTGGTTATGTTTAGGCACAGAAACCACTTGGTTAAGATTAGGAAAAGATCTGTTTTGCCTTAAAATGCCCGGTTTTGGGGGCACAATCCTGACTGGAAACGATGTCTCGGTAAAAGACAACCGCTGTTTGTGGCACTATCACGGCAGAAAACACAGCAATGTCTAAATAAATACAACCGTTTCTCGTGGCACTATCACGGCAGTAACGCAGCAATGTCTAAATAAATACAACTGTTTCTCGTGGCACTATCGCAGCAGAAAACGCAGCAATGTCCAAATAAATACAACCATTTTTCGTGGCACTGTCACGGCAGAGAACACAGCAATGTCTAAATAAATACACCCGTTTTTTGTGGCACTGTCACGGCAGAGAACACAGCAATGTCTAAATAAATACAACCGTTTCTCGTGGCACTGTCACGGCAGAGAACACAGCCATGTCTAAATAAATACAATTGCTTTTCATGGCACTGTCATGGCAGAAAACACAGCCATGTCTAAATAAATACAACCGTTTGTCATGGCACTATCGCGGCAGAAAACGCAGCTATGTCTAAATAAATACAACCGTTTCTCGTGGCACTATCACGGCAGAGAACACGGCAATGTCTAAATAAATACAACCGTTTCTCGTGGCACTATCACGGCAGAAAACGCAGCAATGTCTAAATAAATACAACCGTTTCTCGTGGCACTATCACGGCAGAAAACACAGCAATGTCTAAATAAATACAACCGTTTTTGCGTGGCACTATCACGGCAGAGAATGCAGCAATGTCTAAATAAATATAACCGTTTCTCGTGGCACTATCACAGCAGAAAACACAGCAATGTCTAAATAAATACAACCGTTTTTCGTGGCACTATCACGGCAGAGAATGCAGCAATGTCTAAATAAATATAACCGTTTCTCGTGGCACTATCACAGCAGAAAACGCAGCAATGTCTAAATAAATACAACCGTTTGTCGTGGCACTATCACGGCAGAGAATGCAGCAATGTCTAAATAAATATAACCGTTTCTCGTGGCACTATCACGGCAGAAAACACAGCAATGTCTAAATAAATACAATTGTTTTTTGCGGCACTATCGCGGCAGAAAACGCAGTAATGTCTAAATAAATACAACCGTTTCTCATGGCACTGTCACGGCAGAGAACACAGCAATGTCTAAATAAATACAACCGTTTCTCGTGGCACTATCACGGCAGAAAATGCAGCAATGTCTCAGTGTCTTAGTACTTTTCTGCAAACCACAAACATGTTACCTCTTTACATTATTACATGGGGGATACATGCCAAATTTAAGTTTCAACAACACTTTGGTTAATGTGTGGTTATGTTTAGGCATAAAAACCACTTGGTTATGATTAGGATAAGATCTGTTTTGCCTTAAAAAGCCCGGTTTTGGGGGCACAATCCTGACTGGAAACACAGCAATGTCTTGGGAAAAAGAAAACCACTGTTTGTGGCACTATCACAGCAGAAAGCACAGCGATGTCTCAGTAAAATACAACCACTTTTTGTGGCTCTATCCTGGGAGAAAACATAGTAACGTCTAAATAACAACAACCATTTTTTGTGGTACTATCACCGCAGAAGACGCAGAAATGTCTTGGTAAAAAAAAACAACTACTTTTCATTGCACTGTCACTGGCAGAATATGCAGCTTCATTATCAATAAACCAAATGGAGCTAAATTCATCAGGATATTCATCACATTATCTAACACAGATTGCAATCAGGATGTTATTTGACCCTTCTGGTTCACCGTAACATGCAGCGAACCTGCTAAATCGCTGTTACTGCAGCTCGTGTGAGGTGAAATCAGTTTCATATCTTGTCCAGGTTTAGTTTATCAGAGGTTAGATCACTGTCAGAAATGTAACATAAACTCTACCTCACTCTCTCCTCCTGTGTGTGTGTGTGTGTGTGTGTGTGTGTGTGTGTGTGTGTGTGTGTGTGGTCAGACATGGCAGAACAGAGGCTTTGCCAAGGACATGTGGCTGGAGGCAGTGAACCCTCACCGGCCAGCGGAGGTGTGTGTGGCTCAGATCACACAGGTCAGAGGACGCCTGCTGTGGCTCCGACTGGAAGGTACAGTCGTGTGTGTGTGTGTGTGTGTGGGGGGGGGAGATTAAGTGTCGGAGGATTAAGTGTCAGAGGACTCCTGCTGTGTCTCAAAAAAATGGCCTGTGTGTGTGTGTGTGTGTGTGTGTGTGTGTGTGTGTGTTAGTGTGTGACAGCTTCCTCACCCCTCCTCTCCCTCTTTGCTGTCTACCTGTCTCCAGGTGTGGCGAAGCCCCTGTCAGAGTGTATCATGGATGTCGAGTCCATGGACATCTTCCCTGTCGGCTGGTGCGAGGCCAACGCTTACCCTCTGACCCCTCCACTCAAACCTGTCTGTATGTACACACACACACACACACACACACAAAGAGAACACGCACATATTTACTTGGGAGTGACGGCTTAATGCAGACTCTGTGTCTCTGCAGGTCAGAAGCAGAAGAAGATCGCTGTGGTGCAGCCAGAAAAACAGTAAGCGAAGACTTTTATCTTCCAAAATATATCACAGTCACGGAGTTACAGAGTTCGACTGATGACAGGCTCATGCTGATATATTTGAGTAGTTTCATTGGCCTCAGCCTGACAATATACAGAGAGGATAGCAGTTTGTAGAAAATCAGAGGTCAAACATTAACACAGATGCTTCGAAAACTGATGTGAATCATGTGTTACAGCCTCTTCAGTCACAAGAACTCAACACAATTAGACGTCTACACATTTTCTGGTGCTCCGATGACCGAAAGCTAGAACGGTTGTTTAATTTTGATGTGTTAAAGTTTGCCAATCTTGTAACAAAAGCCTAAAAAGAAGGCAGGATAGTTTGTTTAATTAGTACTTATTATGATTTTTCCAGTGCTGCACGGTAAATATGTTCGTGAGTGATCCAAGAACTCGTCAGACACAATGATGATCTGATTACTTAGGATGCTTTTGTTGCTTTGCTCCATTTTCTTTCTTTTCAATGCTGTCTGAAAACATGTACGTTGGACTCCGGTCCTGGCTTGTTTTGATTTTATGGTGTCTTGTAAACCTGTGCAGGATGGCACCTCACTATTTGCATGACACACTGATAAAAATTCATTCAACTCTGCCTACATGCTTGCAATCGGAGAGCCTTGTGCTATGTCTCAAATCACATACGTCCGTTAGTACACTTCCATGTAGTATACCATGTGCACTATGTACTTATTGGCGTAGTGCGTGAATTTCAACAGGGTAGTGTTGTCTCAAACCAAACACGGCTGTTGTGCACTCACCGGAAATGACGACCGCAAATTAGCTAGTTAGCAAACTAGCATTAGCATTTGCGTTATCGTTCGTGGTATCAAATCAATCACAGACTGCTAAATTAACCCAACAAACACACTGCTGGCTTATACCCGACAACAGTATAGTGGTGCTTAGTGCAAAAAACACATGTATTTGTACAATGCAGCGACGTTCACGGTCGCACAGTCCTCAGCCGCTATTTCCAGTTTGAAAAGTGGTCCCTCCCCTTCCACTACGTAGCCAAGATGGCGACCATTGAGGGCGAGAAGAGTCCATAGTTCCACACTCAATGTCTTGACCGTTTTGAGTGCACCATCCAGGTACTCAAAATGCACTGCATTTTTCCATACTTCTCAATGTGAACGCACTTATGCACTCAAAATATTAAGTGTAAGTACAGAAGTACACAATTTGAGACACAGCATTGCAGTCCTCTTTCGAGGCATGCCCAAGAAAGACCATTTTTTTGATTTTATAGGCCAAATAGTTATCGATTAATCAAGAAAGTAATCAGCACATTTATCAGTAATGAAAATAATCATTAGTTGCAGCCTTAGTAGAACAGTGGAGCCTGGTCTCATTCCGAAGTCGTTGCGGCGTCAGAGATCAACAAAAAAAAGGCATCCTGTAACTTCGGCATGATACGCGGCCAGTTGCTGTTATAGTTTAACAGCGCTCGGTGGTGTCAGGGGGAAATGCGGCAGAACAAGGATGAAAGTTGGCAGGCAGTAGGCAGCAAAAGTCCAACTGGGGGGCGGGAATGGTGGTGGATGGGTCCAACAAACATCGACT
Organism: Epinephelus lanceolatus; assembly: GCF_041903045.1. Taxonomy (NCBI): domain Eukaryota; kingdom Metazoa; phylum Chordata; class Actinopteri; order Perciformes; family Serranidae; genus Epinephelus; species Epinephelus lanceolatus. The sequence goes on from NC_135756.1 coordinate 6,534,352, forward strand.
TTCACCTGAGAGAGTGGCGTTCGTGTCCTGTAAGATTCTAAAGCCAAACCCTGTTCTTTTTTCCTAAACCTAACCACGTGCTTATGTCGTGAACGTTAATTCACAGTGTTGTACCATCGTAGTCCTTTTATTTCGAAAGAGACTGTATGTACGCGCTAAATTTCCTGTGAAAACTGAAGTGTATTTTGAAAGAAGACAATGCATGTAACAGGCAGAACTTGACACAGTATCTCAGAACATCAACAACCAACACACCCAGGGTACCTTGCACGTTGTGCGTGGACGTGGAAAGTCCATGACCAAATGTCAATACATGAAGAGGTCAGAGTGAGACTGTGTTGAACAGTGAGGTGACACAAAATGGCAGTTAAGTTGAATTATTTCTTGCAGTTGGCCGACTCAGAACTTATTGAGAATCTGATATAACACTTGACTTGTTTGATGGTATCGTCTTTTTCTCTCCCTGTATGTCCATTCAACCTCTATTCAAACTGAAGTATTGTCCACACGTATCCATCAGCCGATACATCACTTTAACTTAACTACTGTACAGCCATCGTCTGTGTCACTTCAGCGTGTTGTGAAAAATGGTTTCATTCACTGCCTTTTGTTTTCCATCCTTCTGCCTGTGAGCCAGAAAACAAAAAGTAAAGGTTTCTTCAGAAAACCCTGGAGGCTTTTCTCCGCCTGCCTCTCCCTCTCTGTCACTCCAAAGACATTAATTGAAACCGTGGCTTTTTAGAGCAGAAATTGCTTTCCCGCGGCGCTGATTGATTTTGTTGACAAATGACATGTTACACCGTCAGCTGGCAAACGCAGCCCGGGGAGTACGAGGAGAGCGCGGGAGAAATATGAGGTCTTCAGCAGCACTTTGTCAGCTCTCTCATCTAACCACTAACTCCATTTCTCACCTTCAGGGGAATCCTTTCATCAATACTTTCTCCCCGTCACTGCGTCCCCCCTGCTGCTTCTCTAACTCTTCTACTTCTAAACCTGAAACTGTTTGTGAAGACTGATCGCTCCAATGAGCCCTCATTTGATTGCTCTGTTGTTTCCTGTCTGATTACAGTTAGGTAATCTTATTGATTAGTTTGACTGTATTGATTGCTTTTCTCCCACAGGTTGGCCCCGTCCCAGCCGTTGGAGACGACTCCCGTCAGCCTCTGCCAGCCCGTCACCATGGATCCAGGTAATCAAACAGCCACGTTACACATGATTTATCTCCAGTGATTAATGCTAATGAGAGTTGAGGAGAAGCCCCGCCTTTCAGATACTCCTACACTCATAAACATCAGCGGTTTGCGATGCCGAGCATTCAGCTTGTGTTTCTTCATGAGTCCTTTTGGGACATGAAACATGGTCGGCTTTGTTTAACTGGTAAAATAACAACTTCCAGTCTTCATTCAGACAGAACATTTCCAATAGTCGCACCATATCTGGCAAATGGTACAAAAAGGGAGCTGAGTTGGAGAGTGATGATATCAAGAAGAAGAGCGTCTTTTTATTCTCCCACAAGATGCATATTTTGCCACTGAAAGCTCAATTAAAAACCACTGTGAGCACCAGTTCCACTTTCACTCATTGGCAACAAATCCCCTACATCAATTTTACTGTTTAGATGTTACTTCCTATTTCCTGTCCAAGGTCCAAATAAGAAAGATTTTATTAGTGACGTTCATGTAAACCTTTAGTCATGAGACATGGATGGGAGAGGGAAGGAAAGGAAGGGAGGAAAGAAGGAAGGAAGGAAAGGAAAGAAAGAGGAAAGGAGAGATGAGACGAAGGAAGGAAAGGAAAGAAAAGAAAGGTAGAGTAAATGCAAGAACAGGGTAGGAAAGGACTGACAAGGAAGGGGAGGAAAGAAGGAAGGAAGGGAAGGAGAGGAAAGGCAAGGAAGGGAAAGAAACAGAAGCAAAGGGGAAGGAAAGGAAAGGAAAGAAAAGGAAAGGAAAGGAAAGGAATCAACTGATAGGAAAGAAAGGGAGATGAAAGGATGGGAGAGGGAAGGAAAGAAAGGAAGAAAAGAAGGAAAAAATGGAAGGCAAGGAAAGGAAAGGAAAGGAAAGGAAAGGAGAGGAAAGGAAGGGGGAAGACGAAAGGAAGGGAAGTAGAATAAAAAAAGGAAAGCAGAGGAAAGGAAAGGAAAGGAAAAGAAAGGAAAGGAAATGAAAGAGGAAAATAAGGGAAGGAGAGGAGAGGAGAGGAAAGGAAAGGAGAATAAATCAACTGATAGGAAAGAAGGGGAGATGAAAGGAAGGGAGAGGGAAGGAAGGAAGGAAGGAAGGAAGGAAGGAAAAGGAAAAAAAGGAAAGGAAAGGAAGGGGAAGGAGAGAAGAAGTGAAGGAATGAAAAGAAAAGAAAAGGAGAGGAAATGGAGGAAGAGGGTAGGAAAGGACAGAAAAAGAAGGGAGCAGAAGAAAGGAAGGGAAGTAGATGAAAGGAAGGGAAAGGAAAGGAAAGGAAAGGAGAAGAAATCAACTGATAGGAAAGGGAGGGAGAGAGAAGGAAGGGAAGATAGGAAAGGAAAGGAAAGGAAAGGAAAGGAAAGGAAAGGAAAGGAAACACAATCCAAACAGTAACACTGTGTTGTGTCCATGTAGGTAATGACAGTGACAGTTAAAGAGAAACCACACTGGTGACAGAGTAACGTGTGTGTGTGTGTGTCATAACAAACACAAAGAGCAGCTACAACGAGACGCAGCTCGTGGCTTCAGTTTGCACTTTGTCCTACTGAGTCTCATTTCCTCTTTAGTTAAGCTTTTTTTCTCTCTCATGGAAAACAATATACCACAAAAATATACACGGATGAATTTCTCTCTGCTGCGGAGGAAACCCTCACTTCTCTCTGATACACAGAGAGCTGGAACATTTTCTGCTATCAGATTTTACTGGAGCTGCACTGGAGCTACTATGTCTGGATTTGGCCAGCGATCAACTGGAAGCAGAGAAATACACCCACAGACCAAAACACAGAGCCAGGAAGGCAGCATCCTTTTTTATCCATGTTTAAGTGTTTTAAAACGAGTCTCTCCTTAAAGAAAATATCAGGCTTTAACAACTATAGTCTTATTATTTTAGTTTTCCTGGTATTCATGTGAAGAAAACACTTTATAACTGAGGCCAGACACAAGAAATCACACTGGTTTTAAATCAGGCTTGTGTTTAAACACATGTACAATCAATAATAAGTGCCTAAAATAACTGAGTTAAAGAAAACAATGGGATTAAAGACTAAATTTAAAGGTACAAAATACGTAGCCCGAGCAAAGTTAGGTGTATTTCTGGATGCATTTCAGCAGACCACACTGGAGAAGATAGGGCTAATGTTTGTTGTGGATGTGTATGTAAACAACATGTATGTTCAGGCACAAAGAGAGCAGCGGGCTAAGTCTTGTTTCCAGGAGACCCTTGCCCTCTTTTTTCAAGTTCCCCGTGTAAAAACCACCCACTCGCTCATGCATATTCATCCCCTCACCTAATTACTATTCACCCCTAGCGGTGCGGTTCCAGGTGCTGGCAGTAGTCGGGGGCTGCAGGAAGGGCGGAGAGCAGCTTCGTTATGTCGACCCTCATTTATCTCCGGGGGGGTAGGGAGGTGGGGGGGATCACATGAACAGGACATACTCTTGGCCCAGTTTGACTCTGCATTCGCCCCTCTCACTGCTCATATACAATAAACAAAACAGCAACATAGGAAAAGGTGAAAGAACAAAGGGTGCTCTGTTAAAGACTCTGACAACCTGTTTTCTACATCAGCTGAGTGACGGATGCCTCAGTGTAAACACAGTTTTCTGCCAAAGTAACAACAGTTACGCTGATTTCACTGAGAGATCTGTAGATTATTTGGTTTTCTCTGGGCTCTTCTCACTGCTTTGATGTGGGCAGAGTTCAGTTGGGAAAAAGGTGCAGCCAAAAATCAGGATTAGCAACATCTGAATCAGAATCTGATGAGGTTGTTTCATCACTGTATGTTATCGAACAGCACACACACACGGTCCTGATGAAGCAGATCAGCTGACTGTTTGTGTTGAGTGTTAAACTTGTTATAAATAATACCTCCATGTTTTATTTTCACCCCAAACCTTAACTGTGATTGCTGCATCGCATATTATCCAATTAATATTAAATGTTATAGACTAGTGGTTCCCAGCTGGTGGGTCATGGTCCAAAAGTGGGTTGCAGATCCACTCTGAAAAAAACACAAGTGACTTGGAAACGTGTCGTTTATAAAAAAAAAACAAAAAACAACAAAAAAACCCAAAAACACTTCATTTAAGTGCAGTGAATTTCCGACACAGAGCTTTTATTTCGAAGTGCCGCTTCCTGTTGTAGAGTGAGTGAATGGACAGCAAACTAGCTCGATGACATGGCCAAATGCAAGTACGATGCTGAATGTATTAAAGGGATAATGCACCCAAAAATGAAAATTCAGCCATTATCTACTCACCCTCATGCCGAGGGAGGCTCTGGTGAAGTGAGTCCTCACATCCCTTGCGGAGATCGGCAGGGGGAGGGGCTAGCACACCTAATGGCTGATGGTGCCCCAGACTAACGTCCAAGAACAAGAGCACAGTTGCTCAGTTGGATTAAGTGGATACATGCAGCAATAGTTCGGTTTTCAATCGAATTATCTAGGTGTGTTAGTCGAGCTACGGACAGTCCAATTTCAGTCAGACTAAGCATGAATTTAAAAGTCCTGTTTCAGTCTGACTAAGCCAATAATTTGCTCAAGCTGCATGTAAACGTACTGACTCATTGCATGGTCATTGTTGTCATAACATTTAGCCAAGTTCAGTGCTGGGAAGTAGTGAATGACATGTAATAAAAGTAGTAGTTTGACTATTTCGGGCCACAAAAGTAAAGTTTTTTATTTGTATTTTACCATTTCTTCTCTACTGTAATCAAACCCCCTTTGACCACAAGTAGTTATTAGTATTGATTATTGTTATTTATTAACGAATATTCACAGAAGTTACTGCATGATATTTTAGACTATCACCCCAAGTTCGAACCTTGGGATAGGGGAGCCCCCAGTTCTCCCCGTATCAGTGTGGGTTTCCTCCAGGTACTCCAGCTTCCTCCCACAGTCCAAAGACATGCAGGATAATTGGTGACTCTAAATTGTCCGTAGTGTGAATAATTGGCTGGCATGTGACTCTTTTGTGTTATATTTTGTTATAATTTAGTGTCACATGTACAGTACATTGTCAATTTGATCATTTTTAGAAAGCAGCTTGAACTACTTTTTCCATACTTAGATTTCTACCTAGTGTAGCTTTGCTGTAGTTCAGCTAATTCCATTGTGAAGAAAATGGCAGCTTGAAGCCTTTGAGAGCTCTCGTGTTGTTGTGTAGGGGTATGTGAGTGTGCGTTGGGTTAATGGAATGTTTTTTCTTTTATGAGAGACAGCATATTTGGTTTTATGTAACTATGCAATGACAGTCAGGGCATTCATTCATTCATCCATTCATTAAAGTATCTTCCCCAACACTGGCAAATGTGGACAACACTGTTCTGACTGCATGTCTGCGACTGTTGCACAATGTAGTCATGAAGATTTGGACCAAATGAACAGAAAAATCAGATCCTTGCCGTTCTGGTCACATTGACAACAACTATCACAAAACACAAATTAAAACCGTTTTGACAGACTTAACATGAGATGCCACTCTATCAACCATGTCCACTGTGACTATTGAGACTCATGTATACTCCCATTACGCATGGAAATAGATACGTCTGTTTAAAATGTACGCGTCACTGCCCTCATTCTGCCATGCGTCCTTTATGTTGGCATAAATACAGCCAATAGACGGCTTTAGACGGATTTTGGTAAAATGCCTCAAATAAGGTCTGTGGTCAACAAAAGCTTAAGCGAGTTTCAGGTTTTGTTCTATGACATAAAACACGTCAGTATATACCCTACTTGTGAATTCTGAAGCTTTTACGTGTCGTAAAAAAGGCAGTTGCTAACAAGTTGTTCAATACGACTACAAACCCTGTCGGGGACATTAAACGTCATCACCCCCGAACAGGCGAGAGTGCTGGCAGTCCACCATTACAGCTTCTTATTTAGCTTAAACAGTCCGATTTCCCCATTATACAATGTTTTTAAAATAAAGCGGCCGAAATCAGTTGAAAGCTTAGTGGCGGTGACGCCAAGAGTCATGCGACCGTGGAGTAGTCATGTAGTCCGTTAAAGCCTAACGTTAGCTTTTTACTTCTGGCGATCGCATTTAAGCTTCAAATGTGGTATGAAAGGTGTTCATATGTGAAGATTATCTCGCTGAACAAAACCTGTAAGTATCATAAACTTGTGTTAGCCACAGAGCTTATTTTCTGACATAATCCAAAAATCACATTCACTTTCTCTTCCGGGAACCAGCGTGATGCTAAACTTCCGGGTTTTGACGTCAGCCCTGGTACACTCTATACAATTTTATTTATAAAGCCCGGGATGCTTTTACATCTGGAACCTCCCATCTACAACAGGCTTGAGATGCGCCCTCATTGAGGACTTGGCTCAGGGTCCGGAGTTACTCTCTTACACCTTCTTATCCTGAAGCCTCCTTAAGGAATCTGATCCCGTTTGGTTCGGCGGTGGGAACCTCTTGTGACAGCATGTCTTTGCTGACGTCGACGGAACCCTGGACCTTCCGCATGGAAGACGAGTGCACTAACCACTACACGAGAGAGGCCCCAATAAAGCCCAATATCACAATTCGCCTCAGAGGGCTTTACAGCATACGACAGCCCTCAGTCCTTGGACCCTCACAGCAGATAAGGAAAAACTCCCCAAGGAAACCAATAACCAAAACCATACATGAGCCCTTATAGATGAACTATGTGTCAGTAGAGAGTCAAAGACCAAGTTAGAGCAGCTATCAAAAGGCAGTGTATCCCAGGACTGCATGGATAAGTCATTTTTTGAAGATTGCATCGTCACAGTTCTGGAGTTACTCCAACATGTCAGGCGTCTGTGTTCAGTTGTGGTTATGTCCTTACATTTGAAACTTCATTTAAAAACCTTAATAGAAGCTTGAAATGTATTTTTTTTTTTTTTTTAAAAAAACATCTGATACAGCCCTGTTAAATATAAAAATATTCCGCACCAACACTGCTCAGATCTGGCAACCAAAAGCTGCAACATCTGCTGTCAGATTAAAATAAAGGGTTTGATTATACTTGTAAAACTTGTTTGTATAGTGTCTTTCTAATGTTTATTTTTCCACATACAGTATGTTATATATTTTTTAGGAGTTACATTAACTACATCAGCTCAGGACGAACACACATCAGAGATTAAATCTTTAGATTTGTTTAGTTTTATTCTTGGATCTTTGACGCTGCAAACTATGGTTCATGTTTCTGTGTGCTTTCATTTAGATGACTCAAGATAGCGATGACTAATACCCTAGAAAAGTTTGTTTAATGACGAGCAGGCAGTGGGCTTGTGATTGATGGATATATAAAATGATAAACTTATTACTGACTTGTTTAATACTCTTTTGTTTGGCTACATTTTTAAAAGAGACTTAAGAGAAGTTAACACGCATCATATATGTTTCTATGTTGGCTAATGTTCCTGTTTCTGGTCCTCTCTCTCAGGCTCAGCCAACGGCAGATACTGCTGCTCCAAGATTTTTGTCAACCACCGCTGTTTCTCAGGACCCTACCTCAACAAGGGACGCATTGCGGAGCTGCCGCAGGCCGTCGGGCCCGGAAAGTGCACGCTGGTCCTCAAAGAGGTGGGCTGATGAGAGGAGCAGGTTTAATCAAAGAGTTACACACTTTCAAAGCGAGGGGTGGGCTGACAGAGATTGAAAGAGGGGAGGAGGTGAAAAACGGAGGGTGAGACAGCGATGTCTTGTTAACCACCTGCAGTTTCCCAGCAGAGCCTTCGTTTTAATGTGAGGAGCTGTCAGTCAAGCGTGTTTACACATACACACCACCGCCACTACCGCTCAGCAAAACAGCCTCTTAATTTCTCCAGAGACTGTTTGTGCGTGCACATGCACTTTCTGTATGTGTGTGAGCATGCACAAATGTATCCGTAAAGACAAGTGTGATCTGCATTTGTGCTCCTTCATGTTTGTGCAGTTACTCTGATTCTTCCTGAGAACTGTTTAATAGAAGCGGGAGTTTATTTTTTTTTAATCTGCGGTTTTGTTTTTGCCTCCAGCTGCTGAGCATGCTGATCAACGCCGCCTACAAGCCCGGACGAGTCCTGAAGGAGCTGCAGGAGCTGGAGGATCAGAGCTGGGACTGCCAGGAGGAGACCCTCAAAGCCAAGTGAGGAGAGCACAAAGACGTGCAGGAGAACGTTCACTAGAACACATTCTCCCAATTGATTTGGTTATTCTCTGGTTCTGGTCATTTTCAGGGGCAGTGAAGTCATAACATTACAGGCCTTTTTGGCTTTCATGCTTAATGTATTGTAAATCATAATAAATCAAACTATGACCACATCTCATCACATAAATCAGTCGCAGGCCTCACAGAGGAGCCTGCTGTTTTTCCCTCTCGCCGTCCCTGAGAGTCCATATCGCCCCCTCTGCTGAACTTTTGATGTTATTTTTTCAGAGCTTTGTGCGAGTTGTGCATTTTCCTCCACTGCTGGCTGCACAGAGCCAAATTATTCCACAGCTCCAGGCTGCGTGCTCTGTGTTGTCTAATCAAAAACTGCTCCATTTTTTCTGGCTGAAACGAGAAAGGCTCGGCCAGTCACGGGTCCTGGTGAGTCACCTGCGCTGGGCTGCGGAGCACAGTGATCACATTCATGCACCAATGTTTTGATAAGTCAACAAAGTAACAGAGTTACTTCTGATTTTCTGGGGCGTTTGCCGCCCTGAGAGACGAGTCATCGAACCAGACTTGTTAGCAGCTCTGATCAAATGGTGGGTTAATTATCTCAGGAGAAAAATGTGTTTTTTGGGGCAACTTCACAGTGATTCTTTTGGACATGTAGAAGTGCTGAAAACTAACAACAGAAACTTAGTAATAATTTTGATGATCTATTAATTGTTGAAGAAGTTTATTGAGCAAAAATGAAATGAAAAAAGCTTCCTAAATGTAAAAATGTTCTACTTGTCATTGTTTTAATATCACAACTGACTTTAAATCTTTGGGTTTTGACATTTTAAGATGCCACCTTGGTCTGTGAGAACTTTTAATGGACATTTCCCCCCCAATTTTCTGGTATATTACACACTAAATGATTTATCGGTTTCCGGGAAAAATGGACATATAATTTGATAATGAAAATTATCATTAGCTGCAGCCCTAACATGTATTGGAACTTGTTTATTGGTGGAGCATCATGCTGCTGCCAGTCTTCTTTCTCTATCTGGGTCTGTTTAGATCACATTTAATTATCTTTGCACCTCAGGCCCCTTTTATGTAAGGTCTTTTTTGAAAATGTATTAGTGTACAGTGGTTTGGGACAGATTTTCCATGGTACAAAATATTATACCCCATTCTTCCCCCAAGTATTAAAGGATAGTTTAAGTTTTCAAGTCTTAAATTAAAGGTCAGGGGCTGGTTGCACAAAGCATCTTAAGTTTGCTCCTTAAGTATGACACTTAAGGATTAGTTTTTCCTGAGCTGAGGAAATTACTTAAAGTTGTTGCACAGAATCTCTTAAAGGGTTTCTTTAGTCAAGAAAAGACCTGCTGTCGCATCTAAGGATCCTCTCACAAATTCGGCCTGATAGTAAAAAAATTGCATTGGATAAGAAGACACGAAAAACAAATTGGCTGGAGGGAGAAAAATCATACTTCTAGAGGAATTCAATAACCCTCTCGTCTAGAATCTGAGCGTCATGGATACTGCGAGGCCATTGTGCTGCAATGTTGGTTATTTTGTTTTCATAACTGCAGACAAACTCAACACTGATTGAGTGTTGATTTTTTAATGGTTGACAAATTGATCCTCATGTTGTGCGGGCGCTTGGATCCTGAAGTGGGTTCCGTCTTTCACCCCGCAAAGTTTTGGGAAGCAGGCAACATCAAAAAAGTGTGCCGCTATGTCTTCCTCTTCCTGTTTGGATGGGAACGTCACTACAGTGTTTGCAGACACGGTGAATGACGCAGCATACCGTTGACTTGTGTATGCCTCGCCAATAACTTATTGGAAAGATCCCATCAAATAAAACTGCAGAGCAATCGTTAATTGTAACGGGGCTGGAAGAGCACAGCTTTGGAAAACAGTGATCAAACTTCAGACGTTACAAGAAATTATAAACTGACCTTCAGTGAAATTTATAGTGCAAAATTATTGCTCATCATGAAGGGTGTCTGTTGGGTTCTTGCGGTTGCAACACTCTTCTTAGGATGCCTTCATTTTCCTCATTTATGCAGTTCTTATGCAGTCAAAGGTACCTTTAGTTTCTTCCTTACCTTGGTTACTAAGGCTCTTTGTGCAACAGTTTAACAAACTTTAAGCAGTTCCTTAAGTGTAAGACCAAGATAAGGAGAAAAACTTAAGGAAACCTTAGGTAGGAGACTTAAGGATGTTTGTGCAACTGATTTTATTTAAAGGAAAGTACTTTATGCAACCAGCCCCAGGTGACCATGTTAACATGTGAACAGGTTCTGTTTGCTGTAATCACTCCTCCTGTTCATACTGGCCTAATGCACTTTCAATGGACAAGATCCACAGTCTTTATTTTGTGTAAAAATACGCTCCAGTGTTTATCCACAGTTAATATGGGGCTTAAGTTGTCTGACTGAGATAAATCAAGTGTGTATCTTCCTGTCTTTTAGTACAAAAGTCCCTCCTTGTAACCATAACTAACGAAGTGAAGGAACTTCATACTGAAAAGACAGTTTATTTGGAAAGCATGCTCTCAGTCTGACATATTAAGACTGCTGAAGCCTCGTATTAACGTCAGATAAACTTTAGAATACATTTTTGCACAAAACAACAGCTGTAGATCTTGTTCCCCATCACTGACAACGAAAGTGTGTTAAGAAATACAACCGGGAGGAATAATTACAGCAAGCAAAACCTGTTTCTGTGTTCATGTGGGCAACTGGCCATTGTTTTTAGTGAACCAAGCCTTTATGGTTGTAGGAAAGGTTAGGAATCATCAGGTTACATTATATGCTTTTAAATGTACAAACAGATCTGCTAAGCTCATGTACGTAACCACAAGAGAATAAGCTATTTGGGATATTTGTGACCAGTCATTAACATGAAAAACATCTTTCAGTTCTGTCTTGTTATCAGGCATTTGGTCGTGTCCGTATGTGTGTGCACGTGCATGTGTCTGCCTGTCCGTAGCCTACTCGCACACTACTTGACCAATCAGCCTAATACTTTATGTACGCATGTATAACTGTAAGTTCAAGGACCTCTTATGGTTGCGTTGATTCACAATTGACCTTTCGCTAAGGAAAAATGAAAGAGTGATTCCAGAGAGAAGCAGACAGAGGGGTCTACAGTCTGTGTTTGAAGGATATATCCAGAATGTCAAACTGACTCAGCAGCAGCAACAGGTTAAAAAGACAAAGATAGTTAGAAGCTAAAGCCGAACTATAGGCTACAGATCACAGTGTAAAAGTGAACCACCACATCACTGCTGGTTCATATTGAACCAGCTGTGTGGCATTGCAGCGTGTGCAGATGAACTGTGTTTGGCTTCACCCTTCATCTGCACACACTGTGATGACACACAGTCGGTTGAATATCACAAAGTTTCCCTGCTTCCCTTCACTGGTTCCTGTACAGCAGGGTCGGTCTTTGTTTCACTGTTATAATCATTACAAAGCAAAAGCAGCATGTGTATACATTCAGTAGGCTATATCTTCAGTAGCTAGCTAGCTAACCCTACACTTTTCAGGGTTTGATTTTGGTTTTGGAACAGGGAAGAAACAAATATCTTTTTCCAACCTCTCCAGGTAACGAGTATCATTAATACACGACGTGCCCCAGGCACAACATTTAGCTCCAAATCCACAAAACCAGCCTGAAAATGAAGGAAATCTGAAACGACTGCAGATTAGCTTCATTCAGTGCACTTTTCTAGTTTAGGTATTTATTTTCAACAGGAGGAAACTCTCCTTCCTGGTGTTATATTTCATTTTCTTGTATTACTTCATTGTTTCTCTTTCTTGTTTATTTGTGAAACTTAAAACCTGACAAAATGAACAAAAACAACAAAAGACAAATCTTACTGAAGCTTCAGTCTACATATATAATCTCATCTTTGATCTGTCTGTTTGAATATTAAAGAAGTCACTCAGAAGAACTCGGCTACATCAGACTGCAGGTCAGATTTGTCCTTGAGCTGCCAACAGATCAACTCACCTTTCCTAACCTTAGCCATTAGATGAGAGATTGCAAAATCGACCCTGCCTGACGCACTGCGCTCTCCTGGATAATCCTCATCAACCAGACAATCTGAATTCACTGAAACAGCCCACTTTCACATCATAACTGCGCCGGCAATCATTCATCTTCAAGTGCTCTGATGGATTACAGTTTCATTATGCATTGTTCCCATAAATAAAAGTGTAATCACTGGCTGACAATGTCACGACATCCCTCTTTCAGATATAAAGGGAAAACCTATCGCTCCACCATCCGCATCGTCCGCCTCGCAGACCAGATCCCAGACTTCTGCCGTAAGGTGTGCGTGAAGTTGCAGTGCTGCCCGAACCTCTTCAGCCCTGTCCTCGTCACCGACAAGTGCCCGGAGAACTGCTCCGTTCAGACCAAAACCAAATACAGTGAGTCTCTGTAATTAAACGCATCACTTCCTGCACCACAGCTATGAAGAAGACCCCAAATCACTGCAGAGTGTATAATTGCCTCTGATGAGTAGCTAGGGTTTGTTTTCGGGTGTATTGTTTTCAACATCTGCTGGTGCGTCCGCAGCCTATTACTATGGGAAGAAGAGGAAGCTGTCCAAGCCGACGGGAGGAGAGGAGGCAGCCGAGGGAGAGCTGGCCAAGCCGACGCGCCGCAGGAAGAAGAGGAAAGCTATCTTTGTGCAGAAGAAGAGACGCTCGTCAGCTGTGGACTACACTCCTGCTGGCTCACCGCAGGTTAGATAACACTTCTTCTTCTTCTCCACTTTCCGCCTTGTCTCTTCTTCTTTTCTTCCTCCCTTGTATCATGTTAACGGGGCGTCCTGTCAGATCCAGCTCACACAACAGGCGGATACTGTACAGTCATAATTTACTGTATAAATATAAACATCCCAACATGTGACAGGAAGAAGAGGAGCTTCACAGGCAGGAAATGTAGCTCAGCTAGTTCAGTTTAGACAGCTGACTAAATCTGAATTTATACCAATTAAAGGCTCGATCTTGAATTAGTGCTTTGGTTTTATGTGTGATGTCGCATAAAGGAAAGATTCAATCTCAACTCGGTTATGAATTATTGTTTGTGGGTGTTTTTACCACTGAAATGTGGATTGTTTACTGGTCAGACTGGTTTGTAGCTGGTTTTTCACCAAGAGAAATACTGAGGTAAGAGACTGTGCTGAGCAGAGCAGCAACAAATTTTTATTTTAATTAGAGATTAATCTGCAGATTAGTTTCTCAATTAATTGTTGGGTCTTTAAGATGTTGCTTTTTTTGTCGAGTTGAAATGATAAGTTGATTAATGGAAAAATTAATAGGCAACTATTTTGATAGTCGATGAATAATTTGAGCCATTTTGTTCTGCAAATAAATTTAAAAATAGCGTGTTCTTGTTGCTCTCATTTCAGTATTTTCTGTTTTTTATCTCCTGTGTCATTACAAACTGAGTATCTGATGGCTGTTAGACAAAACAATACATTGAAGGCATCACTTTGAGCTGTAGGAAAATGAGAGTCATTTTTAGCATTTGCTGACATTTTATACACCAAATAATTAATCAATAAAAGCACATTAATTGATCATGGAAATATATCTTAATTGTAGCCTTATTATAGTGTTCAAGCAATAGTCCAAAACCCAAATATAAAGAGCAGCAAAAGCCCCACAACTGAGACGCTGGATAAAGGTAATATTTGGCATTTTTGCCTTAAAAATGACCCAAACTATTACCCAATTTTTTTGTCAAGTCGACTGATCAATTCATCATTTCAGCTCTAGAGCTGTTGTAGCAAAAGAGTTGTACTTACTTGGTTTGATAGAATTTTATTGAATCTGAAACAAATATAAAATGAGCTTAATACGTATATCCATATCAGGGCAGCAAGGTGGTACAGTGGTTAGCAATTTTAAATAACAAGAGTTAAAAGTCATAAGCTTCATAATTTAGAACTAAAACTCAAATGCCGACTTCAGGTTTGTATTTCTGCTGTTAACCTGTTACATTCCCCCTCACCAATCACTAGAGACCCACATACCACTTGAATCTAACATTGCTTTAAGCCCACACTGATGCGTAGCCATGCCAACATACTTGTTTTGCCGAGGTTTTAAAAGAAAAGCAGGGCAAAGTAAAACAAACTACAGTGTCAGCAGATATTGAGAAGACATTTTGATTTAAAACAGCCTTGATAGCAGTGTCTGGCTTGTCTATGGGGCTTGCCATTGTTAATACTCCTCATTGGTTCCCACACACTGCTTGACAACAGCTTGACAACGGCGTCAGTCCAGGCAATGGCACTGATTGGTTAGTGAAGCCCCCCTGCAGCATTGGTTGGTCAGTTTTTATTTTAACCACTGTTGTTGTTTCACTGAGTCAGTCAACTCAACTAGAAACACACTGAAGATTCAATAAGAGACTCCGGTAAAGCTCAAAGAATCTGGGTTTGGAGCCGGTCCTAGGAACCCAACCCCGCGGAGCAGACGATGTAAACTCTCAGTTCATGCCCTGAGTGGAAACTTGAAACTCTTGCGGGCAACATGAGTCATGTGTAACGTCACTCACGAGGAACTTCAGACTAATCTCACCCATGCTCCTGTCCAGTTCAAATATCTCCTCCTGTGAGTGACACCAGTGAGACACCAGTGGAGCTGGAGAGTATTCGAGTTAAATCATCATTTTGGCTGTTTGATCAAACATGAAAAAAAAGATTCGGAGACAATATTGTAGAAACATTCCCTGGGCAAGAAACAGCTGATTCATGTTTTAAGCCAACTAGCCAAAACATGGTCTCACAAAAACTATTTCAGAACTTTCCAGAGGGAACATCTGAGGTACATTCAACACTGCAAAGAGTTTGCCCACCAAACTGAAGCCTTAAAAACCACACCTGCAGCCAACCTATCTGACTCTGACTCTTTCTTCCTCCCTCAGGACAGCGAGGATGATGAAGAGATGGCGCTGCAGTCGGGCAGCGAAGGCACCAGCTCGGAGCCCCGAGAGGACCACACCGACGCCTCCTCGGTGGAGGTGACCAGCAGCCGTCCTCGCCGGGCTGCGACGCTGCGCAGGGCCTTCAGCGCCGGCAACACTCCCAGCAGCCAGGAGGCCCCAGAGGGCCGCAGGAGGTCGACACGCTCGCTGTCGGCTTACAACCAGAACAGCAAGTACCAGCCTCCCAAAGGACAAGACGTGCAGGTGCGGACAGACAGACGGCACGCTGACAGAGGTTCAGCCCTCACAGTGGTTACTGACAAGCATGTGTCCAGTTTAATGACTCATGAAATTAATGAAGAAGTGTGTTTTATATGTATGGGTCTTCCATTATATGTGTGTGTCAGGTGGAGGAGGAGGACGGTCAGCTGGTTTTGGACAGAAACCCTCTCGAGTGGAGCGTCGATGAAGTCGTTCAGTTTATCAACTCTACTGACTGTGCGTCCCTGGCCAACATCTTCCAGGAGCAGGTAAACACACACACACACACACGTGACGACACTTACCGACAAACTATATTAATTAGGCCACACCTCTTACCATCACAACCGCCTGTTTAACCACAAAAGGCCCAAACACTTTGCTCCACAAAGACGTACAGGAGTGCACGCACAGTTGTTCAGATTATCTCTTAAGGAAGTAAATTTACTCTCTCTGCTCCTCGTCTTTTCACAGCTGTTTTCCACTTACAACATTATGAGCTAATATTTGTTTTTAAGTACAGCATCAGATATCAGGAGGTCAGTCACCACCCGGAGTGTTTGATTAAATATTACTTCAGTGCGTGACGTCAGATGAGCCTGACAACATGCCGATAATCAGAAACACTTTACAGATAGTAAGGGTTTATATTTTCAGGGTTATTCAAGAGCAAATTAAAGATTTAAAACAAAATCAATGGTGCAAGAAATCAGGGTCAAAATCTGATTTTAAAAATCTTTGCTTTTCTACTTATTAAGAGGCTAATGTGCATGTTTTACACCTTTTATTCTCATTGCCTTTTATGACCAGAGGCTTGACTAAATGGCAAGAGGATCTGGTTTACCATTGGCAGCAGTAAAGAGCACTTTTACAGCATGAACAACAACAATTTTTGGATGCATGAGGACATAAAAAACGTCTTTCTTTTGAAACAATTCGTAGTAAAGAACGGTTGTTGAATGTAGAGGGAAAAAGGAAAGTAAAATTTGCTTCTGTCGGCCACTTTAAGCAGAAAAATTCGAGTGACACCTTTCTCCTTTTCTCTGTTTAAATATTTATATGCATCTCTTGTGCAGGACATCGACGGTCAGGCCCTGCTGCTGCTAACTCTGCCCACCGTACAGGAGTGCATGGACCTGAAGCTCGGCCCTGCCATCAAACTGTGTCACCAGATAGAGCGCGTCAAGGTTGCCTTTTACAGACAGTACGCCAACTGATCAAGGAGCAGCAATGGCAAGTCGCCCACTGAACACCCGCTCAGTGGAAAGAGAAGTTGTGGTCCTGCACCACTGGGAAATGTTGGATTAGGTGCCTCCTGGTGGAAAGTTTCGGAAAGATGGATTTCCAACTTGGAAGAAGGAGGGATATTTTCTGGAGCGGTTGTGATGGAAAAGCACAAACTAAGTCACAAACAGGAGAAGGTTTCCCTATGAGAAGCTGAAGGATGGATTTATGGGGTACTGTTGGTGTGAAAATGTGACGCAGTACCCACAAAAACGTCCCCACTGCCGACTGTGGCGGAACAAAACACATGGGGGTGGATCCATGTGCTTTACTGAACTGTGAAGAAGTTGTTATGAGAAGCTGAGGACTCGATTCTGAAGACATTTGTGTTTATTTCTTACTTTTCATTTCTATTTTTATTTGTGCTAGAGGAGCATTTAAGTTAAAAATAATCACTGACCATTGAGAGTTTTCCCCTTTTTGTTTGACGTAACTGATTCGGAAAGTATATATTTGAAAAGTATTTAACAAACCAGTGATTAATATATTTGGAATATTTATTTAATCTATTTGAATTTAGAGAAAATAATTGGTCAGTTATAAAATAATGTCATTATTAACTCTTTTTCTGCTGAAACAAAGCCCTGAAAGATGTCTAAGTTATTCCACAAACAGACAGAGGATGTGCATTTATTTAGATTTACACTTCAGTTGTGTTTATGGAGGAGAAACAGGTGTTTGGGGAAAATAACACCCTCTTAAATACTTTGTGTTGTGTTGCTCTCTTCTCATTGTTACAATCACATGGAACAATCATGTAAGCTATTTTGTGTCCATCTATGCAAATGTGTTGCAGATATTTTTGATAAGTAAGAAAATAAATTTCTATTGATTTTTTATCTGTTTTGTAGGAACCTTCTTTCACAATAACAGGACCATTTGTTTTTTTACAGCTACACCCACAGAACTATGAGTAATAACAGCATGAAGTAGTTATTTTCACAAAAGATACAGTTTGAGCCCAAGTTCCTTAGAAATGACTCCAGGTTATATTCTGGGTAACATTAAGGATGAGGAAACAATAATGCTAGAGAAAGTTATGATTCAGACGATTTACTTAGAGTAACAGTGTGTAAGATTTAGGGGGATTAAGTGGCACCTAGCAGTCAGGATTGCATATTGCTACCAGCTGAAAGTTTTCGCGGTTAGATTTCCTTTAGCGTTCATTGTTCAGAAGATATTTATCATGAGCCGAATTATCTCCAGAGGTCTCCTCCTCTCCTAAACAAATGGATGAGGTGATTAAAAACAGTAAAACACTGAATAACCTCCTGAGACCCATAGTTTTTTTGGTATGCATTCTTATTTCTCCTAGCTATTTCCGATCAGTAGGATTCAATAAGTACGAAAAACAGTTAATCGTTAACAACAGTAAAGTCCCAATGTCTTCAAACGAGTTTGTCCTAATTAACAGTGTCTCATCTTGTTAATGTTGCTAAAATTAGTCAAATGTGTTGCCATATCAAATTACAAACATTATTAATCATAAATAAAAACGTTTCAATTATAAAATGTGATCAGGTTTGGGACCTTGTCCACTTTTGTGTCGGGATCAGCTGCAGACTGACTTGGCAGAGATGGCTGCCATCTTGTCTTTACATGGATTAATGTATTGAGGTCTCACTACCAGTAACACAAGAAAGTGTCCACGGATGAGGACAACAGGTCTAAGTTAAAGGAGCAACATGTAAGAAATCTAAAGCAAATAGTCATAAAATCCTCCTAATATGTCACAGAGACTAAGGAATAATGTTCATATAACATACTGATCTCACCGACAACAATAGTACAGCCAGAATATTCGTATTTAAAAAAATATTTTACGGTCCGCAAATCATGTTTATGTTTTGAATTTGTGTTTTGGCCTGTTGCGCCACCCACCGCCGTCTACCAGTCACGCAGTCAGTAGAATCTCAGCATCAGTTACAGTTACGACTGAGCTACAGCAGCATGGCAAGCAGCATTAGCAGTGTCCTGGTACATAGCATTAGCAGCCGGCTCCTCCTCCGCTGTATCCCGGCAGCAGCGTTAGCAGCAGAGAAGCTGGACTTGTTGTAACGGTCTGCTGGAAAACCGAAGATCAAGGACACAGCAACGCAACCCTGCCACGGCAGCCGCCCGTGGGCAAACAAATCAGTCTCCAGCGTGCCACTGTCCAGCAACCTCGAATCTGTAGGGGAGGGGGGGCGGACACGACTCACGGCAGTATTTTGAATTTGAGTGCAGTAACTGTTTTGGCCACATTCTTACATACAGCGCCTTTAAGTAGAATGAAGAATAAGGTCCAGCAAATACAAAATATGATGTAGTCATATGAGGACACAGGGTCTCAGGAGGATAAAGCAGTGTCGTGTTACAAATAAGTGTTTTTCCAAAGCTGTTTGGGTTGTTAGCGATGGGCTGCTAGCTCACCTTTTTCGAATGCTAACTTAAGATCCAGATGTTAGGAGGTTTTTAGCAGGCGCCATATTTTCCACAGATGTCTTATCTTCTCAAAAAAAAAAACAGACTGGGTGATTAAAACCGATAAAAACATAGAATAGAAAACTAAAGAAGTAGTTTAAAATAAAATAAAATAAAATAAAAAAATAAAATAAAATAAACTGGGTAACCAGTAACTGTAACAATGATTTATGATGAATTAATGATGAATTAACTATTAATTAGTGGCGCAAATTGGCTCATTATTGGCTCGCAGTTATACTTCATTAATTATTTATCATTTATGACATTAAACAAAAACACTACCATCATTATCAGGGGACTTCCAAGCCATGGATACTACAGTTGCCAGGGAGAATCATAAAATATAAACCCAAATCGCATTACAAGTTGGTGATGATTGGATGATTTTTACTGCACTCGGTCTCCCCAGAGTTCAGTGGACAGTGCACACAACATAATGCTGCTTCTTTATACCTATTTAGCCTGAATAATTTAATATTTTCACCTACTTTGCATCCCCTAAGGTTGCTGCAAATTACAATTATTGATCATTTACTGATGTTTCGTAAAAGCAGCACCAAAGCAGTCTTATATTCTTGGCTATCTGCCTTTAAACAGCGTTCGGAGACACTACATGATGATTTTAAAGCATAGATTACTGCCAGATAATAAAGATCTACTCATTAAGTCGTTATACTTGAGCAAACACTTCAAACCTTTTCACTGCTTTAGCTTCTACTAACACTTCAACTGCTGTAAGAGGTTTAATCTGAAATGCAATCTCTATGACATTTCACAACTACTATCATTAAAAGACATTTTTATCTTCCATTATCTTTATAAAATAGAGCTTTTTTTGGCTCATTCTTGGCTCTCTGCCTCTAAACAGTAATTATTTTCAAGTGTTGCTATACCATTTCAAGTGAATAACCCTGCCGACAGCCTAACAATTAAAACACATTTCTGCAGAGGAGCTCTTCATATGTGGAGCCAGTTATGAGAAAGAGATAAAAGGTTAACAGATACTCCCTTGTGCATGGTGAGAATATAGGAAGTCAGACCTCACTGTGGTTAACAAAACAAACACACAGTAATGCACAGAGTCACAGCTAAAGAGGAATCACACTCCTCTATGCTGCTCTGCTGAAACAAACACCAACCAACACAAACTGCTGTTTATCTCAGTATTATTATTGACTGATTACCTTTTAAGTGATTATGAAGGAGTGTGAATACCTAAATAACTAGGTAACTTGCCTGATTACAGCATGCAGCATTGCATTCTTGGAATTACTTAAGACAATGCATATAAAACATAAAACTGAGCTTTTACCAACATTCATAATGTAATAAATGGTTTTATGCAGTGTGTGCAAATGATTCCTAACCAGGGGTAGGTCTACTCGTACACCAGGAGGTAATGTTGCTTATATAGTAACCAGAAGTAATGGATACACTGTTGAAATAGCTAAAATGAATAGATACATGGTTGAAATAGTTGGCTACAAGTAATGAATTAACAATTAAAATAGTAAAGGATAAATGGTTGAAATAGTTAAAAGGATAGGCTTAAATGGTTGAAACAAAACACATGATAAATAGTAAAAGATAAATGGCTAAATCAGTAAGCTAAAGATAATAGACAACCTATATAGTTAAAACCGTTAGCTAAAAGGATAAATGGTTAATGGCTAAAAATAAGAGACAAATGGTTGATAGCTAACGCAAAGGGATAAATGGTTAAAGTAGTTATCTTAAAGTAATGGATAAATGGTTAAAATAGCTAAAAGTAATGGATAGCCTAAACAGTTGAAACCATTAGCTAAATGTAATGGATAAACAGTTAGCTAAAACTAATAGATAGCCTAGATCGTTAAACAGTAAGCTAAAAAGATAAATGGTTGAAATAGTAAGCTAAAAATAATGCACAAATGGCTAGCTAACTAAAAGTAATGTAACTAAAAGTAATGTATAAATGGTTAAAACAGTTAGCAAAAAGTTACAGATAAATGGCTAAAATAGTTATCCTACAGTAATGGATAAATGGTTAAAACAGTTCACTAAAAGTTATCACCAGTATTGAAAGCAGTTAGCTAATTAGCAAAAAATGGTTGGTTAGAACAGCTAAAAGTAATTAATAACTGGTTAAAATAGTTCTCTTTAAGTAATGAATAAATGGTTAAAACTAGCTAAAGCTTAGCTTTAGCCAAAAAGACAAATAGTTAAAATAGCCAGCTAAAGGATAAATTGTTGATTCTTAAATTGATTAGACTGATAAATCGTTGAAATTACATTGTTCATTAAAAGGAAATGATTGAAATGGATAGCTGAAAGTAATGGATACACTGCTGAGAAACTTTAAAGTAATGGATAAGTGGTTGAAACAGCTAGCTAAAAGTAGAATGGATAAATGGTTAAAACAGCTAGCAAAAAGCAATTGATAAATTGTTAAAATAGTTTAAACAGTTGAAACAGTTATAACTAAAAAAAAAAAAAAAAAAAAAAAAAGTTAGCTAAAAGTAATTGATAAATTGTTGAAGTAGCTCCAAGTAATGGACAAACGGTTGAAACAGCTAGCTAAAAAGTATAATGGACAAATGGTTAAAATAGCTGGCTAAAAGAAATGGATAAACTGTTGAAATAGTTAAATGAAATGGATAGCCTGATGGCTGAAATAGTTAGCTAAATGTAAGTGATTAATTGTTTGAGCAGGTAGCTAAAAGACAAATGGTTGAAATAGTTAGCTAACTGTATTGGATAAATTGTTGAAATACTTTAAAGTAATGGATAGCCTTAATGGTTGAAACAGTTAGCTAAACGAAATTGATACATTGTTGAAATAGTTTGAAGTAACGTACAGGCTTAATGTTTGAAACAGTTAGCTTAAAATATAACAGAAAATGGTTGAAACAGTTAGCTAAAAGAAATGGGTAAATGGTTGAAAAATACATTTAAAACTAATGGATAAACTGTTTAAATAGTTAAAAGACAATATCCACTCATATAGCAATTGATAAATAGACCAAATCACTGTGACATTACGCTAACAACAACATCACTTCTGGGTAGACAACTGGCAAATAATGACAATGGCGATGATATGTGAAATCGGCAAAGTTGTTTATATCTGTTGTCATTTTCAGCCATGACTTTGCCTTTCAAAGATATTTAGTTTAACAGTTTGGTCCGACCCATGTGAAGTTTTTGCTTTGCTTATTTATGTACTTTGTTGCTTTGCTATCATTTGTAATAAACCAAATCTACACAGAAGCTAAACAATGTACTGCTGCGGACGTGGCTTCGGCAAAACGTATTTTAACCACCTAAACAAATCAATATCAGTGTGAGTGTATGCTATATTTGAATATTCTCTGCTTTACCTTACATATTAAACGATAAAGGTTGTGGTAGACCAGTAATTTAGTGTTCTGCTGAGTATAATTACTGTTTTTGTCAATGAAGTCTGGAGGTTTTGATATAATTGCTTCAATTCCCCATCAGAAAAGGGCGGTCTGCTTAAACTCACTGACTTTTTGGGAGGTCTTTTATAGGTGTCAAAAAACTCAGCTCAGTGCTGTTTGATTTTATGTGCGTAATGCTACCTGAAAGTTAATGCAGACAAACATTGTGATTCGATCTATGGTGTGAAATTAACTATTTTAAAATCTATTCAAATGTGCACATGGAAGATGACACGTGGTGTCACTGACAGGGTGTTTCAGTTCATGTCGCAGTGCTGTGGTGACATATCCGGTAATTTCTGACTAATATATGGAGGTGGAACAAAAACCAAAGTCATAAAGTTTGTCATAAAATCATGACGTGTTTGTGATGTAAACAAATATACCTCTTTCAATATGCGAACAGTGACTTATAGTGGGAGGGTGATAAATATAAGTCATGATGGTTTATGAATGTACTTTTCTAAACTTATTTCCGTGGCACCAAAATAAACAGGCAGTCTTGACAGACACTAATGTATTCCACAAAAACCAAACAGCAATTACACATGAAATGAGACGCGGTTTTCAAAACAAAAAGCAAAATGCCACCAAGAGCAAAAACAGAAATTGAAGTGTGTAAACAAAAGCCGCAATTTATCTCTTTCCCTTGAAATAAAATGTCGTTTCACACAAAGGGTATCAATGCGAGCTCTCAGAAAGCCATTCCTTTCTTTTCTCTACACTCACACACACACGAGACACTTAAAAAATATCCTGCAATAAAGTTACAATCCTTCATTCAAAAGCTACTCACATGTACATCCAGATTTAGTCACGTTTATTTAAGCTTTATTTATTCAGGGCTGGCTGGCTGAACAGACGTGCTTTTACAGCAACACCCTGTTGAATAAACAGAATAATGTAACAAGACCGAGTACAAACAGAACTGAATGATAAAAAGGGAAAGCAGTCACGGGCAGGTATGAGGACATTACGCATTATTCCATGAGACCAGTGTACTGTCGATAAAAGGGAAGCTATTATTTGACCAAATAAACTCGACACAGGGTCTACTTGTGTCAAGATGGAGCTTTTATTGTCATTCACTGTCTGTATCAGTGGAGTAGTTCCTGTAGTACCAAACTCTCTCTTCTAAAGATTAGAAATCCAACCTACTATTTTTAAGGTCAAGCGTAAACGATCACATTCAATTTTCAACGTCACAGCCGGATTTTGGGCCAAAACAAATAGTCTAAAACTGCCAAAATATTCTATCAAAATTAGTAACTATTTGATCAGTTTCAAAGAACCCTGACTCTCACCCAACATAATCAAGATTATGAATATGACCAAACATTTTATGCCTGCTTTCAGTCCCTTTTTTTCTTCTTCTGGATACTCTGCTTCAGACACATTTTGGTTGGTATCAAAATAGCATTGAGGCTTGATATTAACACTTAAACATCAGCTAATCATTGGAACCAGTTCAGTATGCACAAAGCACAGTTCAGAAGCAGCAAAGACTAGATACATGGCTAGGACTGGGTACCGTTTAAAACATTTGATACCAGTACGAATACTTTTATTTCTAATTCATTCTATACCCATCATGTCAATGGAAGCATTCGGTTGCGTAAAATGCTACGAGACGTCACAAACATGTCGATACTTTTGAATGCTTTGGTGGCATCTACGTACACTGAACTGCCATCTCCATAAAATGCGCCATGGTCAACTTCACCAAACCACGACCTGTATAGGTCGTATTGTAGGGAGCCAATCACACGTTGCATTAAATCAAAGAATGCTTGCAGTGATTGTTGCCAGCAAAACCCTTCAAAATTGTTTTTTCTAGATCTGGGTACAAAAAGGATCAATGCAGATGCAGATGCAGATTTCATTTGACTGGAGAGGTCTGGAACAACTTGATACCGGGTTATTTGGGTTGATACCTTAAAAGTATACAGTTGAGTACTTGTCGGTGAAGATTCTCAGTCATCCAAGTCATGGTAATCATAAGTGCTAATACCGTAGGCAACTGGACTTGCTTGCGTTTCTTGAAGACGTTTCGCCTCTCATAAGAAGCTTCTTCAGTTCTTCAGCACTTACGACAGTTGATTACTGATACTTACATGTAGCCTGGCATTGTAACTCTATTGTACATTGCTGAATGTGATTGTAAAGAGACAGGATGTATACTGTATTTAAATCAATTCACTGCTTTGAAGTTGGGAGAGGGCAAAACAGTCCAAAGTCCAAAATAAATTTCCTGAAGCATATTTAATTTTCTTTTCTTGTCATCTTGTGACCCATCGGATTTATCTCTAGACCCCTTGAGAGGGTGCCAACCCCCATATTGGGAACCCCTTTCTTAAACCATTAGTAGAGAAGCACCGATCCAAGTTATATATAGGTATATGCATACTGACCATAGCACATAATTAATACAATGTATTTGTTGATGTGTTTATTGTGTTTTCATTCAATAACAAAGGGCTGCTGACTAAGTTTTGTCATCATATACTTTAGATTTATCTCAATGAGTTCTCTGCAAGGAGACACAGATACTATATTTTGGGGAAGAGAAAGCTGTGGTGTCGGATCATGGATGACTACTGGAGAGAAAACAGCCTAATAAATGAACACCAATTTTCAGTTATAACAATGAGATTCCTAAGATCTGATTTAAACACCTCCCCGACATCACGCTAATCTTTTTAGGAGCGATCTGGTGGCAAAAGTGATAAAAGAAAATTACATTATGCCAGTGAATTTGACTCCGGTTCGACAGGCTCCAGTTTATCAAACAAAGTGAAATGGAAAACACTGTCAGCAGCAACATTAAAACTCTATGTGTGAAATGACGGAGCCATTAGGAAGGTGTTGTATTGGCAGAACAGCTCCTGGTGGCAAAATAAAATAAATTACCCCCTCTGTGTGCTGGTGATGGCTGTTTCATGTAGCAACATAATTGGAGGTAATGCTGTGTTAGTCATGCATGCAGCACATGGCCTGATATGCTGATTCATTTGCACTGCTCCCTGTGTAACATTAGCCAATGGAAATTCATAAAGGCGGTGATTCACATTCAGAGTGTATTCAGCATTGAGATGTGTCGTGCCTCACAAGCTCTCTGTACGGGTGCAGCTGAATTAATTTAATAGCTTTCTCTTGCACACACAACTTTGACACTTTGTATTGAGTCACTCCGCAAAGCTGGTACCTTATACTGTTGCCTGGCAACCTCGTATCAAACGTCCGCTTTGCATGATTTTCCACCCTGTAGTATGTGAATTCAGACTAAGTCATGACAGCGGAGGAGTAAACAGACGTTTGATTTAAAGGGAAGCCCTGAATGAGAGCAGATGGGGACTTATGTGTCATATTCAGCTGCTGTGGTTTCGGTAGTTTCAGTTAAAGGTGGCGACAGATGTAACGGTTCAGCAATACTGACAGGAGATCAGGTATCTTGTCAGTCATGTTGTCAGACTGACTGATCGAAGCTCGTCTTTGTCTTCATCAAAGAAAAAATTCCTCAATTAAACAGTTCAGCTGATTTTTTGGATCAATTTGCCTTATTCCTGGGGGAAACTAGCCAATCAAACATCTTAAAACAACGTCCATAATGTCCAAATATTTCTAGTTTTTCAGTATTTTTGTACATATGTGTCAACAGATATGTAAAGAGAAACGCTAGAAAGTTGAGTTTCTGAAACTACACTTTACAAACAAACATAAAGTCCGAAATTTTGAGAAAGGACACACACTTTACAGTGGCAGTTCACTCTTGAAAAACAGCTGAAACTTGCAACTACTTGCAATATGTTGGTCTGCAATGTTCTGAAAACCTGCTACTTTACACCTGTGTGGCTCGACGAGATGGTGTATCGTCTCCATAGCCACAACTTTCCATACTTTTGTTCTAATTCCCAGTTTTTCAGGCTTATTCTATAGCTGAATAGAATTTCTACCTTCTTAAAATATGAATAACGACTGTGGTAGTGAGATTCTTGGTACAGCTGAATTTCTAGCAGTGATGGAATGGAATAAACAAACAAAATCACCAAGTCACAAAGTTTGTTCAAAGTTGCTTCTAGTGACGAAATTCTAAGAAAATTCTTAGAATTGTGATGCTTTCCCTTAAAGTTAAGATTAGGTCCTTGTAAAGATAAAAGTTATTCTGACAAGGTGGCACTTTAATTATGTTGTACATGTGACAATGACAAATAAACGATATTCTATATTCTATCCTATTCACAGAGCACCTTAGACCTTCAAAAAGCTCCTAAGGTGAAAAGGAGGAGAACTTTTAAGAGTCTTAAGAGTTTCTTAATCAGAGGAGAAAATGGTGGAAAGATAAAGAGGTCAGAGAAATATTATCCAAACTCTGGATGACAGTGAGTTAATAAACTGCTACAAATTTGATCATGCAGGGATAATATGTGTGGTCAAGCTAATCAGGGATACACAAACATTTCCCACCCAACGCAGTAACGTTATAATGCCAGAAATAAAATGATCACAACACTAAGATATTTGTAAAACCAGAAAAATGCAACAGTGCAATGGAGATGACTTGAGTCTGTCTCCACCTTCCATCAGCAGAGTAATCACACTAACACTCCCCCAATCCTAAATGGATCCCTTACAGACTCGCTGACTCAAGCCCTAAGCCCTTACAGACCCAGGACCAATTCCATTTCTTCCCCTTAGCCCTTATCAGGTTAACCTGATGGAGAACTGGGACACCACTTCCCCTCACGTGAACGTGCAAAACCAAGGGGAAAGGCCAAGACAAGGGCTAAGGGGAAGAAATGGAATTGGTAAGGGATCCATTTGGGATATGTCAACACTTTCACAGTCAGCAGTTCATTTCATTTCCACTGGGTGTCTCACAGAAGGGCATGTTTCTGACAACCGATCACACCTGATAATAGACTGCATCACACCTAGCAACAGGGTCAACTACACCTCCTCACTAAGGTAAAAGTTTCTGTCCCTTCCTTGCTCAGAGTTGCAGTTGAGTTGAGTAGATGCACGCTTCCTTCCGTGTGGTGATACGGTTGGCAGGTGTAGTTCGGTACAAAGAAAATAGTTCCTACATGAAACTGCTCACAACAAGGTCTGTGGATTATCTTGGGTAACCAGATCATGATTTCGGGAAAGAGACATTGATGTTAATCTCTCAAGACAGATTCTGCAATTTACATTGTAGAATTTGAGTTTGAACGATGCTGCGCTTTAGCCAAGCACAATGGAGGGGGCGTGGCCGAGACTTGCAGGTGTCCCCAGGAAATGTGTACCTACAGAAACAGCAAGCTCCGCATCCATAGCGACCACTCCACCCAAAACGCCGTCTCATCAACGTGAAAATTTTTTTTTTTTCCAGCGGATGTCTTAGTTACAACATGATTGAGCTAACTGGAGTAGTTTCATGTCGTATCCGACAACGGGAGGCTTTTAACAGATGACGTCCTGATGTTAGCTTTGCTAACTGTCCCTGTCAGCTGCAGCCACTGATGCTTTCTAGACATCGTGATTTCCCAAAACTGAATAAATACCACACATAGCAACACAAAACTGCTTTGCTAGCTCAATCATGTTGTAACTAAGATATCCGCTGGAAAAAATATTTTATTCACGGACTGTTTATTGAGTTATTACCTTATTTTTATACAGTCTATGGTTATGACAGACACTGCTAATGGCTAACATTAACAGCTAACGGTTAGCCCAGCTAATCTACGATAACCATGGTAATTACAAAACACACAGAAATAGTAACGTTTGTTCAATCATTGTGTTTATAGACTTAACAAACGTCAGATTAGTCTACACGGTGATATAGTGATGTGAAAAATGTGATATATAGCTAAACTCTGCTGGTTTTCTACCCGAAGTATTTGTAAACAACACGGCGATTCCCTGGGGGCACCACTGGAAGTGAAGGGCGTGAGCGATCGCCGAGGCTCCTGCACTTGCATTAGTCGAAAAACTCCGGGCTGTGCCTCCAGAGGTAAAGGAAGAAAAAAATTTTTTAAAAAAATTTACCGATGGATTTCCAGATTGCATTGATGTTGACTTTTTCAAATCTTTTTTCTTTTTTTTTTTTTTTTTTACATTATGAGCACCACAAGTCAAGTGCCATCTAGTTCCATTATACTGGAGAGAAGGCAGATATCTCTATGGTAACTCACACCAAAACAATCTAGACTGATAAACAGCACTGCAAGTAAGAAGGAAAGTATATAAATATAAATATAGTAATGAGCATGATCATTCTTCACCTTGGAAACAGCAGTTTATAAAAAGATCCATTAAATAAACATGTGCACTAGAACAAGCAAGAGTGTCCATATTCATCTACATTATGACAACCAGAATCACAAACAAAAGCCCTTTTTGACAAATTGGCTTCCAGAGCTTTCACCCACATCTTATAGCCTTTATTAGTGAATTCAGTTGTCACATGATCAAAGTATGGATGTTCAGTCACTTGATAACACATGGGACATGTTCAGTCTCAAATGTTTTGCGTTTTTTCTATGGTTTCCAGGTATAACGACACATTTTCTTAAAATGGTAGGAAACAGTGTGTAGCAGGCTTTGAGGTACATTTTCTCTCGTTTGGTGGGCTGTGTCAGAGGTGTTACCCAATCAGCAGGGACATGTGTGTATATAAATAAATGTCTAGTAGATCTTGACTGATTGTAAGTATGTTTTGTTTTTTTCTAAACTTGCTTTGGCAGTGTAAACGCCTGCTTCCCATGCCAATAAAGCCCCTTTGAATTAATTTGAATTAAACTGTATTAACAGGCTGTGTGCCAGCATATCACAACAGGGTGCTCAACGCACCACTGTTTCTTTTTAAATAAACATTTTTGCTATGTTTTGTCAGGGTTGATGGTAGCATAGGGGGAATATCTGTTAAAAAATGACAACTAAGCTATTGTTTGTACTCACCATCCACTTTATCAGGTACACCTTGCTGGTACCAGGTTGGACCCCCTTTTTAATCCTTGGTGTCACAGATTCAACAAGGTGCTGGAAACATTCCTCAGAGATTTTGGTCCATATTGACATGATGACATCACACAGTTGCTGCAGATGTGTCGGCTGCACATCCATGATGAGAATCTCCCGTTCCACCACATCCCAAAGGTGCTCTATTGGACTGAGATCTGGTGACTGTGGAGGCCATTGGAGTACAGTGAACTCATTGTCATGTTTGAGATGATGTGAGCTTTGTGACATGGTGCGTTATCCTGCTGGAAGTAGCCATCAGAAGATGGGTACACTGTGGTCATAAAGGGATGGACACGCTCAACAACAATACTCAGGTAGGCTGTGGTGTTTAAACCATGCTCAGTTGGTACTAAGAAAATCTCCTCCACACCATTACACCACCAGCAGCAGCCTGAAGCGTTGATACAAGGCAGGATGGATCCATGCTTCCATCTGAATGTGGTTTTTCCAATCTTCTATTGTCCAGTTTTGGTGAGCCTGTGTGAACTGTAGCCTCAGTTTCCTGTTGTTAGCTGACAGGAGTGGCACCTGGTGTGGTCTTCTGCTGCTGTAGCCCATCTGCTTCAAGGTTGGACAAGGTGTTGTTGCTTCAGAGATGGTCTTCTGCACACCTTGGTTGGAACCAGTGTTTATTTGACTTCCTGTTGCCTTTCTATCATCTTGAACCAGTCTGGCCATTCTCCTCTGACCTCTGGCATCAACAAGGCATTTTGGCTCACTGGATATTTTCTCTTTTTGGGACCATCCTCTGTAAACCCTAGAGATGGTTGTGCTGAAAATCCCAGTAAATACTCAGACCAGCCCATCTGGCACCAACAACCATGCCATGTTCAAAGTCACTTAAATCACCTTTCTTCATCATTCTGATGCTTCGTTTGAACTTCAGCAGCTCGTCTTCACCATGTCTACATGTCTAAATGTATTGAGTTGCTGCCACGTGATTGGCTGATTAGCAGTTAAACAGGTGTACCTAATAAAGTGGCTAGTGAGTGTATGTATTCTGTTGATTTTGAACTCCTCAGAAGGAAAGTCTCACTTGCGTTCTTGCATGCTTATTTGATGGATATGTAATTCTGGCTGATAGTTACTGCTTCCTAAAAGAGATTTCTATAAACTTTTATTAAATCTAAAATAACAAAATCTCTCTTGCTTATAGGCAATTACAAACTACTAAATTGTTAAGCCAAATGGTAGGTCGTGTTGTTAATACCAGACCTGTATTTAAAAGACCAGGCATGCAGTCAGAGAAGCTGATGACACTGTTGTTGTTTTTGTCTTGACTGGAAAAAATCTCTCCCTCCTCCTACATACTGAACCCACAGCTGAATGGAACAAGCCTGTGCCCCCTCTCTTTCTCTCTGTCTGTGGGCTGTCACAGTCACTCTGGGTAATGTAGGAAATCACAGACTGAATATTAAATACTGAGTGGTTGTACCAAAAAAGTACAACTGATTCCACTGTTCAAACTCGAATAACAGCCTATTTAAATACACTTATTTCATGCCTTCAAACTACTTTTGTGTAATAATCAATAATCTCTCGCAGTTTTAAAATCACTCGTAGTAAGAGTGTATTCACACACAGCACTGTTTCTTTCACCGCCTCAGTTCAGCATAGCAGAGCTGCCATCGGGTCATTATCCTGGAGCGGCTCAGTGAAAAGCTTCAAGGACTGTGCTGTGGGTGAGTCTGAGAGGAAAAAGGTGGGAGGCGGAGGTTCAAGAAGGAGAGGAGGAGTGCACCGGAGGACGAGTGAGGGGGAGGGAGAGCAAGCGAGCTGAGGTCTGGTGGTTGGAAAGGAGAGCGATACAGAAAATATGATACGTCAGTTTGTAGATGCCGAACGGGAGCTTCATGGCCTTTTAATACAAATGACATGTGAGTAGATAGAACATGTTTCACTAGACTTTTTGACTCATCTGATGTTCTTATTTTCATGACTTAAGTTTACTGAATTTTAAATTTTTCAACAACACCAAACCACCTCAAACGGGAGAAAAACAAGCTCCCTCAACACCAGAGGAGGTGAGGATTCACTCAACTTGTCAGATTCCAACTATACTACTTTTAAATGTCCACTCACTGTCCATAAAAGATAAGTGTCAAAATAGTGTCCAAATAAATATCTCCTGTGGCTTCACCATCGCCACATCCACCCTCCTGCACTCATTACAACCCCAACAAGAGCTGTACGCACTACCAACAACATGTCTTTGTATGTTCACAACTGATTTGTCTGAAAGTCTTAACAACAGGAACATTTTCTGGAGTATCAGGTGGTAAAATTCAACCCACTTGTGCCCGATGACGACAAGAGTCAGACTTAGTATTTTTGTATTTTCGAAAACCAGCCCAGTCACCAGAAGGAAATATCAGCATTGTACATCTCTGCAAACCACAATATGTTAAATTTTCAAATTTCACGTATATCATATCAACGTTTGATCAAGTACTTGAGTTGACTTTGTCATCAGGAGATGGAGGGGATGGTGGATGGCATGTCTGCTGAGCTACAGACCACAGTTTGAGACCAACAAACAACAAAGTCAGTTGTGAGTTAGTGAGTCATTGCTGTTTCACTGGCAGCTTTTCAGGCACCAAACATGGGTGTTGTAAGTAACCCATAGCTGTTGTTGCAGCGTGGATAGTGGCACAAAGAGCAGTTGTTTTTACCGAAACATGCTGTGTTTCCTGCCAAGACTGTGACACAAAAAGCATTTGTCTTTTATAAGACATAGCTGCTTTTCAAGTGTAGATTGTGCCCTCAAAACTGGGTAATTTAAGCCAAAACATTTTCTACTTCTTGCCATAACCAAGTGGTTTTTGTGCCTAAGCCTAACCTCATGTTAACCACAGCGTTGTTGAGACTTTCAGTGTATCCGCTAGATCAAAATGTGCAGAAGCATACAATGCTAACTTCTGGCAGTTGGGTTGTGAAAAATGAGGAGAAACACTAACACTGTGCTTATTAAATGTCTTCTGTTTCATATCTTTGATATTCAACTTGTTACAAAATACATGATGGTCCTCCTTTTAGTTTCTGAGATACAGCCATTTTACTATCATGCTTTGTTTAGTATTTAGGTACATAGGATTACTGTTCTTTTCCTACAATAAAATGACATATACAAATTAAAAAAGTAGTCCCATGTGCTCAAAGACTAAGTACAGTGTAATGAGAAAAACCTAATTTGTGCTTTGGAAAACAGAGAACACTTCAACCGAAGGAAACTCAAAATTGCTGCACAATACGTGAATGATTACTGCTGTGTTTGAGTCCTGAGAAAGTCTCAAGTATTAACAAAATACCTGTAAAGAAAAGTGTTGTACAATGTGTTTGTGTGTGTTTGACCAAGAGCAGTAAATGTAATATTAACCAGTGCTAAAGATTGGATTTGACTAAAATATTCATTTCACTACTATGTACTTGGATACTCCTTGCCTCTGTCTCTGAGGTATTCCCCTCCACCTCCTGTTTTTTCTGTTGCAGCACCAAGTTTACATGTGTCAGAGTCAGGGTGCGTGGTGCATTTCAGTGCACATAACACAGCAGCTGTGGAAACACAAAGAGCACATGCACCGTGTTCACTACAACAGAATGTTGTTTACACAGTTTTACTCTTGAAATATAGATGGCTACAACGTAGAGGAGAGAAACCGATCCCTTTTTTGGTATCAATCCTACTGACGCTAGAATTGATCTTCAAAACAAAAACATAGTATCAATATAGAGCTATCGAGCCGCCCATCCTTGACGGCTGCTGACTCGCACGCATGCAACTGTGTTTTCTTTTCTGTAAGACGGAAAGCTCTGAAAGTCAATAATCGTATTTATGCAGTAGCTGACAGAACAATCTCAACTCAATGTCCTCCCACTTGCTCACCCCGGAGCCCCTGACTGCATCACACGTGTGCTGAAGACCTTGTGATAGGCCTGAAATCTGCTGAGCGAGCGAGCACATGGACCCCAAGGCCAGGACTGAACTGCCAAACCCAAAGCCCGAGTCTTTGTTAGTTTTTAAAGAACAATCTCAACTCAAGAGTTTGCTTACTCGCCTGCTTGTTGTGGAGTTTTCATCAGTATCACATGGTCTTTAACCTCCCCTAGAGACATGCATCACTTTAGGTTAATCTGATAGCTAATTATCATGTTAAATAAGCGCCAGAGTTAATCATTCTTCATCTCTGAGGCGCAAAGAAAATAAAATCAAGGCCCCTTCGCACATGCACTGCAAACCTGAAATTATCGAGACAATAACCGGAGGAGCTGTATGTGAGAATGCAAATGTCTGAATCAGTTGGACTGGACATGCTTTCAGACCTAGAGTTGTCTTGCTTTGGTCCGAATCAGGGACTAATTTTGTTACAAAACTGCATGTGTAGCTTTTATCTGTGATTTTACTGTTTTGTTTTATTGCTGTACAGTGTCCTTGAGTGTTCTGAAAGGCTCTTATAAATAAAATGTATTATTATTATTATTGTTATTATTAACTGCCTAGAGTTGGTTCGTGTTCTCACGGCAGCAGGACCGGAGGACCAGATCAAATGCCTTGTGTGAGAAAACTGCTCTTGATTGGTCAGAATTTCCATGTGGGGAAAAAAAAGAAGAGTACACTTGCAAGATAAATGTGACACTTTCTAATGTCACAATGAAGGGACACGATAAGAGCTTGATTGAACCAAACCAAACAGGGCAGGTGTGAAAGCACCTTGAATGGAATTCACCCTGCAAGCTCCCTGATACAAAGTCCGTTTAATGTCCGATTGAGTCCATGTGTTAATAGAGCAGGTCACTGTCTGGAGGATTCACAGCGAGCAAATGGGTGTATTGATGACGTTTCTATCATGAGGCTTGCGCCAAAGTGAAAGGAAACAAACATTCCAGGGTGAAAAAGAAGAGTCATTTGCACAAAGACTGCAACGGAAATCAAATGCAGAGACACTGAATCTTCTGTTGGTAAAGCTTCAAGCCGAAATTGTCAGACGAATGTCCTGCCTCCTGCACGCTCTACCCAGGCACCATCCCTCGCTAGGGGTGTAACAATCTATCGATCTGGATCGGTATATCCATTCAGTAATCAACGAACCTTATCATCGATGCAAAGTGAAAACATCAATCTATATCATCATCTTTAGGATTCGTCTTTATTTTGAAAGTCTGTGTCACTGTCAAACAGCAGCAGCCAAGAACAGACGACAGAACCGTATTGCGGCAGACTGTGTAATATCAGCAAATATCACATTGTTGTCCAAAGTATATAATATTGTATCGTGATGAAGCTGGTGAGTTACACCCCTACCCCTCACCGAAACCAAACAGTATTTCCAGAAGCTGAGAACTCTTCTGACGCAGACAGTCTCTTGTGCTACATGTGTGAAAGGGAAACTCTGGACAGATTCTGCACCTGATTCTCTGGACATTGTTAAAAGATTTTTTGGGGTTGTGTGTAAAAACCTTCATCACTGTATCATCAAGGCAAAGGAGGTTAGTAAAACTCTTGTACAACCACATTGTCAAGGTGGCCAACATCCTCTCCTTACGTGCTTTATTGTCATTTATGCCAACTGTGTGGAGGAATAAAAGAAAACCCAACATAATGTTCTACATATAGCATGAGAGCAAACAGGCGCCTCTCTCATATCAGGTGCCAAATATCATCTTTTCATGTCTGAATCAAGCTGTAAGGAACATTAACGTAAAAGTCACTTACATCTAAATTGCAGAAAACCATCACTGCAACAGATAGATGAAGTACTCCACGTCTGAAAAGGCCTCACAGTACAGAACTCCTGAGTGGGCGAGGAGGTGAACCTTGAGTCGAGCTCGTGCCGTTTATATTTTAAAAAGTGAAAAAAGATCAATACTACACTCATAGTGGGACACGTTGGTCAGACGCCAGACATGTGATTATGACTCTGTGTTACCGTCACCAGCTGAGGTTTCAGTCTTAGTGTCCTGTGTGTGTTCTGGTAAATTTCACAACCTCTTAGAAAACGTCTACAACAGTACTCAGGACATTATGTCACTGTCTGTTGTACAATAATCTATACGTACAGAGGCCATCAGAGTCCAGCTAAACTAAATATGTGAATGTGCCACATCCAGCCCTTTCCAGAATATTAAAATGCCACTATAACCTATTAATATCACATTATGTCACCACTGATCTGCTAAAACTCATCATTGACTTCATTAACATGTGTTAAAAACCTGCTAAAAGCTATTGAACTGCAGCCCCTGAACATCACACAGGTTTACCAGGACACCACAAACAGTCTAACCTCTCTTCCAAATCAGTTTGCATGGTATATTAAACTGTGGGTAACCATAGCAACAACACTTTTACACTTCACACATCATTACTATTTATCTCAGTGGTCAAACTCACCAAAGCATGTATTAAAAAATGACTACACATACTCTATTAAAACAGAGAAACTGGCCAGTTAGACAAACAAGGACCTACTTTTTATCTTTGGTATGAGGCCATGGGATGTGAGCACTCATGCTGACAGTAAGTGACCTGATATTCCCGACACATTTCAGCCAGATGACACTGATAAAGGACGTTAGCTGAAATGCATTGGTCTCTTTATATTATAAGTGTTTCTGGATGTTTGAGCTATTTTTCCTGTTAAAACCTGCCAGAGCCTTTCATAAGATATTAAAACCTGCTCTACCTGCTCAAACCTGTTCACGCTCATTATAATCTAAACTGCACTCCAGAGTCAACACACTAGTGACTTAAAACAATGAACTCTATCCACCGGTTTCATGCCCATTCTCACTATTTTATGTGCATTTTTAAATATTAAGTCACAGACAAGTTGATGTATCGCTACAAGTGTAATGGAAATGGCTGAAGCAAATTAATGATCGTGCACATGAAGTGTGTGACTTAAACGTTACTTGTGATGTGAAATGATAAAAAAAATAGCAGCAGACAAAAATGTCGGATCTGTGTGAAACAATGAGGAAAATAATGTTCTTGAAATGAATATTTAAAATATACAGAAATACAATATTTTCATCACGTTTTCCAGCTTTTTTTATTGATTAAGTTTCTGCACACTGCTCTTGCTCAGCTTCACAATTTATTAATAACACTAATGTTATGTTATGTTATGTTATGTTATGTGAACACTCTTGATGAAGGTCGAGGAGGACCGAAACATTAGTGCTATCGATAAATTGTGAAGCTGAGCAGGAGAAATGTGCAGGATTTTCTGTTCAACGATTCAAGTAATATTTTCCAACGTACCAGCAATCGAGACAGTTGGATGTGCGAATACCTTCCTTGAAGCTAACCGTCTAAGTTTCAAATGTCATTCTTAAAGCTATAGTGCGTAACTTCTACGTGTCCGTAAATGTCCGTTTCACCCAAGCCACTACTAGAGGAGATGACACAATGCTGATTAAGCCGATCGGCTCCTCTAACATCTCACGGTATTTTTCAATATATCAATTTTAGTTTGCGTGTCGACCGGCGACATTCCCGCGCTGGCCTGGCGCACAGGAAATGAGAAAGGGAAGGAAGAGCGGAGAGTGTCATAGCAAGAGGTAGAGCGCAGGTAGAAAGAGAAAGCAACATGGCGTAGAACCCAAAGAAGCGGCCGAGACACGGTTCAGAAGTGGATCCTACCACAAAGAAAAAGCCTAGACGTTCGGCTGAAGGTCTATTAGCAAAGAAGGAAAGTGACCGACGGAGAAGGCAAACAAGGATTTGTATTGGCTTGCTGCTGTTGGATAAGTAAGTGACTTGGTTTATAATTATATTATGAGTAGTATGAGTTGCTGTTACATGTACTGGACCTAGTACTTTATTATTTTCTTGGAAATGGTGCTATGAAGGTAATCTAATGTTAGCAGCCTGGTGTTCGCCACGTTGTGTAGCGTTGTGTAGCGTTGTGTACACGGTGTGAAGCGAGTGTTACTCTGTGTATATGGAAGTGCCGGCTTATTTGTTGTAATAACGCATTATCCGCTGGGGGGCGACAGAAGTTAGCACTATAGCTTTAAATTACATCATCCAATTGCGGCCTCTTCCTCTACAGTGGTTTAATGGCACTCAGCTAGAGACTAATGCTACCATTAGTTTAGCTCCATGAACCAACTCCTACACCAAAGGCCTTAGGTCGTTACGCATTGGGGTTGTGATGGATAAACAGCACAAAAATATGAAAGTATTTACTTGTGAATTTTTTGCATCAAAGCTATTCATACCAGGGTGCCCACTAACTCACCTGGTGGAGCAGGTGCCCCATGTACAGAGGCTGTATCCTTGCCGCAGAGGCCACAGGCTCGATTCCAACCCACAGCCCTGTGCTGCGTGCCATCCTCCCTCTCTCTCTGCCTCTTTCACGCTATATCTGTCCTACCAAATAAATGAAAACAGCCCTCAAAAATATCTTTGAAAAATGCTATTCATACTGGCAGTGATGCATATTTGTGACAGTTACAACACTGACGAAAAAAAAGAGGTTTAAATGCAAAGAGATTCGCTGGCAGTGATGCAAATTTGCAGCAACTACTGGGATGCCATTGAGCCTGACAGTCTGTCTGAGGTAAGTTGTTATATAGCCTGTTGTATGCAATTCAGTTAAATTTCCTTTAAGTGAAATCCTCTGAGTAAATTTGAGTCCCCTTCAGGTAAACAGTAACACAGTGTATGTCTAGGGCTTTTATTGTGAAAGGTTAGAACTGAAGGAGTGGACCGGCCTTTGTCAAAGTTAAAATAAGTAACAAAAGTTTGGTTCGGACTGTGCAGGCATAAAATGATTGGCTAATGCCTTTATTTGCAGTGTGAAAGCTGAAAGAAAAACTCGTTGAGAAGAAAAAATGTACAGGTTGCTTTTTAACGCGCTACATCCTGTGTGAAATTACTCGTGACAAAAACAACAGCGCGGAAAAATATATTGATGTGTGAATTAACTGCATGAAAAAAAAACCCTGTTTGTAAAAGCCTTTTTCACAGCAGACATTTTAGCCTCTTGTAGAAGGAAAAGCAGGTTCAATTGATAACATTAAAAACAACCACACTCGCTTAAAGTGAGCTGATTCCAGGGAGTTGGTGTCGTGCATCCTGGCTCAATGTCACGACCAACTGGGTCACTTTATAGAAGTGAGTCATCGTTAACAAAATTAGTTTCAATTGTGTTTTTCCTACTGAACAAATCAAAATGTCTGCCGTGACAAAGGTCTTTTGGAATCCAGACCTTTGGTGCATGTTATGGGGAATTCTTAATTGCCCAAAAATATACTGATATGAGGAGTCAAATCGTAAACACCTGAGTGAATCACGACAAAATTTGGTACAATTAACCCGTAAACCTTTTAACTGTTAGGAAACAATATGCCGTTTTTTGTTGGACAGGGCTTAGCTGGAGGCAAAACAATTCTCCACAGACATTTAAAAGCGCTAGCTAGCAAGTTGTGTTGGTTTGTTTTAGACAACAGAGGAAGATGATGTGAGTGGTGCGTTCAGAAATACTCATTCTGAGTGTCGAAGCACACTCTGGGCACGGCCTTAACCGTTCATTAATTCATGCAGAAATATAACGCTCCATTTCTTCGACCAACAGGGCTCTCGTTTTAGTGTAGAGTATCAGACTGAATTTACCAACGCACCATGTCAGGTCACTCACTCTCCGGACCGCCAGTGTTACTTACGTAACACTGACCAACGGGACCAGACTGGCCGACCGTATGCTCTCACTCAGTGAATGGATGATGTCACAGGAAGCCAATCTCACAAAGGAGGACGACACTTCAACGGCTTCCTCCACTTTGTTTTGCTATCAGGGCTTGACGCTAACTTTTTTCCCAAGGAGCACATGTGCTTCTAAGTTGAAAAAGTAAGGAGACACAAAGAACTTTGGGGGCACAATGTAAATTGATCAAATAATGTGTTTTCCGTAATAAACGTGATGCAAATAGACATTTACAAGAAAAATTATTTAATGAATTTGTATACAAAATGTACAGAAAGGCAAAATCATCAAGTTTTGAAAAAGTATTGCAATTTAATTTTGTCTTTAAAGTTATTATCTTATATATATTATCTTTGCAATATGATTATCTTATATAATGTTATCACTATCTTAAAACATTCTCCAGGTCCTCTGAAACTCTGCAGGACTTATTTCCACCCTGCCCAGCAGCAGTACCGTGGAGAACGGCCCCTAACTGTGGGGAGAACGGAGCAGGCTTCCCCGGAGGTTCGCCGCTTAACCCGGTCCGTCTCCTCTACACTGTGACTTATTTCCACGCTGCCGACAGTGGGACTTATATTTATTGTGCCGACAGTGGCTTGGAAAACCACCCATTACCGTGCCACACGGGGAAGAGGGAAGAGGGAAGGCGGCTGGAGTTCCTCCAACATTTGCGGTTAGATTATCATATTTTTTTATTGACAAAAATATAGGCTGCTTCGGCTGATTTTTTTATGCGCACATGTGCCCCTAAATATTTTTTACAGTTCGCACACACCTATTTTTAGTCGCAAATGCGAGTGAAACGCTCGCACTGTCGAGCGCTGGCTATGGAAGCTAATGTTAGCTAATGCGCTAAAAAGTTAGCGTTACGAAGAAATCCAATATTCCTCTTAATCCCTCCCCAGTGTCTGATGAGGTGGACATGATAACCCTTAATACACATAACGTTGTTCATCCCTACAACAGGAAATACTTTTTCCCTAACCTGATATGAAGTGTGCGCTGCACATGTGAGCATTTTTGATGATGGCCTCCGTCCAGTCCTTTGGTCTTATCACATTTAACCATCTTTGTTTTTGTTGACGGGCAGTGGCGGCTGGTTTTGAGCCATGACTCCTTCTATTCTGGCTCCCAATAACACAACAAGACAAACACATTTTAAGACTCCTATGTAGCCTACAGCCCTGTGGGGGAGAGGCAGGTTTTGCCTCCAGCTAATGACCTGACGTCACTGTGACGTCGGCCCTAAAAGGGGCTAGAAAAAGACAATATGAATATGAATTTCTGGATGACCAAGAAGAGAAGGACCAACTGTCCACATTTTTTGCATGCAACTAATCAAATCAAAATATTTTCCTATCAGTCAGATCCACAGTAATCAAGCATCATTGGATCAGCTCATCAGTCCAATCAGGAAGTTAACGATCAGCTCGACCATGATGACAACAGAGATAAAAAAAAAGGTTTGTAAATCATGAAAACAACAACACAACAAGGTCAAAACTAATTCACACACTTCAGAATTTACAATGAAAAACGTATCAACCGACAGATAAAACAAACTCTACACTGAAAACCATAAAATGTGTGAGACAGGACACAGCTGGATGAAGGTAATATCTGTGTGTGTGTGTGTGTGTGTGTGTGTGTGTGTGTGTGTGTGGGTATGAGTGGATGTGGGGGAAGGCGAGGTGTATGGTTAACCATAGACTGAGCTCTCTGTCTCTCTCTCACACACACTTGCGCGCACACACACACACACACACACACACACTCGCACACAAACCATCACTTGCATTGCACTGCAGGCTTGAAATCTAGGTCACAGTAACACACTCACACACACAGACACACACTCTCACACACACTCACACAAATACACACACACACACACACACAGTGTTTAAAGGCTCAACAGTAAGAGAGAGAACAATCAGATGTGATGAAGACGAGGCTCGGTCTGTCAGCTCACCACTGAACTACTTCAG
Organism: Epinephelus lanceolatus; assembly: GCF_041903045.1. Taxonomy (NCBI): domain Eukaryota; kingdom Metazoa; phylum Chordata; class Actinopteri; order Perciformes; family Serranidae; genus Epinephelus; species Epinephelus lanceolatus. The sequence goes on from NC_135756.1 coordinate 6,575,752, forward strand.
ACTGCTCAGTAAAGCCCTCACAGCAGAAACCCACCGCCTCTAAAAACACTGTTAGATTTCATCAGCGTTTCGGCATTCGCAGCCTCGCACAAGTTGTTCTTTGATGAGGTGTTGCAATGTTCTTTTCTGTAGTAGCCAGTTTCTCTCAACCTGCCTTGTTTGTCTACGCTGCGACTTGATGCCTTTTAGCACAAGACAGTAAAACGTGTGAACTTGTTGCAGTCAGTTGTGGGTTAGAAGTGTGAGCAGGCAAGGAGACAGCGACAGCACAGTGAGTTTCTCTAGCTGAGGAAAAGACGCTCATGTTTAGGGCAAAGGTAATAATCATTATGCTGATGATGCAGTATTGTCTCTGTCATTTATAAATTACAACTAACCCGAACAAGTGGAAGTGACATCTTGACTCTAACAAGAATACTTTAAACATGTTTGATATTTTCATTGAAACCTGGAGAGTCAGAGTCACAAATATATGCTGCTGAGATAACTGTCATGGAAACAGAGCTGCTTGCTTCTTGCAAAAAGTACGAACAGTGTAAATATAGGATGATACAACATGAATATTTACCTAAAATATAAGGAACTTCTAATTTGCTTGTGTAGGGGCCACCTAGTGGCAACAGGTCCTCAGTTTACACATGCCTGGGGCCTGCTGGTGAGCAAATAACAAAGGAAACTCAATGTAGTGTGTGAAGTACATTTCCTTCCACTTGCTTTCAAGTGTATTTTCAATTTGAGCATTTAAAAACCTGAGAGAAAACATGATATTTGACCAAAAAACGGCCCAAATATTCCAACAAAAAAGATTTTAATGCTGAGAAAATGCAATGATGGCTCATAAAACCTAATTTCTTATACAACTTGTAACAGGTGTTCACTTTACCAGCCTGGAAAGACCATCCTGATGACATGAGCTCAACATTCTGTTTCACCCTCTGCATCAGTCTGGTCTTGGTGCCACCCGAACACTTACACTGGGCAGGAGTACTTGCCTGTTCTGCCAATCAGCTTCACAAAACACCAGGGAACAACTTCATCACCAATAGTGCCCGTTTATAAATCAAGTTTTTGCCAACTCCAGTCGAAAGAGCCAGAGAATATATCATATTAAGTTGCTGTGAGCTCCAAATTCACCACTTCTCAGCAGAAGAGTACGGACAATGTTATTTCGGAGCCCTACAGTGCAAAGCCTCTCTTACTCTGTGGCTGCTGGTTCATGTCCACAGCTGTCTGTACCAAATAGTGGTGTGACACTCATTCCACAGCAAAATGTGCCCGTCGAACAAGAATGACAGGCTATTATTTGCTTAAATCATTTAAGTCAACAGGCCTATATTTGGGACAGGCCTTTAATTCCTTTCACACAAAACTGTTGCTCAGCAAAGATCAGAAGTACAGCCAAATTGTTTATTTAAACCTGTATAAATATTAAAAAAATAGGCTTCAGATAATATACGGATAATAAATCATTCATTTGCTCCAGCTCAGAGCACTTTAGGATTACGGTACCCAGCATACTGACACAACACCACTTTATGCTGTTAAAAGAACACTCACAACTTGGATTGATTTTTTTGAAAAACCCTTTGGATTCTTTTGATCTGAGGACCCTTATGGACTAAATGAATATGAATAACTTACAGGGTAACTGAGGAATGGACACGTAATTTGAGGTACACAACAACCTGTTTTTTTACATCCGAAAAACTTCTATAAACAAATGAACTGCTTGGCAACCCGCCCAGGCCTCTAATTGAGACAGGCCGTTATCTGTCAAAATGTGTAGCCGCATCAGGCTAGTAAAAAGGACTGGGCATTTAACTGAAGTTTTACGGTATATTTGGGGGGGAAAAAACTATTGCTAAAGTCCCCACAGTTGTTGCTGAAACATGAATTGATGTTCATCCAAAATTAAACAGCCATTTATTAGTTTACATAAAGTACAGATGTGGTACACATGACAGAAAGCAGGGAAATTTAATAAATCAATATTACGGCCATTTTAGCTCAACGCAGATAAAATAAGGTTGACAAATGAAGTCCTACACCTGCACCCTTAACATCTGGTCTCCTTTTATTTTTACCTTTTAGTAAATCACCGTATCAATGTCAGAAACAATCACATATTTTAGCAGCTTGTTCCATCTACTCATTAAAGTTATGTGATGTCACACTGAGTAAAATATTTAAACCCAAGACTCCCTGTTTTTATGCCTCTGTGCCGGCAATCGTGGTGGCTGGGGGCATTATATTTTCGGGTTGTCTGTCTGTCCGTGCATCTCATTCTCGTCATATCTCAAGAACAATTTGAGGGAATTTTTTTTTTCAAATTTGGCACAAACGTCCACTTGAACTTAACAATAAACTGACTAAATTTTGTTGGTTGAACGTAAAAAAAATAGCAGGTTTGTTTTACGGCATTTTTATCCAACTTTTATCCAACATTGGGGCAGCTGTGGCTCAAAGGTACAGCGGGTCGTCCACCAATTGGAAGACTGCCTGTTCAATCCCTGGCTCCTCCAGTCTGCATGTCAAAGTATCCTTGAGCAAGATACTGAACCCCAATTTGCTCCTGATGGCTGTTCCATCAATGTGTGAGTGTGCTAAAAATGGAGTAACAGATGGTTGACCCTATCCCTTTGAGTACAATCCCGTTCATAGGCTCATTAAAGAACCCGCACAAGCTTACTAAAAACCAGATTGTGTGCCATACATTTGAATGTTGGCAGGAAAGCCACAAATTATTGGGACTACGGAATATTTTATTTAAACATACTCCATTATGGAATAATCCATTAGTCCCAGACAATATTACAGATGGTATCACGCTTAGGTGGAAAGAAAAGGGAGTCAAAGTGCTAGGCGATCTCTGTGATAATGATATATTTGCCGATTTCACTTTTTTGAAAGATCGATATCAACTTCCAGGGACACACTTTTTTAAATTTCTGCAAATAAGGAGTTGGGTCAAATCAAACATCATAATGGACTTTCCCAGTATTTCAGATACTCCAATACAAGAAACTATGTTGAAAGCAAAGCTACAAAAGGGATTAATATCAAGATTGTATAATACTATAAACAATGGAATGAACCATAATTCAGCACGACATAAATACAAGTGGGAAAAAGATGTGGGACACGAATACATGCTGAAGGAATGGGAAGATCTATTGGAGAAGTCACAAAATGTTTGATTAACACCAAACATAGACTTATGCAGTTTAACATATTTCACTAGGGATGCACCGAAATGAAAATTTGTGGCCGAAGCCGAATAATATTAAACACTTGGCCGAATACCGAGTACCGAATACCAAATATTGTTGTTTAGTTTTTCATTAGTTTTTGCAGATGAACCCCCTCCAGATTAGTGTTGTCACGGTACCAAAATTGGATCCCACTGTACGATACCAATGAAAATATCATGGTTCTGAGTAGTATCAGGATACAACAACAAAAATGAGGCAGATGTGCCTTTTGTCATTTATAAAAAGATAAATCACTTTTCTATAATACATCAATGATATTTCAATGGAATAAATTACTTATTGACTTATTCATACTTCAAAAACAGCATCAATAAGTGATTAACATGGGGGGGATCAAAATAAAATAAATAAATAAAATAAGAATCAACCAGCCACCCTCCTCCCCTGACAAGTCCCTTCATAAGTAAAGAACAGTCCCTAAAGTGTGGTGAGGTTTGTGGGCCATGAACGGCTCGTTTCTCCTCTGACACGTCACATACCTGTGTTCGGCTGGCTCGGCTGTTCAGGTACTTCTGGGCAGTCCACACGCCAAGAAGAGGATATTATTGGAGCCGACTTCTCCGTCGCTGGTAAGCCGATGGCCGCTGTATTTGACAGGAATACATTCCTGTCTGTGTCTGTGACCCCCGTTCAACCCACAATCGGTGGGATTCGCCTTTCGTTTCTGCTGCTGGTTGAAATCTGTAGGCTGCTCGCACAGCGTGCTGAATGATTTAAGCCTATTTTGCTCACTCAAAACTATTTTTAGTCGCAAATGCGAGTGAGGGATGGATCGCCACACTGCCAACATTTTACTCCACGTGTCACGGCACGCTGTTTGATTGCGTTATCAAAACACGCCGCTATGATTCGGCCTTGCTTTTAACTTATTCCACCGAATACCGAATGTGTGTTTTTTTGCAATATTCGGCCGAATATATTCGGTTACCGAATATTTGGTGCATCCCTATATTTCACTATGCGTATTATACCCCCCACAGGCTACAGCAGTTTAGCCCTAATACACCATCTAAATGCCCAAGATGTAATGCAGATAAAGGTGATATGATACACGTTTTGGAGGTGCACACACTTGGAAGGATTTTGGAATAAAGTTTATAAATATACATCTGAAATTTACAGAAAAGAATTATCCTGGACCCCAGAATATCAATTTTGGGTGATGTAGAAATGTGTAAAGAAGTTAATAATGATGAAAAAAATTAACATTATTAATAATGACAGCAGCAAAAAAATGCATATTAGTTAATTGGAAATCCAAATATGCACCTCCAATAACACAATGGTGGAGAGGACTACTCTCATACTGCACTCCAGAAAAAATCATGTATAATGTTAAAGGTCAATCAATGAAATTTGACAAAATATGGGGCAAACTTGTTAATAATATAAAAAAGATAGAAGGGCAGATATTGCTTTAGATTAATTTATGGATATTTCTTGTGTGTATGCAGGTTATGAGAGAATATATTTTTGTATGTGAATTAAGATTATAATGAAATGATGTTTGTAGGACAGAGAGAATGTTGAATATGTACATATGATGGGTGGGGAAAGTACGGGGTAAAGGAATGAGTAAATGTTAAAAAAAAAAAAACAGAGTAGTAGGTGGCACCTTGTACAGTAGCCTCGACCACCAGTGTGTGAATGTTTGTGTGAATCGGTGAATGTGACAAAGTGTAAAAACCGCTTCGAGTGGTCAGATGACTAGAAAGGTGCTATACAAATGCAGGTCCATTTACCATTTAACTTTTGAAAAGCATGAAAGAAAAACAAAAAGGAAAACAGAAATGATGAAACCCAGACAAATAGGGTTGGCTACCATTCATAATTGAACCAATACCGGTATCTGGAATTCGGTACCGGTACCAAACAGTACCTTCTTTCGGTACTTTTTAAAGTCTAAACTTCTCAGTTTCAACATTTTATTGAGAACATTTAAGAACAGTGCTGCACGTTAACTTTTGTCTGCACATTTCTTTTGTCATCATTGTTGCTGAGTCTGAGGTGTGAGTCATGTGCTCTCGCTCCGCCTCCACCTCAGGTAACGACATTTGGCACGATTCATTTTAAGTGAATCGGTACTCGGTAGTACCGACGTGAAACGGTACCAAGTACAAAAAGTACTGAGTTTCAGTACCCAACCCTACAGACAAACTAAACCAATATGGACAGCATGGCAAAACAAGAGAGGACGAAACAAACTGAGATTTAGAATTTAGAAAAAAATATGAATAAAACAAACAACAAAAAAACTAAAAAAGACTAAAAATTAACTAAAAATAAATAAATAAATGTGGAGTTTAGGCCACCTGAAGTGGCCAGTCAGTGTTACATCACGGTCATTTAACCAAGCCTTGGTCAAATGTCAGTTTTAATTTTGGATACTACTTATCTATTTCTTACTCCTACTTTTTGTGCTCCATTCTAACTTTCTAGTGGAGGATCATGGTCAGTTCATGCTCCTGTGATGTGTTTATCATAAGTCCATTCTCAAATTTGTCCTTGTTTTCTCTCCACACACAACCAGAAATCCAAACCAGTATCTCTGCAAATGTGAAACATGTACATGTGTTGAAAATCAGAGTTTAAAATGGCAGCAGAGATAGGAATCCCTCGCTGTTTTCTGCCGAGAGACAGACCGTAAAACCTCAAATTTGCTGCTGTTTCACAGTAGATTGTGAACAAGCTGCATTATTCAGTAGCTGCAATGGAAATCTCTCCATGTGATCCTCTCCATTTGGCCAGTATCCACAGGAATATAAAAAACACACACGCACAGGTTTTGTAGAAAAATGGTCCCAGAAATTCAAAGTGCATCACCAGCAGCAGCAGCAGCAGCAGGATTTTTAAACACTCGGCTAATTTCCACTCGTGCAGACAAGAATCCAAACTTCTGCACATTCCTGCCCTCTGGGAATAATCTGTCTTTATTTCTAATGAATTGCACTGAGATGCATGTATCCCCTGCATCAACAGATCGCAATCTGAATCCAGCAAGCCATGTCTCATAAATTATGCGCTCCCTGAGCTTTTGATAAGCTAATAGACGTCTGAGTGGAGGCAAATTGATGCCGCGCTCATGCGATTCAGACGGAGAGACACGATTCACTATTGATTAATGTTTAGCAGCGGCTGAACGGTGGCCTATCTTGAACATCACACCTCTGTTTATACGACAGAGCACTTTCTTCTCTATTGTTCATTATTCATTAGTCATCTGGACTGCCTGTGGGACTCCCTCCCATCTGCTACGGCTCCATTTCCATATGCCTGGCTCAACCAAGCGAGGCATACATCTGATACGTGGAGAGAGACAGAGAGAGGAGGGAGGGAGGCAGCAGAGGGAGGGTATAAATTCATCTCTTTTTACTCCCTTCATCTCTCTTTCAAAAGGTAATGCATTCATTGATGTTATCATTGGGGGAATTGATGAAATGATAAAACTGGAAATAAATTGCTGCTTTGAACGGAGACGGCAGAGGACTGGGACACAACAGGACTGGTGTGGGAAGAAAGAAGTGTGTTTGAGTGCTGTGGGTGGGCGGCAGGGGAGGGAATTTAAAAAGAAGAGAAGAAGAAATGTATAATTAGGAGTTGGCCGAGCAGGCTGCCTACATGGAAAATTCACATTGAATGATCTGACACAGGAAATGCTAAAAAAAGATTCACAGAAGTTTTCTCATTTTTCAATTTCAGCGTTGGTTTAACACCTTTATCTCAGCTCGAAACTAAATGAAGGTAATAAGGCATAAAATGGAACAATGGAGCTACTTTGTGCCTTTTTTAGAGGACTGTAATATTCAATATAATCGTGCAAGACATAGAAAACCAGTAATTGAGTTTCAGTGTTCCAGCAGAGTTTGATACTTCTGCTAAATTAACTAAATTTACACCAGAGCTTCTCAACGTGGAGCAGCTGCTTGTAGACAGAGCTGTGACTCCAGTGTTTGATATAATTTGTGATAGAAAATAGATTTAATATTCTCCCTTCGTGTTCTGTGAAATGAAAAGTAAAAGTAAAATTCTCAGATTCACATGACAACTTGACAGCTTCCTGAAAGCTCAGCTTGTTGTTTTTCTTTTAGGAACATGAGACATCAAAACAGGGTAGAAAAATGTGTATTAAATGCTGACTTAGAACCTGAGACACTGAAGACCACAAAAACCTTCCAGTTGCCAGAAAATGTTGCCGTTGTACATACCATTTGTAAGTATTATATCAGTGTTTCTAAAGTGATGTAGAATATAAGCTGACTTTGTCATCTGCAAGGGAAGGGGATGGTGGATGACGTGACACCTGCCAAGATACAGACCACTGTTTGAGACCAACAAACAACAAAACCAGCTGTGTTTTAGTGACCTGACGCTAGTTAAGAAACGTGGTTCTTTTGTAGCGATCCGTCACTGGTTTTCCATCAAGGAAAACGCCACGAAAGTGTTTGGTTTTTTTGACCGATTGTAGAGAGCAAGTGTCACACACTCCAGCTCCATATGCATTTCTTTTAATTTGATGACGTTTTGGCCTTTGGGCCTTCTTCAAGATCAACTTCTTAAAGATCAAACATTTGTTGATCTTTAAGAAGTTGATCTTGAAGAAGGCCCAAAGGCCAAATTATTGATTGCAGAGACACATGTTCTCTACAATCAAGTCTATTGCCAGCGATCAGCACCTCAATATAATTCTTGGTGTGTGTCACTTTTATATTTTAATGTTTTCTTACAGGGACATTGCTAAGTTTCCTGCAGGGATCCTACCACGAAAATAATTTTCTTGTTTGTTTTGTTACCATGACACTGCTGCATTTCCTGCAAAAGTTTTGTTTGTTTGATTTTTTTTTTTACTGTGACATTACGGCGTTTCCAGCTGAGATATTGCCACAATAGGCAGGTTGTTTTTTGGAGAGTGATAAGTGCCATTAAAAGCGGTTGTGTTTTACCAAGACATCTCTACATTTCCTGTTGAGATGGTGCCACAAAAAGCCATTTTTTTAAAGATTATTTTTGGGCGTTTTTTCCTTCACTGACAGGACAGCTATAGATAGACAGGAAAGGCGGGAGAAAGAAAAAGGGAAGACACACAGCTATGGGCTGTGGGTTAGAGTTGAACCTGAGCTGCTGCAAAGGACTCAGCCTTTAAAGGATGCTCACTCTACCAGGTGAGCTTGAGGTCACCCTTTTCACCCATCATCCTGCATTTCATGTCGGGATAGTGCCATGGAAAGCTGTGTGTTTTAAGCCAAAGCATGATCTTTTCCTAACAGTAACCAAGTGGTTTTTATGCCTACACGTTAACGACAATGTTGTTGAACCGCAAAGAAATGTGAAAATGTAATGTGTCCACTTCATAATAATGTACAAATGTAACATATCTATGGTTTGTGGAAACATACAATGCCAACATTTATTCTGGAAATTGGGTCGATCTTGAAAGATATTAAGAAATAAGAATAACATGGGGTGGCTTGTTGTCCAGCCCTTTGCTGTGGTAACACACCTGCAAATTCAATAATATTCATGTCTGAGGAGAGGAAGTTGGTGGGGACATGATCAACATAAACCATTTTGGACTGACTTAGTTTATCACAGGCAATAAGTGCATAAAAATGATCAGGACGTGAGTGTGAATTCTACAACAAATCTAACCAACTTTGACTTTTCATAAAACATATTTGTAAATGTGCTGAAGTTAGTGCTAACCAGCTTTCTCTCTAAAAATACAGAATCAGTGGTTTTGTAAAGGGTGAGAAAATATTGGCTTATGAAAATTTAGAAATGTAAAATTTCAACCAGAGGCTGCTCTGTCAGTCAGCTGCTTATACTGTAACTGTATTCTCTGCACACATGGGTGAAACTGCACTGACATTTCTAACAGGAACTGACTGCAGGTTAAGGTTTTTCCTTTGCCCTCTAGTGTAATACTGATTTGTATGACACATACAGTATGTAATCAATCAAACTGTCTCATATCGATCATATCAGAGGCGGATGACATTGACTGACCAATACCGTTTTGTTTTTTTTAAATCAAAAACAAAATTGATTGATATTGTTGTTACCCTCATCTGACTGTGACCTCATTCTTTTTCCATACAGTAAGTCGTAAAATTAACACAAAAGTAAAATACTCAGTTAAAACTGAAAATGAATCATATACATAAAATGTAAAAGCTTCACACATCTTCCCCCCGGCAGCACAGATGATCTATACAATCAGCACAGTTTCAAGGTGGACACCCAAGATTAGTGTCACCCATTCAGTATCTGACCAAATGTCTCTCCTTCTGTTCCTGAGTTATGACGCTGAGTAATAGCCAGTAAAGTGTTCTTGTTCATTATGATGTCACAGTGAAGTTGACCTTTTAGATGTAAATGTCATCATTTCATCATTTTATCCTGTTACATATTTTTTGTATGAATTCTTGAGTTCCAGCCAAAAACATGCTTTGTAAGGTCACAGTGACCTTTGACCTTCAACTACCTAATTCTAATCAGTTCATTCTTGAGTCCAGGTGGATGTTTGTGCCAGATTTGAGCAAACTCCCTCAAGGTGTTCTAGAGATATCGTGTTCACAAAAATAAGACGAACGCAAGGTCACAGTGACCTTTAACCACAAAAATATAATCAGTTCATCACTGAGTCTAGGTGAACGTTTGTGCCAAATTTTAAGAAACTGCCTTGAGATATCACCTTCGCAAGTATGGGACCGACAAACGGAAACCCAAAAAACAAAATGCCTCTAGGCATAGCTATTGCTGGCACAGAGGCATAAAAATGTACTTAAGTAAAAAAAAAAAATAATAAAAATAATTTAGCAAATAAAATCATACAGAAGAATGTCAGAAAGTCATCTGGTACATGTTACGGCATCAATCAGGAAACTGAGAATTAGAATGAGAAAAAAATGACCTTAAAGAATCTCGTCAAAATCGCAGGTACATAATTAAATTAAAATCTATAAAACTGGAAATTCTAGGGTTTTCCCTTTACTCTTTTATGAGTTTAGGGATTTTCATGCATTTTAATTGGTCGAAGGGTCACATATTCATCTCAAGCTTGAAAGAAATCCTATAAAACTCTTCAGATAATGTTTCAAATGCATTGCTCTCAAGCTAAAAACATACATATACCCTTTCCCACCCAAATCAGTGCATATATGTGATTTTTTTAGACACAGGAAAAACCTGCTAATAGAAAATAGACTTAGATCTTTTCTACTGCCAGCAGACAAGTATGCTTTTCCAGGTGTGTCATGTTCAACGTCACAAATTCAAATGCAGTGACGACTAATGTCAGATGATGTCTGAGCACAGTTTGGATTGAGATGGATGGAAGTTGTGGCAGTGGGTTATTGCAACGCACCAGAAAAAAATTAGTACATCCCCTTAGCGCGTCCACTCCAGCTCTAATCGGACTATCCCACTAAAAACCCACTACAGACAACAGTTAGACGTTAGTGGGTGTTTTTGGGTTTGTGTCCAGTGGGAAAGGGGCTATAATGGAGATTTCGATTTTAACCTGACAATATATTTTATGACCCTATCTCACATGATCAGTAAAATCTTTAAGGCAAAGTAATAAGTAACTACAGCAGTCACATCACCTTAGAGGAGTAAAAAGAACTGGTACAGTATTTCCCTTCATACTTATGTCAAGTACCTAAAATGGTTCAGAGTAATTCACCGAACCAACACAAAGTCACAGTTTGACCCAAACTTCACCCATCAGCCACCTCACTGCTTTGTGACGACCATGAGAGGATTATCAGAGGAGGTAATCTCATGTTCTGTCACAGTAAACTGCACCATAGAGGGTTTTTAGAGCTCTGTGTGTGTGTGTGTGGATGTGTGTGTGTTCAGCCCTTAGGGGCAGGGCTGTCAGTAACGTGAGACGTGGCCCGTGTTGATGGTCGGGGGGTCTGTCTCTGGAAGGTTAATGAAACGCAGCTCTCCTCTTCCTCACTGCGTCAGGGAAATTCAAACCCCCACTGGAGTCGCAGACGACCGATATATCTGGCTGATCCTGGACTTTTATTCAATATTAGATATCAACCTCTGACATGATGTAAGTTTCTTGCTGAACAAAACTGCAGAGAAGTCGTCTGTGAACTAACTAACAGAGTCACTTTTCTGCTTTGTGTTTTAACCGTTCATGTTGTCTCAGTGTTTCTAGTGCACAACTAGCAAAAGTATTTGCACACACAAGAAAACAAAGAAGAATTCAAACTACATAACAACTACTACAAAATTTGAAAAGGAGGAGGCGGAACATTCCAAAATTTCAGGTGCTATGGCTGCAAAAGCTTGAGGACGTCGTGTCTTAAGGCGAGTGCCAGGGCCTGAATCAAAGGTGTTTTTCATAAAAAACAATCCAAGGTATGAGTATTATTGTAACAGGATAAAGGGGTGTTATCCTCGGGTGCCGTGAAACAAGTGTTGTACCATAACCCATAATTGTTGTGTTCTTGCTGGTTCAAATAAACTATTTGATTGTATTTTCCATCTTTGCTGAATGTTCCTCATCTTCTCTACATTCTTACTTGTATTCAACATTCATATCCCACTCATACATTTTGAAATGTTCAGAAAAAATGCCCTCCTCAGGTTTTATAATGGGTCTCCATGGGACAAAGCGAGAGTGAAGAGGGGCTCTAAAATTGTCTAAAAAATTTCCCTTTAACTTGCTGCCATGGCCACAATTTTCATTCTACATACACAATTCATACACAAAATGTAGGAAAATTCCTTCCTGTCCTTATGGAATCACTCACACTTACACATTTGGCTCAGTGAGTTTGCAAGCGCAGGGAGAGACAAATTTAAATCAAGGATTACTCATTATGGGTATCATTTAACTTTTTAATTACATTCATACTAATCATACCTATTTACACTTTTCGAACTGTTCCTACTACTTCACCTTCTTCTCACACATTTCAGTCAATGTTGCAGTGAAGCGTCAACCTTTCAAAGAATCTACAATATTTCTCATCATTCATACATCTTACTATATAACGACGAAAACTCTGCGTGTGTGTCTGTTCCACGTTTTTCTCCTCACTGACTTGGTCAATCCATGTGAAATTTGGCACAGTGGTAGAGGGTCATGGGAGGATGCCAATGAAGCAATATTACATCAATTGGCCAAAGGGGGGCGCTATAGCAACCGATTGAAATGTCAAACTTTGAATGGGCATATCTCATGGCCCGTATGTCGTAGAGACATGAAACTTTGCACAGAGATGCCTCTCCTCATGAGGAACACATTTGCCTCAAGAACCCATAACTTCCGCTTATATAGATTTTCCGCCATTTTGAATCTTTTGAAAAACACTTCAAATCTTTTCCTAGGAAGTTTGAGCGATCTGCATGAAACTGGGTGAACATAATCTAGGGACCAATATCTAAAGTTCCCTCTTGGCAAAAGTTGGAAAACTTACTAAAACTGAGCTTCTATAAGGCAATGAATATTGCGGAGGGCGTGGCTCATCACATAAAGGTGTATAACATCTCAAGGGTTTCACCCATCACCACGCAACTTTGTAGGCATATGACCACACATAATCTGAGGGGACCCCTCCATTATTGACCCCATCAAACAAAATGGGGGCGCTAGAGAGCTCATTTCTTATCTAGGCCTAACCGCCATATGGATTTTTACTAAACTTGGTAGATATGTAGAACAGGACGCCTCAAGGTGACTGGAGAAATTTAACTCTAATTGGCAACTGGGTGGCGCTATAACAACAGAAAAATGCTTAAAAATGGCTAAAATGCAACGGATCGCTGTGGCTCCCCCTGTGGACCAATGTTTTGGGGTTTTTCTAATTTTTGGTATGACTAAGTCATGGTATGGTATGCTGTACATAATCACGGAAACTGTCAGTGTGTCATTCTGTCTGTCCCATGTTTTTCTACTCCCTGACGTGGTCAATCTATGTGAAATTGCACATAGGCATTGAGGACTGGCATAGGTAGAAGGTGACAAAGCTACCAATGGGTATGGACTAGTTAATAGTATTATTCAAAATTCAAAGCAAGCAATGTAGTGTAGCATCAGCTACTTAGCAATGAGCATTCACACCCACAATTTCTTAAGAAACTGCAATCTCAAGTTAACCTTAGCTCTTCTTAAACAAGCAACATTAAATACTGCTTACATGTCCATCCATTATAACATGAATCCATATAGAAGTATAATATTTAATATTCGATGTATGATGTATTCTAGATGAGCACATTTCCTTTTGATATTTGGTGAAAATGCTTTTGAATGCAGAGCTTTTATTGGTAATTAAGTATTTTTACATTGTGGTATCATCATTTTTTACTTCAGTAAAGGATCTGACTGCTACACGTGTATGTTACTTGTGATAAAAAGTTATTTCTCAAATTCTTCTTTCTTCCTCATGATCTCCTCCCTCGTTTCCTTTTTTCCCCCTCAAATCATTCCTTTCTGTTGCTCACACATCCTCATTCCTCCTCATACCACCAGTTGTTCTCCTGAGTTACATTGCACTGTGCTGTATTCCACACAGTCATGACCGCCCAGATGTTTAACGCAAGGCGCTGCAATTATCATGCTCTATTTGTGTGCACATAATGTGTATTTCAGCGGTCGCAAACTGGCGTCCTCTTCTTCACCTAACAAATATTTACATTAAAAACTTCTCCTGCTCCTGGCTGGTAAATGAAATTTGACACTTTGAAAGGTTGTGGTTATCTTCTTGCTGTCAAATAGCTGACTCACTTCCTGTTGTGTGTGTGTGTGTGTGTGTCTCGTTTCTATATCATAAACTTCTGCAAAATCATGTCACAGTTCGGTTATGCATCAGCGCTGTGCACCGCGAGCGTATGCAAAGGTGTGTGTGTGTGTGTGTGTGTGTGTGTGTGTGTGTTGAAATCAGGTAGAAGGTGTGTGTGTTTCTAGTTTTGTCTTTGTTTTTTACTGTAAAAACACTCAGAGTGGTCGGCTTATAATAATCCATGTGCTGGTATGCAATATGAATGTGCAGAGAAGACGGGGGGTCGTGTGTGTAAAAGATGGCTGGGTGGAGGAGGAGTGTGTGCGTATGTGTGTGTGTGAATGTGTGTGTGTATGGTGGGGGGGTGTGGGGGGGGTCTCTGGATTGTTGCAGCAGCTGGTTGGCTGCTGGGCTGGTTTCCATGGCAACGTGTGTAAAAAAGAGTACAGGCTCCGTCCCTCAGTCCCGTATTGATGCTCTGTACAAAAGAATAACGTTTTACAATTACATGCCCTCCACTCTCTCCGTCGGTCTGTCATTAATCCTTCTCTTAACTCAAACACTCAAACTGACAGTCATTTCTTTAAAAAAAAAAAAAAAAAAAAAAACATGGCCGATATTAAAATATGGGTTTAATTAATAGACAATATGCAGACTCTCCTCATCAGTCTGAATCTGTGGGTGAGATGATTTTTTTCCCACTCATCTCATCCAAATTCATTTTCTCCACAGAAACAGTAACTGATTCGATTTTTTTTTTGTTGGATTTGCTGCTGCTCATATTCAGCAGGGGGATTAATTTAGTGCAACGCATGGGGGAAACCCACCGAAGGACTCTTGCGGTTCTTCCTCACAAAAATAGTTCAGTAGGTGTGAAACAGTCCACTTACAGAGGGACTCTACAAGGAGGTGATATAGAGTCGCCCTCAGCCCTGCAGCCACAGTGATGTTATCTCTGCCTGCAAAGACACAGTTTGATGGTTTGTGTTGAAGTAATTGATTTTATTATTCAGACTGTTTGACAGGTCTGCTTAAAAACTCTGCTGCACAGACGAGCTTCGGTCAGAAACACAGAATTTGAATTTAAATTCCAGCAGAGAATCTTATCAAGATGCTATGAAAGTCAAAGAATGTGCATCACTTATTCTTGATACTTGGATTTTTTTTCTTTTCAATTAGTCTGGGAAAATATATTTTAAAAGATCTAGAGATTTATTTCTTATCTTGTAAGACCTGACAGAGCTGACATCTTACACACTTGACAAAAATTTATTTATTCATTCACTATAAAGCTCAGTTGTAGTGAGAGGCCATTTTATTTTAAGCTGCCAAGAGTTCTGTAACTGCTAATTTAAACCACTAATTTTTGAACCATATCTCTCATTTATTTTTCAATTCAATAGAAATTTATTTATCCTGAAGGAAATTCTTGTGTCAGAGAATGCTTCAAATTACAGTAACACTAAGAACAGTATCCATTTTAACGATTCACAACCAGTTTGAACCAGACAATCAGTGGGTTCCTTGGGTCAGGGTTACTAACTGGGCCCAGTTTTAGAACAATAGAGGTTTAAATATCTGCCAAAATACAAAAATATACAAGATAAGAAGTGTTTTAAAGGAGCAAAAGCAAAAACCAGTGTTTAATAGAGTAGCAATAGGAGTTAGATAAGTACAAGAGTGACTAAAGATTAACTAAAATGGCAGAAAAAACCGACTGCGTCTGAAAATCCATGTTGTATTGAATGTGATAAAACAATGAGAAGTAGTATTGCACATGATTTAGAGGAGCTACATAGGTGACCTGTTATGGTTGAGACACACCTGATGGCAATACTATTTAATGATTTTATTAAAGAATATAAAACTGACCAGTACTTGAGCTGCATTCCTGCATTTTTTGGAACCAGGAAGTGAGACAAGAGTTCTTATATCTAACCTTTTTTATGCCTGATTAAATTGTGTTTTTGTAGAAATAATCATTAAAGGGCAAACATTTCCAGGAAAATATACATTTCAAAATAAGAATGATTATAGCAGAACATTTTGACAGACGGTTAGTTTTAGATTTTGAGGGCTTTTAACACATTTTTTTAATGAACTTAAGAGGTTTTTTTGGCACAGGGCACATATAAAAGTTACAAACACGAAAGCAGATCAATTTATTTTATGTGAATCATATTAATTTCATATCAATAAATATTTTAAGAGCAATGTTTCACCCCAGAAACAAAATTAGCCTGTTCATAAGTTACAATTTTATTTTATTTTATTTTATTTTTGGTAGGACATGATTTGTCCCAGTTCTTAAATGGGAGGTATGAAACACATTTTCCACCAATTGTAAGATCAGCGGTTGGATGCCCGCTCCCCCAGTCTGCATGTTGAAGTATCCTTGAACAAGATACTGAACCCCAAATTGCTCCAGATGATGCTTCTATCGGTGTGTGAGTGTGTCATAATACACTGAGCAGCAGGTGGCATCTTGTGTGGTAGCCTCGGCCACCAGTGTATGAATGTGCGTGTGAATGAGTGAATGTGACTCATTGTGTAAAAAGCGCTTTGGGCGGTCAGAGGACTAGAAAGGTGCTGTACAAGTGCAGGTCCATTTACCATTTAAAATAAATTTACAACATAGGTAAAACACTTTGTCTTAAGGTTTAGGCAACAAAAGCACGTGGTTAGGTGAAGAAAAAGACATCATGGCATGGCTTAAAATAACTGCATTTGTTACTAACATCATGTAACGTCACTTGACATCCATCACTAACATAGTATACTTCACATACGACCACACTATGTTGTAATTAAAATAACTCCACAACAGCAGGCTCCAGGATGAAAGTCCGTAGTTCGTTTGACCCATCCACCTCCACTCTGGCCTGTACTATGTGGAGTTTGTCGCTTTTTATACTCTGGTAGTTGCCCGAAGTGTCAGAGACTGCTGCTACCTGCTGTGTCTCATACCACCTTGACAGGTGCTTCTGTGCATTGGTGACTGACGCAAAGGGCCACTGACAAAGCATCTGTATTTGACCAGTTGGGAGAAAAAATGTTGGCATTATACATTTCTGTAAACCGTGGATACGTTACATTTGTACGTTATTATTAGCAGACATACATTGAAGCTTTACATTTCAACAATGCTGTGGTTAACACGCAGTTAGGTTTGGCACTTTGTTACGGTTAGGAAAAGAAAGTTTTGGCTTAAAATACCTGGTTTGAGGAGCGCAATTCCAACTGGGAAGCAGAAATGTCTTGGTAAAAAAAAAAAAAAAAAATGATTTGCATGCCTAAAAAGCTGCTGGTAAAACTGGAATGACTTGCTAAATCATAACTGGTTTTGTTGTTTAATGGTCTTGAACAGGCGTCTTGCTTCTTTGACACACCATCCAACATTTTCTTTTGGCGTCTGGGCTGATAAAATGATGCAAAAGATGTCTGAAGTTAAATTAAATCATGAGTGTGAAGTGGTGGAGGACGCTCTTAAAGAACAGTGTGGAAAAATGGAAGCAGACACTGTAAAGATTAGGGTTAAAATAAATCCAAGGACCTTGGGGTTAAAATGTATTTTGAGGTCATCATCATATCTGTTGGATGACAGTTGCCATTCTGTATGATTACCTGGTAGCAGACTGAGTGCAAACACTTTTTAAAAAAGACGTACTAAATAGAAAAAAGGTTTAAAGGTTGAACCGTTAAATGAATGAGAACAGTCTTGTGAACACTGTCAGCCTTGAGCTACCTCTGCACTGCATGCAGCAAGTTGGTTTTGGCAGGAAATCTGATGGATTGCTTCACATGGCAGAAGAGAGAAAAAGGGGGCGCTGATCTTTGCAAAACAGAGCTCACACCTGCAGATTTTTTTTCAAAGTTGGAAACCTTTAAAGGCTGTGGAAACATTACTGTTAACAGATTGTCTTGCTTGAATAAATGACAAAAAATGAGGAGGAAAAACTGACTGGATTCACTGGAAATGTGGCACAAAACAAAGACTTATAATATGGTTTGTTCCTTAACTAATTTGCATTAGCAACATAGTTTAAAGAGAATGTCACACTGCCAGCACACAGACTTTTCTTCAACATTTCAGCCTTTATATTGCAGCTTCACTGCCAACATCATTCAGATGGTTATTTCTATAATCCCGCATATGGCTAAAATCACTAACAAAAATAATATTTAATGTATATTCAAAATTATTTAAATCCCAAAGAAGTTTTCTCTCAGCTAACAGTTTAGGTTTTGAAATTCAAAGCAGTTTCAAAACATCTAGTACATCTAGGCTGCCAACCAAGAATAATATTTGGCTGTTAAAGGGGCTACTGTTCACTTCTGCACAGGGAAATATAACTCCCATGAAACACTGCTGTAATTCCACTGATTCAGGACAGTATAGGGCTTAAATGTAAAGTGTAAGACATTAGAAAGCAGTGGAGGACATTTAAAGACAATTCAGTGGAGTACAGAGAGGACATTCAGCTCATTGGAAGACAATAAAGAATACTGCAATACAATAAAAGACAGTGCAGGTTGGTGCAGTGCATTAGAGGACACTACAGGACAGTAGAAGACAATTTAGTAAAGGACAGTAACAAACAGTGAATACCAGTACAGGAGAGCAGACAACAGCAGAGAGTACAGTGCAGTAAAGTACAGTAGAGTAAAGTAAAAGACATGATAGAACATGATAACAGATAATAAGAGGACAGTAAAAGAAGAAGTGCGGTATTTTGCTCTTTGAGCCCGATTTCTGGGTTGTTCATGATGAAATAGAGTGGTTAAGAACAAAACAGTGACGATTGGCCATAGGCAGCAGTGTTAAGCCAGGCAGGGGAAAGTCAAATTCTCCGAAAATGAGCAATCGTTACTATTTTGGTCTCAACCACTCTATTTCATCATAAACAACCCAGAAATGGAGCTCAAAGTGCAAAATACCAGACTTCTCCTTTAAGTACAGTAAAAGACAGTCAATAACACTACATGAACAGAACACAGTACAGTACAGTAAATGACAGCATAGGAAAGTACAGAACAGTACATGATGGTAAATGACAGTAGAAGACAGTCAAGTGCAGTGAAAGACAGTCAATGACAGTATAATACAGAACATGATATTAATAGGGCATTAGAGGACAGTTCAGTAAGGTAAAAGACAGTGAATACTAGTACAAGACAATAAAGGACAGGTCAGTACAGTAAATGACAGTACAGGACTGTAGAAGACAGTTAAGTGAAGTAGAAGACAGCACAGTAAACACAGTTCAGTACAGTAAATGACAGTATAGGACAATAGAAGACAGTTAAGTGCAGTGAAAGGGCAGTAGAGGAAAGTGCAGTAAAGTAAAAGACAGTAAATGGCAGTACAGGACAGTAGGAGACAGTTAAGTGCAGTAAAAGACAGTAAATGACAGTATAGGACAGTAAATGACAATACAGGACAATAGAAGACAGTTAAGAAGACAGTAAATGAAAATATGGGACAGTAGAAGACAGTTAAGAAGACAGAAAAAGAAAATACGGGACAGTAGAAGACAGTTAAGAAGACAGAAAAAGAAAATACGGGACAGTAGAAGACAGTTAAGAAGACAGTAAATGAAAATATGGGACAGTAGAAGACAGTTAAGTGAAGTTAAAGTATAAGACAGTTAAGTGAAGTTAAAGACAGTATATGACAGGACAGTAGAAGACAGTTAAGAAGACAGAAATTGAAAATACAGGACAGTAGAAGACAGTTAAGAAGACAGTAAATGAAAATACAGGACAGTAGAAGACAGTTAAGAAGCCAGAAAATGAAAATACAGGACAGTAGAAGACAGTTAAGTGAAGCTAAAGACAGTAAATGAAAATACAGGACAGTAGAAGACAGTTAAGAAGACAGTAAATGAAAATACAGGACAGTAGAAGACAGTTAAGAAGACAGTAAATGAAAATACAGGACAGTAGAAGACAGTTAAGAAGCCAGAAAATGAAAATACAGGACAGTAGAAGACAGTTAAGTGAAGCTAAAGACAGTAAATGAAAATACAGGACAGTAGAAGACAGTTAAGAAGACAGTAAATGAAAATACAGGACAATAGAAGACAATTAAGAAGCCAGAAAATGAAAATACAGGACAGTAGAAGACAGTTAAGTGAAGCTAAAGACAGTAAATGAAAATACAGGACAGTAGAAGACAGTTAAGAAGACAGTAAATGAAAATACGGGACAGTAGAAGACAGTTAAGAAGACAGTAAATGAAAATATGGGACAGTAGAAGACAATTAAGAAGACAGAAAAAGAAAATACGGGACAGTAGAAGACAGTTAAGAAGACAGTAAATGAAAATATGGGACAGTAGAAGACAGTTAAGTGAAGTTAAAGTATAAGACAGTTAAGTGAAGTTAAAGACAGTATATGACAGGACAGTAGAAGACAGTTAAGAAGACAGAAATTGAAAATACGGGACAGTAGAAGACAGTTAAGTGAAGTTAAAGACAGTAAATGACAGGACAGTAGAAGACAGTTAAGAAGACAGTAAATGAAAATACGGGACAGTAGAAGACAGTTAAGTGAAGTTAAAGTATAAGACAGTTAAGTGAAGTTAAAGACAGTAAATGACAGGACAGTAGAAGACAGTTAAGTGAAGCTAAAGACAGTAAATGAAAATACAGGACAGTAGAAGACAGTTAAGTGAAGCTAAAGACAGTAAATGAAAATACGGGACAGTAGAGGACAGTTAAGAAGACAGTAAATGAAAATACAGGACAGTAAAAGACAGTTAAGAAGACAGTAAATGAAAATACGGGACAGTAGAAGACAGTTGGGTGAAGTTTAAGACAGTAAATGAAAATACAGGACAGTAGAAGACAGTTAAGAAGACAGTAAATGAAAATATGGGACAGTAGAAGACAGTCAAGTGAAGCTAAAGACAGTAAATGAAAATACGGGACAGTAGAAGACAGTTAAGTGAAGTTAAAGACAGTAAATGACAATACGGGACAGTAGAAAACAATTAAGAAGACAGTAAATGAAAATACGGGACAGTAGAAGACAGTTAAGTGCAGTAAACGGGCAGTAGAGGAAAGTGCAGTAAAGTAAAAGACAGTACATTACAGTGAATACCAGCACATGCCAACAGAACACAGTACAGTAAATGACAGAATAGGAAAGTACAGAACACAACATGATAGTAAGTGAAGACAGTGAAGTGCAGTAAATGAGACATGACAGCAGAAGACAGCACAGTTCACCACTGTCAGTGTGTGTGTACAGTAAATATAATGTTACACACATTAACAGGACTAACAGGGGGTTTTACTGACGCGTTATTCTGAGTGTATCTTCATTTCTCTCTGTGTTCAAACTGTAAATAGTTATTATGACTGTTCCCTCTGTGTGTTAAAGAGCAGGACTAAACACTTAGACTCACTGAAAAACCCTGCAGCAATTATAGGAAGAGGAAGTGGAACCTCTCACACACTCACACACACACACACACACTTTCTTTTTTTGTCCTGCTGTGAATTTCAAATAAAAAATGTAAATCAAGCTCCATTAACTTAGTGACTGACAAACATGACGGATGTGACGTCCAGGCTCACATTAAAAGGAGTACGGGTGATGGTGGTCGGCAGGCGGGCATCTGCTGCTGCGTTATCTGCACTTAGAGAATCTAATCTCCTGATTTGTGATTGGCTGCGCAGGCAGACGGCTCTTTTCTGCCCCTGAACAGGATGGATGGATGAATAAATGGATAGATGGAGGGATATATGCATGGATGGGCCTTTAATCATGCTCGACGTAAACGGTCGCAGATTGCTTTCAAGTCATCCTGTAAACAAAAATTAAACATATACTGCTTTTATTCTGGACTATATTTCAATCTGGGACGTTTAATCTTTATCAGTACTTTTCCTCAGGTATCTCTGGCATCGCTTTCTGATAAATTCATCCACCTAAAAGTATCTGCCTGCATGCGGCACACAAAGGTCATTACATGAACACTGGCACCTCCTGGTGGAGGAAATGCAAAATAATTACATCTATTATGTATTTAACTGTCTTTTCACAGCAGAAATCTTTATGTTAGTCAGTCATGCCAGTCTTAAATCTTTTATTTAATTAAAAAAAAGAGATTATTTAACTGTTTATTTCAATTCAAATCAACTTTTTAAAAGCATTTAAATGTAATTTCCTTGACACAAGTGCAGAAATATGTCGTTTGTCTTGTTCTAAGATGCTAAAACTCATTTCTCTCAATTCCCAGTACAAACATTGGATTTTTTAAAATGAAAATTAGCTTTAAAGAGCGAATACAACATATTTTTTAGTACTGTTTGCCACATGTATTCCTACATGTCAGCTCAAAATATTATAGAAGGTAGATAAAGGAAAGGAGGTAGGCTGTATGTCTATTTTATTGAGAAAGGGACAGTGCACATTAATTAACATGATCTTTTAAGTCACGTAAATGTGCCAGATGTAGCCACACAGGCTAATTTTCATCTGCAGTCCCTGGCATGCTGATGGTTTATGTGTATATAAGAAACAAAAAAATTAAGTTAAACTGGTTCTACAGAAAGGAAAAGACATTTATGTTGCCCATAATTTGGATTACTAAATTAAAGAGACTATAGCAGCACAACATTTTGCATTGTAACGTAACACTGCAATGAAAATAGCACGCTGAAGCTCATAATGTTATATTTCTGTTGAGTGAAGTGAAGATTTAACTCATTTCTAACATCTTATTGTAATATTAATATTTTTGTGTCATTTCACTACATGTTTATTTTGTAATTTGAAGATTCAAAAAATGTGTTTTCTTGGGAAAAAGGCACATTTCCCCTGAAAATTGTTTTTAGAGTTATAGTCATAGTATGTCATGTATGATACAGACAGAAACAATAACTGAAATTTCCACTGAAATTCATGTTAAAATGTGACGGTCACAGATACCAAAACTATCTGATGATGACTCAACATTCAAAAGCAGAACAGATTAATTTTCTAACTGCTGCTCGCTGGATGGTTGTTGTGATGGCTGTAATGAAATGACCTACTTCACCAGGTAGTCAGATGTCACTGCCCTGTAGTTATTATTATTATTATTATTACTACAATTATTAATGATAAAAATGATGATAATAATTAATTAATTAATAAATGTTAATTAATAAATAATAATAGTTTTCTCCCTTGTCTATACACCTGTTATGCGTCATACAGCTCTACAAATAAATAAATAAAAATACTAATACTGCACTAGAGTTTTTCCCCATCGCTCACTACCGCCCTCACCTTACTGGAAAAAGAAAAGCAGGCAAACCAACTCTAAAAGTTAAAATGTATTTAAATGAGTTCCACCCTTTTTAAACATATGTTCTGAATTAAAACAGCATTAAAAATATGAAACAATGATTTTCCCTCATCTAAGCTCAGTGAATGTGCTCTTTAAGTCTTACTTCTTTGTTTTGTTGTTTCACAAAGAAGTTTCACTTCTAATGTGGGTGGATACATCACTATTGCGTTCAAAGTCATCTCGGAAATTCAAGTTTTTCAACTGCACATGAAATATTTACATGTTGAGTGGGGCTAGAAATCAAATGGCATGGAGCTCTAGTAAAAGGAGGGATCAGGCTTAAAAACACAGCCTGTTTATCATCAACTTCAATTAATAAGCAAGATAATGTTAATGTCCTGCGCCTCCTTTAGCTTAGTTTGGTTTATTTAAGAAGGGGCTGTGCAAATTAATAAATACACAGGGTATAAAAATGATTTTTTACCCGCCTTGTCCGAGATGTTACACAAGGCTACCTGGAAATGAAACAAAGCACAAAGAAACAAAAAGAGGAAAAAGAGGGATTAAAAAAAGTTGATGCAATATAAACAGACATACAAATAAATGTGCCCTATATAGCAACAACATGGTAAAACAAATAAGCAAACAAGGGGGGAAAAATCCTCTTCCTTTGTTATTTTTCTTTATTCTGCACTAAGTTTAAGCATTAGTTGTAAGAAGTGCTAATATTCCCACAGTCATTGAACGCCTCATAGTATCAGGGTTAATGCGCCGTGTGTGCTCCCTCCGGTCTGTGTGAGAAATGCTCGGATGGAGAGCAGCCTCTGAGATCTTCACCGGTCTGTCACAGGTTAGTGCGACTCTTTTTAATATTCTCACAAACTAATTTTAACTGAACTATTCCTGATATTTAACCGCATTAATAACCCGCTGTGTTTCACTTTTGTTCAGTAACAACATGCATTAATAACTTTCACACTGCAGCAAGAGCATAAAAGCATAAACGGCTGCATGTGTCTGTGACATTTCTAGTGGTTTCTATTTTAGTTCTCCCTTTTGTTTTGAAACATGCACTGTGAGCTTGTTGGTTAATTTGGCTACATAAAACACATGTAAATCACATTGCATGTAAATGTCCTGAATTCAAAATCTGCCCTGAAGTATACAGGTATTAGCAGCAACCTGTAACTTTAAATATCAAATTAAAATTACTCATCATGCAGCACAGTGACCTCTGTCAATGGCATAATATACCATAATTTAATCTATGGTGAGGTATCTTGTTAACTACAGCTGTCAAATATGCGATGAGTACAAAGTGCAATATTTTCTCTTAAATACAGTAATACATGTTGGAAATACAGGTGCAGGACACCTGAATTGTATAACGGTATTGAGTAAATATAGTTAGTTACATTCCAGCCTTGCAAAGGAACAATACATTAGTACATTAGCAGCATTTTGATGTTATAGCTGGTTGAATTTAACTATTTTATATGGAGTTTAGTCGTTACATCAATAGGCATGCATTGTGTTTTATAGTAATACTATAATACTAATCATAATAATAATGCATTTTATTTATAGGTGCCTTTCAAAGCACTCAGGACACCTTACAAGACAAAGTAAAAAAAAAAAAAAAAAAAAAAAGCATTCATAAAATCAAACATTTCCATAATATACAATATAAGTTAATAAAATGACCAGACACAAATCAGAATCCTAAATATTAGGTATACATCATCTTTAATAAATCATCATCAGTGCAAGTCTCAATATGTGTGTCACCATTAAATCAGACCTGAATATGAAGGTGGAAAGGGAGTGATATGTTGTGAAATCTGACTCTGCAAAGTAACTGTAACTGTAGAATACTGTAAATGACATGAGTGAACATGTCTGTCACTGAAATGTTGTTTTATATCTTAAAAACTAATCATGTATTTTGTGTCTAAACTCTTCTGTCTGCAAAGAAACAAGTAACTATAGACCATATTTCCCTCTTAAACACTGAAGAATTAAAAGGATGATGTAAAATACAAGTACCTCAGAGTTGTGGTGAAAGTACAGTACGTGAGGAAACGAGGGAATGTTGGTTACACTCTCACACTGTGAATTAAAGGAATGCTTTACTCACAAAATGATCATTTGTGTATCAGTTAGTCACGCTGTGTTACCTTGAATTCATGAAGAGAATTTTGTTTTTCTCACATGGATGGTAAACAGCAAACATATTGATTTATTGTTTGATTTTAACAGCAGCAAAGCTATATCAAAGCATCTGTTTACTTCCCAAACACACATATTATCACTAAACTTTTTCAGCATTTGACAAGAGCTCAGTTCAGTTTTAAATCATTTGGAAAAAATGAGTGTGGAATGTACTAAGGGTACAACTAGAGAAATGAGACTTGGATTATACTGTGCAAAATGTCTGAAAGCTTGTAGAGGGATGTTTTGATACAGTTTTGCTGTTGTTAAGGGCTGCCCCCTGAAAGTTAGAGACTCGAATCACCAGTTGGAGACACCTCGGTCGACTGAGATTCCTCCAAGTTGAGCTGTCAAGGTTTTTTGTTTGTTGTTGACCAAAAACGCTGTAGTATACCTCCAGGCGAGTAGTTGGTAGTGTGACTTCATAATGAAACAACACACACCTGCACACATGTGCTTCTTTGTACAGATCGTTGATGTATAAACTAACAAAACGGCAACTGCACAAACTGCACATTTGTCTGGACGGACGATGAGGTGTAGTTGCTACAATCAATCTACACTTTGCGTTGATAAATTCGACAGGGTAAGCAGCACAAACAGAGCTCGAGAGTCCGCCATTGTTGTTGTGATGGTCGACTTTCTCGCCGCTGTGGCGTAAACGATCAGCCAAAAGACAACTAAAGTTTACCGTTTTTGGTTGAAGTTGTTGTTGGATAAACAGGACCTAAATCCCCAGATTTAGCAGCGGAGTGAGCGCTCCTTCCTTTCTGCTCTTCAGCTGAAAGCAGGCAGCTGCAGACACAGAGGCAGCTGCGGACACAGAGGCAGCTGCCCTGAGGAAGAGAGGCTTTGTCCGGTCATTCTCCGAGATAACGTTATCTTCTGCCTCATGCTTAGGAGCGGTGAATTCAAGGCTCACTGCAACTTAATACAACACAGTCTCTGGCTTTTGTTTGATATCTAATGTTGGCAAAAATGTTGTTTCTGATCCATTGTTAGCACCGTTAGCTTATTATATTCATATTGACCAGCTAAATCTGATTCAGCTGACATAATTCTGAGTCGGGTACAGCCCTAGTGTTGTTCAACGTGGCCCCGCATCAATCAGTAAATCAATATGTTCGTCGTTTTCGGGAGAGGCAAGCATCGTTGAGGGTGAAAAGCATTTAGGCACTGCAGTTACAGTATTAAAATTTCTCATCAAATGGCCTCTTTTCCCAAAGAAAGACTAGCAACTAGCAAGGTAGTTAATTAAAGACGGCTGTTGAAAGTCTATCTTCTACCTTTGTATTTGTGACCACTTCAGGGACACTCTGAGCATCTGGGCTCCTCTCAAAGTGGCAGCTATACTCAAAGGCTTCTGTCACACACATGGACCTCCTGTCAATAACAATCATCTCCCCTCCTCTTCCTCCTCTTCTCTTGGCTACTTCAAAGAGCTGTGACAGACACACACTGTGCTTTGATGGCTCTCGGTACAGAGGGGTCAGGTGGAAGCCCGTTTGACTTTGCCCTCCCTCATGAAAGCTTTGAGCAAAGGTCTCACTGGTACTTGACCTTCCCTGCATCTCCATCTGTGTGTTTGAGGACGGGCGGGGGTGGCATTTGAGCACCCATGGGTGGTTTGCCGTGAAGCCAACGCACTGCCTCAGATGGCACCCTGATGCCTGCACACATAAAAGTGTGTGCTCAGAGAAAACACGACATAAAAAAAATGTTTATTCTCTCTGTTGGCTGTACTGAAAGAGATAAACATCAACCACAGAGCCGACCACAGAGATTCGACAGCTCCTGTTCGTACGCCTCGATATTAAATAACCGAGACCGGCTCACAGGAGTGAAACCTGAAGAGGGATAATAAAGCCCATGTTTACGTCCTCATGTGTGGGAAAGCACATCAGATTTCATCAGCAGCTGATTTACAACGTTTGAGCTGCTGTTTTGGTTTTAACAATGACCCCTGTGTGTGTACTGTCTAAATCCTCTTATAGTTGGAGTACAGTTACTTCATGAGGAAGAAAGAGGCCATAGATGGTGTAATCTCATTAGGATGTCACCACAGGCTTCATACTCTACATCACTTTAGCTCAAAAGCTGCCATACAACTGTTTTACTTCACTTTATGTTGCGTATTACATAAAATTATGTGAACTTTTATTGAGTATCACATCAGCCCTCTGCGTCAGACCTGTAGCATATCTATATGAAACAGTAACGACCCAAACAAGTAGAAAACAAGTACATTAACTTACAAAGAAAGTAGTAGCACGTAAGAATGATGGGTATGCTGTTGATGCTTCTGCAACAGTAAGCCTTCATCAGAGCTTTAAGGGGAAAAGCCTGACAAGAACGTATTTATAGATCTACTTTTTTATTAAGTAGATAAGCCATTGAGAAAAAGCAATCTATACAAAATATTCGGTAAAACCTTCCCTTAGATCTGTCAGTTCTGTAACAGTATGTGTACAGACTTTTATCAGGAAAACTGATAAATTAAATTCAACAAACACATCCATCTTGTTTATTTATTAACCTTTCCCCGCTAGTTAAGTCAGCTAAATGAAAGTCATTTAAGTAAGTGGTTCCAAACTGGTCCAGCCACAGGGTCCAGATTTCGTCTGGCCGTCATCGAGGTAGTTTGCTGTCTCTGTCAAGTATCTGTCCATTAGTCACTCACTCTACAGCAGGAAATGACACTTCAGAATAAAAGCTCCGTGCTGGAAATTCACTGTACTTAAAAATAAAGTATGTTTTTTACAAAGTTGATTCGTAAGCAAATCACTTACGGTACATTCAGAATAGACCTGCGACCCACTGTCAGACCACGACCCACCAGTTGAGAACCACTGATGGAAGTTACTAGTGGTTTCCTAGCTAGTGCAGTTTCTCCAGCAAGATTCCTTTTGAGATTATTTCAACTCGCCACCAGCCTCTGTTGGTTAGCTGAGCTATTTTATTGTGAGGACACCATGGCAATGAGAGAATCATTTCACAAACTGATTTCTAACTAAAATAAGTGCTGGTTGGTGGATCAGATACACACCAACTAAACACCGTCTCTTGTTCACTCCTCAACTCCACCAGTTTCTCCTTCTTTGCCACGGTACAAGAGAACCAAGACTTGTTCATGTTCCTGCTTATTTCCTGCTCGATGCTGGAGAGAGCGTACCGATTGGCTGTTGACAATGTTCACAGTATTGAACTTCGATATACACATACGCCAAGATTAAAAACTTACTGCTATAATAAACACGTTTGATTCTGTCAGAATGTCAAGTTGGGAAAGGTTTGGGGTGACTTGGGGTATTCGTCGACTTGGCATTTGGTAGGCAGTGGTAGGGTGCTGGGTAACGCCTCATCCCAGCCCTTTTTTAATGACACACTGCACTAGGGTTTTGTTTCTATGATAATAATAGCTTGACAATGACGTTAGCTAGGTAGCTAACACAACGCTACGTTAAAAGAGGATTGACAACACGCTAACAACAACCTCACAATGATACGAGATTAAAACACAACACTAAGGGGGCGATCACACAGAGATGAAACGCTAGAAGCGCTAGATGCCAGTTAAAACAATTGTTTTCCTATGACACGGCGCATCTGACCGGCGTTCAAGCATCTTTTTAGACGGGCGTTTTTCCGGCGTCTTTTTAGACGCGTGTTTTTGTAGACGCTTCTTTTTAGATGCGCGTAGATGCTGAGAAGTTAAAATATTTTAAACTTTTTGAGCGTCAGATGCCAGTAGCACCATTCATCATTGTCGTCATTGGCCCAGGCAGCCAATCAAATCCTCCTTCCTGTTTTGTTGTTGCAGTTACGGCAGTTTAGTCAGTTACGGCAGTTACGAGCGACAGACAACACAATGCAATCCGAAGACGAGAAATTTATCCTGACAATATTTGATTTTTAAGAATTATACAACACACGCACACCTCAGTACTTGAACAAACACAGGAGGAGACACGCATGGAGCTGTGCGAGCAGTGCAACAAATTTGTCTGGTGAGTGCAATGTAATTGAGGACTACGATATCGTTGTAGCAGCTAGTTAACTTACAGACAGTGGGATATGTGAGAGGGCTGGTGACCTTATTTCGTAGTTCACAGTTTTTGTGCTGCATGTTTATGTATGAAAAGTGCTAGATAAACAAAGTTGGATTTGATTTGATAGCTCGTGATAGTTTCATGTAAGCTAGTACTGTCTCTACTGTCTTTGAGGGAAACACTATATTCAAGGGGAGACTAATTGTGTGTGTGTTGCGCACGCACCCCAGCTCCACAGGCGCTCCTTGCTGTTTTTTTTTTGTCTAGCGCACATTGAATAAGCGCTTCCAGCGCTTCAAGCGTCTTTGAAGCGTTCACATCTCTAGCTTCTCATTTCTGTGTGATCGCCCCCTTAGCCGTAACATTCAGTGTTCGGCTGACCTTCTCACGCAAATGGGCCTTTCTGTCTTTGTTGTAAAATCTCTGACGTATCATACAGCTCAGGATACATAGTAGCTAAAGGAGCCGCAGTAACGACACAAGCGCCATTTTGAAAAGCTCAGAGATTTTCAACTAGAAGCGCTCAGAGCAGCCCCGCACATAAAAGCTTGATTGGGAACAACTAAAAAAAGTTGCCGGCGCTGAGAACAACAACAACAACAACAAAAAACGCTCCGTGGGCACACACAGCTCGGACTGAGTTTTATGACCACCTAATACCAAATGATCAAGATCACAGGAGAGAACAACAACAACTTAAGTAAAACTCTCATCATTTACTCCGACGTTTGTCTATGACAATTAAATTGCTTGTAATGTCGTTCGCTGTAAGACAGGCATAAGCTGTCAAATGATAGTGACAACAGCAAATGTACAGTGTCGTTAATGTCACCCTTTTTTTTTTGTCAACATCACAGGCATCTGGGCAAACAGACTGCAGCAATCAGTAACCCAGTTACTAGTATTGTATACTGGGAACATGACCACAACATGATTTCTCTGTACTCGTGTAATCTCCATATCCCAATTATGATAATGACCTGGATAAGCCTCATAAAAGGGTCATTTATCTCCATGTACATGTGGAAAAAATGAAATATTATTTGTACTAGGATAAACTCAGTTTCAACCTCAATAAATTCACAGTTGGGCAGCATCTTACAACACGAAATGTACATTAAAGTACACAGAATCATGCTTTAGAGGCCGTTTACACGTGGCCGGCTATTTTCATAAACGGACATTTCACGGTCTCCGTTTTCAAAAAGATCTTCGTTTACACTTACCCATGTATATATACACGAGAGCATGCCAAACCTGTAGGTGGCAGTGTAACGAGAAGCTCAAGCCTTCCATGTATCCATTGTCACCATAGCAACATAGGTCGCACTTTTGACACAGGCGCAAGTTCCGGCGCATACTGTGACGTCGGCTGCCTATAACTTCGTTTATCTCCGTTTATCTCAGTTTATCTCAGTTTACATGCAAACGCGCAACCAGAGTTTTCCAAAATCTCCACTCTGGCCGGAGTTTTTAGAAAGACTCGTTTTCAAAGGAGAAATCTCCGTTTGCATGTAAACGAAGGGCACAAACGAAGGAAGATGTCTCCGTTTATCAAAATCACCGTGTACGTGTAAACGGCCTCTTAATGTAACCAGTTTCACAATTATACTGGAGGCAAGTTATTTTTTGCACATTAGCCAGACATGAAAACATGTGAAAATGTTACAAAAAAGATTCGGTTGATGGTCAAAGCTGAGTTTACCTAATCATGTCTCAATCTCAGTCTGTGGTTTTCTAATATACAGGCACATACAAGTTAAGGTTTTGGGGGAAAAGAAGTAACTCGAGGAAGATTAAAGTCTAATAAGAGTTCCCAACTCTTCATTAAAACATTAAATCTTCACATAAATGTCAGAAGCTGAAGGTACAATCTGCAACCACCAGCCAATTGAAGTTAGAGGACTTATAATACAGGAAGCAGCGGTTGTTAATGCTTTATGATGCTGATAAGGTTTGTTTACATCAGTGACACTGTAAACACAGCAGTTAAATAGGAACTATACTTTAAAAATATATCTTTTCAATCACATATGTGGATTGTTAAGTGTCAAAAAACATATTGGGACTTTAAGTCAAGTAATCTTTAATATATCAGGATAATTGAGAAGGGATGACGCTAATGTAGAATTCTTTTTACCATTGAGTATGTATTTTTTAGCTTCTAACTTGTATTTAGTTCATCACAATGCATCAACCTACAGAAACCCTCAGTGTCTCGCTGTTCTCTGCCCACCTTCTCAAAATTTAGAGCAGCCGGGTTTTTTGTTGTTTTTCTATCTAGTGTTTGCAACAGCCCCACCTGTGAAGCTTCAAAATGAAAAATAAAAACTGCCTTGACACACAGGAAGTGTGGTTACCTCGTTGTAACTCAGGCACCGGAAGTTGTACTCCTCCTGCAGTGAACGCAGCGCTATACGACAAGGTTCAAAGTGTGGGAGTCTGCAGCGCTGCACATGTAGGGGGGAGTGCGTGGGTGTGGGTGAGAATCTCAATATCAGGATCAATATCAGTCTGTGATTAAATGTGCATAATTATATGCAGATGAAGACATTTATGTAAGGTGGATTTAATGGGGTAAAAATAAGATATAATTGAAAGAACTGGTCCAAATTACATGTGAGGACAAATAGAACAAAACTGAGGCCTGTAGCACCAAATAACGTAATCAGTTCCTGAAAAAAATAATAAAATTTGCATTTAACTTGATCGAAAATGTAATAAAACCCAATAATCTAATAATTTGACCAATAATGTAATAAAATGTCCTGACTGATACTGACATTTTTACCATAATACTACATTATTACACAGTACATAGTGATACAAACTTTGCCTCGCCAGTAAATAAAATATCCCCCCCACGAAATTTAACAGATTCTCACAACTGGAAAAGTGAAAAAACAAAACAAAACTATGACACAGCTCCTCTGCAACACACACCTCCTGTCTATTTCTGTAAGCTGAAACCATTTCCCTCAGTGGAATCAAAGCTTTTATTTATTTTAATTTCACAGTTAAGAAACAGTAAATTGTGTAGATAATAAAGCCTCCACTAAAATAGCATTTTAAGTCTTGTGTGTGACTTATCCTGGCTTCATATGAGCAGAGGAAATCTCTGCTAGCTGCTAGGCTAATTTATACTAAAATGCACTAATAACGTTAGCATGTTGTATTTGTTTGGAAAACGTATTTAGTATAAGACAGTTGTTTTGTCAGTGAACCTTGTGAGTTGTAATGGAGCCAAATTTTGTAATATTACCTTTGTTAAATGTTGCTGTTGTCCCTGGTTTTATACATGTAAAGGAAAAGTCTGCTAGCCGCTAGGCTAATTTATACAATGTAAAATGTCATAGGCTTGTGCTAAAATCATTAGCATGTTGTATTTGTGGGGAAAATGTGTCCAGATAAAGACAAGTGTTTGTCTGTGAATGCTGCTTGTTATAGTGAAGCTGATTCGTGTACTCGCATTTGAATTTGTTGCTAGTGATCCCTGTTAATGTGTGCTTTTGGACGAACTCCTTTTACAACACTTCACAGGAAACCCACCGCTAACTAGTGGTTTGGTGGTGTAACTGCAGAATGACAGACACACCATAGCACAAGTATAAATGCTTACAACAGCATAGTGTTGGCTCTGCATAGAATTGACGCACAAGTATAAATCCACCTTTAAGAAGGTTAACTGCATATTAGAAACATAGCACTGCAGGCTAAACACTGACCAACAACTTAGGTAAAACACTGGATATTTCCATTTCATTGTGCAACAAAAGCATGGACTTAGGTTTTGGAAAAAACATCATGGGTTGGCTCTACGTTCACACGAGAAGCAAACATGAACCTCCTGGGTGAAAGTCCGGTGTTGTTGGACCCATCCGCTACCACTCCTGCCCATTCTATACCGACTTTCCAGCTCTATAAATTACGTTGTTGTCTGGTGGTGTTTCAAACTTACGCCAATGCTGTGTTATACCACCGCAAAAGGATGTCTGTTATTCGTTGGGGTCTGACACAAAAATCAATGACCAACCGGCAGTATTTGACGACTGGGAATGAGACCAGGTTGAAAAAAAATTGTCCAAGCCTATTGGTTAGATATTTTTCAATTTGATGGAATACCAAACATCTGGCCCATCCCACATGGGATTACAAGACACCTTTTTTTCATACATCTCCTGGTCTTGCATACACAAAAACATGAAGAAGGAAAAGGAAAGAAACAAAAGAAAACTAAAAATAAGACTATAAACATATCCAAAATGAACTGTTCACATTAGGAACTCTCAAATATTTACAGATTATCTCGAGAGCTTTTTTTTCTCTTCAAATAAGTATATTTATTTACATTTTATTGTGCTCTACTGGATTGATTTCCACTGTGAAAGACTTCCTGTGGTTACGTCTCTGTGAGCGACCCTTCTTATATTACACATATTCATTTGATCCATTATCAATATGAAAATATTGATCAGTGCAGCCTTCAACCTCCCAAGAAACAGAATATTTTAATTAAGGGGGTGCATAAAAAACGTTAAGATGTTTAATGTTGGCTCAGAATCCACCTACTGAACTTAATGTTTCTATGTATGCCCAGGGGCTGGGTTATGACACACTATTCACATGACACACTGACTCAGGGTCAGTGAGGGTTTACTGTGAAGAAGATGACTCGCTGCTTCTGACGATGACGACATGACAACAAGTATTGCGGACTCAGGCACATGCAGTTGCATATTTCTGATCTGCGTTTAGTATTTCAGCTCTATTAATAGTCACCTGCCGGCCTCCTCTCCACCACTGGGACTGACACACACACACACACACACACACACACACACACACGACTCTCTGCCAAGCCTCAAATATCACATCGACCGTCACCAACTCAAAGACTTTGCTATCAAAAGTGCTGCATTAGAGGCAGCACCAGGGGTGTTACCGTAGTTATATCTGTGGTTGATCACACAAAGAAAATGTTTTAGAGATCATTTTATTTTTACAATGTGCTAAAAAGGTCTGCCATGTCTGACAGCTGGTGTTTACAAGTCCTGAAGGTAGGGGTGGCTTTATTTTTGCTCCAGGTATAGAGCGCTGGTTTGTTATCTTGCTTTGGGCTCTTGGGAGTGAACAAGGCTCCTCAAACATTTTCTTAGTTTTTTGTTTTGTTTACTTTGCAGATTTAGTTTAAAACCCCGCTTCAACAGCCAGCTGGAGCAAAGTTCTGCAGGAAAACTCACTCACAGCTTGTGGTTACAGTGCGGCGGGTGATGAAATATCTCCTTCTTTGTCTCCGTCTCTTCCTCTCACAGGTTCTTTAAAGCGTCAAGGGCGGAAAACAGCAGATCCTCCTCCTCTGCCTCCTCCTCCCCCTGCCAGACTCATCTTGCCTCTGGAGGAAAAGGGGCAGTTGGCGTGTGCTGCAGCGGAGGAAAGGTGGTTGACAGCAACGCCAGAGCCATCTCTCCAAAATCTGTCTCTTGAAACTGCTTTGCAAAGACGGTGTCGTCCAAATTTTTCCTTAAGGTTGTTTGGATATTTGCGAGGAGGTCAGAGAATAAAAGCCAGCAGCCATGTCTCCTTTCCTGCGGATTGGGTTCTCCAACTTTGAGATCGATCCCGGTCTGGCCTATCACGAGGAGGTGCTGAACCCGTACTGTGCGGTTTACATGAAAGAGGCCATCGACACAGGTTAGTGACCGCTTGGGTTCATTTGTGTTTGTGAAATATACCTAATGTGTATGACTTATAAACAAGAAAAGGTAGGTTAAATCAGTGGCGGTTCACCAAAGTGTCATCTTCAAATGTCCAAAACCAACGATACTCAGTTTACAATGACATGAAACAGAAAGGAAGTATCATATCCTCACACTGTGAAGCTCGAACCAGAGAATATTTGTTTTTTGCTTGACAACTGAATCAAACAGTGAAGCAATTATCAGAATCCTCTGTAACTAATTTTCTGTCCATTAACTAATTGGTAATCGACTGATTGTTCAAGCACAAGTGATCCAACCAGAGTTAGACCAATATTAATCTGTAGGCAACAGGCCAAGATTTTGGCATTGGAAGTGTTGTGGTTTCTGTTTGCAGTTTGATTAGTATTGACTAATCATGTTTAAGTGGCAGGTAAACGGTCTGTGTGGAGAGGCAGAATGCTTTGGCCGAAATGGAACCTCATACTCAATGACTATCGTCTGTTGACGAGTTAACTCTAGCTTTCTCAAAAATGTATCTGCAGATATATGTTTAAAGACAAGCATAAATGACTGGGGCATGGAAGAGGAAGACTTTGCTCAGATATCTGCTGGCTACACTGGATCAGCCCGTTACATTGGCCCTCGCCCCCAGAGGCTTTATCATCATCAGACCGATAGCCAATAGGTTCGGATATCGGACCAATGTCTCAGCATTTGTTGACCTTGAGGAATCAGCTGTAGCTTAGCCATCATCGTCCAATTAGAATGTGCTGATAATCGATTACTAAGGCTGTAATGGTTTGTGTATTCGTACTGAACCTTCATGGTATAAGGGGCACAGGTTGGTGCACGCTGAACACTCGGTATGTAGATTGATGCATCTATTGTGGAACCAACATTCACAAGAGTGAGTTTTGCCAGGAAACTTTTAGCCATTTGCTGTTTGCCATGAATCGTTCACACACAGTATGATGAACTCAAATGAAACAGTGGAGCTGGAAGAGCTGTCTGAGTACCTAGATGGTAACAACAGCAATGGAGTTGTGTGGAAGACGAGGACGGTGTGTCGCCGTTGCTTCACAGTTGTAGGGTCTGTGAACAGAAACACATCCAACAAGCTAACGCTCATTCACTGGCGTCCTCTGTCAGGATGATAAATGTTTGGGTGCTTTGAAGGTTTAAATACAGCCAAGGTGGCACCAATTAAAACACCCCTCCCAATGCATCCTATCTTATTTTTTACCATGAAAATGGTTTAACAAAGTTGTCAGTGGGAAAAGAGTTACCTCAGACCCCTGCAAGAGGATTCTGTTTGTCTTTGACACTTCTGTCTATTCACAGTAAATGAAAAGAAACGTATCATTATTCATTTTTTCCACTGTGCCAAACTCGCACTGAACCATGATCTCTGCACACCCTGACTCTGCTACTGATTACATACATGTGTACTGGTACTGTGGAGGCTGTGTCGCCCAGTTTATATGTTTAAGATAATCCCAATACTATCTGTGGGAAGACTTCAACCAAAAATGTATACGTTTTAGTTGTGGTTATACCATCATCAAGGGTTTCTTTTCATAGTTAAAACTAGAGTTTAGTCCGTAAACCAGTTAGGCCATCAACAGAAAATTTATCAGTAAGTCTATCGATAACTGATTCATTGTTCAAAAGTTTAGCTTCATTTCAGCTTTTTAAATGTGATGATGTGCAAACAAGAAATGTGAATCTGTCACCTTGTGCTCTGGGAAACTGTAATTACAAGTTTCTGACACTTTATGGTCAAAATGTTTAATCATTAATTGAGGAAAATAAGTAGCAATGAAAGTACATATTAGCTGCAGCCCTAGCTTTTCCATCCTTACAAAGAAAACTGCTTCAGGTGACAACCTACATAGTATTTTGTGCCTTTAAACGTTTGATAACACAGAATAGCATTTAGACATTTATTCCAGCTCATGACAGCTTTAACTCCTTTAAGCCCCACATGCTCACTGGGTCTTTCTCAGAAAAATATTAATTCCTCTGCCACTCAGGAAGTGATGCATTTTATGTTCAGTAATGCAACAACTGTGGGTGTTTGGAATAAATAGAAATGCAGAAGTATTGTCATTATTTTTAGACGTCTGACAGAATACGGAGCAAAATGTAGCAATAAGTAAAGTTATAAAAGAACTCACAGGTTGTTTTTTTAGAGAATCAGCTATTTTCACTTTCAGTTTTAAAGAGTTCAACACTGTTCATCATATAGTCGTAGTGACTGCAGCTTATAGGATGACTAAGACTGTGTGTATGTGCTGTATGTACTGTAACAGTAGGAGG
Source organism: Epinephelus lanceolatus (assembly GCF_041903045.1). NCBI lineage: Eukaryota > Metazoa > Chordata > Actinopteri > Perciformes > Serranidae > Epinephelus > Epinephelus lanceolatus. Next base: position 6,613,330 of record NC_135756.1, read on the forward strand.
TCTGAGGCATAGGATGCCAGGCTCCATATAGTTGGGCGTGTGTGAGAATTCAACAACAGATAAAGATAGCACTGTCAATGCGAGCAAGACCATTTATTTTACACAATATCCCTCATTTTTTAAGATCTTCACTGCAGCTGTTGATTCATGGTCATTGTCACAACTTTGGGAAACTTCCCAGCGTGATAACAGACCAAGAGCAGATATCTTTGTTCTGCATCTGGCTATCTTTAACCGCTGGTGAATATGAGTGCAGGATTAGAGCTAAAAACAGAGTGACACTGAGAGGAAAGAGGAGGGCTCTGATGTTTCTTTTCCTCTGTGAAACCACAAGACTGATCCTATACGAGGCTGCACGGAGAGGCCCTGCAGTGTGTTTCATTTACACTGTTCTGACTCAGTGGAGGGACGATGGCTCTTGGTTTCATTTCACTTCAACTCAGATAAAAATCTGTTTTCATGTCTGAATGACACAGACTTAAGCTAGAAAACACAGGAAACAATACTATTATTATTATCGTTATTAGACAATAATTATTATTGTCACTATTATATCGATACTCGGGTTGCAACAGTTTGAAGATTTCAAGGTACGATAACGGTCTCAGAAAATAATGTCGTTTCACAGTGTCATGGTATCAAAAAAATATAATTACTATAGGTCAAAATGACAGGAAATGAAGGGTTATTGTTGGTTGAACAACATTATTACTATAAGTGAAACTTAAAAACATTTTTTTAATGGAAGTCTGTGTGAATAGTTTTTAAAAAGAACTATAATTAAGTTCAGATTCTCCATCTAGTTGCATTTTTTTCCAATATCGTAGATAAGTAAATGAACATGGTACGACAACGGTCAATTTTAATATCATGGTATACCGCTGCAACCTTAACTGATACAACTCATGATGTTTTTACAATGAAACTACAATTATACCTATTAAACAAAAACAATATTTAAACGTAAAATTACAAACAATACCAGATTTTACCTTAGTATTAGCATATATTGTACATCACATAAAATAAGCTTAAGTGGTTTCACTTCGTGATGGAAGAAGAGCTCAGTATAGCTGCTTGATTATGGCAAAAATCATACTCCCAATTATTTTGGTCAATGCTGAGATCACGATCATTTAGCATGATTACTCATTGACTTTGGAAACAATCACACATTTATGGAACTGTGGACATTCTTGACCTTTAGATCTAATTCAACTGTAGGTGACTCATTGGCCATAATTCATACTGTGACATTTAAAGGTCCAGGGTGTAGGATTTAGAGGCATTTATTGGTAGAATCGTTATGTTTTCGTTACCTTAGAATGAGCCATTTATATCTGCATACGGAGCGGGTCCTCTTCCATGGAGTCCACCATGTTGTTCCTACAGTAGCCCAGAATGGACAAACCAAACACTGGCTATAGGGTCATCTGCAATTCTGTTCTGCAACCTCACCGTTAAATGCCACTGAAATTTTATACAGTGGACATTGAAGGCATTTAAATACCCACATATTGTCAGTAAGAAAAATGAAATAACACCAGTGTCATGTAATGTAACTCTCTATCATAAGACTCTGAACTGTAGATTTTATAATAACTAGATACTGGACCCCAAAATGGCACCTATTCATTCCGGTGTAGTTGCTCAACAGGCGCATATGACAAAAAAGTTATCTAGTTTCTGGGTTTACTTATGCAGTATGCGGCCCGCTGATAATGCGCAGTAGTGTTTCTCCCGCTGGCCCCGCCCACAAGTTCCCGCTCGGCTCACAGACTTTACATTGTGATGACGTCCCAGATTTCTAAACCGCTCTTCTCCAACTGAGGAAAGTTTTACAAATATAAAACCACCATGGTTAAAAAATTCAGATCAGGAGTCATAATTGACCTGGTCTGCATTCGCAAGTGTCCTTTCAACAGTTTTACAGACGTCTCTTTTACAATGGCCTATGGAGAAAACAATTTCTTGCCAGCAGGGGATTTTTTTTTCGCTGCAATACCACAAGTGGCCACAGGGAAAAATTTGCTGCAAGGCTGAGCAGCTTTCCCGGGGCCTACTTTGAACTGTTGATCACTCCTGAATTGCAGCTTATGCTTCTTTAAACAGGGCAGAGACAACAGACTGGCACTCTGTAGCAGGGCTCAAGCACTTTGACCATATAGTTTAATACTGTATTCTCTACGATGTGCAGTATCATACGAATATGGTCAGATATACATACTGATTAACACTCTTTAGCATTAATTTTTTCTTTGGCACGGTGTAAATCTGAAAAGCACAAAAGTTTTAGCATCAAAATTACTTAAAGTAAAAGTACTCATTATGCAGACTGGTCCATTTCAGATCTATTAATATTATATTGCTGGATTATAATTACTGATGCATTAATGTGTGGTCACTTTAATTTTGCAGCTGGTAAAGGTGGGGATAAGTTAACTACTTTATATACTGCTGAGTAGCTTAATCTACAATGATACATAATTGTATATTAGTTGATATGTATTTTGGTTTCATTATCTGAATCTGCAAATTAACTAAAACACTCAGTGGAGAAAAAAATACAATATATGCCTCCAAATGTAATAAGTAGCATGAAATGGAAACACTGCAGTAATGATTATATTTAAGTACTAAATTACAGTTCACCCCTGTGAACTGTTTTTGGCAGTTTGCTCAGTGGCCCCATGCTGAGTTTGTGAAATTAAGGGCTGATGATGAGAAACTCCCAGTCTGGCCAAAAAATAAAAATAAAGGAGCAGATAGCTCCCATCAGGTACTCTGGCTCACTGCGGCTGATTTCATCTTCAAATAAAAGTGATGGAAAGCTTCAATAAACAGCTTTTTCTTTGAAGTCCTCTACAAAGTTGGGAGTGTTCAGACTCTTCTAGTGGTGTAACAGAGCTGCAGCAATAAAGGCCTTCAGAGTCTTTTTCCCCCATGGTTTTGTTTTCCAATATAAAGTAAGTGTCATGATTAGCCAGAAGCACCAGCTCAACTCTTAGGAAGCCGAGTCTGAGTCTCTGCACCTGTCTGCTTTTGTCTGTTCCAGTACAGTGAAGATTGCCATGGCTTTAAATGAAGACTATTTTTTTTATTTTTGGCTCATAGAAAGTATGTTTTTATTAGCCAATAAAATGTTTAGTTGACAAAATAATAGAACTATAAAACCCTATTTATACATTACAAGATTCAAGATTCTTTATTGTGACTCCCATAGTAAACACTCGGCATATATGGACGCGAAATATTATTCTCCACGACAACATTTGTAACAGATGAGACACATTAAAAGGAAATAGCAATAAGAGGCAGATACATGTATTTAAAAAAGTAATCACACGTAATAAATATAATAAATGTAATGAATTAAATGGCTGGTTTACTGTAGGTATCAAGTGAACACGGTGCTAAGTGTTTCACTACAACAAGCCTTAGTTCATGTTTTTATTAAGGGACACCTTTTTATGCAAAATGAACCTTTGTAGCTACACTTATAAGCTGGTTCATAAACTCTGTTATCTTAGAATAAGGCTCCAAATGCCTTTTTTGTCAAAAAGTCCCATGAAAAGACCAAAAAGCAACGATGTGTTAGTTTGCTTCTCAATACGTTCTGACTTCCATCCCGAAGCTCTTTGGTTCCTACTGAAGACGTACAACTTAAAAGAAGACGTCGACAAATATATAGTTTCATTTTTGTAAATGGTCTGTGAAATTCTAAAACACCTTGTTTACATGGATACCGATACAAATAAAAACAGATTTTTATTTATCCCGTATAAAAAAAATCCAGCTTTACACGATCAGTTGTGAAAACGATATCCCTGTTTACACGAAAACGCAGAAACGGCAGCTTTTTGCTGCAATTAGCATGCCAGGCCAGTAGGTGGCAATACGCCATAGAAGAACGTTCTGCCCATGCACAGTGATTTGTTTTCGTCTTGGCACTAGTGATAAAAATAATGATAAACTACATTTTAACCTTATGTAGCATAGTTAGCTGCTATGCACTTACTACCATTGGGCACAGTAGGCGTCTTTGTTTGCTGATGTAGCAGTGATGTTGATGCAGCAGTGCTAAGTTAATTTGTAAGCTCGTAAGTAGTCCCAAAAGTGCTAACAAAACATGAACAACCCGGCATATATCCGCTATTGTTCCAAAATCTCTGTCTATCCTGTTGGGGATATTTTTTAAAAACTTTTACTTTAGAGGCTGTTTTTTAAACGCTAACGAACGTTTTGGAGACAGGAAACTGGCAACGCAGATTATGAAATGGAAGCCTGATTGTAGAAATTGTCAAATATTTTTTGGCACATGCCATTTTTTTTGTCCGCACGTACATTTTTAATATGGATCCCAGGCATTGTTTATAAATGAGACCCCTGGTGACTGTAGTTTTTAGCTAACGTCACTCAAACAAGAGGACACTGTGCATTTGTTGGGGACTATTTTCAGCAGTTAATAAATTCACACTGGAACCAATCACCTGAGTAAATGCTCGCATTGTACATTTCTGTGAACCACTGATTCATTACATTTATGCATTATGTAGAGGATACAATGAAATTGCACGCTTCTTTATGCTTCAACGACCCTGTGCTTAATATGTTGTTAGGCTTAGGTACAAAAACCACTTGGTTATGGTTGAAAAATATCATGTTTTCGTGAAAAACACCCGCGTTTTTGGGGCAGTATCCCTGTTGGCGAAACAGCAAAGGGTTGCTAAAGAATATTCAAGTTTAGTGCCTGAAAAACAGCTGGAAGACACAGCGGGTATTTGTTGTCTGTTGTCTCTAAGTGCCACGCCATCCAACATCCCCTCCACCTTCCAATGACAAAATGAGCTCATATACACTACATCACTTAGAAATATTAATATAATACATATTGCATGTACAAGTGTAGCGTGTTTGGGGTTTGCAGAAACATACAATGCCAACATTTCCTTCTGGTGACTACACATTTAGTGCACTGGTGAGTGTTTGTGTCAGCAGGACAGTGTATGTGGGATTGAGTTAAAAAGAAAAACCTAAGTGTGTGTGTTCATGGTATTGAAGGAACCCGTCACGCCATGCAGCAGTGTGGTTCATTGATGTGTTCTCAATAGTTTTGAGGCAATAATGGAGCTCTATGGCACAGAGGAAGAAGGCTTTGGATTAACAGAATATGTGACCATAAGAAAAGCATGCCAGGCCTCTTTATGTGAGTGTATGGCTGTAGCTGCAGTTATAGTAACTTGTAAATGAGCACTGTTCTTCTGTAATTGTTCATGTAACTGATTTGTGTCTGTTTCCTTTGTTAGTTTCGGTAACATGAGCTACATCCCCCTGGGTTGATGAAAAACTTGTTTGACAGTTCATGGCAGTAATGTAACAGTGGACCATTCTTGGTTAACTTCCACTTTTAGATTCAAATGAGGGGAACCTGCATGCTGAGTCAATGCTTTTGGGCTCAAATAGTGCTAACAGTGAGGGGATTTCAAATTTTGTTTAGTGTGGATTTAGTTATCAGGAGCAGGTGTTAATCCCTGATATATAAGACCTGCTCTCAAAAACAAAATGGATGCTAATATTTCTTCTCTCTGCTGTGAGTGTAACTCTGAGTCTGGAAGCTATATTCACTCGTATTGGCTGTGTGTGAGGCTACAAAGCTGTTAATCTAGTATTGTGGATGAACTGTGTGTTATATTTGGAATTTAAATAGAAGTACTGGGTCTTCCGGATGGTCATATTACAAAAACCAAACAAAAGAGACTCTTCAATCTTTTGACTTTTGCCGTCAGGAAAAATATTCTGCTCTTTTGGACCAAGGATGCTGCTCCAACAAAAAAACTTGTGGCACAATCTTATAATGCTGTGTGTTCCCGATGACTCAGTAGAGACTTTTTATAAAGTCTGGGACCCGTAAGCAGGATTTATAGTTGTGCAGCAGACCCTACGCCTTAGCCTAGGCCGTTGTGAGCATTTATACTTGTGCCATGGTGTGTCTGTGTCACTCTGCAGTTACACCTCCAAAACACTAGTCGGCGGCGGAGGTTTCTGTGAAGTGCTGTAAAGTTTAGTTGATTCAAAACACACATTAAACACACATTAAAAACATATTAAACACACATTAAACATGGCTTAATAGAGACAATTTCAAACACAAGTACACAGGGGGCGGCAGTTGGGAACCAGAGGGTCGCCTGTTCGAGTCCCCGTCCGGACCAAAATATGGAGCGTGGACTGGTGGCTGGAGAGGTGCCAGTTCCCTGGGCACTGCCGAGGTGCCCCTGAGCAAGGCACCAAACCCCCCAACCGCTCGGGGCGCCTCACCAAGAGCAGCCCCCTCACTCTGACATCTCTCCACTTTGTGCATGTATAGGTCCTGTGTGTGTCTTTCGGACCTGTGTGTAATTGACAAGCAAGAGTGAAAACATTGAATTTCCCCTCAGGGGGATTAATAAAGTAATTAAACTTAAACAAATCAGCTTCACTATAACTCGCAGCATTCACAGACAAACACTTGTCTTTATCTGGACACATTTTCCCCACAAATAAAACATGCTAATGTTTTTAGCACAAGCCTATGGCATTTTACATTGTATAAATTAGCCTAGCAGCTAGCGGTCTTTTCTTCTCATATAAATCCAATGATAACAGCAACATTTAACAAATGTAACGGTAAATAATTCGGCTCCATTACAACTCACAAGGTTCACTGACAAAACAACTGTCTTACATTAAACACGTTTTCCAAACAAATACAACATGCTAACCTTATTAGCATAAGCCTGTGGTATTTTACATTGTATAAATTAGCCTAGCAGCTAGCGGACTTTTCCTCTGCTCATATGAAGCCAGGGACAACAGCAACATTTAACAAAGGTAACGTTACAAAATTCAGCTCCATTACAACTCACAAGGTTCACTGACAAAACAACTGTCTTATACTAAACACGTTTTCCAAACAAACACAACATGCTAATGTTATTAGCACAAGCCTATGGCATTTTACATTGTATAAATTAGCCTAGCAGCTAGCAGAGATTTCCTCTGCTCATATGAAGCCAGGATAAATCACACACAAGTCTTAAGATGAATTTTTTGTGGAGGCTTTCTTGTTTTCACAATTTATTGTTTCTTATCTGTGAAATTAAAGTAAATAAAAGCTTTGTTTCCACTGAGGGAAATGGTTTCAGCTTAGAGAAATAGACAGGAGGTCTGCGTCACTGTGACATGTAGTTACATTTTTGGGGAGGTGCACGTAAATCAGCCAGTCTCTGTACATTGCCTGTAAATCAGTTTTCTTGTAACCTTGCCATTTGTTTGTTTATTTGTTGCTGCCTTTGTCTGGTTGGAGGAGGTAATGTCCACTATCCTTTATTTTTCTTTCATTTTCTTATTTCTAACTACTTATTTTATTTGTCACGTCATGTCCGAGCTGCTGTGTTCTGTGATGTATGTAAAAAATGTGATAAATATATTCTTAAAAAACCTCTTTGGAACATCTACAGTGCGTAAAAAGGAGGGAAGTATAAACTCCTTCAAAGCAGCTGAGGCGTGAGAGCACACTTATGTCTAAATGCCACCTTGGTAGATTTTCAAAGAATAACACAGGAACTGACAGAGCACTGCCTGACACCAAAACATGTTACCTCTCACTCTGCAGAGCGCCGCAAGGAAACTCAGTTTGAGAAGCACACGCAGAGTCTGGTGTTGCCTGTGTGTCTGGGGAGAAAACAGACATATACTCTCTGGGTGCTTTAATCGGCAGAGACGGCAGCTGGCAGAGCTGGTGGACAGACAGGCGATGAGCGGATGATAGAGAAGGCCGCAGATCACTTTGGGAGTAAAAAGCTTAGCAGGCTTTATTGTTGAGGCAGCAGGATGGCATGTGGCTGTTATGTAAGTGGATATATGGGATGTTATTGCGGAGGAAAATCAGCAGATGTCAATTATGAAGGCCAGGAGTGTGTGGTTTTTTGTGGCCATGTGATTCAATCAAAAATCTCTCCACACTGTGAGGCAATAATCGTAAAGGTCTGCCACCCAGGTGGTGAAGTGTTGAGATGGTTTATCACACAACCTGCAAACTAAATGTACTACCTATGGCAGCAGAGGAGAATAGAGGTAAAACATCTAACACTTGCATGTAAGATTACCGTATGTTAATGTAAATAAGTCATGGATTTGAGCATTAAATGACGGCTTGGGACTGTAAAAGAGCATCTAATCCTCTGAGAGTGACACTCCATACATTCATCCGGTTTTGCCCCCCAGATTAATTCCTGGTGTCGGTTTTCATCCCTGGCAGGAAATCTTCTCATTCTTCCGGGTGTTATTAAACCAAATTTGCGAGTTAACTTCCACGAGTATACAGCTGGTGATATTCTATACTTTTGTTATTGTCAACAAATCCCTGGGAAAAATCCAACACTGCGAGTCCATCAATGCTTTACAAGCTTTCTTACCCTGTGACTTGTTTGTTCATTGTGAAGACATAAATCTTTTAAAACACTTATATTGTAAAAATGCTCAGTAATTTCCTCAATCTTTGGTATTTTCCAACCTGGACCATATTTTCCTATGTTTTTGTGTCTCAGTGACTAATGTGAACACCAGTTTTTTAATAATTGGTCCAGTATTTAGGGAGACTGCTGCAGCTGCAAGATCCACTGAAATGTAATCCCTATGGGCAACTGAGCACTGTTAATTTACATCCGCTAAAAGTGTTTGTTTTTGCCACTGACAGGCTCAGATTGTTAAGTGTCCGACAACATTGAAAGGGAAAGGATCCCTACAGAGATAGAGTTTTTTGTTGAGAAGAAAGATCCATTTTGTTTAACCAGAAACAGCCCCGAAATCACTATCATCAAACCCACCAGACTCCATTTAAATAAATAGCAATTTAGGCGTGTGTACAGCCAGTATATCTTTATTTCCGACTGGGTGAATTAAGGGTTTATTTCAACCACATCAGTTGTTGATTGTTGTAACAGTGGAAAGACAAACCAAGAAGGTTCTTATGAGTTTTACTTAGTTTCTGTCGACTTTGGATGGCATGTGTTTTATGGTGACAAAATTTCTGGTTTTTAAAGTGGAATTTGGTGGGTTTGACAATAGTGATTCTGGGGCTACTGTAAATTCAGTGCCTATAACTCTATATAAGAACCTGCCTTTCTGAGACAGTTCTTTAGTCACTTTGCAGACTAACTCGGCTTTTGTTATGTGTTAATAAGAGTCTGTATTGGAGGATCTCCGCTGCCTGCTGCTGTCGTTTCTCCACCAGTTTATTTCAACCAAACCAGAGTCGGTGATTGTTGGAACAGTAGAAAGACTAACCAAGATGTTTTAATGAGTTTTAAGTGTTTTTTAAGATGACAAAATTACTGTTTTTTAAGTGGAATTTGGTGGGTTTGACAATGGCGATATCGGGGCTGTTTCTGGTCAGACAAAAAGGATCTTAACCTTTAAAAAATGCTATCTCTGTAGGGATCCTTTATAATATTGTCAAACACTTGGGGTGCTTTCACACCTGCCCTGGTTGGTTCGGTTAAACTCAACTCAAGTTCGTTTGCCCCAGCAATGAACACAGCAATCACACTCAGGTGTGCACCAAAACAACCGGACCAAGACCTTCTTGAAGAGGTGGTCTCGGTCTGGTTACAAACGAACTCTGGTGTGGTTCGTTTGTGGTGAGAACGTGTTCCGACCTGGATCTGAACCAACTGCAGTCACATGACACACTGTTTGGGTTAAACATGAGCATGTTACAGTCCTGAAGGTTTATTAACCTCCTGTACTGCCTTAATATGCACATTCAGCACATCCAATGCATCAAAACATTGTTTTCTAGTTGGAGCCGCGCCTCGTTTTCAAACTGCATGGTTTGACTAAAATGAACAATGACAGCAATATAGTCCACGATGAGCAGCGCTAAAATCAACCTGCGTAGTTGTCCCTCCATTGTGACATTAGAAAGTGTCATATTTATCTTGCAAGTGAACTCTTCTTCAACGTTTGCTTTACTTCCTGGATTTTTCCCACATGGAAATTCTGACCAATCAAGAGCAGCTTTCTCACACAAGGCATTTGATCTGGTCCTCTTGTAAATGCTGCTGTGAGAACACGAACCAACTCTAGGCAATTATACATTGCATTGCAAAAACAAGAGAAAAGGGTCCAGGTTGAAAAATATCAAAGTTACCCTTAAAAGAAGTAAAGTGTGCATTTGTTGGAAACTATTTTCAGTGATGGATTTATAAACATTTGGTGCTTTAGTAAGTTTTTCTGGCCACAAAGTGGTGTTTTTGCACTTAGATCTTTAGGTGCAAAAGATCTGCAAGGTTTAACAATGACAATAATATAAGAATAAAAACTGTTAGGGAAATACATTCACATATTTTCCATCCTTTATGCAGCCCTGTTGCCATCGTTTTGAGTTTTATAATGTCCATTTTACTTCCTGTTGTGCTTCTTGTAGTCTCAAGATGAGTGTCAGTTTTTCCATGCAGATTTCTAAAGAACGATTTTTAAAGAAATATAGAACATACACACTCATTCTTAAAGTGTTTGCAAAGAGCAGACAGTGATGTCGCATCTTACTTCCACCCTGCCAGTTCCAGTAAGACGAAGACGTATAATTTGCTGACGCACAGGATTTCTAGGTATTGAACTGAAAGCCAAAGAGAAAACCAGCCAGTGCAGTTTTCGTTTCATCTTATCTCCTGTGTGTTGCTGGGAAAAAGTCAAAGAGTCTTTCTTTCTTTATTGCTGTTTGTTTTTCCAGAAAAGGGCCAAGTGTACAAGCAGAAGAAGCCCACCATGTACCCACCGTGGAGCTCTACGTTTGACGCCCACGTCCATCGGGGTCGCATCATGCACGTCATGGTGAAGGACCGGACGGCGGAGCTGAAGTCTGAGGCCACGGTGGCTCTGGACACGCTGGCAACGCGATGCAAGAAGGAGAACGGGAAGCTGGAGATCTGGGTAAGTGCAGTGGGATGTGTGTGTGTGTGTGTGTGTGTGTGTGTGTGTGTGTGTTTGTATTCCCAGACCAGCTGTTTGGCTACTCTGGTAAAAAATCCAGATGGGCTGACTCATATTAAGGTCAAAAGACCAAATGTTTAAAGTGGTAATCCTCCTCTTAGTCATTTCAAAATTAACCAACAGACTTCTTTTCCCAGGTGGCATTTCAACTTGTAATGGCAGGAAAAGCACAGGTTTAATTAATGACCTTACTGATTAGCTGCATCTGTGCGTTTTCTGCTACGACATGTCGAAATATCTGCAGTGAAAAATCTTTTCACTGCATCTCTGAAGGCATTTTATTGTGTTTTTATTTCAATGCTTTTTTAATGAATTACACAACAAGCTTTGTTTTCTCATGAACATAACTTGTATGTAATCTCAACAAATCTTCTCATCAACAATTAGTTCACATCACTGTATACCAGAATTTTGTGTTTTAATCTTCTAATCACAGTAGCCCTTTTTACACAAAGATCACGCTACATGGCCACTACGAAGTCCCGTCTTTACACCACCTTTGCATTTTTACACAGAATCAAACAACGGCAGCATCATGCCACTCCAGTGTGTGATTATAGACAGCATCCCGGCATCGAAGAAGCATAAGAGGGAGAGTGATGCGTCAGCCTCTAGTGTAACATGTAACATGCATGTCGGCAGCGTTTTATAAACAATAACAATGACATTAACATGGCAATGGTGGCTGATCTTGCCATCTGCTCAGGGGGTAAGGAGCTCCTGGACCTCACGTTTTCCAAATTTGTGGACATTTTGGGCCACTGTTCTTCTTCTTTAAGTTAGCTGCTGACTGCTACCAGCTATATCTCCTGCAATGGGTCGCATACATAGCGTGTCTTCAAAAAATCACACCCATGCCAGCCATTATCCCATCCTGCTAGCTGTCATTTTTATACAGACAATGTTCCGGCAGTGTAACTGCCTCCAATGACGGCTCATAGACGAGGCAACTCTGTCCCTTAATTCCAGTAATATACTTTTTATACAAAGCAGCCTAGTGGCATAACAGCGTAAAAATTCCTGCCTAGAGGAGGCAGCGAACACACCATAAACCAGTGTGTATTATGTTGTTACTGTAATCATTAGAAAAGAAAGCCTGTTATGTTATAAGATGCAGACCTTAAGAGTCGAATTAAAGTCATGGAAGCTTTACTTGCTGAGATGCAGCAGGAAAATAAAAGGACTGGTTAGAAGAATCTGGCATACTGGAGGTGACCAGTTGGAATATTTTAACATATCATCCAGCCCTTGTATTTTCTCTCTCTATTTTCATCCAGCAGAATGTTCAATTTACATGCTAAAATAAAGAATTGGGGTGTACTGGTGTCCTAGGGGGTTTAAGACTGTGTAATTGCAGTGTTCCCAGTTTGAGTCCAGCTGGGGACCATTGTTCAGTGTCACCCTCTCTCCTTCTCTACCCTCATTTCTTGTCATCTCGCTATTGTATGCCATTTAATTACGGCCAAAACACCCCGAAAATACTTCTCACAAATTTGTAAGAATCTATCCCGTGGAGGAGGGCCCCAGACCACGAACAGGGGTTCAGCTTCACATCCTTTTTATCCCACTTTAGCTTGAATTGCTTCTCAAAAATATCCAGGTTACAGAGGCCATCAGTGCCGCTAATTACCCAGTTCTTCCTAAAGTTATTTTTAACTTGTCAGAAATTAGACACAGATCTCTTCCTGTGCGCCAGATAATTTCTTCCTTGGAAAGACTCTTTTGCTTTGGGTGACACCAGAGGCTTCATGCCAACTGTCTCTTATACAAAACTAAGAATTAAACAAATAAAGTAAAACAAATTAATCAAATCAAATACATTTGGAGTTTGCTCCATAGTCTGGTTGTCTGTGTGTGTCTGTATGTGCCAGACTGTCAGTCTGTCTCAGTGACGCCAAACAGTTCATGCGTCATCTTCTTGAATTCACATCCTTCCCTTTTTCACTCTGTTTTTCTTATGAATTTCTGTCTAAAAATGTTGCTTTTGTTTCAGTTTTCTTTTTTCTTTCCGTTTCTTTTTGTCTCAGCTGGAGCTGAAGCCGCAGGGCCGCCTGCTGATGGAGGCCAGATATTATCTGGAGAAAAGTGGTGAGTGGTTCAAACAAATCTAACTCCACCTGCTGCCCCAACAACACTTATAAAAACTGTAATATACTGCAGCACACAGGGTTTTGCTATCAACTGCAAGAAAGCTGAAACTACTGCCAAATTAAATCAACTGCTCAAACAAAATCTGTAAAACTGAAAGTGAAAATAACAGATGGTCATCTCAATAATCTTAAAAGGTACAAGGTAGTAAGGTCGACTCAAAAATGAAACATTTTTTCTTTAATGATCAGCATTCCTCCCAGAACTTACTTGTCTACTACATTCTTACAAGTCAACTACAAGTTCTTCCTGCTGCTAGAAACAAGAAATTATATCATGTCTTGTCTATTAGAGAATATCTGCATCTTTGTGACGAGTCCACTGCCAGTTTAATGGTTTTATTCCAATTCAGATTCCTTTTATGGTAATTTTTGAGATGCCAAATAAAAGCTAGCAGAGCGCCGTCTGATTCAGAATATTTACATGCTACCTGTAAAAAAAAAAAAAAAAAGAGCTACAGAGCGATTTGCCACTGATTTCAATTGGCACTTACAGCTGTAAGACAAACATAGAGGTGGCTGATCCAAAAGGGGTAACGGTGCTAACAGCGCTAACAACAGCTACAATGCTGATGGAGCTGTTAATAAGGACAACCTGAGGGGGAACCAGAGGGTGGTCACTACGCTTCCGTGGCGACAACATCCCTCAATTGCCCTTTGCTAAGCCCCGCCGCTTTGTGATAGTCCGACAAGCTGTCGCAGTAAGCATGGAGTCCACACTGTAACTAACTGCACTCCCTGAAGGAATATTATCATATTTTTGGAGAAATGAAAGAGTGACTCCAGAGAGAAGCAGACAGAGGGGTCTACAGTCTGTGTTTGAAGGATATATCCAGGATGTCAAACTGACTCAGCAGCAACAACAGGTTAAAAAGACAAAGATAGTTAGAAGCTAAAGCCGAACTATAGGCTACAGATCACAGTGTAAAAGTGAACCACCACATCACTGCTGATCGCCACACAAGACGATGAATATAAAGGGAAACTTTGCTGATATTGAACCAGCTGTGTGGCATCACAGTGTGTGCAGATGAACCGTGTTTGGCTTCAGCCCCGTGCTGCTGCTAGGGAGGGATCTCTGGGGGAAGTCAAACAACATTCATCTGCACACACTGCAATGACACACAGCTGGTTGAATATCAGCAAAGTTTCCCTGCTTCCCTTCACTGGTTCCTGTACAGCAGGGTCAGTCTTTGTTTCACTGTTATAGTCATTACAAAGCAAAAGCAGCATGTGTATACATTCAGTAGGCTATATCTTCAGTAGCTAGCTAGCTAACCCTACACTTTTCAGGGTTTGATTTTGGTTTTGGAACAGGGAAGAAACGTATATCTTTTTCCAACCTCTCCAGGTAACGAGTATCATTAATACACGACGTGCCCCAGGCACAACATTTAGCTCCAAATCCACAAAACCAGCCTGAAAATGAAGGAAATCTGAATCGATGGAGCACAGCTGTGTTGTTGTCGGACCCTGGTCTGAGCCGGCCTGATGCTACGTTATGAGTGACACTGCTGCGTAACTGTTAGCTAGCTTGTAGGTCCTGTATGCCAAAATTTTTTCCTAGGGTAGTGAAGGCATGGTCTGTCCTACTCTACCTCTATTTGGCTAGTACTCGTTGGATTCCTTGGTTGGATTGGTTAGGTTTAGGCATGAGGAGATCAGCGGTAATGTAATGGAGTAGAGCAGGTCATGCCTTCACCATCCTGGGGAAAAAAACTTGCATTCTGAACGTTGGTCGGTAACTGGCAGAATTCATAGTCACGGAAGGACCTAACAATTTGAGAGAGCGTTTCATTGGACATAAAATTAGTAAATGCCCCCAAGTGCAGGATGAATCATCAACTTGTTTATACTGTTTTCCAGGAAATGACTAAAACTAGTCTTGTCACTGTTGGGCCAGATACTTGCATATTGATGATGATCAGTGCAGGAAACATGACATTAAAATAAACTTAAAAATCTATTTTGATGTCATGGAAACTTTAAAGGGACAGTTCGTACCACCACTGAAGCTGAGTAATGTATTGCTGTGGACTGGGGCAGCAGCAAAACCTATTTTTAGCCACTTAAAATAAAAAGTTAATATAAGTTTGGTGTATGCTACATTTAGAATATTTTCAATGCGTCACCTCACCAACAGATGGTGATTTCTGATGGGAAACTGAAACCAATAAATCACTCTCTTCAAAGCCACCAAACTCCATTAATGTAACCTAGCTGACTACATAAGTTGTTGGTCTACCACTGCCTCGATCAGTTGGTTTGCTTGTGTTATTGTGAGGTAGTTCAGATTAAAAAGAGTCACACAATAACACAAACAAACAAACAAACAGAGGCAGTAGTAGACCAGCAGCTCCTGTGTTCGGGAGTCTGGCTTTGATGATAGATGGTAGACTGAAGCTGTTAATGGCTGACTGATGGAAAGGTAAAGTGTTGAAAATATTCTAAATAGAGTGTACATTTAAACTGATGTTGATTTTTTAGGTTGCTAAAATACATTTAGCTGCTGCAACTCATCCACAGTAGTTCACTGATTACTATCTGTGTCTGTACTCCTGCGTATTTCTCCAAACTGGGGGTGTGCTGACTGACATCTACTGCAGGTAATACACTGAATATGGATAATTACCTCATACAACCCCACTTCAAAATGTCCTATCTATCCCTTTGAATGCATCCATGTAACAGTTATAGGATATTTGAGAGACTATTTAGGATTTCTTAGGGTTGAAAATACTCATATACTGGAAAAATACTGTGTACTGTGATCAAAAAATACAGCCCATCATCCAAACTGTCTGAACAGTCCTTCAAACGTCCGCATCACATGCACCCTCATGTGCTTTAATGAGCCTTAATCGTGCCAGCCTAATTTCATTTTCTCAAACTAAAAATAAGACCATTTGAGTCTCTGCCCGCTGCAGATCCTGGTGGCTGTGTGTGTTTTGTGTTAGAGCCCTTTCACTGGTGCTGTCCTGACATTAACACCATGCCAAGGCACTGAGAAGTCACTGAGAACTAAAAGGAAGAAGCCATCTCATGTTTCTATATATAGACCCCGCAAATAGGAAATTGCTGCTCAGAACAACAGGTGGCACAGCGGCTGGTGCACTGTGACAATTTGGTCCGTGGCACTTCCTCCTGAACTACACACTGACAGATAATAAATTGCCTTACAGTTTTCAAACTGACTCATAATTATATATATATGTGAGCGGCCAAATATTCACCCACTGAGTGATGATTCAGCAGCACACAGACTTTCTAAATAGATATCACACTTTTAAAAAGGATGGCTCAACATTTTGGGAAATAAAAAGAGCCCTTACATTAGTCGACTTCTCAACAAATGACTTCATACTGTTACCCGTGGCAACAACAAGCATGGCTGAAAGTGAAATTATTACCAACTCTGCGGTGGTAGTGTGGAATAAACTGTTAATGTTTTATGAACAGCCCCGGACTTCTCAGACTTTTTTAGTGCTCAGAGGGAACACACACAGGAGTCGGTGTCGTCAAGTGATTTTGTCTACGTGTAAACCTACATGATGCTCACGGCTCAACAAAAAACTGAATATATGTGACTGTGTGATAGTTGTGGTATCATAACAGCCTGTCACAGGTTACAGCGTGATGATTAGAGGAGAAATGGCAGAGCATAAAGGTCCAGGTGGGGAAAAACAACAACTCGGTCAT
This sequence comes from Epinephelus lanceolatus, assembly GCF_041903045.1. Classification (NCBI taxonomy): domain Eukaryota; kingdom Metazoa; phylum Chordata; class Actinopteri; order Perciformes; family Serranidae; genus Epinephelus; species Epinephelus lanceolatus. The sequence goes on from NC_135756.1 coordinate 6,630,210, forward strand.
TTAGAATTTTACTGAAAGAAGGAAATCACCAGGGGTGTCCCTGACTAAGAATTTTCATAGTCGAATCTGATTTGACAGATTTTTCCTTTAGCCGACCAATCGTCGAATCATGTTGTTTCCCCCTCATTGATCAATGAGCTCATTTGCGTCAGTTTCCGCTCCAGACAAAAAGAGCTAAAACACCCAAATAAACAAATTTAATTCTTCAGTTGGCCTAATAAAATAATAATAATAATAAAAGTAAAAGGGTTATCATTTTATCTTTATCTTTATTCCTTTCACTTCATCAAGGTATGATGCTCTAGATGAGCGCAGACGCACTGCAGCCTCATCCATGTCTTTAACAGGAGTCGTTTCTGACTCGTCAGAACTTGCCATGTCATTCACAAATAAACATCCAAAAACATCATCAAAAGGTTTAGAAACAGTTTTCCTTCTTTCTGACTTCAAGTTACTTCATTAATCAACTCAGGTTCATACAAGTTCATCCACATGGACCGTGCGTCACAGTCAATTGTTTGGCCACGTCGGACAAAACGTAGCCAAATAAAAATCAGAGTCTATCAAGAAAACAATCAGCGGTGAAATTTGTTTCAAGACACTTAAGGTAAATGAATAATCCTTCAAAAAAGTTTGATTTGAGAGCACATACCTCCTCCAAAGTGTTTGTTTATGCGCTCCGCCACCGTAAATCACCGTAGGCCTCGATGCTGCTCTGATGGTCCTGCAGCGCACTCACTCACCTCAGCTTATTTGGATCAAGCAACTGGGTGATTTATTCATGCGTAGTAATGATTATGCCTACTGATTAAAAGCATGCATCATTTTCAATTTTTAATTAACAGAAATTAGGCTGATGTTTGTATGAAAATAGGCTATATATTATGAATTACTGAAAAACAAATACAGTCTATGTCAAATCAAGATGTTCAGCAGCAGTGAGCACCCCCATATAGTCAGAATGGTACGGTCTTGTTTCATAATCACATTTTGCAACGTTTCGACGGCGAGACTGGCAGTCGAATCAGACTTCTCCGAATCGAATCACCGAATCATCGACTATTCGGGGTCACCCCTAGAAATCACACTGCCAACCTCGTCTCTCTCTTGAATCAGTCCATTAAAACTCCGGCAGATTAATGCAGATTTTACCAATTTGTCATTTAAAAATAAGAAAGTTAGGTATGTACTTTACAAAAATAATTTGGGTTGCATTTTATCAAACTTCAAGTACTGCCACAATAGTATTGGTACAAAATACTCTGGTAAACAATTTACTCAGGGCGTGCAGATGATTTATGTTTTAAAGGTCTCATCATTTCACAATACACAAGGCAATGTTTTTATGTAAAACAGCAAAAATTAGATCACAAAGTGAGGCTGCAACACAAACGACTGGTATCGACAAAATGAAACTCAGATGTTGGCAAGAAACACTTCTCGATGCACTGAAAGGTGGTAAATTGAAATCTAGCTGTGAAACCTTTCACGATGATCGATCACTCTGTCCAGGGAAGGCTGAGTTCTACAACAGTATGTATTTTTCCTCTTCAAATAAAAGGTTGTATGATGTGTTTCAGACGCTGCAGGTCAGACTGAAGAGGACCAGGAGTCCGAACGAGAGAGAGAGGGTCTGTTCGCCCTCCATCAGCGGCGAGGTGCCATC